>NC_134531.1:60056468-62456468 GCF_050624435.1 Tenrec ecaudatus | reverse complement strand
AATACTCACGAAGGCTCCAAAGGAGTTAATATTGGGATTCAATGGCTTCTTCGGTCATGATTACATTGGCACTATTCAGGGAGATGAGAAAGAAATCTCTATCTTTGTTGAAGATCCGGACACGATTTTCAATGAATCAGCCTCCCACTTCCCAGTTGTGAATGATCTGTTTCTGACAATGGCAAAAAGGAATTGATATAAATCAGGACATTTTAAACCCTCAAGATGAGGATTCTGAGATAATCTCAATATGAAGGCAAAGATTCTCTTCCTAATGTGATTCTTGGTTTAATACATTGTTCTTAAGTCAGGGCCCATGACCCCTAACTGTATCTTATAATTTATGCTCTATATACATCATTTTGAAATAATATGATAAACAAAAACATTGCATTTTGTACAAATGACCCTGTGCTAGGATGATTTACTATTTAACCCTTGACAAAAGGGTCAAAATTGTATGGTAATTAAGATCTAAATAATAAAAATAAAACCCACCACTTATATAGACTGCCTCATTACATCAAGAGTCTTGTAATGAAGCCTGCACGCAATCCTGAAGTTTCTCCCACAGTCTTGGCGGAAGAATAACATGCTTGAATTAGAAGTTGAATTACTGAAATGGTTTCCTTGGAAACTACTTCTATTTTGATTTTTTCCTCTTAAGACTTCTGCAAGCATTTATGTACTGCACAGATGCATATTTCTATATAGGAGTCTTTTTAAAAAAAGTAGTGGAAGTGAAAGAATATTTGACTGGAGGGAAATCTATCAGGAAAGATAATCTCTAGTTCCAAATGAGTGGATTGCTTGTATTTAAGCAACTTTGGCAAGTTCGTATTATGAATTCACTTAAAGAGCATGTTTACCCTATCTCAGTGAGCTCTTGACATGCTAGTCACACTTTGATATAAGGCAAACATGTATTTGCTTTCCTAGTTTCCCTGATCTTCTAACCTCAAGGTCAGCAGTTCAAAATCACCAGCCAGCTTGAAGGGAGAAAAATGGGGCTTTCGACTCCTAGAGAGAATCACAATCTAGGGAACTCATGGGGGCAGTTCTGCCCTGCCCTATAGGGTGGCTGAGAGTCAGAATTGACTCAATGGCAGTGAGTTTAGTGAGTACAGTGCTACTGGTTTCTCTTAGGAAATTGGTTTAACTACTTGATAGCTAACGCTATGTAAAATTCATGAGGGCAAGGTGCATGTTGGTCTCCCTCTCTACTATATCCTAGTCCCGAACATATGGTAGGCTTTTCAATTTGTTAAATAAATACACACTTACATGCTTTTACAACAACGATTTATTATAATTACTTTGGGCATTTTTGCATGGTGATATCTACCTCCAGTTGGTAACATTTTGGTGTTTCCAGGAAACAAGAGTAAATCCCACAGTGACTTCAACCAAGTAGTAATCACTATTAACATTCACTAAGATCAAATCTAGAGCAGGCCATATTTTCTGTACCTTACTTCCAAACACGACATAAACTGTTACTACCTGTACTTATAAACAACAGTAAGAATCTGGGTTGGTCCATTACTTTGAAATACATTCATGTCGTTTGAGTAGCATGGTAGTGAATTTTGCTGATTAAAATAACCATTATGCTTGAATAGAGAAAAAAAATACAGTAAAATGAGGTTTGGAAGAATGCCAAAATCCAAACTATTTACCTTAATTTATTTACTTAATGAATGGAAAAGTAACAACAAAAGCAGAAACTGCTTAAATAGTGATTTATTACAAGTTATGTAAAATAAGGCTGCTAATGAGAAGAGAACCCACAATATTCTTGACCTTACTATATTCCTACAGAAATACTGCACTCACATATATGAGCTGGCTTCAAGAAGTTTGCCGAAAAATGTATATAAAAAATCGTGGATTTTTCACAAACTTTTTGATGCCCCTTTTTATAACTCTTGGAAATGAAGAAATTAAGGAAGACAGTTCTGACATAGTGCATTTCTTTTTAAATTAAATTAAATTAATTTATTTTAAAACCATTTTATTAGGGGGTGCATTTCTTTTTTGCAGGGTAAAAAAATGTCTGGTTTTACAGCATGTATTTTGAAGATAATACATCTACACACAATCTACTCCCCTCCCACCAAAGTTAAGGATAACTAGGCTATCTTAATGAAGAGTCATAAACAAAATTTAAAAAGGCATTAAACATTTAAAACTTAGTTCACATAAATATTTAAAATTATACTCAATTCATTCACAATAATTTTTTGACATTAGTAAAATTTACTACATGGTAAAAATCACCCCAAATTTATGCACAAATAAATTCATTTTTCCAGTAAGAGGTAATCTTGCTTTCAGAAGATTTCCCACATATTCACAGTACATAATATCACAGAATACCCAAATCTGGCCTAAGTGTCTCTGAATTGTAGCATTACAAGATGGAAGTTCATTGTGTCTGACGATTCGACTGAGTTTTGCCCAAATGACTTCCAGAGTTTGGTTGTCACAAATAGTCGGCTCTATCGTCCATCGTGCTCTATAAAACGAGTGCAGATTTAGTGCCTTTAAACAATCTTGCAAGTTTTTAGATAAAGGAAAACTCTTTTCAGCGCAATTACTGTTGGGAAGGGAAACACTCCAAGACCTCTTGAAGACCTGTTTTTCTTTTGCCGATTGTTTATCCAGATTTCCAGAATGAGTCTGTTCATCCAGTGAGTGGGACCGGATGAAATGTGTCTTTATTTTTATGTTTGGTTGAAACTCCAATAGATCTACAGTGCAATCATAACTCTGTGATGTAACATCACGTCCTGAAAGGGCTAGATGACGTTTCACATCTTCAGCAGCCTCTTCAGAAATCACAGGCGGCGATCTCTTAGGTTTAAGTGCAAGTTTAGTCCTGTCAGGTGGAAACCAAGGGATAAATCTTGGGAGCCGACGAGTAGGAAAGTCTTGAATTGCATTTTCTATCATTTTTGCCAGGTGGGTGGGATCGCTCTTGTACGGTCGATAATGTAACACTACTTCTGTGGTCATTCTGCAGTAATCCGGGTACTCTTAATGAAGAAAAAATTTCTTAGTAGAGCTCCTCAGAGCTAGAGCGCAATTTATAATTTTAAGACTGTCTTTCTTTCCAACTCAGAGGGAAACAGGACCTGAAGTGGAAGTATTGCAAAGAATAAGAGAATGGTAGGGATACCCTGCACACAAGCAGGCAGGGGGAAAAAGACACACAAAAATCAATGCGCATGTGCTATTTCATCAGTGACTACAGGAAAATATGAATGCAATCTACAGACCTAAAAAAAAAAGTTCTCTCACTAAAATAAGGAATCTGAAGTAGATGCCTTGTTAAAATTGCTTCCAGTTCAAAAATTCTAATAGTCAACATGTGTAGCTCAACAGACAAGGAGTATTTGGAAATATCAAAGGTGAAGAAAAAAATCAGCAATTTTTCAAATCTTTGATTCACATGAGGACAAAAGTACAGTAGTACTTCAAAATTTGGGACTCCTGAATTGAGGACAAAGTCAAAATTTTAAAAATCCCATTGATTTTAATAATCTGTACAGAATAAAACTGAACAATTTATATTTCAAAATTAAATAAACTGCACCAAATAAACATATAAACAGATCACTTAATAATTTGATCCCATTCTCTTCAGTAGTCACTGAAAACACAAACAAACAAGGTTTAACTTGAGATCCACAGGGCTACGGTTCGAATGAACTCCATGAATTCCAATTTGGAGTTAAGAAGCTGTCTAAGAAACTCAGACTCCTATTTTCTTGCTTACTTCATAGAAGTACTAGATTTGTCTCATATTAAGTCATGGAAATTAAGTTGCAGCATATAGTACACAGGCTCAAGAGCGGAATCTCCCAGAATCTGCAAATTAGGCTTGATTCAAAATCCAGAGCTTAACATACCTGAATGCATGCTCTTTCAAATTCTAGCTACTCTAGAAAAAAACCAGGAGGCTGAATCCCTTTCTTCCCCAATTATCAAGAATGATTTAATGAGAGTTCTCCTATGCCAGCAAGTGCCATGTAGGGAATGAGGTCAAAATGCTCCTTTGACTACTGTCACACAGCGAAACTTCAGAAGAGCAATCTTTTCACTCCTCAATAATGTCCACTAAATATGAGATCTGACAACTCTGACGTTCATAAAAGACCTTAACATCCAGTTTTATAAGAATCTAAAAATAGGCTATGGTTTTCTTTCAAAACAGCTTTTTAATTCTTGCACCATCTTCATATTTTCCCACTGTAAGATTGGACACTGTAAGTTCCTTCACTGTGGTCACTATTCAATGTTGTAACCATAAAACAACGGAAGTTAAGAGCCTTTTAAATAAAGTGTCCCTCAAAGCCCGCATGGAAGAAGCACACCAGTCTGTGCGATCACGAGGTGTTGAAGGGATCAGGTATCAGGTATCATCAGAACAAAAAATCATATCATTGTGAATGAGGCGGGGAGTGCGGAGTGGAGACCCAAAGCCCATTTGTAGGCCACTGGACATCCCCTTACAGAAGGGTTGCGGGGAGTAGACAAGCCAGTCAGGGTGCGATGTAGCAACGAAGAAACATACAACTTTCCTCTGGTTCCTAAATGCTTCTTCCTCCCCCACTATCATGATCCCAATTCTACCTTACAAATATGGCTAGACCAGAGGATATACAATGGTACAGATAGGAACTGGAAGCACAGGGAATCCAGGACAGATGATCCCTTCAGGACCAGTGGTGTGAGTGGCCATACTGGGAGGACGGAGAGAGGATGGGTTGGAAAGGGGGAACCGATTACAAGGATCTACATGTGACCTCCTCCCTGGGGGACGGACAACAGAAAAGTGGGTGAAGGGAGATGTCGGACAGGGCAAGATATGACAAAATAATAATTTATAAATTATTAAGGATTCATAAGGGAGGGGGAAGTGGGGAGAGAGGGGAAAATGAGCTGATGCCAAAATGTACTTTACACGATTTATATATATATATATATATATATATATATGGATTGTGATAAGAGTTGTATGAGCCCCCAATAAAACGATGAAAAAAAACCCAAAACAAAATAAAGTGTCCCTTTTCAAGAATAACTAGGTAATGTCTCAATTTAGTACATATGAAAATATAAGACAGTAAATTTAAATGACTATTTAATGGGATATATTTGCCATCAAGCAATAAAATTAAAACTGAGAATTCCTGAAGGGACAATGGGAAAGAATAATTCCAAAGAACTTTAAGTAAATGGAAACTACCAGGGAATTGCCAAGCCGTTTTTGAATAGTTTTTCCCAGGTATCTTTTTGAATAAAAAGAAAAAAAAAAGAGAATAGGAAACTAAAATTCCAACCAGTCTCAATATCACTGGAATGCAACTGTGTTTAATAAACTGTTTAGTAATTTTAAATCTGTATAAAATAACACTTTCCTGCTAACAGGACTACTTCAAATTCTCATCAAAGCATCCATTAGTTGGCAACATACCAAATACCAAACCATCAAGTCGGTGTAGACTCATAGTGATCCTCAGTGAGGTTCCGAGGCTGTAGCGCTTTACTGGAATAGAAACCTTCATCTATGCCCAGGGAGTGGCCTGTGGTTTTGAACCTCTGACCTTGAAGTTAGCAGCCCAACACATAACCATTACGCCACTGGAGGCATCATGGCTTCTTGAAAAGATAATAGCAGCTCTTGTGTTGAAATACTTATTGCCTGTTACTATCTATGTGAGCTTAGTCATGTTACTTCAACTGAGATGAAAGTATGATCTATTTAAAAAACTGAATGTGAGATTAAGAAATTAAAAAAAAATTTTAAAAGGCGCCAACCCATCTCACTCTAGAGTACTTGCACAGGCTTACAGGTTCCTTCAGTATAATACTTAACATAGTGGGGATTCTTAGTCTCATAGCCAAAGACTATACTGCTAACCCAAGCACATATGAGACTGATGAGTTCTAGAATGCTGGAGTCTACATAACCTGGAAACTGGGTCTTTACAAATGAACGCCATTTGGCAGGTAAGTAAGTGCAATTAAACTCAAGTCAAAACTGTCTTGTGAGCATTTCCTCAGCTCAGTCCAAGAAGTCACTGGTAAGCAGACATAAGAATACCCAAGAAAGAAAAAGTGCATCTGTGGTGGTAGTGGTAAGGTTGATGAGATAAAACATTAAATATTTGAAATAAAGGCGTTGACTATTTAGAAAACACGAGGAATTTCACAAAAGTCAGTCGTGCTGCTTTTTCTAAAATAACAGGCTAACCAAATCATATATTTGTCCAACACTGCTTAAGCGTGTATGGAGAAGCGCAATTTTGGAAAATTTCCCCATCCACCCAATGCTGTGAAGTGAATTGCAGGAAGTCGTAACAAACCTTACACACCGTGGTACTGTGCATGTCTAAACCCATGGCGCTGCTATGATGCAATAAGAGACAAGTTTAAACGATGAAAATGAAGCCTGGCAATTTCGCCAGTCCTATCACTGTTTTCCAGGCCTGAGGTAAATCATGCCGGTTATCCGGGACATCCCCGGGATGTCAGCTTCCATCTGATGAATACAGCAGCACAGACCAGAGAGTGTATGTGCTTTTCAAACATATATATTTATATGCATGCTGAGGATGGTTTTCAAATTAAAAAAAAAATAGAAGAGGCCAAATCGCTTCCTCGCCCCGGGCTAATAGGAGCCGAGCAGGAGACCGAGCTGTGACAGTGTTTTAGCAGAATGAAGTTCAGGACCCAAGGTCAGAGCTATGTGATAAAAGCTTCGAAGAATCAGGCGAGCAGAAAACAGAGAGGAGAGGCAGATTGGCAGAAACTCACCTTTCAGGGCCAGCAGGTGCTCCTGTTTGGGTGGATTCACTTCCATCTTGACCGGCTCGGTGTGCCTCACGATCTACGGGGGCAGAGGAGGCCCAGCCGAGTCCGGAAGGAAGCAAGCAAACGCCCGGTCGGCAACACGGCCGGCCGCCGGACACACTGCCACAGCTTATTCTTCAATTCTCCTCCTTTTACGCCCTGCAAGGACCTAACGGCTCCTTTTCACCAACGCATCCCCGGTTTCTTAGAGACTTATACAAGAGGCCCTTTTATTTTGCCTTCCAGCTGTAATCATGGATCGCGACTTCAAGGGTTACCAAAAGCCCGTCTCCATTGCAGAAGTAAAAGGAGAGATGCGGGGCATGCTGGGAATAACCGCACCGCATGCAGGGAGATGTAGTTCTTGCCAGCTGGTTTGCAATTTGGGTGGGAAAGAGCCGACAGAAGGGGGGATTTCCTTTCAAAACATACTAATTTACTCCTCCCCTTCCTTTCCCCCTCGACTTTAGCCTACCAGGTTTCAGAATCCTTAATAATAAAACTCTATGTAACAAGTGCCCATGCGCAGGCTGGCGCAGCGAACCCAAACCCCCGGTGGGCGGGAGAAGAAGCGGCGGGGCCAATCGAGTGGCGCGCCGCGTGGTGCACGGCGCCGGGGCCCTGGCGGCGGGCGCAGAGGCTTCTGGGTAGGTGGCTTCCCCGCCCCCTTCTCAGCTGCGGGCTGCGACGGCTGCTGCTGCGGCGCCGCTCCTCGCAGGATGGCTGCCCTGGTTGTAAACAAGCCTGGCGCGGGACTAGAGAGTGGCCGGCCGGGCAACCGGGGGACGGCCATGGTGAAGGTGAGGGACCGTGTGTGCCGTTTCACACGACCGGCATCATCCTGGAGATGCAGCGGCTTGGCGCTGTAGTGGGATGCGAGGCCCCAGGGCCCTCCTTAATTTAGAAGCACTGCCCACCCGTCCCCGACCCTTGGCCCCGCTGGCCTCAAGTTATCTGTTCGTGCCAACATTGCCGACGGGAACAGTAATGGAAAGGAGCCTGTGGGTCTCTTAATATGACCTGGGCCGGTCCTTCCCCCAGGGTCTCTGCTTCTAATTTATCTAACAGGCATTCGTTAGCTTACTTTGCTATTTTTATTATCAGGTGCTTATGTAGGTATTATTGTAGCTTTTAATATTTGTTATAAGATAGATCTTGATCCCCATTTTACAGGTGAGGAAACCGAGGCTTAGGTTAAAGGAACAGTGCGGAGTAGAGCAAGATTTGACTGGTTCTAAAGTATTTTTTTTCCAATACGACACTAGTTCTATATCAGAACTCTACTATTGGTTGAATTACCCGCTTCGTCCTTGATTATTGCTGTCTGTCAACACATTTCGGAATTCGATAGCTGGGCATTCATGCTGTATGAACTGCAACATACTCAGAAGTTTGAGATTCTAGCATGATAAATGCTTCAAATTGAATCACCCCCCCAAAAAAAATCCACTGAAATAAATGGAATTTATTTCCTCCTCCTGTTAAATATATGTAAGGCTCTGGAACGGAGACTTGATTTCCATGGCCAGTAGTTGCTTTAGGAACAACTTGTTCTCTGAGCGATGGGAAATTCTCATCCCTGACTGTTTTAGAACCCGGAGGCATTTTTAAAAAAAACAACCCATGTGCTCATCTTGGCCCTACTCTGATTTGGTTCACATGAATATATTTGTTAAATTACCAGAAGTCGTTAAATGTGCACCTAGGTTTGAGAACCACTCACTGCTCCAGATAATATAAAAAGTTCTTTAGCCAATGTTGGTTTTATGTGACTGCAAATCATATATTGGTCAATGTTGGTTGCTATTGATTCTTCTAACCTGTAGATACAAATGAAGATGTTTTGAAGGAATCTTGAGATTCAGAGGAGCCTTCCTATTATGCATGCTGAAAGCATTTTACCCAGGCTTTTTCTAAGTAGAGATCGCTTGTTTTAATTAACTTGACTTTTAATAAATTTATTCAGTAATTGTAATGGGTATCATTGCTATACCGAATTTTGTTACCCCTTTTGCTGTTATGATCTCAAAAGTGTACCAGAGGCTGCTGTGACACCAGATGGGACAGCACAGAGTTTGAAAACTTGAGGCTCACCTTGTCCATTCTCACCTCTTCATGACAAATCTGCCTGTGCAGTGCATCAAAAGGCCAGAGGAAGCTCTTCATGCCATAATTTTTAAGAAATAAGAGGCATGCATATTTGTTTTGCAAATCAGTCATTTTCATAGACTAAAGCAAGACGTATTCATTGGAAGGTAGAGACTGAAATACATAATGTTAATAATATAGTGTCTCTTTGCTTAGTGGACAATATGTCCAGGTAAGATTTTTATGATTAGGAAAACTCAGAACATAAAAATCCAGTATTATGAAATCATTTGTATTTACATTGAAAACTCAGTTTCTTTTGATAAGTTGACCTTAGAGCTTTTAAAATATACTCTAATTTATTATAATTTGATTTACCTGTAATAAATTGAAAGCTTTCTTTGCCGTATGCATGAAGTGTGTAAAATTAATACAAAAATCCCTTCTTCCACAAACTTTTAAATCATCATATAAGATAGTAAGTAGAATTTTACTTTGGTTCTTTAGCATTTATTGTCATAAACAAGTTTAATTCATGATAATATCACAGAAGTATGAACATTTAGAGAAGTAGGTTCAGATTTTCCTCTGACACAAGAAAGTTGCATTTTTTTAATAATGTTTTCTTATGCATATCTTTTCTGCTTTTAATTAAATTTTTATGAGGATATGACTTTTTGGTTTTATATGTTTAGATCATTTTAAAAATTCTATTTTCAATTAAAAAATAAATCATTGGGGGCTTTTATAGCTCTTATAACAATCCATACCCCATAATAAAACGTTTTAAAAAAACAAAAAAGAACCAATCGATTGCATCAAGCGCATTTGTACATATGTTGCCATAACCATTTTCAAAACATTTTCTAGTTGAGCCCTTTTATGAAGATATTTAAGTGAAAAATTTTCCCTTTTTTCTCTTTAAGTATAGGGTAAATGGAAATATGTGTGTGCATGTACATGAGGGTGTAATATGCATCTATAGATACATATGATTTTATTGTTAGAATTTCCCAGCTACACAATTCCCATATCCTTCGTGTTCTAATATAAAAACAGTACAAAGAGATTTATGTCCCCTCTCCCCTACTTTTGTGCAAAAGTAATAGAACCTGTTTGTTCTTTTCCACTTTTCTTTATTCATTTGGGAAAACTCAGCATGTGCACATAAAAATGTCCTAACTCTTCCTCAGTAGACTCCATAGATTGATACTGCATGGATATAGCATAATTGATTGTCCAGTTCTGTGTTGATGGACATTGACTTTGTTTTATATATTTTTTCCACACAAATGGTATTATAAAGAATGACCATCTACTAAGTGTTGTCACATGTCTGTGCTATGTTTGTAGGATAAATTCCTAGAAGAATTCTGAGCTCTCTAATTTTGGTATTGCCAATTGCTTTCATAGACTATGTGTCCATCAGTAAACATTTCACAACAAATGTAGAAATGTCATGGTGTCAGAAGTCCTTTAGCTTCAGGGGCAGGAGCATGAATCAAGATCAGCATGGACGAAAAGCTTGAAATCTATAATATAGAGGTCAGATTTCTCTCCAGCTGGGATTTTTCTTGAAACTAATTCTGGCACCAGTCTCCCCTGCACCTAACCCCTCCCACTCCCACCCTGACCCCCAAGTACTCTTGTCTGCTGGGTTTGATAATTTGTTTCAGTGGTAATACAGATTCACATACTATATTTTACAGGGTTTATTAAGGAAGTAACAGGTTGCAATTCAGGATCAGGATCAGTGAAGAAATAACAGGAACAAGTAGGATAGAGTTCTTTGATCAGGATAGCTTCTTCTTGGCTATCCTGAAGGAAAAACCTCTACAACTTCCTGAGGACAAGTTTTTCTCTGCTCTTGCTTGGGCCTAGCTTCTGCCTGATTCAGTCAAAAGTTACAAAGTTCTTTAGCTCCACCAATAATTGTCAAGGAGGTACCTTAGTCCCACAAGCAAGCCCGGTACTTTAGTCTCACAAGCAAGCCCCTGCCCATAGGCACTGAGCTTTGTGTGTGGGTAGCCTACTGTAGATGCCTTGCTGCATAAGCCTTTTGGAAAGCCCACGGCACCACCTGGCACAGTTATTTGGTTCCACTGCTGTTTCTCTACTCCTGAACTCTGCTATGCTTGCCACCATAAATATTTTGCTACTATCCAGCTGTGTATGGTGTTTTAGCTTTCTTTGTCTCCTGGGTCTTGGGGATATTCAGTGCAGGGCTCTCGGGTCTAAGGAACACACTCTGTTCCTGGCTCCTCTTCATGATGGAGTCAAGGACTCCAGCCCTTGTTAATGACTCCCTTTGAGCTTTCAGGACGTCAAAATTAACCAGTCTCCTACACGAGGATTTCATGTACCTGATCTGCTTAGTCCCACCCTGAAGCTTTTCTATAAACCCCTACCCAATAATTTTGTGGGCGTTATCAGACCATCAACAGAAAGGTCATATGAGGTGATTTATTGCACTGCACAGTGTATGAGGATTGCTGTCCCACCTCTTCTCTAACAGTTTTTTTTTAATCTTCCATAGTCCAATGAATGGAGTCTTTGCGTGGCTTTAATTTGCATTTTATTACTATGAGTGCCCATCACTTGTCTGTCAATGTGTTTTTAATGTGGTGCCTGGGATACTGTGATGCTGGAAGCAGTGTCTACGGTATTTCAAATACCTGTTGGTTCACCCGTGGGGGACAAATGTTCAGCAGAGCTTCCAGACTCAGGCAGTCTAAGAAGGAAGAGGCACTCCCTTTCTGATCACGTAGCCACTGAAACCTTATGAGTAGTAGTGGAGCATTATCTGATCATAATTCTGCAAGAAGAGCCCCTCCAGTTGGAACATGCTAAATACAACTGGGGAAAAGCTCCCTTTGCAAAGTAGATTCAGCCTTAATGACATGGATGGAAAAAAAATCCAAAAACAGAAAAAAATTTATTGACATACAATCCAGTAGTTTGATAATATTAAAAAGTGCAACTATCACTACAATCAGTTTTATAGCAACTTATTTTTTTATATTCATTAGCTTCCCATTTACCCCCAATCTCCTCTGCCATAACCCAAGAAATGACTTCAAGTGCTGTCTCTAGGTTTTTCTATGCTGATTTCATATACAGAAAAGCATTAAAAAACAATAATAAATAAAAGTAACTCTTAATCTATTATGGGTTTTATATACATAAAAGCATATAAAAACAAAAAAACAGTAATATCTCAACCCCAAAAGAAAGCAGAATATTAAAAACTACAACGAATTTTAAATGGATCAAAAGCAGCACAAATGATAGGTGTTAAATTTTAACCTAACTACCTACTTCTGCATCAGTCCATTTTCCAATGTACTCTGTCTGATAGCAAGATCAGAGGGCATACCCCAGAGGTTAAACCACCCGAGAACTCTGCACTTTGATTTTGGGCTTTCGGTGTCATCGACAGCAAACTGAGTGATCAGAATTTAAGTTCTATATTGTGGAACAAACCTGAGACCTTCATTTGTTGATGGGGCATGATGCAAAATGAGTCGGAAAAGCTGCAAACATCCATTAAAAATTGACACGATAGTTTATGGGCTCTGAATCTAGGAAAATGAGATGTCATCAAAATGAAATGGAAATTATGAAGATCAAAAAATCAGGAATTAGCTGAAATGGACGCGTTCATTTGGAATCTGGCAGTCATTTGGTTCTACTCTGTTGAGGACGAGGGATTGAAGAGGAATGGTGTCACATTCATCTCTGAAGAGAAGATTTTAAGCTGTCCTTAAGTGCAATGTGTCAAATTAGAGTGTCTGTACACCTACAAGGAAGACCACCATTATTTATGCCCCCAACAATCATGCCCAAGGTGAAGCAATGGGAGATTTTAACCAACGTTTATACTCCCATGTAATCAAGATGCACTGATAAGGACTAGTGATTGGAAAATGGATTAAGCATTGGGCTGCCTTAGTGCCATGGTGGGTTTTAACCACAAGGTCAGCGGCTTGAAACCACCAGGTGCTCCATGGGCATGGGGGTAGGAGGGAGAAAGATGAGGCTTTCTGCTCCTGCCAAGTGGTACAGCCTCAGAAGCCCATAGGGACAGTTCTACTCTGTCCTGTAGGGTTACTATGAGTCAAAACTGACTTGATGAAATGATTTTGGTTTTTGGTGCTTTGATTAGAATGTGGAAATTGGAAAGGAAAAAGAAAGACCCATAGGTGGGAAATCTGACCTTGGTGATAGAAATGATACTAGAGGTTGCATAATAGAATTTTGTAAGAATTAAAATGGCAAATACTTTTTTTCTTTTTTAGATCATTTTATTGGGGGCTCCTACAACTCTTTGTCACAATCCATACATCAGTTGTATCTGACATATTAGTACCTGTATTCCATTGTTCTAGACATTTACTTTCCATTGCGCCCTTGGGACCAGCTCCTCTTTTTTATTCCCCCTTCTCTCCCCCAAACCCTCGTGGAGCCTTGATAGATTATAGATTGTTAATTATTTTCACATCTCAACACCGACCACTGTCTCCCTTCCCCTCTGGTTTCTGTTGTTCCCTCTGGATGGGGGTGTGTGGTTATATGCCATTTATTGTCATCGGTAGCAAATACCTTTTTTCAAAAACATGTCCAGTGGCTATTCCAGTGGACCTTGCCAGGTAGAATACACAGGGGTCAAATCAACTATATCTGTTTAAAGAGACAGTGGAGAAACACAATATCATCAGAGCGTGGCCAAGGCCTCACAACAGAACAGACCATCAATTGCTCATATGCAAGTTCAAGTGAAAAGCGAAGAAAATTAAAACAAGTTCTTGACAGCTGAAATATGACCTTGATTATATTTCACCTGAATTTAGAGACTGTATCAAGAAGAGAGTTGACATGTCGACCAAAGAGAAATTCTGGGATGACATCAAAGACATCATACACGAAGAAAACGAAAGGTAATTAAAGAGAGAAAAGTAAGGTCAAAGTGAATGTCAGAAGAAACTGACAGTGGCTCTTGAAAGTAGGATAGCTAAAGTGAAAGGAAGAAATGGACATGACTGGATCTGTGCACATCCATATTCATTGCAGCATTATTCACATTATCAAAAAGATAGAAATAACCTAAATGTTCATCACTGGAAGAGTGGATCAATAATCTTTGGCACATACTAAATGGAATACTATGCAATGTTGGTATTGAATTTGCAGAACACTTTGTTAGATGAATGAATGTGAAAGAGATTATGCATGGGACTCCATCACAAAACGATCAATATGGGACCAGTGTTTAAAAAGTCAAGGTTTTCACACTAAAAGAAACGGTCTTTGATGTTACGGTGGAAGAGAAGGAGAAGGGAGAGATGGAGTGTCGGGCTAGAGGGTAGACAGACAACTGTTAACTTAGGTGAAAGGGAAAGCAGTATATAATACAATGGAGGTTGGCAGAAAATAATGGAGGTAGGGGAAAGCTCTGAGGTTTCCAAGAGTTAAGGCAGCATAGACAAATACTGTGAAAAACACATTCCTTCAGTAATTGTGAGCTATGAGTAGATGCTTGGATAGACATTTAAACAGGTGTTGGAGGTAGAGTGAGAGTATGCCCGTGACTGACTTTATATATATACATATATACACACATACCGTACATGCATACATACCGTACATACACAGGATATTTGTGCATGAGTATTTACTTTTGCTGCAAATATATCCATGATAGTGGTGGAGCAGTCGGGACAAAATTATGAAAACTTTTAGACATAACTAAACGTTTTGAGAGAAGGACTCACTGGCGAAGGACTAGTCTTAGGGGATGCCTAGGTGACTGGCATAATACAGTTTACAAAGATGGTGTTCTACATTCCACTTCGGTGAGTAGCAACTGGAGTCCTAAAAACTGAGCAGCCATTGAAGCTGTAATTAGTGATCTCTCCCCACCCAGGGGAGAGAAGAATGATAAAAATCATGATATTTGGAAACAGTTCCCGTGGCCTAACATACCACACACACATATCATTCCCCACAATCCTGAGACCAGAACTAGGTGGTGCTGGGCTACCACTATTAATTGCTCTGGAAAGGATCTCCCACTGCATAGAGTGGGAGAAAAAAAATGCGGAACAGAACTGAAATTAGAAAAGACACCTGGCTTACTGGTTAGATCGGGATTGCTGGGACCACCAAGACCACAGCCCTCAAGCCACCCTTTAGGTCTGGAACGGAACTTCCCCCGAGTTACATTAGTTGACCTTTAAGATTAGAAAGGCAGTACTTCCTCAACAGCAAAGCGCAGAAGGCTTGGTGAAAATGTAGACAGAGGAAATGTGATGTCTGGTGATGCATTGAAGGAATTACAATGGATGAGTTGAACCAAAAAGTAAGGATTGTTGAATGTAAACTGATATATCTGCTTTGTAAAACTTCACCTAATTCACAAGAAAATGCTGAAAAAAAGGAGTAAAAGGGTTGACTAGATTTCAAAGGGTGACTCTAGAGCAGTGGTGCTCAACTTTCCTAATGCTGTGACCCTTTAATACAGTTCCTCATGTTGTGACTCCCCCAACCTAAAATTATTTTCATTGCTGCTTCGTAACTAAGTTTGCTACTGTTATGTATCGGGCAACCCGTGTGAAAGGGTCATTTGACCTCCAAAGGGGTCACGGCCCACAGGTTGAGAACCACTGCTGTAGAAAAGTAGTACAATGGCATGTGCAAATACCTGGAACTAAAGATCCCTAAGAGATTTTCCATCTCTCGAGTGGAAAGAAAGGAAGAAAAAGTTCAAGCCCTAAGTTGCATTATTGAAGGATTCTGTGAGTAAAGTACTAGGAGCATCAAAAGATGGAAGGAATACACAGTCATTGTACTGAAAAGAAGTGGCAAACACTCAACTATTTTAGGAGGTGGCATCTGATCTAAAAGCAATGTTACTAAAAGAAAGCCCAAGCTGCACTGAAGATACCGGCAACAAACCACAGCTCTGGAAATCATAGACTAACAATTGAAATGTTTCAGCACAGGAATATAGCATTGGAAATGCTTATTTGCCTATGCCATTAAAATTGGAAGATAGCTGCCTGACCAACCAGAAGAGACCCATGTATGTGTTCATTCCTAAAAAAGCTAATCCAACAGGAGTCAGGAGTTAGCAAACATGGAGGTTAGTTTTCCGCTGACATAATTAAAAACAGTCGCAGCAGTACATTGACAGAGCACTGCCAGACACTCAAACCAGTTTTACTAGAGGACTTGGAACGAGAGAGATCATTTCTGACATTTTATGGGTCTTAGCTGAAAGATGAGAATACCAAAAGTATGCTTACCTGTGTTTTATTAATTTTGCAAAGGCATTTTACTATGTGGATCATAACCAATGATGAATAACTTAAGAAGAATGGGAATTCCAGAACACTTTATTTTGCTCATGTAGAACTTGACAGGCCAAGAGTCAGCCAAATGACAGAATAGTGAGATACTGTTTGGTTTAAAAATCAGGAAAGATGTGCATCAGGGTTGTATCTTTCACATACTCATTTTGTATTTTGAACAAAAATCAGGTAAACAGCTCTATGAAGAAAAGTACAGTATTAGGATTGGAGGATGGCTTGTTAACAAAATCAATAAGCAGATGGTCTTGTTTGCTGAAAGGGAAGAGGGATTGAAGCACTTACTGATAAAGATCAAAGACTACCATCTTCAGTACGGATTATACCCGAGATAAAGATAGCAAAAATCCTCACAACGGAACCTTTAAGCAATATCATGGTAAATGAGGGTCGGGTGGGGGATCAGGAATGAAGTTGTGAAGTATTCCATTTTATGTGCATCTGAAATCCATGTCTATGGAAATAGCACTCAGACAATCAGATAACTATTGCATCAGAGGAACCTGCTGTTGAAGACTTCTTTAAAGGCTCTTTAAGACTTAGGTGAGCTTGACCCAAGCCAGGGCATTTTCAGTCGTTTCCCATTTATGCGAAGATTGAGAGAAAAAATAAAAATGAATTTTAATAATGGTATTGGTGAAGAATATTGATTATACCATGGACTGTCAGAAGAACAAATTTATCTGGAAAAAGGTACAGACAGAATGCTCTTTAGAAGCAAGTATGGCAAGACCGTCTCCCCTACATTGGTTGGACACATCATCAGGAGGGACAAGTCTCTAGAGAAGGACCTATACTTGGTGATGTCGAGGTCAGCAAAGAAGAGGAAGACCCTTAAAGAGACAGATTGGCACAAGGTCAACAACAGCAGGCCCAAACACGGGAGCAGTTGTGGTGGCACAGGGCTGGGCAGTGTTTTCTTCTTTTGTGCCCGGGACCCCTGTATACAATTGGAACCAATATGATGCACCTAACAACAATATTAGGAGTGAGGGGGAGCCCTGTCATATATTTCAAGAGTTTTCTTTTCATGGTATATGTACTATGAGCTTACGTTGGGGCTTTTGAGCCTTACTGACATGGCAAGTATGAATTAAAAGTTTATTTACAGTGAAAGATGTTTGCATTTCAAGCACAGGGCTAAATTGCAAAGTTAACTAAACTTTTAACGAATTTAGTCTAATTTCCACCCTGGCTTTTCCATTTTGTGTTTTTAACTTCATATAGTATTGATGGGAGGAAGGTCCTGATGTTTCTAGCTGAAGTATTTAAAAATTCTTATTTTGTATGACTTGGGTTTGGGAGGTGGAGGAACAAAAGTTTGACTGGTCCTTCAGTTAGTATAGGCCTGAGATAGAAAGTTATTAGAATCTGGTAGAGAAAGGTCTACTTACCTATTTCTTTAGTATTAACATAAGGTAAGAAGCAAGAAACAGTTTGTCACAGTAGGTTACACAGCTGGGCTGCTATCCGTAAGGTCAGCAGTTTGAAACCACCATCTGCTCTGTGGAAGAAAGATGCGACTTTTTGCTTCTGAAAAGATTTATAGTCTCAGAAACTCATAGGAGCAGTTTACCCTGAATTGCCTCGATGGCAGTGAGATTTTAAATAAACTGATATAGTTGGGTCATAGGATCCAAAAGACTTGTTAGGAAGCTTTTTATGTGTTACGGAGTTGATTTCTCTGCCAATCAAGCCTATAGGACAGAGGAGAACGGTTCCATCCTGTTTCCCAGGCTGTGAATTTCATGAGAGTGGTTAGCCAGGTCTTTCTCCTGTGGAGCTGTTGGTGGGTTTGAGATGATGACTGGTTAGTAGGTGAACACTTAGTGTTGTCCTACCAGGAATCCTTACGAAGTGATAGGGCATTGAGTAGAAGGTCAGCCATGTGCTTGGGGTACAGTGTGGGTGTTTTAAAATCTAGTTGGGATTGTACAATGCATCAGATATATTTAGAAATAAGTCAAAATTGCTACATTGCTATGATAGGACTATTTATAACAAGCTCATAGGCCAGGGAATTAGAATATACCATTTAAATAGCCAATCTTTTGG
Organism: Tenrec ecaudatus; assembly: GCF_050624435.1. Classification (NCBI taxonomy): domain Eukaryota; kingdom Metazoa; phylum Chordata; class Mammalia; order Afrosoricida; family Tenrecidae; genus Tenrec; species Tenrec ecaudatus. The sequence goes on along the minus strand of NC_134531.1, from coordinate 62,438,097 downwards.
CTGACTATGTAACCTTGGATACATTCCTTATTTATAGTTGGAACTGTGTGTTCATATTTATTTACTAGGAATAAGGAATTGACATGTAACCTTAAAGTGATGTCTTTCTTGACATGGCATTACATAAATGTTTAATCTAGAAGATACTTGACAACTACTTGTCATCTTTTGGTAAATTCTTTATCATTTATAAAGGTAAATTGTCATCCCAGCACAAATTTAAAATTATTTTAGTTCAAATTAGTGATGGAGGTTAGGCATTTGCAGAAAAATTGTTTAAGTACTTAACTTCCTTAGACTAAAGCTGTGGTCCTCAAACTTTTTAAACGGGGCCAGTTCACTGTCCCTCAGATCCGTTGGAGGGCCGGACTATAGTTTTAAAAAAACTATGAACAAATTCCTATGCACACTGCACATATCTTATTTTGAAGTAAAAGAACAAAGGGGGGCAAAAACACCCGGTGGGCCAGATAAAGGTCCTCGGTGGGCGGCATGTGGCCCGCGGGCCGTAGTTTGAAGACCCCTGGGCTAAAGTATTAGTGTTAAAGTATTAGATCCAGGTTTTACAGAGTCAAGTCACCATTTTCCAGCAGTAAAGCTAATGTTCCTTTATGTTTATCATTGGTCCCTGACTTAGTATTTTAAGGAGATTTCATACAATTTTGGAAAGGTCTATCAGATGGAATGACTGAAAAGCAATTAAGGTTTTATACCTAAATGTTTATGTACCTTTAGAAAAATTATTTGTCTAACAAGTTTTATTCGATGCTATTTCAATTACACATTCCCTTTGCCAACATTAGGTGCTGGAGTGTGGGGTATGTGAAGATGTCTTTTCTTTGCAAGGAGACAAAGTTCCTCGTCTTCTACTTTGTGGCCACACGGTCTGTCATGACTGTCTCACCCGCCTCCCTCTTCACGGAAGGGCCATCCGCTGCCCATTTGATCGACAAGTGACAGACCTAGGTAGGAATATATAGATATTTATTTAATATTTCAAAATGTTTCTGTAATTCAACTGTCTTCCCACTTGATATTTAAAGTAATAAAATTGAAGTATTTCCGAATGCCAGGGTTTCTATTAAGGACAGTCATCTTATAAATGTAAATCAATCTAATCGTAGTTACTAGTTTCTCTTCATCATCTGAGATGTTTATGTTCAATATTTGTGTAAGACACCTGAAAAAAACCAGGTTCCTTATTCCAAGAATGTTCATTGCAAAGTAAATAAGTTGTCTGAAGCCGTGATCTAGTACAACAGTGTAAATGAGGCAGTAGTGAAAATACAGGTGAGAACATGTTCTTAGGTGCTCCCTTGAGACACAGTGCTCTGCAGTTTGTGGTAACTGTCCCTGACTTTCTGTTACAATAGGAGACTAGAGTCTGGTGAGCGTTTCCCACTTCTCTGTATCTTCTAAAACTTCACTTCATATATTTCAAAATGAGTTATTACTTTGGATACCACATTTGGAAATATCAGCATATATTAACATTTGTCATCGACTCAATGGCAGTGATTGCCCCTCCCAATTTTACATTTTAACAATGATTTTATAGATGTGTATGTAATATAAGTTGTGCACATTTACTCCTTGCTATGGAAAATGTCACTAAAATAGGTATTTTAAGGTCACAATGTTTTTTCAGGTCAATTACACTATTTGCTTTGAGATCTCTTTAATGCTTTTATGCTGTGTGTCAAATGGAGTAGTTAAAAATAGTTTACCCAGCAAATATAGGCAACAAGGTAGCCAGATTTTAAAACTGGAAAACTTCAAAATGATAAGAAATATAGTTGTAAAGGTGGTGGTGATTGACGTAAATAAGTAGTTTGCTCAATTTGCCCAACTAATATAGCACAGGAAGAGCTTTATTAAGGATAACATTAATTTACTATTAGCCAAGAAATAATGGGTGAGATGATATCTCTATTTTTAGATTCTTTTATTTGCCTTTTCATTTTACATTAGATATAGTATATCATGCAATTTTTGTTATGTAAGACTATATTTAGAGAAATCGTAACTTTTGCAATGAAGGCTTGATTTTCTCTGCCTCCCCCACTCCCAGTGCCTTTTTGGAAGGAGCCTTGACGACATGATGGTTACAGTGGGTTGTGAACTGCTAGGTCAGCAGTTTAACCAGCTGCCCCATAGGAGAAAGGAGGTTTTGACTCCTGTAGAGACAAGACTTACTGTCTTGGAAACCCACAGAATTGACTCAGTGGAATTAAAAGTTGAGTGCCTTGTTGACAGGATATAATACCTTCTTCACATTAAACATCATAATGTGGTTGTTGCTACCCTTGATTTGTAATTAAGCCTTATGACCAGGCAGTGTTAATCACATCCTATACTGAAATTAGTCTTGATTGTCGTTATTACATTATCAATTTAGAAAAGCAAACAAACTTGCCTTGGATATAGGTGGTAATTAACATGGCTTGTAATTTGAGTTTTGCTGTGATTCCACTTTTGTGGAATGGAAAAATGCTCTGGTGTACGGAGCTTTTATAGTACGCATTTTTCCTGCCAGGCGCGTATCCAGCAACTCCCTCTGACTCAGTGCACCCAGTGGCATCACCTGGGAAGGTTCTCTCATCACAGTGAATTTTTTCATAAGAGTTGTTTTGCTCAAACCTCATTTTTTGTGATGTCTTATATAAGAGAATAGCGTGCAGCTGTGAAATTTTGTTTCCTGCTTGGGAAAAATGCCGCAGAAACTGTTGTGATGTTGAACACAGCTTACAAGAACAGTGCTATGGGAAAAACTCAAGTGTGCTCTGGTTTTCACGTTTCATAAAAGGGGAAATGTTGACTGAGGACAGATGTTTTGGACTGCCGTCAAGTTCCTGATAAGATGAAAATGTCGACAAAATTTGTGCACTTGAACTCAAAGACCAATGATGGACCATTGAAGAGATATGGGGAAGTTATCTGGACTATCTTGGAACTGGGTTCAGTGAATTTTAAGGAAAGCTTTGGCGATTGCTGAAGACAAATGGGAGCATAAGCAAATGTGGTGACGAAAGCTGATGGTGCCCAGCTATCAAAAGATAGAGCATCTGGGGTCTTAAAGGCTTGAAGGTAAACAAGTGGCCAGCTAGCTGAGAAGCAACAAAGCCCACATGGAAGAAGCACACCAGCCTGTGTGATCACGAGGTGTCGAAGAGATCAGGTATCAGGCATTATCAGAACAAAAAATCTTGAATGAGGGGGGGAGTGCGGAGTGGAGACCCAAAGTCCATTTGTAGGCCACTGGATATCCCTTACAGAAGGGTCTCGGGAGGAGACCAGCCAGTCAGGGTGCGATGTAGCAATGATGAAAAAATACAACTTCTTGTTCCTAAATGCTTCCTCCCCACCATCATGATTCCAGTTCTACCTTGGAAGTCTGGCTAGACAAGAGGATGTACACTGGTACAGATAGGAACTGGAAACACAGGGAATCCAGGTTGGATGATCCCTTGCGGACCAGTGGTGTGAGTGGTGATACTGGAAGGGTAGAGGGAGAGGGGGTTGGAAAGGGGGTACCGATGACAGAATCTACATGTGACCTCCTCCCTGGGGGACGGACAATAGAAAAGTGGGTGAAGGGAGACGTCAGGCAGTGCAAGATATGACAAAATGATAATTTATAAATTAGCAAGGGTTCATGAGGGAAGAGGGAGTGGCCAGGGAGGAGAAAAATGGGAAGCTGATGCCAGGGGCTTAAGTGGAGAGCAAATGTTTTGAGAATGATGAGGGCAATGAATGTGCACATGTGCTTGACACAGTGGATGTATGAATGGATTGTGATAAGAGTTGTATGAGCCCCTAATAAAACGATTAAAAGAAAAAGAAAGATTTAGGAATGAGAAGGATTGCTGGGAAATTTCTGCCTCGGGTTCTGACTGACCAGGAAAAAGAGCGACTGGAAACACCCCATGCTTTGAAAGAACAGTTCCAAAGCCACCCAGACTTTTTCCCCAAGGTCATTACTGATGACAAGACATGGTGCCATTCTTACAATCCTGAAAGCAAACATCAATCAAGCCTGTGGAAGACTCCATCATCACCCTGTCCCCCAAAAGCTTTTCAAGTGAAGTCAAAGATCAAGACAATGCTCATTTGGATTTTTGATATGAGGGGCATAGTGCATACGGAGTTCATTCCACCAGGTGAGACTGTTAATCAAGCTTTCTATTTAGAGGTTCTGAAAAGATTGTGGTAAAAGTGTGCAACAAAAAAGATCTGATTTGTGGCAGATGGGGGACAATGCACCTGCTCACGCAGCCATCTCCGTTGTCAAATTTTGGCAAAAACCAGCATGCCTCTTTTGCCCCTGACCTTGCTCCATGTAACTTCTTTTTATTTCCGTGAATGAAGAGGGACGTGAAAGGACAGTAACTTGAGGACGTAGAAGAGGTGAAGAAAAAAAAAATGAGGGAGGAGCTGTCAGCCATCCAAACAGATGCATTTGAAAATGTTTCCAAGAATGAAATAGCAGATTTGACAAATAGGTGATGAGAGTGCTTTTAAGATGATAAGGTTGTTTTGTAAAAAAAATTTTTAACATAACTTTGAAAAATAAAATTCCGGGTTTTGGGGGGTACCCTCTCGTTCATATTATAGAAAATTTGAAAATATTTTAAAAAGTATAAAGTCCTTTATAATTTTTCCTTCTGGAGAATAAAACCATCGTTGCTGTGAAAGGCCATAATGAGAGTTTAAGCCCAAGAAGAGCATCAGTAGTTATTTGTGGTAGTTACTAATACTTTTCATTAGTATTTCTCCTTTCCCTCTGTTCACATTGTAAAATTGCACTTTCTTGCCTTCTTATCAGTAGACATTGCTGTGTGACTTTCTCTTAAATAGTGATATGTGGCCAGAGTGAGGTGGTCACCACTTGAGCACTTAAGAGGAGGGTCATGGCTATTTGCCATAAGTTATTCTCCCTGCTGCTTTGGCTAGAGATGGCTTGGGGGCAGGAGGCTCAAAGATCTGTGTCTCTGAGGGAGGACAATGGACAAAGAGCCTCTCAATTCTTCGCCAGCTGCTGAGGTGTTGCATAAACAAAAAATAAATCTTTGTTGGCATTTTTAAACCACTGAAATTTTATAGTTGTGCTGACAGTTGCATATAATTCTTATTCGAGGAAGCAGATCTAGGAGTTTGTTTCTATATCATTGTATAAGCATTGAACGTTTGCGGAATTTTTATGATGACAGTTATATAAAGGACTCATTTAGTATATGCTTTACACCTTTATAAAAATAGAGTAGATAGAACCCAGGTTATTGTAGAATAAATACCAGAAATTAGAACACTGAAGGGGAAACCTTTTGGGGATGGCAGGGCTGTGCTGGGTGGACTGCATGAAGGTACTCGGGAAAGAGGTCTTCTAAAAACGCTCAGCATCTATCACAAAAGGATCTTCCTTTCTGAGTTCAGGCAAGGGATGCATGTATGTATGTGCACTGACGAAGCAGCATTGGCCATGGAGACTGTTGTCTTGCTTTGGTGTGAGGCTCTGTGAGGACTTATGTAGGACTTTAATAATTTATTGCTACATATTACAGAAGGGATAGGGAAAATATCTTCAGCTGTTCTAATTTCAATTTTCTTACAAATGGAGCATTGTGGGTTGAAATGTATCTTTAGTACCATGATTTTCACATATAGATCCTAACTTACTTGGTTGTGAAATCAGTTGAACTGGTAAGGAACATCAGATTAAAAAATAGAATAAAAATAGTGCATTGCATACTACTGGTAAAGATTTTTTTAAAAATATACCAGCCGAAATGTTTGTTTCAGTTGTATACATGTATGTTTTCATTGGTTGCAATGTAAAATGTATTGTAGTCTTCTGGAAAAAGAATATATTTGGAAGCACATTTTTAGTATAAAGAGCAAAAAGTCTGTGACAAAATAGTTTTAAAATTTAGTTGATAGAAAAAACATAATTTTAAAGAATTTTCTGCTTGAAATAGTGAGGGGTACTTTTGCTTTGCGGGGAGAGAATATTAGAAATAAACAGTTGAAATTGTTCACACAAAGTAAAATAGGGAAGTTTTGGTTTTAAAAGTTTAGACATTATTAGTGATTATTAAGTATCACTTAGAAATTAGTAGTGAAGGATATGGAGTAAGATATTTGAAATTCCACTACTTTAAATTTAGTTTGGTTTGTTTTTTAAACCTTAGGAGATTCAGGTGTCTGGGGATTGAAAAAAAACTTTGCTTTATTGGAGCTTTTAGAACGGCTGCAGAATGGACATATCGGTCAGTATGGAGCAGCTGAAGAAGCCATTGGGATATCTGGAGAGGTATTGATTGAACTTTGCGAAATATTTATAAACATGTTTTTTCTCTTAGATATTTGTCATTCTGAGCACATTATAGTGACTGATCCACCAAGTATATGCTCATAAACATAACTTTTCATAACTTTCAAGTTACCTGACATATGTTGAGGCTGAAATAACCTTAAGAGAACAAAAGTAAAACCAAACAAATTCAATGAAAATACTGTGCCAAAGTCTATTTTGGTGCAGCACTGTCTCTGGGAAGAAGTGTGGCTGTGGCGCTCCTCCAAGGCAAGGGAGGCAAGCCTCGTCTTACGTGCTTTGAAGACATGTGTGTCTGTCATCCCTATACATAATCATGTCAATCTTTAAAGAAGTAGGTGTATCCTAAAGTCTTAGGACTTCTAACCTCCCTATGGGCACGAAGAACTGAAAAGTGAACTAAAGTGCACATCAAGACAGGGTTTGGTGAATGATTATCTTTGCCCTGACTTTATGCAAACAGTTTTAGCTTTGGTCTTAGAGGTAATCAGTCTTAAAAATCAGTGCTTTCTCAGGACCTATGTACTTAGTTACTATTATATTGGTATGTATTAAGACTTCTCAGTAAATGTTGGTTTCATATTTTAAAATATATCGTGCGACAATCGTTGGTGTTTAGTTTTACAACATTAACCTTTTCTTTGTCAGAGCATCATTCGTTGCGATGAGGATGAAGCTCATGTTGCGTCAGTATATTGCACTGTCTGCGCAACTCACTTATGCTCCGAGTGTTCCCAAGTGACTCACTCTACAAAGACACTAGCCAAGCACAAGCGTGTTCCTCTAGCCGATAAGCCTCATGAGAAAACCATGTGCTCTCAGCACCAGGTGCATGCCATTGAGTTTGTTTGCTTGGAAGAAGGTTGTCAAGCTAGCCCACTGATGTGCTGTGTCTGCAAAGAATATGGGAAACACCAAGGTCACAAGGTATGAGGTTAATCAAATGACTGTTTACAGCCCACTGTTGGCTCTCACTGTGGAGAATGATGTTGAAAATAGACCTTGAGGAAGAAGGAGTTACATGGTGAACAAGCTGGGATGGGTAGCTTGAAAAGAAAGGAGAGGTTTAGTTTCTGAATGTCAGAAGAAAAATTTCAGGGAGCCTTTATGATGCTTTCTTTACTGAAAATAACTTTCTCACAGAAAACAAGTCTTTGTATGCAGATTTTAAATAATGGGCCATATTGTTTTGACAACATTGGTATCTGCTGCTGAATTGTCACTCATACAATTTTAGAGTATTATGTTGGTTTCTTTTGTAGTGATAAATGATGGACTTCCAAGTTTTAAATTATTTATTTTTAATAAAAGGTTCTAGGGGAATTAGTTTTTTAAAAAGTTTTTGATTCCCCTCCTCCCCGAAATGTAGTATAAAGCTACTAGTGGCTTAAGCTTTTTAGTAGAAAAAATTTTAAACTGTTTAAATATCCTTAGTCAATATTGTAATTCTTCTATCATTATGTTGTGTTTCATAGCATTCAGTATTGGAACCAGAAGCTAATCAGATCCGAGCTTCAATTTTAGATATGGCTCACTGCATACGGACCTTTACCGAAGAAATTTCAGATTATTCAAGAAAATTAGTTGGAATTGTTCAGCATATTGAAGGAGGAGAGCAAATAGTGGAAGATGGAATTGGAATGGCCCACACAGAACATGTATGGGTTTTTAAGAAATTTCTTTCTTTCCCTTCCTGCCCGTTGACCTGTGCATTTATTGAGTAGAAACAATGTGTCATCACTGCATTAGTCATTGGGAATAAGTTTTTAAACACATCTCTGATTTTTTTGAATTTAGAGCTAGCTATGGAAGGGAGGCAGTTTAAAGTATGGTAACTTCATTTTGTGGGGAAGATATGTAAGCGGGCAAACAGTTTAGGTGGATTAAGGCATACTTCCTAAAGAAATGATGTCTAAACTGGGATTTTACAAGGATTTTTACTGTGGTGGATGTATATATCAAACATTTGCTCCTTATGGCTGAGTAATATTTCTTTTTATTTATGAATATTGTGTTTGTGCATTCTACGCTTGGTTAACCTTTAGACTATTTCCATTTTTCATTATTGCGAAGAGTGCCACAAAATACATAGGTATGCCGGTCTGCGCCTGTGTCCTGCTTTCAGTTGTCTCTGCATATTCTAAAAGTGGAGTTACTGTATTATAATTATAAGTTTAAGGTTTTGTGGAACCACTGAAGTAATTTTTTAAAGTCATTTTATTGGGGGCTCATAGAACTCTTATTACAATCCATGCATACATCCATTGTATGTCAGCACATTTGTACATTTGTTGCCCTCATCATTCTCAAAACATTTGCTTTCTTCTTAAGCCCTTGGTATCAGCTACTCTTTTTTTCCCCTCCCTCCCCGTCAGCCCCATTTACCCTTGATAATTGTAAAATTATTATTATTTTGTCATGAAGTATTTTTTAAAACGGTTTATTGACATATAAGCCAATGGTTTGAATATACTTTTAAAATTGTGCAGTAATCACCACAATCAATTTTAGACCATTTTCTTCATTTTTGTACTTATTGTTATTAGCTTCCCATTTCACCCCAGTCTCCCCTGCCATAAGCCTTAACAACTCTTAATCTAGGTACTATCTCTAGCTTGGATCTCATAAAAAGAACATTATTACCCTCTCCAACAATAATGAAATAAAAAAGAAAAATATAAGTCCAAAGGAAAGCAGAAAACAAACTAGAATAAATGTAATATTAGTCAAAGGGGCTTTCACTGTCATCCATAGCTTTCTGCAAACTGGGTGCTCAGAATTAAAGTTCTGGCCCTCCTCAAGTCTTGGATTTTATTACTTACAAACCTTGGAACACACAGGCTAATTTACTTCTTCCCTGTGGACTTAGCTGACATCTCACTTAGATGGCTGCTTGCTTTAAAACCCCAGATGTTATTCTTGGTGATAACCAGGCACCACCCCCTTTCTTTTTTTTTTTAACAATTTATTGGGGTTCATACAACTCTTATCACAGTTCATACATATACATACATCAGTTGTATAAAGCACATCTGTACAGTCTTTGCCCTAATCATTTTTTTCTCCTCTTTTCTTTTTTTACATTTTATTAGGACTCATACAACTCTTATCACAATCCGTACATATACATACATCAATTGTATAAAGCACATCCATACATTCCCTGCCCCAATCATTCTCAAGGCATTTGCTCTCCACTTAAGCCCCTTGCATCAGGTCCTCTTTTTTTTTTCCCCTCCCTCCCCTTTCCCCCCTCCCTCATGTGCCCTTGGTAATTTATACATCGTTATTTTGTCATATCTTGCCCTATCCGGAGTCTCCTTTCCCCCCTTCTCTGCTGTCCCTCTCCCAGGGAAGAGGTCACATGTGGATCCTTGTAATCAGTTCCCCCTTTCCAACCCACTCACCCTCCACTCTCCCAGCATCGCCCCTCACACCCTTGGTCCTGAAGGTATCATCCACCCTGGATTCCCTGTGCCTCTAGCCCTCATATGTACCAGTGTACAACCTCTGCCCTATCCAGTCCTGCAAGGTAGAATTCGGATCATGGTAGTTGGGGGGAGGAAGCATCCAGGATCTGGGGGAAAGCTGTGTTCTTCACCGGTACTACCCCGCACCCTGACTGACCCATCTCCTCCTAAACACCCCCTCTATGAGGGGATCTCCAGTGGCCGACACTTGGGCCTTGGGTCTCCACTCTGCACTTCCCCCTTAATTTAATATGGTATATATATACATATACATATATACATATACACATATATACACATACATACACACACTTATCTCTTTTTTTTTTTTTTTGCATGATGCCTTATACCTGGTCCCTTGGCACCTCGTGATCGCACTGGCCGGTGTGCTTCTTCCATGTTGGCTTTTTTGCTTCTGATCTAGATGGCCGCTTGTTCACCTTCAAGCCTTTAAGACCCCAGACACTATCTGTTTTGATAGCCGGGCACCATCAGCTTTCTTCACCACATTTGCTTATGCACCCATTTGTCTTCAGCGATCCTATCATGGAGTTGTGCAGCCAATGATATGATTTTTTGTTCTTTGATGCCTCGTAACTGATCCCTTCGGGACCACTCGATCACACAGGCTGGTGTGTTCTTCCATGTGGACTTTGTTGCTTCTGAGCTAGATGGCCGCTTGTTTATCTTCAAGCCTTTAAGACCCCAGTCACTATCTCTTTTGATAGCCGGGCACCATCCGCTTTCTTCAGCACATTTACTTGTTCACCCACTTTGGCTCCAGCCGTTGTGTCGGGAGAGTGAGCATCATAGAGTTCCAATTTAATAAAAGAAGGTATTCATGCATTGAGGGAGTGTTTGAGTAGAGGCCCAAGGTCCTTCCGCCACCTTAATACTTGACCTATAAATATAGACACATAGATCTATTTCCCCATCCTCCTATATATATTTGCATGTACATGTCTTTGTCTAGACCTCCATAAATGCCCTTTGACTCCTAGCTCTTTCCTCCATCTCCCTTGACTTTCCTCCTGCCCTACTACCATGCTTCGTTGCCACCTGGGCTAGAGTATACCTCTTCTCTAAGCAACCTTACCCTTGATCATTTCCCACCAGGCCTGCCATTCCCCCTTCTCTACCATTTGGGGTCCCATGTTTTTCCCTTGTCCCTGTGTTTGTTAACACCACTTCCTTACCCCCCCTACCCTCCCACCCCAAGTGCCCCCGGAACTGTCGGTCCCATTGTTTTTCCTCCAGATAGTTCATCCACTATCCCCTTTCTTTACCACACTTTACTGTAGTACCCATATCTTCAGTAATCCCTTTATGAGGGTGAATATCCAGCAGGGACACATCATAAGAACTGATACTCAGGTTTATATGTAATCCTGTAATACTCATTACCATGGAGTCAGTACTGACTCATTAGCAACCCTTATGGGTTTCCTAGTTTATGACTGTTTACAGGAGTTGAGACTGTTTACACCCAAGGAGCTGCTGGTGGTTTCGAACTGCCCATCATGCAGATTGCAGGCCACCGCATAACCACCGCACCACGAGGGCAGCATTGCTAGCTTATTGAGAGCTAATGTAAGTAGCGCCCCCCATGGGGCCTTTGGTAATTCTGGTGGTGTCATTAAACTCCACTGGTATTTCCCACAGCAGCAATTTTGTTTTACAGTCCCACTAGCTGTGGATAATGGTTCCTCTTTTCTTACATTTTCAGCAAAACACATTGCCCTCTAATTGCTTAATCGTGACCTTCTTAGTACGTATGAAGTGCTATCTCATTGTGGTTTTGATTTGTGTTCCCTAATGATTAATGATAAGATGCCCTCGTCGTATAGTGGTTACGCATTTAGCTTCTAACGATAAGGTCAGCAGTTCAAAACCACCAGCCACTCCGAGGAGGAAAGATGAGGCTTTCTACTGCCATAAAGAATGATTCTCAGAAACCCAGAGGGCCTTTCTACCCTTCTCTGGAGGGTCACCGAGTATCAGCTGACTTGATGGCAATGAGTTCTTTTAATCTTTTCTTAAATGGCTATTGAGAGTGAGGAGCACATCCGGTGCTGAGGTGCTTGGCTGTTAACCTAAAGTCTAGCAGTGGGAATGTATTTTGCTCTCCATGAGAAAAGATGGGGTAGTATGCATCCATAAAGTTAACAACGTGGACACTTTGGGGATAATTCTACTCTGTTGCATTGGAGTTGATGACAGAAACCCATTCTTCAATGACTAATATGAGTCCTTGAGGTGGTACAAATGGTTAACATGCTCTGCTGCGAATCAAAGGGTGGAAGTTGGAGACAACTAAGGAGTATCTTTGAAGAAAAGTCTGGGTATCGACTTCTGAAAAATTGAACTATTCAAAACTGTATGGAGTAGAGTTCTGCTTTGACATATGTGGAATTGCCATGAGTTGGAATCAACTCTGTAACAATTGGTTGATTGATGATGCTAAGTATTTTTCGTTTGCTATTGGCCATAAACTGCAATTTGAAGGAATTCGGCCAGGGAGAAGGATGAGGTAGGAATTAGGTTAACCCAAAAAGGAAGCTTATGTTGAGGTGTATAGAAGTAGAAATTGGCTCTATTAAAATAGCTTAAAATACATCATCTATAGTTAGGACTTTGACTATTGAGTGGGCCTGCAAGAAAAGAGGTTGGAGACTTAAAGCCACTGAAGGCAGGATTTTCTTTATGATAAAGATGTTGACACTTAAACTTAGGGGCAGTGAGGAATTGGCATAGGAAAAACAATCGGATTTGTCTTTAAGATAGAAAATGAATTGGAGAAAATGAAAAGGTTGGAACCTGGGAGACCTGTTAGAAGGATACAGGAGTTTTCTGTTGAAAGGTGTTGATGGACTTTAAATACTAGGGGAGTGAGAATGGAGAGAATAGATGGCTTTCAGATTTGAAAGAAATATAATAAGTTTTATTTTGCTTTTTCTTATTTTAGTGCTTATTATTATCTCTACATCTCTATCTAGATAAGATAGGTGGGATAAACAATCCGGAGGAGACAACAACAGGACCGATGGTTCCGGGAGACACAGGAGAGGGGGAGGCAGGGGAAAGGAAGTGAGGAGGGGGGTGCCAACAAGCCCTGGGACAAGGGACCAGTGATCTAAAATCGATGGTGAGGAGGATGTAGGATGCCTGGTAGGGGTTGATCAAGTGCAACGTAGCTGAGAGGAATTACTGGGAACCAGTTGAAGGCTGAACATGTTAGTGGGACAAGAGAAAAGTCAAAGGAAATAGAGGAAAGAACTAAGAGGCAAGGGATCTTTATAGAGGTCTAAAGTAGGCATGTGCATATGTAAATATATTTAATATATAACGATAGGGAAATACATCTATGCACATATATTTATATATTGAGTTTTAAGGTAGCAGGCAGATATTGGGCCTCTACTCAAGGATTCCTTCAAAGCAAGAACACTTTGTTCTAATAGCCCAGCATTCTGTGATGCTCACCTTCCCAACACAATTGTTGAAGACAAAATGGGTGCACAAGCTGATGGTGCTGGGCTATCAAGAGATACAGCATCTGGGGTCCTAAAGGCTTGCAGATAAACAAGCTGGGAAACAACAAAGCCCACATGGAAGAAGCACATCAGCCTGTATGATCATGAGGTGTCGATGGGAACAGGTATTAGGCATCAAAAACCCAGAACAAAAAAATAATATCAATGTGAATGAGGGGGAGGGTGGAGTGGAGACCCAAAGCTCATCTGTAGACAATTGGACATTCCCTTACAGAAGGGTCAGAAGGAATTGACGAGCCAGTCGGTACAGTATAGCATCGATGAAACTTGCAACTTTCCTCTAATTCTTTAATGCTTCCTCCCACCACTATCATGATCCCAATTCTATTTTACAAATCCGGCTAGACCAGAGCATGTACACTGGTACAGTAAGAGCTGGAAACAGGGAATTCAGGACAGATAAACTCCTCAGGACCACTAATAAGAGTAGTGATACCAAGAGGGAAAGGGGAAGGTGGGGGATAAAGGGGAACTGATCACAATGATCTAACATATGATCCCCTCCCAATGGGACAGACAAAGGGGGTGAAGGGAGACAGCAGTTGGTGTAAGACTTGAAAAAAAAATTATCAAGGGTTCATGAGGAAGGAAGGGTGGGTGAGGGGTAAAATGAGCTGATACCAAGGACTCAAGTAGAAAGAAAATGTTTTGAAAATGGTGATAGCAACATAGGTACAAATGTGCTGGACATGAGGTATGTATGGGTTGTGATAAGAGCTGTCAGAGCCCCCTATAAAATGAGCTTTTTTTAAAAAGCAGATATGTTGGGGCTTAGTTTAAAGTGTTAATTGGTAAGATGACTGGAGAGTGAAGCGTGATGCCCGGCTCAGCTGGACAGATGATGGTATCATGCATTGATGGAGGGGTGGCATTGTGGGGAGGAGATATAGAAATAAGATAATACATTTAATTTAGAAATTAAGTTTATTATTGCTGTGTGAGGCCTGGTTGACTAGAGAAACAACCAGAGACAACCAGACGTGTAAGAGAGTGCTTTACGAGGCAGCACTCAAGAAATCATTTTTCCTGTGAGGTGAGCATTAAGCCAATGGCTCTGAGTTAGTGGATCCAGTGGTATCGTTTGGGAAGGTTCTCTCCTGTCTCAGTGAATTTTTTCGTAAGTGCTGTTTAGCTCAAACCTCATTTTTTGTGATGGCTGATTCGAGAAAAAAGTGTGTGCTTGTGAGATTGTGTTTCCTGCTTGGGAAAAATGCTGCAGAAACTGCTGTGATGGTGAACACAGCTTACCAGGACAGCGAAACGGGAAAACTCAGGGGATAAGTGCTTTCTGTTTTCCATAAAAGTGAAATGTCGATTGATAACAAACCCCGTTCAGAATGTCAGTCAACTTCCCGAATGGACAAAAATGCCCACTCATAGTGGATTTGCAGTTTATTCCACTAGGTCAGACTGTTAATCAAGCTTCTTTTAGAGGTTCTTAAAATATTTTGTAATAGTGTGCAACAACAAAGGCCTGATTTGTGGCACACGGAACTGGTTTTGCCACCACGACAATGCACCTGTTCACACAGCCATCTCAGTATGCCACTTTTTGGCAAAGAACAGCATGCCTCTCTTGCACCACGCACCTTACTTACCTGACCTCACTCCATGTGATTTCTTTTGGTTTCCACGAGTGAAGAGGGACATGAGAAGACAGTGATTTGAGGACATCGAAGAGGTAAGGAATCAAATGAGGGAGGTGCTGTCAGCCATCCAGAAAGATGAGTTTGAAAAATGTTTCCAAGAATGGAATAGCAGATATGCCAAATGTATTAAACGTGATGGAGAGTACGTTGAAGGTGATAAAGTTGTTTTGTAAAAAAAATTAAAGACACAGTTTTTCTTGGGGGATTCCGTTTTTGGGGCGGTACCCCTCGTATATTCAGAATCAGATCATGCTGTACTACCTCCACTTCATCGAGCCTTATAAAGATTGCACCGTCTGCCACTTGACGACGATAGTCGCCTCCTCGCTCGACTTGCTCTCTCTATTCCTTCCCCGTACAGTTTATTCTCCAAATTGACCCATAAAAGGCCCTTTTCAAATTTTAGTCAGAAAGATAATGTTATTCTTTTGCTTCAAAGTCTCCACTGACTTTCCATTCTGTTGGAAGTAAATGTCAAGGGCCTGAGAAAGAAACTTCCTCTGCAAAGCCCGCCAACACAGAGAGGAGGCGCACTCCAGGCAGAGGGCAGCGCGTAAGGGAACGAGGCCCTTTCTGACGGCCACGCCTGCGACGCTGCCCTCCCTGCGCTCTGCCCTAGCTTCACTTGGCCTCCCGCAGCTGCTTGAACATGCAGAGCACACTCCGGCTTCAGAGCCTTCGCGGTTACTCGTTCTCACCTAGGAGAAGCACTCCTGTTCCTTGTGTATTTTTCTCTAACGCATGTAAAGCCCTGTTATGGTGGGTTTTTGTTTTGTTCATTTGTTTTACTCTCGGCCACATTTGAATGTCAACTCTCTAGCTTGTACAGTGGTGACTCTCCACCCCTGGAGGCCTGTAACCTGGTGGATGTATCATAAACACTGAGGGAGCGCGTATCTCTTATTTGCATTCTAGCACAACAGTGCCTAAGAGAATTTCCCGTGAGGATGAACATGCTCTGTTTCTCTACTGACTGTAAGCCCACTGAGCGCTTAAAGCATGAACAGTGATGCTGAATGCTACATAAAGAAATTTTATTTTAAACTAAAATATTAGAGACATTTTAGTATTATTCTATCATTTTATTAGGGGCTCATACAACTCTTATCACAATCCATACATACACCAGTTGTGTAAAGCACATTTGTACATTCGTTGCCCTCTTTGATTACTTAGTTTTAAATGGTGTTCATTGCTAGAGAAATCACATTTTTTGCTCTCCCATTTTTATATTCTCCTCTGAAGTGAATTCTTCTCTACAATTTAATTTTTAAAGAACTATCAGTACCACCATAGTTCCTTCCTTTTAAAGCCAAGTTCCTTGAAAGTTATATATATATTCACTTCCCAAATCCTATTTTTCAATTCACTTTATTATTATTCAGTTCATTTTATTATTTTTCCTAACCTGCTAGTATCCAGTCAGTTCTGATTCATGACGATGCTGTCTAGGACTTTCAAGGCTGTAAGTCTTCACAGGAGCAGATGGCCTCATCCAACTCCCATGGAGAAGCTGTTGGGTTGGAACTGCTGACTTTGAGGTTAGCAGTTCAACATGTACCACCAGGGCACCTGAAGGTTATACTTTGGTAGTTAACATAAGTTCATGTCAACTTGAAGTGTAGGGGTGGAGTCTAGGCTGTCAATCAGGTCATAGCTTGATGACCCCCATCTGGAGGTGCCACTGAGATAAATGACTTGTGGGAAGCAAGATACTTTCTCTCTGCCTTCACTTTCCGATGATGCTACATGGAGACCTGCGTGAGCCCTGTATATGCGTCCACCACCTTTGCATTCACAAGACTGCACACACCAGTCAGTGATGTTCCTGCATCTGCATCATTGCAGGTGGCTTCGTGAGTCTGAAGAGGAGCTTATGGGCTAGTATCGGACCGATGGACTTGAGCTGGACTGGGTTGGGATGTTTTATTGATGCATAATTCTTGATCTATGAGGCCCCCCCTGCCAAATAAAAAACGGGATTATTTTTCCTAAAGCTATGTATTTAAGTCTAATTTTTTTTTTAACCAAACAACCTTATCACATTCAAAGTACTCTCCATTAACATCTAATACATTTGTCAAATCTGTGATTCCATTTTGGAAACACTTCAAACTCATCTGTTTGGATGGCTGACAGCACCTCCCTCTTTTTTTTTTTTCCGTCCCACTTCTACATTATCAAATCACTGGCCTTTCATGTCCCTCATCATTTGTGGAAACAAAATGAAGTCATCACTTGGAGCGGGGTCAGGTGAGTAAGGTGCATGGGGCAAGAGAGGCATGGTGATTTTTGCCAAAAACTGTTGCACCGAGATAGATGACGGGGTGAGCAGGTGCAGTGTGGTGGCAAAGCCAGCCCCCCACCCCCACCCCATCTGCCACAAATCAGGCCTTTTTGGTTGCATACTTTAATGTAATCCTTTCAGAAGCTCTAAATAGAAAGCTTGATTAACAGTCTCACCTGGTCGAATGAACTCCGTATGCACTATCCCCCTCATATCAAAAAAACAAATGAGCATTGTCTTGATCTTTAATTTCACTTGACAAGCTTTATGGGGGACGGGGTGATGATGGAGTCTTCCACAGGCTTGATTGATGTTTGCTTTCAGGGTTGTAAGAATAGCACCATGTCTTGTCATCAGTAATGACCTTGGGGAAAAAGTCTGGGTCAGTTGGGTGATGTTCTTTCAAAGCATGCCATGTTTCCACTTGACACTTTTTTCCTGGTCAGTCAGAACCCGAGGCACAAATTTCACAGCGACCCTTCTCATTCCCAAATCTTCTGTTAAATTCGCTGAATCGAGCTCCAAGACAGTCCAGATAACTTCCCCATCTCTTCAGTGGTCCATCTTTGGTCTTCCAGCACAAATGCACAATTTTGTCTGACATTTTCATCTGTTCTGGAAGTTGATGGACATCCAGAATGGGATTTGTCATCAATCGGCATTTCACCGTTTTTGAAACAAGAAAACCACTCATACATGTGAGGTTTTTCCATAATGCTGTCCTTGTAAGCTTTAACATCACAACAGTTGCAGCGGCGTTTTTCCTGAGCAGGAAACAAAATTTCACAGCTGCACAGTGTTTTCGTATATCGGCCATCACAAAAAGCGAGGTTCAAGCGATACCATTTTTAAGAAAGAATTCACTGGTGACCAGAGAGAACCCTCCTAGGTGACGCTACTGGGTACACTGTATCAGAGTGAGTTTCTCGATGCTTGCCAAGGGGGGAAATGAGTACTACCAAAGCTCTGCCGGGTGGAGCTATTTTCCATTTTATTTTTTTGGGGGGGAGGGTACCCCCTCCTACTATGAAGTCTACAGATTTGGGTGAGGGACTAGACATGGGATATGAAAAAGAGGTGTTACTGATAACAAACATGTTTGGCTTGAACTCTACCAGGAGGATTGGGTTGCTGTTTGAGTATTGAGGTGAGTGAAGGAAACTGTGTTTGGTGTTTGGGAAGACTAGAGAGTAAGTGTTCGGTTTTGCCTGACCTGAGAAGTCAGTTAAGTAGTTGGATAAATACGGCATTTTTAAGAGAGGTCTGGTGTGGCTATGTAAATTTTTAAATTGATAAGGATTAGATGATATTTAAATATTCAGTATTTCACATGTAAAATATTAAGGTTATGCTTATTTAAATTTTTTTTTCTTTAGGTACCAGGTACAGCAGAGAATGCGCGGTCATGTATCCGAGCTTATTTTTCTGATCTGCATGAAACTCTGTGTCGTCAAGAAGAGATGGCTCTGAGTGTGGTTGATGCCCATGTTCGAGAGAAACTTATCTGGCTCAGGCAGCAGCAAGAAGATATGACTATTTTGTTGTCCCAGGTTTCAACAGCTTGTCTCCATTGTGAAAAGACTTTGCAACAGGTAGCTGAATTAGACCTGGTTTAGGAAAGTGGATTTTAGGGTTATTTAATGAGGAAAGGGGTACATACTAGTTTATCTTATTATTTTGATAAGTGGTGTCTGCTGTGTGCATTTGCTTTGTGATTAGGGCTTACTTTCTCATCTTAAACTGCGTCACCGTCTGACTGTATTAGTGTCCTCTCCTTCATGTCCTCCCTGCGGTATAATTGTAGTGGAGGTGAATATGTCTGGTTTCCTGTGCCTTCCCAGACATGCCTCCACACTCCACCCTGCTTTCCCTATTCTGACACCAACTGTTCCTCCCACGGCACTCCGGTTCTATGCTGGGTTCTACAATTCATTGAAAGGGCTGCACAGAACTCAGACAATACTCATAATTTAGGGGGGTTATTAGTGAAGGTTGCCCAGTCAGGATCAGCATAGAGTAAGGGTCGAGTTCATAGCTACATTGCTCCTCAGCCAGCAGTCAACTTTCTCTGGTCCTCAATCTTCCTTTGCTTTTGGTAAGCCCCTTGCCTTTGCCGTCATAAATCAGGAAGACAATCTGCCTGTCAGTCTGTCCCATAGTTCCACATCTCTGGTGCATCTGATCTCAGTAGTCTCTGAACTCCGCAGAAAGAGACCTTGACCTGCTCTTTCAAAAGATCCTGTGAGTTCTCTGTGTCCCAGATGACTCATACACTGAGGAATGGCTTTAATGGTGGTGGGTGGTCTCTTCCTTTAACTCCCAGGAAAGATGGGGCCTTAAGTCACACCCTCTAGTAAGTAGAGCTTAGGTCACACATTCTAGTAAAACCAAAACCAAACTCACTGTTGTTGCTTTGATGTCAACTCAGTGTGTCCCTGTAGGACAGAGTAGAACTGCCCCTGTGAGTTTCTGAGACGGTGACTCAGTAGGGGAGTAGAAAGCCCAGTCTTTCTCACTTAGCAACCCAACAGGTAACCACTGCACCCCCAGGGCTCGCCCACTCTAGTAGAGTTTAAAGATGCCTTCAAGAAGATAGGGTTTGCTTGGTTCGTGCTCTCTACTTAGGCCAGCTCGATCTTCGTCCTGTAACAGGGAAGTCCTGCCACAGAGATCATAGCCACAGGCCTATGTTGATAGTAAGTGAGACTTGAGTGAAAAGTTGAAGAAAATGAAGGAGCTAGTGCAAGCTCCAATGTGGAGGAAGAATATTCCAGCTGAGGAGATTGTCAGTGCAGAATTCTTAGAGCTGCTGCCTAATGTGCTTGAGGATTATTAGCCAAAGAAGCTGAAGTGGAGTAGGCGAGACAGACAAACGTAACGAGAACCTTCACTATGTTAAGGCCCAGTGGGTTGTTACAAGGATTTCGACTTTTACTGGTTGATACAGACGCCCACTTTAGGACTTGATCCGACTCGCTAAAAGAATCACGATGTGAACCGTAGGACTAAAGGGTGGCAAAGGTGGAAGGAAGGAGTGAGTGATAGTGGCTCTGACATGGCCAGAGTCTGTGTAGCCATTAGGATTTGCTGACCGTTGTCGTGAGATAGACAGGGGAGAGAGGAGGCAAGAATGACTTCAAGACTTTGGTCCTGGGCAGGTGGAAAAATGGAATTGTTACCAACTAACACAACTGTTCAGCAGTGACCCAACACAAGCAGTGCTCCTTCCCACGTGCGTATCTATCTTTGCCAGCTTTGGTTGTGACTATAAATGGAATGTAACAAACTCTTTATATATGACTTCTTTCACCCTCCATTATATTTTTGAGATTCATCTTTTCAAATGTAGTTGTGGTTCAGTCTCACTGTGGGTTAGCTTTCGATTGTGCAAATACACCACAGTTTGTTATCCTCTTCTGCTGACGGGCTCTTATATTATTTGTTAATGCCCAGTTACCGTCCTATTGAAGTTTACTTGTCACTTGATTTTTTTTTATTTGTAACTTAATTTTGAGTGTTATAATATTCATTGGACCTTTTCCTTATTTATTTAACAAAAAAGCTTATGAGAGATACTGTCTTCTCTAGGATGACTGTAGAGTTGTTTTGGCTAAACAAGAAATTACACGGTTACTGGAAACGTTGCAGAAGCAGCAGCAGCAGTTTACGGAGGTTGCAGATCACATTCAGTGGGATGCCAGCATCCCAGTCACTTTCACAAAGGTAATGCCCTGTCCTTCACTTTGAGCTTCCTGACAGATCATGACTGATACACATTCCAGTTTCCTTAAAGAGGCAACCAGGGTAACTCATGAATTACTAGGCTTTTAAAAAATGTGTTTTTGCTGAAAAAATAGAATGATATATTTGAACTTTTAAAACCTCTTGTTTTAAAGACCCCCTTCACCATGTTACTCTCTTTACCTTCTCTTTCCCGCCTTACCCTGGGTATTTTGAAGTAAATCTCAGCTAGCTGTCATTTCCTCAGTAAATTACCGTATATACTCGAAAATAAGCCGACCCAAGTAAAAGCTTAGGGTGGGAAATGGAGGATGTGAATTAACACAGAGACCAGAGGGGAGAGACGGAGCGCAGCCACAGACACATCCTTAGCAGTTCAGCTGCCGGCATAAGTGAATCACTACGGGTGCTTCTGCGAATTGGAGCCGTCCACGTCATAGGACGGCTCTGATTGGTTAGATGTGAGTAAACAAACATTCAAAGCCCTGCAGTGTCAGCGGGGCTTTGAATGAACAGTGGAGGAAGGGCAATCACCAGTGAGATGTCACACCTCGCTGGGGTACCACTGACCCATGTATAAGCTGAACCCCAGGTTTTCACATTTTTTTTTGTGCTGAAAAACTCTGCTTATTACACGAGTATATACGGTATGTTAATAATGTGTATCACCAAAGAAAATGCTTTTAAAAAATTAACCAAAATTGTGTTCTCATACATAAGTATTTAATAATATATCTGGATAATGGTTGATATTGATGAGTTATTGTTAAAAGTTTTAGGTGTGATGATAGTATTTTGGTTAATTTTTTTTTAAGTCTGTCTAAAGATCCATCCACAGCATCTGGTCAAATCTTGCTTTTATTTTCAAAGACTGGTTGGTTTTTGCTTGTTTGTTTTAAAATTAGGAGGAACACTGACGTTATTCAGTCACATCTACAAAGCACAATACACTCAGAGAAGCCTGCCTCCTCCTGTTCCTGCCTGTCTGCCCTCTTTCCTCCCTGCCTCCTAGAAGCACATGCAAAACTTTTTATTAGTTTATTCTTGTATTATAAAAATGTACATATATCTGTGTGTTTGTGTCCACATTTCCCACACGTCAGGCTCGCATGCCTGGCATCGCTTTCTCCGCCTTGCTCATTTTCTAACGTCACCTTTTAGAGCTCATGCTAGAGCTGGGTGGCGGGATTGTTTCCTTTCTCCAGCTTCCTGGTACTCTTCTCTGAGGATGCACCGTATTTATTCATCCATCCGGTACTGGGGAACACTTACTGAAGGCTTTCCGAATTAGAAGTAGTGCTGTGGTCGCCTTGTACATAATAAGTCTTTTCAACCTTTGTGAGACACACATTGTACAGAGGAGATAAAGAATCAATAGGTTTGCAGTCTTGCCAGATATTGCTGGTTCCCTATGATGGGTTTACACTCTTTTTATTTTCACTAGCAATGTATAAAGGTTTACGCTTCTCCACAGCCCACCTAGCAGAGTACCTTGTCCAAGTAGGTTATGAAATCCTATCAGTTTTGTGGGATAGTCTTAATGGAGTGTATGCTCTGGATTTTCAGCTACCCTATGAGGGTAAAAAGGTCCTGGAGTTGGGCATCAGTAGAAATTTTTTTAGTCAGTTTGAGGTTCTTATGAAGCACAATTAAAATGTATTTTTCTTTGCCTGCGGTCTTCTATTTTGTCATGAAAGTTTAATTCTTGTTCAAGGTGTCCATAGAGCTTCAGGGTTTTTTGGCTAACGTCAGACTTTACCAGTGAATTCTGAGAGCAACGCCGTAGCCATCCGCATGCACATCTGTGTGCAGCTCTCAAAGATCCATCAATATTTGGTGGGAATATATATAATCAATCATCTCCTCTGCTCACCTCACCATCCCTCAGGTATAAGGGTTTCACTTGAGATTTTAAAAAATGAGTACATTATAAAGGCTACTGATGAGAAGGCTTAGTTGAGCTTGAAAACATACGAACATTAATCTGTAAACCGAAAGTGGTAAGTTGTACTAAGAAGAGATTTGCAATGGAGAGATGCGCCTATGAGAAAATAAGATTTTAGAGATTTGGAGGAATACAGTTCATGTGGCAGGGGGTTGAGGAGTGAGTTGAATGTGAGGAATAATGAAGGAAGCTATTTTATCAAGAAAGAGAAAGGTATAAAAGCTAATATGTGTAAAGAGTATCCCAAAATGATACCATTTTATTAAATTGTAGGACAATAGAGTTCACATTGGACCCAAAATGGAAATTCGAGTTGTTACATTAGGATTAGATGGTGCTGGCAAAACTACTATTTTGTTTAAGTTAAAGCAGGATGAGTTTATGCAGCCCATCCCAACGATTGGTACGTATAAATGTTTCTTTTTAGTATAATGGACTTTCATAGACATAGATCAGTTCACAGATGAGTCCTCAGGGTGTTCTTTGTTACAGATGTGGCGTGAGGGTGGGCTCTAAGACATCAGCATTTATGAGAGAGAAAACAAGACTTACTGACTCTGAGGGAGCCATGGCTGATAGTAGGACAGTAAGAAGGAACCTAGTGTTGGTGGAGCAGTAGAAGGAATAGAGGATCAATGACCCTCGATGAGGATGGGGGTTCAGGGGCTGGATTGGTACAGAATAGGCAGATAAAGTTAGCTTTTAAGGCCCTGAGAGCCCTGGTGAAGGCGTAGATTCTTCTTTATATTTATTAAGAGTGGACTTGGTTGGGTAGCATTAGCTGTTCCTATGTGCAGATAGTTTTTAAGTTTGTAAAGGGTTGCCTGAATTTGATGTGTCACTCATTCTAAATATGAAAGCAAACTAGAATAACTCTTTTTTCTATGTACACAGGTTTTAATGTGGAAACTGTAGAATATAAAAATCTAAAATTCACCATTTGGGATGTAGGTGGAAAACACAAATTAAGACCATTGTGGAAACATTATTACCTCAATACTCAAGGTAAGAGTGAAAAATCATATACGTACATACTCGAGTATAAGCCGACCTGAATATCAGCCAAAAACTGCATGAAAATGTGCTGAAAAACTCAGCTTATACATGAGTATAGATGGTATTTTTTGTCCAGTTTTCAGTCTAGTGATTTAAGTATCTGTGTTTGCTTCGGCAGTACATATACAAAAATTAACTAGCAAGCTGATTCTGGAACACTGATTAGACAACTTGATTATAAATTTAACTATCTGGGCAAACCCATATTTTTCTTTAAATGACAGTGGAAAGGCTGGAAGATATATTTTTAGCTTCATGATAAAACATAACTGCTTTATGTCATATAAACTTTGCCTAAGTTTGGATTGATTCACATTTGGGCCCCATTCCATGCTTTTGCCTACTGCATGTACTCAGTGTGAAGCTTAGGTTCATGACACTGATTCCACTGAACATCCCATATCTCACCTAAATGGCAGACTAGATTAGTATTTGTGCTCTGAGATTTTTGATATTAAGTCAGAATGAGCCAGTGATTAATGGGAAAAAATAGAATCTTGAACATGAGGAATGTTTGAAAGAGCTAGGAACTTTTCATTTAAAGATGGTGTTTGTTTTTTGGAAAGACTGTCTTTTGTAAAGAAAACTCAGAACCAAACTCACTGCCATTAAGTTGATGCTGACTCATTGGATCCCTGAGGATGTAGTAGTTAAGCATCAGGCTGCAATTTGCAAGGTCAGTAGTCCGAAGCCACTAGCCAGTCTTCTGGAGAAAGATGGACTTTCACAGTTACAGTCTTGGAAACTCACTGGGGCAATTCTACCCTGTCCTGCTGGGTCGCGATGAGTTGGTAAAGGAAGTAGTATTCAAAGAACATGTAGCATCAGCAGGTAGAACACAGAAGCATGCTTTCATTCCCTAGGAGAAGATAGTTATTGCATAGCAACTTGAGTTTGGTAAAGTAGGTGCTAATAAACCCTGTTCTAGGCAGAGAGGGAAGCTAACGGTGAAGAGTTCATTATGAACTTAACTCACGAGCATACCACAAATCATTGCTAGATGCGCCTACAACCTAGGCCGCCTTTCAGAGCAAAAACACAATGGTGATCGATAATCTCTACTTATCCGACAGTGAGAACATTAAACTGTTCGGTCCATTTACTGAACTTTGAGTTACTAATTGGATTTCCCCCCTTTTTTGTAGCTGTTGTGTTTGTCGTTGACAGCAGTCACAGAGACAGAGTCAGTGAGGCGCACAGTGAACTTGCCAAGTTGTTAACGGAAAAAGAACTTCGAGATGCTTTGCTCCTGATTTTTGCTAATAAACAGGTAAATATTTTTATATCTCAGAATACTTATTTTAGTAATTTTGTGTACTTTATGTCACATGATAGCTAGAAAGACTTCAAAAAAAGAATAAATCCAATAGATATTTTGAAGTTTCTGTTGTGTTTTCGGAGTTCTTTCAATATGTAAAATGCTGTGCTGGGTACACAAAAAGAAGATAATTCATGCTTACCCAGAGCGCTTATGTATATGTGAATATACAGGGGTTTCAAAAAAAATTAAGGGAGAATGGAATTAAAAGATAAAGTGCATTTTTTTTGATAATGTACATTTTTAAAAGCACTTTTGTATATTAGATTGCAATACAAAGAAGACTGGCAAGTTACTTCAGGTGTATTAACAAAGTGTTTTGGGAGATTAGGAGAGACCATAGTTCTAAAGGTGGCATCTTGTAAAATTTATCGAGAGTAGGATGTAAGTTGAATATTGAATTGTGAAGACTAAAGTCAGTACACGAAGAAAAGGACATTTCATAGTTAAGAATTGCATTCAGATTCAAAGACTGTGAGATGAGTTGCATAAGTGTTTGTAGAGAGTGCCAGGGAGAGCTCTGTGGGAGGGGCAGGTAAAAGCCATGGTCACTGTCGTAGATACAGACTCATTTGTCAATTTGAGGATTAAGAGTATAGGGGTGGAGTGTAGCTTGTCAATCAGATCATAGCCAATGAGGCCTCTGTGTGGGCATGGCCTTCTCCTCAGAATTTTGGGAAATTGGTACTTCCTCCTTGGAGGCAGGAGACTCTTCTCTCTGTTCACTCCCTGGGAGGCATTGCAGCTGACAAGACACATGGAACTACACTAGTGCCTTAAGTTGGAGAAAATGGACCTACCCTGACACAACCACACCTCTGAAGCCGGAGAAGCCATGTAGAGACCCCTGCCAACACTGAGTGGCTTACAACGCCACTGGATCCAAAGATTTTCTACCCATTGACCTGTGATCATCCTGCATTGGGCATCATTGCATGTGTTTTGTGAGTCAGAAGAGAACTTTATTGATTGATAACAGACATATGGGCTAGTATCGGACTTAACTGTACTGGGTTGGGATGCTTTTTCAATGTTCAATTCCTCTTGTATATAAGACTCTTTCTTTTTTAATTTGTTTCTCTAGTCTACCCAGACTAACACAGTCACTGAGCCAGTTTTGACTCATGGCAACCCTATGTGTGTCGTAGGAGAACAGCTTCATAGGGTTTTCATGATTGTACTCCTTATGGAACCATTTCACTGGATCTTCCTTTGGTGGAGCTGCTGGGTGGGTTTGAGTTGCCAACTTTAAGGTAGGCAGTCATTTGCAAACTGGCACCCAGGCGTCTCTGCCGTATAAGGTACATGTTGCGCTTCGTTGATGCTAACTTATAGCGACCCTGTAGGATAGAGTCCAACTGCTTCACAGGGTTCCTGATGCTGTAAATCTTCACAGAAACAGTGTCATCTTACTGACCGTCAGTTCACAACCTGTGTTAGGCCGAGTTGACTAGAGAAACAAATTTAGTCATAACTCATGTACGTGTAAGAAAGAGCTTTATATCAAGAAGTAATTATACATCAGTAAAATATCCCAGCCCAGCCCAACTCAAATCCGTAAGACTGATAAGCTCACAGGCCAGGGGGTGAAAAGTCCAATAGATACAATGGCAGTGGCTGCATCTCCAGGGCTCTGGCAGGTCCTGTGGTTCAAAGCAGCAGGAAGGTGCAGGCAGAGAGTTGGGTGGGCGTGGGGGTGATGGAGCTTCCCCAGGTCCTCCTCATGGAAATACTATGCTCACCAGGAGGCACCAGCAGGCTGTGACCTGAGTGACAGGTTGAATACCACCCATACAGTTTTATCTGTCTTCAAGTTGACATGAAATCATGTAAACTGCCACACAACCCAACTGCTTAGCCTACCGCACCAAGAAGAAAACCTATAACAGTAGATGAGGCCAAATTATGAAGGCTTGAGAAATGTAGGTTAATCTTATGAACAAACAATGGGATCTACAAACCACGAATTAGGCAGGGGGCCCAAGACCAGGTGGTGGCATAAGCTGCTGCAGCAATCCAAGGGAGCGATGTGATGGTATGCAGATGGAAGCATGTTGAAGGCATGGGTAGGGGTGTGATTGTTAGAATTTGGTGACTGATTGTAAGGGATGGCTAAAGACCCCTTGATCTTGAGCCTAAACTTTTAGGAGGATGAGGATGCCTTTGAGTTACCTGGAGGAGCTTAGTTACCATAGGAAGAGAATAAGAGGACGGAGAATAAAGAGTTTTCCCTCTTAAAAAACAAGGCCCGATACAGTCAACCATACTTCTGGTTAAAGAAATGAAAATAGGAAAAAGAAAGTATTTTTGACCTACCAGTTTATTAAAAATGAAAATGTTGGATCATCGTCCGAGGCATCAACTGTGGTTGTTGTGATTATTAAACAGGCATTATCTTAGAGGCCAATTTTTACCAAAATTTTAGATGTACCTGTCAAAAGACATGTACATGCCTTGCAAGTCTGCCTGTGGTAATACACATTGCAGACAGGTCTCCTAATGTGGCCACAAACACAGTTTCACCACGATGCGTAAAGGGTTTGACTGGCTCACTAACGTGTGGCTGCTGCATTCTTGGCTGTTTCCTGAGTTTTAAGGAAGTTGTTTAAAGTTTTGTGGTTTGCCCTTGTTGTTCAAACATATACATCTCAAAAGTTAGTAACTAATTTAGGACAACTAGATAAAAGGAATCTTGGTTTGGAAATTCAGTTAACACTGCTTTAAAATTTACTCTGCGTGGCACCACATGAGACTTGATTGGAAAACATAGGTAAGGGTCAGCAGTCAGATCTGGAACTATCTATTGGTTTTATTGGATATAAAACCCCCTCCCACCCAGGGGATGAATAACAGAAATGTGGGTGAAGGGAGACAGCTGACCATGCAAGATATGAACTCATAATAACAACATAAACTTGATCAAGGACTCACGTGGTGGGAGATTGGGGGAGGGAGGGGAAAAGAGAGCTTATACCAAGGGCTCAAGTAGAAAATGATTTGGAAATGTTGATGGCAACAGATGTACAAATATGCTTGATATAGTTGATGTATGGAATGTTATAAGAGCTGCCCAATAAAATGATTTAAAAAACAAAAAAAATTACCTCTGTGGGAAAATTAAGTTTCTGACTAAACAGAGTAGATCTAGAAGTGATATATTTATGTAAACATACTAATTTATAATGAAAGGGATAAAGACCAATGTACATATATGTTAAGCATTAAGATAGCAGCTGGGCATATATTTGTAAAGTGATCGGCAGGATAAGGTTTTAGGATATATATCTGAAATATATTTCTCGAGAGATAGCCAGATAAAATAGGCAGCGAGATAAAATAATGTAACCATACAACTTTTACCTGCATTGGTCAAGTTGGTACATACAACCCAAACTGATTGCCATCTAGTGGATTCTGCCTCAGCGACCCTACAGGACAGAGTAAGTAGAACTGACGCTGTGAGTTTGAGATTCTAACTCTTTACAAGAGTAGCGGGTCCGGTCTTTCTCCCCGGGAGCATGTGGTGATGGCAAACAGCTGACCTGTCAGCTAGCAGGACAATGTAACCACTGCGATGCCAAGCCTCCTCTGGTGTATACACACAGCAGAATGCAATCCCTACGTTAAAAGTGTGAAAATTTTCCTTATGTTGATGTTGGAAAAATCTCAGTTTTCAAAATGTATTAAAAACACACACATACCCTTCGCCAAAATTCTGTAATAAAAAAATGATTCCATCCCCCCAAACCCTTATTAACTTACACAAATGTGCATCCAAATATGTGGAAAAATTGGTAAGAAATTGCTACTTGCAGTTGCTTCTGGGAAGAAGGCGTATTTGGGTGAGAGGGAAATGAATTCATCATTATATAGTTGGCTTTTAAAATTTTTTTAACTTTTTGTGAATTAGATGGTTTACAGAGCAGATGATCAGTTTTACGTTCAGTAATTCAAGACAGTTTGTTTCAACTCATTCAGCTTGGTCCCCTCATTGCACCATCACCACTCATCCTGCTTCCCTCCCTGTGCTTTGTTCTCACCGCTCCTGCTTCCCGCACCCTTACACTGTGTGTGAGGTGCTCTGCCCAGGAGGCAAACCTGGTGTCCTGCATGGAGTTCTGCCCCTGAACCATCACTGTCAACATACATGTAAAATAATTTTAAGCAAAGCTTAATTTTTCTCGTATTCACAGCATATATGTTGGAAGGTGAACTTACGTTTTCCTTCGGTATAAGCATTTATTAGAAGAGTGTTAACTGATTTCTATGGAAATAGTAAATATTAGAATAATTTGGTTGGCGACATACAAATTTATAATGTGTGTATCTTTCAGGATGTTGCCGGAGCACTCTCAGCAGAAGAAATCACTGAACTTCTCAGTCTCCATAAACTGTGCTGTGGCCGCAGCTGGCACATCCAGGGCTGTGACGCTCGCAGTGGTGTGGGGCTGCACGAAGGTTTGCACTGGCTCTCCCGGCAACTTGTGGCTGCTGGGGTGCTGGATGTTGCTTGAATTCACATGCAGAAGCTGTTCATAAAGTTTTGTGGCTAACAATTATTTTGCACATATGCAGTAAGAAATTCTACATCTCAAAGATGGTAGTTGATTTAGGATATTTATATAAATAGTATCTTGACCTGAGAATTCAGTACAAGATTGCTTTATAAAGTGATTTTAAAAATTAGTCTGCTGAGAAATTTCAATCATCTAAGCAGATTAGATTGGATTAAATAAGGGATTTCTTGAATTTGCCTTTAAAAATAAATTTTAATTTAAAATATTGAGACAATAGTAGTCTTAGAGAAAGGTTATGCAGAGGTGTATTCTGTCAGTGAAGAAAGACTAGCCGCCGTATACCCCCTGGAGGCTCGTGGAGGAAGGAGGCAAGGGAGCCATTGCTGCGGTTCCCTTTGCCCTCTCCCAGACTCTTGCCAGCGGTGGCAGCAGAAATGGCAGTGGTTTCAGGAAGCCGAATCCAAACTGCGTCTTTGAGTAATAGAATTCCTTCACTTTGATGTTCAGGATAAAAGAACACCTTTAATGCTAAGAACTATAAGCTATATACTTAGAAAATTAATGTTTGATACAGAGTGTTTTATGAAAACATTCTCCTAAAGCATTTTATATTAAACACAGTATGACAGAGTGAAATGCTATTTAGCCTGATTGATTATACTTGTCAGATTAGCACTACATTGAGGAACAATTAATAATACAGAGTGTGAGTCATTTATTTTCTGGTTCATTTTCACTTGTGAAAGACCCATTTCCAGGGCTGAACCAAGGTCAGAACTCTAAATTGGTCCTTCCACTTGTCATATATTTGAAGTACTTAGTAGTGTTTCTTTGAAAACTGTTGCATCCTTAATGGAACTGTAGGTAACAAATAGTTCATTACCTGTGAACCAGGATCAGTTTTACATAAAGATGGTGTACCTAAATAGAAAACTATGTTACCTTATGGCAGATTGTTTCAACAGTGAGAATCGCTTTAACATATTCCCTAAAATAAGTGTTTTTCTTGGCAATGACATTGTTTAAGAGGCATACATTGTGTAAGGAAAGGAAGAAATGTTCAAAAAGTTTACATCACATTTGTTATGCAGTATTCAGAGTATAAGTTTTGAAATTTTGTGCTCTTTACTGTTTTTCAATTTTTAAGGTTTCTCTTTTACTATGGAAGCATGTTTATTATACTTAAAAATAGGTAGATTGTGATCTGCATTTTTTTAACCTCTTCATACTTTAGGATGAAGCTGAATCCTAAATCTGACTAGTTGTATTGTCTTAAGAACATAGATAGCTGATGAAAGAATATGGCCATTAGGTGGCACTGTTTCGGTTCAGTCTTTTCAAAAGTATTTTTGTTTAAAAAAACAAAACAAAGCAACTTTTAGAAAACAAAGCATTAAAAAAGCCCATCAGTGTTATGGGCAATGTGTAAATATGTACATAGAATATTTCATCCATTATTTTTCAAGTATAAGGTCATGCTGTTACAAATGTCATTTGTGTGCATAAGTAATAATTCTGAATTAAATTATTTAATATTTGAGTGACTTCAGTAACTGTGAAAAATAAAGTTGCATTTGCCTGTGAACCTTTGGACTGTTTTCCCAGCTAGATAATTAAAAAATAAAAGTGTAATACTAACACAAACTTGGTTTTCTTGAAATTATTATTTTTTTGGAGGAAATTTAAATTTTATTGTGTTAAGTATCCAACTCACCAGATCAAAAATGGATTAAAAAACAAAGGCCCAACTGAGGTCCTTTCTTCTCCTTGTGAGTATAGACAGATTTGAGACTGCCCTTCACGAGATGAATATAAATTCCTCCAAAAACATGAGGACACTTAAATTGGCAACATGTATATGACAATTTTTTAAAATGTGCCCTAGGCATGAAACAGCTCTAGCCACAATGCAGGCCTCAAGCTAGGATGAACAAACAAGTTGGCTCTGTCCCTGGCTGATATAAGAGCACCACCACCAATCAGGTGTCTCTTTGCCCATAGCCAGGGGGGTTTTCTTGAAATTATTATTTTAGACAATTTTGCTTTGTAATTCACATTTTTAGCACACTGCCAAATGGAACTTAAGTAATATGCTTAAACCTACACTTAAGCCTGAGTATACAGTATATAATAACATTTTGTGTTATTTTTTAAGTACCCTCATTCCCCTTCCTGTTTGTGGTTGTATTCTTTCACTGATTGCTAGTTTAGTATGTGCTTGTTTTTCTGGAAAATACCAAATTTAAGAATTGAGACGTTTTAAAATAGATAGAATTTGCCCCCTAGCTCTGAATTTGTGTTAAACATAATTATATGTTTTATGTATACCAGGCTTGTCAATTGTATAGCCTTGGACAAGTTTATGAATACTTTATAGTCAGCAATATTATTTGCAATAAATACATATCTGATCAGTAAATAGCAGTGAGATACTAATATCTTAAAGGAGGAAGCCCTATCATTATTGTGAAGAATTGTTTCTTGAACCTGATATCCAGTATTATTGCTAGTAACCAATTTAAAATCATGGATTATGGTTAAGAAAACAAAATTTTAAAAAGGGATTTGACTTTCATATGAAATTTAAAATGTAATTTGTTTAATAAAAGATTAGGGAAACAACCTATATTTTGTAATTTAGATCATTTAAACGTGTACCACGGTAGTATTTTGGGAACTTACATGTTTCCCATTATAGAAACTAAAGCTATTTCTGTAAACTGTTTTATTTAACTTTATTTCATGAGAACATAGCATCTGAAGAGACTGTTTTTGAAAACAACTTTGAAAACATCCTTGTAGCTTCTGATTTGAGATGGCGAAGAGAAAGGTGTCTTAAGAAACGTTGGGCTAGTCTCAATTTGCAGAGTGGCAACAGTTATACTTTGCTAGATGAATAATGAAAAGGATTAATGAATAAGTATTAGTTGTATGTTTCTAATAATTTTAAATATGCTTTTAAAAAAAGATCAAGCAATTTTAGCTCTAATTCTGAAATTTTTGACATGCAGTGGACAAGTTCATGAATGAAGTATGTTTACTCAAAGTAAAGATCTATTATTTGGGGAATAAGGTCTTATCACCACCTGATAAACAGCATCGATAAGAATTTACAGTTCGGGAGTAGGGAGCGGGGGAAGTAGGAGGAAAAAATGAGCAGATACCAGGGGCTTATGTGGAGATAAATGTTTCGAGAATGATGAGGGCAACAAATGTACAGATGTGCTTTATACAATTGATGTATGTATGGATTGTGATAAGAGTTGTATGAGCCCCCAATAAAATGATTTTTAAAATTTACAGTTTAATTTTTAGGAATGAAGTTGCTAGGTAAGTAGATCTAAATTTAAAAGTAGGAAAAAAGTTAAAAAAAATTTGGGGCCCTTAAATCTCTTACAGTCCATACATGCATTGTCAAGCACATTTGTACATGTTGCCATCATCCTTTTCAAAACATTATTTTTAAATCATTTTATTGGGGGGCTTAACATTTTCTACTTGAGCCTTGGTATCATGTCATTCCCCACCCCTCCCTTCCA
Organism: Tenrec ecaudatus; assembly: GCF_050624435.1. NCBI lineage: Eukaryota > Metazoa > Chordata > Mammalia > Afrosoricida > Tenrecidae > Tenrec > Tenrec ecaudatus. Next base: position 62,404,690 of record NC_134531.1, on the reverse strand, counting down.
CCCTCATGAACCCTTGATACATAATAAATTATTTTCATATCTTACACCATCCCGTCTCCCTCCACCCATGTTTCTGTTGTTCATCATCCTGGGTAGGTGGGGTTACATGTCAATCATTGAGAGCAGTTCCATTCTCCCTCCATGTTGTCCCATATCGCTACTCCCATTACTGTTCCTGAGGGGTTTATCTGTCTTTAGTTTGATGTGCTGCTTCCTAGGTAGATGGCCACTTGTTTATCTTCAAGTCTTTAAGACCCCAGAGGCTATATCTTTTGATAGCCGGGCACCATCAGCTTTCTTCACATTTGTTTATGCACCTATTTGTCTTCAGTGATTCAGGAGGGTTAGCATCACAGAATGCCAGGTTATTAGAACAAAGTATTCTTGTGTTGAGAGGATTTGAATAGAGGCCTGATGTCCATCTACTACCTTAATAATTCACATATATAGATCTATGTCCCTATTGTTATATATATTTACATATGTATGTGCCTGTATTTATACCTTCATAAATGTCCTTTGCCTCCTAGTTCTTTATTTAAAAGTAGGAAAATTTTGAATGTCATAGTGAAGTCATTTTGTCTAACCTTGTTCTATTTTTAAGTGGAGAATATGATTAATTTAAAACAGCACAGATTGGCCTTTTTTCTCTCACAAATTTGTGGTATGAAGTAAGTAAAAAGAAATGATCCATATAAGAGCCCCTAATAAAATGTAAAAAAAAAAATAATGAATCGCTGGGCCAGCCATAAAATGTGTCAAGAAAAATATAAGTATTTATTATTTTTAAAAAATGATCCTGTACAGATTAATAAACCAGATTTAAAGCATAAGAATGTGAATTCTCTAACTAGGTCTGCTAAACATGTTTACCTGTAAGTTTCTTCAAATACTGTCTGGAAAACTCAATCGTTATATAGTTAAGAATATATGAATAAAATAAAAAGCCTTAGAATTCATAGTTTTATAGTTTGTTTCTATTAAGTCTCTCCATTACTACAAGTGGTTATAGACTGAGAATCTCTGGTGGCATAGTGGTTACAGGTTCGGCTGTAATCAGCAAGGTAAGTGGCTTGACACTTCCAGGTGCTCCTTGGGACAGAGATGGGGCTTCCTACCTCTATAGAGTTTTCTAGCCTATTGTATAGACAGCATTGTTGACTGACTCATACTCAATGCTGTTATATGAGTCAGCATTGATTTGATGGCAATGAGTGTGTGTTACAGATTGAATTGTGTCCTCAAAAAATGTGTGGTAAATCCAAAACCCTATGCCTATGGTTACAGTCCTATTTGGGAATAGGTTATCTTTGTTATATTGAGATAGGATTAATGCAGGGTGTTATCTTAAATCAGACTCCTGTGATAGAGATTAAACAATGTAAGCAGCAGCAACGGGGCAACAGACATGTCAAGATGGCCCAAGAGCAGAGGTGCAGAAGGAGGCAGGCTCTTCCTCCAGAGTGGATGGAGAAAACTTTCCCTTAGAGTCAACCCCCTGAAGTAGGGCTTCCAGCCTTCTAACCTGTGAGAACGTCCTCTCTGGGTGTCAGAGCCACCCACTTGTGTTGCAGCAGCACTAGGTCACTAGACAGGTGCTGTAATTTGTAAAGGTGCACTCTCTGAAGATGCATTACAGAGTGGGATATTTACTTAGGTCACATGTTTGGAGAACAGAAAAACATACCCCCCAAACTGGTTAGCTGTAATAGATAAGGAATGTGGACATAGTAAATGAACTTGCATACAAAACCAGCAACTCAGGTATTCATTTATTCTGAGTCTCATATTGAGAGAATGTTTTATAATTATTGAAGAATTTAATAATTTTGACCAAAGGGGGCTTCCTAATTACTGAAGCCTTCTACGTCCTGTCATGAAAAGACAAAACTAATCTGTACAGAATGCAAACCTGGTTAAAGCATGACATCAGATGATATCATCATAGGACCTTCATGATCTAAGCAAGCAGATCTGAAAGAGTATCTAGCAGGTTATTTTTCAAAAGTTAAGGAAACAAATACATACTCCTATGATTATCTAATAGAGTTTTCAGTCTCTAAAATTGGGGAGTATATTTTGCCCACATTTAGTCCATTTTAATGAATCACTTCATATATGAGAACTATTATAAAAAAAACAGACAGTTTTAAAAAACTGACCTTTAATGAAAAGTAGAAAAATATAATATTGCATCCTTGAAACATGATTTGGATCTTTAGTAAGTCAAAGCTTCTTAAAGTAAAATAATTCAGGCTAATAGATGTTTATTTTTTACTTGCAAAACAATGAAACCTCTTTTATTTTATTTGACGGTGATATTGATGATGCTGACATCTTCATAGGGCTTATCGGTTTTGGGATTGACTTTGACGTTGGAGATCCTCTGCACAACTTCCATTCCTTTAGTAACGCGTCCAAACACTGTGTGCTTATTATCAAGCCAGGGCTGTGTCGGAAGACAAAGGGAAACACCTCGGTAAAGCTCCTAGTTGCTCAATCACACTGGCTGGGTTTAAATTTATGCTTCATTTTAGAACACAGTTAAAGAGAAGTACAATAATTTTACATACTAGGTTTAAAATGAATTTCCAAGTTTTAAATAAAAAACTGTGCTAGTAGAGAGACTGTGTCCTTCAGGCGAGAGAAAGGGGCTGGCAGCTGTTGGCTGTAGGTAAGTTACTTTGCTGGCTTAGAGTTATGGCTCAGGCTTTCAAATCTTCTCTGCACGCGTCCCACCGAATAATTATATTGTATAGATCGGTTACCAAGTAGCATTAGTATGAGATAGATGGAAGTTCAAATCCTGGCTCTTCTACTTGACCTTTTCACATTACTCCTGTCCCATCATTGAAGACTGTACAGTGATATCAATGTATTGTGGACATTTAATGAGACTATCTGGTATGAGCTACATAAGTTATACATATCTCGTGTTTATCTCTTTTCTTGGGACATAATTTCAAATATATATATAAAGTATGTAATTTTAATGCAAAGCAATAGAGCTTGATGACTTTACACAGTTGATGGGACTTATCCCACAGTCATCTGAAAAACAATCCTTTATCTTAAGTAGTAAAAGATTGACCTTGAGCACTATGTTCTTTTTCTTATTTAATTAATAAATACTTTTATTGGGGCTCATACAATCTTATCACAATCCATACATACATCAATTGGGCAAAGCACCCTTATACATTTGTTATCCTCGTCATTTTTTTTCTTTCTTTTTTTACATCTTATTAGGGACTCACAGAACTCTTATCACAATCCATACATATACATAAATCAGTTGTATAAAGCACATCCATAATTCCCCGCCCCAATCATTCTCAAAGCATTAGCTCTCCACTTAAGCCCTTTGCATCAGGTCCTCTTTTTATTTTTTTCCCCTCCATCCCCGCACCCCCCTCCCAATGTGCCCTTGGTAATTTATACATCGTTATTTTGTCATATCTTGCCCTATCCGGAGTCTCCCCCCCCTTCTCTGCCATCCCTCTCCCAGTGAGGAGGTCACATATGGATTCTTGTAATCAGTTCCCCCTTTCCAACCCACTCGCCCTCTGCTCTCCCAGCATTGCCCCTCACACCGCTGGTCCTGAAGATATCATCCACCCTGGATTCCCTCTGCCTCCAGCCCCCATATGCACCAGTGTATAACCTCTGCCCTATCCAGTCCTGCAAGGTAGAATTCGGATCATGGTAGTTGGGGAGCACTATGTTCTTCTAAGAACTTTCTCATCAAAAAACCTTCCAAACCCACTGCCATCGAATTGATGACTCAAGCAACCCTACAGGGAGTGGTTCTCAACCTTCCTCAGGCCGCAACCCTTTCATACAGTTCCTCGTGTGGTGGTGACCCCCAACCATGAAATTATTTTCATTGCTACTTCCTGTCATTTTGGTAGGGTTATGAATCGGGTGACCCCTGTGCAAGGGTCATTTGACCCCCCCAAAAGGGGCACGACCCACAGGTTGAGAACCGTTGGGCTAGAACATGGTGGAACTGCCCGGTGGGTTTTCGAGACTAACTTCATGGAAGTAGGAGGTCCCATCTTTCTCCAGGGAACAGCTAGTGGATTCAGACTGCTGGCCTGGTGGGATCGCAGTTCCAGGTGTAAGCACCACACCAGAAACACTCCAAGGGCTATGTTTATGGGACCAAACTGACAGCGATCTGAAGTATTAAATAGGAACCACAGGGCAGTGATTGTATGTTAGTGAGGGAGGAACAACTCAGAAAGAGGGGGAGAATCCCTGCACAAACGGAAAATAATATAGTCAGTATCAAACAATTTTAGATGGGAGAAAAGTTATGAAATCAGGAATTCATATATAAGTATGTATTGCATATAAGGTTTCATAAGGTTCTTTTGTTGTCTTTCAAATGTAAAGTACCTCCTTATTTTATTATTTCAACCAAATGGTTTTAAAGACCTGCAAAGCCAGACTGGCAGCTAGTCTGTGGATGGGACAAAGGCAAGTGAGGCCGAGGACACGGTGCTGGCCTGGGCTCTCAGGCTGTGTCTGGTAGACGGCTGGACAGTGGGCAGGGCTGGGTGTGCTCTGGCCCCTTCTCACATGTCCTTGCTTGGCTCCCATCCCATCCTATCAGCTGCTGCTCCTGTCAGCCCCCATTTCTCTGGCCTCTGCCCGCAGCTCCAGCAGTGGCAGTGACGAGGACATCTGGAAGCAACCTCCCCAGTGGTTGCATATGGTGTTTGTACAACATCCAAACCATTTAACTCCTACTTCACATCTCATGAGTGTTGAGTGTCACATACCTGGACAATAATCCCTCCTTTCTGAAGAGGAGACAACAGGACGAGAGATGCAAAATAATTTGGCTCTGATTACAGGTAGTGGCAGAGTTGAAGCTTACAATATTGTGCATTAGAATTCATTGTACTTCCTACTACACGGATGCATTGTTTAAGCATATCAACACAGATTTGCTATGCCTTTGCACGATTTTTTGTAATTGTTTTTCATCTTTAAATACCGACATATAATGATGACATGAATAATGCAACTTCTTTCACGTGCTCGCTTTCTCAGACACGGCCCATGGATCTCGGGTTTAAAATGCTGTACTTACCGTTGGTACTACTGTTATGAAAAACTGGGATCCATTGCTGTTTGATCCAGCATTGGCCATACTTAGTGTATATGGCCTGTCATGCCGCAAGGTTGAATGAAATTCATCTTCAAATTCTCCTCCCCATATGCTTTCTCCTCCCATGCCAGTACCGGTTGGATCTCCAGTCTGTATCATGAAGCCCTTAACAGACAGTGTACAAAAAGTACATTAGACTCTGCTTTTACATGTATGTATGCACCGGCGCTTTCTGTATCCTTCTGATAATATCTGGAAATCAGTTAAAGCTTCACTTCTGTAACACTATTAAGTGACTTGATTAAGCCCTTACGAAATTTACTTTAAATCTAGATGTTGTATTACATTCTTAACCACCACCTTGTTCTCAATAATCTAAACAAATAATGGAAAAGTCTACTCGTGTATTGACACAAGTACTGTCCTTTAGTAATTTAAGGTTAATGCTGTAAGTCATAAGCTATTACGAAATGTGCAAGAAAATAAAAGTTTCATGTTACCTACATATTTGACTTCAGGATTATATGTGCTTCCCAGATTGTTTGCTTTTTGTACAGATTGAAGGTTTGTGGCAATCCTGAGTCAAGCTACTTTCCAACAGCATTGCTCATTTTGTGTCGGTCACCTTTTGATAATTCTCATAATGTCATAGTTTTCATAAAACTATTGCACACTTAATAGGACTATGGGAGAGTATAAACATAACTTAATGTGCACTGGGAAACCAACAAATTGTGTGCCTCGGTTTATTGTGAATCTATTGTGCTGGTCTAGAACCGTCTGTTGCACCTGTATATAAACTCATCGCAACCATGTGCCTCTCCTATCCCACCCCCCAATTGAGTTGAGGACAGAAATTTTATTCATACAGCTGTTAAATAATGAATGGTAGAGTCAAATTTTGGGGGAAAATACATTGGCTCTGTTAATTACATTTCTTACATTTCATCAGTCATCTGCAGAGTGTCACACTAAAGTTAAGATCCTTGATTTTCTGTTTCAGCTTTGTTTTGGGGGCCCATCTTTCTCCTCTCCACCAAATACTCTGAGTTTCTTCAACCACTTCATTTAATTTCTTTAGAACCCTGAAATAGAACTTTTTTCCTCCTGCCATTTCTAACCTGTCAGTTACCAGCAAGATGCCCTGACCCATCTGAGTCAGGGACTGCTGTTCAGCAAACCTGTGCAGAGCTCACGCTGCTCTGGGAGCAGCGAAGGTGTGCGAGAGGAGGAAACAGGCTTCGTGGCTTTTTCATAGACTTTAGATCTAGACCTGGCCAGCCACAGGAACCCCTCCTGCAGTCAGTATGTACCCTTTGCCCGAGCTGCTTAAAAGAGTCGGGGTGGTGCATGGTTTAGGACTGATGCAAAAGAAAAGGCGGGCAGTTTGACCCCATGAGTGCTGTGCAGGAGACACACGTGGCAACCTGCTTCTGTAAAGCTACCAGCCTTGGAAATGGTGCCTTCTACTGTTCCAGAGGTTGCTATGAGGAGAAATCAACTCTGTGGAAACAGGACTTAGCTGCTTATAAGATTTGGCCACATGGTTTCTAAACACCTATTCTTGGTTCTAGATCTGATACTCACAACCTCCTATTTTCCTTTGGGGGTTGTCTGAATCCTACGTGTGGAGGAATAGGCCATACCTCTTGGAAAGCAACATGTGTTGTTAGATGCCTTAGTCAGTTCTGATTTGTGATGACCTTACGTCTGGCAAAATGACACACTGCTTCAGTTCAGCGGCATCTCCACTGTAATGTTTCAATCCAGTGTTGCTGCTGTTTACAGTAATGTACCATTCCTTAAATTATGAGAAATTTACATAGCCTACCTTAATTATACGGTGAAATGTATGCCCATTATAATAGCCATTTCTGCTATGAACACAGAAGTTTTCCACTGTCTTGGGACACCTAATAAAAAATGTAAAAATATAAAACCTAACTAAAGCATCTTAAGAACATTTTCTTTGCAGTTCAGCATCCTAAAAGTTTGCGATGTCTTCTGAATTCTTTAAAAGGATGGTATTTCCCACCCCTCCCGCCCCCCCTATAAACTCTTTTAAGACTCAGGACAAGCAAGATGCTTGTAAATAGTATGCTTGAAAAAGCATGTAAAGAATACTCTATATTTATTATTTAATTTAGTAAGTTTAGATTGTGATTGCTTTATATATTTGAATTCGACAGTTTTCAACTTTTATGGTCATTTGGCATTAAATATAAATATAACCATAGCAACTTAACATACTACATAAGTCTACCACATCTGGTGAGTTAGGTTCCTAGAAAAGGTAATTTTCTTAGAAAGACTATATTGTAGTACAGTGACATATTCCTAACCAAGGACTTACTCACAGAAGTGACACATCTTAAACAATCACACACACAGTATAAATGTAGTTTTCTCATTAGTATTGGCTAACCTTACAAAATGACTCAGAGAGTAAAGTACCAGATAATAGTTCTCAAAGCTGAGAATGGAATGAAGAGTCACGAGCATCTTGCACCAAGTGTATATAAGGAAACAGGCTTATTGGGTGCATTGGTTCTGAGTAGTTAAAATGAGGTTGTCAGAGGTCTACTGCCAAGTTCTTGGTTCAACAGCATGATGCGGTATGACATAGTTACTTTCAAAATACGTAAGGACTTTTAAGTAGTGCACTGAAATTGAATCAATTTCAATTCATAGCTACTCTTTTTAGGTTTCTGAGACTCTGAACCTTTAAGGGGGCGGATAATCTTATCTTTTCTCGCAGGGCAGTTAGTGAGTTTGGACTGCCGACCCCATTTTCAGCAGCCCGATGCCTAGTCTACAGCACCACCAGGGCTCCTTGCTTTGAAGTAAAAGTGTTATAAAATCCGTCACCTTTTGGATCAAACAGTCCAAGCTATTCAATGTATTTGGCACTGTATACTCACTTTGCAAATTCTTAATCTGTCCACAATACTTTCAGGAAAAATGAGAAAAAATGTTTTGGTTATTAAGACTTTGGCATTCTTAAAATCTGTTTCTTTTATTTTACTCTAAGTAGAAATCCTCTCGCCTGAGAAGACTGATTTGTCTTCCAGTAAAGCCCGTGTGATCCTGGGTGGAGTGAATGTTTAAACCACAGAGCTACTGCAGCTGAAGAGCAGGTAGCACATGTCTAGCAAATTAGAAAGGAAAAATAATTATTCTCTTAAACAGCTGCTTTGAGAGGAGAGCCAGTTATAACCCGCAAGTCATAAAGTCATGTCCACTCAATGGCAACAGTGATATAAATGTTTGTTTCTTTAGAGTTTCTACCGAAGAGCAAGACGGGGCTTTCCACTCCTGTAAAGGACCATCCTCTCAGAATCAGCGGCGCGGGTCTACCCTGTCCTAGAGGGTCGCCCTCAACTGGACGGTAGTGGCTTAGCTACAGTTTACACCAGTCCTTTCATAACCAAGACGCCTCATAACTAACCCATGAAATATATGTAGAAATCGTCCCATTTACTAGATAGAACACAATAATTGGAATCCACACGATAAATGCTATTTCAAATATTTCACTTCTGAATTCTTTGTCTAAGTAACAAGAATTTGACTTGCATAACTTCCTCAAATACACACACTTGCATTGGTGCTTATGTATGCCAATCGCACTGGTACATACTCGACAGGGAACAGCTTGATGTGGATGTCTCCCATGCTGGTGTGGACAATGGCACTATCTGAAACTCGCTTAGGTCCTTCGGCTTGAGTAGCTGCCATGACTTCTTCTTTAGAAGGCTTTTCATTGAAAACGTCTCTGTCAGAATCTGCACTTTTTGTATCTTCCGGTTCTCGTTTCGTAAACTCAAGAGGGAAGATAAAGTGTGAGTTAATGAATTAAACTTTTCCTCTGGTAAAAGCTTATGAATGAAAAAAATTCACGTCTAATGTGGCTTTCGAGAAATGTTAAGGATTAAAATCAGAGTAAATTTTAAATTTAGGAATTCTTTCCTACCATAGGATATGTAAGGCAGTCATTTTTAAAATTGTCTACTATGAAAATAATCGATGTATTAGATAGATAAATCTAGACGGACAACAAAAGATGTATGGTTTCGAATGAAATTTCATTTCCTTCCTTTGGGTGGCTTTCTTGGCTACACATTTAACAAGATGTGGTTTTGAAAGAGAGGCTTTCCAGTCCTATTAAGAGTTAGTTTCTGAAACCCATAGGGGCAGGTCTACCACTGCCTACAGCAGAGGTTCTCAACCTGTGGGTCGCGACCCCTTTGGGGGTTTTGAACGACCCTTTCACAGGGGTCACCCGATTCACAGCAATCGAAAATAATGTTATGGTTGGGGGGTCACCACAACATAACGACCTGTACTAAAGGGTTGCGGCATTAGGAAGGTTGAGAATCGCTGGTCTACGGGGTCGCTATAAGTTGTAATTGACTTGATGGCAATGAATTTGGTTTTTGGTTTTGCTATTGTTCTGTACTTTTGCTTCAATGGGGAGCTTCAAATTGGGATGTAAAAATAATTTTTCCATGAATATTTTGAAGCCCCTTGTATGTCCTTAACCCACCAGCTATTATTTATTTTTCATTGATTAGATTGCCCGTGTTTGAATTTCATCTCTGTCACTAATGAGTTATATGACCTGTGAGAATTTAAGTTGTTTCACTTTTCATTCACAAAATGTTCACAGTAACTACACCCCAGACTGGACCTGCTGTGGAGATTAAATGAAGTGCTTAGTGAACTGAGCCTAACACATGTTAACAATTGTGTGCAGAATCTGGCACACAGGGTAGAAAGACAAGTAACTAGTAAAGGATCTTGAACTTTGCTTTACAAGGTCCTATCTGAACGCTTCAAATCCTCAGGCTCGAGAGAATGTAGGCACATTGTCAGTGAAGGTATTGGAAATCTCAGGATCCCCCGAGGGTAAGCAACAAAGAAAAAAAATCATCATTACTGAAACTGGAATTCTCAAGGTCTGCTTCTTTGATTCCAAGGAGATGTTCTCTCACCTAAGAAAACTCTACTTAATGCTAATGAGTTCTAGGAAGGTCAAACTAGTTCCCTAATCCCTGGTGGAGCAATGTCACTTAGTTCACTTGGACAGAGTATAAATAAGTACATTAGGATGTTATTGCCTCAGCATCTTATTCTCCAATTTTCAAAGGAATAACATGTCTGCTGTAATATTTCTTAGAATCTTCTAAAAGTTATCTTCATTTCGCTTACACATGAAACTACCAGAGTTCAAGATTGGAAAGTACTACTTACCTTTCATAATACTGGATTTAAAACCAAAATCTGTTTATGCAGATAGATACATACATACATATCTTAGTTGACTATGTACATCTAATAAGACTGAATGAAAATGTTAGTTGTATAAGGAAACAGTAAATTATGTTTTTTTCTTCAAACTGTATAAGGAACATGCACAGTTCAATCAGTAGAAAAGAAAACTTTAAGGCAGAACATAGTCCACAAAGACAATGCTCTACCTCCTACTTTGGTGCGCAGCAACTGGGGTCTTAAAAGCTGGTGAGCAGTGCATTTAAGGTGTCTTCCTGTCCAGAGGAAAGAATGAGATGAAAAAGCAAAGATACATGGAAGCAATCAGTCCAACGGACTAATGAACCACAGGGATTGAACATCAGTCTCCACGACCCTGAGACCAGAAGCGCTAAGTACCTATATCTAACTACCACCACCACTTGCTCTGAAAGAGGTCACTTTAGGAAATCCTAGATAAAGCAGAGGAAAATGTTGAATAAAACCCAAAATCATAAAAGAGACCAGCCTTCCTGGTCAGAGACTGATGGAACCCTCAAAGACCCTGTCACTTTCAGGTCCGAAATGGAACTCACTTCTTTGCCAACAATACTCAGGCCTATACAGGGAGCACACGTAGAAGGAGGAGTGTGTGCGATCAAAGGGCAATATTTACCCAAGGACAAAGTGCAGAAGGTCTAGGAAAGGAGGGATAGAAATAGGGATGAAGTGGATAAGTGATGTTATTTTGAGGGGACTGCAATGAGATATGGAAAATATGCATGAATGTATAAAATTATTGAATTGTAAGCCTTTTCATCCAAAACACATCTTTTTCCCCCCCAAGTTTTAAAAAAATCCAAGATGCCCAGAGGAAAGTGTGAAATAAAGGACATGTTTGTTTTATATCCTTATCTATAGAGATATAGCTTTAGCTTTAAGGATATGGTTGTAAAATAAATAGCATGAGTTATATCAGGTATGAAGAGGTACAATCCAGGTCAAATAATTCCATGCAGGAAAATTAAAAAAGCCCCCCCACCCCCCCGCATGTCCACCAATAAGCACAATCCACATCAGAAGCCAGTGTGCCCAGGGTCTACAGAGCCCTCCGTCTGTATAGCCCAGGACAGAGTGTGCGTTTGGGCCATTCCTCCTGTCCTCCAAACGGATGCAGTCCATCTTGAGGTATGAATTATTTTCCCCTCTCGTCTGTCGTATGCACCTGGGGCATCACAGAGCCCACGAGGCTGTCCAGATATGGGGGCTAAAAAGCCTTTTAAAAGTAAACTTTAGGTATAGAAAAAGAAAACATAACTTGCTATTTAAAGGCTTTAAAAAATGAAATAGATGGAAAGAATACATTTATTTTTGTATATGTCATTAATTTTTCATGACCAAGTTTTACCTTCATAACACAAAATTATGTTCCTTCAATATATTAATTTTTAGCAACAATTTTGAAAGTTCTCAACAAAATTCTCATCTTAAAAGAATTACCTATTTTATGTTGAAAGCTAGGAACAGTAAAATTGCTATTTCATATTTATCCAATGTTCGTAACATCTTACTGCTTACACTACGTCAGATGAATGCGTATGTGTCACAGTCCCTTGGCCAAACTTGTGAATTTAAAACAGTGAAACAGACATAGTGCCTTGTCCTTATGATTTTGCTTTATTAAAATAAAGAGGGATGGAAATATCAGAGATAAAATACCAGCAAATTATTCCATAAAGCATGACACATACTATGATCAGGGAGACACAAGAAAAATCAGGCAGACTCTGTCACCCAGACTCGATGGCTAAGGGAAAGCTCCACGCTGAGACCAGAAGCCTGTGCAGAAGTTGAGAAGAGGTATGTGGAAAGCAGAGGAAGGAACAGTCCGTGCAAAAGCCCGGAGCAAAAAGAACACTTAATTGTCGTGAAATGGGCTAAAACTTCAATACAGCAAATAAGCTAAAAATGGAGATGGAGCTTTAGAAGGGAGGAAAGCCCCAGCCATATACACAGCTGGGAGGTCAGCAGAAACAGGCCTTTAAGCAAAGAAGTAATAGTCATGGTTTGAGATTGAGGAATGCCTCTGGCTGAAGTCTATATTCTAGAATGCATGGCCAGAAGTTTCTGTACTTTTTTTTTGAGGGGCAGTGTTCAGGAGGGCAGAAGTCTTTTATTCATAGATAGCATTAGTTCTTATTATGAGTTCACATTAGTTATAAAAAGTACTTTCCCATACGCACAGGAAAAAAAAAAGCCTAGGAAATACAAAATTACCAAACTGTGACAGTAAAAGGAATTGCAAGCAAAAAAGAAAAAGATACTATTTGAAGGAGTTGCTTGTCTTCAGGTCAGAGAAATAAGGCTCAAGAGTAATGGCTGAAAAAAAAATAAAGACACTAAAAATAGGACTGACCGATAGCCCCTCATGCACAAGAGAATGAAACTCTACTGGTCATGTGTCCTCGTGACTGGTTTCAGACCAGGCCACTGCTGTCTACAGGCTTTTCACTGGCTGCCTTCAGAAGTAAATTGGCAGGCTTTTCTTCCTAGATGCTCTACTGAAATGTGTCCGGCACCATAACCACAGGCATGCCACCACTGCACTGGGAGGAACTTGAACCTAGATCACCTGCATGGAAGGTGATAGTCTTCAATTTAACCACCAACGTCTTCAGCAAAAATACTTTGCATGTAAAGATGGCTCTGTAACCTACATAGCTGCTTATCGTCTCAGACTATGCAGTGTTGTAGGATCCAGGTTCAAAAATGTTCAAACATGATGAAGAACACTTAAAATCAATATTGTTAAAAACTCTGCAATTTTGATGTCAGTTATTGCCAACATGCGCTTACATTACGAAAATAAAACGCCAAACCAAACTGGGAGAAACATTCTGCTCCCTCTCCACATACCAGATAAAGTCTATTCTTTTTGAAAGATGTGCAGGCTACGGTCGGGTCGGCTTGAGCACTCTGCAGGACCGGGTTTTCAGAAGCCCTCATCTCGATAGTAGCTGCTGCCCGGTGCTTGCTGGCGATCCCCTGGAACAAAGCCAGCTGCATCACTCTAAGATTCTCTTGCTTGCCTAAGATCCTCACACATCTGGAAAACAACAATATTTTAATACATTTCAGGTGATGTTTTAGTATCTTGTAATAAATTACTGAAATAACTGCAGTCAGAAGAACTTTACAGATAAAAGATAAGTGTTATCTTTTATGTAGAAAAGACCTAATACAAGGTTCTTAAATGCTCCTCTACCAAATAGTATATTGTTTTAAAATTGGTAGGCAACTATGATTTTCAGTTAAAAAATTGCAAGCACTCAGTTATGCAGCTTTAACCTCTCTGTATTATTTTAATCTTTCTAGAAGTCTTCAAAGATTATGCATTGCCAGACTATAATATAAGTATGTTCATATGTGGGAATGTACAGCACAGGACTGTTTTCCCCTCAAGATAGACTTAGTTTTTTCATTTACGTTCAGTTATAGACTCTGATTGTGGCTATTCTGTACTAAGACCAAACACAGTTTGCACAGAAAGCTTATTGTGGTTTCATGCATTTTAACTTCTGATTTTATGTCTAGCAGGATGTAATGCTGAATTCTGTGGTTAAAATAGTTGGCAACTTTTAACACGAACCAGGCTAATTTGAATCAATAAGCAAAAGACAGACTTAAACTTGTTAAAAACAAAACAAAACTTGAAACTATGCATATCTTCTTTCCATTTCTTTTAGAAACATGAGTGGAAACTTTTTACATAAGATTATAAACAAGCAAGCGACCACAGAAAAATCCAGTCAAAACATTTGGTTGAATTGAGACACTTGGGACCGTTCCACTTGTCTTGGAGCAAACAACACTCCCACTGTCTCCCCGGAGGAGGAATGGTTGTCTGTAAATGCATTTTTTTAGAAACACACATCACGTTGAAGCTTACCGGTTTGTTTCCACATTTATGACTTTAATGCCCAGCATTGTTCCATATAGCACAAAGTGTCCAGTTTCATCAAAAACTATATTAATTAATCTTACTGCATCCACCTTCTCCAATTCACGTTCTACAGCCATTCGTCGGCCAAATTCCATGTCTGGGAGCTGCTGCCTCATCTGCTGCAGTTCAGTAAACATCTGAGGAACAAACCATTTAATAACCCAAAAGAGCTACATAGTATAGAGAGTGGGAATTTAAATAGAAACAAAGTACAAATTTAAAAGGCAGATCATCTGTCTTAAGGGAGATTCTAAACACTATGAGCACTAAATGAAGACACTGGTGCACTGAATCATAAAAAACACTTTATCCTAACTGGTAACTATTCTTACAAAATAACTACTGCCTTCTCTATATAAGTAACAATTTATCTTGCTGCCATTTATGTTACTAACTAGCATTTTCCAGTAAAAAAAAGGGAATATATTATTTTAAATTTTAATTAAAACAAAATGGTGGTTTTGTTTTATTTAACCCAATAATCTAAAATATTATCAATCTCAAGCAATATAAAATGTGAGGTAACTTACATTTCCCTTTTTCATATTAAGTCACTGAAAGCTGGTATGCATTTTAGATTTCTGGTATATTGCGATTTAAATTAGCTACATTTCAAATGCCCAACAGTCACACCTAGCTTGTAGCTACTGTACTGGAAAAGGCAGCTATACACTGAACTCCTGGGCAAGGATCGTGTTTGTTGAATAAACCTTTTGCACTAATCTGTAATAAATTTAGGTAAAAAATCTCTATTTTTGTAAGTGGCACATCTACATTTACATTAGAATACCTGCTCTCATTGAGTCAATGTCAACTGATGTTACCCTTTATGACAGGGTAGAACTGCCCCATAGGGTTTCTGAGGCGATGGATCTTTAGGGAAAGCAGACTGTCCATCGTTATCCCAGGAGGTGGGTTAGAACTGGAAACTTTTGGTTAATGACCCAGCATTTAAACACTGTGCTACCAGTGGACACCTCATATTGGGATATAGCATCAAGTAATTATGATTCAGAACAGAACAAGGTCTTTAAGAGTGCCCTGGAAATTTGATTTTCTTTAGAAATTTAATATACAGTTTTCAAGGTAAGAGTCATATCTCAATGTCTATATATTAGCATTCTACTTTAGGCACTCAGGAACCCTGAAGTCATAGAGGGTGATGTGCTGGCTGTCCACCGCAAGGTCAGTGGTTCGAAACCACCATGGGAAGAAGATGAGGGATTTCTATTCTTATAAAGACTTGAAGTCCTTGCTGATGAATATTAAGGAATGCAGATTTCTGTATGGATTGCAGCTTGATGTAAATAAGACCAAGATCCTCACAATAGGAGCAACAGGTAATATCAGGATGAGTGGAGCAAAGTCTGAAGTTGTCCAGGATTTTGTCTTACTTGGATTCCCAATCTACGCTCATGGAAGCAGCGGTCAAGAGACCATGAGGCATTGCATTGAGTAAATCTGCTGCAGAAGACCTTTGAAAGCACTGAAAAGGAAGCAGGCTAATACAAGGATTACAGTGTGCCTGACCCAAACCAGGATATTTTCAATTGCCTGATCGTAGACATTGCATAAAGACCGAATGGTAACTGTTCTTTACTAATAAACACTGCATTGGAATGATAAATGAAATAGCTCATTGTCTTTACTTATGGTCCTGGCAAATAATAATGGACGGCCAAAAGAACAAACAAGTCTGTCTTGGAGGAAGTTCAGGCAGAATATGCCTTAGAAATAAGGATGGCAAAACTTGTTTCATGTACTTTGGACATATTGTCAGGAGCGACCAGTCTCTGGAAAAGGACATCATGCTCAGAAGAGGTGCAGTGAGAAAGAAGGCCTTCCACAACGCATGCATTGACACAGTGGCTGCAACGATGGCCTCAAGGATGATTGTGGGGATGGGGCAGGATCAGGTAGTGTTTCAAGCTGTTGAACACAGGGTCGTTGTGAGTCAGAACCCGCTTGATTGCACTTAACAATAACAACTAGTCTCAAGCATTGTAATTAGCTAGTTCAACTGGTATTTGACTTTGGGGGCAAATCTTATTCTGGCTCAGTAGAAAGTTAAAGGCAACATGAAGAAATAGAAAGATAGTGGATTGAAAAGCTCAGTGAGTAGATGTTAAGAGATTTCTTTCCAGAGGTTAGATCTTGAATGTCTGTTTCTTTTCCTTCAGCTTGGTGTATAGTTTATTGTCTTTGTTGTAAATCCTCATGGACAATCATGGTTTGGTTTAGCTCTCTGCAACCCGTTCCTGAGCGCTGAGGACACATGCCTTCTGAACTACCCGATAATTCTTCTGGGTAAGAGATGTTTTGGGACGACTCCACCTCTTCTTTCTAACCTCTCTGTTTGGTTTCTTCTCATAAACTGGATTCTCTTGTACAGGAGCATGTGCTTTCTTATCTATCTCCATCATGTCAGGAGCTAGGTTGTTTTGAGAAAATTGCTTCTTGTAAGCATCTTTATCCTCTTCCATTAGAAAACGCATGTAGTCTGCAACATTCTGACCAAGAATGAACTTCTGCATTGAATTCCTTGCTTTCTGAATCATAACCAGGGAATTGCTTGGTACTACAAGGGATAGACAAGTCTCCATCCACAGCCCCCTTCAGAGCCCCACTTTATGTCCAGGGTAGTTCTGGCAAGGCCGGCATCCAGATAGCAGGTGAAGGCACCAAGTTGACCATCAATGCTGTCTACACTGGATTCATCTCCAGTTACCTCCACTTGGCCTTCATAGATCTTGTCCATGCCAAACCTATTAAGAAGCCTGCGGGCCAGCAGCAGGCCAGTACAGTATGCTGTAGCATCACTGCTCAGGCCAATTTTCACACCGTACTTGCGAAGTTCGTGAGCATACGCTGCACAGACAATCATATCCCGTTCTATATGGGCATAAGCGATCTGGCAGATGACATCCATGTTAGTTACATGAACTATCATCCTGTATTTTATACATTTTTATCTTGGATTACTGAGCATTTTCAAACAATCAATTTTGCACTCTCACTGTCTTCTGAATTTTACTTGATATCTCTTAAATGTGGCCATGTTCTTTACAACTTTAACAAAACTCATCCTGCAGAACAGAGTGGCGTCCACAGCTCACCACAGACCTGCAGGGTGAGCAGCTCTACGGGGTGGTGGTGGGAATGTTTGTTTTCTTGAGAAATACTTCCTATTCTAAGGCATATATGAAGAGCTGAAAATTAGCAAAGAGCTTGAAATCATCTTGAGGTTATGAGGAATATCTAGTTAGCAGCTATTAATACAGATAAGAACAACACAAAGAGAAAGTTCGCTGGAAAGCTATTTTCCTCTGTTTAGAAAATGGCTCATGAAGATGACTGGATCAGCAAATAAGACCTTCATCTGGATCTAGCTTCTCATTACTCCATCTAGGTTCACATTCCTTCCAGCAGACAATCCTCTCAACTCAGTGTTTGTGTGTCACTAAAAAGAAAGCCATTTTTGAGGGCATAATGAAGGGAATCCAGCGTAAACCGATCACTACCAAGGGGTTTAGAGTTCACGGTCATGTAATCAAGTTACTACACAGGTGCAATTTAGAGACTTTAAAAGGATTCGATATACCACTAGCAATCAAAGAACCACCTAACAAGAGTTGATGAGACCCAACCAAACAGACTGCCATTCAGTCCACTCTGACTATAAGAACCCTTGTAGGACAGAGTGGCACAACCCTTGGGTTTCCAAAGCTTTAAGTCACTATGGGAGTAGAAAGCCTCATCTTTCTCCTGAGGAGTAGCTGGTGTAGTCTTCACTGCAACCTTTCGGCTAGAAGCTCAATGAGTAATCCACTATGCCACCAGGGCTCCGTGATAAAACCCAAATATCTACAAAAAGTAGTTAACTTTGCACAGTCTTATTCATAATCTACAACTACATGCTCTATCAAATTCTTGTAGTACCCTACCATGTGATTGTAGATTCACTCTTTAGGAAGTATTTGAGTAATGATTATGTGTAAGGCGTTATTTTCAAAGTTGCAAATAATATCATGAGCCCAGATACAGGCCCAGATCAAGGATGATGCATATTAAGCAAATAATGCAGCCAAATCAAATGCTCTGTAAGAAGTTAAAAGGATACAGTTATACATTAAAAATTCTAGATCGTGGGAACAGGCAAAGCTTCCCTGAAGTAGTGCCCCTTTAACTGAGGTTTGAAGGATAAGAAGACATTTAGTGGGAGAGTTTGTGGGGAAGGGTGAGTTCCCAGCAGCAGGAATCGCACATTCAAAGGTCCTGTGGTGAGAAGCTTGTTTAAGAAAGGGAAAGGTGGCCCTATTTCAGCACTGTGGCAGGGAGAAATGTGATTTATGTAGGTTGGTTCGGCTAACGTCACAATTTTGGTCTAAAGCCTCAGAAAACCAGGAAGTCACAAAAAGGATCCAGGCAAAGCAATGACACAATCAGATATGTACTTTAAAAAGAATACTCTGGTTGAAAATTGGATAGATTAGGCAGAAGCCACAAGAGATAGTCAGTATGACATGGAATATGATCATGAACTAGGGTAGTGACAGCTGTGGTTAAAAAGAAGAAGAAGCAAAACTGATGGAGCTCATGATGAATAAAATAAAATAAACTAAATAAATGAGGGGCAGCAGGGAAAGAGTTAGATACTTCCGAGGTTTCTGGCTTGTGCAACTAAGTGGACATGGTGATCTACTTATTTATTTATTTTTAAAGGCTAAGGATAGGTTTATTCATAACAGAAGTGGGGGAAATAGTTTTGCGGGGAGACATACAGTTAGGAATGAATAGAATAGTTTAGCCAGACTGATTTTTCAGAATCTTAAACAGACAGACTTACAAACAAAACAAATCTGAAAAAGACATACAGTCATAAAAATAGGAGGATGACTGGCAGAGAAGGCGTCTAATTATTAACCAAGGGAAGATAGTTTTAAAGCGATACAACACAAGACAGACCACAGCGCAATAACACCTGTAATGCCTTAAGGAACTCACCACCAACCTAGCATCTGGAGCAGCGGTTCTCAACCCTTCAAAGGGTCTCCTGATTCATAATAGTAACAAAATGACAGTCAGGAAGTAGCAACAAAAATAATGTTATGGTTGGGAGTCACCACAACATGAGGAACTGTATTGAAGGGTCATGGCATTAGGAAGGTTGCGAACCACTGCTCTAGATCCACCAACATTATCTTTTAAAAATTAGCATTAAAAAAGGCATTTTCAGATTAGCAAAATCAGAATGAATTTAAGCTGCACTTACACTTAGTGATTCATCAAAGACTCTCATGAGTTTTCCAGTTAAAAATCTGAAAATCCTAACTTTTCTATCAGAACCAATAGTGGCTATTTTCTTCCCATCAGGTGAAAAACATATGCTGGTTGGATAAGCTTTGCACTTTGCAAATTCATATAAATCAGTGTCCGTTTTATATTCCCAATTTACATTTCTGGGAAATTTATATTCATGAGGAGGCCCAGTCCAGTATTCAATCATTCCAGACTTGTCAGAAGACACTACAGCTTTATAAACTGGGTTTAGTCGTATCTGAGTAAGAGGTGATGTATGGAGTTTGTCAAAAACATGGAGTGGCTGGTTATCTCCTCGACCATCGTAAATAAAAATTTTCCCTGTACTCTTCTCAGAAGCAGCAACCGATGATATGGCATCTCCTGGGCAGTAGATCCACTCACACTGTCCAGGAAAATAGCTAGAGGAGTAAGGAGTGGAGGAGGGGGAAAAAAAGTCAATATAAATAAGCATTCCCTACTATCACTACAGAAAGAAAAAAAAAAAAAGATCCTAGCCTGTGACTCAGCCAGTTTGGGATGACTTTCTCCGAGGGAACAAAAGGATACAGAATGGGGTATTACAGTTAAGAATAGTTACTAGCTCTTCTCCATTTGACCTCATCAAAACAATGATAATAACGGCTAAGGACTTAGGTGGCTAGAGAAGAGACGTGCGGATCATACCCTGTTTCTTTTCCTTTGGTAGACTGAGGAAAGCTAATCAGTCTGGGCACATTAGGGCAATGCTTTTTGATTATCTGTAAACCAGCCTATGCATAATTTAATTCTAAGTAGGAAACCATGTAACACTTTTACTTTGGAAACCCACTATTGAATATGAAAGATGAAGCTATTTTCCTATGGCTATGGTCAACAAAAACCTTCTCATGTCACATTTGTTACTGCCCTAACTTGACAGCAAAGGCTAAGCTTTGGACATGCTATCCAATGAACATAAGCTAAACATTTGGGGCAGATTTAATCAACACATGAAATTTCTACATTCAGATGACTGCTATTTCCTTCAAAGCAGCCTGAGATGTTAAATTATTTTGACCATACAGGTGATGTGCAACGCCTTTTTGGGAAAATCAAGATAGATGGTCAAGTTAACTAATTATATTTATGGTAAAAAATAAGTTGTGACCATATATAAAGAGACCATTCCTTAGTGGCCCATAGCTGATTTTAAAGGATATTCCACAATTTCTACTATGCTGCCACTTTCAAGCTAATACTCGTTGACCTCAGTTCCTTATCTGAAACCACATGCGGGAAAATGTTCCTTTCATTATTGTACAGGCTAACCACATAGCTCAGGCACCAATTACTCCGAGATGTAAAATCATTAACAAATAACCCAAATTCCAAACATGTGCTTACGCTTTATAAGAGCACAATAGCACATTACATTGTGAAATAAGCACAAAAAAGTTAATTTAATAAGAACAAGTCAATTAGAAAGAGTGCATCCTCATTTTACTTTACTAAGTGCTGTTAATTAGGTATAGTGAATCATTGTTCTGATGTTCTTTGGAAATTCTACAGTGAATAATAATGAGAAAAACAACAGCAGAAACCTACAAGTAGCAACACTGCATTCATCGGACCTAATTTTTCCAAGCAATACCCAACTCCACCCCAATTTTTAAAAATCATTTTATTGGGGCTCATACAACTCTTATCACAATCCATACATACATCAATTGTGTATAGCACATTTGTACATTCGTTACCTTCATCCTCAAAACATTTGCTCTCCACGTAAGCCCCTGGCAATACAGTGTTTAGAAATAACCTCAGAAATGGTTAACTTAAAATTTATTGACTAAGTTAAAATATGGACACTTTAAAAAAGACTCACCCAAGCTTCAGCATATTGATCATGTCAAAGTTCACTACGTCAAACACCTTCATTGCTTTATCATCACCCACAGAACAAAGCAAAGCTCCCTCAGCACTAACGGCAATACTCTCAATAACTCCTATTGAGATAAATCAAGTCAAAACATCCTAGTGAATAACAATATAACCAATGTGAATGACTGAAAACATACCCCCAAGCTAAGTTAAATTCTTACCCAGGTGGCTGCGAAAGTGTTTAACAAATTCAATGCCCTCTTCTATTTTTTTCCAGAACTTAACATGTCCATCATGACTGGCAGTAATAATAAAATCTGTCCTGCACATGTAAAAAAATTTTGATTAATTTCTAAGAGACAACTAGTACTCAATCAGTAATACTAAAACAGTCACTCACTGACAATCTTTAATAATACTACAGAAAAAAAAAAAGAAAAATAAGGGAAGGATTATCACTGGGGACCACACCTAAGGACCCCTTAGCATTACAATTACCTACAGGCAGTCTAATTTACATGAATATTTTGCCAAAATTGGCACTGAGTAATTTTCAATGTACTATTGTCACATACAACAAAATTAAACATAGGTCTATTTCATAGAGTAATATATCCCTGGGAACCATCACACCTAAGGATCCCTTAGCATTACAATTACCTACAGGCAGTCTAAATTACATGAATATTTTGCCAAAATTTGCAAGTAATTTTCAATGTACTATTGTTACAAACAACAAAATTAAACATTGGTCTATTTCATAGTCTAATATATTTTAATTAAGTATAAAAATACTTTATACAGAAAAATTAGTCCTTAATTACATATCAAAGCAGACACCATTGATTAAAACCTAACATACTGCAGGATTTTTTTACACATTACTTTAAACTTCACAGAAACAAAGGTATGGTACTTTTATTATCTGGTGCCTTTGTAACATACAGTATATACTCGTGTATAAGCTGCGTTTTTTAGCACATTCTTAATGTAGTGTTTGTGGTAAAATTTGGTGCTTCGACTGATATTCGGGTTGGCTTGTACTTGAGTATAGGTGTTAAAGCTATCCTCACCAAGAGGCTGGCAGTTCAAATTGACCCACCACTCTAGTGCAGAAAGAAGTAGCAGTCCGCTTCCATAAAGAAAACAGCCTTGGGGGATGCTAGACAAGAGGTAGTCTCTGTTTTTAGGGTATCTCAAAATCACACTCGACTCAAAGCCAATGGGTATTTTTCCCCCACCAATGGATATTTGTTATGACCACTTCTGTTACTGTTGTTAGCTGCTGTTGAATTGGTTCTGACTCCTAGTGAACTTACATACAACAAAATGAAACACTGCCTGGTCCGGTGTCATCCTCACAAGGTTGCAATGTTGGAGCCCATTGTTGCAGCCAGTGTGTTAACCCATCTTCTTGAAGTGGCTGACCCTCTATTTTATCAAACATGATGTCCTTTTTCAGGGCCTAAGGCCTCCTGTAGGAGAAAGATGGGGCTTTCTACTCCTGTAAAGAGTTAGGAGTCTTGGAAACCCACAGGAACAGTGAAACACTGTACTGTAGTGCCACTGTAAGTGGGCATAGATGTAATGGCAGTAGGTTTGAGTGCCTCCTGATAACTTGTTGAAAGTATGGGAGGCAAAGTCTTGCCATCTCCCTTCAAAACATTCCGACTGCTTCTTCCAACGCAGTCTCGTTTGTTTTGTAGGCAGTCCAAGGAATACTTAATATCCTTCACCAACACCATAATTCAAAACTAGCAATTCATCTGGACTCTTCATTATTCATTGTCCAGCTTTCACATGCATATTGGGCAATTGAAAATATAATGCCTTGGGCCAGGCACTAGTCTTCAAAGTGACAGCTTAGCTTTTTAAAAAAAATCATTTCATTGGGGGCTTGTATAACTCTTATCACAATCCATCCATCCATCGTGTCAAGCACTTTTATACATTTGTTTCCCTCCTCATTCTCAAAACATTTGCTTTCTACTTGAGCCCTTGGTATCACCTCCTCATTCTTCCCCTCCCTCCCTGCTTCCCCCTCCCCAACGAACCCTTCATAATTTAAATTATTATTTTGTCTTATCTTACACCACCCTGTCTCCCTCCACGTACTTCTCAGCTGTCCATCCCCCAGGGAGGAGCTTACATGTAGATCCTTGTAATCGGTTCCCCCTTTCTCCCTCACCTTCCCTCCACCTTCCCAGTATTGCCATTCTCACCACTGGTCCTGAGAGGTTCATCTGTCCTGGATTCCCTTTGTTTCCAGTTCCTATCTGAACAAGCGTACATCCTCTGGTCCAGCCGGATTAGTAAGGTAGAATTGGGATCAAAATGGGGGGCAGGAAGCATTCAAGAACTAGAGGAAAATTGTTTGTTTCATCATTGCTACACTGCACCCTGACTGGCTCGTCTCGTCTCCTCCCCACAGCCTTTCTACAAGGGGATGTCCAATTGCTCACAGATGGGTCCTGGGTCTCCACGCCACATTCCTCCATTCACAATGCTATGATTTTTATTAGTCTTTGATGCTGATACCTGATCCCTTCGACGCCTTGTGATCTCACAGGCTGGTGGGCTTCGTTGTTTCTCAGTTAGATGGCCACTTATTTATCTTCATGCCTATATGACTCCAGACTCTGCATCTTTTGATAGCCATGCACCATTAGCTATCTTCATCACATTTGCTTATGCACCCGCTTTGTCTTCAACGATCATATCAGGACAGGCTGGTGTGCTTCTTCCATGTGGGTTTTGTTGTTTCTCAGCTAGATGGCCACTTGTTTATCTTCAGGCCTTTAAGACCCCAGACACTATATCTTTTGATAGCTGGGCACCATTCAGCTTTATTCACATTTGCTTGTGCACCCGTTGTCTTCAGCGACTGTGCCAGCAAGGGGAGCATCTCAGAATGTCGAATGGACATTGAGTATGGATCCAAGTAAAATGAAATCCGTCACAACTTCAATGTTCTCTGTTTATTATGGTGTTATTTATTGGTCCTGTTGTGAGAATTTGTTTTACTGAAAAGGTGTAAATCACATTGAGAGCTACAGTCTTTGATCTTCATCAAGTATTTCAAGTCTTCTTTACTTTTAGCAAGCAAGGTTGCATTATCTGCATATGCAAGAATATTAATAAATCTTCCTCCAATCCTGATGCTGTTCTTCCTCATACAGTCAAGCTTATTACTGTATATACTTGAGTATAAGCCGACCTGAGTATCAGCTGAGAAACCTAATTTTACCACAAAAAACTGCATTAAAAATATGCTGAAAAACTCGGCTTCTACACGAGCATATATAGTACATTATTTGCTCAACACAGATTAAGTATGGTGAAATAATTAAAACCATACTGTATCCTCTTGTTTGTTCTAGTTGACCAAGTGCTTCTTGGTTTATGTACAGGTTTTGCATGAGCACAATGAACTGACTTAGAAAGCCCATCCTTCACTATGTTATTAATAATTTGTTATGATCCATATAGTAATGTCCATAAAACATTACATGGTTTTTGTTCATAAAACACAGTAAGCATCTTTCTAGTATTTTCAGCTTTTAGCCAAGATCCATCTGATATCAGCTGTGATATCACTCCAGGTAAACTTCTGTATCCAGCTTGAATTTCTAGCAGTGCCCTGTGGATGTACTGCTACAACGAATTTTAAATTATCTTCAGCAAAATTTTACTTAAGTCTGATATTAATATTTTTGTTATTTTTCTTTGGAATGGGTATAATTATAGATGAAGAAATAGTTTTAAAATGCTAAATTTACTTGCTCTGAGTCCACAACTAAATAGTGGTTGGATATGCATAACCCTAAAGACTTCTTTAAAAAAAAAGAAGAAAAAAGACTGCTATTATTGTTTGTAAACAAACAAACAGCAATCATAAAACTTACATATTGCTTTAAACAATGACAACTTTGGCCTAGGAAAGGTGCTAATATTGGTTCAGAACTATCCTAACCATGAAATATAAATGTACATCGCTTACTTAGATTTGTGTCTTAAATGGTTCCCAAATGCTATTTCTCTTTAAGAGATCACCAGTAGAATGGTTCAAAGAGCAAAGTACAATAATTCATCTACTTTTTTCCATACTCACTGGCAACATCAACCAAGCCACCACCATACCTTTTCCGGTTTTCTATACCAGTTTTCTAACTGCTCTCCCTGTATCCATTCTTGCCCTATTTGAATCCATCCATCTCATCAGAGCCAGTGACCCTTTGAAAAATAAATCTGATGTTACACTCTTGCTCACAGCAGTTTAAAATCTATATAAGGAATGGAAAAGATTCTGTCTTTGCCCTTCTCCAGCCTGATCTGGTATTTAAATATTCTAACCCTCACTTTCCTTATCTGTGAAAGGATCATATGACCTCACAAGACTGTTCAAACGATGAGGTCATTTATAAAAAAGCAGTAGCACCTGGGCACACTCTGAGTTCAGTTGACAGAAACTCTGTCCCTACTCGTCTCAGAACCCCGGGGGCAGAGTGAGGTATGTGTCAGGCTGCTAGTCACAGGCAGCGGTTCAAAATGATCAGCTGCTGTGTGGGAGAAAGATAAAGACCGTGTTCCTGTGAAGAGTTACAGCCCTGGGAACCACAGGGCAACTCTGCTCTGTTCTACCGGGTCATTAAGAGCTGGAATCGACTCAGTAGGAGTGAGAGATGTTCAGAACGTCTTCATTCCCAGTAGTTTCCACTTTAAGTGCCAATTTGACCAGCTATAAACCATCTGAAGCAATACACAGTCTTCTAGGCACCTACAACACAACCTGGTTCATATCATTCTTGGCATTTATCTACAAAGGACATACACATGAACTAGGGGGCGGTCTTAGAGAATAAATTCCTTGGTATGATATAGACAAGAACATACACCCTATTTTCCCACAAATAGCACACCATGTAAATAACATGCACGCACACATAATGGGAGGAAATGGCATCTTATTAAAAAGTTCTGTCACAGTGCACCACAAATATATTGCTCATGTCACGACATTGCCAGAGTGAATTCCAGCCTTATTCATGCCCATTCAATGGGTGAAAATTTTGTATTGGATATGTATGTAATAAAAAGTAGAAGCCCTGATAGATGCATGATTACGCTTGGCAGCACCCCAGGAATCAGAATATAGAGAACGGAAACTGTGTTTTCACTAGAAGTGGAACCACTAGGAGTGCTTGGGTTCCTAGGTGGCAGCCCCATGCAAAGCTAGGTAGGAGGACTATTTGGGGGTGATTCACAATGCCCCAGTCTGGTAAGATGCCCAGGGTGGCCAGGTGAACTGACATAACCAAGGGACTGATGCACAGCTTCCCATAGCTGTCATCTTCCCATTCTGTGGTACCCAGGCCTCACACTTCCTAGGCTGGGCCAGCCTTCCTGGTGAGGCTGTTTTCCAGGCAGAAACAGTGCTATCTTTCTGCACTGGAGAAAGTAGTTTGCAGAGTGAGGAAAATACCCTGCCAGAAGAGGGGCTGTCTTAGGGACTCGAGCAGTGCGAGTCTATTGCTCAGACCCAAGCTTCTGGCATGGGAAGGGAAAAAAAATCAAAGTCATCAACATGTAAAAAAATAATAATGGTATGAAATAATGTGTGTAGGTTGCATGATGTGAAACATGTGTTTTGCTTGTGTAAAAATATGGCAAGTCATTTCTTCACAGCTCAAATTGTGGCAGACTGTGGAATTAAACAGAATTCTCTCATAGCCTAATTTTAAAAATCCACCTAAGAATTAGAAATATTAGGAGGGAGGAGCAGAAATGTCCCATAGAAAATGTACAAGATCAGACAGACTTACTTGGTGCATACCACGTGGGTAATAACATCTCTATGCATGTAACTGCGCTCATACATGGATGCACTGGGAAGATTGTCAAGATAGACCCTTTCAAACTCCAGAACTGAGGGAAAAAAGCAAAAAAAAAACAAAACATTATAAATGGAACTAAATGCTATTTTGCATTTGTTTTATCTAAAAATGTCTAAACTGTATTGTATTTTCTTCTAGATTTTAACTGCTGTCATTCACATGTAATGAAAAACATCTAGTGCCTCCTGTGCACGTAGCCTGCCACTATAAAGTACTGAACAGCATCATGACTCTATGGACGTCAGGACAGCTTCTCAGACATTATGTAGACGCCTGTCTCCAGGACTTCAGAAGTAAGTGGATCTGGCTTAACATGAAGATCTCATAAAATAAACATTTAAAGTTTATGGAAATCTTTCTAATCATGTAAATTCAGTTATTAGTACTAATCTGAAAATCAATGGCAATAGTAGTCATCTACAGTATATCTCAGCTCATCTTTAAGGCACTAAACCTCTTTAAAATTGATTCTAGATTTGAAATTTGTAAATAAGATGCTTGGATATTTAGAGCAGAGAGAATCCTAGGAGATTATCAAGTTGAATGCTTCTTAATTTTTTCCCCCCAGGGGTAATCATCTTATTACCAGGAAATATTGATTCCGTTCTATGAACTATAAGTGATTTTTCTAGGGAAAGAAACACCATTATATGGGTAGCAAATAAAATAATCCTGTCTGGGCCAAATATGCCTATAAATTAACAAGTGCTATTTCCAGGTTTTTCATAACTGTAGTACAATCACAGTTGCTACATACACACTATGTTTTCCCTAATTTTTAGTAACAATCGCCATGTTTATATTAACTTCCAACTAAAAGATGACTTTTCTCCTCTTCTCCTAAAGTTCAGAATGACCATATCCCTAAGTCTAGTCCAATGAGATAAAGATGAAAGAGCTTACTCCATGAGGGCCGGAACATGGAGATGGTACAGCCTCCTCCTCCTCCATCCTGTATCCCGGAAGTGGGTATGACTACCACAATTCTAATAGCCAAAGAAGAAAGCCATAGCCTACTGATGTGAGAGAAGTTTGTGGAAATCCCAGAAGTCTCCATTATCAGTCCTGGACCTCCAACTTCAGAACTTCTTCTGTATCAATCCTGCACCCCTTACATTGGGAATTCTTTTATGTGTGGGAGAGGCAGACATCTGTATCATAATGTCATTATCATCTTGGGTTTTTCTGTAAAGTGCACCTAAATTTTATCCTACCTGGTACATAATCTCTTTGCTGCCTGTTGGTTTGCTTACTGAACATATTTTGAGAACCAACTAGGTTCCAGAAAAGATGTCGATAAGGAAAGTAAGATATAGTTCTCATCCATTAAAGTAATTTTTAAACCATTTGTCCCATATTTTTAATGATGTTTATCAAATATTTTACACATACTTTATAATTTCAAGTTTTTCTTTAGACTGTATAGCCTGGCTTAGATCTAGCAAGCATCTAAATAAGGGCATTTTCACACCTAATGCTTTTCACTCTTTTCTAAATTTTATTAAGTTTATGAAATCCTTTTAACACGAACACCTGACCTTGATATTTATGAAATTTAATTCCCCTCACTTCTATAAAACAAGGACTTCACTGTCCCAAGCACTGGGGGGAAAAAAAAGGTTTGTTCCTTGCCTTAATGGTGCTTACAGCTTGAGAAATGGACAGAAACAGTAATCAGATAAGCAAGATCACATGGATAAATGTGCAATTACAAGCAGTGCAATAAAGGAAAAAACATGAAAAATATTTAGAATGATTTAAAGTAAGTACCTAAATAGCATATGGGATTCCACTTTGTGTTACTAAACACAGGGTCAACAGCTCAAACCCAATAATGGCTCTCAGGACAAAAGACTTGGCTTTCTGTTCCCATAAAGATTCATAGCATCAGAAACCTAGAGGGGCAGCTCTATTCTCCTGTAGAGTCACTATGAGTTAGGATTAACTTGATGGCAGTGAGTTTGAAGCATTAAAGAAGGTAATATGCTCTAAAGGTGTCAATGTAGGTAGACTTCCTAAAATGTAGCTAAAACTTGAGGGTTATTTATAAATTCAGTATGGTATATACTACTTCAGTTATGATCGATGTGCCTTTGAAGCCCAGCCCAGACTGGAGAAGTGACAGGCTTCCAAGCTCATCTGAACTGAACACTAAAGGTTAAACAAAAGTAACCCAGAGATAGGGGCGAGGGAAATTGTTCCGGATACCATAATAATTGGGTGGATGTTAAGAGGACAAAATGAACATGGGTTTGTATGGCTGCAGCAGGAAAGATGTGGGAGAGGGGATACAGGGAAAATGTGGCAAAGGTGTGTAAAGATGACATATTAATGTCCTCAAATGTTTCACAGAAATACACAAAACACAAGAAAATTTAGTCTATTTTTCCCCTCACCTCTTACTTCATCAAAATTAGAGCCGCCACGTTTACATTAACTTCTAACTATAACTTTTCTTCTCTTCTCCTTAAGTTCAGTGTGACCACATGCCTAAAGTTCAATGCAATGAGATACACAGATGTTAGGTGCTTGCTATGTGACAGCCAGAACAACTACATAAAAAGAAGGTACACCTTTTCCTCAATCCTGTATTCCCGAATCAGAGCAAAATGTTTTGGAGCATGATATATGACAAACATGGTCTGAGAATTAAGGGGTCCCGGATTTTAGATGAACAAGCTTGTGATCCCAGGAAACTTAAGTAACTTTCTCTAGGTCAGGCTATTTATTAGTGGAAAACTATGGGTTGATATAATCTTTGTCTTAATCAGGTACCACCTTCCTACTGCCCTTAACACACAACCACCACTACTGAATCAGACACCATTTGGATGGTGCCATCATTCTTTCTGATCGCTGTTTCTGTCCATTACTTTCTAACCTGTGAAAGTGGGTTGGGAATTCCAACCTAAGAGGCAGCTATCACGATTAAACATGGGGCTTGGCACATGGTAATGTTAGCATTAACATCTATTATTTAAAAATCCATGATCAGTGTTGGATGTTATCGAAAAGGTGCTGTACCATGTCCAGATCATGAGGGGGTTTTAGAAAGTCAAAGCAAAAATAATTGTAAGATAAAATAAAAATTTCCACAAACTTTTAAGTCCCCCTCGTAATTATACTCCAAAAAAAAAAAAAGTGAAGGAATGAAAACCAAAAACACTGCTATTGAGTTGACGCCGACTCATAGCGACCCTATAAAGCAAGGTAGTTCTGCCCCGTGAGTTCTGGAGATTTTAAGAGTTTACAGGGGTAGAATGCCTCGTCTTTCTCCAGAGGAGTGGCCGGTGGCTTCGAACTGTAGACCTTGCGGATAGTAGTCCAAGCAGTAACCTCTACACCACAGTGTATATAAAATGTACATAAAACTGTTCCCATTTTCAGAATACAGTATACATTTTTAGGAATATGTGAATACTCGTACATAGGACTGTTTTTAACTGATTGCTTCTTAAAGACAGGGACTACGTCCTATTTTCCTGGATATTTCGGAAGAAATTTCAGGTGGCCAGAAGAAATCAAAACCCCCAAACTGCCGTGGAGTTCATTGCGACTCCGTGTGACCCTGTACGACAGAGCAGAACTGTCCCATAGGGTTTTCATGGCTGTAAATCGTTATCGAAGTCGTCTGCCACCTCTTCCACAATTTTGTAAGAAGCACCAAGCTTCCCGTTAGCGGCTCGGTGCTTTAATCACGGCGCCAGCAGGGCTTTTCAGAAGACGATCCTCTATTCTTAGGGCAAACAGCGCCTCAATGACATCTTTCCATTCAGGTCTGGCTAAAACTGTCGCACGGACACCCCCTCCTTCCAACGGGACCTGCCACTCTTTCCGCGACTACCTTTCCTTTTCTTGGCCAGTGTTGCCTCCACAGGTAAGGGCCCAACCCAGCGTTCTTCGTTCTCCTCATCCTTTTCCTGAGCCACCGCCACCGCCAGCTCTCTCCCGCTGAGTTCTGCTTTCCCTGCTTCCTCCGGGTCCCGGTGCCTTCTCCTTTTCAGCTCGGAATCGCCACCAGCTTCCGCCGCCATGCTGCCCGAGCCGTCAGGGAAGTGGCGACGCTCACTGTCCTGTAACCAATCGCAAGGCAGCGGCGCAGCCCTTACGTAAGGGGCTCGGCTCGGCTCGGATTGGCTGGAGGCAGCAGCGGCTGATCCAATGAGCAAGCAGCGCGCGCAGCCGTGCGGCCCTTGGCAGCTCGGAAGCCTTGGACGCTGAGGGTTCCCGCTGTCGGTCCAGGTAAGGTGGACGGGAACGAGTCTAGGAACGATGGAAACGAGCCGTGGGAGCTGATTGGTCACAGGATATGCGATTTCATCGTGGGAAGGGGAACGCTTCTGTCCGGGAAGGGAATACCTAACGCCGAGGCCAGCCTTCAGTGTCGCTCCTCTCGGGCTCCCGCGTCATTTCCGATTCCAGACCCCGGGTTAAGGGAAGAAGACCGAGCTGTGGGGCTTTGAAGGAACGTCCAATCTAGTGCTCCAAACAATTCTTCTCCCCTGAGCTCTTTTATGGTCCTACCCACTCTGAAGGAGGCGGCAGGTAGTTGTTACGATTTCCGGAGAGAAAACCAGCCACCTCAAGGTTTAACCTACAGCATCGGGGCTGCTAACCTCCAGGTCAGCTGTTCGAACCCACGAGCCGCACCGCGGGAGACGGAGCTTTCTATTGCAGGAAACCCACGGGGCCAGTTGTTTCCTGTTTTACAGGGTCGCTATGAGTCGGCATCGACTTGATGGCAGTGAATTTTGAGTTTGGTCCACAGCAGGGCCTTTCACCCTGATGTCTTTCTACTCTTAGTGACCTGTGGACCTCAGGCTCCTGGGATCTCTTCCAGTCTCCCTCGACCCCCTCTCTAAATAGACTTTTTTTTTAAGAGCACTTAGAGTTTTAAAGAAAAATTACACAGAAAGTACAGTGTTCTCACCCATCTTTCTCCCACGCCTACACACTGCTCCTTCTATCTTGCATTCCAGGGATAAGTTTGTTGTAACTGCTGAAACTGGACTGCTACCTTATTTTTAACTGAAGAGTCCCGGGATGATGCAAATGGTTAACATGCTAGACTTTTATCCTAAAGATAGGAGGTTTGAGTCTACTCAGGTGCCTTTGAAGAAAGTTCTGGCTATTTCTTCCCAAAAGTCAGCCATTGAAAACCCTACCAAGTAATGATACATGGTGAGTACTGGTGGCTTGGACTGCAATTGGCACAACTCTTCCGTTCTAAACCATCAGCCACTACACGGGAGAGAGATGGGGCTCTCTCTACTCCTAACGAGTTACAGTCAGAGAAATTCAGAGGGAGCAGTTCTACCCTGTCTTAAAATAGGATGCCTATGAGTTGGCATCCACTCTATGGCAGTAAGTTTTGAGTTTTGTCATACACAAGGTGGCCATAAGTTGGAATTGACTCAAGGGCCACTGGTTGAATTGATTCATTATAACGAATTAAAGTCCATTGTTCACGTTACACCCATTTTTGTTGTACAGGCCACAGGTTTTGACAAATTAAACTATTATGTGTTCACTATTACAGTATCATATGGAATAATTTCAGTGCCCTAAAAATGTCCTGAGTTCATTGGTTTCAATGATGAATCCTTAGTCACCATTCATCTTTTTACTGCCTCTATAGTTTTACCTTTTCCAGAACGTTATATAGTTGGAATTATGTCAGGTGTGGTGGGAAAGGCCAGCCCCACACATGTAATCACAGGTTTAGTAAGCGCAATTGTGTGGTTAAGATATATAAAGGTTACAATAAAGTCATAGAGCAGCATGAGAGATTTAAGAATGATTGAAATAATGGAGTCAGACACATTTCATGGGAGCATGCTCACCTCCTATATGGCCATGATCTTACCAGCATGGGCTGAGGTGAGGTGGGGCGGAGACAGCAGGGGTACCCCAGTTTATTGCTAACCAAGGTTTATAACTACGTAGGGGGGGGATTGATTACAGGTAACCACAAGTCACAGGAAGAAGCAGTTTAATAGGCATATACCTCATAGGAAGGGAATGAGCTAGGGGTGTACACATGATGGGAAGGGGAGGGACTAAAGGTATATATGTGACTAGAGGGGTGGACCCAAGACTCAATATGGCAGCCTAACCTTGGTCACCCTAGGTTGGGCTTGACTTCTGGGGTCTCCTACAAGGAAACAGTCAACTACTATCCTTATCACAAGGGAGTGGGTCCTACTTGTGGGATAAACAGTGGTGACTGCTTGCTCTAGATGGCTGATAACCCTTAGGGAGAATGACCCCTGATCTACTTCTGTTGACCTCCAAGTGTATAGTCACCACGTGTAGTAAGCAGCTAAGTTTGGCATATATTTGGGGGAGACTACTTGGGAGAAATCTCTGTTTCTCACAGTCAGGTGTAGCTTTTCCTAACAGGCTTTTTTCATTAGTTGCTAGGTGCCATTGAGTTAGCTTCTACCCATAGCGACCCTGTGCACAACAGAACATAACACTGCATGGTCTTGTGAAATCCTCACGATTGTTCTTCTGCCTGAGCTCATTGATGCAGCCGTTTGTCAGTATCTATATTGACTAAATGGATGCAGCCTTAGTCGGCACTGCCCATTACTTTAATTCATGTGTATCAATCTTCCTTTCTCGAGCAAAAATGCGGGTTTCCGTAACCCAAACGAAAACAAGATCTGCTGCCAAGTCGATTCTGACTCTAGTGACAATGTAGGGCAGAGCAGGACTGTCGAGTGTGGCTCTTCATGCTCTAGCTCTATCGAGATCACCCTCTTTAGAATCCTGAAACTCAGTTTCCATAGCTTTCTGAGATGACCTCTCTTCCTTGAATTTAACTAGCCCAGAAGATCCTCTCAGAAGTCACTGTGCTGATGGAAGTGTTTAAGGCACCCTAATGGAACTACGGGGCCCTGACACTGTAGTGGTTATATGTTGGGCTGCCTGCAAGGTCAGCAATTCGAAAACACCAGCTGATCCTCAAGAGAAAGATGGGGCTTTTGACTCCCCCAAAGGGTTGCAATTTCGGAAACGCACAGGGGCAGTTCTCTGTCCTATAGGGTTGCTATGAGTAGACAGTGAATTTGGTTTTATGTTTTTAATGAAACAAAGAGGATTGTATTACTCAGAGAATTGTTGGGGGCCATCTGCTGATCACAGAGGCATGTGGAAACTCATTTGCAGTAAGCCAACAGGTGTATGAAGTGAAACCCTAGTAGCTATACTTTTTGGCTTATCCTAGTGTTTTTGCAAATATATCTTATCTGTAGCATCATTCCTAGGAGTTGAAGATCTGTATCACAAGATTTATGCACTAAAAATACTGCTATTTTTATCTTACAAAGAGGCTGATTCACCAACAGTACATGCTTCTTGATCCAATATTATCAAGTTTTTCCTTATTGCCTGCCTGAGTGAACAATATCTTTTGGTAGTTTTCATTTTCGTAAATAATGAGTAAGGGTGAGAATGTGTGTTTTCTTTCTATTTTTAAAAGGCAGTTTTAATTTGTTTTTAATTTTTCATTTCTGTCCTTTGCCATTTCCTATTGGGTCCTTATAAATACAGGGTTTTAGCTAGGGTGAGCAGATGTTGGGTGTAGTTTCAAAGGGCATTTTTCTGAGTGGCTAAAAATCTCTTTTTTAAAACTGGATGTTTACAAGTTTGAGTTTAATGCCATCAGACTTGCTTCAGCTTCCTGGGAAGAAGTAAATAATCTGGAGTCAATAGCTGAAAGCCACCTGTAGCTCCTTTCTGTAACAGGCCCCAAGTGTACCTGCATTAGGGCCCGCCCTACTCCAGCAAGGCTCCCGTTAACTGATGATATCTGTAAATGTGTGTTTCCAAATGAGGTCACATATACAGGTTCTGGGGGCTGGGACTTAGGCTTATCTTTGTGGGGAGCACAAGTAAACCCCAAATACTCTCCTACTAATGCAGATGCTTGTCCCATTTAATGAGATGAGCTCTGTGCACATATCTTAAAGGAATTTGTCTACTTGGACACTAGATCCTACTCTTCCTCCTTCCTGTCTTCTCCATCTGTGATGTTCCCTTCTCTTACTGATTCACGTACAAATCCTGTCTCCTCTCACATCTTAAATAAAAGTCCTCTCCTGAGCTCACACTTCGTCCCAGCTTCCACCTTACTTTTCTCTTTGATAGAAAAAAATTCCTGAATGTGTTTTCCACACTGCATGTCTCCAGTTCATTTCCTACTACTCCCTTTGAACCACTCCATTCCAACATTCATGCCCACATTTCTACTGACGCGATTCATATAAAAGTTAATAAAGGGCTCTGTGTTTATCCCAATGAAATTATGGTGACATTTTACCCCAAAACTTGGAGGTGTAAAACAACCAGTTAGTTTCCTATGTATTCTGTTCTTCAGGAGTTCAGACAGGGCACAGCAGGGACAGCTGCTCTGGGCTGCAGTGTCTGAGCCCTTGACTAGAAGAGACATCAGAAAACTTGTTTTTGAACATGTCTGTCTGGGAGCCTCACTTCCTTTTCCATATGGCTTCTCCATGTGGTGTCTTCAGTTTGGGCTGGTTTGGGCTTCCTCACAGCATGGTGGCTGAGTTGAGTGACAGCCAGATGTAAGCTGGCTGCCTTCATGGCTTAATCTAGGAAGTCATGTGGCGTTCCTTACAATGTATTCTACTCACAAAGGCAGTCACAGAGTCATGCCCAGGTTCAAGTACAGTGGAAATGGACTCTATGGGGGATGACAGCTTGAAATATTGCTGTGACTATTTTTAGAAGCTACAATCTGCCCCATCCATATTGCTAAAGTAATCATCAATTTTCTGTCTTACTTTACATGATTTCTAGTATTTGACACAGTGAGTCCTTCTTCCTTGACCATTTTCCGATCTTGGATTTCAAAATAGCATGCTTTTTATTTTCCTCTTGCCTCCCGGAGGCGCCTTCTCAGATTATACAGCTGGTTCTTCCCATTTCTCCCCAACCCCTCTACATCTGAAACTTCATTTTTCTGATGACACCCAGTCCCTTGGCTTTAAAGAGTGTCTGTATGGTTGGTGGCACTCAAATTTTTATCTCTAGCCTACGAGTGCCCCCTGAATGTATAGTGCTTCATCGGGAGCTGCACTTATAAAAACGCAAACCCATGGCCACAGAGTCTTCCCTTATAAGCGGCAGTGGCCCAAGAGGAAAGAGACGAATGGTCCCACAGGGTTCCTGAGGATATACGAGTAAATCTGTGTGGAAGTAGGCTACTATATCTTTCTCCAATGGAGTAGCTGGTGGGTTTGAACTTGTAGCCTCTTGATGAGTACATTAGTATCAATTACTTACTTGATTAATATATTACAGTAGAATATAATATATCCCTAACGATTAGAACTCCTTGGTCCTCTAGTAGTCTCAGTGGTAAATGCTCTTGGGAAAAAGTTGTGGCCGTCTGCGTCTGTGAAGATTTACAGCCATGGAAACTATGGTTCAGTTATGCCCGATCCTATGATATGGATATCTATGATTCTATGATTCAGAATCGGCATTAAGTAAAATCTTTATCAGGATGACTTCCCCAGCTATTGATAATGTTTCTTCCACCTTCTTCCCTATTTCAGTAACTGGCAGCGCTATTCTTCCAATTGCTCAGCCACAAACCTTTGTCATTAGATTTCTTCGATACTCTGTGTGTAGGCTGTTATACTTTATGTACAAATCCTGTTGGCTTCATCTGGAAAATATACCCAGAATTGGCCATTATATATTCACTCTACTAATAGCATCTTGGTCCACATCTTGCTTAATGTATCTTGTTAATTTGCCATAACAAATCAACAAGCTGAGTGGCTTAACAGAATAGGAATTGACTCTTTCACAATTCTAGAAGTTCAAAATCAAGATGACAGCAAGACTGATTCCTTCTGGAATGTCTGTGGAAATGCTTTGCTCATGCCTCTATGAGGTTCTAGGAGTAGCTGGCAATCCTTGATATTCCATGCCTTGCACCTGTCTCGCTCCATTCTCTACCTCCATCTTCACATATGTTCTCCTTGTGCTATTTTCTCTCCTTTTAAGGACACCAGTCATTGCATTAGGGCTTATTCTAATATGACCTCGTCTTAGCTATATGAATACACTGTTTCCAAATGAGGTCCTTTTCTGAGGTTCTGCGGTTAAGTGCTTTTGAGTCACTTCCAACTCTCAGCCACCCGTGCACAACAGAATAAAACACTACCGGCCCTGCACCATCTCCACAATGACTGTCTTTGAACCCATTGTTGTAGCCACTGTGTCACTCCATCTTGTTGACCGTTTTCATCTTGATAGCTTGTGCAAAATACGTGAGATGAAGTATCGCCATGCTTTCTTCTAAGGAGCACTCTTAAGTGTGCTTCTTCCGAGACAGATGTGTTTGTTCTGATAATCCCTGCTACCTTCACTATTCTTCACCAATGCCGTAATTCAAATTCAGCATTCTTCTTTGGTTGTCCTTATTTACATGGATGTAAGGCAATGGAAAAAGATGGTGACTTGGTTAGGAACACCTTGGTGGATGTGAATCTTTGGGGGACATTGACCATTGAAATAGCTTTCTGACTGGTTTTCCTTTGACTACTGTACTGTCTGTAACTAACCAAGTTATACTATTAAGACATAAATCATATTTTCTCCTCAAATCTCTAATAGCTTATCTCACTCAGTATAAAAGCTCAAGTCCTTAAAATGGCCTACAAAATCCATATAAGCTCACCCCTGTTGTCTCTGTGGGAAGCCCTGGTGGAGCCTGTGGTAGGCTGCTACCTGCAAGATCAGGGGTTCAAACTCACGAGCTGGAAGGAAGAGGTCAGTGTGACTAGAGCAATGTAAGTATGACAGACAGTGGGTAGGTAATAGGAGATGAGGTCAAAGAGACAATAAAACCTCAAACCAAATCCACCGCCATCAAGTCAATTCTGGCACAGTGTAACCCGATAGGACAGAGTAGACTTGGGTTTCTGAGGCTGTAATCTTAACAGGAGCAGCCAGCCTCATCTTTCCCTATTTGAGGGGCTGGTGGGTTTGAACTACCTTTGTATTATCAGTTCCCTTTGCTTGGAGCCTTAGCCATAGATCTCCATGACTCATTTTCTTATCTCTTTCTTGTTTTGGCTCAATCAACTTTTCAGTGACCTTCTATGATATTGCCCCCACTCTCACATGTCCTACGATTCTTGTCTATAGTGTTTTTTCCATTAAGAACCCCAGTGCAATCGTGTAGATTCAGACTCCCAGCAACTCGTTATAGTGTTTCTGAGGCTGTAAATCTTCATGGGAGCAGACAGTCTCATCTTTCTCTCAGGGAGTGCCTGGTGGGTTTGAGCCACTGACCTTGCAATTAGCAGACCAGTGCTTACCTGACAACCACTACAACTTGATTGCTTTTTTGTGTGTGTTCAATTGTCGTTTTCCTTAAGCTGCAGAGAAAGATACTTTTTTCTTTTTGTTTGTTCTGTTTTTGTCTCTTGTTTACTGGTGTCCCCTAACTCCTAGCTGAATGTCTGGCAGTAATTGTTGTTGTTAGGTGCCATCGAGCCAGCTCTGACCCACAGCGGCCTGTCTGGTCCTGTGCCATCTTCCCAATTGTTCCTTTGCCTGAGCCCATTGATGCAGTCACTGCATCAGTCCATTGTGTCAACACTGGAAGGTAATAGATATTTAATACATATTGTTAAATTAATATTTTCCTTTGGTTTTTCTTGCTCAGGCTAAGAAAATCATAAAGCAAAGCCAATGAGTCAACAAGATCCAGATCCAGATAGTACTACAAATTCGAACGATGTAACAGATGCCAACAGTCAACTTATTACAGAATGTGACAAAATGTGGAAAGATATGGAAGAAGTAAGTATCAAGTGATTAAAATAATGTCTATTAATTAAGATAAGAGGTAAATCAATTTCAGTAAAATTTAGACATGGGAAAGAAATGTGGAGTCTACTGAGAAAATCTCTTTGATAAATATTTATCTTTAGGCCTCCACTAGGTAAGAAAAAGGAAAAAATATAGGACAGTTCTGATCTTCAAGGAAATGATCAGTTTAAAGAGGCAATGCCTATTATACTGATGGCAGTAGTCATTAGAGGCAAAGATGGCAAGACTTCTTTTTTACATACGTTGATCTTGTCAGGAGAGACGGTCCCTGGAGAAGGACATCTTGTTTGGTCAAGTGGAGGGGTGACAAGAAAGAGGAAGGCACTCAACGAGGAGGATGGAAACTGGCTGTAACACGGCGCAGGCGTCAGAACAATGTGAGGACGGTGCAGGCTGGTGCAGTGTTCTGTTCTGTTGTACGGAGGGCCGCAGTGGTCCCTGGCTGGCTTGATGGCACCCAACAACTGCAGTCCTGCGAACATAATGCAATACTTGAAGTGTTCTGGTAGAAAGGAAAATGCTTTGTTAAGGAGGGCTATGAGACCTGGACTGATAAGGTAAAGGGCAGCTTTCCCAAAGAGACTGTAACTGAATTTATTTCTAAAAGATGGATAGACATTAGCCGGTGGAAATGAGGGAGATATGCAAAGTAGAGAGAACAAGCTCTGTAAAAATGGAGAGCAATTAGATAACTCGGTAAGGAGAATAGTACAGTTAATGTAAGCTGGAAGAAGAAGGTCATGTGTGGTGAGACTGCAGAAGTACACAAAGGCAAGGGCATGCTTGGCTTTGCTGAGTTTCTTTTATGGTCAGCCTTTAAAGGATTATAAGTATGGACACGATGTGAGCAGATAGATAATTTTGGTATGCAAAAGAGTGGACTAAAAGTAGAAAGAACATTTCAGAAGCTCTGGGAGCCCTGGTGGCAACGTAAATTATGCTTTGTACTGTTAACTCCAAAGCCAGTATTTTATTAAAAAAATTTTTTTTGAAAAAAGCAAACTGGTATTTATTATTATTTTTATTTTATTTATTTTTAATCATTTTATTGGGGGCTCATACAACTCTTATCACAATCCATACATCCATCCATTATGGCAAGCACATTTGTACGTTTGTTGCAATCATCATTTTCAAAACATGTGCTTTCTACTTGAGCCCTTGGGATCAGTTCCTCATTTTTTCCTATCCTCCCTGCTCCCCCTCTCCCACGAACCCTTGATAATTTGTAAATTTATTATTTTGTCATGTCTTACACTGTCCGACATCTCCTTTCACCCACTTTTCTGTTGTCTGTCCCCTAGGGAGGGACTTATATGGAGATCCTCGTGATGGGTTTCCCCTTTGTACCCTCACCCTCCCTCTACCCTCCCAGTATCACCACTCTTACCACTGGTCCTGAGGGGTTCATCTGTCCTGGATTCCCTGTGTTTCAAGTTCCTATCTGTACCAGTGTACATCCTCTGGTCTAGCCGGATTTGTAAGGTAGAATTGGAACCATGATAGTGTTGGGGAAGAAGCATTAAAGAACTAGAGGAATGTTGTATGTTTCATCATTGTTACACTACACCGTGACTGACTCATCTCTTCCCTGCAACCCTTCTGTAAGGAGATGTCCTGTTAAGGCCAGTAGTTTAAAACCATCAGCCAATTCGTGGGAGAAAACTGAGGCTTTACACCCCTGTGAAGAATTAAGTCTCAACAACTCTCAGGGGAAGTTCTGCTCTGTCCTGTAAGAACCCGCTGCCACCAGGCTGTGAGGATGATGTTCCTGAGTAGAGCAGCCAGTCCACAGAGAGAACAACATGGCTGGCCCCACTATGAGACATGATGCCCCTCAGTGACCAAGGGCGATACAGAGGACAGCACCGGAGACACAGTGTGGGAATCGCACCTGACCTGATCCCACCACACCGAGGCAAAGCACTGGGGGAATGCAGCGGAACAGCAAGGGAATGGAGTGGCAAGGTCCCCAGGGAATGCTGAAAGTGGACTTTGGGGCCAGGGCGTGGTGCCCCAACAGACTGGACTGGAAAACACTCCTAAGGGCCAACAAAGGATCCTTGTACAACAAAAAAAAGAACCCTCTGTTTGTGTTAAAGTTGACCAGATGGCAAGGCTTTGGAGTGGTAGTAAATAGATCAAGTGCTTGGCTGCTAATTGAAGGAAGGGTCATAAAAATGCGGCAATCTGCTTTTTAAAGAGGAGTGAAAACAGTTTTATGGGGCAGTTCTGTTCTCTCCTGTAGGTTCACTGTAAGTCAGTAAGGTTGGTTTTAGTAGTGGTCCCAGTAAGAGATAATCAAGGTCTAGATACTGTCAACTTAAGTAGAGAAAATAATCCATTCAAGCTATGTTAGGAGGTATGACCAGGCGAATTTAGGATTGGTTGGGTAAAACGGGAGTGAATTAACATGGGTAGTGTCAAGTTCTCCAGGTGAGGTATTGGCAATTGGTGAAGTGATTTCCTAAAATAGAGAATATAGCAGGAAGTACACATAGTTAGGTCTTTGGGTGAAAGCAAAAATTGTTTTAGAAAAGATTGAGTTTGAAGGTTATGCCTGCCCATTTGTCTGCTTTCCCAATCCTTTTACTTACAGCATAAGGAAGTTCAGCTCAGTGACCCTGGTGGTGCAGTGGTTAGTGTTAGGTCTTTAATGGAATGTTGATGTTTCAAAACCACCAGTTGCTCCATGAAAGTGGTGGCGGTCTGCTGCCATACCGAGCGACAGCCTGGAAAGCCCAATGGGCAGTTGGGTGGCATCAAGTCAACAGCAGTGGGTTGATTGGTGTGAGGATTGTCTGTGTTGTATAGTGTGTGACTTTTTGTTTTTTTACTTTTAAATCAAGTGTCAGAATAAGTTATCGCTTGTTGGAAATGAGACACTTACTGATTCAAATGCTCAGGTATGAATCTTCTATTTTTTTCCTTTCCTAAAAATAATTGTTAAATCATGTATTTTGGAAAAGAAGTATATCTGTATAATTAATTGCTTTTAAAGTATAATTAATTGCTTTTAAAAATATCTATGCGTTAGCATTAAAATATTCACTACTTCTGATTTAAGAGTGGGAAAAGGTATTCTGAAGACTTTGAAATAACAAGAAATAGAGAATTTTAAAGTTCTTTGTTTAACAGCTATACATATACTTAATAGAATGAATAGGCTAGTAGGCTGCTGATGTGATGCCTTTTAAAAGTTAGAACACATGGAAATAATAGAATTTAGCCCATAAGCTGGTTTTGAAGCTCAAATGAGTTACATGTAAATTTCTAATACACAGTGCCTGGCGTCTGGAACATATTCAACACATATTATTGTATTTTTTTAAAATTTGAACAGACTAACCTACTTATAGTATCATATAATATAGTAGCTACAGATTACTATCTGTGTGGAATCTTCACTGATTTACTATAGACTTTTAAAAAAGGATAAATAAATGTAGTGTAATACTCAGCACTTTGGAATTTGTTCAGGGATACAGATATCAAAGAAATCTATTATAATCTAAAATATGACCAATATAATAGGTCAAATCTATAGAGAAAGGATGAATTACTTAACAAATCATAATGGTATAACTAGATATCCATCTGGAAGGAAATGAAATTTGACCAGTCTTTCATATATATAATATAAATTCCTAATGTGTTACTTTAAAAATTTGGTAAAAAGGAGGGACTATGTACAATGTAAGGAAAGGGAAAACCTTTTGGTTAATAGTAAAATCCAGACACTTTGAAAGTAAGTTAGATATATTTGACCATATAAAAATTTTAAACCTTTTCATGCTAAAAATTCCAAGAACAAAGTTAATATGTAAATAATATCTATGAAAGTTCCCAAAACTAATGGGGTTATGTTAAAAGATACGATAGTCCATGTAAAGGTGTTGTTGTGTTCACATTTGGTGTCATCTGGACATAAAAGAATAGTGGCTTTCATTGGTGATGACACGATGGAAGTAATAAAAGTCCAACCCATAACACTATTATTAAAGCTAATAAAGAAATGCAGCCAATTTACAAGCCATCAGATAAACATACACGTCACTATCAATGAAAAGCAATTAAGAAAACCATTTAACTTGCAATACGTCTAATATCCTACTTATCAGGCAGTTTGTTGTGCTGTGATGGCTTGTGTGACGCTGGAAGCAATGTCACCAGTATTCCCAATGTCA
This sequence comes from Tenrec ecaudatus, assembly GCF_050624435.1. Classification (NCBI taxonomy): domain Eukaryota; kingdom Metazoa; phylum Chordata; class Mammalia; order Afrosoricida; family Tenrecidae; genus Tenrec; species Tenrec ecaudatus. The sequence goes on along the minus strand of NC_134531.1, from coordinate 62,361,196 downwards.
GCAGGGTCACCCACAGTGAACAGGTATCAGCAGAGCTTCCAGTGTTTAGAACAGACTACGGAGCAAGAATAGGACGTCCACTTCAGAGGAATTAGCCATATACAACCTTGTGGACTGCATTGAAACATTGTCACATACTGAAAATCTCATCAAAAGAAGCAGAATACTGTCAGAAATAGTATCAGAACATGAGCCCCCTCATGGCAGAAAGTACTCAAAATATGACTGAGGGCGAGCTGTCTTCTCAACTTCTAAGAGACCATATGATGTGGATGGGAAAGTAAAGTTTTTGGCTAATGCTTTCAGTGTGGCTTGAACTTCTTCCTTCAATACAATTGGTTCCTCTTGTTACCTCTTGAAATGGTTGAATGTCTTTCAAGTTGCCTTTTGTGTTGAGAGATGGTATTTGCTATGGACAAATAAACAACACAAGGCTTCAGGAACTGATGGAATACCAATTGAAATGTTTCAACACTGGAAGCACTCATTCATCTATGCCAGGAAATTTGGAAGGCAGCTATTTAGCCATCTGACTGGAAGAGACTCATATTTGTACCCATTCCAAAGAAAGGTGACCCAACAGAATGCTTAAATTATAGAATAATGCCATTGATATCACAGGCAAGTACAATTTTGCTGAAGATTATCTAACAACAGGGATTGACAGCAGTCTCTTGACGGAGTTGTTAAAAGGTCAGCCAGATTCAGAAGAGTTCGTGAAACGAGCATTATCACTGATGATGTCAGATGGATCATGGCTCAAAGCAGAGAATACCAGAAAGATGTACACTTGTGCTTGGTTAACTGTGGGAAGACATTCGACTGTGGACCATAACAAACTGTGGATCACCTTGAGAAGAATTGGGATTCCAGAGCACTTCATTGTACTCATGCAGAACCTGTACATGGGTCGTGTGTTAGACAGGGTTCTCTAGAGAAACAAAATCAGAATGCTAATAATTATATATATATTTATACAGTAGATAGATGTATAACATCAGAAATAAACAGTTAATTAAATTATAAAGCAGTACAAATGGCTCAGTGCCACTCACTCCCATGAGACATTTGTGAGACACTGGCAGTCCTTCAAGTCTTGAGGGCCGCCAGGTAGTCAGTCCTCTGTAGAGCAAGTCAGGCTACCTGGGCACAGGCAGCAAACAGCAAGGCAGGTCACCCTCAGTCAGCCAGATGACAGGGTCCGACAGTCCCCAGTTCAAGACATGTAAATTCCAATGGTGTGGCAAAGCAAGTCTTGAAGGAACCTCACATTACAGCGACACAGTCCACGGGTTAGGTGTCCCACAGGTCGTGTAGCTTGCCAATTGAGGCATAGAATAAGCAAGGTAGCTGCACACTGGTCCGATGATCAAAGAGCAAGAGACAAGAAAGGCGAATCTCACTGAGCCATTTATCTCTCCACCCTTCAATCAATCCCACATGTGTTTATCGGCCAAGTTGGCACAATAACTACCTCAAGTAGACAGCCAGGTTGGGAAGTGAACAAGAGAATACTGCATGTTTTAAATCAGGAAAGATATGGGTCATGGTTCTTCCATCTGATCCTACTTATTCAACCTGTATGATGAGGAAATCATCAGGGAAGTGAATTCAGTGGACAAATATGACATCAGGATTGAAGGAAGGCTTATTAACAACCTGAGATGCAGCTGACACAGCTTTGCTGCTGAACGTGCAGAGGACTTGAAGTACTTGCTGATAAAGATCACGAATTGCAACGTGCAGTATGAGTTACAACTCAATCTAAAGAAGACCAAAATCCTCACAACTGGGCCAATAAGTTCCATGATGGTATTTGGAGAAAAGATTAAAGTTGTCAAGAATTTTCATTTTTGCTTGAATCCACAATCAATGTTCATGGAAGGCAGCAGTCGAGATCAAAGGAAGCTTTGCGTTAGGCAAATCTGCTGCACAAGACCTCTTTTGAGTATTGATAAGCAGAGATGTTTTTTGAGGACTAAGATGTGTTTCCGTTTCTTCACCGTGTATCATGATGATGACCACGAGGCCCAGTTGTGAGGACTTTCGTGATTTTGTTTATATCCCACGTGTACTCCATGTGGAAGACTCCAGTCTTCGATCTACATCAGTAACTGCTTTAAGCCCTCTTCATTTTCAGCACATGAGCTTATGTCCTCACATATCAGGATGTTAATGAATCCTTCTCCAGTTTTGAGGGCTGCATTCCAGCCACATTCCAGCTGTTTGCGTTGTTTGCCCAGCAGACTGCTTGAGTAAGTAAAGTGCGCGAATCCCACCCTGCCACACATTTTCCCCAAATTTCAATGAAGTATCCCCTTGTTCAGTGGGACTGGCTCCCTCTGGATCTGTGGACAGGATATGTGTTTGGAATTCCCACTCTTTGCAATGCTAATTATAATATGTTATGATCCACATAGTCCAATGCCTTAGTGTAGTAGATAAAACACAGGTAAATGTCTTCGTGATATTCTTTGGTTTGGGCCAAGATTCTTCTGAAGCCAACAATAATATCCTGTTTCAAGTCCTCTTCTGAATTCAGTTTGAACTTGTGGTAGTTTCCTAGCTGTGTATAGCTATAGCTGTTTTTAAATTACCAACAGTTTTCTAAAATTTGATAGTAATTACATTACTTGATCATTTTCTCATTCCATTTGTTAACCTTTGTTTTGGAATGAGCACAGATATTGATCTCTTCCAGTCAGTTGTCCAGGTAGCTATCTTCCAAATGGTTTGATTTGGATGAGTAAGTACTTCAGTGTTGTATCTGCCTGTCAAAGTTTCTCAATTGAATTCTATCACTTCTTTGAGCCTCGTTTTTCATCGGTCCCTTTAGGGTGGCTTGGACTTCTTTATGCAGTGCCAATAGTTCTTGATCCTGTACTAACTCCTGAAATGGTTGAACGTTGACCAATTATTTTTGATGACTGTATTCATTCTATCAGCTTTTATGTTTTCTGTTTCCTTCAAAAATTTCCCATCGCATACTTTAATATATTTTCTCTTCAGTTCTTCAAATGTGGTAAATACTAGTTGTGTTTTTGCTTTTGGTTTTCTAACACTAAAAGACTCTTAGAAAAGAGAGAAAATGCACTGAAATATAATTTTAAACATACAAGCACCTTAGGTGTAATCAATCAACAAATTTATCACATAGATTAAATTTAGATCAGAATTAGAATTACTGGAGTCATCTAATGTGCAAAGCATCCTTACCCTAATTTACTTTTTGGCACAGGATGCACAATTTATAAACTTGTAAGGTAAAAGTAGGACTTTGAAGTGATTCAAAACTCTGCAGACATGGCTGACAGAAACACGGGTGAAGTACTTGCTGAATGGAAGCCAAATCTTTTGTCCTTCAGATTTCGACCTGAATAGATAACAGGACTTGGTGATATAAATGAAGTTGGGAATCACATGACAGAGTTTTGTAAAACCAATGACTTGTTTAGAGCAAATGTCTTTTTTCAACAACACAAAAGCCAACTATACACATGGACTTCTCCCGTTGGAATAGACAGAAATAAAGTGTCTACATCTGTGGGAATATCTGAGAAGTTCCATAATAGCAGCTGAAACCAAGCCAGGGCCCAGCTACGGAACCGATTATTAATTACTCATGTAAGTTCAGGGTAAAGCTAAAGAAAATTAAAACAAGTCTACAAGAGCCCCAATAAAACCGTGAGTCTATCCCAGCAGAATTTTGAGAACATCTCAAGAACAGAGTTGATGCATTGAACACCAGTGACAGAGATCCGAGAAGCTGTGGCAGGACCTCCAGACCATCATTCATGAAGAAGCAAAAGGTCGTTAAAAAGGCAAGAACAAAAATAAGAGATCGAAGTGGATGTCAGAAGAAAACTCCCTTTTAATCATAGAGTACCCAAAACAAATGGGAGAAAGGATAAAGTCAGAGTTGAATTGAAAATTTCAAAAGGCAGCTCAAAAACACAATGCCAAATATAATGAAATTTCCCAAGACCTAGAATTAGACAACCAAAAGTGAGGAGATAGGCCCACACAGTGGCTGCAGCCCTGAGCTCGAGTACACTTGTGATGGTGGTGAAGGACCAGGCAGTGTTTTGTTCTGTTCTGCAGAGAGCAGCTATGAGTTGTTACCGACTTGATGGCACCCAACAACAACAGATAACAGGCAGCAGTGGCCTATCTAAGAAAGGGCAGCCACCTGTGTCACTTTGAATGTGTGGTGACACAGTCTGCCACTGTCTCTCGGGGACACTAGTACTTGGCTCGGGATTGGGTCACAATTCAAGAACAAGAGATTTGGTTGTTTTGCCGTCCTTGCCCTTGTTTCCATTGGTGGTGATTAAACCATTTCAAATTGTCATAGAGCCCCACATAAAACTGGTTTTCCTGTGTGGTTCATAGAACCAATCTAATTGTATACTTACTTCCTTGTATTTATATTAAGCTTTTAAAAAGTTTCTCAGCTAAGGTCAGTTATAGTTTATCAAAACAATGCAAAAAGCAAAAGAACATCTTTAAAGCAAATTTTCTAAAACATATGGACTGTAAATACCTTTTTTAAAAGAAATATTTAGGAAGTAAACTGAATGTTGTGTTCTTTTTTTATAAAGTGACTGGTTAAGCAGAATTTATCAGTTTTAATTTCTGTATTATAACTGCTTTACCTTGCAATTAGGAGCTATCAACAGTGTGGAGCAAAACAGAACTCTGCTTTGAGTTGATAATTTTCCTTATTTTAAACTGTTACTGTGTTAGCTATTTATAGTTGGAGTTTGTGTTCAAAATGTCTATCCTTTGATTTGTGAATAACTGACTATTCTGCAAGTAGTCACTTTGTTTTATTGTCTTGTTCTCATTTCTTAGCTATCGTTATTGATTATGCAAATGAAATGTTTGACTGCAGAGCTCCGTCAATGGCAGAAAGAAACTCCTCAAAGTAAGATACTTATTTCTAGCTTTGTGTTTTTATATACAATTAATGGTAAATACATTTAATGATCCGAAGAAGAATTACAAAAGTAATTTTGCTTCCTTGAAATTGCTTCAATTTCATTGGTAATGGGAAGTCACCTATCTTTTCATTCTTTACACAGATGTTATTATAGATGAACATATATATCTAACATTAGACCCTAATAATCTTTTTCATTGAGTTGTTATCATCCTTCTCATAGAGACTTCCTTATGCTTAGTAAAACTATAAATTGTTTCTCTAGTGACTGAATCTTACATGTTGAGGGCCATCCCTCTTCTTCGCTCCCCCTCTACTTTATCAAGCATGATGTCCTTCTTCAGGGACTGGTGTCTCCTACATGTCCAAAAGGTATCGCCATTCTTGCCTCTAAACAACAATCTGACTATATTTGTTTTTTTTAAAAAATTTAAAGTTTTATTCACATGTCATGCAATTCAATAGTTCAATCATATCAAGAAGAGTTGTCACATACGTTTTAAAAAAAATCATTTTACTGGGGGCTCATACAACTCTTATCACAATCCATCCATCCATTGTGTCAAGCACATTTGTACGTTTGTTGTCATCATCATTTCCAAAACATTTTCTTTCTACATGAGCCATTGGTATTAACTCCTCATTTTTTTCCCTCTCCCCTTGTGGCTATATTTCTTCTAAGATAGATTTGTTTGTTCTTCTGACAGTCCCTCTTATTCTTAAGATTCTTTGTCAGAGCCATAATTCAAATACTTCGATTCTTTTGTCTTATTCAGTGTCCAGCTTTTTTTTTTTTGTAACCATGAGATAATTAGCGTTTATTGTACCAACATGGCCAATGAACACATGTGGGATTAGGCGGTGTACTGAGCCATTTGTTCTGTTTTATAATTTAATTAACTGTTTATTTTTTTTTCTTTTTTTAACAATTTATTAGGGGCTCATACAACTCTTATCACAGTCCATACATATACATACATCAATTGTATAAAGCACATCTGTACATTCTTTGCCCCAATCATTCTCAAAGCATTTGCTCTCCACTTAAGCCCTTTGCATCAGGTCCTCTTTTTTTTTTCCCCTCCCTCCCCTCTCCCCCTCCCTCATGTGCCCTTGGTAATTTATACATCGTTATTTTGTCATATCTTGCCCTATCCGGAGTCTCCCTTCCCCCCCTTCTCTGCTGTCCCTCTCCCAGGGAGGAGGTCACATGTGGATCCTTGTAATCAGTTCCCCCTTTCCAACCCATTCACCCTCCACTCTCCCAGCATCGCCCCTCACACCCTTGGTCCTGAAGGTATCATCCACCCTGGATTCCCTGTACCTCCAGCCCTCATATGTACCAGTGTACAAACTCTGTCCTATCCAGCCCTGCAAGGTAGAATTCGGATCATGGTAGTTGCGGGGAGGAAGCATCCAGGATCTGGGGGAAAGCTGTGTTCTTCATCGGTACTACCTCGCACCCTGATTGACCCATCTCCTCTCCTAAACCCCTCTATGAGGGGATCTCCATTGGCCGCAGTGTCCAACTTTTACATACATATGAGACAGTTCAAAGTACCATGGCATGGGCTGGGGCACCTTAGCCCTCAAAGTGACATCCTGGCACTTTAAAGAAGTTTTATGCAGCCGATTTCTCAATGCAAACTTAATTATAGGATTATTGCTTGTTGTGGCTAAAAACGAAACCAAAGTTAATACTTCATAGAAAGATTGTTCAACACATTATGGTATATCCACACTATAGAATATTAAGTAGCTAATGAAATGAAATGGGCCATGTCTGACCTCTTCCAACTACAGAAACGGGAAGGAGAATCCAACTCCCCATCTGCTCAAGGATAATCCCTATGAGGCAGACATCAGACATGGCTCCACCCTCCATCCTTCTGACAACATCACTCCCATGCCACCCTGAGTTTGATAGTCTATTGCAATGGCCACACAGATCAGAAAGCATTATAAGAATATGGTCCTTTTATGTGTTGCATTGCCTCTTCTCAGCCATTGAACATGTGCTAACAGGCACATCTCAACCACATAGGCCCTTGGCCTCTACTCTGCTTGGACAAGTGTTATAAATCCCACGGGCTTGTCATGGTCTCAGTATTGCAGCCTATGGTGCTCTGCTGCCTCCACTTCAGGCAGGGCTTTCCTATGTGATCTGCTAATGGCTCTTCTCTCTTGGTGGTCATGTTAGTCTGGGTAGACTAGAGAAGCAAATTTATAGACACTCATGTATATAACATATAGCTTTATATAGAAGAGCAATTAAATATTTAGAAAACATATTGAGAAAACATCCCAGCCGAATAAGTATCTATAAATTCCTCTTCAGACTTACAAAACACATGCAATGACACCGAATGCAGGAAGATCATAGGCCAGTGGATAGAAAGACTTGTGGATCCAGTGGCGGTAGAGGCATCTCAGGGCTAGCAGGGGTTTCCACGTGGCTACTTCTGCTCCAGGGTTTAAGTATAGCTCCATATGTCATCTCCACAGGAATGTCTTGCAGGGAGCAAGCAAGCCTGTGTCCCGCCTCCAGTGAGCTATTTATCTCCTTAGTGCCTCTAAATGAGATTATCAAGCTGCGACCTAATTGACAGGCTAAACTCTGCCCATTCACTCTTAAGTCTCAAATTGGCAAAAGATTATATAACTACCACTGGTTATGAGATCTTCTGTTCCTGCTTTTGAGATGGCTCACTTTTGTACCTCGCAGAATGGCAAAATTGACCTTGAGGCAAGAGTCCTTTACACTTACTGAATACTCCCATCCAGTCATTTGTCAGGAGTTAAAAAGACTATGGATAGAGAAGCCATACCAAGGAATTTCAGTTAACTGTAGTAGCCACTTATAAAAAACGATGCTCACCCTCCCGACACAACTGCTGAAGCCAAAGCGGGTGAATAAGCAAATGTGAAGAAAGCTAATGGTGCCCGGCTATCAAAAGAGACAGCGTCTGGGGTCTTAAAAGCTTAAAGGTAAACAAGCAGTCATCTAGCTCAGAAGCAACAAAGCCCACATGGAAGAATCACACCAGCCTGATCACGAGGTGTAGAAGAGATCAGGTATAAGACATCATCAGAACAAAAAAATCTTACCATAGTGAATGAAGGGGGAAGTGCAGAGTGGAGACCAAAAGCCCATTTGTCGGCCACTGGAAATCCCCTTGCACAGGGGTTTAGGGGAGGAGATAAGTCAGTTAGGGTGCGATGCAGCAACGATAAAGAATACAGCTTTCCTCTATTCCTAAATGTTTCCTCCCCTCCTCCTCCACTATCATGATCCGAATTCTACCTTGCAAGTCTGGATAGAGCAGAGGATGTACACTGGTACAGATAGGAGCTGGAGGCACAGGGAATCCAGGGCGGATGATACCTTCAGGAGCAGGGGTGTGACTGGCGATACTGGGAGAGTAGAGGGAGAGGGGATTGCAAAGGGGGAACCAACCGATTACAAGGATGTACATGTGACCTCCTCCCTGGGGGACGGACAACAGAAAAGGGGGTGAAGGGAGACGTCGGACAGGGCAAGATATGACAAAATAATAATTTATAAATTATCAAGGGCTCATGAGGGAGGGGAGAGTGGTGAGGGAGGGGGAAAAAAAGAGGACCTGATGCAAAGGGCTTAAGTGGAGAGCAAATGCTTTGAAAATGATGAGGGCAATAAATGTATAGATGTGCTTTACACAATTGATGTGTGTGTGGATTGTCATAAGAGTTGTATGAGCCCCTAATAAAATGTTAATAAAATAAAATGTGGAATAAAAAAATATGACTCAGATGAATAGAAAAGATATCTATTAACAGTTTTGTTGAATAGAAACAAGATTGGAATAGAGTGTACTATGTGATCCTAGTGTAAAACTGGCAATAACAAAAATAACCATAACATACTAACACATGTATATGTAGAATGTGTGTGTGTGTGTGTGTGTGTGTGTGTGTGTGTAGATATACAAGGATGCTTAAAAAAATTTGTGGAAAATGAGTTTAAAGATAATGGAATTTTTATATGAACCTTCTGAAACTCATACGTTGAATCATGTGACTTAAGAAAAATGATTGAGGGATACTGTAGATTTTTAATTTTGCTTTTGTTAGGTTGGGAAAACAAAAAAGGGCACAAAGATGCATAAATATAATCATATTAATGTAAAATTATATGTAATTATTGGTTATATGCTTAAAATGTTAAATAAAATAATTTTGTAGGTCAACACATCTTGTAAAAGATGGTGTAATACATTAAATTCAAAGGAAGAGGGGTATCTTAGAAAACCATAGTATTCTGTATTTATTATTATTTTAGAGAAACATTTTGTTTACCTTTTTAGTTAACTTTTTTGAAATAATATTTTTATTGATATATCTTACTTATTCCAATATATCCCTTCCCTTCCCATACAGTCCTGTTGTTAAATCCCATCAGGTGAGGGGGGACACACAATCTTCAGTGCTATCTCCTTTCTCCCTGCCTCCACCCAGAATTTTTATTTTTAAATATTAAATAAGAATATATATATATATATAAATTTGGCTTTTTTTGTTTTTATAGTTATTCCACTGAACGAAGATGTTCTTGTAACATTAGGAAAAGAAGAGGTAAGTCCTTTAATGAACTGATAGTGAGTCCAAATAATTTATAAGTAGAATAGTTGTGGGCAGATTAGTGATATACGTAATAGAATGAAATCTTTTAAAACCATGTTAACTTTTACAGATTTAACTATGTCTTATTGAACAGAATGTTTTACTTTAGCAGATTTAAATTTTGAACTTACTTTTATCAGTGTTAAGATTAGTGTTTATATATATATCTTACTGTCATAACGAATTTTTAGTTTCTTATACTTTCTTCATAAACCCCCCCTCCAGCAAGTTAAACACGAGTAACTAGTCACATGGCTAAAGACATATGGTACATATCATCTGAAAGCTTAACACAGATGTCAATAAGGACCTTTTCAAGTGTATATAATAAGGACCTTTTTAAGTGTGTATATATCTTTAAGGTCCAAGTATAGGAGAGAATACTTAATTTGATTTCTGACTGCTGCTGTCATGCACCTTGATTGTGGCAAGAAACAGCATGCCTCTTTTGCCCCACACAATACCTTACCTGACCTTGCTCCATGCGACTTCTTTGTGTTTCTGTGAATGAAGAGGGAGGGACATGAAAGGCAGCAGTTTGACAAGGTAGAAGAGGTGAAGAAAAAACAAGGGCGGTGCTGTCAGCCATCCAAAGAGATGAGTTTGAAAAATGTTTTCAAGGAATGCAATTGCAGATTTGACAGATGTATTAAGAGTAATGTAGAGCACTTTGGAGGTGATAACGTTCTGTAAAAAAAATTTAAATACATAACTGAAAAAAATTATGTTTTCGGGGGGTTGCCAGTTGTGCATGCACTTAACCAGGCTGAGGAAATTTCCTTCTATTTCAATTTACAAAGAATGTTTTAATTCTGAATTGATATTAAATTTTGTCACTTTTTCTTTCTGAATCATTTTTGTTTCCTTTTTGGCTTTTCAATGTATGAATAAATTTGGATTGATTTGAAAATTAATTTTAGTCATTTAATAAACTACACTCTTGGGCTCAATCTCATTTTACTATGATGCTGTAACCCTCAGCAATGTGAGTAGCTATGTTTCTGAATTGACTTTGCTAAGACAAGAGGCTCCAGTATCTCTGTTCCTGGGAGATATTGGGGTTCTCTTTTCCTCGTGATGCCTTTGCCAGACCTTGATGTGAGGGTAAGAACAGCCTCTCAGTGTGTGCTTTGATGACTTTTTTACTATGCAAAGGACTCCATGTGCATTTACTCTTATTTAGTCCTTAATTTTTATGGGAATTTTTTTTTTCCTGGGAAACTGTTTTAGTGGGGGAAAAATTAAATATAAGTTAAATTTGCTTTTATGTCTCAGTTTCCTTAGTTGAGCAGTTGTGGTTTGTTTCTTTCAAATAATTTGCCCATCTAATTTTTCAAAATTTATTCATAAACCGCTGTTACCATTTCATATTTCTATGACGGTGTCTCCTCTCATTCCTGATATTTATTGACATCAAAGAATCCGTGTTTGGTTTCGTTGCTTTTTCTCTATTTTCATTTTGTTTTCTTTATTTTTGTTTTCTATTTCATTGATTTCTGTTCTCTATTACTATTCTTATGTAGCCTTAAAAACATGTTTGTAGTTTTTTTGGTGAGGGTTTGCAGAGCATAGGAACTTTCCATTCAGCGGTTCCTAGGTATTTTGTTTCATATCATAGATGGCACTCTCCACAATGTGATAGTCCTCATCCCACTTCTTTCCTGCGCTTTTGTTTTCCATTCCTGCTTCCTAACCCTCCTCCTTTCTGGTCTTTCTTCTTGGGCAAACGATGGCATTTTAGTCTCTAATCGTTGATTGTTCCAAGGAGCGCCCCTCCCTACTGTGATTGCTCCTGTGCTAGCTCAGTGGTTGTAGGGTGTGCAGGCCATTGTGCCTGTGCACTGTGCTATGCCAGGTGACCGTGGTAGACCCGAGACTGTGGTCTGGAGCAACTCATTCTTTAAAGGTATATGATTATGTCTAAAAAACTTCATAACCAGCTCCCTGTATATTCTTCTATAATCATGGATATATTTGCGGCATTTACAGATCATGAGTATAAATATCTTTTGTCAGACCGATATATCTGTTTCTGAGTATAGTCCAATTCTTCTGACATCTATGTATGTACTTGTAGATTGTTGTTACTGTTGTTACAAGATTGTACTCCCAGTGCCTTGCTTTGCCTTGATCATATTTTGCCTACTTCTGTTTACTCTCTGTTGCCGTCCCCTTTGCCCGAGTTAATGTGTGCCTCCTAGTTAGTGATTCCCTTTCCTCTTGCTCCTGATAACATCAAAGAATGTTTCTTTTTCATGTGAAAGCCATTTTTTAAAAAACTTTTGTAGTAGCCTTCTCATTTATAGTTTGTCCTTTTGAGATTGACTAATTTCAAACACCATGATTCCTTCCAGGTTCATCCATGTTATGAATGCTTGGAAGATTCATTGTTATCCTTTAACATTTTGTTGTATTTAATTGTACGTCTGTGCCATATTTTGTCTATCCACTAATGCGCATTTATGTTATTTCCATATTTTTGCTATTTATGAATAGTGTTGTGATAGACACATAGACATGTATCTGTACAGGTCACAGGTATCATAGATCTAGGTTATATACCCAGTAGTACGTATATAATAGATTCTCATTTCTATTTCCATCTTCTTAAGAAAGTACCATGCTGCTTTCCACGGGGGATGTATCATTTTGTAATCTTACCAGCAATGTATGAGGACTTCAGTATCCCCGCACTGTATCCAGCTTTTATTGTTTTCTTCAGGATATTTCATTTACCTTTTTTTTTTTTTGGAATGGTGGAAGCTGAGGTCATTAATTTGAGAGCTTTGTTTTTCTAATATATGCTTTTAGTGCTAAATTCTGTGTCATCCAAGTTTTCTTTTTTTTAATTCAGTTTAAAGTACTCCTTGATTGCTACTTTGACCCATGGATTATTTAGAATTGTGTTTTTCATCATCCAAATATTTATAATCTTTCCAGATCCTCTTCTGTATTGTTTTATAATTTAATTCTGTTCCTGGGCCTTTTATACTTAATGTAATATCAATATGATAGTGTGTAAATCTACCTTCCTGATTTTTTCTTTTGTAGTCATTCTATCTGGTCTCTGTTCTAATTTTCCACTTTCTTAGGCTATGTTTTTAGTTTTAAATATTAATCTATTTTCCAGTTATCTTATAAAGAGGTTAAAAATAAGAAAAAAACAATTTTTATGTTTGTCCACATTGTTACCACTTGAACAAAGTGTCCTTTGTTTTATTTTATTTATATCTGGGACTAGATTTAATTTAGTATTTTCTTTCTTTCTTGTTTAACATTTTTGTTCAAAATTCTTTAGGCCATATCTGCTAGTCATTAACTGATTATACTCTTATTTAATCATGGCTTGTTTAAATTTTTTAGAACCTGTTTTATTTTCAAAGACGTCTACTGCAATTTTTTGCTATTTACTTTTGAATTATTGATCCCTGACCAACATGTAAAAAGCATTACAGACTAACTCATCAATTAATTTTATTCCAGTTCCAAAAATTGGGACATGATCTGGAAATGGTATTGTCGACTATTGAGTCAAAGAACGCGAAGTTAAAGGAAGACTTGGAAAGGTATATTTTTGTTAGAAAAATCCATTGCTGTTGAGCTGATTTTTATCCTTTGTGACCCTGGAGAATAGAGTTGAACTGCTCCTGGCTTTGCCGAGAGACTGTGACCTGTACTAGAGCAGGCTGTCTCTTCTTTCTCCTACAGAGTAACTGGTGAAGTCAAACTTAGAGACTTTGGGTTAAAGGCTCAGTAATTTAGTCGTTATGACACCAAACCAACAAGAAAAGGCCAAATCACTTGCTCCCAAGTGGGTTCTAACTCATGACCCTGTACTGCAGCGGGTCTCAGCCCGTGGGTCGCGACACCTTTGGGAAGGGTGGAACGACCCTTTCACAGGGTCACCCGCGTCATAACAGTAGCAAAATGACAGGTAGTAATGAAAATAGTGTTCTGGTTGGGGGTCACCACCACATGAACTATATTTGAGGGCCGTGGCGCGAGGAAGGTTGAGAACCAGCGCTGTAGAGTGGCTTCTGAGGCTATGAGAGCGGGTACCCTCAACTTTCTCTGAGAGCACCTGGTGGGTTCGAGCCACCGACACTGGCAATTAACAGGTTTCTCATCAGTGCTTACCTCATACTTGCCACCAGGGCGCCTTATGGTTGCTTCCACTTCCATTAATCACATGTCTATACTGAATTAACAGTTAATGTTTATTTAGCTGTTGTTTGTTCTTCTTCAATGTTTAAAGGGAGCAGCAATGGTTGGATGAACAAGAACAGATAATGGGATCTCTCAACACACTACAAAGTGAGCTGAAGGACCAGGTTGTACCATATTCTGAATCAAGGTATTAAGTAAGAGAAATTATTTTCATTTTTTATACTATAAGAAATAGATCACTAGAAAGAATATCAATTTTACCAGGAATCATGAGTCTTATCCTAACTTTTACCAATTGCTACTAACAGCCTTATTTTCACTGACTTCATGGTGCTTTTAGTTTTCCCTACAGGGAAATATGTTAGTGTTTTTCATTATTTGATTATTTAGTTCTTCCTACAGAGAAATGTGTTAGAGTTTCTCATTATTTCATTATTTGATTTAAGCAATAACTCGTGAACAAAATTTTTGATCAACTTTATAAGTAGTCATTTTCATGTGCATGTATATTTTATCACATAAATGCTTCTGTGTTTTTTTTAATTTACTAGAGTCTTTTTAAATTAATCTATTTTTTTACTAGAATCTTTAATGAACTGAAAGCTAAGTTGAATAATATAAAACAATATAAGGAGAAGCTTTTGTTTGCCTTGAGTGAGTTTCTAGAAGACAATTTTCCCCTGCCTGATGGAAAAGTTAAAAAGAAAAAGGTAAGTTTTAGAAAGCTATCCAAGTACATACACTTGAATAAATTGTGTCTGGTAGTTTAAAAATGACAACTTTCTGATATATTTTTGTATGTTAACTATATATATCTAAGATACACATGGAAATACATGTATAATATATTCCCTCATCACATTATAATGTGTATTGAAAATTTGAATAAATTATTCAATAAATTGAAAAATATGTAAAATAAAATGTATTACATTTTTATAATTCATACTTGTTAGTCATAGAGACTCAAGATTTCTGTGAATTGAAGCTAGCTATTTCATTAATTAGCCTAGCTTTTTGAAAGACAGTTTTTCTATTTCAAAGGACAGTTCAAGATGACAAAGTAAGATATTATAATGAAATGTACAAATTGATGTATGGAATGTTGTAAGAGCCCCCAATAAAATGATTTTTTTTAAAAAAGTATACTAAGGCCTAGAGTTAGAAAACCAGAAAGGAAGAACACACTATCTTCAACTGAAATAATTAAAGAAAACTTTCAAGCCTCGAGTTGCAATATTGAACATTTTTATGGGCAAAATATTGAATGATGCAGGAAGCATAAGACAGAGATGGAAAAACACACACGGTGACTGTCGCGAGAAGAACTAGTCCATGTTTAATCATTCAAGAGTAGAGTGTGAGTAAGAGCCACTCACTAAGACTGAAGGAGGGCTTTGTGCTGCTCTCAAGGCATCGGCCAAATAACAAGGCTCCAGGGATCGATGGAATACCTACTGCAACGCTTCAACAAGCCGACTCAGCACTGGAAGCGCTCAGATGTCTTTACCTAGCCAACTGACTGGAAATATCCACATTTGTACCTTTACCAAAGAAACATGACACAACAGAATGTGCAAATTACAGAACAGTGTCATCGATATCCCATCAAGTGACATTTTGCTGAATGTCATCCAACAGTGGTTGTAGCAGTACATCGACGAGGAGCTGCCAGAAATTCAGGTCAGCTTTAGAAGACATGCAGCCGGTGATGTCATTGCTGATGGCAGATGGCTCTTGGCTCAGAGTAGAGCGTACCAGAAAGATGTTTACTGTTGTCTTATTCACCACGTTGAGGCATTGGACTGTGTGAGCATAACAAGCTGAGTGTGGGCAGCTGTGGGAAGAGTGGGAACTCTACAACACTTGGTGTGCTCCCGTGGAACAGCCACACGGGTCAAGAGGTTCCTGTGTAACAAAACAAGGGAATGCTGCATGGTCTCAAGATCAGCCCTGGTGCGTGTCAAGGTTGCATCCTCTCACCATACTTTTTTAATCTGTATGCTGAGCAAATCATCAGGGAAGCTGGATTATGTGAAGAAGAATGTGGCATCCGGATTGGAGGAAGGCTTTTGTCTTACTTAATATCCAAAGTCAATGATCATGGAAGCAGCAGTCAAGAGATCAAAAGATTAATCTGCTTCATAAGACCTCTTTAGAGTATTGAAAAGCAGGGATGTTCCTTTGAGGACTCAGGCGTGCCTGATCCAGGCCCCAGTATTTTCACTGTCTCAGGCACGTGAAAGTAGCGCATTGAATAAAGAAGACTCCTCACATTTGAGTTACGGAGCTGGAGAAGAGTCTCGAATGTACCACGATCTACAAGAAGAACGAGCCGATCTCTTTTGGAAGAAGTACAACCAGAATGCTTCGTAGAAGCAAGAATGGTGAGCCTTCTGTTCAAGTCTCTTGTTCATGCTATCAAGAGAGACCAGTCCCTGGTAAGGGCATCACACGTGGTGAAGTGGAGGCGCAGCATAACAGAGGAAGATCCTTCGCAAGATGGATTTAACACAGTGGCTGCAACCTGGGCTCAAACAAAGCAATTACGAGGCTAGCTCAGGAGCCGGCTGTCTTTCTTCATGTTGAACTCCGAGCCCCTGTGATGTAGCCCCGAACCACAGCATGCCCATAGGTACCTGTTTTCACAGCTGCAGGATGTTTCTGCCTTTAACTATTTTCCCCTGTAATCGCAGGTTTACTGAGTTATGAGGGAAGTATGGACATTGTATGACAACATTGTCTAGAATAGCTATTTTCTATATAATTTATGAGAGCCTGTTATGTAGCTCGGCAAAAAAATGGGGCTTTCTACTCCAGTAAAGAGTTACTCTTGGAAAACTTCAGGGGGCAGTTCTACCCTGTCTTAAAGTGGCTTGATGGCAGTGAATGAGTGACATAGGTGCCTGACAGCAACATAGTGACCTAGTTAAAAAAGCTTGTGGGTCTCTAAATTCTATAGTGCATACTTGTTCTTTCAATGTCTGTTTTTCATGCTTGCTATTTATATAACTTATGTTTTTAATCTTTAAAAGAACCAGGTTTAGCCTTATTTATTTTCTCTTTTCATGTGTTTTGTATTTCATTATTTTTCCTTTGAGATTAATTTTTTCTTTTATTTGCTTTTTGAAATGGAAGTTAGATTCCTAATTTTAATACTAATTTTGACTTTTTAATATTCCTTAACAAATGGATTTAAGTGTGTGAGTTTTTCTCTAGTCACTGTGTTAGTTACAGTCCGCAATTGCTGATGGGCTCTTTTCCTCATCTTTGTGGTATAAAAAGATTTTGTTTTTAAATCATTTTATTGGAGGCTATTCATATAACTCTTATCCCAGTCCATCTATCCATTGTGTCAAGCACATTTGCACATCTGTTGCCATCATCATTCTCAAAACATTTTCTTTCTACTTGAGCCCTTGGTATCAGATTCTCATTTTTTCCTCTCCCTCCCCACCTCTCCCCCGTGACAAACCCTTAATAATTTCTAAATTATTATTTTGTCATCTCTTACACTGCCCCACGTCACCCTTCACCCACTTTTCTGTTGTCTGTCCCCCAGGAAGGGGGTTATATGTAGATCCTTGTTATTGGTTCCCCCTTCCTAGGAGTGGGTAGGAAGCATTAAAGAATTAGAGGAAAGTTGTATGTTTCATTTCTGCTACACTGCACCCTGTCGGGCTGGTCTCCTCCCTGCGACCCTTCTGTAAGGAGATGTCCAGTTGCCTACAGGTGGGCTTTGGGTCTCCACTCCACACTCCCCTTCATTCACAATGATATGATTTTTTTGTTCTGATGATGCCTGACCCCTGATCCCTTCAACACCTCGTGATCGCACAGGCTGGTGTGCTTCTTCCATCTGAGCTTTGTAGCTTCTGAGCTAGATGGCTGCTTGTTTACCTTCAAGCCTTTAAGACCCCAGATGCTATATCTTTTGATAACCGGGCCCCATCAGCTTTCTTCACCACATTTGCTTATGCACCGATTTGTCTTCAGCGATCATATTGGGGAGCTGAGCACACAATGATATGGCTTTTTGTTCTTTGATACCTGATAACTGATCCCTTCAGCACCTCGTGATTATCCAGTTCAGCACATTTTTAATACAGTTTTTGTGGTAAAATTAGGTATCTTGGCTGATGCTCGGGTTGGCTTATACTCGAGTATGTACGATATATATAAATAGGTATATTTGTTTATATATATATATATATATATATATATATATATATATACACACACACACACACATACAAATGTAACAAGGAAGCAGATGACTTTGGACCTCTACTTAAATCTTACCTCAGTACAAGGACGGTTTGTTCCAAGATTTCAGCATTGCATGATACTCACCTTCCTGAAACAATCGCTGAAGACAAAATGGGTGCATGAACCAATGTGGTGAGGAAAGCTGATGGTGCCTGGCTATTAAAAAATATAGCATCTGGAGCCTCAAAGACTTGTAGTTAAACAAGCAGCCATCTAGCAGGGAAACAACAAAGCCCACATGGAAGAAGCACACCAGCCAGTATGATCATGAGGTGTTGATGGTAATAGGTATTAGAAGTTCAAAAGCAAGCAATCAAATTGATGTGAAGGGATGTGGATGTAGGGGAGACCCCAAACCCACTTATAAGATAATTGGACAGTCCCTCACAGAAGGGCCACATGGAGGGGATGATAAATCCAGGGCGCAGTATGGCACTGATGAACAATCTAACTATCCTATAGTTCTCTAGTATTTCCTCCCCTTACTATTTTGACTTTTATTTGCATATGTTTATCTGTATATTTATGATCATTCAGCACATGATAGACAAGATAGGTAACCCTTCAGACACAGTAGCAGGGTACTTCAGGGTATGAGAAGAGGTGGGGGCGAAATGGGGAGCTGATAGCATTGATGACTATGACCCCACTTGCTGGGATCAAACAACAGAGTTTTTTATGAATGAATAGATAGGATTGTGTGAGCTATGGTGAAAAAAAAAACAAACCGAAAACTATTATAGGAAAAAAAAAAGGAGGGTTCCTGGGGGTATGCTGGCAGAGGGAGGAGACAAAGGGGAGCCAATATCAAGCAGTTCAAGAAGAAAGAAAATTTTGAAACTGATTGTGGTAACAGTTGTATGTGTGGTGTGACTGAATGGTGGAATGTTAGGCTACCTGTGAGGGCTCCCAATAAAATTATTAATAAAATTATTTAAAAAAAGAAATAGTAGTATTTAAGTCTTGTTGCAAATAGTTTAATGTTATGCCATTGGCAGAATTGACGTACTTGTATTATTGATCCTTTGTATTTACATTTCTCTCAAAGAAAAGCATTCAAGAACCAACCGCACAGTTGATAACACTCCATGATATATTAGAGGTAAGTCTTTTGTGTGGTTTCTTCTTCTCTCTCTGAAATTTGTCTTCATTAGTGATTTGTGAACAATTAGATTAGTGATTTGTTGCTGGGGAGTTGAATCTGACACATGCTGACCACGTGTGTCAGTAAAATGGGTGTTTAATGGCTGGCTTCGGAAGTGGATTGCCAGTGCTTTCTTCCTAGGCACCTCTTTGTAGAATGGAACTGCTACTCTTTTAGTTAGTAACTGAGCACATTCAAGGAACTCTGGTGGCTCAGTGGCTCAGTACTTGGCTGCTAATTGGAAAGGTCAGTGGTTTGAAGAGGACATCGACTTCTGTAAAGATCCCGGCCCTGCGGCCCTGCAGCCCTGCGGCCCTGCAGCCCTGCAGCCCTGCGGTGCCGTTCTACTCTGCGCTACAGACTGGTGTGGACTCACACTTGGCAACAGCACCTGACTCGTTTTGGACACACTAACCAGTTGCACCACCTGGAGGGACTCTGCCCACAAACTGGAAACAAGAAACGATCTTTATCTAGACCTGGAGGCGCATATCAATTTCTTATCAACATTTGTATAGTAACTTATCGTTAGGACAGGATTAATCTCTGCCTAATACTGCAAAGAGTATTATCACGTTTTACAAAAGTGTGAAAGTGAAATAAATCTTTCCTTGAAATAGAATTCTTATTTGTATTCCTCAGATTTTTGTATAGGTAAACTGTTTTAAAACTATTGTTTAGAGGTTATTCAATATTTATCTGGTAAAATCCTATACTATTACTGGGAATGTTTAGCTGGCATGTATGTACTATTTAAAATACATATGTGAGCTTCAAGATTCCTCACAAAGTTTCCAGAATTTGTACACAGATTTTCTTTAAATAGCATTAGGGTATTGTTCACGCTGTCAGGTCTGCGTAATTTTAGCTTTATCTGCTTTGCATTTACTTTTTTTGCAGCTAGTTTCTTTCACTTATAACCATAACCTTTAGAAGCCACTTTTGAGCTTTAGGAAATGATGAAGTGCTTTAGAAGGTCTGGCTGTGGCCGTCCAGACGATGGCAGAGTGGAAGATAGAGTCTTTTGGGAAAAGTGGGGTACTAGCAACTAGTGTGCCTTTTAAAAACCACTGTTAAGATTTGAAGAGCGATTTAAGAAAATAAGTTTTACTGTCATTTTGTAAAATGGGTACAAAGATCTCTGTTTGTTCAACAAACTCATTTTGGTAACTCAGAATCTCTTAGCTATAAAATATTATTATTTTGACAAGCAAAATGTAGGTATTTATAATTAGAACCTTTCATTTGCTCTAATAAGACTACTATTTTCAAGGTTGACAACTTTTTAAAACTAAAACATGTCATCTATGTGGTAAATATTGACAGATGGTAACTGAAATACATATTTTTGAACAGTATATATACCATAAGAAACCTAGAATGAGCAGTCATTTTTTGTATCTGCCCAAAGAGAAATGATATCAAACCTTTGTGTGTGTGTGTGTGTGTGTGTGTGTGTGTGTGTGTGTGTGAAATACTTTGTTAATCTTTACGTGTGGCAGTGTCAACATTTTCCCAAGTACAAGATTTTGAATTTTTTTCCCTAGATTCTTATAAATAGATTATTTGATGTTCCACACGATCCATATGTCAACGTCAGTGACTCCTTTTGGCCACCTTACATCGAGCTGCTGCTGCGCAATGGAATTGCCCTGCGACATCCAGAAGATCCACAGCGAATACGGTTGGAGGCCTTCCATCAGTGACAGGAGGTCACCCGAGGAATCTTGTCATTGGTGAGTCATGGAAACACCAAGGACAATTTGGGGAAAGAACACTGTTTGCAAATCACAGCACACAACCCCTCTTCCTTTAGCCTGCTGTCGTGGTGTCTATTTCAAAATGAGCTTTCCCCAGTGCTTTCGTGTTATAAACTGTGGGTTAAAATGCAGATAGAAGTTATTCTATACCTGACCTCTATGAAAAATTTAATGCCCCTTATTTCACATGTTGTTCATTGGGAGAATTCTTTTAACTTATATTTATTTGCTGTAAATTAATGAGTTTCTTTTATGCATTTTGTTTTGCATTTAATTATGTAGGAAATCTTTTTAACGGACAGGCCATTTAATTTGCCAATCATTTAAAAGGTTTGAACCTCCTATTTGGCATGGAAGGCAGAATAATAATCACTTGTCTATTTGTAAATTTGTTAAAAATTAGATTAAAAGTTAATGGATAGAGCTAGCATAAGGTATGTTTTAATGTGTACTATGTACTAAGTGATATTTTTTATATTTAACTACCCTTGATTTTGCTAATTATTACCAGCAACATTATGCTTATAGCTTTTTACTCCTTATGAATTTTTGTAAATAAAATGTCCTCATCTAAAGACTCTTTGGCAGTGTGGCATGATAGTTTTATTCATAGGATCGACTTCATCCCTTTTATTGTCAGTGGTTTTCTGAGAGGACTTGATGTAGACTTCTTAAAAAGCTTTCTGTGGTACAGTGCAAGGCTTGCACCCTACACAGTTGGAAATCTGCATTTAACTTTTGAATTCCCTCCCCCACCCAACCCCCTGGGAATTTAACTCCTAATACTGTACTGTTGACCAAGCGCCTCACCGATAATATATATAATCAATTGATTGGCATATTTTGTATGTTGTTTATACTATGTACTGGACCCATCTAAAGCTGTATTTGCAACATGACTTCAAAGCTATTTCACAGTTTTTCATGCCTGCTTGTATAGGCACAGAAACACCTTCTCAAATTTTCTCTCTTTTCGAGTTCCCAACGAGCTGCACATTTGTGCTTAGTTAACACCCTGCGCCTCTGAGCCCAGTCAGGACACAGACTTCTCCTGAGTGTCAGGGTGGGAGTGCCTGGGGTGCCCCCGGAACCCAGCCTCTCCCATCTCCCCCCATGTGGGGGTAGCCAGCCCCCCACAACTAATCACGATTTCAGTAGGTGCAATTGCACATTTAAAATATGTAAGATTATAGTAAAGTCATGGAGAAATGGGAGAGAGAGTAAGTAAACTAAGAAGTCAGACACATGTTTATGGTAGCACGTTCTCCTCAGCTTCTCTTGCGGAGGTGGGAGACGAGAGGGCAGGAGAGAGCTCTTGTGAGGTTTTATTTATAACCGAAGTTTATATATCTTTGGGAGCATGCAAGCCCTCTGTTACAGGTAACAATGTATGGGGTTGTAACATAGGCAATACAAGCAATAGGAGGGGAATGACCTAGGAGTGTACGGGTAACAGTAGAGGGAGGGAATAGGGGTACATATGTGGCAAGATGGGTGGACCCTAGAGTCAACATAGTAGCCTAAGCTTAGTCATCCTTGAGCGGTCCCAGGTTTGCCTTCGGACACTCCTTCAAGGGAACAATATCAGAAGGGAGTGGGCCCTACTTAGGATATAAGTCAGACTATACAGTCTGGTTGCTCTACATGGCTGATACCTCTAAAAACAATAACCTCTGACCTACTTTCAATGGCCTCTTACGATGCAGTCATTTACCATGTGTAGCAAGCAGCATCTTGGGATTGGTATATATTTGGGGGAGAGAGCTTGGGCGAAATCTTTCTGTTTACCACACCCTGCCTCTGGGAAAGGCGGAGAAAAAAGTGCTTATAGTTGGGATCCAAGTTGCTCTTGCCTTGATTTGGCCTGTGCCTGCTGCTCCCCAAGGCCCCCGTGCAGACCTCCAGTACCCCTCCCAGGGCTTCGGCAGGCCTCCCTGGGCTCCTCAGAGCAGCAGTGGCGGCTCTGTCCCATAGCAACTCCCACCCCCTGAACACGCCCCACGGCCCAGCCCCACGAACTTCCTTCCTGCTCCAAGGCTTTTGACGCTGCATTGATCTATCCTGAAGGGGCGAGCCAGCAAAGCTGCAGATCTCCATCCATGCTTTTGACGCTGCATTAATCTATCTTGAAGGGGCGAGCCAGCAAAGCTGCAGATCTCCATCCATCCTATGTGCCAGGCTAGTCAACTGTTCCCTGTAATGGCATGACTTTTCTCTTGGGAGTATTTTCAGCCTCACCATTGGCATTTCATCTTGGTCCCACGGGGTTCCTCAAGGCTTATGGCCCTGCACTAAGCATGCAAAAATATTCAAGAAATGCATTTTATAAAATAGTAATAAAAGTATGAAAAAGGAGAACTACAAAAGAACACGTTTTGCAGGTGGGTATTGATGATATTAACCTCATGGACACACTCTAGGTGCCTTATTGAGACTTAGTAACAACGTCTCCAAATACGGCCTTCACTGGTAGAGTTCACATCTATTTTCATTCGTTCAACAATCTTTTATTGAGCATGTACTATCTAAGGGTATTGAAATTCAGCAATAAATTCACTGGGGCTGAAAAAAAAGTTCTTTTTCACTGCCATACTCAATGTACTGGAGAGATGAACTGTGCATGCAGAGAAAATTGGTGTAGTGGCATTTCTGTCACCCACTCAGGTTTCTGGTTTTATCTTTTTTTAAGGGAGCAAATAATTTTTCATGTATACTGGGCCTCTTGTAAAAAATAAAAACACTGCGATGTTCTAGAGAATGTAAGATATTTTACAGGAAGATAACATATGGAATACCTTCTTAGAATACTGCTGTTGGGAGTCCGAAGAATGAATTGTGTTTTGTTTATTGAAGTTACTGGAAAG
This sequence comes from Tenrec ecaudatus, assembly GCF_050624435.1. Lineage (NCBI taxonomy): Eukaryota > Metazoa > Chordata > Mammalia > Afrosoricida > Tenrecidae > Tenrec > Tenrec ecaudatus. The sequence continues at coordinate 62,337,388 of NC_134531.1, read as the reverse complement.
GTTAAAACATGGCTAAGGTATAAGGAAAAAAACAAACCCCCAAAAAACCCAAGGCAAACTTTCAGCCCATAGGGAACAGGCTTTGGAGGTTAGCAAGAGAGGAAGGTGAGGCAACAGACTAGAGGGCAGACAGGTATTACGTTATATAATTCATTTGAGAAGAAAAATCAAAGGGTGGGGGTCCCCCTGAGGGGTGGGATTTGACAAGTAACTTAAACTGTGGAACAAAAAGCTGATGGTCAGAAGTGTAAACCCTCCACCTAATTGAAACACAGACACACACACTACCATGATCCGAATTCTACCTTGCAGGACTGGATAGAGCAGAGGTTGTACACTGGTGCATATGGGAGCTGGAGGCACAGGGAATCCAGGGCGGATGATACCTTCAGGACCAGGGGTGTGAGGGGCGATACTGGGAGGGTAGAGGGTGAGTGGGTTGGAAACGGGGAACTGATTACAAGGATCTACATGTGACCTCCTCCCTGGGGGATGGACAACAGAAAAGGGGGTGAAGGGAGACGCCGGATGGGGAAAGATATGACAAACTAATCATAAATTGTCAAGGGCTCATGAGGGAGAGGGGAGCAGGGAGGGAGGGGGAAAAAAGAGAACCTGATGTAAAGGGCTTAAGTAGAGAGCAAATGCTTTGAAAATGATTAGGGCAAAGAATGCACATATGTGCTTTATACAAATGATGTATTTGTATGTATGGATTATGATAAGAATTGTATGAGCCCCTAATAAAATGTTTTAAAAAATGGTTAAGCCTGACAATAATTTGGAGTGGGTGGTACTGTTCACTTCGAACACCTCTGTGTTACCGATTACAGAAAGGCTAGTGAGTGAATGTTTTACTGGTAAGTGTATTAAGACTTTATATATATTATATCTTTATCTATATAGATGTTTATATATAAAAGGAGTGCTGGTGGCCCCATTGTTACAGTGATTGACAGCTAGACAAAAATGGATGGTTTGAACCTGCTGGCTGCTCCACAGAAAAAAAAGACCTGAGTATTTGTAAAGGTGTCAGTCTTTAAAAACCCAATAGGGTGGTTCTAGTCTGACCTATAAGGTTGCTATGAGTCAGAATCATCTTGACAATAGATCTGTCTTCAGTTACGGTGCTGGCAAAGAATATTGGAAGTACCATGGACTGCCAAAAGAAAAAACAGGTTTGTTTGGGAGAAAGTGCAGCTAGAATGTTCCTTAGAGGCAAGGATAGCTAGATTTCATTCAGGTATTCGGGACATATTGTCAGGAGAGACCAGTCCCTAGAGAAGATCGTGCTTGGTCCAGTGGAGGCGCAGCAGAAGCGAGGAAGGCTCTCAAGGAGATGGATTGACACAGTGGCTGCAACCATGGGCTCAAATGCAAGAACAGTTGTGAGGGTGCTGCAGAATTGGATGGTCGTTCTCCTGTATGTTGCGTTGCTATAAGTTGAAACGGACACAGTGGCATCTAACAACAACCAAAGCATTGTCTTTTTGGTGTTTATTATCAAAACATTGAAATATGTAACTTTTATGCTACAAATACTTCGAATAGACTTTTTTTCCAACAAGTTTCTTTGTTTACCTCAATATGGTTCCAATTGTCAAATACAGCAAGGAATGATTTATGATTATTGTTATATTGTATAGCTTGTTGATTCAGAGATGACCTCAATTATCAAAGTGAAAAACTATATTCTATTAGTTTGAATTTCACCTTTTGTGGGATTTTTCTTTTTTAACCAGTGTTTAATTATACATGCTGCATCAGTGCATTCCTTTAAAAACAAACAAACCAACTATGTGAAACTCAATGTCATCAAGCTGATTCTGACGCAATATGCCCCATACAGAGTACCTGAGGCGACAGATCTTTAAAGGAGCAGATAGACTTAGATAGCCTCATCTTTCTCCCAAGGAGCAGTTAGTGGACTTGAACTGAGAACTTGGTGGGTAGCTGTCCAACATTTAGCTGATAGCACCACTAAGTTACCTTTATAAAAAATTATGACAAAATAAATTTAAATTCACCTTTGACCATTCCAATCAGGGACTCCCCTACCTTGCTCTAACTATTGGTTTCATACATTGCTACTATTTTCTTTATATAATATACTCATCTTGTGCTATAGTTGTGTCCAAAGTGTTATAATATCTGTGTTTTCCTAAGTGATCACAGAGCCTGCTTACATGGTGGTGAACTGTTAATAATGGCTAACTATCCCCATATCAACTTTCTACATTACAAAGTGAATTGAAAGTTAACACACGTTTAGTTTAACTCCAGCTTTATTCCTTCAACTGTATTTATTTTATAGAAAGACAGTTTTTTGTGTAACTTCATTTTCTAAATTCCCCTTATCTTTCCTGAGCAATCCAGGATTGTTACAAACCACAGAAGGCCACTCTTCTCGGATGTGATGTAGCAACCATTTCTACTTGTTCTTGAGCCTTTCTCATTTTGGTGTGCTATACATAAAATGATGAAAGACAACAATTACCAAACAAGAATCATATACCCTGAAAAACTGTCTCTTAAATATAACAGCAAAATTTGGCCATTTTTAGATACATAGAAATTAAAGAAATTAGTGAAAATGAGACCAAGTAAGAAACACTAAAGCAGTGGTTCTCAACCTGTGGGTCCTGACCCCTTTGGGTGTTGAATGACCCTTTCACAGGGGTCGCCCAATTCATAACAGTAGCCAAATTACAGTTATGAAGTATCAATGAAAACAATTTTATGGTTGGGGGGGTCACCACAACATGAGGAATTGTATGAAAGGGTGGTGCTATTAGGTTGAGAACCACTGCACTAACGGGGCTTCTTCAGCTGTAGAACCATCAGTGACAGATGGCAATATGAGGGTAACACATATGACAATATCACCTAAATAGGAACCCAGATACAGAAGTGTGCAAAGTAAAGCAAACAACAACAAAAGCTCCTGTTAGGTTGTCAGGAGCCATGGTATTGGTCCTGACTCAGCCATCCTATGTAGAAGTGAACGGAGTTCTGCACCATCTTCACAATTCTTACATTTGAGCCTATTGTTGCAGCCACCGTGTCAATCTGCCTCACGGAGATGGCTCTTCTTGTTCACCTCCCCTCTACTTGACCAAACGTGAAGTTCTTTTCCAGAGCCTGGTCTCGTGTGACAACATGTCCAAAATACTTGAGATGAAAGCTCACCATCCTTGCTTCTAAGGAGCATTGTGGTTGGACTTCTTTCAAGACATTTCTGTTTGTTCTTTTGACAGCCCATTCCTACAACATTAAAAATAGCCAGGGGAAATGAGAGCAACTACAAAGTAAAAAGGGGGAATGAATTCGGTAGTTATACTCACTGCCATAGAGCCGATGCTGACTTAGCAACCCTGCCGGACAGGTAAAACTGCACCTGCGAGTTTCCAAAATGAACTCTACAAGAGTAGAAAGCCCCACCATTTCTCCAAGGAGCAGCAGGTAGTTTCAAACTGCTAACCTGAAGAGTTGCAGCCCAATGCATAACTGCTATAACCACCAGACCTCCAAATGGAAAGGAAATGGAGAGAATTTCAATATAGAACTGATTGTTTTAGACTTGAGAAATAATGAATTTCAAGGAAGCCTCGAAGAAAACTAAACCTCCTTAAAACCAAAAGGAAAATGATAAAGATTTACTAATCACTGAAACATTAGCAAAAAAGGAAATGGTGAGAAAACTAGAATAAACTCAGCTCAAAAAATCACATGGAACAAAAACAAAAAAACCTCCACAGCACCACAAAACAAAATAAAAAACACAGAAATTAAATGCTGGAGAGGACCCTGAGAGACTGCAATACTCAAACACTACTCGTATCTCACATCATATAAAAATGAATTGAAGATCAATCAAAGACAACACTGCGCTACTGTGGGAAACAATGTGGGACTTCCTCAAGCAGTTGGGAATAGAAGTAACATATGACCCAGCACTAGCACGACTTTATACCCCACAGAAATAAAGATTATGCTCACTCAGGTTCAACACAGTATTGTGGACAATAGCAAGGAGATTAAAACATCTTAATGTCTATCGGTGGAAGAATGGATAAATGCATTTTGTACATATACGTTGGAATACTACATATCCCTGAAGAAGAATGATGAAACTGAAATACCTTAGGAAACGGGAGTACTTAGGTGACATTGTATTATACTGAGTGAAGTTAGTAAAAACCAAAAGGATTCCTAGTGTGTGAAACCACTGCTGTAAGAAAGAAATCACGGAAAGGTTTCATACCCAAAGATACTGACTTTGATGGTTACCAGTGTGGGAGGGGAAGGAGGAAAAGGGAAAGCGGAGTAGACAGGTGTTAACTCAGGTGAAGGGAGAGATAATAGACCACAGGAGGGTGTGGTGAAAAAGCCGGGGGTGGCAACAGGAAGCAGAGCAAGCCATTTGGAGGTTGGGCAGATTGTTTTAAATGATGAGTGCAACAATGATCTGAAAGGCCACCCCCAACCTAGTTCTCAACAGATAAAACCCCGTGGCCACAAGCCGACACGCTACCCGGGAAGACATTCCTGGCACAATTAAAAATAGTAATAACTACACGAATAAATGAGTACCAGGATGAAGAAAATGTCCTAAAATAGAGTGTGGTAATGATTGGACAACTCTTCTTGATAGGATTCAACTATTGTATGACAGGTAAATGAAGTGCCAATAAAACTTAAAAAAGGAAGGCATCCAGACAGCCAAGATACACACGAAGAAATGATCACAACCATCAGCCATTAGAGATGAAAGTTTTAAAACTCATCTCACTGGAGCATTAATTTGCAAAGTTCAAAACAAGACAGCAAACCCCGGTGAGGGTGTACATAGGCTTCGATCGCACACCGTCGGAAGGATTGTAAAATGGTACAACCACTCTGGAAAGCAGTATGGCACTGCCTTAGAAAGTTGGAAATAGAAATACCATATGAAAAAAAATACCATATGATCCTCTAATTCCACTACTAGGTACACAGTCATGCTGCGATATCCACAAGCATGCACGTGCACTATCCAGTCGCATAGCAAAAAAAAGAAAAGCCCTCAGTGTACATCAATGGTGTACGCAAACTATGATAGTGCACACGGTGGGATATTACACATTGCTAAATCATCGCGAGGCATCTGCAAAACGACATGGATGAACCTCGAGGAGAGCTATGCTGACTCAAAGTAGACAGATATAAAAGGACAATCATGGAACTATGTGGAGTCACCTAACCTGGTGTCAATTTAAGGATTAAGAGTGTGGGGGTGGACTCTAGATTGTCAATCTGGAGATAGCCAATGAGATTTCTGTGGGCATGGCCTCCTGAGAATTCTGGGAAATCTGGGACATCCTCCTTGGAGGCAGAAAACACTTATGTCTCTCTCTCCCATTCCCTGGGAGATATAGCAGAAGACAAGCCACATGAACGCAACCAAATCTTGGAAACCGGAGAAGCCACAGAGAGACAGACCCCTGCCAGCGCTGAGATGCTTACAAGGCCACTGGATCCAAAGACTTTCCACTCACTGCATTTGGCTTCGTTGCATGTGTTTCGTGAGTCTGAAGAGGGTTTTATAGATTGGTATCGGACATATGGGCTAATAACAGACTTATGGCCTTGGACTGGACTGGGCTGGGATGTTTTCTCAATATTCAATTGCTCTTGAATATAAATCTCTCATATACATATGTGTGTTCATGAATTTATTTCTCTAGCTCACCCAGACTAACACAGACGACTTTTACAAAAAGTCAAGACAAGGCTTTCACATAAAAATCAACATTCTTTGATGGTTACTGGGAGAGGAAGGTAAAGTGTAAATCATAATGTGTAGACGCATTAACGTGGGTGAGGTGGAGGCACTATACTTTAAGAGGGAAATCAGAAAGAAAAGCAAAAGCTAAGGGAGACACGAGGGGGCGCACTAGAGTTAAAAACAAAAAGCTCACTGCTATAGAGTCGATTCCAACTCATAGCGACCCTCTAGGACAGGAGAGAACTGTTTCCAAGGCTGTAACATTTTACCACGCAGAAAGCCTCCTTTTTCTCCGGTAGAGGGTATGGTGGAGTTCAACTTCTGACCTTGGGATTAGCAGCTCATTAAGGAACAGGAAAATATACACACAATCATGCAATAAAAATAATTATGTGTGAATGCATTGGTAGACAAGTAAACTGAACAGGTGTGGGTAGCAGAACAGAGCTATACTCACAAATATATATAGGTTTGGAAAAATATATTTCTATCTATGCTGCAAATATATCCATGAATGTGGCAGAGTATAAATACAGGGAACAAAGTTAGGAGAATTTAGACATACACAAATACCGTGAGGAAATGATTCCTGAGTCTGTGGACTCCATCTCTTGGGGGACACCTGGATCAATTGACATGGCATAGTCTCCCATTGCTATTGAGTTAATCCCAACTCATAGTGACCCTGTAGGAGAGGGTAGAACTGCCCCCATGAGTACCGGAGACTGTAACTCTTCACGGGAGTAGAAAGCCCTATTTATTTCCTCTAAAGTGGCTGGTGGTTTTGTCCTATCGACCATGCAGGCCAATTCATAACCACTATACCACCAGGGCTCCTTACCATAGTCTAGAAAGCCTATATTTGACATCCTACTTTGCTAAGTAGTGAATCATAGTGACCCTATAGGAGAGAGTAGAACTCTTCTTGTGAGTTTCTAGACTGTGACTGTTTCAGGGAGTAGAAAGCCTCATGTTTCTCCTGCAGAGCTGCTGGTGGTTTTGAACCACTGACCTGAAGTATTACCGCCCAACTCGTAAACATTATGCTACCAGGACTCTTATGTATTGACTAGGGTCTTAAAAACTAGTACATGTCTATCTAAGCTGCAATTACTGGTCTCTTCCTGTCTGAATCAAGATGCATGGAAACAATTGGTCCAGTAGACTCATGGACCACAAAAACTTCAGGGTCTATGATCCTGAGACCAGAAGAACTAGATTGTGCCCGCTATCATTGCTGTCAATTTGTTGTATTGTGAAAACTTGCGGGCTGCCGTGATGCTGGAAGCTTTGTCACCAGTCTTTCAAATATGAACAGGCTCACCCCTGGTGAACATGGAGATAGTATAGCAGAACTTTGTAAAACCAATGATTTCTTCAGTGCACATACATATATTCAACAACATGACAGCAAATATACTTGTGGACTTCTTCAGATGGAATATACACAAATCAAATTGACTATATCTATGAGAAGAGACAATAGAGGAGCTACCTAGAAGCAGCTAAAACAAGGCAGGGGAGCAGTGCAGAAGAGGAAGACCTTGAACTAGATGGCTTTACCCGGTGGCTGCATGGATGGGGACTCAAACATTAGAACAACTGTGAGGACGGCAGTGCTTCTTTCTGTTGTATCTAGGGTCACTAACAGAACCAACTTTCAAAAGAGAAAGAATTAAACCACCGTAGAAATTTTAAAGAATTTATATGGAACCAACATCCATTCAGAGAATTCAATTAACAAGCAATGCATGGTTATAACTTAAACATTTCCATGCTTATAGAAGTGCTACATAGAGAGAGAATTCCGGTGGTGAGATGTTAGTGTTGATATTACCAGGAAGGGGAAAACGCAGCAGAATTCAGGAAGAACCAAGAGAATAAAACACAATGTACAGGGTAAGTGATTACATGGACCAGTTCACTTTGCAAAGCTGCGTTAGGTTGAACCTGTATCAAGCTATCTACTTATTTACATAATTTTCTGTATGTATATTCTACTTTAATAAAATTTTCACCTAAAAACATATCAAAGATTGAAGAGATTAACCCAGTATAAGTACATACAGATCCTGGTGTCAGTGATTTGCTAAGTCTTTTTTTTTGGGGGGGGGGGGGAGGCGAGGGGTAATGCAACAACTTTATTCAAAGGAAAGTGCAATGTAACTTGGTGAAAGCTGAAAAGGAGGCATGACTTAGCCTCTCCCCCTCCGGCGCAGGACCAGGTGCAGAGTTGACGTCTTTCTGGATGTTGTAGTCAGACTGGGTGCGGCCATCTTCCAGCTGTTTCCCAGCAAAGATCAGCCTCTGCTGGTCAGGAGCCTTCCTTGTCTTGGATCTTTGCCCTGACTTTCTCAATGGTGTCACTGGGCTTGACCTCAAGGGTGAGGGTCTTACCAGTCAGGGTCTTGACAAAAATCTGCATTCCCCCTCTGAGATGGAGGACCAGGTGCAAGGTGGATTCTTTCTGGATGTTAGTCAGACTGGGTGGGGCCATCTTCCAGCTGCTTTCCAGCAACGATCAGCCTCTGCTGGTCAGAAGGGATGCCTTCCTTGTCTTGGATCTTTGCCCTGACATTCTCAGTGGTGTCACTGGGCTCAACCTCAAGGGTGAAGGTCTTAGCAATTCCAGTTTTCACAAAGATCTGCATTGTTGAGTTGCGATGGCAGCACAGCAAACACAAGGAAACAATTCACAAACTCCTATCATGTCGGATCTCGATTTGCCAAGTCTTTATGTGTAATTTGGGCAAACAATGAACATTGATATTTGGTCAAGTTGAAAAATTATCATTATTTTGTAAGTAGTGGTGTCATGGTGGTTATATTTTTTTGTTCTTCTCCACCACACTCCCTGCCCCCCCACCGACCTGAAATAGAAATCTTAATGGATGTATTTAAATGATCTCTGGGATTGGCTTGAAAATATTTCAATAGATAGACAGTGGTAGACATAAAGTAAAATTAGTTGTTAGCTGACACTTGTTAAAATTGATCAATAGCTACATAAGAGTTTTATAATACTATTTAGATGAATTTACGTATTTTTGAAAGTTTCAGAATTTAATTTATAGAATTCACTCTGGAAAATTTCAAATATATACGAATACAGACATATACAACTCGACGCCACCGTTTTTCATGCTAATCCTTTTTCACTCTTGCCATGATACGTACGGTTCCTTATTACTTCCTTCCAGCTTGCTTTCAAGCGCAGTCATTTGTGGGTGGAGAAGCAGCAGGCAGAGGGAACGTTTTCATTACTCAGTTTAGACGCCGGATGGCACTCTTTGAATACGCAATGACCCAAAGTCTACTTCTCCAAGGACAACCTCCTTCCCCGTGCTGTCGCTGTTGTGCAGGGCAGCTTGTGTAAGGGGAGGATTTCATCTTTGGAGACAGCCCGCATAGACGAGCACTATCCGCCCCCCCCCCCCCCCGTCACTTTGGTCTGCCTTGCGGGCGGTATCTTCTGCCCATTCTTGATAATGGAAGGAAAGTTCTCAATTTTTTAAAGGGAGCCTGGTGCAAACAGCTCTGTGCCAGCCCTCTTAATGTTCACACTCTTCCTACAGTACCACCTGCATTTCAATTAAAAAAAAAAAAGAACACATTTATTTATTTATTGGGTTCCATAGCTGCATTCGAGGGAGCTTCTAACGTCTTGTGGAAAAATTCCATGATCTTTCAGTTCCATTTCCCCACAAACCTTTGTGTGCTCTCCCGCCTGGTATAGATTATATGTATTGTCAGTTTTAAATAGGGGTGGTTCCTATGGCAACATTTACATTGATGGATCATCTTGGTTTAAAAACCATCAATGCCAACTGCGGGATGCATTTATTTGTTTGAATGGCATCGAGCCAAATACCACTGATTGAGGTCAAGATGAGGACTATTGATTATGTGGACAGACAGATGCGTTCCCTTTTCACCCCTGGAAGAAGAAGAATTGAAGTCACTGGATTCTTGGACGTTCTCAGTGTGATTCATGCCTTCTTTTAGCCAACTATTCATGGATTCACCAGAAGGATTACACCTACTACCTCCGGCGTAGGACGAATAATAATAATGTAAAAAAAATCAAACGGGCAATAATGTTAACAGAAGCTTGAATCTTTAGAGCCAGCCGGGCACAGCAAGGTCCCTGCTCTTAACCCTCTGGCCTCGCTGCTCCGGGCCATCGGAACTGGGCTTGGCGACCACTAGGGGCTGGGGCGTCCGAGCGCCCACTCTCCCCTCACCCCTTCCCCAGCCCCGCCGCCCGCACCCTGCGCTCCGGCAGCCCCAGGTCAACGATCCCCGCCGATCCCGCCGCCGCGGCGACGGGCGCCCTCCCCTGCGGCCACCTCTGCCTCCCGGTTTCCGCCCCGGGTGCCAGCCTTTGTTTGCTCGCTCCGGACACGGAGCACACATTTGGGCGCCCCCCGCCCCCCACGGCTTCACGCCAGCGCCTTTCTCCCAGCAAACGAAAGCGAAAGCGCTACGTTGTCGCAGGATTTTAGGCTCCCAGTTCGCACCGGCGGCGGGGCTGTCGGAGGACGGGAGGGGGAGGGGGCGGCAGCGCTCGCCCAGCTCGAAAAGCCAGTTTCCAGGTTTGGTTTGTTTCTCTGGAGATCGCCGCGGTGTTCCTGCGCCCCTCCCCCCTCCCCCCCCCGCCCCCCGGTCTTTTGTAGCGGGCGGGATGGGGTCTGATTCGGATGTGCTTTCCTTTGGGCCGTCCTGGAGGTTTCATTCAATGTGCCGCCTGACAAAAGTCCACGCCACTTGTAGCTTTCCCGGTTGCACTTCAAAACCCTATCCAGTCTCCCCTCATCTGGAAATAACGCAAGCCCCCCCCACGTCTTCCCCCCTCCCCCTGCCGCCCGCCCCTGCTCCGTTTCCCCTGCGCGTTCGCTCGCAGTTCCACTGAACCTGCAGCCCATAATCAGATGGAAAATGGACCGGCGGAGTTGACTTTCTCTTTGGGTGACAAGCTTACTTGTTAACGGTCTGCATGAGGCACAGGCGTTTTATCCACCCGCGCTCCACTCCGGCAGCTACACAGATCCCGGCGAGCTCTCAGGTCTCTCAAAGGCACTGTTTATAATCAACATGTGCAACTTTCCACGTTTTTGTGGCCCGGATTAAACAAATGTTGGTTGTTTTTTTTTTTTTTTCACTGAGAAGGACACCGGAGATCTCACTGGTGACAAGAGTCCATCCAAACTCATCCATCCTCTCCTGCCTCTCCCCCCTCCCCCGCCCCCAAGAAACAAGTAATCACAAGGCAGGCTCGAATTTCTAAAAGAGGTTAGAGGGGACGAGGCGGAGCGGGGCAGGGGAGCGAGGTTAGAGGGGCCAGGGTTTGTCTGTCTCATTCACAGGGTGGAAAAGTTGACATTGTCTAAGCCTTTCTGAATGGCTGGTCGTTGGTTACCCCGATTGTACCTCTCCCTCCCCTCCCCCTCCACGTGACGACCCGGGACACATGCGCACCCGACGCAGCCCAGGCACATCTGCAGACTGACGTCAGTGTGCTCTGCCTCCGTGGAAAAGCTGCCAAAAGTTTCTCCTGCTGCAGTTCAAGTTGGCCGGGGGCCGGCCGTGAGGTCTAGGACTACTTCAACCCAACTTTGCTGCCTTCCTGCGCCTCTGGCTGCTTTTCTCCTGATACCTTTTCATGCTCTTCACGTGTTATTTGCATAGCGAAGGCACTAAGCTGTCCAGGAAGAGAGGGCACCACTTCCACCCCCAATAAGTCTGTTTTCCTTCCTCCCACCCTCCTTCCTTTTATTTATTTTATTTTTTTAGGTGGGGGGGGGGGTCGGTGGAGGTGGAAAGAAAGGGAGTTTCGCAAAGGCAGCAGCCTGTCAGGGTGAGATCCTGGAGGTACTGAAGGCATCTCTTTTTTTTTCCTGCCAAAGCGGAAAGTCCGCTCTCTAAAGCCCGGGTTAGTCAGACTATAGGGTTTTATTCTGGCTGCAGAATAACTGGTTGGTGTGGCTTTGCAAGGGGGGGGGGCAGAGAGAGAGAGAGAGAGAGAGAGAGAGAGAGAGAGAGAGAGAGAGAGAGAGAGAGAGAGAGAGAGAGAGAGAGAGAGAGAAGGCAGAGGAGAGGGAGTACGTGAGACGTCCAGTGCAATCTATTGTTTGAAACGTACTTTTTATCAGACTTTGAAGATGAAAACGGTAAGGAAGACTTCACACTATTCAATGAAACTTTGTTCTAACCCTGTGCTTTGCTTATCTTCCGAATAACGCGTCGAAAACTCCCCCCCTTGTGTGTGTATGTGTGTGCCTGTGTGTGTTTCATGGCAATGAGTGAGCTTAAGTGAACTCATTTTATAGATAGAAATCTTTTTAACTCCAGACTGATGGGGGCTTGGAGGACTCTAGGGTGTGCACATATTTTATGATGAAATATATATATTACCTTGCTTATATGAATTGACATGTTTTATGATGATATATATATGACCTTGCTTATATGAATTGACATGTTTTATGAAGTATGACTTGATTGTGATTTTTTGTGCCACTGGAACGAATCACCAAATGGTCATCGGGAAAGCAGGGAGAAGGTGTGTTTTTCAACGATTTGCAGATTTCGTAAAGGGAAACCGTCTGCATTTTATGGTTTTATGTCAGTGTCTTAAGTAGTCAGACAAGTGCATATTTTATGCCTGGTCTCAGAGAACAGCCTTAATGTGCGAGCTGCAGCCCCGATGCTCCAGGACATGGTAAGCTCTTAATAGGCTAATCAAAGAGATGGAAGCGTGTGTTTTTGATTTACTTTTGGCCACTTGGGACGTGCCAGCCCCATAACCCTCCGGAGCCTTGTTTATCGAGGTGTGTCTGTCTATGTGGTGTAGGGGACGAAGCTGGGGGTTTTGGGGGTGGGGTGTGCTCAGGGGCACGACAGCAGGAGTGGAGGGCATTGGAAAGCTGTCGTCTGAGAACATGTACTGCACTTCTGCCTTTGGCCATTCCTTTCGTTGTTGTACGAGAAGCAAAGCGAGCGAGAGTGAGACAGCGCGCTGAGAGGGAACAAGAGAGTGAGTTTCTTACTCTTGTTTTTATTTGAGCTGCCGGTGCAACGCTTTTGGGCCAAATGCCAACTGTCTGGGTCACACGCGTTTTATCCAAATAGATTTAGCGCTGCTGTCTGGAAACGGGCTGCTGAATGTTAACTTTAGGATCAACTCAACCAGGGCAGCTCAGACTGTTACCTTCTGTCTGGATGAAGGGGGGGTGCGGGTGGGGGGTGGGGTGGGGACGAGGGTGTGCAGGAAAGGAGAGACAACTTTTAAACAGAACATTTAAAAGGGCAGCCGAGGGTGATTTTTCAATGTCTTCTTTTATGTTCTGATTTCTTGGGCTCGTTTTCTTGCTTTCCTTCCTTTTTAGCCCAATGGAGACTTTGAGACACGAAAATGACAGGTCTCCCCATTTTTGACCAGGAAAGAAAAATCAGACGAATGGTCATGTGAGGAAATTACCTCTGGAGAGCATTGCTTCCTTGGATTTCACCTAGGCGGGAGCGAGACGCCGGTTGCTGGTCACGTCGCCTGTAAACGTAGGCACTGGTGTTGGCCAAGCCGATGATTTAAAACCAGTCCGCTGTAGGCACACTCCACAGACGGCAACAGTGGAATCTGTGCTGTGGGATGAATGTTTCAGTGAGCCCAAGGGGGGAAACCTCTAACCTCAAGCCCTGAAATCTTAGAATGCTTTTCATGTCTGGTCCAATACCTGAAAGATTAATTCCTGCTCTTGTCTATTCTGACGACTTCCTCTTTAGTTCCTTAGCAACCACCAGTCGCTACTGGTGGCTTAGATGGATCTCTGTGCCAGACCTCACCTAGTTGTGTGACTCCAGTGAGAATGGGGAGAGTCTTTGGGGGGAGGGGAAGAGAGCTTCTACCAAAAGCCATGGTTGATTATCAACGTTCCCAGCTAACCTTCGTGTGTGTGTGTGGGGGGGGGGGGGGAAGGGGGGGGCGGTGGGGGGGTGTTGTTTCTGTTTTACAGAGAATTACGACACCGATCACATATATTTACCTTGTTATCTGTGGGGGGCGCGCGGCGGGGGGGGGGGATCGGATGACTATGGGCAGCCGGTAAAATGGGCGTCTGCACTTGTGCTTTGGCTCATTAGCTTTTCTTGATAGGTTTTGAGTGATTGATCTGTTGAATGGATCTTTTCATTGGCCACCAATCTCACAAAGTTTATGAATGATCTGGGAAGCTTTGTCCTTAGAGCCCAACGGTGGTCCTTGGCATAGTCCTCGATGACAGTATTTGTTGAGAGAATACATGGGAAATGAAATGGGAAGTTAATTTTCTTGCATAAAAATCAAATACCTGAAGGGAAGATGATATTGTTACTTCCTCCTCGCAGACCTTAAAATACATGTCAGCCTTTAAATATATGGCCCGAGTGAAACTGAATGAAAGAAGTTGAGGAGGATATTGTACATGTTCTTTAATTCCATAATAATAGTTCGCAAGAGGAAATTATTACCTTGGTTGCTCCCAGATCACTTGAGTGGGAAGTAAAGAGATAGAGGGAAAAGACAGTAATATGCTTTAGCCAAGACAGACGACTGAGGGAATCACCACTGTCCGTGTTGTCTGCATTTAGCTAGTGGAGCTTGGGTCCATGGAAGCAGGTAAGCGATGCTGTAGATTGACTCCCCAGTCCATTTGTATTTGGCAAGAAAGCTTATGTGAAATTGCAGCAAAACGCATGGTTTTGATTTTCTTTTCAAATGTAAATAGCTGCCAGCCCCATTTTCATGACCTAAATTAGCTACATTTCCCTACAGAAGGCAGTATGGCACCTAATTGCTAGAGTTTCATCAGTTTCACGGACTCCTTTTCACTTTTGAGGGAAGGAGGAACATGAACAATCTTTGAAAGAAGACCTCTAAGAAGTGATGTGGTAGATATACGGGGAGGAAGACGAACATTTACTTAGCCATCAAAGTTTGTGGATACTTAGTGGCTTGTATAATCTAATTAAATCTCTCAGCACACTTTCATTAGACAGAAATCATTATCATGATTTGACAGGTGAGGAAACGGATTCCAAGGGATCAAGCCAGGGTCCAAAGCCACAGTGCTCTCCCCGACATCATACTGCGTCTGCGCACAAACTTGAAGGATTTACTCACTGTGCTTTCTGGATGAGGCTCACGGCTTCGCATTATGAGTCCAGACTTTGGGAATATATTTGGAAACGCCAGTGCACACCCATTTGGGCATGATGCCCAGCTTAACCTCTCCAGCAGGTGCCAGGAAGTAGGTTCACGTATTCATTTCCATTGTGTAAAGGACTAAGATTGAATAAGCTTCAGCTCCACTAAAGTCAACAGCTCACCTACCTAACCATTTACTGTTAACTTCCTTCCCCGGGCCATGGAGGCTTCAAAGAAAGTGGGAAGTGAGGGAGAGGGGAAGAAAGGAGAACGACTTAGACTTAATGAGTACCCAGGTGCCAGATCCTGGCGCTTGAACGGAAACAAGAGTGGAACTCTAGTTTGTTTTAACTTCAAAGCTCCTACTCTTCCTACTTTGCATCAATGCCCTTTTTACTACTAGTACTTTAATCAAATGTTAGTCTACTTTTGTCCAAGTAGTTACATATCACATTTTCCCTCAAAGCTGAAGGCTTGGTCAAGTTGTGAATTTACAAGATTGGGTTAATAAGAGTAAGAGTGGGGGTTGCAAAACAGAAGCCCAAGACATGTCTTAAGAGGGAAATAGTTGTGCCCCACACCAGGCCAACAATAGTGTACATTTGTATCATGAGCTGGAAAGAAAACAGAGGACACTGGGTGAATGCTTCTGTACAAGTCTATCACCTTTGCTAGGAAAATAGCTCAACGGGGCTAATCATACTCAATCTCTCTTTTAAAAGGGAGATTACATATTAAAGTGCACATGTACTCACATAGTTTATGGTGCAATCATCCTTTAAATATATAACATATATGGAAACGTGTGATAGCCCAAACTCACTGGGACTGTCTTTTGCAACAGGGTGCAGCCTACCATTTTTCTCTTTCAGTGGAAAACGAGTTCTGACTTTCACAAGTTTTGCAAATATACTGCATAGTATCCCATTGCATATGCATCGAGATAGGGACAGAGATATATTAAAGTCTGAAGTATTATGTTTTGGGATTTTTTTCAGTGAGAGTTTACACAGCTTGAGGCACATTATTTCAATCATTTCTACACGTACCGCTCAGGGGCATTGCTTATATTCTTTAAACTGTGCTTTCATTCTCCGTGGCCTTTATCACATTATTCTACCACCATCAGTGCTGATTCTAGTGACCGGAGGTACAAGGGAACAAAACACTACCTGGTCAGGTGTACTCCCAGTGACCCCAGCCACCCACTAAGCACAGCTCTTTGCCTCTGGGTTTCGTTACACGTTATCAAGTGACTGTTAGCGATGACTGCTATTGCAGTATGTGTATGTTATGCTATTTACCATAACCAACACTCAACCGAGACTCACTGCCATTGAGTCTCTCATGACGACCCTGCAGGACAGAGTAGCACGGTCTCTGTGAGTTTCTGAGACTGTAACTTTAAAAAAAAATCATTTTATTGGGGGATCATACAGCTCTTATCACAATCCATCCATCCATCCTTTGTGTCAAACACATTTGTACATATGTTGCCACCATCATTCTCAAAACATTTTCTTTCAACTTGAGCCCTTGGTATCAGCTCCTCATTTTTTTCCCTCCCTCCCCCACCCTTCCTCCTTCCGGAACCCTTGATAATTTATAAATTATTATTACTTTTTCATATGAGATTGTAACTCTTTACTGGAGTAGAAAATCCTGTCTTTCTCCCTTGGAGCAGCTGGTGGTTTCGAACTGTTGTGCTTGTGGTTAACAGCCCAATGTGTAACCACTACACCTCCAAGGCCCCAATAGTTACCACAGTTGTCATCTATGTGCACACTTTTCAGTGTCTTTCTTTGCTTTACTGGTGACATCGTGGTGACATCTCCCATACAATGTACTTACTGCCTTTCACTAGACTTAATGCTTGTCTGCGGTCTAATTAGTGGTTCTCTCTCCCTACCCTCCTTGGTGTCTTTCTTTCTTTTTTAAAAATTAAATACTTTTATTGGGCGCTCTTACATTTATTGTCACAATCCATACATTCATCCAGTGTGTCAAGCACATTTGCACATATGCCACCATCATCATTTTCAAAGCATTCTCTCTCCACTTGAGCCCCTGATATCAGCTGCCCATTTCTTCTCCCTACCCCCCACCTGCCCTCCCTCATGTACCCTTGATAAGTTATAGATGATTATTTTTCTATCTTACATTGTCCTCCATTGCCCCACATCACTTTTCTGTTGTTCCTTTCTCTGGGAAGAGGTTATGGGTTGATCCTTGTGATCGATTTCCTCTTTCTTCCCCCACCTCTCTACTCTCCTTGTTGGCCCTGAGGGGTTTATCTATCTTGGATTCCCTGTGTTGTGGGCTCTTATCTGTAGCAGTGTGCATATTCTGGTCTAATCTGATTTGTAAGGTAGAATTGAGGTCCTGATAGTGGGGGGAAGGAAGCACCAAAGAACCCAAGGAAAGTTTGTGTGTTTCATTGGTGCTATACTGCACCCCGACTGGCTCATCTCTTCCCTGTGACCCCTCTGTGAGGAGATGTCCAATTGTCTACAGATGGGCATTGAATCTCCACTCCATGCCCCACACCTGCATTCACATTGGGTATAATTTTGTTCTTGGTCTTGGATGCCTGATACCTGATCCCATCGACACATCATGATCGCACAGGCTGTGTGCTTCTTTCATGTGGGCTTTGTTGCTTCTCAGCTAGATGGCCACTTGTTTGTCTTCAAGGGTTTAAGACCCCAGACTCTATATCTTTTGATAGCCGGGCACCATCAGCTTTCTTCATCATATTTTCTTATGCACCTTCTCTGTTTTCGGTGATTGTGTCTGGCAGGTGAGCATCAATGAATAGAACAGTGTTTTAGCATTGAGGGAGTATTTGAGTAGAGGTCCAATGTCCATCTGCTACCTTAATACTAAACCTATAAATATATGTACGTAGATCTATTTCCCCATCGTTATACATGAATATATTTACATATGTACATGGCTGTATTTAGACCTCTATAAATGCCCTTTGCCTTCTAGATCTTTCCTCTATTTCCTTTTACTTTCCTCTTGTCCCTCTATCATGTTCAGCCTTCATTTGCATTTCGGTAATTCCTCTCGGTTACGTTGCTTTTGATCAAGCCCTATCAGGCCTCCTACACCCTTCTAGCCATCGATTTTAGATCACTTATTGTTCCCTTGTCCCTGGGTTTGTGAACACCCATTTCCTTTCCCCTGCCTCCCCCTTTTCTATGTCCACCCTGGAACCTTAGATCCCATTGTTTTCTCCTCCAGATTGTTTATCCTGTAAGGCTTCTTCTTTTCATATAAAGTTGCTCATTCGTTTTTCATCTCACTAAACAGTGAGGATGGAACTTGGATTAGGGTTGCATTATGTTTGGAGATCATTTTGGGTAAAATATTGACATTTACCCAATTAGTGCTCCTATATGTGAACGGGCTATATTTTCTTCATTCATGTTGATCTTGGTTTCCTGAAGTAGTTCTTCATAATTTTTTAGGATAACTCTTTTATTATGTCTGCAGTTACATTTATACCTGAATATTTTATCTTTTGTGAGGGTTATTGTAAATGGTATGTTTTCCTAATTTGTCTTTCAGAGTTCTCTTTCTTAGTCCAGAGGAACTCAAGTAAATTTCTGCATTTCTGATTGCAGAAATGATATGGATTCATTTTCTTTGTCACTTTGCTGGAACCTTTTGGTGCCAGTGGTTTCTTGGGGAGTTCTATGGTGTTTCATATATCTATATCTATATGTAATAGATATAGACAGATATGGATATAGATATATATAATCATGTCACCTCATTGTATTTAACAATTTGTATACCCTTTATTTCTCTTTCTTGCCCTATTACTCAACTTTGGCCTTCCAATACAGTATTGACTCTGCCTGGTGATTAGGCTGCTAACTTCCAAGTCAGCCGTTCAAAACCCCCAGCAGCTCCATGGGAGAAAGACATGGGTTTCCACTCCCTAAATGAGTTACAGGCTTGGGAAGCTGCAGGGCAGTTCTAGTCTGTTCTATAGGGTTCCTCTGAGATGACATTGATTTGATGGCAGTAAGTTTGGAGTTTTAGGCTTTTGTTCTGTTTCTGTCTTATTGAAAATAACATTGGTTGTTGGTTTGTTTATATGTTCTTAATGATATTGGGGAATTTCCTCTCCATTCCTATTTGGCTGAGAGTTTTTATTTTTAAGCCAGGAGGTGATGTTGAGCTCTATCAAATGACTGCTGGTCATGTTGTGGCCACCCTCAGTTCCATGCCAGGGGGATGTCTCCGTATAGCAGTTGAAGTCATCAGAGGGATAAAGGGAGAGTCAGCTAGCAAGATGGAAGTCGGAGTCTTTTATAATCGAATTGAAGAAATGATACGGATTCAAATTACTCAAGGGGAGGGGTTGATACAAGGGTATGATTATCAGAAAGTGACATCACTAAGGGCTCTCTAGAGTCTGCACCCCATAGGGGTCATATCTACTTCACAAGATTGGTTTGACAATGTAAAAAGTTATATATATGTAGATTAGGGATGGATAGTTAACGTTGTCTTTACTTATGGCTTGGCCTTTGACAACCTTTCCAGACTTTATCTGTCACTCTGTGCACAGCTACCAATTGAACTGTTATTGCTAATACACATTGGTGTGGAGTTTAGTTTGAGAAAGTTTAGCAGTTTAATAACTTGAACACCAACATAAGATATTTCAAGTGGTGTGGATATTTTATATGCTGTAATAACCAGTATTGCTTGCATCATGGGGAAGAGAGCGCTCCATATATGTTAACTTCCTAATTAACTCCAGACATCTTGTATATCTGCAGTGACTGTATCTGCACCCAAATTAGGCAGTGAGCATTAGCCATTCAATAATCCCCATATTATGGTTTTGGGGATAAAGAGATTTGATATCGTTGATATACTTCTGCATCTTTTTAAGTTACTTGCCTAATTAAAAATATTTGATCTTAGATTCCCAATTCAAGATGAAAACTCACTGCCATTGAATAGAGGCCCAATTTATAGTAATGCTATAGGGCAGCGTAGAACTTCTGTGTGGATTTCCAAGACTGTAACTCAGTATGAGAGTAGAAAGCCCCATCTTTGCCCCACGGAGTGGCTGGTGGTTTTGAACTGCTGACTTTGCAATGAGCAACCCAATACATATTGACTCTGCCTCCAGGGCTCTTTGATAAAGTACCTCAAACTGTAATACCTTGGAGTTCAAAAATAATATATTAATTACTGCCACCACCACCACCACCACCCCCAACTCTGCTTTTGTTTTTTGGCCATTTTTGTGCTCCTGGTGAGCATCTTTCTAGGCCCTTTTCTACTTTGCTTTCTTATTTCTTCCAAAATGCTATTTGCTGGGAGATTGGTTAGCCCAGCCTGCTAACATTCTGTACAAAATATGAATCTATACAAGGACAGGGAAGGGCGCTGCATGCTGAGAGTCAAATATGTGAACAAGGCTATGTGATACTGAGAGGCATTCCAAAAATATATGTTTGTATTTAGTTGCTTTCTAGATAGTTGAAGTTGCCTCACAGACTTCCCGCAAAGTCAAAGGTTACAGTAAATATGTTCAAAAATGTTTTTATAACTTGTTAGTTTAGTTTGTGGGTCTGTCTAGGTATTTACAGGCAGTTGTTAAATATTAAGCTTTCATTACAGATCTACTTTATCAGAGAAAATGATTGTTGCCTCATAAAGCAACAAACAATCTCTGATCTGGAGATGAGCATGTTGAGAAGCATGCTAAGGAATGGGATCCCACATGGTTATGGCTGACATATGATGAACTTGGGTTGTGAAGACAGACTTTACTTTTATAAAAGTTTTATAAAAGGAGGCTAGTTCACCATAGCCACCCATTGGTCTCTTCAATGTTTAAAAAAAGATTTATGATCTTATTTGATTATTAAGTAGCTTTGACATTACGCAGCAGCTATTTAGGTTTCTAGTTCTGTGTTTAGTCTTACGAATGTTTACTTAGAGTTTAAGGAACAATGATATCATTAATTACATGAACTTATTTGGTGGTTTATGTCTACATTCAATAGAGTCAACAAGCATTCAGTAATACATAGCAATTGGTCTCTGCATGCAGGATACTTTTTAAGTTAACTTAATTTTTTGTTTTATTTTGTTTTTCTAGGTTATAAAAAGATCATATGTTAGTAACTAATCAGCCTAATGCTTTTGTGATGAAAAATTCCACCATCATTATTCTGTTCATTTTGGATTGAGAAAATGAATCTAGACACAGAAGAAAGCACAGGATGTTGGGAGAAAAGTACCTGTTAAACAGTGGAACGTCTAATAACTGATTTCCAAGGATTATTAAAGGAATAAAATTGTTATGCTTCGACTTTGGCATGGTGTTGACTCTCTAGCACATAGGTAGCCCTCTAAAAATCATCCAGTTTTTCGAATTATGGAAAGTTTGTGGAAGACGTTGACCTGGATTTTGAGCCTCATCATGGTTTCTTCAGAGTTTCATAGTGACCACAGGCTTTCATACAGTTCTCAAGGTAGGAGTCCTGCTTTTGAAACGGACCAAAAAAATCCTTCGCTGTTTCTGCAACAAGAAAGGATTCATTGCATTTATCTGGGTGACCATTTTGGGGGTATCGGTAGCGGTAGGCGGGGAGGTGTATGGTGTCAATTCACTGCTGGTTTATGAATGTTTAGCTTGTCCTGTTAGTTATCAACACCCAATGAATTGTAGAGTTGATCAGTTCCTCATGGAAGATGATAGCTCTCTTATTCTGAACCCTAAATGTTAGTCGGCTTACCCTGCTAACGAAAGCTGTGAGCAGAGTCACATTCAAAAGTAATCCAAAGGTTTTAGCTTTAAAAGAGGAAGAAACCAGACAGATTCTGATACAGAGCACTTCCAAATAAGACCCTTTGGAAAGAGCACTATCCGCACTTTGAGATGCAGATTTAATGGTTACTTTGGATGCTTTTGATCTTGCCTGAAGCATTAAGAGTTGTCAGAAATTGAACATTTCAAATCCTAACCCTTAGACCATAAGGGTTATAGTTTTAATCTATAGAATTGGATTTTATATCGTAAAAAAGATTTAGGCAAAGTAGCACCCAGGAATAAATCTCTTGTTCCCATGGACGGGTCTTACGTTTGTGGAATTATTGAAAGGCATATTTTTGGATCTGCATCCTATGAATGTAATCACAAAAGGCGATCGCTTTTTGATGCTGATGAGGCAGACTTTCCGGGCTATGATCGTTTGATGTCTAGATCTCCAAGCCCGTGTGCACAGAGTGTGGCTCTCAGAGCACGTTCACAAAGCCATTGCAGTTAGTAGGAGCTCTTGTTTATGTGAAGTGAAATAATTACTGTCTTTCAACTTATTTCCACTTGGGTGTGGTTTCATGGGAATTTGTATTTGTGGGTAAACACACGTATAGACAGTGAGACAGTGACAGACATTGGGTTTCCCTAAGTAGTAACCCTAATTAAAAGAAGGTGTGACTAAGAAGAGAGATAAGCAATAGTTAGGACAGTTAAGTGAAGAACATATGTTTAATAGTTCTCATGATTTCTAACAACTATATTGAGATATACTGCATGTATACTTCACCCATTTGAAGAAGGTTCAATGATATTTAGGATATTTATGGCATTATACAGCTTTCACCCTAATCAATTTATCAATATTTTCAATATCTCCAAAAGAAAGTCCACACTCATTAGCAGCCACTCCCAAATTCCGTCCCAAACCTTTCCCCTTCCCTACCCCTAGGCAACCACAATCTGCACCCTATCTCTAGAGATTTGTCTCTTTTGGACATTTCCTGTTAATGTAACCATAAAATATGTGGTCTTTTATAACTGTTTTATTTTCACTCAACATAATGTTTTAGAGTGACTTTGAGTTATGGATGTAACTATTATATAGGTTGGTTATCGCAGATCCGTACTTGATTCTTTTGTGTTGCAGAATAATATAGTCCATTGCTGGGCTGTACCATATTTATGTATCCATTCATCGGTTGATGGACATTTGGATTGTTTCCCCTTTTCATCCAATATGGCAGTGAACACTCACCTCAAAACCTTTTTGTGTGGACATATTGATTTCATTTATTTTGTGAAAGAAAATACTCTACCTAGCAGGGGAATTGCTGGATCATGTAGTAACTTCCTGTTTTACGTTTTGAGGAGCCACTTGACTTTTTTCCCGGTGCCTGCTGTATTTTAGATTCCCAACAAGGGTTTTTTCAAGAGTAATTTCTCCAAGGCTCTAGAAATCCCATATAAAATCTGTTGGATAACTCTTTCATAAACAGATTTTTATCTGTGTGAAACTCTATGCTTTTGCGCATGTGGACTTTTTGGTGTTTCTTATTTAATGGAAAATATCCTTACTTCCTGTAGAGTTGAACACTTAGGATTCGTGTTTTCAAAATGAAACTTATAAAGGAAAACGCTTCACAAACAATTCTATTTGCGAGGAATGAATTGATTGGAATTTGATGACTTGTTAGATTTTAAATTTTTACTATTTCATTTTTTGTTTAAGATAGCATCACTTTTTGGCCCCTACCTCACATGTAATGGTATGCATAGTTTTAACTAATGTGTTGTTGTTTATACTACTACTTCTCCTGTTAAATTTCCTTTTTTCCATGTGTCTTTCCCTGGATTCGCTGCTTTGTGATCACAAGAGGAATTCCTGACTTACCTTGAACACTACCAGCTAACGATTCCAATAAGGGTTGATCAAAATGGAGCTTTTCTCAGCTTTACTGTGAAGAACGATAAACACTCAAGGCGAAGGCGGAGCATGCACCCTCTTGACCCACAACAGGCGGCCTCTAAGTTATTTTTCAAACTTTCAGCCTATGGCAAGCACTTTCACCTAAACTTGACTCTCAACACGGAGTTTGTGTCCAAACATTTTACAGTCGAATATTGGGGGAGAGATGGACCCCAGTGGAAACATGACTTTTTAGACAACTGTCACTATACAGGATACTTGCAGGATCAGCACAGCACGACCAAAGTGGCTTTAAGCAACTGTGTTGGGTTGGTAAGTAGATGTTATCTTTTACATTTTGGATGGGCAAACAAGTTCACAGTAGGAATGTCTTTTCTCAGATTGAATACAAACACACACACATATGATTTCAATAGAGAAGGTAATAGTCTGAAAGATTTTTCCCGCCTGACTTTATTTTTAACACTCTTTTAAATAATTGCTGCACTGAATTTGTGAGGAACAGCTTTTTAAGCCTTATAATATTAGTACAAAAGCAAATGAATCATCAGGCATCTGTTCAGATATATTTTTCTATGCAAACAAAGATATATCTTATTCATAAATCAGACTTGGTCATTCCTGAAGAGTTGAAGGGTGTGTGTATGAATCTGTGTATGTGATAGGATGTCATCAATTGACTCTTTAGTTTCTTTGTATCATATCTTTCTTTCTCTGGTAGGTAAATGAGGTTAAAATCACTTGTCATCTATTTTAGGCCTATAATTGAAGCAAAATCATGGAATAACCTGACCTCACTTTCATATAAAGATTGATGATAAATCTTAAAAAATGGATTCACGAGTGCAGTGTAGATGCCGAGTTTCTGAATCCATCATGGTTTAATACTAAATGCATTCTTCAAAGTTGTGCCTAATAATGGTTGCAGAACAAACATTTACAAACTTTTGTGCTTTTACTGCTCAAGCTAGTGTGGATAGTTCATTAAAGCTTTACCTGTCATGGTGAATATTTTGATGGCCAATGCATATTTTCAACATTTTAAAAGACTTATTCCACCATACCAATATCCTCATTAATCCATAAGTATAATTATAACTGGGCATAAAAAAGTATTATCCAGAAGCATAAGATGGAGAATAATTTTCACTATATCAAGATAGAAAAGTGTGCCCAGGTTATTCATTTTCTATGACTGTGAACTAAAATGAAACAAAAAATTACTTAGATTTTAATATATTTAATTCCTATAAATATGTTGTATAAACTAAACTTGTTACTGTTTTTTTTAAAACTTTGTATTGTGACTTGGGTGCAAATTTATAGAGTAAATTGGTTTTCCACCCAATAGATTCATACATATTTTATTTTGTGATCTGGATGGCATAATTTTTGCCCCTATAACTCCTTTTAGGGTTTCATATATAAAACAGACTTAAAAATAATTTTATCCAAAATAAATTATGGAAATATCAGTCTCCACAATCTGGAGGCCAGGAGAGCTTGATGGTGCCTGGTTACCACTGCCAACTGATCTGGAAAGGACTGCATTAGACTGTCCTGGACCGGGGGTGGGGGAGGGGGATGTCCAACAGAATCCCAATCATAAGAGCTCACTGGGCTTACTGGTTGTATAGAGGCTAGTTCCCACATGGGGTCGGAGGGCTGTGGAGTGACTGGAAGTGTAAGATGGGTTTAATGATGTAGGAAGTAATCTGGGAGAAAGGTGGAGGAGGCTGCTCTGACAAAGCTTAATAGCCTTGGAAACCCCGTGGAGTAGCTCTTCTGTGCCCTGTAGAGTCTCTTGGTGGGAAGTCAACTGGAGGCCCGTGGATTGGGGCACTTTATAAAAGGGGTAGGTTTTATAAAAGGCAATGGAGAAGAGAATGAATTTGCATTGAACTTGGCGTGAGAAGTTAGAGGAGTTGTGGTATATTAACCTTGAGCAGCTAACCACAGAGTCTGTGATTTGAACCCACCGGTCACTCTGCAGGAGAAAGATGATGTTGACTCTTGTTGAGTTCTTGGGAACCCGAAAGGCTGTTCTGCTCTGTCTAGGGTGGCTATGAGTCAGAATCAACTTGATAGTAGTGCATTTGGTTTTGAATTTTTAGCATCTAATAAAATGCATACTGCTTAGTTCTTGTAGGTATCTGGTATTACTTCTTTTTAAATTGAAATAAAATGGATATGGATGTTGTCATTGAAGATGTGGGCTGCTAACTGAAAGGTCAGCAGTTTGAAACCACCAGCTGCTCTGTGAAAGAGAGTTCAGGCTTTTACTCCTGAGAAGAGTTAAAATTTCCCAAACCCACAGTTCTACCCAGTCCTGTTGGGTCACTGAATTGGAACTGGCTCGTGGGCAGTGAGAATTTTGAGAGCTGTTACCCAGCCAGGCCTCCCTCCCTTGGTGGGACTACAAAACAAAGGCTGGATGGGAATGACAGGGGAACCTTTACTTTCAAGGAGCAAGTCAAAAGTAGAGTCCCTAAGGCAAGGCCCTGAAAAAGGGGATTTTGAAATTTATTTGTGTATACCAGGAAGTACATTGAGGTGATTATGAATATTTAATAGATTTCTGAGGCATGGTCATGAATATACATTGGCCTGTGGTTACGATTCTTGGCCAGACAATGGCTTATTGAACCTCTCACTTCGAAATAAGTTGTTTGGGTGACGTCTTTCCGGTGACTTTTGTCCCTTGACCAAAGTTCGTTTGTTTAGAGTCAACTGTTGATGGCAGCTATTGGGTGGGCTAGATCTGGTCATGACTGATGCTCACTTGCTGAGAAGAGGGCTCACAAGAAACTGGTTGTCAGGAGGGAAAGAACAGGTAAATTATAGGCTCTACTTGAGGTTTCTGCTTCAACATCCGTTGACAGTATCTCTTACATCCTAACGGCAGATTCATTGGGCAAGGTTGTGGAATTTACAGTGTTACACAGAGGTCAGTGGGTTGAGAGGTGGCCTCATAGCTGAGAAAGGGAATGCTGGATTAAAGAAAGATGAAGAGACTGACTTTGACACAGTAAATGGAAGGTATCTAAAAAAAAGACTCTTTAGGAACTACAGCTCTGAAATTATGAAATTGGAAACAAATCCTTTTAGAGTCATTGATCTAGGCGATTGTTGAGGAGCATTTGAAAAATGCTGGTTTACAAGTCAAAATGGACGTTCTTCTGCATCCTAGGGACTCGCGTGCAGAGGGTCCCCCATCCGCTTGTGTCGAGGCTTGCTCTAGTCTCTTGTTCTAGCTCTCTTTCTGTGTTACTTTGCTTCCAATTGAAAGTTCATGGTCAGTGTTAACTTTGATTTCTGATCAAGATGCAGTCTGTCAGGCTTGTTCCCTAAAGTTTCTATTGCCCCTTTAGCAATTAATAAGGAGTTGATGAGGAGGTGTTTTGAGCCTATGTAAATATTCTGCTTCTCCTCCTACTTTGAGCCACTAACTTTAGTAAGCCATGCCATCGTTCTTCCTCGGTTTCATTAGACCTTTTTAAGGAAAAAAACGACTAAACAAGTTTTTCCCATTATGCCAAAACCACACTTTTAATTAACTCTGTTTCTATATTTCTACATAAAATACACATGCATTTTGAATCTAAATAGAGCTTATTAGTCTGTTCTCATCACATTTCCTCACACCATTTCAGCCATTGCGTTCTTCCAAGGACAGAGTTCCCAACAGTCTATTACTCTTTCAAAATAATGTCACATTCTAGTCTGCCTTATATTTGGACAATGACTTTCTTATCTAAATAGTGTTTTTCTGGAATATATAATTCTAATTTTTCAAATACAGAACACCATATTATTTCTTTCCTAAGAATTATGCAGTTTTTAGTTTCTATGTCTATTGCTTTGCGTACAATCTCTGGAAGCATTTTTTCCCTGCAGACTACTGGTTAATTAATTCTTGAGCTACTGGACCTGTCTCATCTTAGGAGGCCCTGCTTCCTGGTTCATCCACGTGTGCCCTTTTCTGAGCTCATACCCTGTTGATGTGACATGTCTCCAAGTACTTAGCCCAGACAGGTTCATGGGAATTAAAGCTTTTGAGTTCTTGCCTATTTGAAAATGAATTTAACTTGACTTCACATTTTATTAGTAATTTGGCTGGATATGGGATTCTAGGTTAAAAAATGATTTTTCTCTCAGAAACTTGAATAATGAAATTTTCAATGGGAATCAGGTATTAAATGTAGCTGTAAGATTATATAGCTTTACAAAAGATTTAAAAAGGTCTAAGGATTTAAAAATTAACATCAATTCATTTGGGTGCTGTGTAGAAGTCTGCTGAGAGTCAAAATCTTGTTCTAGTTATTTAAAATAGAAATGAAAGCTTATATGCTATTTAAATTTTTACTTGTCCTGTTTCACAATTTTATAATAATTTGGCTAAGCATAGTCCCTTTTTCTTCTCTCTCTAAATAAAAATCATAAAATAAACTAGGATATACCTAGTAGGTACTTTCAATTTAAAGATCCTCTTCAGCTTCCTCACCCTCTTCCTCCTCTCCCTCCTCCTTCTCCTCCCCCTGCTTGCTGCCATAGAGTCAATGCTGACTCACAGCGACCCCTATGGGTTTCTGAGACTGGAACTGTTTACGGGAGTAGAAAGCCCAGTCTTTCTCCCATGGAACTGCCGGGGTTCTGAATTGTTAGTCATGAGATTCCAGTCCAATGCATAAGCCCTACACTTCTCCCAGGGTGCCTCTCTTCAGCTTCCTACTGAAAAGATAACTAATCTCAATTTTATCTCCTTGATTTTTCCTTCCTTTGCTGGAATTAATTCTGTGCCCGTCACATCTTTCTGTCTTTTACTGTCTTTTTTTATGCCCCTTTCACATTTTAAGTTCTAGGAGATTCCAGTTTGACTTTTCCTTTTTTCACACCCCGCCCCACCGCCCCCAAATTATAAAAGTCATATTTCGCATTCTCAAGAGCTCTTCCTCTTTTCTGATTGAGATTTTCTTCTTATATTCTGTTCTTATTTCATGAATAAAGCGTTTCCTTCAATCCCTTAGAAGATACGAATGACCAGATAGCTGAGTAGAACAGTTCAATGGCCCCAATGACGCTTCCTTTTCACGTCCTTTGGTCCACAATTGCCTTTCTACCTTTGCCATTATTCACGGGCTCATTCACCAAGTGCTTTTGCAGAAGTTCCATATGCCCAGATGCCCTGGCGGCACAGTGATTATGTTCTGGGCTGCCAAGTACAGGCAGCTGCTAGAAACCACGAGCTGCTCTGAAGGAGAAAGATGGGTCATCCTGTCCCCACAGCCACCGCCACAGCCTCAGAAACTCACAGGGACACTTCGACTCCGTCCTAGTGGGTCACTGTGAGTCGGCACTGACTTGATGGCAGTGAGTGGGCTTGGGTTGGACTGGAAGCTCTTTCTACTGCTGTTGTAAGGTGCCGTGGACTTGGCTCTGACTCATAGTGACCCTGTGTATGACCACACATAACACCACCTGGCTCTGCTCCATCCTCATGGTTATGTGTGAGCCCATTGTTGCAGCCACTGTGTCGATTCATCTTGTCAAGGGCCTTTTTCTTTTTCACTGCCCTTCTGCTTTCTCAAGTATGACATCCTTTCCCAGGCAAGGGTCTCTCCTGATACCATGTGCAAAGTGCACGAGGCCAGGGTAGGTAAGGCCCTAGAAAATCCCACTTCTAGGTGCCAGGAGTGCACAAAACAAGCAAGCAAACAAATAAAATCCCGACCACTGTGAAGCTTGCACTCTAGTTGAAGAGATACACAATTATTAAGATATATGATAAATGGTAAGGAGAAAAAATTGTGTGAAGCCTGTAAGAGAAATGAGGAATGAAATGAATCTTGGTATCAAAGCAGTAAAAATAAAAAAGAAATAAAGTGGTAACATTTTGAGGTGGACATTTTAAATTCCGAGCTGAGAGTGTTTGAGGAACCGCAAGGAAGTCACTGACAGGAGCCAAGTGAAGCGAGGGCGTGAGGTCCGAAAGGTAAGTGAGGCTCAGGTCGTAGAAGAGTAGGGTAAGATCAGCGAGGATTCCAGCATCGGGGCTTGAACAGCTAGCAGGCTGTAGCAGCCGGGAACAAGGATGAGAAAGATCCAGTCTTTAGCTGATACAGAAAAATAGTAGGAGGAATAGGTTTTGGGGGGTTTCTATCACGAGCTCAGTTTGGGACTCACTGGGCTGGAGACATTGCACAGCAAGTTAGGTGTGCCACTTTGAAGGCCAAGGATGACAAGTGAGCAGGACTTACACATCTGGTGACCGTTGATTCACAGATGATATTTAAAGCCAGCGGGATGGATGACATTATTTTAAGAGGGAGTAGGAACCGAACAGAGATGAAGTTTAAGCACTAAGGAATTAAGGAGATCGGAGAGCTGACAAGACAGAAACCGCAAAAAACACAGGTGTAAGAAAGTTTCAAGATCACCGGACGTGTTTTCCGAAGAAAGTGGTGCTGTGAGTCACAATACGAGTAGGGCCGAGAACTGACCATTGCGTTTGTCAACCAGGAGCTGATTGGTGATCGGTGACCACCCCGAAAGCAGTTTTGGTGAAGTTGTGGTGGGGCTTTCAGGAGAAGCTGGTTGGGATAGGTGTGAGGGACAGTGGGAGAAGAAAAAAGAGCAAAGAGGCAAGTATTTCTAGGACTTGTGGAAAAGTGAGAAACAACTGGTCCGAAGCAGCTCTCAGAGACGGAGGGAAACAAGTTCAGTGCCGTGTGGTGGCTCAGAGTGCAGGTTCCAAGAATTCTTCCTTTCGCCCCGTCTCATCGGCTCTTGGCAAAGTGGGGGAGATAGTAGTACTCACCTCACGGAGCTGCGAGGATTAACTGAGATAATGTGGGCAAACATCATATACCCTACCGAACACATAGCCTCAGGGTTGTCACTCCGAGTCCTCTTATTCTGCAAGTCAAATATTTGGTTTTTTTATCAGGTGCTGCCTCCATTCCGCCTCACACCCCACCCTTCATGTCTCTGGCCTTCCCATTTCCTCTGCTCACACCCAGGGCGCCTTAAGTGCGTTCCTCTTTCTGGGCCGCACTTCCTCTACTTCCCTCTGACCCAAGCTTCTCATGCAAGCGGCCCTTTCCGCAAGCACGGCGCCTGCTTGGCCAGCGGCCAGCACCTTGCTGATGGACCCTTGGAATCAGTGCCTGCTCAGGTCTCGCTCCGTCCCTGTATGCTGCCTCCATCCCCTCCACCCCCTGTTTGCAATTACGTGTACTTTACGTACTAAGACCAGCCATGGTGCAAATCAGGTGAATTAGCCAGGGTTTTTGCCGTAGCTCTCAGCTCATTTCCCAGGGGTGACGGTCAACTTCATCTACAAGTGCGAGCCACTCTGGTTATGTCTTACCTTTCCTCCTACAGATGAGGCGCTTGCTGAACGTAACTTTTCCCAAATTGAATCACAGAGGTTTGGAATTAAAAGGGGCTTTAGGGATTATCTAGGCTGGAGGGTTTTAACTTTCTAAAGCGGCAAAATCCTTTGCTCCACTGAAAGGCTATGTGGAAACTTCGTGTATAAATTCATAAAAGCGCTGTTGATGTTCAGAAACCCGGGAATCTATGCCCCCTGGGTCTCCTTTGTTGTCTGAGACTGTCCCCTGAGGCCACCTCAGGACCTGAGGACTCCCAGAGGGCTTTTTCAAAACCACTAATTTAGCCCAACCCTTTCATTTTCCAGCTGAGGAAATAGGCCTGGGGAGTTTGGGTTTTATCCAACTTTTCAGGGCAGGTTACTTGGATTAAAAGCAGTTCTCACATATGGCAGATTTAGGAAAACACTAGTCGACGAGGGTGAACGTTATTAATTCTGATGCAGGTAGCTTTTTTGCCATCTCATTTCTTATCATCATCCAGCATTTATTTGATTTAATTACTATAGCTACAATATTTTCTTTGGCTCTCATCGATTCAAGGAAGTAGTATGAGATGTAGCCCTCTGTCTTAAGGAACCAAGTCATCCAATTGAGAAGGTAAAACATGCCCCAAAGTTAAATGCAGAATTTAAAATACAGCTACAAGGTATGAGAGGTAATAAAAAGTGTGAAATAAATGACAATAAGCAACATTGGAGCTGAGAGGAGGGTGTAGACATACTGACCGGGCCTGGAAACTTTTGTTTGAATGGTTCCTCTGGATGTTAGTCACATTTAATAGAGGTGAACACATTCGAATCGTGCACTTTTCTTTTTAACTCAGTGTGAATAGCAGGAAGGCTTATGGAGCAGACCCATTTTCCATCCACCAGTCCATACACATTTTGTTTTTATCTCGCCAATTGCAGCTCCCACAATGTAACAGCCTATATCCTACTTCTTTCATGTGTTTCCGGTCTCCATTCCTCCTCCTTTCCTAACCCTTCTCAACAATGTCCTTGGGGTCAATGCTATCCTTTTGCTACCACATGGTGTAGTATTCTAAGTGTGCATACCTCCCTAGTGTTATTTCCCCCCTTTTGAATTTGTTTGGCTGAAAATGGAGCCATAGGGGAAGCGTTTATCTGTAGACTGGAAGGATCCTTTCAGGGTTCCACCAGTCACCACCAGGCCAGGAAGCCTTGTCCTTTTTATGACCTTGAGCTTTGTTCCACTCTCTCTAGCCTCCCTTTCATAGGTATTGGCAGAGACTCCATCTCGCTCTTCTGCTCTCAGGGTTGCAGAGACGGGTATGCGCATGGTCCATTAGTCCATGGGATCATTGTTGCCATGCGTTTTCAAATTTCTTCATAGAAATGTTTTAAAGAAGTGGTGTTACTGAGTTGGGTAGGATTGGGACTGCTGGATTCTATTTAAATTCTAACTCCTTCACATACTTCTGTGTAATCTTGGGTAAATTCTTAATCCTCCAGCCTCTTGCTGCATTGCAAAGTGAGGATGTATATTAACAAACATGAACTGATGTACCAGATAAGTCTTTAAAAAGCTAGACGTTTTTAAAACATATTTTTTATTCTTTTCTTTTTTCTATCTTAAATCAGTGAACGTGTCAGAAAGCTTCCAATGAGGGACCAGGTTCCTGTGTTTTAGCTTCTATGTCCCATGGTTTCTTGTATTTTTCTATATTTAGTCAGCAGTGGGGACATTCTAGGGATAGACGTGAAATTGGTTTATAATACTATGTCCATTTTCTAGGGACACAATCTGCACGTAAACACAGAGTACATAGTTAAGATGTGTGCACAATTTGGAAAAAACACAAGTGTTTGTAATAAGAGTTCCAAGCTACTCTGGGACATTGTTGGGGTGACTGGATGAAGTAATATGTGCTTTGCTGAGTAGAGCGTACGAACTTCTCAAGGAATCGAGAAATTTAGGTGCTGTGTTGGCGAGCACGGATAATGAACTGCAGTTTTATTAACATGTACTTTAACCTCTTTTGGGGGTGGTATCAATTCAGTTTTAATTTTGGGTAATCATGATAATAGCAATTGTTGAAAAAGATTTCCTTTTAGTGAACTGTTTCCTTTTCTTTTAGCATGGTGTTATTGCTACAGAAGATGAAGAATATTTCATCGAACCTTTAAAGAATACCACAGAGGATTCCAAGCATTTTAGCTATGAAAACGGCCATCCTCACGTTATCTATAAAAAGTCCACCCTCCAACAGCGGCATCTTTATGATCACTCTCATTGTGGGGTTTCAGGTGAGTAAGTGTGTGTCTCTCTTAGAAAGAGAGTTACGTGATATTGTGGGTTTCTCAGTCTTCTGGAGACTATAGCAAGGTTAATAATATAAGAATATAGAAAAATTAAGTGATTAAAATGATAGAATCCAGAGTCCTCTTGAAAGATAACACCTACCAATGGTCTCAGGGAAGTTTTGGAAGAACTCTGAAAAGTATTCAAAATAGAGGTCTGTGTGAAATTTGAAGAGGACAACAGAACAACGAACCCACTATTTATAGATTCATACACAGGCATTCACAGTAGTATATCTACTAAAGTGCTGCTTGGCTAGCCTGATCGTTTCATGCTAGGACCAAGAACCCAGAAACTTGAATAAGACAAAGAATCCTAAGGTAATTCATTAAAAAAAATCATTTTATTGATAAGAGTCCATACAGCTCTTATCACAATCCATCCATCCATCCATCCATCCATCCATCCATCCATCCATCCATCCATCCATCATCCCATCCATCCATCCATCCATCCATCCATCCATCCATCCATCCATCCATCCATCATTCCATCCATCCATCCATAATTCCATCCATCCATCATTCCATCCATCCATCATTCCATCCATCCATCCATCCATCATTCCATCCATCCATCCATCCATAATTCCATCCATCCATCATTCCATCCATCCATCCATCCATCCATCCATCCATCCATCCATCCATCATTCCATCCATCATTCCATCCATCCATCATTCCATCCATCCATCCATCCATCCATCCATCCATCATTCCATCCATCCATCCATCCATCATTCCATCCATCCATCCATCATTCCATCCATCCATCCATCCATCCATCCATCCATCCATCCATCCATCCATCCATCCATCCACTTATCAAGTACTTTGTACATATATTGCCCTCATCATTTTCAAAACATTTTCTTTCTACTTGAGCCCTTGGTATCAGCTCATTTTTACCCCTCCCCCACCCTCCCTTCCTCATGAACCCTTGATAATTTATACATTTTTTCATGTCTTTCACTGACCGCTGTCTCCCTTTACCCACTTTTCTGTTGTCCATCCCCCTGGCAGGGGGTTGTATGTAGATCCTTGTGATCAGTTCTCCCTTTCTGCCCACCTTCTCCTTACTCTCCTGGCATTGCTACTCTCATTATTGGTACTGTCATGTTTATCTGTCCCTGTTATCTGTACCTGTGTACATCCTCTGGTCCAGCTGGATTTTTAAGGCAGAATTGGGGTCATGATAGTGGTGGGGAGGAAGCATTAAAAACTAGAGGAAAGTTGTATGTTTTATCAGTGGTATACTGCACCCTGACTGGCTTGTCTCTTCCTTGTGACCTTTCTGTAAAGAGATGTCCAGTTGTCTACAGAGGTGCTTTGAGTCTCCACTCCACGCTCCCCCTCATTCACTTTGATATGATTTTTTTCCTTTGGGTCTTTGATGCCTGATGCCTGATCCCACCCATCGACATCTCATGATCACACCGGCTGCTGTGCTTCTTCCATGTGACCTTTGTTGCTTCTCAGCTAGATGACTATTACATCCTTTGATAGCCAGGCACCATCAGCTTTCTCTATTACCTTTGCTATGCACCCATTCATTTCGTTTTCAGTAATTGTGTAGTGAAGGTGCTCATCACAGAATGCCAGGTTATTAGAACAAAGTGTTCTTGTGTTGAGAGAGTATTTGAGGAGAGGTCCAACGTCCATCTGCTACCTTAATACTAATCCTATAAATATGTGTACATAGATCTATTTTACTATCTTCATATAGAAATAGTTTTACATATGCACATGCCTGTATTTAGACCTCTATAAATGTACTTTGCCTCCTGATTCTTTCATCTATTTCCATTTTCTTTCCACTTGTCCCACTATCATGTTCAACCTTCATTCAGCTACATTGCATTTGATCAAGCCCTACCAGGTATCCTAGGTCCTCCTCGCCTTAGATTTTAGATCACTTGTCTTTCTTTTGTTCCTAGGTTTGTTGGGACCCCCGGCTCACCCTCTCCCATGTTTTCTCCTCCAGATTGTTTATCTCACCTACCTTATCTAGACAGACATGCAAAAACAATAATAAGCACAAAACCAAAACAACAACTATAAATAGTTCCAAGTCTGTTTGTTGACATTTATGAGTGTTTTCCAGTTGATTTTTATGGGGTTCCCTGCCCTAGACCCAAAGTCTTTATAAGAAGTCACTTCTAAATTGAGATCTGAGAGATAAGAAGAGGGTTGGTAGGCTCAAGTGGGAGGCAGCTGTGACTAGAGTGTCCCACAAAGAGGAGACATCATCTACAAAGGTCCTGATCCAAGAGAAAGCATGTCACATTCCAGGAATGAACAATTCATTTGCCTGGAGATTAAAATTTAGCTTGCAGGGCCGGGGGTTGAGAAATTTGTGACGTATGAAGTTGTAGATAGGAAGAGGACTTGCCATGAGGAGTTTGGAAGCGATGCTAAGGAATTTTGTAGATGTAAATACAACCCATGGAAAGGGTTACAGCAAGTAGAATGGCATGAGCAGATTTGTTTTGGAAACATTATTCTGACATTAGGGACATGGGGACTGAATTAGAGGAGAGCAAGAGTGGATGTTTAGCTTAAAGATGAGAACCCTAGAGGGATATGGGATACAGCAACATGTAGTAGAAAGTAGCTGTGAACAAATCAGCCACTTCTCTTGGTGAGCACCGGCCCCAGGACACAACAGCTGTACCTCGCACAGGCACTCCTGTTAGGACGACTGCTTCTCGTGGTCGAAAGACTATCATGTTACAAAGAACCAGAAGAACACATTTCAGAGCGAGAATGGATTAAAGAACCGAAAATGATCAAAATAATGGATATGAAAGCACTGATTTACACATTTCAGCTTTTAGCTAGGGGAAGAAAAGACAAGGGGTGACTAGTATGCAAGCATGTTTTTATGATGATATTGCTCACTGACGGCCGAAGAGGAATTCATGCAGTTATATTAATGCAAGACAATATTTTTGCTCGTGTTTAACAATATTACCACACACTGAGTGTCTTAAACAACTCAATTTTATTTTCCCATGGGTTCTGTGGGTCTTGAATTCATGCACAGCTGGGCTCTCTGCTTAAGGCCTCACAAGGCTGAAATCAAGGTACCAGGTCAGGTTGAATTCTCATCTGGACTCTTGAATGAAGAAGAATCTGCTACTCTCTCTCTCTGGTTGTTGTAGATTCAGTTCCTTGTGGTTATAGGAGTAGGGGTGTTAGGGTTGCACTCATTGTCTGCCAGAGACTACATGTAATTCTTGTTATGTGCTACATGGCTCCTGGATGGTGGAAGTTGTGATAGTATGTAGTGCATTCATGGATCCATAGTCAGGGATCTATCAATCATATAGACCATATCATGCATCTATCATCAAGTGGATCATAGTGTACATGTATTGCCTTTGCAGTGTGCTATTAATGATAAAGCAACAGAGGGTTCCAACGTGAGAACAATTGTGAAGATGCGCAGGACCAGGCAGTGTTACCGTCTGTTGTATGTCTGAGTCACTATGAGTGTGACTGAGTCCGCAGCACTGAACCACCACCACCACCACCACCACCACCCACCACCTCCACCACCACCACCACCACCACCACCACCACCACCACCACCACCACCACCACCACCACCACCACCACCACCACCACCATCACCATCATCACCTCCACCACCTCCATCACCATCACCGTTTCTTAGGTTCATGTTGTTCATATTCTTGATCAGTTGAACATTCCCAAATCCAACCCAACCTACTGCCGTGGATTTGATTATAATTCATAGCAGCCCTACAGGGCAAAGTAGAACTTCCCCCATTTTCAAAACTGTAAATCTTCACAGAAACAGACTGACAAATCTTTGTCCCCTGGAACAGCTGGTGGGTTTGAATAGTGATGTTTTGATCAGCAGGAAGCTCTTTAACCGCTTCACCAATAGGGCTCCTTCGTTGACCATTATTGATGATGAATATGATTTCAGATAGCATGCTTATTATAAACATTTTAAAGAGAGTTCATTATTTTACCATTTCCACTTTCCTTACCTGGAAAGAAATCTTGATGTTAGGTACTTTATGAGACACGGAGCCTCATGAAAGATCCATTAAAAAAAAAGTGTCGGCCAATGGAGATCCCCTCACAGAGGGGTTCAGGAGAGGAGATGGGTCAATGAGGGTGCGATGTAGTACCGATGAAGAACAAAACTTTCCCCCAGATCCTGGATGCTTCCTCCCCCCAACTACCATGATCCGAATTCTACCTTGCAGGGCTGGATAGGGCAGAGGGTGTACACTGGTACATATGAGGGCTAGAGGCACAGGTAATCCAGGGTGGATGATACCTTCAGGACCAAGGGTGTGAGGGGCGATGCTGGGAGAGTGGAGGGCAAGTGGGTTGGAAAGGGGGAACTGATTACAGGGATCCACATGTGACCTCCTCCCTGGGAGATGGACGGCAGAGAAGGGGGGGTGGAGGGAGACTCCGGATAGGGCAAGATATGACAAAATAATGATGTATAAATTACCAAGGGCACATTAGGAGGGGGGAGCGGGGAGGGAGGGGAAAAAAAAAGAGGACCTGATGCAAAGGGCTTAAGTGGAGAGCAAATGCTTTGAGAATGATTGGGACAGGGAATGTATGGATGTGCTTTATACAATTGATGTATGTATATGTATGGATTGTGATAAGAGTTGTATGAGTCCCTAATAAAATGTAAAAAAAGAAAAGAAGTGGAAAAAAAAGAAAATGATTAGGGCAAAGAATGTACAGATGTGCTTTATACAACTGATGTATGTATATGTATGGACAGTGATAAGAGCTGTATGAGCCCCTAATAAATTGTTTAAAAAAAGAAAAAAAAGTAAATTTAATTACTGTACCCATCTGAATTGGTTGTTTTTATTGTAGATCTCACAAGAAATGGAAAACCTTGGTGGCTGAATGATACATCCACATTTTCTGCTTCACTACCAGTTAATGACACAGCTATCCGCCACAGACAGAAGAGATCAATTAGCATTGAGCGGTTTGTGGAGACATTGGTCGTAGCAGACAAAATGATGGTGGGCTACCATGGCCGGAAAGACATTGAACATTACATTTTGAGTGTAATGAATATTGTAAGTTTGATCCCTCTGTGCAATACTCTTCCTAATACTTCATCGTGGTTGTTTTTATTTTGGAATTGGTGTCTCAGATTTTTATTGCAAAGTGGAGTTGATGCTCATTCTTCCCAGACTCAGTACTTGCAAATTCACTGTCTGGTGAAAATTCCACTCAGTACTGGTAGTCCTTTAGGGGTCATTTGCAAATATGTTGTACATCCACACAACTGCGAAAAACTCGAGTCGCTCAAGGGGCACTTGTCTGCTGAGATGGATGGAACCAGGCTGGTTTAGTGTCTCAGTGTATGTGGGCGTGCTGTAGAACACAACTCCCTGGAACCAGGAGAAACAACTGTTTATCATAATTTAAACATTTACTCACTGAAAGTCTATGAAAGTTCCAATTTCAGCTTCAGAATGTTTAGAATGCTTCAGCTATAGAAAATAAATATAAAGGTTAGCCTTACAGCTCATTTGCAGCTAAGACTTTTTGAATGGGTCAGGTTAAGCGTTGCTTAAAGGGTTTCTATGAAATGGAAATATCAGCTCATGCTCTAGTTACTGTATTTCGCCTCTTGGGGAAAATATATTTTGAGGTACATGTGTATAGTGAATCTTTAGACCAATATGTGTATGCCCACAGTGAAATTTATTTAAACATAAGATTACTACCCTTAAAAACAATCAAGTCATCACTCTGTGTTTTTGTCTGACTTTGTGTCTTTTCTTATTTTCTGGAGGCCAGGTTGCCAAACTTTACCGTGATTCCAGCCTAGGAAACGTTGTGAATATTATAGTGGCCCGACTGATTGTTCTCACGGAAGATCAGGTAACAATGGTCTTTGTTTCTCAGTTCAAAGCTCTGAGCATATAAGCTGTAGAATTAGGCGTTTTCAAAGTACTTAGTTTACGATGGATTGTCCTAGCAATTTTTAGTTGAGTCTGATTTTCAACGCTAAGCATTTAGTATTTAAGCAAGATATGGGTCGTTTATAAGATTCTATCTCTTAGGGCAAGTGAAAGCGAGGTAAATGTGTCTTAGCTACATATTTCAGAATAAGGAAGAACATTTGCATGGCAAACTTTAATACTGATGCTGGCTTTGTTTATTGATAACCTCACTCAGGGTCACAGTATTATAGCTGGAACTGGGAAGCGTGTCAGTTCAATAATGCACTAAAGAAACTTTAGGTCAGATTTGACAGAGATAAAAATTGGCAAGAGATTATCCCTAGAAACGACTGCTTCTAATTAGAGCCCCATTTTAGTCTTCAAAAGTTGTAACGACTGACCTTAGTAATGCGTTTGGAACCTTTCTGGTATGCATGTTGTATTGCAGCCAAGCTTGGAGATAAACCACCATGCAGACAAGTCCCTCGATAGCTTCTGTAAGTGGCAGAAATCCATTCTCTCCCACCAAAGTGACGGAAACACCATTCCAGAAAATGGGATTGCCCACCACGATAACGCAGTTCTTATTACTAGGTATGGTTTGTTGCAAGTATTTTCTTTTTGTTTGTTGTGTTTGTTTATATTGTAATTGTATTTGGCTCTACCTAAAGCCTCATCTGGGTAATAAGTAGAAAAGGGAAAATCATCATTGGTTTTTAGCCACTGAGAAGGAGGGTGTCACGCCATTCCTGTGTTTGTCGTATAGGAATAAAAGAGAAGTCTGAGATTTGACTTAGAAATTTGGTAAATATTCTTCCCTTCTATTATTGAGGTCTATATTCATAGGATTTGATGGAAGCACATGTATAATTTGGAAATTGAATCAAATGTATACTAAATGCATACTTTAAAAGTATGGGAAATACGTATTAAAAAATAAGAGTTGTTACTCATGGTTGTAAAATATATGAACTGTTCTTATTCCCAAGTTGATTTAAGACTTGTTTAAAGGGAAGGAAGAGATCAGCAGTTATACATATTACTTAAGAGAATGTTTGTTTAATTGTGAAATGCTTAAAAAAAAGTAAAAAAAATCAAAGGCAAATCTATTATATGTTGACAGCTTTGCTTTCAAGGAAAATTATGAGCACTCAGTTATAATCCACTGCATTTATATGTTGCTTTATAGTTTTACAAAGCTCTCTTCAGATATATTGTGTGCTTAATTCCCCAACAACTTTGTGAAATAGACACCATTGTTATTACTATTTACTTTGGTACTGGAAATGACGAAACTGGTTCACTCAGTTAATAAGGTGAATGAGCAGTGCTCATATCCAGGTGATATCATACTATTATACTATGACCATACAATGCTCTGTTTTACTATTTTCTTCTCTAAGTGTGACTGAATGAGCCCTCGTGGCTTAATGGGTTACACATTGGACTGTGAAATGCAAGGTCACCAGTTTGAAACCACCAGCCACTCCATTGGAGAAAGATAAGGCTTTCTACGTCCCTAAAGATTTATAGTCTCAGAAACCTACAGGGCAGTTCGACCCTGTCCTATAGAATTGCTGTGAGCCAGAACTTATGGTAGTGAGTTTGAAGTTCATTGTAGTTGGCTACAAACATTATGCGGAAGTTGTTTTCAAAGAAGTGTGCCTTGAAGTCTCCTGTCATTATTTTAAAACAGCAACAGGCAAAATGGAATATTATCCTTTTTTTGGTTAAGTGGAATAATAGTTTTGTTCTCTGGATTATTTCCTTTACTTTGTAAGGCTGAGGTTAACATATCTGTCACCGTGGAGGGCTTGCTTTTGCTACACTGGATTCTAAAGAGCTGTAAAGTACAGCTGTTCTTCGTTATCTGTAGAGCCTATATTTACAAATTCAGCTATTTGCTAAAATTCATCTGGGACCCCCCAAATCAGTAGTTGTGCTGCTTTCAGGATCTGTGGAAGTACGTAGAGGGTCAAAAGTTTTGAGTCATCTGTCATGCGAGTTGGCTGAAGTTGAACGAGGAGGTCCTCTGTCTTCTTGTTTCGGCTCTCCTACTGCAAATGCGCGCTGTAACAGGAAAGCAAAGCCTCTGTTGCTGCTTCCTGAGTGCTGCATTTCTGGACGTTTTGTTGGACTGGCGATATCATGGTTGAAAATGGCTGTCGAGCACAGAATTGAAGTGTTGCCTAGAGTTTCTATGCTCAAGAAGGCTGAGATGTACCTCAGAAAGAAAATGTGTGTTAGGTAAGCTTGGTTCAGATATTGTGGGCCATGAGTTCAATGTGACTGAATCAACAAAATATATTAGCCAAGGGGTCGCTAACACAGACACTCACGAATCAAGGTTACACATTGATTGTTTGATGTCATCATCTGAGGCTTGCATAAAATTGACTCTGCTTTTCATCTGGGGGCAGTGGCTCACTTATTCCTTATTTAGCATCTTCAGTGACTTTCTAGAACAAATCACCATGAAAAACAAGCACTGACTGCACCTGAGATCCGAATCTTGAGATCCAGAAAGAAACTGTGAATTTAACGTTTAGAAAATTTTTCTTGTTAATCGAATTGCAGAGTTAAAATTTCTGAGTATATTGTTATTATTATTAGTTACACTTTCTTTAGTTGTTGCTAGGTGCCAGAGAGTTGTCTCCCCACCATAGTGACCCCATGAACAACGTGGTCCTATGCGATCCGCACAATTATTCCTCTGCCCGAGCCCATTGATGCAGCCACTGCCTCAATGCATCTTGTCAAGGGCTTGCCTCTTTTTTGCCTCCCCTCCGCTTTACCAACCATGATGTCCTTCTCCAGGGACTGGTCTCCCCTGACAAGATGTCCAAAGTATGTCAAAAGAAGTCTTGCCACCCTGGCCTCTAAGGAACACTCTGTCCTTGTTCTAATACAGATGTTTGTCCTTTTAGCTGTCCATGGTGCTTTCGCTCTTTTTCTCCAGTACCACCATTCAAATGCATCCATTCTTCTTCCGTCTTCCTTATCCAGTGCCCGACTTTCACATACGTATGATGCAATCAATGGAGAATACCATGGCTAGGGTCAGGTGCACCTTAGTCCTCCAAGAGCATCCGTGCTCTTCAAGACTCTAAAGAGGTCTTGTGCAGCAGGTTTATCCAATGCAATATGTCTTTTGATCTCTTGTCTGTTGCTTCCATGAGCATTGATTGTGGGTCCAAGACAGAAACTTGACAACTTCAATCTTTTCTCCATTTATCATGATGATACCTATTCGTTCAGTTGTGAGGATTTCGGTCGTCCTTACATTGAGTTGTAATCCATACTGAAGGCTATAGCCCTTGATCTTCATCAGCAAATGACTTTCAGCAAGCAAAGTTGTGCCAACTGAGTACTACAGGGTGTTAATAAGCCTTCCTCCAATCCTGACTGCCACACTCTTCTGCACATCATCCAGGTTCTCTGATAATTTGCTCAGCACACAGATTGAACAAGTCTGATGAAAAGATACAGCCCTGATGTACACCTTCCCTGATTTTAAATCATGCGATATGCCCTTGCATTGTCATCGTAACCGCTTCTTGATCCGTATACAAGTTTTATATGTGCACAATGAAGTGTTCTGCAATGTCCATCCATCCCAAGGTTTCCCAGTTTATTATGGTAGACATGGTCCAATACCTTTCCACAGTCAATGAAACACAAGTTAACATCTTTCTGTTATTTTCTGCTTTGA
The DNA here is from genome assembly GCF_050624435.1 of Tenrec ecaudatus. NCBI lineage: Eukaryota > Metazoa > Chordata > Mammalia > Afrosoricida > Tenrecidae > Tenrec > Tenrec ecaudatus. The sequence goes on along the minus strand of NC_134531.1, from coordinate 62,294,311 downwards.
GCCAAGATCCATTTGACATCAGCAATGATGTCCCTTGCTCCATGTCCTCTCCTGAATCCAGCCTGAACATCGATCAGTTCCCCGTCAATATACTGCCGTAACCATTGTTGTAGGAGCTTAAAATTTGCTGGTGTGCAGTATCAATGATATCATTCTATAGTTTGAGCATTCTGTTGTGTTACCTTTGTTTGGAATTGGCACAAATATGGATCCCTTCCAGTCATTTGGAAGAAAGCTGTCTTCCAAATTTCCTGGAGTAGACTACTGAATGCTTCCAGTGCTTCATCAGCTTTCTGAAAGCTTAAGGGTTCCTGGGGGCATAGTAGTGATGTGCTGGGCTTTGATCAGCATGGTTGTCAGTTCAAAACTAGAAGCAGCTCTGGAGGAGAAAGACCTGGTTTTCTACTCTCATAAACAGTTATAGTCAGCCTTGACTCAAGGGCAGTGAGTTTGGTTTTGGTTTGATGGAATCAAAACAAGTCACATTGTTCCGTCTTCATATGTATTGACATGGCAGCCTGATAAGTGCTGCAATTTATTAGAGTCTTATAGTCTGGATGATTCCTGAATGTATTTAAAGAATTTTTAAAAAATACTAGAAATGGTACAAATGTGTTTCTCTCTCTGTATATATGTGATTGGCATCAGTGAGATCCCTCTGACACATATGACACCATTATGAATTAAAATGGACTCAAAGTCAACTGAAAATGAACAAAGTTTATTTAAATCATATTGTTGGTTAGTAACTTTAAAAAAAAAAGAGGATATAACACTGTACAACTATTTAAGTAAAACAAGATTACTAGTTTGGGATGTGCTTTTAACTGTAGAAAAATAATTTAAGATAGTAGAATCAGACTGTATACACTTTAGAAGTTACACATGCCACAAAACATTTAGATTATCTTTATTAAGCTTTATACACACAGAATGCAAGTTAATAGCTATTTAAACTCCTATAATTTGACAGATTATTAGAGTGATTTTTATTTCTTCATGAAGTCAGGAAATATCTACAACAAGTTTAATGTCAGAGCATTTTTAAAATTTGCCAGAAGCAAATTATCCAAGAAATCCATGTACCATCTGAATTAGGTAAGAATTTAGTGATATTGGGTGTACTTGTAGCCATGTTTAACAATTAGCATGAATAGATGAATGCTTTTTTTGTTGTTGCTTTCTCCTCTATAGGTAATAGTAATTCTATTTTTCAGGTTTTGGATATGAACATATAACAATTAAAAACATTTTTATTGATGGCTCTTACATCTCTTATCACAATCCATACATTCATCCAGTGTGTCAAGCACATTTGCACATATGCCACCATCATCATTTTCAAAGCATTCTCTTCCCACTTGAGCCCCTGATATCAGCTCCCCATTTATTTCCCCTCCCTCCCCTTCCCTCCCTCATAAACCCTTGGTAAGTTATAGATTATTTTTTCCATATCTTATTTCATCCTCCATCACCCCTCACCCACTTTTCTGTTATTCGTACCCTTGGGAGGGGATTCTTGGTTGATCCTTGTGATCGTTTCCTCCTTTCTCCCCCACCCTCTCCTAATCCGTTTGATATCTCTGCTCTCCTTGTTGGCCCTGAGGGGTTTGTCTATCCTGGATTCCCTGTGTGTGGGCTTTCATCTGTAGCAGTGCGCATGTTCTGTCTAATCCGCTTTGTAAGGTAGAATTGAGGTCATGATAGTGGGGTGAAAGAAGCACCAAAGAGATAGAAGAAAGTTGTGTTTTTCATTGGTGCTATATTGCACCCTGACTGGCTCATCTCTTCCCTGTGACCCCTCTGTGACGGGATGTCCAATTGTCTACAGATGGGCATTGGATCTCCACTAAATGCTCTCACCCCCACCCCATTCACCTTGGGTATGGTTTTATTCTGGGTCTTACATGCCTGATACCTGATCCCATCAACACCTCATGATCACACAGGCTGGTGTGCTTCTTTCATGTGGGCTTTGTTGCTTTTCAGCTAGATGGCCACTTGTTTATCTTCAAACCTTTAAGATCCAAGACGCTATATCTTTTGATAGGCAGGCACCATCAGCTTTCTTCACCACATTTGTTTATGTACCCATTGTGTTTTCAGCAATTATGTCGGGAAGGTAAGCATCACAGCATGCTGGATTGTTAGAACAAAGTGTTCTTGGAACATATAGCAATTTGTATGTTTAGAATTAGACATAGTGTCTAAGTCCTTTTTCTTTGGTAGTAGCTTTACTGAGCTAAAATTGATTCACCATACCATGTATAATTCACTCATTTAATATGTCTAATTCAATGGTTTTTATTATATTTATAGAGCTGTGCAGCCTTATCCAAAATCAGTTTCATATTTCCAACACTCCCAAAGGAAATTGAGTATCCAGTTGACATTATCTCCACACTTCAACCCTGGACAACTGAACCACTAATCTGATTTCTGTTCTATAGATTTGTGTATTCTGACACTTTATATAAAGGAAACCATGCAGCATGTGGTCCTTCATAACTGACTTCTTTCCTTTAACAGAGTGCTTTCCAGGCTTAGTCATATTGCACCAAGAGTCAGTATTTCATTTCTTTTTATGAACTTATGTTCTTGAAAATTCAAGATAAGGAATTTTGAAGAATGCCTTTGTTAATTAAATTCTGCAAGGATTGTACTTCCTTTGAAAACTTTGTGTTAATGAAAGCATAGGACATGTAAATATACCTCAAGATGTAGATGCAAAAATTGCTCACCAAATCAAATAATTTAAAGTGTTTAATTAGAATGAGCAAAGTTATCCTCTTAAGGGGCCATGACTGTTTGCTTTGATGCTGCTGGATTATAAAAGGATCAGAATTTGCAGAGTCAACAAGTGTTTTCAGGCAGGCTTTTAAAGACTGCTAGAAGAGATGTTTTCTTGCTTGGCAAGCGACCTATGCGTTTAAACTCTTTAAAAATAGAGTATATCAGGATTATATGTTGCCTCTATCATTGTTATTGGTACAGATAAAGAAAAAATATTCAATATAGTGTTCACTCATGGAGTTTTTCTAATCCTTAAGGAAATGCCATTAAAAATTTTATAACATTTGGTAAGTTTTTAAGAACATGCTAAGTTTATAGTTGGAAACTTGAGTTCAGTAGAAACTTGAATTCAGATTGTAGATGAATTGACATTTACCTTGATTTTACCTCTTTGATTGTTGCATCACTTCTTCCTATCTTAGCTCTATGACTCTAGGCCTAGTCAATGGGACCAAAACCTTTCCAAACACATGTTTGTGACCTCTGTTTGGTTCTTCAGACTGCCATAGCAAAGTGTCACAATGTCGGAGTCTTCAGAAAACAGAATTTTCCTGTATCATCATGGTGGAGGTTAGTACTCTGAATTCAGGCTATATTGGTAGAGCCAGATGCTGGCCAAAGGCTCCACTGTTGTTAGGGGCCTTTTGATTTGGTTCTGACCCATAGAGACCTTATGCAAACAAAACAAAACACAATCTCACAACCATTCCTGTGCTTGAGCCCATTGCTGCAGCCACTGTGTCCATCCTCTCTTTGAGGGCCTTCCTCTCTTTCTCTCTCTACTTTACCGAGGCTTTAGGGGAAGATTATTTCTTGTCTTGCCCAGAATCACATGTTTTTGGTATTGTATCTGCTTCTTTACATGGCTGTCATTCCTTTGTCTATTTCTCTGTGTCTTGTGTCTTTTATCAAGACACCACTGTGACATTCAGCTGTGTAGGTTATAGAAGTTATGGATACCATTACCACAGATGGGAATTCCAGAACACAGTTGTGCTCACGTGGAATATGTGCATGGATCAAGTGGCTCACGCAGAGCAAGGGGATGCTACTTGGTTCAAACTTGGAAAAGATGGGCATCGGTGCATCCCTTTACTTTATTTATTCAGTCTGTATGCTGAATGGGTAGCTCAAGATGGAAGATTATATGAAGAAGAATGCAGCATCATGTTCAAATTTGAGAAAGACTCATTGATAACCTATGATTTGCGGATAGCACACAACCTTGCTTACCAAAAATGAGGATGACTTAAAGTCCTTATGAATGAAGATAAAAGGCCACAACCTTCAGTCTAAGTTGTATCTAACCTTAATGAAAATGAGAACCATCACAACCAGACCAATAAACAATAGGATGAATTTTAAACAAAATTGAGGTTGTCAATAATTTCATTCTGCTTGGAGTAGTAACGGATGCCACAGTCAAGATAGCAAATGACATGTGCCTTTGGAAGATCTGTGGCGAAAGATTGATTTAATGTTAGATGCATTTTAGGGTCCAGAGTGTGAAAGGTTTTTCATCCTATGGTTTTTAATTTGATGTTGTTGTTGTCTTGCTAGGTGCCATTGAGTCCGTTCCGACTCATAGCAACCCATGGAATACTGACAGGTCCTGCACCATCCTTACAATTGTTCCAATGGCAGAGCTTGCTGTGTCAACCCATTTACGTGAGGTCCTTCCTTTTGTTCATGTCCCCTCTCCTTTTGCAAGCATGATGGCCTTCTCCAGGAACTAGTCTCTCCTGACAACATGTGCAAATTATGTAAGACAGGGTTCTGCCGCTTTGCTTTTAAGGAACATGATCGAATTGTGCAAAATCAACAATTTGTTCATAACAAAGACCTTTTCTCAATAGCACAAAAGGTGACTGTACACATGGACTTTACCAGCTGGAGTACACATAAATCAAATTGACTCTATCTGTGGGAAGACATGATGGAGAAGCTCAATAGCAGCAGCTGAAACCAGTCTGACTGGAACAAACCATCAATTGCCATATGTAAGTTCAGGTAGAAGCTGAAAAAAATGAAAACAAGTCCACAAGAGCCAAATATGGCCTTGAGTCTATCCTACCTGAATTTCATGAACATCTCAAGAACAGATTTGCTGCATTGAACACTATTAATAGATCTTATGAGCTATGGGAGAACATCAAGACTGTCATTCATGGAGAAAGCAAGGTCATTAAAAAGACAAGCAAGAAAGAAATAAAATAAGAAAGAAAGAAAGATCAAAGTGGATGTCAGGAGCAGAGATCCAGAGCCCATCTGTAGATAATGGAACAATCTCCTCACAGAGGGGCCACAGGAAAGGGATGAGTCACCAGGGTGCAGTAAAGCATCGATGAAACACACTATATTCCCCTGGTTCCTTGAGGCTTCCTCACTCTCACTACCATGACCCCAGTGCTGCTTCTCAATTCAGACTAGATCAGGACATGTGCACAGGTATAGATAAGAGATGGGAGTTCAGGACACACAGAATCCAGGAACATAAGTGGGAATAGTGGTACCAGAAGGGTAGCGGGGAAAGGAAAGGAGAAAGGGGGAACCGATCGCAATGATCGACCCATAGCCATACACCCCTCTGCAGGGGAAGAACAACAGAAAACATGGGGAAGGGGAGACCGCGGTCAGTGTGGGAGATGAAAATAACAATGTACAATCTATCAGGGGCTATGAGGGTGAGGGGAGAAAGAGGAGCTGATACCCAGGGCTCAACAGAAAGTAAATGTCTAGAAAAGAATGAAGGCAACATATGTACAAACATACCTGATTCAATCAATGTATGGATTGTGATAAGAGTTGTTCGAACCCCAATAAAATGATTTAAAAAAAATTGTAGAGTAGATAGATGGATGAAATGATGAAGCCAAAGATCTGAATAGAGAATTTCAAGAGGGCAGTTTGAGAAGACAATGTCAGTTATTAAATCTTTTTTTTTTTTAGTTATTAAATCTTAACACCGCAGGAGAGGTACAACCATCCCCCTTACTCATGGGTATTTAAGTTGATATCTTTGTTTACTTTTTAGTTATTAGAAGCAAGAAATGCTCTTACCCCATAGGCACATATTTATCTATTTCATGCAATGCTATAAAGATATAGAAAAATATTAAAGAAACAATGTAAAATACAAAAAGCAAATAAAAGTACAGAACAGTACACAATGCATCATTTTTGTTAAAAATCTGAATACATCTAATAAAAATAATTTTAGCTTTTATTGTTGTTACATAGTGAATGGCATTGGAGCAGAAAAGTTACATGATCAGATTTGAAAGTCTCACACAAGAATGTGAAAAATACAGTGTGTGTGTGAGAGAGATACCGTGGTAATATATGCAAATCAGTGTAAAATGAATGGAAAAAATTCAATGCCTTTTTCTCCTTTGCTCAGACAGACTTTTTAGAACCCTTTGAATTAGTATTCCACTTTCCTTTTTTTTCCTTATCCCAGAGAAATTGATGCCAGGCAAAAATTGAGTTCTGATGTTAGGATATGAGGGGCTACTGCTGACTGTGGGTAGGGCGTAAAAGAGAAAAGTAGAAAGATTTGGGACTATGGATGGAAAAAATTCCACCAAGAGACTTATTTATTAGAAATCCTGTTTTATGGGTCGAGTTTTGTACTAGTTATTTTTGGACATAACTACTAATTTGGTGTATCTTCTCTTTCCTCCACCCCATACAATTTGTTAAAATTTATATCTTTACAAATGACATTATTTCTCATCTCATCAATTCTCAGCATCTGAATCATAGGCCAATGTTAAAGTAGTGCTGATAGAAATAATTGTTTTAAAAATTTTAGAAAAAATTCTTAAAAGTCTTTCTAAACTAAGAAAAAGCAGTGGTTTAATTTTTCTACCCAGTTCTCTCATAATCTGAGGGATTTCATTTATTGTCATGACTTTCCGTATCTGTGCATCCCTATGCAATGACTTTCAAATGCCCATTACAGTCCTGTCTTTTCTAAATTCCCTATTTGCATAACCAGTTGCCTACTCGACCCCTCCATGCATCTCAAACTTAACATATCCAAGTCTCTCCGACCACCCTCTGCTCTCTATGGCCTTGCGCACTCAGTTTCTCTCCACGTGACAGTTGTAATATTGCCTTTTAGACCAAAGCTAAGGGAATTTAAATAGAAACTAGTATTAGAAAATGAATAACTTGACGAGTAATTAATTTATTCATGTAAAAGGTTGTTGAAAAGTATCATTTTTAATTCTATTTTTCATGGACTTCTCTCTCTCTCTCTCATACACACACACACTCCCTACCTCCAATTATTTGTGGTTTTTTAATCTTCCTTGTCTTTCCATTTATACATGTACATATACCCATTTTGGCTTTCTTGTTTCCTATTGTCTTTAGTCCATTCAATTGCATTCCCTCACTTTCTTAGCATCTGGCTCTAGTGGTTTGATTGCAATCATTAGTCAAGTTAGGAATGAAGCTTAGTTTTTCTACTTTTGGGACCAGAGCCCATTAACAGATGAGCATAAGACAATGTTACATATACTCTTTGGATTTCTCCTAGGACAGTCCTCTAGAAAATAATTCAGAATCACCAAGTTACAATTTATGAAATCAATTCATGTCTTTATGGAAACGGCACTTTTTGATAAGCAAACCTAATGCATGCAGGTTACTGTTCTTTTATTTTTGAGTTATCACATGAGACAAAACTTCTTGTAGTTTCCCATCACTACTGGTTAACATTTGTATTATTGAAATAGCCCTTGAAGATATATTTTGAGACTAGTAAAACAACATTTGTGAGGCAGACCCATCAAAAGTTTACTTCCCAAATAACTTGTTTTAAACAATCCTATATGAGCAGAAGTGTCATAAGCTACCTATAAGCAGAAGCTTTTAGTGGGACAGGGATTCTGAATGGTCTATGAACGGCTGGCCCTTCGGTCTGAGTCCCCAAATGAGAAGGCACATTGAGCAGATTTGTAGCCTTGAGCAGAGCCAGTGAGCTAGCAGTGTGTACATAATGTTTGTTGTAAGCCACTGGATTTTTGGGGGTGCTTACTATAACACCCATACAGGCCAAGTATTTTAAGAGAGCAAATTGGAGAAACTATTGTATAAGATTGGGGATGCCTTTTGTGTTAGGGTTCTCTAGAGAAACAAAACCAGGACACTACCAATTTTGTATATATTTATATAGATAGATAACATAAGAAATAAACAGTTAATTAATCTATAAAGCAGTACAAATGGCTCAGTGCAACTCACTTCCATGAGACAGCCAGTACACTGGCAGTACTTCGAATCTTGAGGGCTGCGGGGTAGTCCTCCATGGAGCAGTTCATGCTATCTGGCCACAGGCAGCAAGCAGCAAGCAGGTCACCAACAGTCAGCCAGATGACAGCATCCAACAGTCCTCAGCTCAAGAGATGGACCTTCCAGTAGAGTGGTGAAGCAGGTCTTGAAGGAAGCTCAAGTTCACAGTCCACAGTAAGGTGTCCCACAGGTAGTGTAGCTTTCAACTGGAGGCACAGAATGAGCAAGGCAGACACACACTCGTCTAATGATCAAAGAGCGAGAGAGAAAGAGGCAAGACTCGCCGAGCCATTTATCTCTCCATCCTTCAACTAATCTCACATGTGTTCATTGGCCATGTTGGCCCAATAAAGCTTCCTGTCACACTTTTAAAAGATAATTAATCCACAAATTATCTTTTTAGACAAGTCATGTAATCTTAGAACTGGAAGAAAGCATAAAACATTTATCAAAGGAAACCGAAATTATTAGGCTATTGTTACTTATTTTTTGTGTCTCCTTTCAGAATACATAGGTGCATATATATGCGTGTTTTTGTGTGCATGCACGTGTGCCAGTTTGTCATACTTTGGTGCCTTGTATGTTGTTGTGATCTGGGAAAATATCCCACCAACTTTTCAAATAACAACAGGGTTACCCATGGGGGACAGGTTTCAGCAGACCTTCCAGACTAAGACAAACTAGGAAGAAGGAACAGGCAGACCGCATCTGAAAAGTTAGCCAGTCGATGTAAGTCTTTGAACAGCAATAACACATTGTCTGGTTTAGTGCTGGAAGATGAGGCCCTTGCGTTGGAAGTCATTCAAAATACAACCGGGAGGAGCTGCCTCCTCAAAGCAGATTCAACTTAATGATATGGTGGAGCAAAGCTCTCAAGACTTTTTTTTTCTCTCATGGGCATGACTCTACATGAGAAGGAACAGCTGCAGACATCCATTAATACATGGAACATGGAATGTATAAAGTATGAGTCCAGGAAAATCATAAGTCCTTAAAAATGAAATGGACGACATAAAGATTGATATCCTAGGCATTAGTGAGCTGAGATGGCTTTGGCCATTTTGAATCAAACAATCATATGGTTTATTATACCAGGAATGATAAATGTATGAGGCATGGTGTAATATTCATCATCCAAAAGAATCTTTTAAGACCTAATATCCTGTAGTGAAATGCTAACTGTGAAAGGTTGTGCTTATAAGGAAACCACTTGACAAATTATAATTCAAAATAAAAAACCACTCACTAAAGCTATCAAGGAGGAAATGGAAGGATTGTACAACTTCTTTAATGTGAAGAATAAAAATTGAGCAAACATATGATCAAGATGCATTGAAAATGAGTGATGATTGGATGGCAGAATTTGGAAACAAAGCTGAAAGACTGGTAGTTTGAAAATATGGCCTTGGTGATATAAATAAAGCTGGAGATTACATGGTAGAATTTTGCAAGGCCAGTGATTTGTTCATTGCAAATGCTTTTTTCCAATAACATGGATGGTGACTACATACATGGACTGTGACAGATGGAATATACAGGAATCAGATCACCTACATCTGTGGGCGAATCTCAATATCATCACTTTAAACAAGGCTGGGGGCAGACTTTGGAATAGACCATCAATTGTTCACATGCAAGCTCAGGTTGAAGCTGAAGAAAATTAAAGCAAGTTCACAAGAGCTGAAGTATGACCTTCAGTAGATTCCATCTGAATTTAGAGACGATCTCAGGGCCGATTTGACACACTGAATACTAATGAAAGCCAGATGAATTGTGGGGTAACATACAAAACATCACACATGAAGAAAGCAAAGATAGGAAAGAAAGAAAAGACCAAAATGGATGTCGGAAGAGATTCTGAAACTTATTTTCAATATACAGAAATTAAGGCTACTGGGAAAAATCATGAAATTAAAGGGTTGAATAGGAATTTTCCAAAGGCAGCCTGGGAAGACAAAATAAATATTATAATGAAATGTGCAAAGACCCAGAGTTAGAAAACCAGAAGGGAAGAACACACTAGCATTTCTCAAGCTAAAAGATCTAAAGAAAAAAATTGGTGTCCTGATTCACAATATTGAAAGTTTCTATAGGCAAAATATCGAACAATTCAGGATACATTAAAAGATGATTGCATAAATGCACAGAATCGTTTTAAAAAAGAATTGGTTGACATCCAACCATTTCAAGAGGTAGCGTACTCCTACGACTGTGACCCAATGATATTGAAGGAAGAAATCTAAGCTGCAGTGAGGCGTTGGTAGAAAACAAATATTCAGGAATTTACAGAAGTCAGATTAGAAAAAATCATATGCACATATTTTTATTTAGGGCTTTATAAATCCCTTTGCCTCCTAGTTCTTTCCTCTATTTCCTTTTATTTTCCTCTTGTCCCACTATCATGTTTGGCCTTCATTTGGGTTTCAGTAATTCCTCTCGGCTATATTGCCCTTGATCAAGCCCCACCAGGCATCCTATACCCTCCTTGCCAGCGATTTTAGATCACTTGTTCCCTTGTCCCTGGGTGGGTTGACACCCCTTTCCTTTCACCCACCTCCTCTTTCCCTTGTCCCCGGAACAATCAGTCCTGTTGTTTTCTACTCCGGATTGTTTATTCTACCTATCTTATCTAGATAGACATGCAGAGACAATAAAAAGCACAAAAACAAGACAGAGCAAAACAAAACAACAAAAGAAAAAAAAAACCCTAAACAACAACAATTAAAAAAAAAACAATGACAAAAAAAAAAAAGGAAAGCCTATAAATACTTCCAGGTCTGTCTGTTGACCTTTAGGAGTGTTTTCCTGTGAAGTCTGATGGGGTGCCACGCCCTAGCCCCAAAGTCTCTGTTTGCTATTTCCCGGGGACTTCATTGCTTTGTTCCCCTTGCTGCTCTGTTGCACGCCCTTAGTGTTTCACCCCAGTGTGGTGGGATCAGATCAGGCACAATTCCCGCACTGTGTCTCCAGTGTTATCCCCCATCTATGTACATATATTTGCATGTTAAGTATTAATGTAGCAGACGGACATAGGACCTCTACTCAAGTAATCCCTCAATGCAAGAACACTGTGTTCTAATAACCCAGTATTCTGTGATGCTCACCTTCCTGATATAATTGCTAAAGACAAAATGGGGCTTAAGCCAATGTGGTGAAGAAAGCTGGGGTCTTAAAGGCTAGAAGATAAACAAGCAACCATCTAGTTGAGAAGCAACAAAGCCCACATGAAAGAAGCACACCAGCCTGTGTGATCATGAGGTATCGATGGGATCAAGTATCAGGCAGCAAAGAACAAGAAATCATATCATTGTGAATGAGGGGGAGGTTGGAGTGGAGATCCAAAGCCCATCTGTAGACAATTGGATATCCTTTTACAGAAGGGTTACAAGGAAGAGACGAGCCAGTCAGGGTGCAGTACAGCACTGATGAAAATTGCAACGTTTCTCAAGTTCTTTAATGCTTCCTCTCCCCCACTATCATGACCCCAATTCTACATTACAAATCTGGCTAGACCAGAGCAAGTACACTGGTACAGATAAGAGCTGGAAACTCAGGACAGATAAACCTGTCAGGACCAATGATGAGAGTAGCGATACCAGGAGGGTAAGTGGAGGATTGGGGGGAAAGAGGGAAATGATCACAATGATCTACATATAACCCTCTCCCTGGGGACAGACAGTAGAAAAGTGGGTGTAAGGAGACATCGGTCAGTGTAAGACATGAAAAAAAATTATCAAGAGTTCATGAGGGAGGGAGGGTCAGGGATGGGTAAAAATGAGCTGATAACCAAAGGCTCAAGTAGAAAGAAAATGTTTTGAGAATGATGATGCAAACAAATGTGCTTGACACCATGGATGTATGTGTGGATTGTGAAAAGAGCTGTACGAGCACCCAGTAAAATGATTAAAAAATCAGTGAAAACATTTAGCAAACTCATGAAGGACATATGTTTTGCTATTTTATTTTTTGTTTAGAATTGACTTTAGATTTGTATGTTTGTCCACATATTTTATTTTCTAAATAGACTATTTTGTACCTTAGAGATTTAGCCCTAACTTCTATTTTATGCATTTCTGTTTAAAAATAATTCTAAAATAAAAGTGTTCTCAGCATTTTAATTTCAAATTAAACCATAATAGAAATGCCCCCACCAGCCATTGTGCTCTTTCAGCAAGGTAAATATACAATTCCCTTAACCTATTACTGCAAATGTTTTGATGTAGTAAGATTAAGAGATTTAAAAAAACCATAATGGGCCTGTTTCCCAGTATTTATTGATAATGTGAAAATTTTAAAATAATAAATTTGATTCAAAAGTGAATGAGTCTTTAAACAGATGTTGGATTTCCCACATAAAATTGCCCACTTACTTGCCTGTACCATGAATTTGGTAGCAGATATTTTGGAGAAAACCAAGTTTCTGCAAAACTTTAATTTATTCCCTTTTCAAGATCCTCACTTCAAAGAAGAATTCTCCTTGCTTGAGGACAGGGTGGTGAATAGCAGGGGGCAAACAAAAGTAAGTGATGCTTGAGAAAGAAAAGGGAAGGAAAAAAGCCACAGGGTAGAAAGCAAATTTGACTTCTTTGGCTTACGCTTGCTTCAGCGAAACCTGATGAGGTAACTTCCAGTGAACGACTTATTTCTTGTAAGTGCTGTTAATATTTCTAATTTTTTTGCAATCAAAGAATTGTAAAGGATAATTTATTATTAATTTTATTTTTAAATTGGGAGTTAATACATATGCTATATATGCCATAGTTTAATCATATCAAGCAGTATTGTGCAATTGCTACCACCATCAGTTTCCAAATATTCTTTTCCTTCCTGGACTCCTTGACATTTTCTCCCTTTTCCCCCATCCCCCACTTCCCGCCGCCCCCACCAACACTGTACCCCTTACCCCTCAGTACCCTTATTCTATTTGCTCTCCCCATAGGTTCCTCAATCCTGGGTTTCATAGACCGAGAAACAGAAAAGCAGGTAACACAAATTCAAGAGGGTAATCTCCAATGACATAACACATCTGAGATACACCCTAACACGAACACACAAAACTCAAACAAATTAACAAAAAATACAGAAAATGTTAAAAACCAGACCAGGTCCAGCGTGTATCAATGGGAGATGGGTTTTCCGTCTTGCTACTTGGGAAAGAACAAGGCAGTGTGAATAGTCAACACATGTTCGAGCACTTCTTTTCAAAATTGGCAGCTACTAAAATGTAAGTGACAGAGTAAATGAAGTGAGCTCCATAGTTGTCCATCTGTGCTTTGTGGTTAAAGTTGGATGGGGACCCAAATAGATATGTACCTTCAAATACATTGGTGCCATAATTTGGATTTTATTTATTCTGTGATGATTTTCATCCTAATGTGCATTTCAGATTTGGTTTCACTGGGATAAAAATGCCCTTTAACTGCTCTTAGTTCTCCCCTTAAAAAGGTAACCTCAACTTTAGCAGGAGCACCTCACCACCCAACTTCTGTTTGACTGTAAACCAGATGGACTAAAGTCATGCCCTGGAAATAGAAATGTTACATTCTCAGCCTCTGGAAATAGAAGCTATGGTGAGGTAATACTTATAAACGTCTCTCTCTCTCTTTTAAAGTAAGAGATACTGAGAGGTGGATTTAGAATGTCTTTCCTTTGAAGGAAATAGATGCCTTAATTTGTTTATTATGATATAATAATAATGAGTCTGTGTTCTTTTTGATGATGAATGTACTATTTCTCTTAACTATATCATCCCTGGCTTAGTAAATCATATGATTTTCTGATTCAAAACAAAAGGTTCTTAAATATAAGGTTGGAAAGTTAGTGAACGTGAGTGTCTTCACCACCACCTGTCTGTCAGTTTGTCACACTGGGGCGGCTTGTGTGATGCTATGACGCTGGAAGCTCGGTCACTGATGTATCAGACACTAGCGGGATCACCCATAGGGAACAGGTTTCAGGGGAGTTTCCAGACTAACAAGAGACTATGATGAAGGAATAAGCTGTCCACCTCTGAGGAATTCGCCACTGAAAACCTTTTGAATAGCATTAAAACATGGTCAGATACTGAACGCCTTTGTGTATCGAAGTAGAACATCCTCAGAGATCGTTCCAGAAGATGAGCTCCTTAGGTAGCAAGGCCCTCAAAATATAACTGAGAAAGAGCTGCCTTCTCAACCATAACAACATGGATTGAGCAAAGTCTGTGGGCGCGGGGCCTTTGGGGGTCTTCATCTGCGGATGGGGCATGACTCATAATGAGATGAAATTGCTGAAAGCCTCCATTAATAATAGGGAAATTGGATTGTTCCAAGTTAATCTTGGAAAATTGGAAGTCATCAGAAACAAAATCTACTATCCAATCATTGTAATCATTAAAGATGTGTGTGTGGTAACAAACCCGTTCCAGGAGAGATTAGCACTGACTGTGATGGGGACATTTCCCTGTTAACCGGCTGGGCTATATTCTCAGTGATTTAGCAGTGCGCTGCCAGCTTTCACATTCCAGTCTCCTGTCATTATTGAACTTGATTGCGTGTTGTAGTCATCTAGACTGAAGAAGTTGGCGGAACGCTTCCATTTTTTCATCACTGGCTTGAGAGTTGGTTCATCCATTTGTTTAATAGTGGTAGTACATGGACTTCCTTGTGAGTATATAGATATCATCTAACCACAGACAACATGGCACTTTAAGATAGATCTTGTGATGTTCTTTTTGATGATGAATGCAACGCTATTTCCCTTGAACTTGTCTTTCTTGGCATAGTAATCTATATGGTTGTTTAATTCAAAATAGCCCGTGCCCGTCCATTTCAATTCTCTAAGGCCTGCGGTTTCCATCTAAAAGCATTCTATTTAATGTCTGATAATTTCCGACCTTCCTAGATTCATCCTTCAGACTCCTACTCATTAATATGCATTCTGAGTATTCATGACTGTATGTGCCTGGTCACTGGATGCGACTTATACACACACATGTATATCTTCATATGTATGTGTTATAAAACACAAGTATGCATGTATACATATGTGTATATGTATGTGTGTGTTTACATATGTATTTTCTTGAAGGCAGAGTATTTGGTATTTTAGTACATGCAAATTTGGTATGTATGTCCTAAGGATATTTAGTACACATCCTAGAGATAAGTGCGGTTGGCAGTGATTCATCAACTAGGTTGGAGCCACGGTGAAATTTCTGACTGTTGGAGTGGAAGTTGGGAATTTGGGAAGAGGAGGACAGGAGAGCTGGAGAGCATGATGCAACGCGGTAGGTGTGTGTGGCGGTGGGGACAGGGAAGGGACTGGTGGCTATTGGTAGGAAACGTGTCTTATAATCCAGTAGTCGTGTAGTTTTGCTTCTTATCGCGTGATCCAGACATTACAAACCCTGTGACTTTTACCTGAGTGTTTCTTTTTCTGATCTTGAATGTTTTACCAAGAGCTCCGCTCCCTTTTCAACTTCCGACAAGAATTATTAAAATGGCTGGATACACGCATAAAAAAACAAGGTATGAACTAGAAATGACATCCATCTGGAATGTTCATTCACTTTCCAAAATAAAGGACAGAACGTTTTTAAGAATTCCAAAAATAATAAAAAAGAATTCTACTTTGCTTTCTGGTGATAACTAGCTTAGCTCATCGAATTTTCTTTCTTGGTCGATTTCCAGAGGGCATGAACACTCAGCTTAAACTCCGCTAGTGTGTTATCTTGATTGTATTTATTTGCCTTTTTTCAAAGCTCCAAAGTGCCATTTTAGTGATGGCCCTTGGGGGAAAGTGCATTGTGGCCCGTGCTGGGCTAATGTAACAAGTGTGTGGCTTGGAGCCAGTGCTGTGTTTCCAGCATAGTTGCCTGTCCTCAGACATTTAGTTACCATGAGTGCTGTTCATGCGCTGCTGTTATGATTGGGCCGGTTCTCGGAGTGATACTTGCTGTTGAGCTGCCCAAATATGAGATGTGTGGTTTCTTTTTCCCATCAGCTGGGGAGTATTTTTTCGTGTATCTTTTCAATGTTGCAAAAGGGACCAGGGATTTCCAGTAGAAGTACAGAAGCTTTAAAATATTAACAGCCCATTAAGAACAGGATATGGTTCATGAGGTTTAATGGGAAGCTGTTAAAAGGAGATGGCACTTTGCCAATGGTTGAGGAGGCGTGATTAGACGCAAAGGACTGGACAGAGGGAAAAAGAAAACGTCCCCGTCCCCCCCACCCCCCCGATAAATAACATTCCATGGTTGGGTACACTAAACAACACCACCGAATGAGAACAAGAAAATCTTTTCGGTCCCGAGAAACAGCCCTTGGAGCGCAATGAGAATCCCATTTGGATGTTGTCTCCCGTCCGTGGCTCTCCAGCAGTCAGTGCTGTGTTAAAACAAAATTTCCTGTGGATTTGAAATGCTTGGCATTCATTAAATCAAATCTTAAAGGACTTTGAAATAGCACCTACTTTGTTCAACGTTTAAAAAATTACAAGGCGCCTGAGACTAGTGCTTGGAATAGTCTTTAGTGATTATCCAGGGTAAAATAAAACTGCGTGCGTTCAGAGCTAGGATATTTAAAAAGTAAACGTGGAACACTAAGAACATACCATTTCAGATAGCCCTGTGTCTGGGTCCCTGGGGCAGAGACACACAGTACACGCCACATGGCCATCGACAATTCCTAGTCCCGTCTGCCATCAGTGTTCCTTGCACAAGGAGCTCAGCGGCTCCGTGGTTAAGTTTTTGAGTGAAAACTGGAAAGGTCGGCAGGTCAAACCCACCGCCAGTGAGTTGGCAAATGGTCTGACAGTTGGCTTCTAGGGTTGCTATAGAAATGGGAAAGAATAAGGTAGGAATGGGGGTGGGCGTTTGTTTGGTTCCATGCATACCTTAGGTCTTGACTCTCAGGGCACTGTGGTGGGAGGCCAACTTTCTGGCTTCTTTGAATTAAATTCCTCTCCTGGTCTCACCCAGTTCTATACTCCTGAGCAATGTATGTAACTCCATGGGTTTCCGTTTGCTCTGTGAAATGAGGCTCTGCTGATTTCTAAGATCAAATGAAATCATGTACATAAAAACTCTTTGTAGATTATTAAGTTGTCATATAGCATGTTACGCATTATAATTAGACTAAATCCCAAACCAAACCCTTTATCTTTGAGCAGGTTTGGACTCAGAGCCACTATCAGGATAGGAAAATCCAAAGCTAAGACTCTGGCACTTTGTAGCTAGGTTCGATAATGGCGAACATTAGCCACTCTATTTGATGTTCCTGTTTGCAGTAGAGCAAAGTCAGCTTGACTATGTACGTTTCTTGATTTTTTTGCTTTGAGTTTTACATTAGACTGTACTGTTTAATAGAATTTGAAAGAAACGCCTGAGAGTCCTTTGGAAATTTGAAAGAGAAGTACAGTGAACATTCTGCATGATTTTCACACTTTGCTTCCTTGCTGAGCCGTCCTTTGCAGCCCAGTCAATGGCAGTATTCAGTATTCACTGTTTGAAAGGTTGACTTGTACCAGTGCTCTGTTGCTGCCTCACAAATCACCAGTGTGTATTGATTTAAGCAGCAATCATTGTATTACCTCCTACAGGTACTCTGGGCTCAAGCTCTGATCACGAGTGCAGGTGAAGTTATTCTGTGGCTAGCGCTGGTGGCTGGCCATAGGGACCTTCATGGGGAGCAGTTTGACCTTTTTCACGGCATGCTGGGGTCGAGGCAATAAGATGGTTTACAGGGTGGCTACGAC
This sequence comes from Tenrec ecaudatus, assembly GCF_050624435.1. Lineage (NCBI taxonomy): Eukaryota > Metazoa > Chordata > Mammalia > Afrosoricida > Tenrecidae > Tenrec > Tenrec ecaudatus. The sequence goes on along the minus strand of NC_134531.1, from coordinate 62,276,479 downwards.
ACGGAATTTCCCAAGCTAAAAATAAAAGAAAGAAAGGTATATTACCTTTTAGGACTTGATCTGTGAAGTAACAAACCTATTAAGATTTAAAGGGAGAATTTACTAATCCCATCTCTTTATGGGAGGAGTATCAAAGTATCTGGGATGTGCTCATCTTCAGAGATAACAATCGGCCTCCAAAATGATGATTCAATCTGTCATTTTATATACATGCATAGCTCTTGCTCCCTGTTAACCTGGCCTCTCTAGATCTGCACTATGGAGAGATTTATTCTACCTTTTCTTTTGCAACTATATAGTTTTTCTCCTACCCGTGAATGTAGAATAAATAAAGGCTAACTAAAAATAACAGGGCGCTATATATATAAAATGCTCACAAGGTCTGCAGTTCAAAACCACCAGCTACTCTGTGGGAGAGCTATGAGGCTTTCTACTCCCATAAAAAGTTACAGTCTCAGAAACCCACAGGGAAGTTCTACTCTGTCCTACAGGGTCACTGTGAGTTGGAGTTGATTTGATGGCTTTGACAGACTATATAAACATTTATATATATTTTCCATTTCACATATTAAACCTATAATCTGGGTCACTTTGGGAAGATTGTTTGAAAAACATAATGGAATGAGCCTCTAAATGTTTTTTGGGGAGGTGCATTTACTTAAGAAAATGTGTGTTTCCAAAAATTGGTTCGGAAAGTGCTTATTAATTGTATGGGTTGCCACTGATGTTTGTTAAAACTCCCGAAGCGCTTGTTTGGTAGTATACTTGTCCTTGGCGGGTCCTGAGCATATTTATTCTCCTTTGCCACGGCACTTTGGGGCAGGCTTATCCCTTCTCACACTCTATTTTACTTTGTGCAAGTCATCTTCCTAACACATTGCCATCTCCATCTGGGTGGTATTTGCTGTTGATTCGTTACTACTATAGTGTATTTATTATTATTTAAAAATAATTTTATTGGGGACTCTTACAGCTCTTATAACATTCCATACATCAATTGTATCAAGCATATTTGTATATATGTTGCCATATGTACATATATACATAAAGTCAAAGAGTAGAAAAGAAGATTTAAAAAAATCTCACTATCTATGTATCTCCAGAAGAAAGGATAGTTTGTTAAATACTCTTTTGGGCATTATTGTTTGAGCTAATTAAAAAATCCTCTTGAGATGAATGCCTATAAATTGACTGATAATATTGAGATAATCTTTAAGTTAAGCAAAAAATAGTAAGGTATTGTCAATTTTAAACATTAAAAACCGAGGCAGAATTGGACAGGGACTCTTTAGAATACGATACCAACTCCCTTTTAAAGTTAATTTAGAAAGAATTATAAAATGTAAAATTTTAATACTTTATGATTATCATGTGCCTTCCCTAGTGCTATGGTCACCACTCAAGCGCCAAGGTGGATGGCTTTAGAAAAATAAATTTATTTCCTACTACTTAAGGACTAGGCCATGTGCATTCCTCCCTTGTTGGTAGCTCTGCTGGTGTAGTGGGTTACACATTTAGCTGTTAACTACTAGGTCAGCAGTTGGAAACCACCAGCTGCACCACAGGAGAAAGATGAGATAATCTGTCCCTGTAAAGACAATCAGTTTCAGAAACCCACAGGACCGTTTCTGCCAACCTGTAGGATCACTATGATTTGATGGCAGTGAGTTTGGTTTTGAAATTTTTGGTTGTTATTCCTGGATTTTCTTGGTTCCTTAATGTTCTTTTGATGGTAGAGAATCCTCGCATTTCTTCTCTTGAGTATGTCTCTATGTCTTGCTTTTGATTTTGGTATTTAAAAAATCATTTTATTGGGGGCTCTTACATCTCATAACATTCCATACATCAATTGTATCAAGCATATTTGTACATATGTTACCATCATCATTTCCAAAACATTTTCTACTGGAGCCCTTGGTATAAACTCCTCTTTTCCCTCCCTCCCTTCCCCATCCTCTCACCCTTGTGAATCCTTGATCAATTATATATTGTTATTATTGATATCTTACATTGTCAGTTGTCTCCCTTCATCCACATTTCTGTTATTTGTTCCCTTTGGGCGTGGGGGTGGGATATCCAACCTTGTGATGGATTCCCCCTTTCTTTCCCCTCCCCCTCCCTAACCATCCCCCTACTCTCATGATATCACTACTGTCTCCCCTTTCCTGATCATCCCCCTACTCTCATGTTATCACTACTGTTCCTGAGGGATTTATCTGTCCTGAATTCCATGTGTTGAGAGCTCTTGTCTGTACCAATTGTGTTCTCTGGTCTAGCCAGATTTGTAAGGTAGAACTGGGTCACGGTAGTGGGGAGGGGGGTGGCTCGGAGGAGGAGGGAGCATTCTTGAACTAGAGGAATGATGTGTTTTTTCAGTGCTATACTGCACCTTGGTCGAATCATCCCTTTCTTATAACCCTTCTGTGGGAGGATATCCAAAGGTCTACAGATGGACTTTGGGTCTCCACACCAAACTCCCTCATTTGCATCAATGTAATTGTTTGTTTTGGATCTTTTGATACCTGATACCTGGTCCAGTCGACACCTCATGATCACACAGGCTGATGTGCTTTTTCCATGTGGGCTTATTCACTTCATTGCTGGTTGGCTGCTTGTTTATCTTCAAGCTTTTAAGAACCCTGATGCTATATCTTTTGATAGCTGGGCACCATCGGCTCTCTTCACTACATTTGCTTATGCACCGATCATGCCTAGAAGGTGAGTATTAAAGATTGCCAGGTTATTAGAACAAAGTGTTCTTGTGTTTAGGGAGGCCTTGAGTAGAGGTCTAAAGTCCATCTGCTATCTTAATACTTAACATATAACTATACTTACATTTGTCTAATACCTTTCATTATAAATCAGTATATTTACATGCCTGTAGCTATACCTTTATAGATAGCTTTTGCCTCCTATTTCTTTCCTTTATTTCCTTTCACCTTCTTCCTATCCCACTTTCATGCTCATCCTCCATTCAGCTCTCAGTAATTCCTCTTGGATACATTGTGCTTGATTAACCCCCTTCAGGCATTATATATACACCCTCCTCGCCATCAATTTTAGATTTCTTGTGGCTCCCTTGTCCCTGAGTTTGTTGGCTCTCCATTCCCCTACCCTGCCCCCTCTTGTCCCATGTCCCCCCAGAACCATCAGTCCTGTTGTTTTCGCCTTGGGATTGTTCGTCGTGCCTATCTTGTATATCTTGCATAGATAGCAAAACAAAGACAAACAAACAAAATAATAAAAAAAAGACCCAACACATAGATATTTCCAGGTCTGTCTGCAGACCCTATATATGCTTTCTGATCAAGTCTGATGAGGAGTCAAGCCCGGTCTCCCAAGTCACAAGTCTATTTTCAGGATTCTTTGGGGACTTGGTCACTTTGCTCCCCTTGCTTCCCTGTGGCACTCCCTTTGTGTTTCATCCCACTGTGCCTGGGGCAGACCAGGCTCACTTTCTGCACAGTGTCTCCAGCGCTGTCCCCTGTAGTGCTACGGGTCAGTGAGGGAATGCCATATCTCGTGGTGGGGCCAGCCCTACAGTCCCCTCTGAGCAGGGATGTCATCCCAGGGGGTTGGTAGGCCGTGATGAGGTCCACTTGCTCTCTCCTTCTCCCTCTTAGTTTGCTCCCTCGTGGTCTGGACAGACCTGCCTGGGTTATATCTTCAGTGCCGTCCTCTATTGCCTTCTTTGGGGGCAGGGTCAACATAGCTAGGCTTGGGCCTGGCCCCACCATCCTCTCTGTTAGTTCGCTGCTCCATGACTGGAATTTTGTTTTTTAACTGAGATGTATAAAGACAAACCCTATTTCCAATTAGGATTATATCTATAAATACAAGGGCCAGGAATTCAACATATATTTTGGGCATGGGGAGGAAACAAATTCATGTCTTAGATATTTATCAAAAACAATTTACCTTTTTAATTACCTGACCATTGTTTAATGAGTTCTCTATCATTTCAAAATCTGGTGAAATTAGCCTGGTTGTGGAAATATTCCACTTGAATGGACACTGAAGAGTTACACAACTGCATGCAATACCTGACCATAGATAGAATATTATATATATTATACTGAAGGAGGAAAAGGAAGTACTACCAAGGACATTGTGGGACCATTGGACAAAATTTGAAAAGGGATGGTAAATGAAAGCATTTTAACAATGTATATTTATGCAGATAATACCTTCTGTATTACATGACATATTATCTGTAAGTGAATTCCTTAGGACCAATGAGCTGAAATATTAAAGGTAAAGGCTATTCTGTAGGTACCTTTACACGGTTCTGACAAAAAATTGTGCATGTGTGTTTGAGTCTGTTGGTGGAGCAAGTGGAACAGCTGGCAAATAGTACAGCACATTGAGTGAAACACCAATAGTAGGTAAGGCTGAGTAAAAGGTATATAGTTGTTCTTTATACAATTTTTAATTTTTCTATAAATTTGGAATGATTTCCTAATAAGATTGTTTAAGTAAAAGGACCTAATAGTACCTAGTTGATGATAACATTTTTAAAAAGCCAAAAAACTTCTCAAGGCATAATTCAATAAACTTGTAGGAAATCCATTCCTCTTGAGACTTTTGAACTCTGTTATGTAACGGAAACAAGTAAGGTCCTTTGGGGCATCAGCAACATAATGTAGTTATCTCTAATGTCCATGGTTGTTTTTGTCTGACGTTTTGGACCTGGTTTAACAAAGGTGTGAAGAAAAGAAAGATGGTTGTAATGAGGTTAAAACAGAAGTCGGAGAAAGTATATTGATAATGTCTTAACTGATTGCATTATTTTAGTGTAGTCAGGTGTGTAAGTAAGAAAAAAGGGAGCACATTGTTGTCCTTCCTTTTATAATATGTGCATGATTAGAGAAGAAACTGTATCCTTAATTTCCAGTTACTTGAATGACAATAATTTATACTCTACTCTTGAATCAAGTGGCCTGACCTTTGGAAGTCTATCAACCATTTATATCTTGTTTTTCTAAATTCATTTTTCTACTGCTCTGCACTTCTGTAATTAGATTTATTAATCCTCTTATCTCTGCTTTTGCCAGCTCACTGAACTCTTTGGCAGGGTATTCTATCAATGCTCTTCTTACTTATTTTCTCTTACTTTTTATCTTTCGCCTTATGATAAATTTTCCTCTTAAAATGGTTGGCTAAGCAAGTCATATCTCCAGGTTAAATTTCCCTTTCTGTAGACCTAGTCTATATTGAAATTCATCATATCTGTGTGGCTTTTTTATATTATTTTTCTGTACCTTTGTATAAGGAAATAGGTTATACACATATGACTAATAGTTTGCTTTCAATGACCGACTTACCATTGCTACAAGAGGAAGCGAAAATGTATTGTGGAAAAAAGGAGAAACATTTATGCAACAAAAATACCAAGCTGGTAAAACTATTGTTTTTTGATAAATCCTCCAGCTAGGTATAGAGACTTCTGAAAGCGGTTGCCATCATTCTACCCCTTCCCTGAAGATTGCTCCACTCTGATTTATACCAGGCCGACAGGGCAGTGTTGGCGTCCACGAGGACTCAGCTTGTGCTCCCTCTCAGTGTTCTTTGCGTGTGGAAGCTGAAAGAAATCTGAAGGCAGAAGACCCAGATGGCAGGGTAGCTGGAGTAAGGCTTCTCAGTGAAATTCCCGAGAAGAGTTCTTTGCACCCTTGGAGAATGAGCAGGTGCATGGTTGTGATGGAAAAAGTCCCCCAAACCCACAGCACAGCTTTCTTGACCTTTTTCTCACCAACGCTGTTTCCCATTGAACAACAACTTCTTCCTAATAAGTCCCCTGGATTACCTGTGTCCTTTCAGAAAATCATCCTTTTAGAATCTCCAAAAAAGAACCAACTGAGCTAACCTCTCAGCCTTGAAGTTACCCAGAAGATACCTTGGAAAACCTAGTTTCAGTTAGATTTTTATTTTATTTTTTAACTCTCTTATCCACACCAAGCCATCTACTGGTCACAGAGACATGCTTAAACACGTTTCCCTGGGAATACATGTACTGGATTCCTAAGCGTGCTTTTGACTTATTCTTGCACTTTCAGGATTATTTGAGGATGCTATACTAGAGGATGTAAGAAGCCCAGGTAACGTTGTGATTCAGAGTGGCGCTACTAAATGCAAGGTCCACAGTTTGAAACCACCATGGGACAAAGACTGGGCTTTATACGGTGCCAAAGTTGCAGTCTTGGAAACTCATGGGCGGCTCCATGCTGTTCTATGAAGCCACTGTAAGCCAGCGTCCACTTGATAGCAGTGAGTGGATGAGATTTACTGTGTATGTACTGAGGGACAAGTTAAAAAAAGTACACGGAAAAATTCCATTCTCTTTTAACATAATTTTTCCATGAAGTTTGTGAAGCCCTCTTGTATTAGTTCTACTTACTTCTGCTTCTAAGAAACTTAGTGATCCTGAACTTTGAGAACTTAAAAAAATCATTTTATTGGGGGCTCATGGATTATGTATCACAATCCATACATCCATCCATTGTGTCAAGCACGTTTGTCCATTGTTGACATCATCTTTCTAAAAACATTTCTTTCTAATTGAGCCCTTGGTATCAGCTCCTCATTTATTCCCCTTCCTCTCCCACCCACCCATCCACCCTCCCTCACGAACCCTTGATAATTTATAAAAATTTTTTTCATGTCTTACTCTGTCTGATGTCTCCCTTTACACACTTTTCTGATATCTCTCCTCCTGGGAGGGGGTTATATGCAGATCATTGTGATTGGTTCCCTCTTTCTTCCTCACCTTCCCTTTCCCATCCTGGTATCCTAATCTCATTACTGGTCCTGAGGGGTTTATCTATCCTGTATTCCCTTTGTTTCCAGAATACATCTATGTACATCCTTTTGTCTAGCCAGATTTGTAAGGTAGAATTGGGGACATGATAGTTGGGGGAAGGAAGCATTAAAGAACCAGACAAAAGCTGTATGTTTCATCGGTGCTATACTGCACCCTGACTGGCTTGTCGCCTCCCCATGACCTTCTGTAAGAGGTTGTCCAGTTGCCTATAGTTGGTCTTTGGGTCTCCACTCTGTACTCCACCTCATTCACAATGATATGATTATTTGTTCTGGGTCTTAGATGCCTGATATCTGATCCCATTGATACCTCATGATCACACAGGCTGGTGTGCTTCTTCCATGTGGGCTTTGTTGCTTCTGAGCTAGATGGCTGCTTGTTTACTTTCAAGTCTTTAAGACCCCAGACTCCATCATCTTTTTCATCACATCTGCTTATGCACCCACTTTGTCTTCAGAGATCCTGTCAGAAAGGTGAGCATCATGGCATGCCAGTTTAATAGAACAAAGTGTTCTTGCATTGAGGGAGTACTTGAGTAGAGGCCCAATGTCCATCTGCTACCTTAATACTAAACCTATGAATATATGCACATAGAACATTTTCCCCATTGTCATATATAAATATATTTTTATATATTTATGCCTGCATTTCAACCTCTATAAATGCCCTTTGTCTCCTAGTTCTTTCCTCTGTTTCCTTTTACTTTTCTCTTATCCCCCTATCATGTTCAGCCTTCATTTGGATTTCAATAATTCTTCTCTGTTGCATTGTCCTTGATCAAGCCCTACCAGGCCTCCTACACCCTCCTCACCACCGATTTTGGATCACTTGTTGTTTCCTTGTCCCTGGGTTTGTTAACACCCACTTCCTTTCCCCTGCCTCCCCGTCTCCCATGTGCCCCCACAACCTCCAGTCCCCTTGCTTTCTCCTCCAGCTTGTTTATCCTGCCTATCTTATCTAGATAGACCTGCAGAGATAATAATATGCGCTCAAAACAAGACAGAGCAAAACAAAGCAACAAAAGAAAACAACAATAACAACAACAAACAATGACAACAAAAAAAGAAAAGCCTGTAAATAGTTCAAGGTTTGTTTGTTGACCTTTAGGAGTGTTTTCCATTTGAGTCTGATGGGGTGCCATGCCCTGACCCCAAAGTATATTTTTGTTATTGCCTGGGGACTTCGTTGCTCTGTTCCCCTTGCTGTTCTGTTTCACACCCTTAGTGTTTCACCTCAATGTGGTGTGGTCACATTGGGCACAATTCCCACACTGTGTCTCCAGTGTTGTCCCCAGTAGCGCTATGGGTCAGTGAGGGACGTCGTGTCTCAGAGTGGGGCCAGACCTATAGTCTTCTCTGTACACTGGCTGGCCTGAGCAGGAATATCGTCCTCAGGTCTTGGTGGGCCAGGATGCGCTCCACTTTCTCTTCTCTGTGTCATTTGCTCCTGTGTGCTCTGATCATACATGTCCCTCCCCCTGAGCTGTAGCTTCAGTGCTGTCCTCTGAGATGAATTCTTCTGCCGGGAGTGGAGGCTGTCCATTTAGTTGGGATTGGGACCGGCCCCTCAGATCTCACTTTGAGAACTTTCTAGAGCAGTGGTTCTCAACCTTCCTAATGGTGCAGCCCTTGAATACAGTTCCTCATGTTGTGGTGACCCCTCCAACCATAAAATTATTTTCGTTGCTACTTCATAACTATAATTTTGCTATTGTTACGAATCAGGCGACCCTGTGAAAGGGTCACTTGACCCCCAAAGGGGTCACGGCCCACAGCCTGAGAACCACTGTGCTAGAGCACTTCTGACCCTGTTCTCTTCGTTAAGCCAAAGCAATACATTTCTTAAGAGCAGATATTGATAATGGCCATTAAAGATTTTAAAATTGTTGCTACTACTCTAAATGATACTCCTTTTGTGTCATCTACACCTTTGCTAATTTCTGAATAAAATTAAATTATGGTCATCAAACCCTGCTCCCCTTAATGGACTGTAAAAAGCAAACAAGCCCAGCTACAAGGCATATGTAATGATCAATACATGTAGATAAATGTATATGTAAATGCAGAAATTTTACCAAGAGCTGTGTTGGGCTAGGCATTCCATATATATTATCACAGTCTAAAAGAAAAAGAAAAAGAGAGAAATGTACAGAGGGTTTTTTTTTTGGTTTAGGTATAAAAAGCTTTATTTAAAAAAATCATTTTATTGGGGGCTCATACAACTCTTATCACAATCCATTCATACATCAATTGTATAAAGCACATTTGTACATTCATTACCCTCATCATTCTCAAAACACCTGCTCTCCATGTAGGTCCCTGGCATCAGCTCCTAATTTTTTCCCCTCCCTCCCTGCTGCCCCTTCCTTCATGAATACTTGATAATTGATAAATTATTATTTTGTCATATGTTACATGGTCTGATTTCTCCCTTCACCCACTTTTCTGTTGTCTGTCCTCCAGGGAGGAGGTTATATGTAGATCCTTGGAATTGGTTCCCCCTTTTCAACCCACCCTCGAAAGTTGTATGTTTTATCATTTCTACACTGGACCCTGACTGGCTCATCTTCTTCCTGAAACCCTTCCATAAGGGCATGTCCAGTTACCCACAGATGGGCTTTGGGTCCTCACTCCACTCTCCCCCTCATTCACAATGATATGATTTTTTTTTGTTCTTTAATGCCTGATAACTGATCCCTTTGGCACCTCGTAACTACACAGGTTGGTGTGCTTCTTCCATGTGGGCTTTGTTGCTTCTCAGTTAGATGGCCGCTTGTTTACCTTCAAGCCTTTAAGACCCCAGACGCAATATCTTTTGATAGCCGGGCACCATCAGCTTTCTTCACCACATTTGCTTATGCACTCATTTGTCTTCAGTGATCATATCTTGGAGGTGAGCACACAATGATATGATTTTTTGATCTTTGATGCCTGATAACTGATCCCTTCGGCACCTCGTGATCACACAGGTTGGTGTGCTTCTTCTACGTGGGTTTTGTTGCTTCTTAGCTAGATGGCTGCTTGCTTACCTATGTACAGAGTTTTTAAGGGAAAATAAAATCGGAATTTCTATTATTTTTCTTATATTTATTTATAAATATACAAATGTTAAATCAAGTACAAGTTCCTTATGCTTATAGCTTTTATACATTTATAAAATATATGCATATAGCATATATATATTTACAAACAACAAAAGCACAGAACCACTAAAAATTATACCACCAGAACTACTATAGTGAAAAGTTACTAAGGTGAATATGATACCACTTTTTCTGAGTGCAGCATATCAGTATAATGTGTAATGGTGATGCTCCTGTGATTCTCCTTATTCTAGATGATAGAAACCTTTCTCATGCAGCATTGTGACCTCTTTTTGCCTCAATTTGGCACACAACTCCTTTTTAAAAAAATATATAAGTTTTCTTCTGTTTGTTGGCTCATCAAGTTATGACAATTAAAGTAGGAATATTTGGGGACAGTGTGATCCAGAACACAGATGCCAAAGCAGGCACAGACTTGAACATCAGTATTTTGAGAGGTTATTTTACCTTATATGTTCATTTTAACCAAAATATACTTATGCTTATTTAAAAACATTGAGATAAAAATGAAAATCTAAAACTTTAAAAGAAATGATCAGAAAATCTATGGAAATGTAGCTGTCTACCAGAAATAGTTTGTGAACCCCTAGGATGTGAGATACTGTCCTATCAGATTTAGTCCTTATCATGGTCTTTTAAAAAAAGCATTAAAAATCATTTTATTGGGGGTTCTTACAGTTCTTATGACAATTCATCCATGTGTCAAACATATTTGTACATATGTTGCCATCATCATTTTCAAAACATTTTCTGTCTACTTGAGCCTTGGCATCAGCTCATTCCCCTGCCCCCCATGAACTCCTGATAATTTATAAATTACTTTTTTTTCATATCTTACACCAAACACTGTCTCCCTTCACTCCCTTTGTTTGTCTTCCTGGTTGGGGGGTTGTTATAATTCAATCATTGTGATCAGTTTTTCCTTTCGACCCTCACTTCCTCCTTCCCCTCCTTGTATTGGTCCTGAAGGGTTTATCTGACCTGGAGTCCCTGTGTTTCCAGCTCTTATCTGTACCTGTGTACATGCTCTACTCTAGTCTAGCTGGATTTGTAAGGTAGAATTGGGTCATGATATGTAGGGGTGGGGAGGAATTATTAAAGAACTAGAGGAAAGTTGTATTTTTCATCAGTGCTACTCTGCACCCTGACTGGCTTGTCTCTTCCTTGTGACCCTTTTGTGAGGAGATGTCTAATTGTCTACAGATGGGCTTTAGGTCTCCACTCCTCCCTCCTCTCATTCACATTGATATAATTTTTTGTTCTGGTCTTTGATGCCTGATACCTGATCCATCGACAGCTCATGATCACACAGATTGGTGTGCTTCTCCATATGGGCTTTGTTTCTTCTGAGCTAGATGGCTGCTTGTTTATATTTAAGTATTTAAGACCCCATATGCTGTATTTATTGATAGCTAGGTACCATCAGCTTTTTTCACCACATTTGCTTATGCCTCATTTTTGATCCAGCGATCGTGTCGGGAAGGTGAGTATCACAGAATGCCAGGTTATTAGAGCAAAGTGTTCTTGCATTGAGGGAGTACTTGAGTAGAAGCCCAATGTCCGTCTGCTACCTTAATACTTAACATATACAAATACGTATGTAAATATATTTCCCTATCATTATATATAATTATATTTGCATATGTTAATGACTGCATTTAGATCTCTATAAATGTCCTTTGCCTCCTAGTTCTTTCCTCTATTTTCTTTTCCTTTCATCTTGTCCCACTATTACGTTCAACCTTTATTTGGCTCCCAGTAATTCCTCTGTCCTACACTGCACTTGATCAAGCCCCAGCAGGCATCCTACACTCTCCTCCCCATCGATTTTAGATCACTTGCTGTTCCCTTGTCCCTGGGTTTGTTGGCACCCTCCTTCCTTTCCCCCGCCTCCTCCTCTCCCAAGACCCCCTGGAACCGTTGGTCCTGTTGTTTTCTCCTCAGGATTGTTTATCCCACCTACTTATCAGAAAAACCTATAAATAGTTCCAGGTCTGTTTGTTGACCTTTATGAGTGTTTTCCGGTTGAGTCTGATGGTGTGCCATGCCCTGGGTCCAGAGTTTATTTTTTGGTCTTTTTTTGGGGACTTCATTACTTTGCTCCCCTGGCTGCTCTGTTGCATGCCCTTAGTGTTTCACCCCCATTCTTATCACTGTCTCAATTTTAGGTGTTATTGAGTCAGGCCTGACCCATAGCAATCCTACACACAACAGGAAAACAAACATTGCCTGGTCCTCAGCCATCGTCACAATTTTTCCTGTGCTGAACCCGTGGCTGCAGCCCCTGTGACAATCCATGTCCTTGAGGGCCTTCCTCTGTTTTTCAGTCTTAATAGATGGATGTTATTTAGCTATTTCACAGATGAGCAGAATGAGGCTCAGAGGAATGAAATAGTTTGTTTCTAATCACCCAGTGAGAAATTAGTTTGCATTCCACTTGTTTTTAGACCACAACAGTGTTTTTTTCTGCCAAAACAAGCCACTCAAGATGAAAATTTAGGGATGAAGCTGACTGTCAGCCGAAGGCTTAATTTCATTTCTTGGATCTCATTAATGGAGCCCTAGATGCAGGGGGCAAGGCGAGTTGGCAATTGGAGGGGTGATAAGGGTTAGGTTGCAACCTTATATTTAATGTGGCAGTCTTATAACATTCATTATGTGAATTACCATTTCGTTGGATTTTTATTTTCATTTGTCCTATATCTTAGATAGGTATCACAAAGAATGAGGCTGCTGTGATATTTAAATTCCCCGTTGTTCTAATACATGACATGGTCTTTTGTATGCAGCAGTACAAGAGTAAATTTAAAAAGCACTGCTGCTAAGATTCTAGTTTCAAATAAAACATGTTACACATCTCCATGATTATTGGATGGCTGCAGACAAGTTATCTCCACAATAGATTTGTCTTAGGATCTTTAGCATGTCTTCAATAAAGGTCCAGTCACAGCAGTAGCTTCCCAAAGGATCTGTTGGGCCACTTAAATCCAACACAGAGAAGTTAGCTCAGAAGGCTATGGCAATGTAGTTTTGAGATCCCAAAGGGGGTAGATCTTTATAGTTTTTTTTTTCAAAGGCAAGCCTATTATGGGGCTTGTATGGAAGAAGTTTTGCATTTATTTATATTTAACTTTTTCTTGTGATTTAGGTGAAGGATTACAGAGGAGAGCATTCGTTTACATTAAAAAATTCATTCATGCTGTTTCAACTCACCCATTGCAATCCTCTCAGTATGCATTCCTTATTCCACCTTCTCCTTTTGTTTCCAATTTCTGTTTCTTCCTTCCCGCCTTCTGACCTTGGTTGATATCACAAGGATGGGCTCAGTTCACGACCTGAAGGGTGCCTGAGCGCCATAGTCTCTGAGTTTCCATCGATCCCTCTCTGACCAATAAGCTCAATCTCTTTTATGGTTTTAAGTTTTGCTCTCCTTTATCCAGGACCTTCCAATGTGATCCCTTTCAGAGCAGGTGATGGTGACGGCAGGGCACCATCTAATTCTTCTAGTCTCAGGATGTGGAGACTGATGTTTGTGTCTGTTGGTCCATTAGACTAATTGTTTCCATGTGTCTTTCCATTTTCATCTCTCTTCTTTCCTCCCAATAGGAAGAGACCAATTGTTGTACCTTAGATGGCTGCTCACAAGCTTCTCACCAAGTAGGATGTAGAACGTTATGTAGAACACTGTCTCTGTGGCTATGTTATGCCAATGGAACTTGGGGTCCTTAAACTATGGCTCTGATCCTGAGGCCCAGCAGCTCTTTCCTCAAGGGGGCTAGCTTTGTCTTAGAAGGATTTATAACTTTGCCTCCCTAGGCTTGCTACATTCATGGGTATGTTTGCAGCAAAGGTGAGTACACATACACAAATATCTTCTGCTGAGTATATATATATATATATATGTATATATTTGTCAAATATACATTATGCATACATATAATATATATATATACTCTTACTGTTACTTCCACACCTATTCAATTTGCATGCCTATCTAATCATCGATTTGTAACTCAGAACGATTACAGACTTCAGTATGCAACAGTATTTGTTTCTGTTGCCTTTAACTCTTGCAAACCTCCCAATGTTTTGCCCAATCTCCATCACTTTTGGTCCATTTCCATTTTGTTGAATATTGTCGAAGGAAGAAGTTTTAATAGCAAACTGCATCAGTGGTACAAAGGCTTGGAAAACTGTGCCAAAGAGGTTTTTCATCACAGTACACCTGCTCCTCCATCAAGGCTCAAGGGCTGTCATGGGGGAATTTTATTGGGAAGCTTTATACTCCATTTACTACATCCATTCTAAAGCTCTGGTTTTCCCCCTTTAGGTCATTTCTCATGCTCAAACTCAAAGCATATTGACAGGAACACGATTTGAATCCCTCACAGATGCTGAAAACTTTATTTTTTACATATAAATCAAAGAGAGAATTCTTTGAGTGGGAGGGTTAGTGTGGTGGCGTGAACGTCTTAATGTAGTCTTCTATCTATGTCTCTGAAATTCCAGCAAATGACTGGAAGTGTGTGACACCAATAGAGGAGTTCGGTCAGTTCTCATTTCCACACCGCTGGCTAGGAGCATGAGCCACAGTAGAAGCAGAGCAGAGAGAGAAAGCCCGGGACCACCTGGAGAAGAGCATGCAGATTCACACCTCTGGCTGATGTGGTGGAGGTCTCTGAGCCCAGATGTACCAGAGACTGGCACTGTCACTCAGAATAGCAGTGCCGAGATGAAGGGGCATCTTCTCCTTATCTAGCCCAAGACTGAAACTGCAAGGCAGAGCAACAGTCTGGCCTGCTTCCTGGCTCACAGAGGCAGGTGCCAGGGGACCTGGTGCCCGAGAGGCTGAGGACTGGAGAGACTCTTGCCTTAAGGAGAGGTGTGACCAGTGACTATTCTTACTGTTGACTGATCCTGACTTTCAATAGAGTATTAATCTCTCTAACACGCCCTCATAACAGGGAGTCTTGTCGCTGAGTTCTGTGTGGCAGTACAATGGAGTATCAAACCCAGCACACATGTAGAGTGGCCTGGGAGGAAGGGTCGGTGTCAGAATCGGTGGACGCATAGCAGTGTGGAAGCTTGCCTGACCCCTGCCTTGTTGCAATAGGGAAGCCAAAGGCGCTCAGATATGCCTCCCCGCCCCCACTCCTCATTGAAGTCGAGAGAGGGAAACACCACTTTCAGAAGTGTATATTCTTCCATGAAGGAGACATCACAAAACAACAGTTTCCTCATTTTGATATATTGTTTAATAATGTTTTCTAGGACTTTTTAGCAATAGTTTTTTACTTACCCTTATCTTGTACCTTACATACTTTAAAAAATATATCTGGTACATTTTTAAGAATCCTTTTTAAGACTATAAACACATTGTTGTTAATGTTGTGAAAGGAAATCTCCTGCTACTTAATATATTCTGTATGCAACTTAAAATATCCTGTAAAGGGACATGTTAAAATATAATTTTCAAATATATAAAAAGAGCACAGAAGTAGTCGTTACCTAACTATAACAAGGGACATTTTTTCTTTTAAAGTAACTTCCTCATCCTTCCCACATCTTGCAAGCAAACAACCTAACTGACAAACCTCATCGTTCAAGTTTCCAGTGTGATCGACACATTTAATTGCCCTGAAGTGCTCCTGAAACAAGTTACTGATACTCTTCTCTTTACCACCTTCTGAGGTCATTAATGTCCCTATTATAAAACTGCTGAGTATTACCTACTTGGAGAGTATGAAAGTTACTCATGCAATCTAATGCCCCATTCCATCCCTCAGATATCAGGTTGGCTTGACCTTTCCATGCATCGGAGGTTTGCAATGACCTTATCGCCAACCTGTAAGACAGTTTAAGTCTTTAATTTAGAAAGCACACTTTAACTTTGAAATTCTAGCCTATGCTGAATATAAAAGTATAAAAGGTAATGTTGGGCACATAGTTATACTAGTTTGAAGAATGTAGAATGATAGGACGGCTAGTTTGTGAAGTGTGAAATGCACTTTATCTCTACATTGACATAAAATGAAATTACTATGAATGTAATATTACACTTAAGAGAATTTGTCTCTATTGTATATTAAATTATTTTTCTAGCTTTCAAACTACAATTCAGATGGATAGTGTAGTTTTTTGTTTCTTAGCACTACATTTTTACTGGTATCGTTGTTCCGCCTCTATTTCTATGTTGTTTTGAGTGCTGTTTCCTTTGAATTAGCTTGTGAGTGGCGGTGTGTTATGTGAGTGCCTCAGGTTTGTGTGCTGTTGCCAATTTTCTGCCCATAGTGCTCAGGTTAATATTCTTTTGTAATGCTGGTCTTGTTTTTTAAAAATTAATTTAGTGTTTTCCCTGGTCTGGAAATACCTTTATTTCCCCCTCCTATTTAAGGGATAATTTTGTTGGAGGTAGGATTCTTGGTTGGCAATTTTGATTTTATATATAGAGCTCCAATGTCTTCTTGGCTGCATAGTTTCTCCTGAGAAGTTCAAGCTTATCCACATGGATAGATGACTAGCTGTCCTTAGGATTCTCTCCCTTTTTCTTGAAGTTGGAGAGTTTGACTATTGTATGCCTCGGTGTTTTTCTTCCCAGGTTTGTCCTATTTGGGGCTCTCTCGGCTTTTTGAGTAGTTATTTTGAACTACTTTATGATACTCAGGAGATTTTCTTCCTTGATTTCCCATACTGTTCTCCCAGTAGATTTTTGTGCCTTCTTCTTTGTCCAGGAACCTGATGGGGCGTGGTTTATTTCTCTTGATCGTGTTCCATTTAATCCTTAGTATTTCTTTTGATCCCGCCACTATTTTGTTGATTATTTCTCTCATTGATCGTAGTGAGAGTTATTGTCTTCAACATCACTGGTTCGATTTCCCTCTTCTTTCATTTGGTCAATCAGGTCTTTTACTATGTTACCTAATTATGTCATCTTATTGCTTATCTTTTAGGATTCTTGTTGGATTGAGGATTTTAGTTTTTTAATTTCATCAGGTGTTTTCATGAGCGTTCTCACCTGTCTTGACGGCACCTAGACTTCCTTCTTCTGAGTTCTCTTTCTGGTTGGTCCAGGGCCTCTTTTTCAGAGTACTCTATTGGGTTCAGGTGATTTTTGTTTGAATTTCTTGATTTTGAGGGTTTACTCTGGTTGATTGCTGTTTCCTTGGCATTGTGATGCAGCTGGGTCATGTGAGCTGCTGGGTCATGGAGTAGTTGACTCTGTTTAGGGATGTGGGTCTAATAGGAGCCAGAAAACATGCCAGGATGAAATGAAGAGAAGAAGAGAGAGATGGATACATGGGCAAAGTGACGGGGAGGGGGAAGAGAGAGAATAAAATAAGAGTAATCATAGTAATAACCAACAGTCATATGATGTGTTACTCTGGGTAGACTAGAGAAATTAACTCATAAATTTATATACAAGGGCAATTGAATAGATCAAGTACATAAATTGAATATTAGCCCATATGTCCGATACCAGTCTATAAAGTCCACTTCAGACTCAGAAAATACATGCAATGATGCTGAATGCAGGAGGATCACAGGTCAGTGGGTGGGAAGTCTTGTGGATCCAGAGGTGCTGTAAGCATCTCAGTGCTGGCAGGGGTCTCTATGTGGCTTCTCCAGCTCCAGAAGTCTGGTTGCATCAGGGTAGGTCCGTGTGGCTTTTCCGGTTCCCAGGTCACAGTGCCATGTGTCTTGTCAGTAACACATCTCTCAGGGAGTGAGCATTTTCATTAGAGAGTTTCCAAGGGAGTGAGCTGAGAGAGTCTCTTCCACCTGTAAGGAGGAAATCCAGGAATTCCCAGAATCCTTAGGGGAGGCCCATGACCACACAGAGATCTCATTGGCTATATTTTGATTAACAGGCTAGACTCCATCCCTTCACTCTTAAAATTCTCAAGTCCCACATTGACACCAGATTATGTAACTACCACATCTGGACAGGCCAACAAATTTGTAAAAAAAAATAATGGGAAATTGTATTTTAAGGAGGATAATCAGAATTAATTGCATGGAAATATATTTCACAAGGAAAAGAGAGAGAGCAGAAAGTGATAATAGGTGGGGAGGAGATGAGTATAATCAAATATACAGACCAAAAGAAGATTTTATACAGATAGATAGAAGAATTATAGAAGAAAAGAAAGCAGGAAGAAAAAACAAAGAGAAGGAATAGAAAAGAAGAAACAAGAAGGCGAGGGGAAAAGGGAGGCCAACAGTGTGGACGTGCAGAGAAGAGGAGAGAGAGACCCCACATCTGGAGTGCGGCTTCGGTGTGGGTGCTAGAGTTCTGTTGTTCTGGCAGTGTGAGTGTGGATGGGTCCGTGTACTCAGAAAGTTGGAGGTGGGGGGAGTCCTTATTTGGAGGAGTGCACCTGAATCTATAGACCTGGCTGCTTTTGACTGGGGAGAACGTGTCTTCTCAGGAGGGTGGGGTTGCACTGGGAGAGGATGTAGGGGAGAACTAGATAAAAAGAATTAGAACAAATATGAAAACCAAATAGAACAAAATATAAAACTGCCTTATGGGCGGGGCTTGTTGCCCCATTTGACAGTGTACATGTAGGTTTCACGTGGGAAGGGCAGCTTGGCTGTGACTGAGAATGTCTGCCCCAAGCTGCCCACGCATTCTACGATCCACACAGGGTCACCAGAAGTCAGCACGGTAAGAAGTGCGGCTGGCTGGGTTGCCTCAGGGACTGGGGAAATCTGCTGGGTTGATACAAAGCAGGGCACACACTAGTGTCTTGTGCCACCTGTCAGTGGTAAGGCAGAACCAGTGGTAAAGGGGATCTTATCAATAGGCATTGCTGCTCTCCAACGTGAAGAAACTTGAGTTTATTTAGTAAGTAAACATTAAGTAAATCAACTTACTGAAATTAATTTTCTCACTTCCAGGAAGTGCAGGAGATCCCTCCTAGTGGAATCGTTCTAATAGTTCCTGAAGAGATCTTCCCATGCTTATGATCTGGTGGTCATATTCCCCCATTCCAAGCGCTAAATTTTTATATTAAAGAACAAAAATAGGTTGCTATACTGATGCCAATAAATGATACTTATCATACACACTGCCTCATATTTTGAACCAAAGAATGATTGTAATAATATTCCAGGTGCCAGGGAAGGCCAACATGAGATCATTTCGAGGGGTATGAGGTTTTATGGATTACATGAATGACATGATAGTAATTAATTTTGAAATAACTTAAATATAAACCAACTTCTATTATTGTTATTCTTACATATCACCCAGTGATATCACCTTTGTTTTTAAAATTTCATTTTAATGAGAGTAGCTATACCAGGAAGGTAAGGGAAAGGTGGGGTAGAAAGGAGGACCTAATCACAAGGATCTACATATAACCTCCTCCCTGGGGGATGGACAACAGAAAAGTGGGTGAAGGGAGATGTCAGACAGTGTAAGATATGACAAAATAATAATTCATAAATTATCAAGGATTTTTGGGGGTTAGGGAGGGAGGGGAAAATAAGAAGCTGATACCAAGGGCTCAAGTAGAAAGCAACTGCTTTGAGAATGATGATGGCAACAAATGTACAAATGTGCTTGACACATGGATGGATGGATGGATGGATGGATGGATGGATGGATTGTGATAAGAATTATATGAGCCCCCAGTAAAGTGATTTTCTAAAAAAAAAAAAAAAAAAAGGTGTTTCTTGAGGAGGTTAATAGTTAATACCTCCTAAAGTATCATGCCAGAAGGTCTCACATCCCCTGGAATTGGTCATGTAATTGGGATAACATTTGTGAGAAGCATTTTGTTATTAGCCAGCAGGTTTACATTTCCATACTGTGAAACCAGATGTCCTGGTGGTATAGTGGGGTTCCATTGGACTGCTAACCGCAAGGCCTGCGGTTTGAAATCACGAGCCTTTCTGTAGCAGGAACCCGAGGCTTCTTGTTTCTGTGGAGTTCCCGTCTTGAAGACTCACAGGGGCAGTTTCTACTCTGTCCTTTAGGGTTGCTATGAGATGGGATTGATTCTATGGCAGTTGGGTTGGAGTTTTTTTATTTGGATCTATCAGATATATCTCTAGGAATTCCTTTGAAGGCTGCAATCTGATGTCGTTAATGATTTTTGTACAAGGAAATCCATTGCTATGCTATTTAAAATAATCTGTATGCACCTTAAAATATTCTATAAAATAACATAACTATCACAAGGACTTTTTAATTTTTTTAAATGAAAAGATAAAAGTCCCTCCTTGTTTTAATGTTCTGATATTACCATTGGAATCCATACTAATTTAAAATATGAAATGCAACATTTTAATTTTGCGCCAGCCCCACAAAGAGCATAGTCCATTCTGTTGTGAGCCCTGAGAAGGTAACTCACGTTATTTTAGGTATAATGGAATTTTTGCAGTGGCTCAACATCAACTCTTAGAAATTCAAGTTAAAGTTGAGAAACATGACCTGAAATAGAAATAGCCCATTTAAAATGACTATTTAAAGTGCAGTCAGTTACTTGCATTTCAGGAGGGGGCTGTTGGGTAATCGTTGGACTGTTAACTGTAAGGTCAGAGGTTCAAACACACTAGCTGCTTGTTTTCTGCCCCTATAAATATTTGCGGTCTCAGAATCTCAAGTAGGTTCACTATGAGTAAGAATTGAACTTTATGGCAGTAGGTTTGACTTTGTCATGTGACTCAAATAAAGGAGTAATATTGAGACTACAAATGGCAAGTGCAGGAAGAATAATATTTTAAACCATTGTTTAGAAGTCTAATCAGTATATCCAAAGCCAATCACTGAGGAAAATCTCAGCTTTCTGTATAGATGTTTTTAGCTTTCTAACTCCATGAAAATATTGTTTCAGGTTTTTATAGTACTAGATTATTCAAAAGTTATGGATTGTTTATCATTCTCAAACTTGGAATATTTGTCAGTATATTCCAATTATCTACATAAAACTCAAAATTTCTAGATGAGTAAGTAATTTAAATGAAAAGAACCCAAAGCAACGGCTAGTTATCCATTCCATAGGTGGAGACCCAGGTTCACATTTGTTGATTCATGCATTGTGTGTAATTGGTCTTGGTTCTGACTCAGCACAACAAAAGGAAACACAGCCCGACTTGGTGCCCTTCTTGCAATAGCTACTTTATTTGAACCCATTATTTCAACCAGTGTGACATTGTAGCCATTCAATAAATGGTTTCTAATTTTAAAATCACCTTTGTTCTTTACAGAATTACCATCACTAACGGTTCGTTTACTCTGAATCTACAACCTTAAGTGAAAAGCCAAATGTATATTTTGGCTCCAGAATTTTTGACAAAGATATCTGCTAGCTGAAGAAAAATTCCTTTCAATGTTTCATTGTGAAGGATCCCTGTTAGAGAAAAGTTTGTGCTTTTTCAAAGAATTGACATATTTTAAATAAAAACGAGCTATAAATTTAAAAAATAGTTTTATTAGGGGCTCATACAACTCTTATCACAATCCATACATATATCAATTGTGTAAAGCACATTTGTACATTCATTGCCCTAATCATTCTCAAAACATTTGCTCTCCACGTAAGCCCCTGGCATCAGCTCCTCATTTTCCCCTCCCTCCCCACTCCCCCTTCCCTCATGAACCCTTGATAATTTATGAATTATTATTTTGTCATATCTTGCCCTGTCCAATGTCTCACTTCACCCACTTTTCTGTTGTCCACCCCCCAGGGAGGCGGTCACATGTAGAACCTTGTAATCGGTTCCCCCTTTCCAACCCACCCTCCTTATACCCTCCCTGTATCACCACTCACACCACTGGTCCTGAAGGGATCATCCGCCCTGGACTCATTGTGTTTCCAGTTGCTATCTGTACCAATGTACATCCTCTGGTCTAGTAAGGTATAATGGGGATCATGATAGTGGGAGAGGAGAAAGCATTTAGGAACTAGAGGAACTAGAGGAAAGATGTATGTTTCATCGTTGCTACATCGCACCCTGACTGGCTCATCTCCTCCCTGAGACCCTTCTGGAAGGGGATGTCCAGTGGCCTACAAATGGGCTTTGGGTCTCCACTCCACACTCCCCACCTCATTCACTATGATAAGATTTTTTTTTCTGATGATACCTGATCCCTTCGACACCTTGTGATCGCACAGGCTGGTGTGCTTCATCCATGTGGGCTTTGTTACTTCTGAGTTAGATGGCCGCTTGTTTATCTTCAAGCCTTTAAGACTCCAGACGCTGTCTCCTTTGATAGCCGGGCACCATCAGCTTTCATCACCACATTAGCTTATGCACCACTTGTCTTCAGCGATCGTATCATGAGGTGATCATACAATGATATGATTTTTTTGTACTTTGATGCCTGATGAATGATCCCTTCAGCACCTCGTGATCACACAGGCTGTTGTGCTTCTTCCATGTGGGCTTTGTTGCTTCTGAGCTAGATGGCTGCTTGTTTGCTTTCAAGCCTTTAAGATCCCAGATGTGATATCTTTTGATAGTCTGGCACCATCAGCTTTCTTCACCACATTTGCTTATTTACCCGCTTTGTCTTCAGCAGTTGTGTTGGGAAGGTGAGCATCATAGCATGGCAATGTAATAGAAGAAAGTATTCTTGCATTGAGGGAGTACTTGAGTGGAGGCCCAATATCCTTCTGCTACCTTAATACTAAACCTATAAATATATGCACAGAGATCTACTTCCCCATCCTCATATATATAAATATATTTGCATATGTACATGCCTTTATTTAGACCTCTATAAATGCCCTTTGCCTCCTAGCTATTTCTTCTATTTCCTTTGACTTTTCTCCTGTCCTACTAACATTCCCACCAGGGTTTCACAATTCCTCTTGGTTACATTACCCTTGATCATGCCCTACCAGGCCTCCCACACCCTCCTCACCACTGATTTGGATCACTTATTGTTCCCTTGTCCCTGGGTTTGTTAACACCTCTACCTTTCCCCCCACCTCTCCTTCTCTCATATCCCCCTGGAACTGTCGGTCCCATTGTTTTCTCCTCCAGATTGTTCATCCACCCTATCTTATTTAGACAGACCTGTGGAGGTAATAACATGCACAAAAACAATACAGAGCAAAACCAAGCAACAATATACAACAAAAAACCAACAACAACCCAATGACAAAAAAGAAAACAAGAAAGAAAAGCTTGTAGTTAGTTCAAGGATTGTTTCTTGGACTTTAGGAGTGTTTTCCAGTCCAGTCTGTTGGGGACCACGCCCTGGCCCCAAAGTCTACCTTCAGCATTCCCTGGGGACCTTGTCCCTCCGTTCCCTTGCTGTTCTGTTGCACTCCCTTAGTGTTTTGCCTCGGTGTGGCGGAATCAGATCAGGAACAATTCCCACACCGTGTCTCCGGTGTTGTGCCCTGTAGGGCTATGGGTCAGTGTGGGACGTCATGTCTCATAGTGGGACCAGCCATGTGGTCCTCTCTGTGGACTGGCTACTCTAATCAGGGACAATGTCCTCCATGCCTGGTGGGGCAAGATGTGCTCCACACTCTCCTCCTCCCCCTTCATCTGCCTCCGTGTGCTCTGATCAGATATATCTCTCTCCCAGAGCTGCAGATTCAATGCGGTCCTTTGAAATAAATTCTTCTGGGGGGAGGGGTAGGTGTCCACGTACTAGTTGGGATTGGGGCCGGCCACTGAGCCATAAAATTTATAAACTACTTCATATTGGCTTTTGCTTTGACTACCTGGAAGCTTACAGCCAAATTTAATGTTTAACACAATGATATTTGTTTTTCAAACACATAAAGATCAGCAAATATGCTCTTTATTTACTTTTAATTTTGATAAATAATCTTGTTTGATGAGAAGGAAGCAAGAAAAATTTAGTACATGCCTTCTGAGATTATTTTTATTAATAAGGAAAATAACTATTTTTAAGGACATGAATTATTTCAAGTGGGATCACTAGCATGCACTTTCCTTCAATCAGAAATCAGAATTTTCACAATCTGAAACTGAGTGTTTAAAGAGTTCTTGCTCTATATAGGATCTAGATATAAAACAAATGCCTAATATGGGTAGACTATGTGTAATAGATAAATGATTAATATCTTTAATGCATGAAGAACTTTAAAAAAACATTTTATTTGGGGCTCATACAACTCTTATCACAATCCACACATATACATGCATCAATTGTATAAAGCACATCCCTACATTCTTTGCCCTAATCACTCTCAAAGCATTTGCTCTCCACTTAAGCCCTCTGCATCAGGTCCTCTTTTTTTTTCTTCCCCCCCCCTCCCTGCTCCCCCCTCCCTCATGAGCCCTTGATAATCCACAGATTGTTATTTTGTCATATCTTC
The DNA here is from genome assembly GCF_050624435.1 of Tenrec ecaudatus. Classification (NCBI taxonomy): domain Eukaryota; kingdom Metazoa; phylum Chordata; class Mammalia; order Afrosoricida; family Tenrecidae; genus Tenrec; species Tenrec ecaudatus. The sequence continues at coordinate 62,252,244 of NC_134531.1, read as the reverse complement.
TCCTATCCAGAGTCTCCTTTCCCCCCTTCTCTGCCGTCCATCTCCCAGGGAGGAGGTCACATATGGATCCTTTTAATCAGTTCCCCCTTTCCAACCCACTCACCCTCCACTCTCCCAGCATCGCCCCTCACACCCCTGGTCCTGAAGGTATCGTCCACCCTGGATTCCCTGTGCCTCCAGCTCCCATATGCACCAGTGTACAATCTCTGCCCTATCCAGCCCTGCAAGGTAGAATTCAGATCATGGTAGTTGGGGGGAGGAAGCATCCAGGATCTGGGGGAAAGCTGTGTTCTTCATCGGTACTACATCGCACCTGACAGACCCGTCTCCTCTCCTAAACCCCTCTGTGAGGGGATCTCCAGTGGTCGACACTTGGGCCTCGGGGCTCCACTCTGCACTTCCCCCCTCATTCACTATGGTATACATATATATATATATATACATACATACACACACACACACACACACACACACACATATATATATATTCTTCTTTTTTTGCATGATGCCTTATACCTGGTCCATTTGGCACCTCGTGATCACACCGGCTGGTGTGCTTCTTCCATGTGGGCTTTATTGCTTCTGAGCTAGATGGCCGCTTGTTCACCTCATGAAGAACTTTAAAAAAAATTTAATAAATCATTTTATTGGGGCTCATACAACTCTTATTACAAACCATACATACATCAATTGAGTAAAGCACCCCTATACATTCGTTGCCCTCGCCATTCTCTTGCTTTCCACTTGGGTTCCTGGAATCAGCTTGTTTTCCATTTTTTCCCTCCTCCTCCCTCACTGCTCCCCCTCCCCCATTAACCCTTAATAGTTTATAAATTATTATTTTATCTTATCTTACACTGCCTGGCGTCTCCCCTCACCCACCTTCCCATTGCCCATCTCCCAGAGAGGAGGTTACATGTAGATATCCGAGATCGGTTCTCCCTTTCTACACTCCCTTCCCTCCTGGTGTCGTCACTCTCCCCACTGGTCCTGAAGGCTTCATCCATCCTAGATTCCCTGTATTTCCAGATCCCTACTGCACCGCTGTACATCCTCTGGTCTAACCAGGTCCACAAGGTAGAATTGGGATAACTGGGGGGGAGGAGGCGTTCAAGAACTAGAGGCAGGTTTTGAGTTTCATTGTTGCTACACTGAACTCTGAGTGACTCATCTCCTCCCCACTACCCCTCTGCAAGGGATGTCCAGCTATCTACAGATGGGCATTGGGTCTCCATCAAGCACTCCCCCTCATTCACGGTGATGTGATTTTCCACCCCCCTGCCTTTGTTGTTTGAAACCTGGTCCCCTCGGCCAATCATGATCACACATGTTGGTGTGCTGCTTCCGTGTGGGCTTTGTTGCTTCTGGGCTCGATGGCCGTTTGTTTACTTTCAAGCCTTTAAGTCCCTGGATGCTATATCTCTCAGTAGCCGGGCACCATCAGCCTTCTCCACCATACTTGCTTATGCACACATTCGTCTTCAGCGTTTATGTGAGGAAGGTGATCACACAATGATGGTTTTTGTTCCTTGGTGTCTGCTACCTGGTCCGTTCAACACCTTGTATTCACTTAGGCAGTGTGCTTCTTCTCTGTGGACTTTGTTGCTTCCTAGCTAGATGGCCACTTGTTTGCCTTCAAGCCTTTAAGACCCCAGACGCTATATCTTTTTGATAGCCGGGCACCATCAACTTTCTTCACCACATTTGCTTATACACACGTCTGTCTTCAGTGATCATGTCGGGCAGGTGGGTATCATGGAATGACTGTTTAGCTCGGTGAGGTGCTATTATATTGAGGAAGTGTGTGTGAGGAGTCCCAATGTCCACCTGCTGCCCTACTACTGAATCTATAAATATATGTACATAGGTCTATTTCCCCTATATACATGAAGAACTTTTAAAACCCAATGAGAAATGATTACTTCAGTTGTAAAATGAGCAAAGATACTGATGTTTCACATACAAAAACATTAATGGCCGGTACATTTATGAGAAAATTCTGTATCTCATTATAAATTATGGGGAACACCCACCCAAACCCACCACCACTGACTTGACCCAACTCATAGTGACCCTATATAGAATTGCCAAGATGATAAATCTTTAGCAGAACAGACAGCCGGATTGTTCTTCTGCATAGTGGCTGGTAATTTGAACCTTTGACTTTTGGGTTAGCAGTCTGATGCCTAACTCATAACTCCACCAGAACTCCTCAATCAAGGAAATGTAAATTTAACAAAACCCTTTGTACAGCAAATCAGCAAAATTTTAGATATTATGACTCATTTTCCAACATATGCAGGCAGACTTTGTTTTATTTCAGCTCTTTGAGTTTCTCAGAGAGTGGTAATCTTTTACAAATTGAAAATTTAGTGGCAACCCTGAAATAAGCAAGCCTGTCAGCGCTCATTTTTCCAACAGCGTGTGCTCATTTTGTGTCTCTGTGGAAATGTTTGGTCATTCTTATCATGTTTCAAACTTTTTCATAACGTGGTTGTACACTTAATTAACTGGGAAGCCAAAACTCTGTGTGCCTGATTTCATTGTGATATTAGGATTATTGCAGGGGTCTAAACCCAGACTTACAATACCTCCAAAGTCTATGTATAGCAAATGGTGGTATAAAATACGAATCATTAGCTTTATGTGTACTGATTGGAATAATCAACACAATCTATAATTAAATAAAAACAAGTTATGGGACCATGTACGGTACAGTCCGTGGGGTGCTCCTGACTGCCTCTATGAGGTAACAAATAGCTTTGATCTGTGGTGTTTTTAGATTCCCCTGGTGTGAAATCTTCTGCCATGGCCTATGTCCACGTAACCAAGTGGAGTCACTAAAGGTACATTTGGGATGAGAAGGGCCCTAGGTGCCAGCTTTTCAGTCAACAACTGAGTCTTCCCCAAAGGTAGTTCGGATTCAGCACACATGTTTTTGACGGGCACCATTCAATCCATAAGTCTCTCTCTCTCTCTCTCTTTTTTTTTTTTTACCATATCACTCACTGTAATGTAAGATCAGTTAATATAAATTCTCTGTTAAAGCTCTGGAGTTGGACTATTCATGGTGACTTAGTCCCAACTGAGGGAGACCTTGTGACAGGTGATTAAGCACTCAGCTGCTGCTTGGAAGGTTGGTAGTTCAAATCCATCAGCTGCTCCATAGAAAACATTCTCTGCTCCACAGAAAAATGATGTGGCCATCTCTTTCCATGATGATAATAGCCGTGGGAACACCAGGGCGCCATTCTGCTCTGTCCTGTAGAGTTGCTATGAGTGGGAATTGGTTCAAGGGCATCAAGTATTACCAACTCAAGGATCCCGAGTGGTGCAATGGTCGAACATTTGGTTCAAACTCTCCAGGGGAGACCTGGTGATCTGCTCTCAGGAAAGTTTCAACTTAGGGTCGCTAGCCTATGGAGCTACTCTCAGTCAGAACAGACTGGACAGCACACACCAACAATGTCCCAAGTGCACGAGAAAGAGGTTTTACAATATGTCAGCTTCACCTTTGATTTTCCCCACCCTCACAACTACTGATAATTCTAAGTCACTTATTTCTAATAGCATTCTGTGTATAGTGTATATTAAGTAGGAAGAGTGAACTGTCATTGAGTATTCTACTCTTTAATTCAATTTGTTCATGGGGATGTTTATTTTAACATAGCTCCCTGATTATCTTTGTCATAATTTGAAGGACTCTCCTGTCACCCATAATTATCTAATATCTTATCTTGGCTTATAGTTTAGTTGTCCTATATTAAAACAGCCCCTCACTCCTCATTTTTGCCCCTTGGATTTGAAGTTCAGAAAGGAGGGACCCTGTCTTGTTGTTATCCATACTTTCCTTGCCTTATGATAGCTGCTATAATTTATTTTCTTTTGGCTTTTCCCTGAAAGTCATCCAGCAGCAATAGTATTTATAGAACAGAGTTGCTCTACTACAGAACAAGGTTGGGAGGTGGGGTAAGTGGAGAAGTGGGGAGCTATCTTGTACTGTATTAACAATAAGAACAGCAGCCAGATGGATTGAATCAGATTTTACTGTTTTAATACTTAGAATAATATGGATTTCTTTGGTGGGGTAGTGGCTACTCATTGGACTGCAATCTGAAAAGCCAGTAGTTCAAAACCACCAGCCACTCCACAACAGAAAGATGAGGCTTTCTGCTTCGGTAGAGAGTTACAGTCTTGGGAACCCATTGCGGGGCAAGTCAACCCTGTCCTATAGGGTCACCTTAAGTCAGAGTGATTTGATGGCAGTGATTTTTTTTGTGTAATTTTATTACAAGTTTGTAAGGGTTAGATCACTTAGATGATAGTTTTAAGATGACAGCTTTTAAGCAAACTAGCTTGTGATGTGCATGCTCTTTAGGTAGATGTCTCACACATTTTGTAAAGCAGATCCACAGATCGGAGGGTTAGATTTACAAGGCTGAAAAGTCAGCAGTATTTGAAGCACGGTTCCACTCAGTTGCCAGGGACATTGTAACTCACTTCTTGGTTCATACACTTTTGGGTTTGGTTGGATTCAAGTATCGTTAGTAGACTCTGGAAGAATTTCTGTATTTAATATGTTTTTCCCTATTACTCTGCCTTCCTTCCTCTTTGGCTATTTTAGACTGTATTCAAAATGCAAATAATAAAGATGGAAATTTAAAAAGCTTGCCAAGCTATCTACCATTACCACCAGCAAACAATTGAAACGAATTGCTATAGCATTTTTTGGAGAAAAATTCTTGGTTCTCGCCATTAGTAAGAGTGAAGGTCCTGGATTTCTTGATCTCTTGCTGTTAGTTGTCATTGAGTTGATTTCAACCGAGGGTGACCCGCTGGGTGTAGAGCAGAGCTGCTCATAGCGGTTTCAAGTCTATGACTCTTTGGAAGCAGGTTGCTAAGCTCTCCTACTGGTCAGCACCATGTAGCTGTCTTTTGGTTCCTTCATAGGGTAGAGCTGCCCCTTTGGGGTTCTGAGGCTGTAACTTTTTACTGGAACATAAAGCCTCACCTTTCTGTCACTTTTTGCCCCTTATGAGATCGTCTTTAGCAGTGCTGCTGTGGAATAAGTATTAGGCTGCAAGCCACAGGGTTAGGTTGGTTGTTCAAACCCACCAGCAGCCTGCTCTACAGGTGAAAGATGAGGCTACCTGACCCTGTAAAGATTTATAACGTTAGAATTCCTGAATAGAGTCACTATGTGGCCTAATCTATGGCAGGATACTTAGGTTTTTGGTTGGGATCTTCAAATTATTTTTAGGATCCTGTTATGTATCTGAGATCTGATGAAATTATCAGGCTTATACTCAGAAGATATACATTTATTAAGAAAATTTTGTTGGTGACTGTACTGATGACATCAAAATATTTATTTATTTTTTTGGTGGCTGTCGTTTTATTTGATAAATATAAAATTCAAAAGAAAACCAAGCCAGAAATGTATTTGTTAGCATTTGATTACTTAAGAAGGCACATTCTTTTTTTTTTTTCTTGTTTTTTTTTTTTTTTAACAATTTATTGGGGCTGATACAATTCTTTTCACAGTTCATACATATACATACATCAATTGTATAAAGCACATCTGTACAGTCTTTGCCCTAATCATTTTTTTCTCTTTTCTTCTTTTACATTTTATTAGGGACTCCAACAACTTTTACCACAATCCATACATATACATACATCAATTGTATAAAGCACATCCTTACATTCCCTGTCCCAATCATTCTCAAGGCATTTGCTCTCCACTTAAGCCCCTTGCATCAGGTCCTCTTTTTTTTCCCCCCCTCCCTCCCTTTTCCCCCCTCCCTCATATGCCCTTGGTAATTTATACCTCGTTATTTTGTCATATCTTGCCCTATTCGGGGTCTCCCTTCCCCCCTTCTCTTCTGTCCCTCTCCCAGGGAAGAGGTCAGAAGGCACATTCTTTGAAACTATGTTAAATCTCTAAAAATCCAAATAAATCAATTATTAGACAAAGGTACTTGATATTATAATCCAATAATATTTATTCTATATCATGAAAAGAACTTTATGAAACATTTTTCTAATTTAGATTTGACCTAGTTTTACATGAAAATATAAACCATCGAAAGGATTCCCTAAGTAGGGTCTGTACAACAAACAGACCCATAGAAATTAGGGACCAACTAAATAAGAGCCTGTATATATGTAAGCATATTTATATATGAGGATGGGGAAATTGATCTATGTGCATATATTTATAGGTTTAGTATTAAGGTAGCAGATGGACAATGGGCCTCCACTCAAATACTCTCTCAATGCAAGATACTTTGTTCTATTAAACTGACATTCCACGATGCTTACCTTCCCAACATGATCGCTGAAGACAAATGGGTGCATAAGCAAATGGTGAAGAAAGCTGATGGTTCCCAGCTATCAAAAGATATAGTGTCTGGGGTCTTAAAGGCTTGAAGGTAAACAAGCAGTCATCTAACCCAGAAGAAACAAAGCCCACATGGAAGAAGCACACCAGCCTGTGCGATCACAAGGTTTCGAAGGGATCAGGTATCAGGTATCATCAGAACAAAAAATCTTATCATAGTGAATGAGGTGGGGAGTGCGGAGTGGAGACCCAAAGCCCATTTGTAGGCCACTGGACATCCCCTTCCAGAAGGGTCTCAGGGAGGAGATGAGCCAGTCAGGGTGCGATGTAGCAACGATGAACCATACAACTTTCCTCTAGTTCCTAAATTCTTCCTCCTCTTCCACTATCATGATCCCCATTCTACCTTACAAATCCAGCTAGACCAGAGGATGTACATTGGTACAGATAGCAACTGGAAACACAGGGAATCCAGGACCAGTAGTGAGAGTGGAGGGAGGGTGGGGTAGAAAGAGGAAACCAATTACAAGAATCTACATATAACCTCCTCCCTGGGGGACAGACAACAGAAAAGTGGATGTAGGGAGATGTTGGACAGTGTAAGATATGACAAAATAATAATGATTTATAAATAACGAAGGGTCCATGAGGGAGCGAGGAGCGGGGAGGGAGGGGAAAAATGAGGAGCTGATACCGAGGGCTCCAGTAGAAAGCAAATGTTTTGATAATGATGATGGCAACAAATATACAAATGTGCTTGACACTGTGGATGTATGCATATTGTGATGAGAGTTGTATGAGCCCCCAATAAAATGATTTAAAAATAAGAAATTAGGGACCAAGTAATTTAGCATTGTTTTGTTTAAAATTGAGAAGGCTTTTCTATTGGAAATTGCATATTTAAAATGCTTACAAACCATGCTTCAGCTTAGAGAACCCTTCATTCATTGTCGTAATCATTCTACATTATAGTTACGAGTTAAATATTGTCCTTAAACTATAGAGGCCAGTTTGTCGCACTGTGGGGGCTTGCATGCTGGTACGATGCTGGCAGCTTTGCCACCAGAACTGCAAATGCCTGTGGCGACCAGGTTTCAGCAGAGCTTCCAGACTAAGACAGAGGACGAAGAGGGCCATAGCTATCTATTTCTACCAAACAAACACCTGGTGAAAAATATTAAACTCCGGGAAATCACTGACTAATTTAGTGCTGGAAGATGCATTACTCAGTTTGGAAGGAACTCAAACTCTGAGTAGGGAAAGGCTGCCTCTGTAAAGTAGAATCAGCCTGATGGACATGGAGGGAGTGGGTCTCGGGACCATCACTTGCTGATGTGGCATGGCTCAAAATATAATGCTTGCAAGCATCCCTCAACAACTAAAATGTAGACTATAGGAAGGATGAATCTAGGAAGCTTAGGATTCCGAAACAATAAAATGCAGTGCACAAAAAGCGATTACCCAGACACTGTTGTCATTTCTTCTGTGGAAAAAGAAGAATTCTTTCAATGAGCTGCATTGACATCGTGGCTGCTTCCAGGGCCTCAAAGATAAGAACAATCGTGGGGAGGCTGCACAGACTGGGCACTGTCTCCTGTGCTGTACATGGACTCTCCATGAACCAGAAATGGCTTGATGGCACCTAATAACAATAGGCATGGCTGTTGCTGTCGTCAGCTACTCTTGAGTCAGTTCTGCTTCACCGTGAATCTTCTGTCCACATACGGAGGCCTTATCCAGCCTCCCAAGCATTGCTACATTGCAACGCATTGAAGCAGTCACTAGGCCGGCCCATCTCATGGAGATGCTTTCTCTTTTTCAACGATCTTCTACTCGCCATTCTCCAGGGATTGTTTCCTCCCAACATGTCCAAATCTTACCATGCTTCATTTTAAGGAGAATTTTGCTTGTGTTTTTTCCAAGACAAGTTTGTGTATTCTGTATTCTTAACTCATACCATTAGTGAGCTGAAATGGATCAGTCTTAGCCAAATTGATTTGGACAATCACATGGTTTCCTATGCTAAGAATGACAAATTGAAGAGAAAAGGCATCAAATCCATTAAAAAAAAGAACAGCTCAAGATATATTATGAAGTATAAAACAGTCAGGGACAGGATAATATCCACATGCTTACAGAGGAGATCGGTTAATCCAAGTATTATTCAAATTTATGTACCTATTGATGTGAAAGATGAAGAAACTGAAGTTTTTAATTCAATTTCTGCATTCTGAAATTGATTAAACATGCACTCTGTTGTATTGATAATTATTGGTGATTGGAATTGAAAATTTGGAAACAAATAAGTATCAGTAGTTAAAAATATAACCTTTCTAATAGAAATGACACTGGAGAAAGTATGATAGAATTTTATAAGATCATTGCAAATAGTAGTTTCTACACCATAAATGGTGACTCTACACATGTTTAATGAGCCCTGATGGTGTTGCGTGTTGTATTCTGGAATGCCAACTGCAGGGACAACAGTTCAAAACCACCAGCAACTGCAGGAGAAAGAAGGCTTTCTACGCTAGTAAAGGTTTGCAGTCTTGGAAACCCACAGGGGCAGTTCAGCCCTGTCATGTAGGGTCACTGTGAACTGGAACCGACTCTACGGCAGTGGGCTGTTTGTTTATACACATAGATATCTCTACATAAAATACACAGGAAGCGCATGAACTATTTCTGTGGAAAGGATCAATAATGAAGCTCATATGTTGTTAAGTCAAAAAGTGTTGGAACTAAGGTTTAAGTACATAATTCACAGGCTTATTCAGAATAAAAAGTATTTAAACATATCTGGACCACCAGTGGATGGCTTCAGACAACTATTCTCAGGAATACATTACGGTGCCTTCAAAAAAGTCCAGTCAAAACAGGGCTCGGGGGAGATCTGCTGGACCAATTACGTTCAAGACAGAAAGTGCATCTCAGACGATTATGATTAGTTCTTGGGATTCCAAAAGGGTACTCTTGATATGTCTCCTTGAAACACCCTAGACAATTACAGGGCTGATTATGAAAGTCTACAAAATATGGCAAACCACACTGGTGTTTAAAAGGACAGGAAAGTTGCACCGAGGGAAATTTTCCCACCACAACAGCGTACCTACTCATTTTGTCAGGGTATCAAAGGCTGTCCTGTGAGAATTACATTAGGAAAGCTTATTTCATTCACCCCACAGTCTATGTTTTTCTCTTCAGACTTTTTTTAACCACCCCAAACTCAGAACATTGAAAAGGAACACAATGGAAATCTGTTAAAGATGTCCAAAGTGCGATTTTGAAATGGTTTAAATAAGGAGTTTCAGAATTCTTTAGGGAAGAGTTAGAGAGATGGAAACTGCATTTCCACAACTGGCTAGACCTAGATGGAAGGTGCAAAGAAGCATCAGCTTCATATTTTGAATATTTTAGAAATACAGGCACCTGTGATTTTGTAGGCGCTTTAATTTTTTTTAATAACAAAATACGAAGACTAGAGGAAGGCTTACTAACAACTGGAGCTACGCAGCTGACACAACCTTGCTGCCTCGAAGTAAGAAGGACTTGAAGCCCTTGCTGACGAAGACCAAGGATGGCAGCCTTCAGTAGGGATTGCAGCCCAATGGAAAGAAGACCCAAATCCTCACAACGGGACCGCTTGGTGACGTCATGATAAATGAACAAAAGGTTCTTCCTTGGATCCATAATCAAGGCTCATGGAGGCCGAGGTCAAAAGTTGAAGTTGCATTACATAAATCTGCTGCAGAAGACCTCTTTAGAACATTAAAAAGCGAGGATGTTCCTTTGAGGACTAAAGTGCACCCGACCCAAGCCATGATATTCGTTATTCTCCATGGCCTCATATGCATGTGAAAGTGGGACACTGAGCAAGGGAGACTGAAGAACGGATGCATTTGAATGGCGGCGCTGGAGGAGAATATTGAAAGTACCAAGGACTGCTAAAAAGACAAACCTATCTGTGGTGGAAGAAGCCAGGCAAGGACGCCAACGCTTCGTCGTACAAACTTTGGAGAGACCTGTCCTTGGAAAAGGGCATTGTGTTTGGTAAAGTGGAAGGGTAAAGTCCTGAAGCAGATGGACTAACACAGGGGCTTTAACAATGGGCTCAAGCGTAGGAACGGCTGTGAGAATGGCGCAGGCCTAGGTTGTGTTTGGTTCTGTGTGCATAGGGTTGCTATGGGTAGGAACAGACGCCACGACACCTAACAACAACAACAATAACAACAGTGGTTTGGTAGCAGTATTTTGGGGCTTACCTTGTATTGCCAGGTCTAGGTGAAGGCAGAACAGATCATCAGTCGCTCATTCAAAAAAAAAAAAACAAAACCCAAATTCCCAGCCATTGAGTTGATTCCAATTTATAGACAATCTGTAGGACAGCGTAGAGTTGCACCTGTGTATTTCTGAGTCTTTATCTCCTTATGGGAGTCAAAGTCAGTCTTGACTTACTCCTGTACAGCCACTGGTGGTTTCAAACTGATTACCTTGCAGTTAGCTGCCCAAGATGTAACCACTACACCACCAGGACTCCTCTTCCATTGTTCATAAGCAAGGTCAAATGGAAAATGGAGAAAACGAAAACATATCCATGTAAGCCAAAGAACAATATTGTGTATATTCTACCTGAATTTAGAGACAGAAGTGGCCTACTGAAGGAAGCCTAATGACCAAAGAACAGAGAAGCTGTGTGATAACATCAGAGGTATCAAAGTTCACCGAAAAATGGAATGAAAAGATAACAGAATTTCCCCCCCAATTTTTTGAAGCCCTCTTGTCCATGAAGATAGAGGAGCCCTAGTGGTGTAGTGGTTAGGTGTTGGGGTGTGTCCTCCTCATGGTTAGCAGTTCGAAACCACTGGCAGCTCCAAAAGAGAAAGACTGATTTTCTACTCCTGTAAGCAGTTATAGTCTCAGAAACGCACAGGAGGTCACTCTGAGTCACCACTGACTTGATGGCAGCGAGTTTGGTTTAGTTTTTGTACATGACGATAGCTAAAGGTTAGTAAAAAAGACAGGAAAGAAAACAAGGCCAAAATGGATGTCCAAAGAGACCATGTAGCTGAGAAGCAACAAAGCCCACATGGAAGAAGCACACCAGTCTGTGTGATCACGAGGTGTCGATAGGATCAGGTATCAGGCTTCAAAGAACAAAAAATCATATCATTGTGAATGAGGGGAAGTGCAGATTGGGGACCCAAAGCCCATCTGTAGGCAACTGGACATCCCCTTACAGAAGGGTCACGGGGAGGAGACGAGACAGAGTGGAGTACAGCAAAGATGAAACAACGTTCCTCTAGTTCTTTAGTGCTTCCTTCCCCTTCCCCGAATGATCCCAATTCTACCTTAAAAATCCGGCTAGACCAGAGGATGTATCCTCATACAGATAAGAGTTGGAAATGCAGGGAATCCAGGACAGATAAACCCCTCAGGACTAGTAATGAGAGTGGTGATACCAGGAGGGTGAGGGGAATGTTGGGGAGGAAAGGGGGAATCAATCACAATGATCTACACATAACTCCCTCCCTGGGGGGTGGACAACAGGAAAGTGGGTGAAGGGAGACAGCAGACAGTGTAAGACATGAAAAATTAAGAATAATTTATAAATGATCAAGGGTTCAGGAGGGAGGGAGGAAGGGGAAAAATGAGGAGCTGATCCTAAGGCTCAAGTAGAAAGCAAATGTTTTGAGAATGATGATGGCAACCAATGTACAAATGTGCTTGACACAATGGATGTATGTATGGATTGGGATAAGAGTTATATGAGCCCCTAATAAAATGATTACAGAATTCCCCCCAAAAACCAAGCCCCAAGAATTGACACAACAGCAATTGCGATGTTTCTGCAAAGGGCGGCAGTGCCGGAAGCTTTTACTCATCAATACTAAGAGATTTGGAAGACCAATAACTGACTAACCCTCTGGAAGAAATCTTAATTTGTGCCCATTCCAAAGAAAGGTGACATGACAGGTTGTGGGAAATATGGAACAATATCAAAAGTGGCGAAACCCATGAAATAATTCCTGACAGTTTAGTAAGTAAGCATTAATAAGGCTGTGCTTACTTTGCTTCTTAGGTAATTTGCCCAGTCTACAAGAAGCAAATAGACTATAGAAAATAAATCAAGATTCCAAGAAAAGCCTAGTGATGGCAGGCAATCCGGGAGGCACACTCATATTTATTGTGTATGAATGCCGTCCTCTGCATTTGTGCAGCACAGCATTACTAGGGGGTATATTGAGAGAGAGCCCCTCAGGAGCAGTTGTTCAGGAAGAGGCTCTGAAGACTGAAGCCCTTTCTTCCGGCTGACTGTGGTCATCAGTGAGTCGTTTTTCCCAGGCAGAATCTTTTGGTCTTAAAAGGCTAAGGTCAATGAGAGCAGCTGCAGTTTCTCCAGGGAAACATAGTCCTTTCACTTAGCCAAGAGATTTCCACATGATTATGTGAAGTGGGAGAGCTATATCCAGCAATCAGATGGAGGCTGTGGGCTCCCTTTTCAAACATGGCTAGGTTGGGTTCTTAATTGGATGAATTCTGTTTGGCAAAGTATCAGGAGCTTGGGACACCAGAGTCCTTATCATATTTCCATGAGAATGTTTGCACTTCAGTTTTTCTACGTTTAGAGTAGATGGCGAAGGTAGTTCTTAGTTGGCTCTGAACATGTTAAGTTCTAGCTTACAGCAGGTTGAAATATCCTGGGATGATTTTTAAATGATTCATAGTTATGTCCAAGCTTTTCACAACGTTAACATTTCTATTTGACACTGAAAATCAGTCTTTTTAAATAGTTGATGATTTATTTTGATTTGCAGTTCTAAATCCCAAAGATAATTTTCTTACCATGAGCACTGTGTTGTTTGGCAAGTCGTTTTCCCTAAAGATGACTTAAAGGTCTTTCATTTTTAATTGAATGTGTTGCACAGCACAGAAGTCCACCAAGCAGAGATCCAGAAATTATTTGCATTTAGTGGATTATACATAACTCTTATTTCAGAGTTGATGAGAGGAATCTATAGTAGTAAAATAAGTTCAAATGCATTCTCAAGATGTTGAATCACTCATTGCCAAAGAGAAGAATCAGTACTGGGCTGAAGTAACTTAACAATAAACTTTATACCTTGAACCAGAAAGTGCCATTTGAGGAGGAAGAAGTAAAGATATAAATATTCATGTAAATGTTGCATTTTTCTTTGATTTTTCTAATGCTGTCTTTAAATTTTACCCAACTATTTACAGTGTAGGCATAATGGGTGTGTAATTTTCCTATCGTAAAAGAGCTTGGAGTTGTTACAATCTCGGCCATAGATTAAACACTCTTAGTATCTTGGCATGTGATTAAAAAGTAGGAAAATACAATTAGTTCGAAATTGAAGAAGCGTATGATGAAATTAGGAGTCCTAGTGGTGCAGTGACTAAGCTTATTGACAGGCTGGTGGTTTGAACCCGCCAGCCGCTCTGGCAGGAGAGGAAAAGTTAGCGCTCTCCTCCTGTGAAGATTGACAGCCTTGGAAACCCGGGGACACTTCCACAGGGCCCTCTAACTTCTCTATGAGTCAGAATGGACTCCACAGCAGGGGGGCTTAGTTTGGTATGTTGAGATTCTATCTGGAAACTGCTATATGGTATTTTCTCTCTTCCCACCAAAACGGAATATTAGGTGTTCAATTTATATTACAAGGGCATGTTTAAATCCATACATTAATAGTTATCCGAAGAGTTAGACTACAATAAATATTTAATATTAAAATCACTTGGAATATATTTTCATAGGCGATGAACCAATGGGCCTGGTATGGTAGGTCATGGATTTAGGACACAGGTGGCATGGTGGGTGACCCACGTGGGCTGCTCAGCCTCCTGAAAGCACTGGCTCTTCTGAGGGGAAAGATGAAGTTTTCTGCTCCTGTGAAGACTTAGTCTCAGAAACCCACAGGGGCAGTTCTACCTGGTTCTACAAGGTCACTATGAGTCAGAATTGGTGGCGGCGAGTAGCACACAATACCATGGAAACATGCTAGTTGTTGTTTGACCTTTTGGACTTTGGGTAATTTGGGATTTATTCTTCATTCCAATTCATTCATTGTGTCAAGCACATTTGTACCTATGTTGCTCGTCTTTGCTCTTAAGGTAACTGGTGTGAAACGTGTGGAACATGCCTCTAGTTCTATTCTCCATTGTTGAATTAATAAATTAAGTATCTATAGAATATGATTTTAAGCAGTGTTTACTTTTCTAGTTTTATATCTTGATGTTTTCTAGAAGACAGGTTAAGAGATGTATTTAGCCTTTGATGATGTTTTTTGGAAGGAAAATAATTTGAGAAAACTCTCTCCTGCTAGAAGCAAAAACAAAATGAAAGTTTTAAAAATCAATTTTGATCAGTTTGGAATTTACTAAGTACTTAACTATTTCTGTGAAATATTTCCTATTTCTCTTTGTTAGGCTGCCAACAATCTTAAGAGAGCCAGTATGGGTAAATGATGGCACAGGGGAATGAATGGTCAAAAGATACTGTAACTAGAACTCAGTCCTTCGACAAGTTGAGTTCAGATTCTCTTGAGCCAACCAGTTTCAGTCTTAATAGTGGGGTCAGGACCCTGAGCGGCATAGTGGGTTGCAAGGTGGGCCTCCGACCACAAGGTCAGTAGTTTGACTCCACCAGTCACTCAGTGCTAGAAAGATGAAGCTTTCTGCTCTCATGGCCTCGGAAACCCCAAGGAGCAGTTCTGCCCTGTCCTGCAGGGTCACTAGGAGTCTCAATGAACTCAATGAAAGTGGACTTTGACTGAAAGGGTTGCTATCTGTTGGAGTTGATTTAAAGGTACCTAACAATAACATTGATCACCATGCAGCCAAAACTTTTTTTAATGAAAATGAGGTCTTTCAAGAATCAACCCAAATGATTCCTGCAGGCCTATGGTCATTCCTTTAAAAAAGCAGTTGTTTAAACTGGTAAATAAAAAATTACCATGGTAAAAAACTTTTTTTTTTAACCAAAAAAGATAGGGCATGGAAATAGGTGATGCATTTGGGTAAGGCACCAAATTGTAGCCCAACAGATTTGGCTCTTTATCCTGGCATGAGTCTGGTGGCACCTCCTAGTCTCTCATGGACAGTCCTCCACATCAGAGAAAACCACTGAATGGGTTTGTGCAGTCTGGCAGGCCTGTTAGTTGCAGTGGTGTAGAAACGGAAACCATTTGGGAGTTGTAGGTTGAAACCGAGGTGCCTGGCTCTGTGAAGTGGTATTGGTACTGAACTCTGAGTACCAAATTTATGGATGCATTTGAAACAACTCTTTTAAGGTGGATGGTGGTGGTGACTATTTGAATGCTTAGAAGACTGAGGCATTCAACATAATTGTACATCTTATAAAGATTAGCAGGCTATGTTGTAAGTTCACTGCAGATTTTGAGTCCAAACAAAACTCATTTCATGTTTGTATAAACTATTTTAGACCATCTTGATCTTACTAAACTTTTCCCCCCTCTGGTCTGTAGTTTTTGTTTTTTTAAAGACTAGCTTCCTCTGCTTCATTATGGAATTTCTATTCAGTGGGCCTGCTGAGTCACTTCTAGATTGTATCAAAGACAGGTTGGTACCACTCCATTTGGCTAAGTTCATTGCCATCTTTTTTTTTTTAATTTCTCTCTTCATGTGCTTGAAGTGAACTTGTATGTACTAAGGACTCCAAGTCCACTTCAATTTTACTGTTCATCTTCTTTTAAGCCAGCCAGACCAATATTTAGATCTGAAGGGTAAGGAACCTGGAGATTTTTCTCTTCTTTAAAGACCGCGATCTCTCTCTCTCTCTCTCTTGGCTTTTAATTTATTTTGTTTTTTAAGGAAGCATATTCTATGTAACAACACAGCCCATCTCAAAAATGAAATCCATAATAAAATCTCATTAACTCCCCCACCATAAATATGTTTCTCTTTCTTTTTTTCCCCCTTCACATCCTCCCTCCCTCTTTCTGTAATTTCATTTCCCCCTTGTCCCTTTTCTTGCCCCATTGCTGACCTCCTCATAGTCTTCAAAGTCGATTGGTGTAAAAACCACATTTGTTTTTCTTTGTATTTCCTTATATTAATGGTGACATTAAACATCTATCTTTATAAGATTGACCAGCTTTGCCTACCATTATGCTCTCTAGTCTTGCCCATGTCTTACAATCTTCATAACAAATACTTATTGAAGATTTTTAGGATCCACGGAGTGCTCAGAAAACTTTACATGGCAGACAGAGATATGATAGGCACCTTCCCAAACCAAATATTAAAGGATTGTTAGGCAAACAGGGGGAAAAGAAGATCGTTTTTATAGACGAGATGCAACTTTAAGGATCATATTACTAGCAAATTCTATACGTGAAGGAGATATGTTTGGAGTCATTTGGAGCCATATCCTCTTCCTCTTGAATGCTCCTCACCTCCACTATCTTCTTCGGGTCTCAGATAAAGAGCTCGGTGAGTAATAGAGCTTTGTGCATAGTAAGCTCTCACTGCGTGAGCCAAGTCAAGAAAAGGGTTTAAAACTCTGGATTGCAAATCCAATCTACAGCGTCATTCGTTTTTCACCCAGTCGTTTCGTCTACTTGTGCTCCGCGTAATGCACTGCATGGAGTAGTTTTGCACACGTCTTTGAATCTAGTGAGCTCTATGAATTGCGTCCTTATTATTTGTTTGGCTTTTCTTTTCTCCTTTACCCGCACCCCACAGTGCACTCGAAACCCAATTAGTGGATCACTGTCTGCGCTAGAGATGATAGGATTAATCACGTGGTCACACGTGAAAAGTAGGTGATATCGTCCCTTAAAACAACAAGAGCTACAAACCCGAGTTGACCTGTGGAAGAACAGCAAGGTTGAGGAAGCTGAACACCTACAGTGTCCATTCTCGGAAGCACGTCCTTTAACCGACTGGAAACCGCCAGGGAGCAGCTGCATCGATATTTGGTTGGAACTTAAAACTCCCAGTAGATTCCAAATTCCCAGTAAGACAGAGTTTGAGCAAAGTGATACCTGTTAGTATGGGGCCTTTGGCTCCAACGGATGCTATAAGCGTAATGAAGAGATATACATGGAGGAGCCCCTGGGCAGCAATGCGAGCGCACACAAACAACAGATATCTCATGTTCAACAGGAGAAGGTGCAAAGTATTTTCCCTATGAAAAGAATTGAGAAGTATTTCTCTTAGGGGCTAGCCAGCTGCTCCTTGGATCCTGCAGGTGGGGTCTTGTTTGGCTGTTCCTTCTGCACGCCTTCTGTTCTTAGGCAGCAGAGTGTTGAGATAAACACAAGGGGGAAGGAAGAGCAGAGCAGTCCTCATTTGACACGACTGCATACAGCGCCAGTGACATCCTCCAACCAAGACCAGGAGGTAGTTCTTCTCTTGGTAAGATCTGAGCTTTTTCTGTGGAGGGCATTGAATTAGCAAGACACACACAAATATGCTGATTTTCTGGATGAAATATTTGCAGCTGAGAAGATTTCCATGGCTTATTATTAAAAATGTCTGGGCCTTGGTCATTTAAAAATGATTCTTTTTAGTGTCTGGATACCAGGTTCACAAAACAAATATCATACTGATAAATTAGATTATGAAATAACTTGCCACAGCTTGAAATGGTGTAAAATTTTTAATATTTTAAAAAGTAAACTCAGAATATATCTATTAAAAGGTACACTTTCCTAAAAAAAAAAAAAAGCATCTCTTCTGGAGGGTTTCCCTTTGGCGTCCCTTTCACTTGACCTTCGCCAAGAGGCCGTGAAGCGATTGATTGGTTGATTGATTGATTGGCATCCCTTTCTGTTGCGAATACATTGGTTGGTGTTTGAGCTGGGAGGGTGCTGTGGGATGATACAAGTAAGGGATGGAAGGAAGGAAGCAATTAAAAACTCCCCAGAGGAACCGATTGATCACAATGATCGATGTGCAACACCCCCCACCTCCCAGCCCTAAGGGGATGAACAACAGAAAGGTGGGTGAAGGGAGAGAGCGGCCTGTGTAAAATACGACAAAAAAAGAACTTATAAATTATCAAGGGTTCATGAGGGTGGGACCATGGGGGGAAGGGAGAGGAAAAAAGAGGAGCTGATACCAAGGGCTGAAGTAGAAAGAAAATGTTTTGGAAATGATGATGCTAACATGTACAAATGTGCTTGATACAATTGATGAATGAGTTATTATAAGAGCTGTTAGCGCCCCCAATAAAATGATTTATTAAATAAAATTTGAAAAAGTAAAAATGCCCCAGAATTAGAATATATAATCCAATATTTTGATAGCAATTATGAATTCCAGAACATACTTTATGAAATAATATGATACCTAAAAAGTGCATAAGTTTAATAAAACATATTTCTGGTCCTACTATAATCCTAACACAAACTAAAAAGAATGACAGTAAAGTTAATAATGATAATTTCCAAAGTTTCCATTGTTTGACTGTTTCTCATGGATAGTCAATCACTGAAAAGCAAACCAGCAGCTCTAGAGTCTATGGTGATGCACAGTCATCTGTAGGAGAGAATCGACTGACACGTGGTTCTCAAGGGCTGCTCCCCACAGTGTCAGCTGTTCGAACCCACCACAGAAAACGTGGCTTTCTAATCCCATCAGGAGTTTCAGTCTTGGAAACCCTGAGACTGTAGGTTTCTGCTGAAGGGGGCAGTTCTACGTTGTCCTACAGAGTCACATTGAGTTGGAATTGACTTCATGTCAATGAATTTGGTTTTGGTCAATTTGCTGGGGAGGGTCTAGGCATTAACTTTTTGGGTAGTGCTTTAACCTCTGTGCTACTAGAGGAACTCTGGGTGGAGTAAAGCCAATGCTAGTTGGCATTGTGTTTAATTTTTCAAGTGGTCTTGATGGTCTTGAGATGGATTTAGGTAAGGTGTCTGATTTGAGTGAGAACTAGGCTATGTTTGCTTTGGCGAGGCACCCTGGTGGTGTAGTAGGTTAAGCAATGGGTTGCTGACCATAAGGTCAGAGGTGCAAACCCACCAGAAGCTCCTTGGGAGAAATATGAGGCTTTCTGTTCCCTTTGAGATTTACATCCTCAGAAACCCACAGGGACAGCCCTACTCTGCGCTATAGGGTCACGGTGCACTTGAACTGACTCCATGACAATGAGTTTGGTCATTTTGATGATCTACCTCACTTCAATAACCAATGTCAGGTGCGGGTGACCCAGCTCCACTTTCCTTTTGCCATAATGAGTTCTAGGTGAGACTAGAATCACATCCTATATAGCATGCAAATTGAGTCAATTGAAACTGGAAGTTGAAACCTGAGGTCAAGCTAAATTTGCCAACATTTTGGTATTTGAAGGGTCATTCTGAATTTCTATATTGACCCTTCATATTTTTAAAACATAATCAACTTAAATTTGGCACTGCCTTTGTACTGTTTCAATGTCTCATGTTCATTCCATCTTTTACACGGTTCAGTGGCAAATCAATCTGCTGACTTCGTGACAGACCCTGGCATCACATTGCTACAAGCCTTCGGATGAAGGCTAATCTACAAAAATGACGACAGGGGATTTTCTTAGGAATTGTTAGTCTGGAAAGCAATGCAAGTGGCAAAGAACTAGAGGAAGAAAGAGAAAATGCAATAGATTTGATGACCCAGCAGCAAGAGCCTTTCAGGGATTTCAAGTGCGATTTATAACTATTCTGAAAAAAGTTGACTAATTTTACAGTGCTCAAGTGAATAAAAGAATAATGTTTTTGGAAGAAAAGTTGAAGATTTGTTAACTTGGCTGAGGGGGAAAATTCACCAGCCAAATATGCTTTCATAGTTGCCACAATACCTTTCCTGACACTTCATTTATCTTAATTGCATTAGTGCTAAACCGTTTGCAGGCTGGCTGCCGCCAAGGGAATTACAGTCGAAGATTCAGTATAAATTGTGAGGCAGCTCCTAGCTTGCTATTCGTTACAGTACAACAAGTTCCATCTCTCGTGTCTGTTTTGTCAATTCAATTTAAGAGGGAATGCACAGAAAGTAGAATATTGTTCATCGCACTGTGACTTTCAGTTAAAGAGCTATTTTTATTTCTAAATTAAATGGCTTAGAGAAGTGAAATCTGGAATCTGTGATGAAATGTCTGTAAAGAGGTGAAAGGAAACATTAGGAACATTTCAAAAGACCGATGCCCATGAACAGCATCATTGAACTTGACAAACCCATTCAATTGTTGTTAGTCGCTGTTGCGCAGGCTTGGAGATCCAGATGCAATGGAAAGAAACATGGCCCGGTCCTGCACACTTATCATAATCATTGCTCTGCTTGAGTCCGTTCTTGTGTGCTCAGTATTTTGTGCGCCTTCTATATAGGTAGGTGACGCATATCGGACAATATTCTATTGTGATTGCTAGGGCTTTCATGCATTAATTTTCCAACATGAATTACTAGGCCTTTCTTCCAAGTACTGCTGAGTAGCTTAAAACCTCTGACCTTTTGACCAGTACCCATGTGGGTTACCTGTTTTCACACCCAGGGCCTTTGCCTGACAAAGATGAAGTTTTTTTTTTTTTTTTTACCAAAACTTAAAAGTATCTATAAATAGTGCCTAGTAAATTGTAAGCTCTCAAAAATATTTTTGGTGTAATATATTGGCATTTGTAACAAAATTAAATATGCACTGGCTTAATATACCCTATTATTTTTGATTCCCAAAGAGAAGTAAATTGACATTATTTAATTGCTTATTACTTTTGGAAAATTATAATTTATCGGAAGCAATGGTTTTCATACTTTTCTTTAGAGAAAAGCTTCTGCCTGCTTGATCTCTGCCTGTGTTTTTACTGTCGTGTCAATATTCACTAAAGTTCACATTGCCCATCAATCAAAATAAATAGAAAGCTGTGTTTATTCTCTGTTTTGTTCATAGACTCTAAAACAGTGATTCGCAAATAGTAGGTTGCCATTCATTATCTTTAGAGTGAATGAGTGAATACACCAAATTTGGGGAAAACATCAGAGGTTTTTATTTGAGGACATTTAAGCATTTCCTAGATGTTAGATTGAGAAACAGCATGATCATTGTACTGAACTAGCAACGAAAGAGTTGTGAGAGTTTATGTTTTGTACTCATATAGTGATTCAATATTGGGCGTAAGAATTTTCAAAATTCCTCCCTTCCAGAAATAAATGTTTTCATGTGTTTACTTCAAGTGATAGAGGCACTAGGCGGTTTTTCCAAGTGGCGGAGCTAGTTCCATACGGTTTTTGAGTTACTGCTGTGTGCTATTGGATCTATTTTGACTCATAGACCTACTGCCAGGGGGCTTCACCATCTTTGTAGCAAAGTCAAGTTAAAAGAGAATGGAATTTCCCTTGAACTTTTTGAAACCCCACTCCATGCATTGCATAGTAAGCCTAGCCTTCCCAAATAACCCCTCAAGTACACTGCAAGCCAAAAGGTACTACTTAAAAAAACAAAACAACAACAACAACAACACAGTACTACTTAGGGAATCCAGTTCATATATCCAAATAAACCTGCCTAAGCATGTTTCTGTGATTAGTGGGTGGCTACAGACAAGTTCTCTCCATATTAGAGTTGTATTAGTCTTGGGAAGAGAGTTTCAAAAAAAAAAGGTCCAATCAGAGCCGTGGTTTCCCAAGGGATCTGTTGGGTAAATTCAAGGCTGAGGTCAGTTCAGAAGGCTTAATTTTAGGTGGAAGGGTTGGTGTGGGGGCAAAGGGGCAATATATTTTCTTATATCTTCTCTCTATCTATGTATATCTATTTTGTTCTTTTTTTTGTTTTGTTTTGTTTAACAATTTATTGGGGCTCATACAATTCTTTTCACAGTTCATACATATACATACATCAATTGTGTAAAGCACATCTGTACAGTCTTTGCCCTAATCATTTTTTTCTCTTTTCTTCTTTTACATTTTATTAGGGACTCATACAACTCTTACCACAATCCATACATATACATACATCAATTGTATAAAGCACATCCATACATTCCCTGCCCCAATCATTCTCAAGGCATTTGCTCACCACTTAAGCCCCTTGCATCTGGTCCTCTTTTTTTTTTCCCCTCCCTCCCCATTCCCCCCTCCCTCATATGCCCTTGGTAATTTATACATCGTTATTTTGTCATATCTTGCCCTATCCGGAGTCTCCCTTCCCCCCTTCTCTGCTGTCCCTCTCCCAGGGAAGAGGTCACATGTGGATCCTTGTAATCAGTTCCCCCTTTCCAACCCACTCACCCTCCACTCTCCCAGCATCGTCCCTCACACCCTTGGTCCTGAAGGTATCATCCACCCTGGATTCCCTGTACCCCCAACCCTCATATGCACCAGTGTACAGCCTCTGTCCTATCCAGCCCTGCAAGGTAGAATTTGGATCATGGTAGTTGGGGGGAGGAAACATCCAGGATCTGGGGGAAAGCTGTGTTCTTCATCGATACTACCTCACACCCTAATTAACCCATCTCCTCTCCTAAACCCCTCTATGAGGGGATCTCCATTGGTCGACACTTGGGCCTTGGGTCTCCACTCTGCACTTCCCCCTTCATTTGATATGATATATATATATACATATATATACACATACATATATACACATACATACACACACTTATATCTTTTTTTTTTTTTTGCATGATGCCTTATACCTGGTCCCTTGGGCACCTCGTGATCGCACTGGCCGGTGTGCTTCTTCCGTGTGGGCTTATTTGCTTCTGAGCTAGATGGCCGCTTGTTCACCTTCAAGCCTTTAAGACCTCAGACACTATCTCTTTTAATAGCCGGGCACCATCAGCTTTCTTCACCACATTTGCTTATGCACCCACTTGTCTTCAGCGATCCTATCATGGAGGTGTGCAGTCAATGATATGATTTTTTGTTCTTTGATGCCTGGTAACTGATCCCTTTGGGACCACTCGATCACACAGGCTGGTGTGTTCTTCCATGTGGACTTTGTTGCTTCTGAGCTAGATGGCCGCTTGTTTATCTTCAAGCCTTTAAGACCCCAGTCACTATCTCTTTTGATAGCCGGGCACCATCAGCTTTCTTCACCACATTTACTTGTTCACCCACTTTGGCTCCAGCCGTTGTGTCGGG
Organism: Tenrec ecaudatus; assembly: GCF_050624435.1. Taxonomy (NCBI): domain Eukaryota; kingdom Metazoa; phylum Chordata; class Mammalia; order Afrosoricida; family Tenrecidae; genus Tenrec; species Tenrec ecaudatus. The sequence continues at coordinate 62,228,807 of NC_134531.1, read as the reverse complement.
AGAGTGAGCATCATGGAGTTCCAATTTAATAAAAGAAGGTATTCATGCATTGAGGGTGTGTTTGAGTAGAGGCCCAAGGTCCTTCCACCACCTTAATACTTGACCTATAAATATAGACACATAGATCTATTTCTCCATCCTCCTATATATATTTGCATGTACATGTCTTTGTCTAGACCTCCATGAATGCCTTTGACTCCTAGCTCTTTCCTCCATCTCCCTTGACTTTCCTCCTGCCCTACTACCATGCTTCATCGCCACCTGGGCTAGAGTATACCTCTTCTCTAAGCAACCTTACCCTTGATCATTTCCCACCAGGCCTGTCACTCCCCCTTCTCTACCATTTGGGGTCCCATGTTTTTCCCTTGTCCATGGGTTTGTTAACACCACTTCCTTACCCCCCCTACCCCCCCACCCCAAGTCCCCCCAGAACTGTCGGTCCCGTTGTCTATTTTGTTCTTATACGTCAGAGTTGATAAATTTAGAATCTACTAGCACTAGCCTAGCCTAATTGACATAAGAAAAGAAAAGCCAACAGAGTGATATTTACAGATTCAGGGCTTAAGATTTCAACACATATTTCTGAGGAACGCAATACAATCCGGAGAAGACACTAGCTCCCAGAGTAACCCCTTAAAGAAGAAAACCCATGGCCTACAAAAGGGAGAAATTAGAACATATGACAAGAATACAAAAACAAAGCACAGATCATATAATTATGCAGAATATTAATGCTTTTCTTCGTCTAACAAAAGGACAGGCTGACACCACATGTATGTATAAATGCTCCACTCTCAAAATCCAGCTGAATGTATATGATGCTGAAGAACTCAAACTCCATTCCACTTCCAATCAGCACTGCCATTACCGTTGAAGAATGCTGTACCTTAAATAAGTGTAATATTGCATTGCACGGTGGAATATCTGGGCCACTTATCATGGCAGAGGAAATCTACCCCATAGGTTTCTCAGACTATAATCTTAATGAGAGAAGATGGCCAGGCCTTCTTTCTCTCAGAGTGACTAGTGCATTTGATTCACTGACGCTTCAATCCTAGAATGAAACAACAACAACCACCAAAGAACCAACCTATTTTTCTTCCTACTCCACACAGAGTTTTGTGAGGTCAAAATCAGGAAACTTCTATGGCAACTCTTAACATTTTATACACCTTTTATGTATTTTGAGTAGTTTCTTTAATGTTAATAATGTTTGAGGCCAACACATAAATTACTACTGTGATCCGCATTATAAAATGTAGCTATATACCAATCAGGTAAGATGCATCCAATCATATAAAATCTAAGGAAGTACCCCCAGTAGCAACTCTCTGTATATTTGGACAAGAATCTAGACCAGTGTGGTCAATTCATACATAGTGAGTGAGAAAAAATAATTCCTATGGTGGAAACAGGTAAGCCAGATCATTGAAAGTCTTGTAAACCAGGTGTTCTAATGGTTGTAAGCAATCGTCTTACGGCTTCTCATCCCGCTCCCAGTCCATTAGCCACAGTTGTCATCACCTGTGATGGCCGTGCTAATTGGAAGCGGAATGAAGACAGAACTCCTGTTTCATGTATATTCCACTGGACTTAGAAAGAGGATCATAACACATTCATGTCTGTGATAGCACGTGTCGATGGATTTTTATCTGATGATCTGTGCCTTCATGTTAATATGGAATCAGCCAGTTTAATTTAGCTTTTGGCATTTTATCTGACAGTTCCACATGTAAGATCATTATAAAACTTTTGGGAAGTTAATTTATCAGTAAGCTTATTCAAACTGATCTAAATTAATGGCAGAATGGAAGGCTTAGTAGAATAAGATTACTCAAGTAGATATAATCCATTGTGCTTTTCCAAGATTTTCTGAGAAAGAAGCACGTCTGTGTATTAGGAAAACTTTACCTTTTTGACTCATTACAAAATTATGAGAGCAATGTGAGTTATCATACCTTGTCTTGTAATATAGTCAGTGTTAGGTTGGAGTATGGAGATGGTGGTGCAGATTGAAGAAGACTTTTAAAGCAGATCTTTGTCAGGGAACTGTGAATCTTGGCACTTAACCTTTCTTGTAGATTAAAAATCAAACTCACTGCCATCAAGTCAATGCTGACTCATAGTGACCCTCTGTGGGTTTCTGAGACTGTAACTCTGTGGGTTGATGAGAGTAGAAAGCCCAGTCTTTCTTCCATGGAGCTGCCAGTGGTGTCGAACTGCCCATCATGAGGAGCACATCCCAACGAGTAACCACCAGGGCTTCTATGATGATTCAGTGTTTTGATATTTTTAATAGCTTCCTGGCAATTGAAGTTGACTAGAAATGCAGTAAGTAGCATTTATTTCTTGTATCACAAGTATTGGGCTAAGACAACGGCAAATTGAAATACTGATTAGAAATTAGCATAATGACACCCAGCAGGGGACACACCTAAAACCGAACCCACAAGAAAGGAATGACGGCTCAATCGCCCCAGAGTCAGTAACTGACCATATTGAATAAAGTTGCAAAATCTCTAAGTAGTGAAGGCAAACAGTGATTAGCTTAGTTAACAATGGAGTGTTGTGGTTAAAGCAGGCGCAACACTGGCCACACACGTGGGAATGAAGGACGTAGGAAACTTGAGATTATTTTTCCATTGAATTTGCCACTGGTCAGACCTCTACCAGAGCATTGTTTCTCGTCCGGGCTCTCCCACGACAGAAGGACACGGAGAACTTGGAGGAAGCTCAGAGGAGGACCGCAGAGATGATTAAAGGGTGGAAAATGAAACCTACAAGAAAAAATTGAAAGTAGCAAGGATTATTATTCCAGAGAAGAGAAGATTTAGAGGTATTTAATTTATGCATAAAGGATGGAGACCAGATGTTCTCAATCTTCAGTGAAGGTCAAATAAAAAGAAATCCACTTAACCTGAAACATGAAGCATTGAGGGTAGATAGGAGGAAAAATTTTACACTTAGAATGTAAGAATCAGCGACTAAGGGACACGGTAAACTCTTTAGTGACATTTAAGATCTCTGTGGATAACATGAAGCTGCCTGAAAGGCATTTGAGGCATTCATCATTGTAGAGTTTATTAGGTAAAGTTGCATTTTTTAAACACTTTTTTTGTTTCTTCCTGGTTGGGGAAAATTGCCAGTTGATTTGGAAATTTTGAGTTAGAATCAGTCTTTATGAAAAATATGTCTAGTTGACTTTATCAGCTACTGCAATTTGAGTTACAAATCAATTCTGTTCTGGGGACGCCTCCCCCGAAGGCCGGTCCTCAGGCTGCCCCCTCCGCCTGCCCGGCTTCAAGGACGAGGGCTGACCCTGTGTGACCCACAGAACAAGTTGGAAGCGACAGTGCACGATGAAGCTCAAGGCTAGGCCTTCAAAGTCACTGCAGCACCTGGCGTGGTGTCTTGGTTCTCGTGCTCTGAGGGGAAAACAAGAGGATACTCAAGCAGCAACCCAGCGTCTTCACACGATGACCAGCAGCCAGCAACCAACTTGCCAGCCCCGCCCCGGGAGTCACTTTGAAAGTGGCCGCTTGCCGCCACAGTCAAGCTTTCCGATGATTGTAGTCCCAGCTGATAGGTGACTGCAACTACATCCAAGTCAGAACTACCCAGCTGAGCCCTGCCTAAATCCCTGACTAGCAGGACCTGTGCTAGAAAATAAATGCTTACTCCTTAAGCCACTAAAAAAATAAATCAATTCTGTTCTAAGAATGACGTATGATCTTTCATTAAATCAGGATAGTTAATATGACCTCAAGTCTTTTTTAGACCACATATTCTTTTAATCAGCTCACACTTTAGAAGACAAATGATACTTGTTGTTTGTGTCTCATTTGGCTTGATGGTAAACATGAATTAAAGGAAAAGGATTATATTGAATTTAACTTTTATGCATGCATTTATTAAAACAGAACAGGGCGGCCGTGCTTTCCTGGTGTTTCCCCCTAAGAAAACCCCTTCAATATGCCTTCTTTGAAAAATGAACTGGGCTTTCAAAATCAATGCTGTTGGAGTAGTTTGCTTGGCCATGGATAAATTATTTATCTTTGTAAATCAACTACCAAAACACCGACTAGAAGAACTAGACTCCAGGCTGGTTGTGGCCAGATTTCAAAGACACGTATGCTAACAATAGAGCAATTCTTCTCTTTATTGGGCAATGGTGAACATGTATATTCTTCTTTTTCCTTTCTTGATTTAAATAGCTTCCTGGGTTTTGAGTTTTTTTGAGGAAGAAGACAAAATAAGCTGTGTCCTTTATTTTAAATCAAAGAGCTGTTGTGGTCTACCATGTTCTATAAAACTAAGAAGAGGCTGTAGTGAATATTTCAATAGAAAAAAATTCAACGTAGTGAAGTTATTTGTAGAAAATGCTCATCTGTTATGAATAACATACAAATATATGGACCGATTTTACTTATTTGTCAAGCATTCCCATTATATGCTCATGTCCATTCCCACTATATATTTTCTTACGTCTATAAGAAGTTGTACCCCCCACCCCCAGAAGAGGAATTCCTAAGCAAAAAGCACATGAAGTGTTTTGCTTTTTAGAACACCAACTTTGTTCCTTCATTTTACCCATTTTTGTTCTAGGTGATCTTATTCATGCAACTACAGGACAGCCTTAGGACCATTGCACACACTCCTTTCAAGAGGCATGTTTGTTCCATTAAAATGTCTCTCAGGGTAATACTTATTAGCTTGGTGCATTTAGTTTACTCTAAAATGTGGCCCTTAACCTTGGAGACTCAAACATCTGATTCTTGTCAAAGCCAGACTCACAATGAACGGATTTCCATGAAACCAAAATACCATACTCATTAATTTACAATGAAAAATATAGCTGGCAATAGACTAGCATATACAAACTATCATAATCAGTGCTTACTTTTTTCTTACAGTTAAGCTACATGACAAGCTTAATCATAATCTGAAGAGATTTTAATAACGCTACAATGAAATGTTAATATCTGAGAGACCCGCAAAGCCGTCACATTCATTATTTTTGTTTTTATTTTTCTTATTTCCTTCATTTTTTTTTAAGAAGGCAATTGTTACATCTCCTAAATCGCAGGGACAGGATGAAGAGACTTCAAAAGTTTCATGGAAAAATAGAATGGAAAAAAATTAAAAATTGTTCCAATGAACTTTTGGGAGCCTTCTTGCTTTGGGGAAGGGGCTCTGGCGCCATTGTGGTTGCGCATGGGGCTGCTAATCGCAAAGTTAGTAGTTCAAATCTGGGAGAAAGACATGACTTTCTCCTCTGTTAAAGAGTTGCAAACAACTTGGAAACTCACAAGGGCAGTTCGACCCTGTCCTGTAGGGTCTCTCTGAGTCGGCATCAACTCCACAGCAGTGATCTTGGTTTGCATTTGGGAAGAAGGTGAGGCTCATGTAAGTAACACATTTATTTATTTTCACAAGAGAAAAGCTTGTAGTTAGCTCAAAGATCGTTTGTTGGCCCTTAGGAGTGTTTTCCAGTCCAGTCTGTTGGGGCACCACACCCTGGCCCCAAAGTCCACTTTCAGCATTCCCTGGGGACCTTGACACTCCATTCCCTTGTTGTTCCGCTGCACTCCCCCAGTGATTTGCCTCGGTGTGGTGGGATCAGGTCAGGTGCAGTTCCCACACTGTGTCTCCGGTGCTGTCCCCTGTATCGCCCTAAGTCACTGAGGGGCATCATTTCTCATAGTAGGGCCAGCCATGTTGTTCTCTCTGTGGACTGGCTGCTCTACTCAGGAACATCATCCTCACGGCCTGGTGGGCCAGGCTGTGTTCCACTGTCTCCTCCTGCCCCTTCATCTGCTCCCGTGTGCTCCGATCAGATATGTCTATCTCCCGGAGCTGCAGAGTCAATGTCGTCCTTTGGAACAAATTCTTTTCGGGGGAGGGGCAGGAATCCACTTAATTTATGGTGCTGGGGCCAGCCTCCCAGACCTCTCCACTGGCTCCCTCCTCCAAGCCGGGATATTGCATTCACACCTTGGGGCACTGGGTTGAAGTCTGGTCCAAGTAACACATTTAAAGCAACAATGTGAACTGCATGAATTGTTTCTATGTAAGAGGAAGTATGCATTCGAACGGAGCTTAAAGTCTAGAGCTTTGAGGTAGAGCTGGGAAGAAGGTATTGTATGAAGAAGATGTTGTATTGGCTAGAGTAGAAGACATATGTAGGGAGAAGTAGAGATAAGCCTAGAAAGGGGATTGAAAGTAGACTATCAGAGGTCTTGAACTCCAAGCTATTGAGTTTAGACTTGAGCACTCAATTGAATTTGGAGTGGGCGAATGTTTTTGGAATAATAAGCTATGTGTAGTGGGGCTTCAAAGAGTTCACAGAGAAGTGTCATTTTTTAGTTACATTTTTTTACACAAATGTATTTTCTCCTTTCATAGCCATAGAGTTGATCCTGACTCATAGGGTATTTTTTTTATTGAAATAAGAGGTAATTCAGGATAACAGTGGAAAGTTATAAATAGGGTCCAATGGAAACAATGGGTACAGCTTCATGGAGAGAAGATTTTTTGGTTCTTGATGATTGACTAGATTGAAGAATGAAGGGACGTGACAAACTGGATGACCAAAATGACCAATATTCAAGCTAATAAATTGTACTTTTAGCGGTGAAAACACTTTCTCTCTCTATTGTGAATTGAGTGAAGTCTTACAGATCAGATAATCAGTTTTGCTTTCAACAATTCACACTTTGTTTCACTCAAATTAAACCTTTCCTGAGTTTAGAAGTGTTTCTTAGCCATTTAGGATGAAGGATTATGCCATTCTTATTCATGCTTATCCGCACCATGATACACGACACATTCTAAATAAATGTTTTTTGAAAATGGACATTTTAAAACCAATTATATGAATGAACTATTAGCTAATAAAATTTACAAGAATTTTTATGTATTCTACTTACCCTATATTCTGTGTACATTAAAAAAATCTGTTTTCCCTGAAAAAACGCATCTATTCAGTTGTGTTTTGATAACAACTATTGTCAAGGGTATCGGAAAATTGGCTTATTGACGTATAAGCTGACACACGTTTTCTGAGGGTGATACTTCTGTAAGCATCAAACAGCTACTGAGTGCCTGTGGTGGTGGTTGGGTAGAATGACTAGGGAAAGAATGTGCAGTCTTGTCACTCAAATATAAAAATATGAGTTTTCTGAGAGTTATAAAGGGAAATTTTAGGGTGCTCTCAGAGTATTTATTAGGGGAACATTTCCAGGCAGGGAACATTTGTTTGAAGAAATCTATTGGCTACGGATCCGAAAGGTTAATAGGAATAATCCAACAAAGATGGTAGCAGTGAATAGAAAATGTCCCGGGTAGAGGAAAGCGTGAGGTCAAACTTCATAAAAATAAAAGGACACCGTAAGGGGAACCAAAGGAAGTCTGATCTTGGTTAGCGCGAGGGACAGAAGGTTGGAGAAGTGGGCAGGGGCTAGGACATGGCAAAACGAATGAGAGTTCTTCCACTTGCTTTATTTATTTCCTCAGTAAGTACCTTTCCCAAGATATGGAATGTCATCTCAGATAAAGAGATATGGATATTATCAAAGGGACAATCTGTGAAATGAGCTCGTGAACCTAGCCTATTTATTTAAAGTAGCTTTATAAATGTTTTCATACAGAGCATGCATTCTTGCCGACATGGACTTAAAGTAATTTTCCTTTCCATTACTTTATTACAATTGTCTGCATAATTACAGTCCTTTGTATGATGCTGCTGCCTTGAAATCTCAGAACAAAGGGAGCAGAGCTGTGCCACTCTCACTTGGCGTTCCCTGCCACATTTAAGGGAACCAAATGCGACAGCTCAACACACAGGGCATTGTGTTTACAAGTGAGTCTGTGACTCAGTGTTGAACAAATGACACTCAAAGTCTTTCAATTTATTCCATTTTCCAAACCAAATCGTTAAAAGAAACCCTTCTTTACCATGGCTTTTCCCTCTCCTTAAGAATGGAGTATAGTTCTGTGGAAAGGTTTGGAGAACCCAGCACCTGTAACAAGCCAATGGCACTGTAGGGCGAGCGTTGGCCGGTTACTTGCACGTGGCAGTTCAAAACCTGTGGCCACACTGCAAGGGAAAGATGAGGCTGTCTGCATCCGTAAAGCCTGGAAACCGTACACAGTGTCACTATGAGTCGGAATTGACTTGAAGGCAGTGGGTTTGGGTTTGGTTTTGGTTGGAAGATAGTGCTGGAAGTGGAACCATTAGGCCCGAGGCTGTGTGTAAATTTCTGAAGATTTTATTTCTTAGGTTTTTTTTTTTTTCATTTGGAAGGATACCTTTGTTAATTTCCTATGAAGAGATAGCAAAAGAAGTGATCTGCTAGTGGTAAGGGGCTGCTTTTCCATCCACGTCTCTCAATTGTGAACCCAGAGAACCTTTATTGGACAGGTTGCAGCATTTTCCTCACTTCTCAGAACTCCCATGGCCTACGTTACCAAGGCTAGAGTTTAAGCTGGAGGTCTAGCTTCGGGGGCTCCTTTCACATCGGGATTTAGAACAGAAGAGGTTTCACACAGTGGAGACTCCTTAGTGAAAAAAGGTGCGGAGAGTGGGGAACTTCTAGTCCCCATTCTCTCCATCACTCAATTTGTACTTTCTCAAGTCCTAAAAGAACACCAACTATGTGTTTGAGATAAAAGCAAGACGCCCTGCCTTCGTTGAATGTGTTTCAGGTGTGGAGAAGAGTAAAGCAAAGGTAGAGTGTCAGAGACAAGTTGACAGGCTACAGCGAATGAGAAGCACAGCGAAAATGGGAAGGCTAGAGAAAGGAGGAGAAGCAGTGTGAAGTGTGTGGGAATTATTATTGAAAAATGAGGTTCAAAAAGAAGACGTAAGAAGACTGATGGATAAATCAAGGGCATGAAATCAACGGGCTCAAACTTGGCCTACTTTGAGAAGCTATGGTTTTAGTGAAGCACTCCACGAAGGAAATGGATTCTTAATGTTCTTTTCATCTGTCGAAATGTAGAGCTGAAACAAAGTGAACAGTCTGGGAGACGGCAGAGAATTGGGGATTTATATATGAAAAAGCAGGAATCTAGAAGTGGGATTTTAAATAGGGGATTAAAAATCCCTCAACCATCATGTTAAGATGCATACAATGTAGAAGACTAGGAAGTTTATAAATTGGGAAAATAACGGGTGCAGTGAAATTTCCTGGTGTGGCTCTTCTACCCACAGGCAGAGTATCTAAACAAGACAGCCAGTCTTCTCTAACTTAGGGAACCCAAACCAGACCACGTCCTTTGTCTTCAAGGAGTTCCTGACTGATAGTGACCCTGTGAAGCAGAGGAAAATGGCCTTGTGGCGTTTCCAAGCTTGTCATCTCTATGGAAGGAGACGGTCTCAACTCTCTTCCATGGAGCAGCTGTTGGTTTGAACTGCAGATCTTTCTGGCTTGTAGGCTGGCCTTTAAATGCCATGCTCCAGGGTTTGTAGTCAAGGGACAGACTTCCTGTCTTCTAGATGGAGTGCCCCTGAACTATGTTGGCCAATGGCAAAGAGTAGAGTGGCCCCTTGGGGTTTCTGAGGATGCAAACCATTCACAGCAGACTGCTGCAGCTGCGGGGTTCCAAATGCTGAGCTGGTGGTTAGCACCCAACCTACAATGCACCGCACTCCTCAGGCTCTTCGGTGGCCTATGCTATAGGCACTTCTGTACGTATGGTAGACTACTTGAACAATTCGATAAATAAGACCTCTGGGCATTCTATAAATAGAATTTCCTTAACCCAAGATTCTTTGCCCCACTTTATTGATTAATGGTGTTAGCCTTTATGAAGTTTTGAACAATTGTAACTGAATGAAATCATATTCCTTACTAGTATACCATAGAAGGTGTAGTAAAAATGGGGAGAGGAAATGAAAAGTGTGGAATAGTGAGAGGAAGTGAGAAAGGACTACTTTTGACTGGAAAAACAAGTTATATTTGCCTGTGATTTTCAAACTTACTGTTTAACCTCTTTCCTAAAAGGATCTGGGAAAATGCCATGGCTTGTGGAACCTTTAAAAATAGATATCTAAAATAGTTTTCACCACACGTTTAAGTAGCTACGTAAAGTACAGTAGCCACCATAAGTATTGCATATTATGCTCAAATGAATTTGCCAAAACCTTAGAGCTACACACTTTGCTAGAGTGATTACTCATGAAAAATATTCATCATTTAATCTAGTTGACCAAATTGATCCTCATTGCCAAACTACTCAGCTTGGTTAGACTTAGCATCCGTAAACAAAAAGGCTGATGTAATTTTTTTTTTCACTGCTGAAAGGGGTTTAATGAACATCAGTTTGGATGTAACACAGGGCAGCAGAGCTGAGCACAGAAGGCTGGGTTAGTTTTAAGGAGACGTGCCCGCAGGCCTTGGGGGCTGTTGGTTGGTGAAGACTCTCAGGGCTGCATCAGTCTGGCTCTCCAGCACTTCCATTGTTTTCCCTGTAGGTCTCAGGCCATCTCCCTTCTTTTCTCCGACTCAGTCGCCAGCTCATGTGCCCGGATGGCCTCGACCAATTTCTTCCTTGCTTTCACTACTTCCTGAGTCTGTCTCTTGACATCATCACAGGTGATCTCTTGTCCTTGGATGAGGGGATGATACAGCCCCACCCCGGGGATAATCTGCAGCATATTTGATGAGTTCTCACTAGTGGGTGAGGGCCGAGTGCATGATCCTGTATCAGCAACATGGCCCAGGGATTCCTCTGAACACGCCTGTGCAGTTGATTTCAATAGATCTGTGAATTTCAGAGTAGGGAACAGCACCTCCTCACTGCTTCTGGCCTGGAGCTTCTGCAGCCTCTTGAGGGCACATATCTGCTGGGGTTTCCTCAGCATCTCCTCCCCCTGCCTGCATCGGACCTCATTGCCAGGGGGAGAGGTGATTTTTGTGACAGGTTTCTGGAATAGACAGCTGGTCCTCCTTTAGGGGGGGCAGATGCACGTTGCACTCGGACTTTGGAGTTGTGGTCATGTTTTTTCCTTCTGCGAAATCCGGTCCATCATATTTCTTTTGTGGATCCCCAGCAAGGACCGGTTCTGAGAACAGGTTGTTGGAATTTTATCCATGGTTACAGAGCTGTTCTGACAGAAGTCCCAGGTCCACAAGTATATGGTAGTTTCCCGGTTCACAGGCCGCAGAAGGTATCAAATCCCGAGGTAGGCAGGCAGGCGATGGGGCAGGCTGCTGGGTCAGGTCTGAAGTGCCAGAGCAGAGAGCCTGACGCAAAACTGGCTGATATAGTTTTTTAGATCAAATAAATATGTGCATATGCTCCTTCATGACAATCACCTCACGCTCAAATTCTAATTCTATATGTAGAATGAGACATATAGTAGATAGGCCTATAGATAAATAGGGAGATTTATAAACAATCAAAGAAATGGATAGAAAAGCATAATTTCTTCTTCCTTTTCCCCCCTTTTGCTTGGTGCCTACAGGATTATCCTCTGGCACATGATTAGAAAGATCAACTTTAGGAGAAGGTACATTTGGAAGTTAAGGCTCTAGAAATAGATTTCTCTTGAAACATCTGTATCTGCATTGCAGTAGAGTCTACAGTTACATTCTTTTGTAGCCTACAGTAGGTGTTGTGACTATGTAAGAACATTGGCACAATGTACTATGATCTCAAGAGAAATAGCTCGTTAGACTTAGAATATACTTTCGGTGCTCTGGTGAGGAAACCAGTTGTTAGTTGCCGTGGGAGTCCCAGCTCATGGTGCTTCCATGCTTAATAGGATAAAAAGCTGCCCTGTTTGAGCCATCCCCCATTGACTGTTGTGATGCCTAAGGTTTTCACTGGCTAATTCTGGAAAGTAGATCACCAGGCCTTTCTTCCTAGTCTATTTCCCCACTGCACCTGTTAAGCGTCATACCAACATGAAAGCTTCCCTGACAAATGGGTGGTGGCTCCCCATGAGGTGTGCTTGCCGGGATTCATATGCCAGCGTTCTCTATCTTCCATTCCAATGTGTTCCAGAGAGTTAAATCCACTGACTTAATAATTTTAAGAGGAGGAAGAGAAAGGATGTGTCATGAGATAAAGGTTATACAAGAGGACAAGGAAGTCTCTGTCCTCACATGTAAAATAAATAGGATGAAGAAAACATGAATTACAAAAAAACAGGCAGAGGGAATCTCCAAGGATTCGATGAGTTACAGTAGTATGTCTGGTTGTAACATTTGTTTTTAGAAAGCGAATTTTGGTCTTTTGATTAGTGAATAAGAATTACTACCTCCTTGAAGCACTATTGACAACTATAATTGATACACAACCACACTCCAATTGTGCGATCATTTGTGAAATTTCACTTTGCAGCTGTGGAGCTTTTTGTTTCTAACATAAAACACGAGCAAATAAAGCATCTTAGTCTGAAAACATATTTCATTCTGGATACTTTTAGTTTCAGAGATCAGTTCTCAAGGGCATCATTTTAAAAATGCCTAAAATACACACTTGTATCAATACTGATTTATCATTATACAGTACACATAAAATATGCAAACTTCCTTCGTGAGCACTATCTTTTGTATTAAGCTATGATGCTGTACAGCAGTAGGAGTCAGACAAACATTAGGAAAGCTTTCTGTTGAGGAATTTAGCCATTCGGTGCGTCTCTGAAATATGGGATCTTAATTTGATTCCCATGGCTGTATGAAGCCCTGGTTTATGATGACGATGGTGATTATAGAACAAGAACCCATGCGTGAGTTGAAGGAACTCTAGAGTGCGTGTAGCCCAGAAGCACCCACTAGTATCTGTGGCTGTAACAGATAGTCCAGTAGGTCCAAAAGACGCTGGGAAGAAAAAGCCATTCACGAGTGTTGTTGTTGAAGCAGTAGTCCTCGGCACACAGCTATGGCAGCTTCAAAACAATATGGTGGATGGTTCTACGGAACTTGTGATTACGAAGTGCGCCCTACCCTTTCTCTCCGCCTGGCAGGTGTCCCCCTGGCTTGCAGCCAGAGACAGTGAGTCCAGTGCCGCAGCCCGTGTTGTTCTCTCCCCTCCCCACTCAAGTGCTGAAAAGGCGAGCTCTCCAGCTGGCTGCTCAGAACTGCCCTGACTGTGGTCTGACAGCCAGAGCCCCAAGAAAGACGTGTGATGAAGATGCAACAGTGTTGTACAAATTTGACCACGTGACAAATGCCATCTCTCTTTCTTTCTCCTCCATAGATATGATATCTGCACTTATAAAAATAAGCCCTGCGGAACCCTGGGTAAGTTTTTTTTTATATCAAAGAAGAAGCCATTAGAGTGACCATTTGGACTGATGGCATTGGCTCTTTGAAATTAGTCATGTTCCTTTCTGGCACATATGATGTCGCCTACATGAATTGTAGAGCCTAAACCCATCACTGTATCATTTATTTGGAAATAAGCATATATTATGTTAAGTGTATATTATTCATGGGTGCTTTCTCTGGAAAGTGTAACAATGAAGCAGTAATTATAATTATAACTCAAAGATGACCACTCCAACTCTCTAGTTCTCTAGCATATTTTCAAAACTATAGAGTTGAAAAGCCAATGAAAGCAGCTTAGGCAAAGCAGATTGCTGTATATGCTCTTTCTCAGAGGATGGAGCAAACTACCCCACAGGGTCTCCAAGAATCTAATCTTCACAGGAGCTGACTGCCCCATCTTTCTCCCAGAAGAGTGACTTGTGGATTCAAGTAATTGACCTTTTGGTTGGCAGCCAAGTGCTTAAACCACAGCACCACCAGGGTCCTTAGGAAAGGAACTGAGTGGAAGGCATCAAGAACATACTTTTTGGGGGTTACAATTGTGTGGAAAGAATATCTCCCATGAATTTAGATACTTGTGGCACCAAACAATAACAGCAACAAAAGGTGATGTCATAAAATATTAAAACCAGGGTATTCTAAACATTTAAAATCATATTTATAACTGCAAGTACAAATGGGGAACACAATAGTTTTCCTGTGGAGACGATCCTAGTGGAGCATGTAGTTAGTAAAAGAAACAGGTACTTTTCTTATCCATGGTAGATTCTTCGTGCCACAGGCCTTTTATAGACTCAGAAGTTAAGATGAATTTTTGAATTTCTTTATGATGCATCTTGGTTTTCTTGTCTACAAAGTCAATGTTATGAAACCTCTGCTTAAGCACCTCATAAGGGTTTTGGAAAACTCAAATGAAAGTAGTGGGAGAGAAAGTGTTACTCAACTTTTTGGGGAGTTCCCTGAAAGAGCTCTCCAGAGGTTAATTTATGCTTTTGACGGTGTTGCCTGCCTTTTCCAGCTTCTCCCACTCCATTTCCCTCAGGACACCTGGTTAAAGAAGAAATCCCATGTAACCTATGCTGGAGAAATTTGCTACTTAAAAAGATAGCTGCAGAAAGCACTCATGTTGCTGAGAATGCTCCTGTCAACCACATTTTCCTCCTAGTGTGTTAGGTTCCTAGGACCAGCACATCCCACTGAGGGTACCTCACATCAGACACTCACAACTGGATTGGACCTTGTGCAATTGATTGAAGCTCTTTACTTCTCTATTTCCTGATCTACCACTGCACTGTAGGGTGCATGTTAAAATCAAGACAGAAAACAAAGAAGTATTTAGTAAACATGGTAACATAAAAATTGACAGGATCTTTTTATTTATAGTAGAAATTGTACTGTTTCATCTAACCCTCTATTTACTGTTAAAATTCTGTAAGCATTTTCTAAATGCTTCATTTAATTTAGACACAAGAGATATTAAACTTTCAGACTAGTTCACCATACACAGGGCTTCAAAAAGTTTGTGAAAAATATAACCTTATGGTTTCATTCCATTTTCTGTGAACTTTTTGAAGCTTTTTATTTATACCCTTGGGTGGGCCTTCAATCTTCAAGCTTTTGGTTAACAACTGAGTGTGTTAACTGTTTGCACTGCTGACAGAGAAACCCCGAAAAAGAGGCAGATCGATCTGTAACCACCCCTCATATCTACTCTAACATACATGAGGCCATGATATGTATGAGAGAACTTCAAAACATTCATGGAAGAATGAAATGAATGGACCACAAGCTTGTTCTTGCCGTGGACTCTGAAATTCCATTCTCTTTCTTCCCCCTCCCCCCGCATGCGTGCGCACACACCACACACCCACACACTCCGTTCAATTCCGATTTTAATGAGTCAGTTATTTACATTGAGATGTGTTCTTCATTGTGACAGGATTGCAATTGCCTACTACTTTAACTGTCATTTTGGAAAGGAGCTTTGAAGTACTTCCCTACCCTACCACTCTTTTGGCTTTTCTATTTCCCCTCAAAATAATCTGTGCCAACTTTGATAGTTCATCAATTTCTAGAATAAATCCATTCACAGTTGGGTACATGTCAATGCATTTTGAAGCTAAACATAAGTTATCATTGCAGATTGAATTTATCCTGTTTTAGAATAGAATGAACAACATATGTGAAAAATATTTTCAGCACAGAAGTTATTAGATTATTATTTTTGAGGTCTCATTCTGATAATGTATATGTTAATATTTATATTATTTTTCCATACCCTCTTGCCTAGGACTCCTGAGAACCAATTGTAACATGGATGTAAATAGTAAAAATCAACAAAACCAAACTCACTGCCATAAAGTTGATGCCAACCCATAGTGACACTATGGGACAGGGTAGAACTGCTCTTGTGGGTCTCCTTCGAAACTGTAACTCTTATGGGAGTAGCAAGCCCTATCTTTCTCCAGAGACATGGCTCATGGTTTTGCACCAGTGGCTGCAGATGATGGCCACGAGAGAGGAAGTTTAAATGATCAAATATTAACAAATCATGCATAAGAACTGTGACACTTCCAATTTCATAGGAAAACAGAAACTGGTGGAGAGTTGTAAACTAGATTAGTATTTCAAATATTATTTTCAATCAGTATATTTATTTCCACCTTTTATTCTAGTCATGCTAACACTTTTATATGGAATATGAGAAATGTTAATTCAACAATATTTATTCTTAGGAGCCCTGGTGGTACAGTGTGATATCTGTTGGCTGCTAACCACAAGTTCTTCAGTTCTGAATTGCTAGCTGCTCTGTGGGAGAGAGATGAGGCATTCAAATCCTGTAAAGGTTTACAGTCTCTGAAATGCACAAGGGACAGTTCCATTCTGTCCTCTAGAGATGCTATGAGTCGGAATCGACTTGATGACAATGAGTTTTTGGTTTGGGTATTCTCTTTGTACCACATTTCATAAAGCCTTGAACAGGATGTTCAAGCAACACGGCCCATATTGAATTCCAATTCAGAAAAAGAAAAATACTATCCTGCAAATTCTCACATATTTAGTCTCTGTCCCATTTTGGAATGATGATTATTAAAAGTTTCTGAATAAAAAATTAAGCCATCTTGCCTTAGTTGATCCCTCATTTTACTTTCTAGTCTCCTCATTGCAAGACTTCTAAGTGAAATGAAGGCAGAAAAAGATTATCAGTAGTCCTTACATCAACTCGGAGTCAGAAATCAGTTCCCGCCAACAAAAACCAGCCAGCCAACCAAACAAAACCCAGAGAAGGAAATATTTTGTTATCAAATCCAGCACTAACCTGACCTCTATTTGTGGAAAAACAACAACAACAATATGTAGAGATTTCCTGGCAGAAAAATTTTGAATCGCATAGCTTTTATTGTTCCATTAGTGCACCTGGGAAAATGTACCTAGCCCAGAACATTGCTTATTGCATGCAGTCAGAACTCATTGGATTGAATTAAACTTACTTCGATGGGAAGTTAATTATCAATATTTGGATCAAAATAGTAGACTTTGAATATGTAAGAGTTTAAAAAAAATAAGAATTCTGCTTTGATTCCAATATCTTTCAAGTGACCTTTAGTATTTATGTGTGTCCACTATGGTTTGGCATCTGTTTCCTTACAATGGATGATATTTTTCTTTAGCATAAATATTCTTTTTTCCTCTAAGCACCATTTTCAAATTCTATAATGAATCACAAGCATAATATTCCTTTGGAGGTGGCTATTAAAGCTTTTACATAGTGAAATTCCCAAGGGACGAATACCTTGAATAACATAGCCTTTCACTAGAATCAGCGAATTAACACCATGGTTTTTCTCTATTGGTAAAGCTAATGTGCTGAAGTGGGGTGGGAGCAAGGAGAGCTAAGTGGTATGTGTGAATGACTTTCCTCCCATTAAGATACTTGAAGTAATTGTTGCCTCACCTTCAGGACTAATTTCAGATAAATAAATAAATAAATAACAACTTCAAAACCTCCCACCTTTAATAGTTCTCCCGTTTCTCTTTTGAATTATTCATTTTTGTTTTTACAAAAATGCCATTAAAACTATTTGGGATTCCTTTTTTTTGGGGGGGGGGGCGTAACTCAAAAGTTGCTTGTATATTTTTATGAACCCACTAAACTTAAACAGAACTCTTTAGAAAAATAACGGGGATATATTTTGCTTTCTGCAGCCCGAAGAATGTTAAAATAGAAATGCTTTCTTGAATTCCCTCTTCTGGCTCAAGTTACTAGGTGGTCCCAAGTTACCAGAAGTAAAATTTATAAATCTAACCCCTAGTCTAGACATTTTCCAGCACTGACTGCAGTTCAAAAAATATTAATGTCTAGCCGGCAAAGTGAAATTCCCCCCAGTGATTTTGTAAATGACTAGAAAGTTAACCTTTTGCCAACTGCTCCTTCTGTGCATGGAGGTTATGAAAAAGAATCCAGGCATTTATAAGCATGGCTTTGGAAGTCTGAACCCCCTTGGCCTGACCCTCTGTGTCCCTTCTGTCTGCTCAGGCTTGGCCTCTGTGGCTGGGATGTGTGAGCCTGAAAGGAGCTGCAGCATCAATGAGGACATTGGCCTGGGCTCGGCGTTCACCATTGCACACGAGATCGGTCACAAGTGAGTGAGTTTAAGAAAAGCAAAAGACATTGTCGAACGCCACTCTTTTGAGCAGCTGGTACCTACTGTGTGGGATGCGTGTACTCAAGCAGCTCTTACTGCTTGTTTTGGGTCTGATTCCATAAAAGAACATGATTCTCCACATGATGTGGCGACACTTTGGGTATCGGGAGAAATCATGTTAAGAACTGCAGACTTGTTCAGCAATCTTTCTGAGTCAGTGATTAGTGTCCTCAGTGGTATATGGTCATACTTTAAATTTTCATATATATATATATATATATATATGACGCTAAATCACTTCATCTATCTATCTATCCATCTATGGATAGATAGATAGATGAAGTGATTTAGCGTCCTTTAGCATGGCCTCCTCAAACACTCAATTTCTCAGAAAGTCAAATTGTTTAAACTATCTTTTCCTCAAATGACAATGCATATATATTCTAATAAAAATGGACATCACTACCATAAAATGTAATTTTATATAGAGGCTGGGAAATTCCAATCCATATGTACATATTAAAATTAATTGGACTGTAACCCAAAAGCTTAAGTTGATCAATAAATTGAATGAAACTCTGAAAAAAATGTACTTTTATTTAAAATGACTCCTCATGCTGCTGGGATCATAACTTTTCCAGGCATCAAGGTTGTGCAACTGCGGTTATCGAACTTGTGTTTTCAAGTGCACTTGGATGTCATTGAATTTCCTAACTAACTAATGTTGTAAGTTTGATGGGTACCAACCTCAATTCTTTTTAGGAAGACTTAGAGTTTTCATAAGTGTTTAAGTAAACCTCTGCTAATGAGAAAACTATCCTATGCCTTATTTTTTTTCTTTCCTGAATAAGTTTATTTCAAATAGGAAATGTATAAAGCTTGTTCATGTGGAGGAAGAGAAGTTTGAAAAATTTTCAAACGTTCTTATTCCCAAGACCAATAGATAACTTGACCTTGAGTATCCAATTTCTAATGTGTCTGATGCTCTTCTTATAAAACTAAACCGCTAGACCAAATTGTCTTCCAATTTACCAACACATTTAAGTCTGTTAGCCTCTTCCAATTAAATTGAACCTATTAATATTCAGGGAATGATCAGTTATATGTGACCAACAGGAAAATGAGAGAACTGGGAAAGAAAAAAAAAAGGTACTTGAACATTTTTAAAGCAGCAGGCCGCGTACAAGAACCTCTGACATTTTGATGATTTAAGTTTTACAATGTGTCTCACTGCTTTTGGGGGTGGGTGGGATGGAGAAATGAGTGGGGGAAAAGAGCAAATGGAAGTGGATGTTTATGATGCACTTGCCCCAGAGGTAACTCCTGAGATGAAGCTATCGTTTTTGTTCTTAGGGGAGAGTAAAATTAAGAGTCGATTGCATTGTTTTACAACTTTCAATTTCAGCTTTATCAAACTGGCAGTAATTTATGTGTCACTGCCAATCATCAACAAGTTTTAAATCTGACCTGATTTCGACATGGGAAAGCCAGGATGGCATTTTTAATGAAGTCCTAAAAATATTGGTACTCTAGTTTCCATCTCAAAAAGCAGCAGGGGACAAAAGGCAACAGCTCTCATAACCAGGCCGTTTATCTTCCACTCACTTAGAAGTCGGGCTCATTCATGACTGTCATAATCTTATGCAAGCAGACGAATTTAATGAATTCTGTTAGATCCAGTTAAATGGGAAGGTTAGGGCCAGCCACACCCACTGAGGTGAATAGTGTCCAGGAGAGCGCTGTTACCTCACGCAGTCAACATTTTTAAACATCAGGACATGCATTATAATTTCCATTCATAGACGTGCTTCAATAACTGACGTAAGGCTATTTCTCTATACATCTTTTTAAAAATTCTTACTGGCCTACCTCTCAGGCTTCCAATTCTACACAACAGCATCTGCTCAGATTCTTTTTCCTTTTGAGTGTACAGTGATGCCTTTGAATTCTTCCTACTTGCGTGGTCTGTATCTTATGTAGAAGAATTGAGTAAGAGAACTAGAATAGCCCTCAAGTTTTCTGTGCCTTGGAGTGACCTTTATTTCACAGCTTATTCTAAGAATAATTTAATTTTTGATCTCATAGGTAATTCCAAATGTGAATGTTAAAAATTTCAAATAATCAAAAAAAGAAAAAACAAAAAATCTTTTTCAAAGAATCCTTTATTCTGCGAGTGGAAAGAAATATTTCTAAACAGAAATGGTATAAACAGCCACAATTAGCCAACTTCCTTTCCGCTTCCATTACATTAAAATAACAACAAAAAACAACAACAAACTCCACTGCCATCTAGTTGAGGGTGATTTAGAGGGCCTGATAAAGGATCTCTAAGGATGTAAATCTTTTTTTAAATGTCAATACTTCATTAAATTTTTAAATTAATAGTTGATAATATGGTAAAATTTTATTTTTAGACACAGCAAGTATTTTCGGGACGGTTGGGAAGACTGCAAAGATGATGTCAAGGGAGAGGTCCATTAGGAAGCTTATGGCTATTTTGGGGGCGGGGGGGGCGCTAGGGATCGCAAGGCAGGGATTTGAGAGATTTCCTTGAAGGACACAGGATGATTTCAAGGGCGTGTGGGAAGACTTTTTAAGAAAATTGAAAACTGTGTTGGTGGGGAAAAGACCAGGAAATTTGCCCTGAGGGATATTTCCCCCTATATCAAAAGAAAGCACTTGCTCAGCCTTTGTGGGTAACAAGGACTGGCCTACCAGAATTCCTTAAAAAGCATTTTATTGGCATATAAATCACCTATTGCACAATTCAGTCATTAGTTATATTCGGAAGAGTGTGCCGTCATCACCATAATTAATTTTAGAACATGTTCTTTCTTGTAGTCATTGTTGTGAGCTCCCTCCCAACTCCCCCTGCCACACCCCTAGGTGATTTGTATTAGCCCAGTTACTGTCGATCGATTCACCTGTCATTGATTTCATGTACAGAAAAACATATAAAACAAAAGTCAAGAAACGACTCTCTCCCCAACCAAAATGACAACATAAAACAGAAAAATCTCAATAGAAAAGAAAGCAGAAAATATTAAAAACTGGAACAAATTAAGAATGGGTTAAAAAGAAGATCAGATGATAAGGTATTAGTTACATTTTAACCTAACGACGTCTGCCGTAATTGACTTCACAATTCTCTCTATGTGCTAGCAAGGCCATTCATCTCCCTGGAATATGGTCTCAGGGAATTCACCAGAGGCTTAATTTTCCTGGGTGCCATGCTAACGGATTTGGGACTTCCACTGCTGTCCACAGTCTCTTGCAAACAACTATTCGGAATTTAAGTTCTGATACCGTTCCCTCCTCCAGGTTTGGATTTTATTATTTACAATCCTTAGATCACACCAGCTGGTGTGCTTCTTCCGTGTGGACTAAATTGATGCCTCACTTAGATGGTTGCTTGTTTTAGGACAACTTTTAAACCACAGACGTTATTCTTTCTGATAGCTGGGCATCATCTGGTTTCTTCAACACACTTTGTTACAGCATCCATATATTCAATAATCTCTTCATGAGGGCAAGTATCACGTAGCGCCATGTCATAAGAACTAATTGTCCTTAGCTTAGGGCTAGAATTAAGTGTGATCCCCAAATCCATTCATATATTGATGGGTTATTTATGTCTCTGGTTCACGTAGAGATATCAGTATCATTTTATGATAGAGAACATTATAAATCATTCTCCCTGGGGGCACTATTGATAGCGTCATTAATTTAATCAATGGTATAGAATTGAACTAAGAGAACTAGTCTTGTGAGGTATTTGGTTGTGCTTAGGTAAGAATAGTAAGCATGTCCTTTTTGGGGTCTCTTTTAATTTTAGTTGTAAAATTATATACAGACATACCTTGTTTTATTTTGCTTCCCTTTGTTATACTTCACAGATATTGTATTATTGATGAATTGAAGTTTTGTGACCATACTGCTTCAACAAATATATTAGCACCATCTTTTCAAAAGCATGTCCTTACTTCACTTCTCTGTGACACATTTGGTAATTCTCACAATATTTCAAGCTTTTTCAAAATGCTGTTGCACACTCAGTAGACTACAGTGGAATGTAAACACAACTTTTATAGGCACTGCTGTCCAGTGCCATCTAGTTGTTTCTGACTCACAGCTAACCTGTGTACAACAGAATGAAACACCCCCCGTCCTGCGACATCCTCACAGTCGTTCCTGTTTGAGCCCATGGCTGCAGCAACTGTGTCAATCCATCTTGATGAGGGACTTCCTGTTTTTCACTGCCCCTCTCCCAAGCGTGATGCCCTTTCCTTTGTACTGGTCTCTCCAGATGATATGTTCAATATATGTGAGATGAAGTCTCTTCATCCTTACCTCCAAGGAGCACCCCACCTGTATATCTTCCAAGACAGATGCATTTGTTTGTTTTTTGACAGTGCACGGACATTTATGTATTCTTTGGTAGCATCATAATTACATCAATTCTTCTTTGTCCTTCTTTATTCTATGTCCAACTTTCACACGCATATGAGAAGATTGAAAAAATAATTCACTGGGAAACCAAAACATATTGTGTTGGTCTAGAACAGATGAAAAACCTCTGGTACAGAAAGAATCCCAAGCTGCACTGAAGACATTAGCAAAACATAAAGCTCCAGGAATTGATGAAAGGGCGATTGGAAAGTTTTGACAAGCTGAGGAAGTACTGGAAGCCTCACCTATGCCAAGAATTTTGGAAGATAGCTACCTGGCTAACAGGCTGGAAGAGATCCATATTTGTGACTGGACTGAATAATGAAATTATCAAACAATGTCACTAATATCACGTGCAAGCTGAATTTTGTTGAAAATCATTCCTTGGCATGGGACAGAGCTATCATTGCTGACATTAAATGGATCTTGGATGAAAGTAGAGAATACCAGAAAGATGTTTACCTGTGTTCAGTTAACTATGCAAAGGCATTTGAATGTATAGGTCATAACAAACTATGACGTGCATTGAGATGAATGGGGATTCCAGAACACTTCGTTGTGTTCATGTGGGCTGTGTACATAGACTAAGAGGCAGTTGTTTGAACAGGACACAGGGATAGTGTGGAGTTTAAATTTAGGAAGGGTGTGTCAGGGTGGGAGCTGGTGTCATGGGGGTTATGAGTTGGCTGCTATTGCAAGGTCAGCAACTCAGCCAGCCAGCCCCATGGAAGAAAGAAGAGGCGTTGTACTCCCTGAGAGAGTTTCAATCTCTGATTGAACTATTGAATTGTATGATTTGTGAATTATATGCTAATGAGACTTTTGAAAAAAAACTTTTAAGAAGTTACAGTGCTGGTAACTCACAGGGGCAGTTCTACCCTGTCCTATGGGATCCCTATGAGTCAGAACGGATGCGATGGCTGTGAGTTTGGTATGTCAGGGCTGTACTCTTTTTTTTTTCTTTAAAACTATTATTTTCAATTAACACATCCTTTTATTGGGGGTTCTTACAGCTCCTATAACAATCCATACATCAATTGTATCAAGCACATTTGTACATATGTTGCCATTGTCATTTTCAAAATATCTGCTCTCTGCTTGGGACCTTGGCCGCAGCTCCTGTTTTTTTTCCCTCCCTCTCCCACCCTCATGGACCTCCTGATAAATTATTAATGATTACTATTTTCATATCTTACACCATGCATTGTCTCCCTTTGCCCACAATTCTTTTGTTTGTCCCCCTGGCGGGGCTGGTGGTGGTTTTTATGTCAATCTTTGTAGTTGGTTCCCCGTTTTTCCACCTTCTCCCCCTTCCTTCTCCCTACCCTCATGGTATTGCTACTCCATAACTGTTCCTGAGGGGTTTATCTGTCCTGGATTCCGTGTGTTGAGAGTTCTTATCTGTACCAGTGTACATGTTCAGGTCTAGCTGGAGTTGTCAGGGAGAACTGGGCTAATGATAGTAAGGGAGTTGGGGAGGAGCATTAAAGAACTAGAGGAATGTTGTGTGTCCCCTAAGTGCTATGCAGCACCCTGGCTGACTCGTTCCTTCCTGTGACCCTTCTGTGAGGGAATGTCTAGTTGTCTA
Source organism: Tenrec ecaudatus (assembly GCF_050624435.1). Lineage (NCBI taxonomy): Eukaryota > Metazoa > Chordata > Mammalia > Afrosoricida > Tenrecidae > Tenrec > Tenrec ecaudatus. The sequence goes on along the minus strand of NC_134531.1, from coordinate 62,204,844 downwards.
CAGATGGGCTTTGGGTCTCTACTCCGTCCTCCCTCTCAATCACATCGATATGATTTTTTGTTTTGGGTCTTTGATGCCTGATACCCAATCCTGTCAACACCTCATGAGCACACAGTTTGGTGTGCTTCCTCCATGTGGCCTTGTTGCTTTTCTGTTAGATGACCATTTGCTTAACTTCAAGGCTTTAAGACTCCAGTGGTATATCTTTTAATTGCCAGGCACCATCAGCTTTCTTTAATGCACTTGCTTATGCATCCATTTTCTTTAACACATTTGCTTATTGCATCTTCGGCGATTGGGTCAGGGAGGTATTAAAGAGTGCCAGGTTATTAGAACAAAGTGTTCTTGCCTTGAGGGAGTACTTGAGTAGAGACCCAGTGTGCCAGGGCTGTATTCTTTGAGCATATTCATTCAATCTCTATACTGAGCAAATAATTCTAGAAGCCAGACTATATGAAGCGAATGAGGCATTCGGATTAGTGAAAACTCATTAGCCACTATGTTTGTGAAAACAAAGAAGACTTGAAACACTTAGTGATAAAAATCAAAGACTACAGCCTTCAATATGGATTGCAACTCAATGTAAAAAAATAAATAAATTCTTCAATGGATCAATAAACATTTTGAGAAACCAAGAGAAGACTGAAGTTGTAAATGCTTTAATTTTACATGGCTCTGCAGTAAAGATTATGGAAGCAGGAGTCAAGCTATCAAAGGACATAATACATTAGACAAATCTGCTACTCAGGACATCTTTAAAGTGTTCAAGAGCAAACCTTTTACTTAAACTTTTAAAATTGTGAATTAGGTGGGGGTTTACATATCAAATTATTATTTTTGCACTCAATAACTTAAACAACTAATTAAACCTTTCAATAGCTTGCCCTGTTCCCACTTCCTTTTTCTCCCTTCTCCCTTTCATAGAATATTATTTCCCTCCTTGCCCAAATGAACTCCTGTCATCCCTCTAGCCTACTATTTCCTCTTCCCTCTACTCTCCTCCCATTCTTCACTACCATGAAGATCTGTTTTTTTAATAAAAACTTTTATCTTATCTTTAAAGATTACATTGGTTTTATAAAGTATTGGTCCTTTTGTGATGGACTAACTGCATTCAGGATAATATCCTCCACATCATGAGAGTCTTCACAGTCACATCATTATTCTTTAACAATGTGTAGAATGTACCAAAGTTTATTTATTCTTTCTTCTACCGATGGATATTTAAGCTGTTTCCATCTTCTTGCTATGGTAATAGAGCTGCGATGACCTTGGATATGCATGTATCTGCTTGTGTTGTGTTCTTTATTTCTTTCGGGTATATACCAAGTAGAAGGATTGCTAGGTCATATGGTACTTCTATTCCAAATTGTTCTTCCTTTTTAAAAAAAAAGTCATTTTTATTCCCAATTGTTTGAGGAAGTGCCATACCCCAAAGGTGGTGTTGTTATGTGCCATTGAGTAAATTCCAAGTCAAAATGACCCTGTGAACAACACAATGAAAGGTGGCCCAGTCCTGTACCCTGCTTACAATTGTGTTAGTTGAGCCCATTGTTGCAGCCACTGTGTCAGTCCCTCTCAGAGATGCTCTTCCTCTTTTTTGCTTCTCTATTTTGTGAAGCATGATGTCTGTTTTAAGGGACACGTCTCTTCTGATAACATGTCCAAATTACATGAGACAAAGTTTTGCCCTTTCTGATTCTTAGTAGCATTCTGGATACATACATAGTGTAGATATAGATATATAGATACATATCGAAATCATTTTATTGGGAGCTCTTAACACTAACAATCCATACATATATCCATTTTGTCAAAAACATTTGTATATATGTTGCCATCATCATTTTCAAAACATTTTCTTGGTATCAGTTCATTCCCTCCTTCCTTTGATAGTTTATAAATTATTGTTTTTTTCATGTCTTACACAAACCAGTATCCCCCTTCACCCGCTTTCCTGTTATCTTCCCCCCTGCTGGGTGGGGTGTTCTATGTCGATCACTGTGATTGGTTCCCCTTTTCTCCCCCTAACCTTCCCCTTACCTTCCTGGTATTGTTACTCTCATTATTGGTCCTGAAGGATCTATCTGTCCTCGATTCCCTGTGTTGTGAGCTCTTGTCTGTACTAGTGTACATGCTCTGATTTAGCTGGATTTATAAGGTAGACTTGGGGTCATGACAGTGTGGGGGCAAGGGTGGGGGGAAGCATTAAAGAACTAGAGGAAAGTTTTGTGTTTCATTGATGCTATACTGCACTCTGCTTGGCTCATCTCTTCCTTATGGCCCTTCTGTAAGGGGATGCCCAGTTGTCACAGATGGGCTTTGGGTCTCTACTACACCTTTCCCCTTATTCACAATGATATGATTTTTTTGTTTGGGGTCTTTGATGCCTGATATCTGATCCCTTCGACATCTCCTGATCACACAGGCTGGTGTGCTTCTTCCATGTGGGTTTTGTTGCTTCTTAGCTAGATGGGTGCTTATTTATCTTCAAGCCTTTAAGACCCCAAACACTATCTCTTTTGTGGGCACCATCAGCTTTCTTCACCACACTTGCTTATGCACCCATTTTGTCTTCAGCGATCCTGTCAGGGAAGGTGATCATCCCAGAATGCCGAGTTATTAGAACAAAGTGTTCTTGAGTTGAGGGAGTACTTGAGTAGAAACCCAATATCTGTCTGCTGCTTTACTACTTAACAAAGAAATATATGTACATAGATCTATTTCCCTATCATTTTATATATAGATGTATTCACATATGTACCCACCTATATTTAGACCTCTATAAATATTCTTTTCTTCCTAATTCTTACCTCTATTTTCTTTTACTTTCCTCTTGTCCCACTATCATGTTCGGTGTTCATCAGGTTTCGGTAATTCCTCTTGGCTATATTGCCCTTGATCAAGCCTCACCAAGCATCCTATACTCTCCTCACCATCGATTTTAGATCACTTGTTCTCTTGTCCCTAGGTTTGTGGCACCCCTTTCCTTACCCTCATCACCCCCTCTCCCTTGTCCTCCTGGAACCATCGGTCCTGTTGTTTTCTCGTCCAGATTGTTTTTCCCGCCTATCTAATCTAGATAGACATGCAGTGACAATAATAACAATAACACAATAACATATAACAGTAACAACACTAAAACAAACCAACAGCACAAAAAAAAGGAAGAAGAGCCTATAAATAGTTCCCGGTCGGTCTTTTGACCGTTATGAGTGTTTTCCAGTAGAGTCTGGTGGGGTACCACACCCTGGCTCCCAAATCTACTTTTGGTATTCTTGGGGACTTTATTGTTTTCTCCCCTTTGCTGTTCTGTTGCACACCCTTAGTGTTTTACCCTGGTGCGGTGAGGTCAGATCAGGCACAATTCATATAGTGTGTTTCCAGTGTTGTTCCCCCATAGTGCTATGGGTCAGTGAAGGACATTGTGTCTTGTGCTGGCGCCGGCTCTATGGTTCTCTCTGTGCATTGGCTGCTCTAAGACAGAATATTGTCCTCAGGGCTTGGTGGGCCAGGAAGTGTTCCATTCTCTCGCCTTCCCTCTTCACTTGATCCTGATCAGACATGCCCCTCTCCCTGAACTGCAGCTTCAGTGCTGTCCTGTGAAGTGCCTTCTCTTGGCAGGGTGGGAGTGGGAGATTCCACTTAGTTGGGATTTGGGCTGGCTCACAGACTGCTCTGTAGGTTCACTACCTCATGCTGGTATGTTACATTCATGTCTTGACACACCAGGTTGAAGTTTGGTCAATATGCTCCCCCTTGGGTGGGTTAGTGCTCTGTTCCCCTGCTACCAATGTCTTTTTTCTTTTTCTCTGTCTTTCCCCCCCTCCTTCTAAGTTGGCTGCCATGTATATCCCTGGATTGGGTCTGGCCCTGGTACAGTACCTAGACCTCCCCACAGGAATGTATGTATATAGTAGCTTTTCCCCTATCCCCCCTTTGCATTTTGAAGTTTATTTCAGTGGACTCATGTTGTACTCGTCCTTGTACTTATCCTTTTGTGCTTGGCTTACTTCGCTTAGCATACTTTCCTCTAGTTCTTCTGTGTGGAATGCTTCATGCATTCATCACTGCTTTTTAGAGGTGCGTAGTACTACATTGTGTGTATGTACCAGTTTTATGATCCATTTGTCTGTTGATGGAAATTTGAATTGTTTTCAGCTCGTTGTGACTGTGAACTGCGCCGTGATGAACATTGGAGCACAGATGTCTGGCAGTGATTTGTTTCTCGCCTCTTCTGGGTATATTCCCAGTAGGGGGTTGCTGGGTCATGTGGTAGCTCAATTTCCATCTGTTTTAGATATCGCCAAATCAATTTTCATAGTGGCTGTATATACCTACAGGTCCACAAGCAGTGCACAAAAGGTCCTATCTCACCACAGCCCCTCCAACACCTGTTACTTTCTAATTTTTTGAACTGGGCTATCTTTGAGGGTGTAAGGTGGTATCTCATAGTTTTAATTTGAATTTCTCTTATGGCTAATGATTTGGAACATTTTCTCATATATTTATTGGACATTCTTATTTCTGCCCTTGTGAAACTTCTGTTCAGGTCCTTTGCCCACTTCCTCAGTGGGCAATTAGTTTTTCTCTTATTGTAAATTAGCAGATTATTGTAGATTTTAGTAATAAGGCCTTTGTCTGATGTATCATTGCTAAAGATGTTTTCCTAATCTGTTGGATCTCTTATTACTCTCTTGGCAAATTCTTTCGATATATACATGTGTTTTATATTCAGTATATCCCACTTGCCAATTTGTGCCTCCCCCATGTTTGTGTTCTTTCCTATTTCTGATAAGCTATGTATTCCCTGAGCCAAAATTCTCAGATTTGTCCCAATTCACTCATTGATGGACCTGATAGTTTGGGGTTTAAACTTAAGGACTCTGATATATCTTGAGTTTATTCTTGTGCATGGAGTGAGGTAAGGGTCTTGCTTAATTTTTCTGCAGGTATATATTCATTTTTTCTAGCCCTACTTGTTGTAGAGGGCATCTGCTTGCTTCCCATTTGGTATTTTTTTGGTCCTTATTGAAAATCATTTGTTTGTATGCTAATGATTTTATATCTGGGTTTTCAGTTCATTCCCATTGGTCTGAGTATCTGACATTATACCAATATCACACTGTTTTGGCCACTGTGGCTGTATAATAGGTGCTAAAGTCAGGTAAAGCAAGCCCTCCCACTCTGTCCTTCTTCTTAACAAGTTCTCTTCTAATTCTGGGCTTCTTCCCTCTCCATATGAAGTTGGTAATCAGGTTTTCCAATTCTTTGAAGAAGAATGATGGTATTTGTATCAGGATAGCATTGAGCTTATATAGTGCCTTGGGCAGAACTGACATCTTTACTATATTGAGTCTTCCTATCTATGAGCATAGGATATTCTTCCATTTGTGACGGCTACTTTTAGTTTCTTGTAATAGAGTTCCATAGTTTTCTTCCTTCCCCAGAGGAATACCTTTGATGTCCTTTCATTGTCTGATGTTAGCTAGGACCTCTAGTACGATGTAAAGTAGGAATGCGGACAAGGGACATCCTTTTTTAGAGGGATTGTTTTTGTCTTTTCTCCATTGACTACCATGTTGGATGTTGGTATTTCATATACAGTATATACTCAGGTATAAGTTGACTCAAATATCAGCTGAGGCACCTAATTTTACCACAAAGATTGCATAAAAAATGTGCTGGAAAACTCGGCTTATGCACGAATGTATAAGGTATAGTTTGTATTATTTATATTGAGAAATTTTCCTTTCGTTCCTATCTTCTTGTGTGTCTGAAACAGGAAGGGGCCTTCGATGTTATTGAATGCTTTTTCTGCATCTATCAATATTATCATGTATTTCTTATAACTTTGCATGTCATTATGGCAAATAATACTAATGGTCTTTCATATGTTGAACCATCCCTGCATCCCTGGCATGAATTCCGCTTGGTCATGGTGAATTATTTGTTTTTCATACTATTGTTTTCTTTTGGCCAATATTTTATTAAGGTTTTTGCGTCAATGTTCATTAGGGATATTGGTCTGTAGTTCTTGATTCTGTGGGATCCTTGCCAGCTTTAAGTATCAAAGACATACTAGCTTTATAGAAAGAGTTTGTGGTCTTTTTCTATGTTCTGAAAGAGTTTTTGTAGCATTGGTGTCAATCCCTCCCTGAAGGCTTGGTAGATTTCTCCTGTGAATCCATCTGGTCCTGGAGACTTTTTGTTGGTAATCCCTTGATCACTTTATCTATTTCTTCTATTGCTATGGGTTTGTTGAGATTCTTGTCATCCATCTGGAATAGTCTAGGGAGGTATTGTTTTTCCAAGTATTTGTCCATGTCTTCCAAGTTGTTGAATTCATTGGAGTACAGGCCTTCATAGTACTGTGTACTTATCCTTTTGATTCATTAGGGTCCATTGTAATGCCCCCTGTTTCATCCCTCATCCTTGTTATTGAAATTTGGTCCTTCTTTTTTTGGTTAGGTTTGCCTGTGGTCTATCGATTCTGTTAATACTTTCAAAGAACCAACTTTTAGCAGCATTAATTTTTTCATAGTTTTCTTGTTTTCCCTCTCATGAATCTCAGTCCTGAATTTTATTATTTCTTTGGCTATTAGCAGGATTTTCCTGTTGTCTCTGCTCTAATTGATGTAAATTTTGTGGCAGCATATCAGTCATAAGTCTCTTTTCCTTTTTGATGTGTGCATATATTGCTATCAAACTTACTCTGATGACTGCCTTTGCTGTGTCCCAAAGGTTTCGGTACATTGTATTCTCATTCTTGTTGGTTTCTAGAAACTTCCTAATTTCATCTCTGATCTGGGTCATTATCCACTACTTTGCAATGCTGAGTTATTTATTCTCCAATTGTTTGCCTTTGTTTTCTTAATCATCCTTTTGTTGATTTCCAGCTTTACGGCATTGTGGTCAGAGAGAAAACTCTGTTGTTTATGTGCTTGAGTTTGCAGATTCAACCTGTGTCCTAACATGTGGTCTATCTTTGAGTATTGCCATTTGCACTTGAAAAGGATGTGATTTTTTTTGCATTTGGGTGGTGTCTTAAACTGAGTAGACTAGAGAAACAAATCCACAGAAACGACTATGTATATAAGAGAGAGTTTTATACAAAGAGTTAGTGTACCTTAAGAAAGCATCTCAACCCAGCACTCTCCAAGTCTCTAAGTCCAACATTAGCTCATATGTCTGACATTGACCTACAAAGTCCTCCTCACTCTCACAAAACCCACGCAAGGACACCAACTGCAGGAGGAAAGCTGAATCAGTGAGCGTGAAAACATCTCACTGCTGGCAGGGATCTCCTCATGGCTGCTCCAGCACCCAGGGTTGCATCAGGGTAGGTCCATGCGGCTTCTCTTCAGGAATGTCTTGCAGGTAGTGAGCCTTGCCAGCTGAGGCAAAGAACTAGCTAAGGCTGTCACACACTGGTCTGACCATCAGAGAAGAAGAGACCAGAGAATAAGGAAGGTGAGGCTCACTGAGCCATTTATCTTTCCGCCCTTCAATTAATCCCACCTGTTTATTGGCAAGGTTGGCACAATAAACCTTAACTATAGGCAGGTTGAGAGCAATTAAAATGTTTATTAGGGCAAACCATCTAAATGTAATGTTTAGATCAGTAGCCTCCTTGTTAAGCTTTCCCCCTGTAATCTATCATTCTTGGAGAGCAGTGTTTTAAAGTCACCTAGTATAATTCTTGAGTCTGATTTCTTTTTACACCTGTTGAAGCATTTGATTTTCATGGGTCTCTCGTTGGGTGCATGTATTTATTATGCTCACTGGTTCTTGGTCTTCTGTTCCCTTGAGCATTATTTAGTGCCTCCATTATCTTGTCATAGCTTTCACCATGAGATCAGTTTTACCTGAGATTAGGATTGCAATCCCTGCTTTTTTAAATTGTTATTTGCTTGCTATGTTTCACTCTACCTTTGATTCTCAGCCTATTTTTGTCTGTAATCTTGAGATGTGTCTCCTGTAGCTAGCAGATTGAAGGGTTGGCTTTCTAAACGAGTCTGCTAGATTCTGCTTTTAATGCCTGAGTTCAGTCCAGTGATATTCAGGGTCATTACATCTATCTGTGGACTCTGTGATGTCAAGTTGTACCTTTTGTGTTTGGTGTTTTCTTGCTTCCATTTTTTATCCTGTGTTGCACGTGTGTGTGTGGTTCATTCTTTCCTTCTTTCCACAGTTGAGCCAATGCTATCTTGGGGGCTGTTACCTCTATGTTGACCTCTCTCATTGTGCTTGGTGTGCATTGTTTTTCTGCCCATACTGGGTTGGCAAGGATCTTTTAGAGGGCTAGATTTCTTTTTATGTATTCTTTGAGTTTTCTCTTGTCTGGGAAGACTCTTACTTCTCCCCCTGTCTTGATAGATAATTTGGCTGGATAGAGTATTCTTGGGGTTGCATTATTTTCCTTCAGTTTTCGGAATGTTGCTCCATTATTTCCTCTTCTTCATCGTGTTCTCTGATAGGTCTGAGCATATTCTTATTTGGGTGCCTTTATAAATGAATGGTTTTCTTTTCCGTAGCTGCTCTTATGATTTTTGCCTTTCCTCAAATATGGATAGTTTAACTATTATATTCCTTGGTGACTTCTTCTTGGGATTTAGCCTAGCTGATAGAGCTGTTCTTTCGGCCTCCTGAATATTTGTCTGGTTTTCTTTCATTAAGCTGGGGAATTTTTCCTCTAAGACTTCCCTCGCTATTTTTGCTGTTGACTTCTCCATTGTGTCTTGCTTCGGTAATCCAATTATTCTGATGTTGTTCCTCTTCATAGCATCAGACTTGGCTCTCAGGTTTTCTTCAGCTTCTCTGATTATCTTATTTGACTTTTCCCCCATTGTTGAATTCTGGTTGGTATGTTTCTCTGTCTCTTGCAGTCTGTTGGCTACATCTATGAATTTGTTACTGGTTTTTGTTATCTCATCACTTAACTTTTATATTTCCCTTTGGTGTGTGGCCTTTATCTCCTCTATCATTTCATTCTTTTTCTGTATTGTTTCCCTCATATCCTATGTGACTCTAAGCAGTATTCTGAAGATTTCTTTTTGTGGCAGGTCAGTGTCTGTCTCTTCCATGACTGCCATTAGGTCCAGGTGATCCTTTGCCATTGGATATTGTTTCTCCATTTTTATTGTTGAGGCCACCTTAATACTTAACCTATAAATATAGACACATAGATCTATTTCCCCATCCTCATATATATATTTGCATGTCCATGTCTTTGTCTAGACCTCCATAAATGCCCTTTGACTCATAGCTCTTTCCTCCATCTCCCTTGACTTTCCTCCTGCCCTGCTACCATGCTCCTTCACCACCATGTTTGTTTATTTTGGTTCTTCTGATGGCTGTAACTTGATCCCATGGATACCTCATGGTCAAACAGGCTGGTGCACTTCTTCCATGTGGGCTTGTTGCTTCTCTACTAGACGGCTGCTTGTTTAACTTCAAGCCTTTAAGACCCCAGATGCTATATTTTTTGGTAGCCGGACACCATCAGCTTTCTTCACCACAGTTGTCTGTGCATTCCTTTGGCTTCAGCTTTTGTGCTGGGGGGTGGGGTGGGGTGGGGTGGGGTGAGGCTCACAGAATGCCAGCTTGTTGGAATAAAGTGTTCTTGCATTGAGAGAGGGCTTGAGCAGAGGCCCAAAGTCCATCTACTTCCTCAATATATAGCCATATAAATATATGTACCTATGCCAATACCTCTATTTTTATGAATCACTATATTTACATAAGTACACACCTACATTTATACCTCTATTTATAGCTTGCTTCCTAGATCTTTCCTCTGTTTCCTTTTACCACCCCAGGATGAAATTTTTGATGCATATAGGTGTCTTATTTTTAGGATGTTCCCGTCATCTGAATATTGTCTTCTGCTGTGTGTGGTTTTGTTATGTTTGAGAATGTGTTCCTGCCATGTTAGAAACTCAAACTCACTGTCATTGAGTGGATTCCAACCCATAGCTACTCTACAGGGCAGGGTAAAACTGTCCCTGTGGGTCTCTGGGACACTGAATCCTCATGGTAGTAGAAACCCTAGCCTTTCTCACATTGAGCAGCTGGTGGTTCCCAGCTGCGGTTGGCAGCCAAATGTGTAACAACTATAACACCAAGCCCGTGGAGTGCCCCTAAACTTATCCCTATTTTTTTCATTGATGATCTTTACCGTTCTAGGGTTTTTTTCCCTACCTTTTCCCTGCCCAGCTGGGCATTTCCCTGCCCCTCTAACAGACCAGCTGGGCCCTTTTTCCTGCCTGTCCATCTATTCATAGTGTGTCTAGCCAGGAGCAAGGGACACACACACACCCTGCCCCAGCCTGCCCTCATCCTCACTCTTTGACCTGCATGCTTCTGCTTCCAGACCAGCACTTTCCTTCAGACTGTAGCCTGCACAGCTGTAAGCGGCCCATACAGAGGTTGAAGGGTTGCTGGAGTGTGACGCAGGCTGACTCAGAGCCTGAATACTGAAAGGGTTATCCAACCTGGCCTCCAAAAACCAGATTCCCAATTGGATAGGATGAGGGGGAATCCCCAGTGGGACAAAGGTGAAATGCAACCCCTCAGTGCAATGGGTTATAGGCAGCCTACAGAAGCAGAAATAACAACCTTGGACTCACGGGAAAATGGCACCACGTTCCTCCAAAATGACATGCAAACAGTAATCCTCCGTTCTAGGGGTTAAACTTAGGTGTTGTATCCATTTTGAGTTTATTTTTGTATACAGAGGGATGCATGTGTTCTGTCCTATTCTTTTGTAAACGGAAATCCAGTTTTGCCCATAACATTTATTGAAGAAACTATCTCTTCATCAGGAAGTGTATTTTGGGCTTTTGTCAAAAATCGCTTGTCAGTAGATAGATGGATTTATTTTTTATTCATTTTCTATTGGTCTCTGTATCTACTGTGCCAGTACCAGGCTGTTTTGGCTACCATGACTTTGTAATAATTTTTGAGGTAGGAAAGTGAAAGGCATCCCAGTTTGTTCTTTATTAGTAGATGTCACTTTGAGAGTTAAGGTGTGACTAACCCAAGCCATGGCATTTTCAAGAGTTTCATTTGAAAGTAAAAGCTGGACCATGAAAAGGAAGACCAAGAATAATTGATACATATGAATTATGGTGCTGGTAAAAATATATTAAATGCGTCCTGGACTGCTGGAAAAACAAATGAGTTTGTAATAATAAAAAAAAATAGTACAGCCAGAATGTTCCTTTGAAGTGAGGATGGCAAGCCTTCATTTCCTGCATTTTGGATATGTTATATGGAGAGACTAGTCCTTTCAAAATGACATTGTGCATAGTAAAGCAGGTCAAAAAATGGGGAAAATGCTCAATGACATGACTGATACAGTAGTTGCAACGTTGGGCTCAGGCTTTACTGCAAAGGTAAAGATGGTGCAGGATAAGACAGTGTTTTGTTACATTGTAGATAGCGGGTATAACAGTTGGAACTGAGTCAATGGCACATGACCATACAAGAAGAGTTAATTATTTAAAGCATAAATTTGGGAAGTATTACTTAAATTGTTTTCTGTCCCTAGTACTGTGTTTTATGATGCTTGTCATTTTATATTAGGCATTGCTATGAAAAGGCATTCTTTATAAGAACTGACTTCAACATTTTAGAAATTCTTGTTGTGCACTAATAAAGGATCACTGGGGCACACAATAAAGTTTATTGAATTATGGCGGCAAAGCTAAAATGTATGTAGACATGAGGCTTGAATTTGTAAACTGTAAATATAAGAAGCATTCTTTATTCCTTATTCAAAAAATAAAAGGACAAACGTATATTTGCTAGATATTTATAGTAATTAACTTATCAAATTTATTTTGTTAAAAGATTTTCATCTTTCAAAACAATGGAAGACAGTTAAACCCCTATGCTGTTTTAATGCCCCTCCTTTTAAGAGTGAAAGCCATTACTTTTAATTTCTACATCTCCACTGTCTACCTTGAACACAGCCTTTATTTGTGTGACAAGTGTTTAAATACTAAATGCAGAGGGACTGGAACTATGTAATTCATATTTGTACATATATTTTCCCTTTTAAACGGATGTTAAACTAGACATCGATAATTCTCAGGATTACATTTTAGGCTTATGTAGAAAATGCTGGAATCATGTATCTCACTAAAATAATATACTATTAATGAAATAATTTAAAAACACTTAGGGAATTGATAAAGTGATTACAGTATTTCTTTAAGTTTTACAGCAACATATGACATCATATGTTTCTTTTCATATGACATATGACATCAAACATAGAAGTGTCTAAAAATCATTTTACTAGGGGCTCTTATAACTCTTATAACATTCCATACAGCAATTGTATCAAGCATATTTGTACATATGTTACCATCATTATTTCCAAAACATTTTCTACTTGAGCCCGTGATTTAAGCTCCTCTTTTTCCCTCCCGCCTTTGTGAATCCTTGATCAATTTTATATATATTGTTATTATTTTGTATCTTACACTGTTCCTTGTCTCTTTTCACCAATATCTCTGTTATTCATCCCCTTCTGGAGTGGCAGGGTTATAGATATCCAACCTTGTGATGACCACTCCTTTCTTCCCCTACCTCCTCCCCAGAAGTGTCTAATTTTTGAAAGTTAGAGATTTAAGAGTGTCTAATTTAAATTTAAAATTATATTTCCAAGGTGACATTTGAGTGTATGCTTAAGTATGTGTGGAGTAGACTAGTGAGTTAGGTAATGTCTGAAGCGGGAAGAAAATAAATCCTACCAATATGATTTTTAAATTCAGTACTTTCTAATATTGAAGCATAATTTTAATTATCTCATATTTAAATTCAGCACCAGACCACACAATATAATAATATAATACATGTATATTTAACTTTCTGTGTAAAAATATGTGATCTATACAAGAAACTATGATATATATTGAATATATGATAATTTTAATACCTATCTTTCATGACACCATCTTCTTCAGACGATGAAGTTTGGCATCTACACTTTCAGTTCATATATTTATGTCTTAGTTATTTAGTGCTGGTGTAACAGAAATAGCACAACTGGTAGCTTTAATAAATGGATCATTTAGGAGGCCAGTGGCGTGATCCAGGGCAGTGAATCTTGGGAAAGTCTTTCTCTCTGTAAGCTCTGAGAGGTGGCCGTTATTGCTTCTTAGTGTTTGTCCCTTGGTTCCTTGATAAGCATGTCAGGTGGCATTTATCTTCTCACATGTCTCCTTGCTTCTCGATGCCCACTCTGTTTTTATCTATCTCCAACGATATCAACTTGAAACACAGATTACACTGTGTAGACACAGTGTAAAATGAAACCACAGGCAACACTGCCTCGTTAACATAGTGAAGAAACCCCATTCTCAAATGTAATTATTTTTATAGGAATATGTGACAAGGTTTCAAACATGGAATCATATTATATCCTTTGTCCTCCTTTTAACCTACTATTGTATTTGCATAAATTTGACAATTAGTGGATTTGTGTCTGAACTATTTGTCTATTTCTGTTGTCAACACTGTAGCTTCGGTAGACATCTGTAATTGCTTCATAGCATACGTATTTAGTCTATTTTCAATATTTGTACCTCTCCTAAAATTAGTTGGTCTATCTATATTGTTTTTACTCAGACCATCAATAAAACCTTTTGTAAAAAAATATTTTATTGAGGGCTTCTACACCTCTTATCACAATCCACCCATCAGTGGAATCAGCACGGTTGTACATGTGTTGCCCTCATTCTCTTCTAGACATTTACTTTCTATTGAGCCCTCGGTACCAGCTCTTTTTTTTCTTCCTCCCCCCACCCTCATAACCCCCTGGTAGATTGTACATTGTGATTATTTTCATTTCTCACACCGACCGCTGTCTCCTTTCCCCCATGTTTTCTGTTGTTCTTCCCCCTGAAGAGGGGTGTATGGTTGTGTCGATCATTGAGATCAGTTCCCCCTTTCTCCCTTCCTCCTCCCCTCTTCCCCTACCCTTCCGGCATCACCATTCCCACTCCTGGATTCTGTGTGTCGTGAGCTTCCATCCCTTTCTATACCTGTGTGCGTGTTCTGAAGACCATCAATAAAATCTCTAGTGGTATGAATGATATTGGTATCCTTGTTTCATTTTGGTTTTAGTTTTGTTTTGATATTATTTGTTACATTTGCTAATATAATTTATTTTCTCATATTTCTATTTTTTCTCAGAAATTTTTTAAAAACCAGAAATGGGTATTGAGTTATATCAAATGCTTTATTTGGCAGCTGTTGAGATGAAATGCCTAGATTAAAATCTGCCACTGCCTCTTAATAGCTTTGTGACCTTGGGCAAGTTACTTAACTCTTCTCTGTCTTAATTTACTTAAAATGAGATAACATGGAATCTTGTAAAAAAAAATTTTAAGAGTGTTTTTATGTAACGTACTTAGAAAACACCGAATGTGTTTTCCATTATTTTTTGCTTTAATTAGTTAATAAAATTTCCCCCTAGAATCTTATTTCTTTATTTGTAGATGTATTATTTTGACTTCTTTCTAAATTGTGAGTGAGGTTCTTTTTTCTTTTATTTTCTGATTTGTTATGATACGAACCAGAAAAAAATATTAATTTTCACAAATGTGCTAATCTTTTGTATTAGTTTCAACAGCGAATCTTTTGTGTTCTCTAGGCTTCCCAAACTAAAATTTTGAGATTAAAACTTTATGAGCTCTTTTAAAAAAATTCCTCCTTACTGGAAATGATTCTTCTTTATTTGAGGGCAGGCTTTTTTGGAAAGAGGTATGCTTTCTTAAGTAGAGTTTTGTGTGTAGTGGGAATGATGTTTGATATCATCTCTGAAACTCATTTCACAGGGGAAATACATCTTTTATATACCTAAGGTTTTCAATGCAGTGGTGCCCAGAACATCTTACTTCACCCAAAGATAACATAATTAGGATATTCCCTTGGCCTCTATATTTGCTAAGGACCTATCTTTCCCATCCTACCCCCTACCTTCATCCTAGGTGCTTTTGACAACTATTTTTTTAATCCAGAAAACTTCAATATTTGTTATTATTCTAATAATGTTTTATAACAAAAATGAAAAAATATTATATGGATATGCATATATGCATACATTTGTAATAAAACAAAGCAAAAGAAAGATAAAGTACAAGATGGCAGTTCTCTCTGTTGCTAAATTGGCAGCAAGACAAGGAGTTCTGATTTATGGCAAACTTGTGTGTAATGGAAAGAACCTTTTCTTGGTAGCATCTTCAGGATTGTTGGCAGGTGTCAGTCCATTGTTGTGGTTATTTTGACAACCCATCTCAGTAAGCATGACTCTCATTTCTTCAAGTCCTCCACTTGGTCCACTATGATGATCTTTTCCAACTGGTCTCTCCTGATGACCTAGTCAAAGTAAGTGAGCTGAAGTCTCGCCATCTTTACTTATAAGAAACATTCTAACAGTCCTCTAAGATTGGTTTGTTTGTTCTCTTGGCTATTAATACTTTCCCCCCAACAATTTTTAACATTATCACCTATTCCACAAAGCTTCATAGTTAAAAAAAATCATTTTATTGGGGGTTCATAAACTCTTATCACAATCCATACATGCATCAATTGTGTAAAGCACATTTGTACATTCGTTGCCCTCATCATTCTCAAAATGTTTGCTCTCCATATAAGCCCTTGGCATCAGGTCCTCATTTCCCCCCATCGCTCCCCACTCTCCTTCCCTCATGAACCCTTGATAATTTATAAATTATTATTTTGTCATATCTTATACTGTCCAATGTTTCCCTACACCTACTTTTCTGTTGTCCATCTCCCACAGAGGAGGCTATATGTAGATCCTTGTGATCGGTTCTCCCTTTCCACGTCACCCTCCCTCTATCCTCCCGGTATGACCACTGTCACCACTGGTCCTGAAGGAATCATCCGCCCTGTATTCCCTATGTTTCCAGTTCCTATCTGTGCCAGTGTACATCCTCTGGTCTAGCCAGATTTGTAAGGTAGAATTGGGATCATGATAGTGGGGAGTGTGGGAGAGGAAGCATTCAGGAACTAGAGAAAAGTTGTATGTTTCATCGTTGCTACACTGCACCCTTACTGGCTTGCATACTAATAATCAGACTAAAGGTACTTACTTGTTAAGGTAAGGAGTTTTGTTTTTTAAACATGATTTGGGGCTTGTTTGCTTTGTGTTGAAAAGGATGTGGCCAAATATTTCACACGAGAATCATGACTGGCTACAGTTTATTAGCACTGTTGAATGTGTAAGCGCCCAGGAAAGAAACAGTGACGATCCGAACTACACTTGCTGGAA
This sequence comes from Tenrec ecaudatus, assembly GCF_050624435.1. Lineage (NCBI taxonomy): Eukaryota > Metazoa > Chordata > Mammalia > Afrosoricida > Tenrecidae > Tenrec > Tenrec ecaudatus. The sequence goes on along the minus strand of NC_134531.1, from coordinate 62,188,532 downwards.
AGCCAGTAGAGACAGATTTGACGTCATGTTTAGATTCTGAATATGAAAAACAGGTTGAAAAATTCACTCCTTTTATCTTCCACCAAATCGATTCCTTCTTTAATCTCGGTGAATGGCACCTCCCTCTTTCTCACCTCCACAGCCATGATTGCTGTACCCTTAATACCCACTGCCGTAAAGGTGATGAGACCCAGAGCAACCCTGTGGGACAGAATAGAGCTATTCCTTTAAGTTTCTGAGACAAACTCTCTACAGGAGTAGAAAGCCTCATCTTTCTCTCAAGGAGGGGCTGTTGGTCTCAAACTACTGCCCTCAAGGTTAGCAGCCCAATGCTTAAACACTGTGCTCCCAGGGCTCCTAATACTCAGCACTAGTCTTGACTGTAGGTTGCAAGTCCACTTACTCCTTTTTCATGCTCATACCTCCAAAGGACCAATGCCTTTCATTTGACCTGCTAAATGAATCTTTCTTTTGTCTTACTACCTCCCCCATATAAAATATTTCTTTTTAAAACTTGTAAATTAATTTGTAACTCCTTTCACACTCTATTTAGTCCTTTGGAAGTTAGGATAAAACCCGATCCACATGCCCTCTGTGATTCCATCTCTTCAACATCATTGTCAACAACTTTTTCCTGTGCTTTTTTGGTTCCAGCTACACTGGCCTTTTTACTCTGAGAGAGTATCATGAGCTTTTCTTAAGGCTTTTATATATGCTGTAACTTCAGCCTGGAACATTTTCCATCCCATCCTACCCTACTATTTGTTAACTCCTGCATATCTCAGTTCGAATGTGACTTATCTTGCTGGTTAGTATTCTCTCTCATAGTAGCTGATTCTTTCCCATATACTTTTATCGTAATTTATAATTTATTTGTGTATATGTTTTAAAATTAAAATTAAGTACCACCAGACTGAATCTCCTTGAATACAGAGCAAGTACCTTACCTGTGATGTTCACCACTTTATAATCCATTATCCAACAAATTGCCTGGCATTTAGGGCATTCTGGTTACATGAATGAGTGAATGACAAAATGAATTAAAACGCAAGATTAAGGATGCCTCAGAGGTTGCACTATATTAGGAAAATATTGCCCGTCCTTAATAAATTGTATTACATTAGGCTCTTTTTTGTGTGTGTAGCAGTCATAAGGTGATTTAGATGGTTCAGTAATTATTTAAGCAACAGCATAATTCAAATTACGTATACTTATTTCTTACTGCACAGTGTTTCTTAATTATTAAAATAATTGTGCATATACACTGACTTTAAAAAATCACACATGCTCCTTGAAATGCTTTGTATGCAATATCTTATAATTCAATATTAAAATCTTTAAAATACAACCTTGTAGAGAATAATGAATCAACAATAACTTATCTCATCCTTCCCAGTTACATTCAGCAAAACTAGCTTAAGCTTAGAATGATTTCCTTCTTGTCGTAAAGCTGGGGACGAGCGGCTCTCATACTTGGTGCACGTTCCATTTCCTGCCTTGGAGCACAGCATTGGCAGGGAGCGGGTGGTCATTCTGTCAGCAATCTCCAATGACTGACGGATGTTTGCATTGGAAGAGCTGATCAGGAAATGAAACGTGTGGCTCCTCCTAACCTTTGTAAACTGGAAGAGGCACGCAGACTTGCCCGTCACTGCTCTGGAAATGTTTCAGTCCATTGTAGAATGTCAGAAGTGTTTTGCTCTGCCAGGCGATTGAACCTCAGAGCTGCATAATGCCATTTTTTAAAAGTAAACTAGGAAAATCGTGCCTGATAATATAATTTTTTTAATTTTTCCCTATTTATATAATAATGAGTTAATTTATCACAAAATTTGTAGTATTTTTCAATTAATTAAGAGCATTACATCTATTAAATATTAAATTGTGGTTAACAGCAGCCAAATTGTGTATTTCTGTGTGTAAATACACACACACATTCACACAGGCATACACATGAGAATATATTTTAAATAGACATGTATGGATACAGTTATATAGTAGCTAATATAATAATAGTAATATAATATTAATAGCTGATGATAATAGCAATCCTAACATTAAGTTATTCTAATGGGTTAGCCCTGACTATTACATACCCTGAGAGCACCAGCAGGCCGGTCATACTGCACGCTGTATGTGGATTTACACGTGTGCGTGTGTCTGTATTTGTGGCTGTGTGTGTGTATTACAGAATTAATAGACTTGCTGAAGTACCATTTAGTCCTTGTTAACTTTGATAAGGATTTCTCTTCATTTGGATGAAAAACAACAATGGACTACATTTAAAGGCAGATACTATCCTACTGGATGGGTTGAGGTGAATTTCAGCTCTCACAAACCGATTCAGAGACACTTTGTCCTGAGAGTTGGAGAAGATTCGAATGCTGCACCTGTTCTTAATCCAGCTACCATCTCTGTCTTTGCCATGGCTATTGCGTACACATAAAGTCACGCACACCACCCCCAGCATCGTAGAATGGCCCTGTGGTTTGATTCTTCTGGAGTCTGGCACCACTACAGTTAGCCTGAAAGGAAAACAAGTGGAAAGTGGTCAGAGGATGTAAATGTATTAAAGTAAATCCCTTAGCTTTGGAGGTCTGACTTTGCACTCCGACGCACTCATACGGAACAAGAACTGTCTGTGTTGGTACAGAGTTGGTTGAGCCCCTAGATTCCTCTAGGCACCACCCTCATTACATATTTTCCTATAGAACCTCAAAATCTTGAGTTTACTTATTTCAATATTGTATGTAAAGTCCAAAAGTACAATTAAATTCCAACCTCTGTTTTAGAAAATACACGAGCAAATTGTAATAATTATCCTATTGAGTAACTACAAAATCTAAAAATGTTTGCCAGATGTTATAGAAGGCTCTGAGCCCAGCCCATAAGTTTAGTCTTTGCTTTATTATAACGAATGATGCATAGCCCTGATCCAGTATGAATAAGACCAATGCGATTGCTAATGGAAAATAACTCCAACGAATAGACGCCCCTTTAGTCTATTTATTTTTCTGCTACAATGGGATGGCTTGACTTTGAGATTTTTTTTTGTCGGTCACAATTTACATGACAATTAGATCAGCATTCTACACATTATTTCTGAGAGAGATATTTAATCAGATTATGAAACATTTGAAAATACACTTAATCCTGCAATTGTGTAAGTGGTATCTTTCAGGAGAAACCAGTGATCATCTACCTATTTTCTTCGTCAGTGGAAGAGTTTAAAAGCCCATGCTCTATGCGTTAGTGATTGTTTAACAGAATTCTAAGCAGAGTTTCAAATGCATCCATGAACAAAAACAGTGACATTGACCTAGTCACAATACAATTATCTTCAGTTTTAAAATTATGATTGCTTAAACACAAATTTCAATTAGGCACGTAAGAAAAAATATATTTTAAAGCTCTATATACAAATTGTCTGTCTGGTTTAAAGACATCTGTTACGGTTTAAAAAGGAGCCTCCAGACTAAACGCATATTAAATTTATACTCAGTAGGCTGTTCTTATTCTCTCTCAATACTACAAATCTCCTCAAAGGACCGACGAGAATAGCATATCAAAATCAAGAATAAGCCACTACTTTGTGGTACAGAATGCATTGTTACTTTCACAATTTTATATAGTCATATAATATAGGATAAAATGATGCAAAATAGTTACACATGTGCTATTATATAACTAAAAATATGAAAAAATTGCTCATTGATTAATATAATTCTACAGTAACCATATATAAGGTTTTGTTTTTGATAAATGTAATTTCAGATTTTCATTTGACACTTTAAAATAACGTGTCATGGAGTCATTTCTGATTCCTAGTACAGCAGAACAAAGCACTGCCTGGTCTTGCGCCATCCTCATAATTGTTGTGTTTGACCCCATTATGGCAGCCACAGCATCAGTCCATCTGCTGAGCATCTTCCCCCTTCCCATTGACCTTCCACTTCACTACGCATGATGTCCTGGGGACTGGTCTTCCTGATACTGCGCCCAACGTACCTGAGACAAGTCTCTCTATCCTCCCTTCTGTACACAGCATACTGGATGCATATCTTCTAAGATTTGTTTGTTCTGGCAGTCCATGGAATTTTCGATATATCTCACCCCATAATTCAAATACAGCAGTTTTTCTGTTATCTTCTCTAGTCCATGTACAATGTTCACATGAATAGGATGCTACTCAAAAAGAACATGGATTGTGTCTGGCACACCGTAGTTATATGATATCTTTACTCTTTAATATTCGAAAAAGGTCAGATATTCCCTGTGCAGTAAGCTTTGTGATTTCTTCACTGATGCTTCCATGAGTGTTGATTGTAGATCTAAGAAAATGAAATCCTTGACAACTTCAACTTTTCCCCTATTTTTTCATGTTGTTATCTATTAGTTCAGTTGTGAGGATTGTTTTATTGATTTATAATCTATGTAGCTACTGTACCTTTTGATCTTCATCAGTAAATGTTTCAAGTCCTTTTGACTTTTAGCAAGCAAGGTTGTGTCATCTGCATATTGCAAGATATTAATAAGCCTTTCTCCACTCTTCATGTTGCTTGTCTGTGTTTGTTACATGTACATTCAAGTACTCACTATTTAGATTCAACAAGTGCGTTCAGATTTCCTCATATTTATTATTGGGGGCTTTTAGGATGTTATTTTCAAAGCTTCCCTGGGCTGATATAATATTGCTTTAATTAACATAGATAGTTTTATAATAAATGTTAGTGTTCTTCCTTTATTTTTCCTCAAAATCATGTTGGCTCTCTTTGGCCTTTGTTGTTATTGTTAGGTGACATTCAGTTAGTTCCAACCCATAACAACCTTATGCACAACAAAATGAAACACTGCCCAGTCCTGCACCTTCCTCACAATTGTACTCTGGTCCTTTAGCTTTCCAAAATAATTTTAGAATAATATTGTCAGTTTTCATTACAAAATACAATAGAAATTGTAAAAAAAACATGTGGTAAAATATATGTAATGAAACACTTGCCTTTTTGACTAGTTTTATTACATTCACCATGTTCTGCAAACATCATCATAGCTCATTTCCAAATGTTTTTTTTACAGTCCTAAACAGAAACTCTGGATCTGTTAAGGAATGACACTCATATCGCCTCCCTCCCAGTTCCTTATAACCAACTGATAAACTTTTGCCTCTGTGCGTTTTCCTATTCTAGACATGTCATCGAAATGCGGGGGGGCGGGTGGGAAGAATGTTCTACAATATTTGTCCTTTTGTATCTGACTAATATCACTCTGGTAGAATTTTATGAGAACCTATGAAAGCTTTGGGGAGCCCTGGTAACTCATAGTGGGTTACATGTTGGGCTGTTAACTGTAAGATCTGTAGTTTGAAACCACAGCTGGTCTACAGGAGAGAGATGAGGCTTTCAGAGCTTGTGAAGATTTATAGCCTTGGAAATTCATGTAGGCAGTTCCACCCTCTCCCATAGGGTTGCTGTGAGTCAGCATCCACGCAACAGCAGAGAGTGAGCGTGTGAGCTTTAGTGGCAGGGCCATTCAGGGAATGAGAGCAGGCCCTGAACTAGTGAGGAAGGTAGCCGATGTGAAGAGTTAATTTGACTGCGACCAATGCTTCTTGCCTAGGACACGTTGTCTGCTATGAAATTCAAATATTATCAAGAAACTATCACAACTTTTACAGTATTTTTTTTGCAAAGTGGAAAATGTGTAAGAATGGCTCGTGAAACTTCCATACCTTGAGTTCTTGTTCAAAATGGTTTTTATAGACATTATTCCACGGTGTGCTAGTGTGAACTGCCCCTTTCTATTCCTTCTAACTTCTGCTGAGTATTCCGCAATATACTTCGGCCCCAATTCCCTTCTCCATTTCCCCAGTACAGAGACACGTAGATTGCTGTTCTGATTAACGACATCAGGAACACTCTCCTGTGTGTCGTTTTGGAGACAATTTCTGGGCTCTCCAAGAAGAGTGCCTAGTGGGTTATACTGTAATTGCCGATTTACTCTGAGTGGCTACTGAGCCTACACTACAACTGTTAGACAGTAAGTTTCCCTGTTTCACAGTATGGTTTAGCACGAACCAACTTTCTTTCCTAAAATAATTTTTGTTTGTTTAATACATCTGAAAAGACTACCTGCACAAGAAATTGAGGCATGAGAAAGAATTGGCTCAGCATTAATGAAATCTGTAAGAAATAGGATTTGGGGGACATAGAAAAGGTTACCTAAACATATTTAAAAATTGTAAGTTATAACCACAATAAATGGAAAAATTCACTATTAATAAGACTCTTTCTATGATTTTTATTAAACTCGAGAGCCTCAACTGGCTGCACTAGACTTTCTCATATACCGAATGCAATACGTCTTTTGATTTCTTGACTGCTGCTTCCATGAGCATTGACTCAAGCAAGACAAACTCCTTGACAACTCAATTTTTTCTCCACTTCTCATGATGTTACCTATTGATCCAGTTATGAGGATTGCAGTCTTCTTTGCAGTGAGCTATAATCCATACTGAAGCCTCCAATCCTTGATCTTCATCAGCAAGTGCTTCAAGTCCTCACTTGCTGCAAGCAAGGCAGTGTCATCTGCATAGCGTACGCTGTTAACAGGGTCTTCCTCCAATCCTGACGGGGCATTGTTCATCTACTCCCTCTTACAGATTTAATGAGTTGCTCAGCTTACAGATTTAATGAAAACGACAACCCTGATGCACACCTTTCCCGATTGCTGAAGATGCTCCTGGCTCTACTCTGATGAGATATCTGGGGACATTTTAGCAGTTTTGTTTACCCCTTTTTGGAGGGAAGTATGATAGGGAACGTAAAAAACATGAACTTAATTCATGTAGTACATTTAATAAAATATAATACTTTTCTTCATTTATCAGTAAAAGAAGTTAGAAATTAACTAACAAATAAATCAGCAAGTGGCAGGTAAATTTCCACGAATACTACTACCACTAGAAAAGGGCAGACCAGAAAGGGTCCATCTGCCTCCGTCAGTTTCGTCAAATGCTGGGCGCCCTCAAGGATGAGAGCAGGTGACTTTCTAAAAGGAATGGCTTACTACGTGAGGCATTGATTATACTTTTCTAAAGAACATCAAGTACAGAACATTTTTCTACACTAGATCTAGGAAGTGGCATGTGAAATCAATCTGTCTTCTTTGCCTCAAGGGCTGTCCAGTGGTTAATGAATTTTAAAATATAAACAAGACTAACTAAACCCAATTCCCCACATACTTCCCTCCCCAAAAGGGAAAATAAATATACCAAGATGTCCCAGATTTCTCTTCAGAGTGGAGCCAGGAGCATCTTCAACAATTTGAATTAGTCTGTTAACACAGTCATCAACAAGCAGGTCTCGACTTTAAACAAAACAAAAAACTTTTTTGCACAGCAAATAAAAGCCGATCACTTTTTTCACAATGCACATCCATCAAGATTGAGTCGTCTGGGGAGTGGGACAGGGGCAACAATTAAGGGCGTGTCTTTCATGAGCACGTGTGGGTAGGTACAGGCCATTTGGTATCATTGCGGAGAGTAGTTTTCATTGTCAATCTTGAGTTTGATTTAAATCGTGCTTTTAATACGATGCTGACAGTAGCTGTGTAGGAAGGGCTCTGACATGGTATTGATAACAGCAACACATCTGCGGCTCTTCTTTGGCCGTCAAAATTGCTTCCCCAAATATATTCTTTAGGTCTTTCTTTAAGAGTATCAGATAACCCACGTATAGGGCACTGGCTACTGGTTACTGGCCAGTTTGTCAGCAGTCTATGGGTCGATTGGTTTCTGTTTGTCCTGGGTGAGTCTATCCACAATGGAAGGGCCATCTGAGACAAGCTTGGAAAATGAAGCTTGGAGTGGTGATGATGAGTTACCTCAAGCACCCACTTTCATTCACATTTTCAAATGACAAGAGAGAAACCACTGAAAAGGAGACAAACAATACATCTGTTTGTGCATAACGCACCTGACTTTATGCCCTGCCAGATCAAAAAGTTCTAGATTCCATGGCTCTCCACCGATCCTAACTGTGACGCACATTTTTGGAGGGAAATTTGTTTTGTTGTGTCGGATATTAGAAGACGTGCTTTACCAATAGCACCATCACCCAGGGCGATGAACACATGGTCTGTATTGCTAAAATAGTTTTATAACAGTTTAAATATTTCAAACTGAATTTGCATCCCAGAATCTCCAAAGAACACTGGCCCCTAACTAGCTTTATAATTTTTGTCAGTATGATAGATTTCAGTGGAGTCTTGATCCCCCTCCCACCTTTGACTCCCACTGAGTTTGATTCTTTTGCCAAGCTAAAGATTAATAATTTCCTTTGAAGGGAACCCAAGCTATCTTAAAAAAAAAAAGGGATTCTTTTTTTTTTATACCTCAGCTTGATCAACCTACTAGAGGCAATTGTCAACTCACATTCCCCTTTGTGCTTCTGTCAGTGAACTATTTGACATTATTGTGTTCATTTCTGGGATTTCTAATGTTGAAAATGCGATAGTGTACATGTGTTTCTGATCAATCTAACCAAAATCTTTTATAGATCACAACTGCATCTGACAACTAAACTACAAATATTAATAGAAATGGAACTCAAAGTTGTATCCTTCCAATATAAGATGGTTGGTTTCAAACATTTTCATCTCCTTCTGTTGGAGTTCAATGTGCCAACATTTGCATGGTCACCCTTCTGCTTGTTTTTATGCCTGTAATCCACCTTGGCGGCGACAAGGGACTCAGGCATGGGGACATTTGTAAGGAGGGTGCAGGGCCGTGCACAGTGTTTCCTTCTGTTGAACGTGGCATGGCTATGGTCTAGAACCGATTCGATGACGCTTTACAACAACTGTCGGAAGGAATCCTTAATTCCCTGCGACCTATTGCATATATTTCATCAGACATCTAAGATTTTAATCTTATTTTTAAGCAACTGAAAAGGATGGAATCCCTTCAGCAATGCAAATATCGGCACTTAAAAAAGGATGTTCCTCTTTTAATTAGATTTAATTGAATGTAAATGGCATGGAAATTTGTTAGCTATCAATGTGCATTTAAAAAGATACATGAACAGGTTCATATTCATTTACAGTAAAAATTTGCATCATGCGCTCTGCTAGTTTTCTGTGATGTGGGCCGAGGGCTTCTGCCTCGCTGCCGGGATTGACCCGGAAGCTGCGAATGATTCCTTTTGCACCCAGAGCACTGCAGCAGCCCCCAGTCCTGTGATGGGGAGCCTGGTCCCCAACGATGCCATGGCCCCTGGCTTCTTCCAGCCCTTCATGTCACCGCGGTTCCCAGGGGGTCCCGGCCCACCCTGCGGATGCCGAGTCAGGGCTATGGAGGCAGCATCCAGCCCCTGCCCAGCCCCCTCACTGGCCCTGGACTGCCTACCTTGAACATGGGCCCAGCAGTCCGAGGCCCGTGGGCCAGTCCTAGTGGCAACTCGGTCTCCTACTCTTCGGCCTCTCCTGGCAGCTACACAGGACCCCCTGGAGGTGGGCCCCCCGGAACACCCATCTTGGCCAGCCCTAGAGACTCCAACTCCAGCGAGAGCATGTACACCATCATGAACCCCATCGGGCCTCCAGGCCGGGCTAACTTCCCGCTCGGCCCTGGGCCTGAGGGCCCCATGGCTGCCATGAGCGCAATGGAGCCCCATCACATGAACGGATCCCTGGGCTCTGGCGACATGGACGGGTTGCAGAAGAGCTCCCCGGGCGCCGGCCTGAGCAATGCCCCCGGCACCCCACGGGACGATGGCGAGATGGCGGCCGCCGGGACCTTTCTGCACCCATTCCCGAGCGAAAGCGTCAGCGACTGCGTCCACTCCCCCCCACGTGGCGGCGGCGTCGGGCCGGAGGGGCCTGGCGGGCAGACCCTGGCGGGGCGGGCCGGGGGGCCAGAGCAAGACCGTGACCGCGGCGGGCCAGTATTCCCCCGGGAGGACCATGAGCGTGTGAGGGACCTCCGCCTGGGGCCCGGGGCTCGTTGCTCAAGGCCACATTTCTGGCTCCTGGACCCCGAGGCTGAGCGAGCTTGGCAAGCCCTGGCCCACCCGGACTTTTCATTTTCTAAAAAAAAACACGCAAGGACCTCAAAGAAGAGCTCCCCTGTATGGCCCTTCCCTGCGGCTCTTTGTATTTTGTCCCGAGGGGACTTCTGGGAGGGCACAATAAATGTAATTGTGTGTTTTGGTTAAAAAAATTTTTTTTGCATCATGTCCTTGTCCTTCCAGATTTTATCTCAATATGTATTTTAGTAAATCAGCCAATATTGCTACTAGGGTTCAAGCTCATATATGCATTTAAATATATCCCTGTGACCAGTGAATGGCAGCAGACAATGTTCTCTCAATAAGCCATTTGTCTTAGTCTCTTTGTTGACTCAATTCCAACTCATGGCGATCTTATGTACAACAGAACAAAGCATTGCCCAGTCCTGTACCCGCCTCACGAGCTTTGTTACGTTCAAGCCCATCTTTGCAGTCACTATTTGATACCATCTTGAAAGTCTTCTTTTCTGTTGCTGCTCTATTTTATCAAGCATAACATCTCTTTCCAGGCACTGGCCTCCTCTGATAACATGTCCAAAATATATGAGACGAAGTCATGCCAATCTGGCTTCTAAAGGAGCATTCTGGCTGTACTTCTAAGAAAGACCTGTTTGTTCTCTAGGCAGTTTGCAGACTCATTAAGGTGCCTTGAAAAAGAAAGAAAATATATTTTTAGTACATTGAAAAAAACTGAATGTTCAGGATCCCCTCCACCCGCCCCATTGCAGTAAACCCAGTGAAAAACCAAAAAAAAGATAGTGGACTTCTCATTTTGATTTAGTGCAATGGAAAAAACAAAACACCCTCCCACAAATTTTACTGATGTTTGGAACAAAGCTAGCTATTTATTATATGCAAAAAACCGCCACCACCACAATAAAACTAATTTTGAGATCAGGGATAATATTAAAAAAAAACACGACACACCAATACAAAATACTCAATTTGACATCTTCCCAAATTATTGAAACTTTGCAAAGAGTTTAAGGGAATGCTATCCCACATGAAACAATAGATTTTGGGTGAATCAAGTATTTTAAGGAAGACCACAAGGACCTCAAAGATGAGCCAAGAGAGAGAGAGGACTGTCAATCTTGATGAATAAAGAAACCGTGGCTTGAGTCCGGAAATTGATGGAAGAAGACTGTGGAGTTACCATTGATGCAATAGCTACTGAAGTTGGGGTCGCATATGGCTTAGCATTTTAAATATTACATAAATATCTTGGCCTCAGAAAGATTTTGCCTGGATGGGTGCCCAAAGCATTGTATGAGAATCAGCTGGCTCAAAGTGATCATCTTTCCATCAAATTTTAAATCGAGATAGCCAGTGAAGACAATATTATTGAACAGATTCTATCTGGGGATGAGACATGGGTTTAGCAATGCTGTGCAGACAGCAAGGTCCAATCCCAACAGTGTCTTCTGAGGAATCTATTGAGCCAGTTTAATTTAAGTCAGGGAAATCAGGTCAGAAGGTTATGGTAATGATTTTGGGGGATGCTAAAGGGGAAATCTTGATAGATTTTCTTGAAGGACATAATATGAAAGACATTTTAAGAAAACAAAATCACATCGATGAGAAAAAGGCCAGGAAAATTCTGTTTATTTATTTATTACCAGAGGGCTAACACATTCAACCTACTTTTAATATCAAGCTGAGGATCAGATATGTAAATGTGCAGAAATGAAATCAGGAAAGTGCTTCAAGAAAACATTAGTGAATTTCTTTATAACCGAAGACTGAGATTTTTTCTCAACTATGGCTCACAGTCTAAAAGGAAATCGTGTTAATTAGTTAATTTCTTTCATTACGAAAATGCTCCTGCTCATTCTCGAGGTTCATCCTAACCTGTCCTACAGCCCTCATCTTCCTTCTCAGATTTCTTTGTTTCCAAAGCTCAAAGAACACTCCAAAGGGACAAGGCCTGAGTCCCTCAAAGTTGTCCAAAATGTCATTTTGGTGTGGGGCATATTGTACAGCACAGAACTCTCTGGGTGTTAGACTGACGGGGACACCTCTTTCAGAAGTGTGTAGCTCCAGATGAGGATAGGCCAAGAACGAAAAGCCTTACATTTTTATATTAAAGGGTGCAATTATTTTGTAGCAATACGTTTTGATTTACTTTTGTATGTAGTGACAGTTTTAAAATATATTTGCATGTTTAAAAACATTTTAATAATGTGTCGCTATGCACAAAAACATGTAGATTTAAATTACACGAAAATGTTTTTCTTGTGAGCATTGAGGAAACAAAAAATTTTCTTCTGGCTTGAATGCCCATTACAAATTTATATATAGAATGAGTTGTCAGAAGAGCACATATCCTACACCTTTTGATAAGTAATTACTCAATATAAAATAAAGTTTTTACTGGAAGATGCATCTTTGCTTAGATGTATGTTCTTTAGTTAGTAATACAATCTTTATTGCTAAAATAAGATGGGATTTCAGTGTCAATATGATTCCTATATTTTCTTTTTACAGATGTGAGCGTTGAAAAATGAATAGATGCAGATGAGTGAAGTTTATTGCAGAAATATTACTCAATCCTTTGAACTCCCTTTGAATTATTTGTAAAAAAAAGAAAACCCAAACTGTAGTGATCTATCTTCTGAAATTGTCTTAAACTATGTATTTAGCTATTAATTTGATTAGATTCTTATTCAAACTTGATGAAAGTAAGGAATTGATATAACTCATTCATTTTCTCCACACTGACACCCAATGTTTCTGTCACTTTTCTGGGCACCCCTGCTTTTATACTTCAAGGCAATACGTTATTGTAAAATTATGAATAGTTTAAAAATATGCCTTGTTTTATAAGGTGGGAGGAGTATTTTAAAAGAAGAAGCCTGGCTTTTGTTCAAGAAATGAATACATAAGTTGATGATTTAAAAACAGTTCCATGGCCTTTCATGTCTATCTACCCACAACACTGACTAGGAGTTAATGTTATGTCCAAAACTGCTACTAAAAAGAAATGTTATCTTAAACTTACTATCTCTATTTTAAAAGAATGTGTTAACACAGTAGTCTTAACCTTTCAGAAGAAAAAATGGAATAATACATTTATGAGATTTCATATTTACATGAGTTACTTATATAAATCTGCAGTGATTATTTTAACAGAATATATGCCTAGTCCATCATGTTTCTAGAAGACCATTCATGGACATTAGCTCCAGGGTATGATATGAAAGTATTAAAATAAATACTGGTGTTCTTGGGTGGTTGCTTGTAGTTTTAATTTAATTTCTGTATACTGAATCATAGGAAGATTTAGTGGCACTGTTGGGTCAGCATTTGGACTGAAAACTACAGGATCAGTGTTTCAAACCCACACCTCAGGGGGGAAAGATGAGGCTGTCTGCTCCTGCAAAGATTTACATCATTGAGACCCTTTGCAGGTTGCTATGACTGGGAGTTGACTCAGTGGCAGTGAGTTTTATACTAACAAATATTTCACTTTTGCTCATGTTGGTTCTTCCACTTGAATCACTAGCTTCTCCCTGTCCCCATATATAACACATATTATATATGTTTGCTACCGTCTTTTTATATTGTATAGTTATGAAGGCCAATCCATTCTGCTTTCTAATCATAGTTCCATCTCCATTTCTCCATCTCACTGACCTAGCGTGGCCTATGTAATTTCTCAATTTGTAATGAATTTCCATTGCTCTCTCTGACTCCATTCTTTTCCACTCTTGAATGGTTTTACTAGAGAATTACTATGGTGACCTGCCTAAAATGTGGACTAATTGCATATTTTTCTATTCAATACCTCTTCAGGTACTCTTATTCAATGTCTTTATTTCAATGTCTATATACTGCCAAAGCATGGTTATTAATTTCTACTTTCATGTATTATTTATAGTTATTGGTTCTCAACTACCTATTCAATTTTTCTCCAGAAATTATGACCATCTATTTTATATTCCAGTCATACTACTTGCCTTCTTGAATACACATCATGTTCCATTTATTAGAATGTCACAATGGATACATGGTTTTGTTGTTTTGCAATAGTCAACCTAGCTTTTTGACTACCTATGAAGAAAGGTCAAATTTATTCATTTGTATGGACAAAAGATGGGACTTTCTATTCCCATAAAGAGTTTCAGTCTTGAAAACTCATAGGGGGCAGTTCTTTTTTTTTTTTTTAGTCATTTTTTGGGGGCTCATACAATTCTTATCACAATCCATACATCATCCATCATTGTGTCAAGCACATATGTATATTTGTTGCCATCATTCTCACAACATTTGCCTTCTACTTGAGCCCTTAATATCAGCTGCTCATTTCCCTCCTCCCTCATGAACCCTTCATTATTCATAAATTATTATTATTTTGTAATATGTTACACTGTCTGACGTCTCCCCCGCCCTCTTCTCTGCTGTCCATCCTCCAGGGAGAATGCTATGCGTAGATTCTTGTAGTCGGTTCCCCCTTTCTACCCCATATTCCCTCCACCCTCCAGGCATCATCACTCTCACCACTGGACCTGAAGGAGTCAACTGTCCTGGATTCCCTGTGTTTCCAGTTGCTATATGTACCAATGTACATCCTCTGGTCTAGCCAGATTTGTAAAGTAGAATTGGGATCATGATAGTGGGAGGAAGCATTTAAGAACTAGAGGAAAGTTATATGTTTCATCTTTGCTACCCTGCACTCTGACTGGCTCATCTCCCCACAACCCTTCAGTAAGGGGGTGTCCGGTTGCCTACCAATGGACTTTGAGTCTGTACTCACCCACATTTACAATGATATGATATTTTTTGTTCTTTGATGCTTGATACCTGATCCCTTCGACAGTTCGTGGTCACACAGGCTAGTGTGCTTCTTCCATGTGGACTTTGTTGCTTCTGAGCTAGATGGCTGCTTGTTTATCTTTGAGCCTTTAAGACCACAGATGCTATATCTTTTGATAGCTTAGCACCATCAGCTTTCTTCACCACATTTGCTTATGCACATGTTAGTCTTCAGTGATCGTATCAGGAAGGTGGGCACCCGCTGATATGATTTTTAGTTCTTTGATGTCTGATAACTGGTCCCTTCTATACCTCGTGGTCAGACAGGCAGGTATACTTCTTCCATGTGGGCTTTGATGCTTCTCAGTTAGATGTCCGCTTGCTTATCTTCAAGACCCCAGATGCTATGTCTTTTGATAGCTTGGCACCATCAGCTTTCTTCACCACATTTGCTTATGCACACACTTTTTTTCAGCAATCGTGTCGGGAAGGTGTGCATCCTGGAATGCCAATTTAATAGAACGTGTTCTTGCATTGAGTAAGTGCTTGAGTGGAGGCCCAATGTTCATCTGCTGCCTTAATACTAAACCTATAAATATATGCACATAGACCTTTCCCCCCATACTCTTATATAAATATATTTACATATGTACATTCCAGTCTTTAGACCTCTATAAATACCTGTTGTCACCTAGTTCTTACCTCTATTTCCTTTTACTTTTCTCTTGTCCCACTATCATGCTCAGCCTTCATTTGGGTTTCAGTAATTTCTCTTGGTTACATTGCCCTTGCAGAATCCCAACCAGGCCTCTCAAACCCTCCTTGCCACTGATATTGGATCACTTGTTGCTCCCCTGTCTTTGGGTTGGACAGCACCACCTCCTTACCCTGGCCTCCCCGTCGCCCATGTCCCCAAGGAGCCATTGGTCCCACTGATTTCTCCTCCAGACTATTCATCCAGTCTATCTTATCTAGATAGATCTGTAGAGATAATAATACGCACCAAAAAATCAAGCCATAGCAAGATAGGTGATGAATGAGAACACAGCAATGACAACAAAAAAGAAAACCAATTACCCATAGAAGAATAAATTAATTAAAAGAAAAAAATTTAAAAAGAAAGAAAAACCTGTAAAAAATACTTTTTGATCACTAGGTGTGTCCTTCAGTCAGGTCCTATGGGGTACCGTGCTCTGGCCCCAGAGTCTGTCCTTTTACTCCCTCAGGGGCTCCCTGCTCTGCTCCCACGGTTGCTGTTTTGCACGCTTTTAGTGGTTTGCCTCGCTGTCACAGGGTCAGTCTGGGTCAGTCTGGACACTGAGTTTCCAGTGTTGTCCCCCTTGGAGCCCTGAGTCATCAAGTGACGGCGTGTCTCCTAATGGGATCAGCCATATTGTCCACTCTGTGCATTGGTTGTTCAGAGTGGGGATATTGTCCTCCAGGCCTGGTGGATCAGGATGTGGTTGACTCTCTCTTCCTCTCCCTTCATTTGCTCCCACGTGCTCTGATCAGACATGCCCCTCTCCCCTAACTGCAGCTTCAGTGCCATCCTCTCAAGTAAATTCTTCTGGGGTGAGGGACTGTTGTCCACTTAGCTGGTATGGGGGCCAAGCCCTCAGGCCCCTCCACTGGCTCCCCACTCCTTGTTGGCATGCTGCATTTGTCTGGCACTGCCTTTATATCTGGTCCCTCTTTCTCTAAGGATGCTATGAGTCGGTAAATGCATGCGTACACACAAACAGAGGTATGATTTATCACAGAAATGTGTGTTTAGATCACATCAGTAACATCATGCATGAAAAGGACACTGGACAGAATGATAAAGAAAAATTTGTAAAATGAAGGAAGGCCATGAGAAAAATACAAAACAAGCAAATTAAAAAGCAAAGAAAAACATCTGTATTTACAATCCTTTAATGCATCAAGGTTTTTCAAAGTATGAATGTATGTTTTCAAAACACATATACAAACATGAATACCATGCATTTAATTCTGCTTTTTCTGGTCCAATAAGAAAAAGGGCTCTGGCTGCCCTCTTTGTGCGTTCGAAAGCAGTGGATCGGAACCACGGGTTTCAGATTCTCTTGGGCGCAGCACAGTGAGGTGGGGTCAACACTGACCTGTGAAAGATGAGTTCTACGAACAAGTTCAACACGTTCCAACCAGGGGGTCGTTAATAGATCCTTTATCTTTACTAAGTCTCCATTTTCTTAGTTATAAAGTGAATATATGATCAATTTAAACAGCTCTAGAAAGATATTGCATGACTGACATATGCCTTGTTTTTTTTTTTTTCTTTAACTTTAAACCTATATTTCCTCAGAGGTCTGTCTCCGTCTGTCGATAAGGCTAGTAAAGAGTCAAACAAAGAAATCAAGGATACGTGGAAGGAAGTAAATATTGTGTTGGGTTTTGGTTTGTTTTGTTCTTATTTCTCTCTTTTCTGTGTCTTCCTCACTCAAACAGTTTTGGTATGAACCATGATGGAATTGGAAATTCCTGTGGGACGAAAGGCCACGAAGCAGCAAAACTTATGGCAGCTCACATTACTGCAAACACCAATCCCTTTTCCTGGTCCGCCTGCAGTCGCGACTACATCACCAGCTTCCTAGAGTAAGTAGTCTCTGGAGAGTGATCATGAATTGCTCCAGAAGTAAACCATTGGTAGGCGCCTAATAGGCAGTGCTTCAAACCTGGTATAATGAGTAACTTATATAGGGCTCTGTGATCTTTCAGGCCAGTCCCAAAGTACTTTAAAAAGTCACTGTGACATTTCCCCCCTCCTACTCAAACATAACTTATTGAACAGACTAAAGTTGCTGGAGCAAGGGGACCAGTGGGGATTGGTGGATATGTAAATGTTAGACTTTTTCAATAAATGGGAACCAATGTCAGAGGTAATTTTGATCGCCAGAGTTGAACAGAGCATGGGCCAAACGTCGATTGCGTCACTGTGTGATGGGTCCTTGTGCTGATGAAAAATCTGAGTTTTCTAGGTATGCCAGTGTCTAATAGGAACAAACAACAACCACAAAGATGTGAACTCCAAGGAAATGCAGAATGTGAGCAAACGAAAATATGTTAAGTGATTCATCATTTCTACTGTTTCAGAGTTTTTCTTGACAGGTCCTTTAATGTGTGTCCTCAGAGCCTGGTTCTGTACAGGTGAAGATGTTTGGTTAGCTCAGGTACATCTATGTTCAGAGCAGCAGTGGTGAGTCCTCATCTCAGCCAGGACTTGAGGGTTGGGCTTTGGAAGCTGTTTGAAGTTGCTTCTCACTCTCTAGCTATTTGGCCTGGGACAAACGAGTTCAGCTTTCTAACTCACGGTAGGGGTCCTCGTCAATTGAAAGAAGCTTAGGTAATAAAAACCTACTTCCTAAGGTCACTGTGTAAAAAAGTTGATGGAAAGAAAAGTGCCATTATCTTTTAATGTCCCCACCCCTGTGAACTTTTTAGAACTTCCTTGTATACAAAACACTCAGTAGCCATGCACTCAAGGATAGAAGTTATTATTTTAAGCAATAGCTTCGAAGCTGCAGTGCTTTACTGCTCTAGTATTATCTTCAACTATTTTGTGCCATTTCACCCCTCCTTTTGGGAAGGAGAGATTAAATACTCCACCAAAAAGTGAGGTATGCATAAAAATTGGCTTTGTTCAAAGTTTACATGAACATGGCTATATTACAAAACATTGTGTAATTTAAGATAGCATTATCCATTAAAATTTTAGTTCATTTATACCAACAGCTTATGTTTGAGTAGGTTTTGAAAAGTTTGTGGGAAAGCAGAATGAAAAGGTGATAGAAGTTTCCCCGTGAGCTTTTAGAAGCCTCCTTATATTGTGAAATCTTATAATTCATTATTTTCCAAAAAGCCCCAAACCAGAGACTAAATCTGAAGTACCTAGCACACTACTTTACTCAATAAAAAATCAAAATGTAAATATGGAAAAGGTTCCCCTTTAATTTAATTCACGCGATTATAAATGCGAATATTTAGAAATTCATTTCAGAAGGAACCATACAATCACCTAGCAGTTTTCAATCTTAGTAATAGATGACTGAGCCTTGTGTTGCCTTGGGTCAAACACAAGTGAAGCACTGTACAGACAGGGCATCGAGAGCCTCCTTTTTTGACATCTTCTGGCAGTTTTTAACACGAAGCACTAGCGATATCATTTTCCAAGGTAGTTTTACTGAGATGCATGTCACCTCAATTTTAAGCCTCCTTGAAGATCTGCCTTCTCTAAGAATCAAGCAGGATCTGGAATTTCGCCTTTGACTTGGCTCAGGTTTTATCTTGGAATCTTAATGTCTGCCACCAGAAAGATGAACTATGTAATATGCCCATGATGCCAGTGACTTTTTGAAGTCTGCCCTCCTCCTATATTTTTTAAAGCATCATTTCCTTTCTTCTCTATCCTGTTCTTGACCCACAGGCTGCTGTGGAGCCTGTTTTCGAGGGTCTTCTCGGTATACTAAATACAAGGACCTATTTGATCTTCTGCCAGATTCTGCCTGGTTGAAACCATATTAGGATATTAAAACACTCCAAACGGGAATCCCTGAATTGCTGATAAAATATGGTTGAGAAATCAGCACTGGTTTGGTTACAGATGTATAATTACTACGAGTTGTAATAAAGTGTTCCATTGAACTAATTAAAAGGATTCATCCAAATAACATTCTTTACACGTTAGTGCCTCTCAGCGGTTGTGTAGATCATCATGCTTAGTGTTGATGGGGTTGTGATGCACTTCTTTGTCTCACGTTGTGTAAAACTGTTTCTCTTAGACACCCTCAGGGGAATGACCACAAAGTTCAAGCCATGGTAAAGATAGATGTGAAAGACAATAGGTAGGCACCTGGGGGCAAGTGATGTTCCCCACCATCCCTTTAAGAGTAAACTGATTATAATGTGAACCAGCAATAATTTTTTTTTAAACACAAGGCCCTTCAAAATAGGTCAGTTCACAGAGCACAAGGACATAATAGTAACGGTCTCGTTTCTTTGTTCCTTTTTTTACGAATGCGGTGAACTTAATTGCTTTAACAGCTATGCATGATATTTAAAAAAATCCAATGATATTTTAATCAGGAATTGAAGTAACATTTATGTTTTATAGTTGGCTCAAAAAATAAGCTCATAACATTTTATTTTAGTTTTTCTTCTCAAGAAAAAGAAATCTTGAAAGATGAATTGTTTAGGAACTGCAACTCAGCCAGCAAAATGCATACCTTGCTCTACTTAGTGACTGTCTAGGCCCAAGATGATGGTGGCTTTGAACAATGAGCTTTCTGTGATTTGTAGAGATTCACTGTTCACGATGTTCAACTGAAAACAAGCCGCTGGCCCATAAATGCCAATCGAGTAAAAAGTCTCTCATGTCATTCTGAAACCCTAGGTGCTATTGATCACTCAGGAGATGGTGTTTACCAACTCCCAATATTTTTTTTCAGATTTCTTAAACTCAGTGATTCAATAAGTGGTTCATGAATCGCCCAGAAGCCGTCCTGATTAAATAATAAAGAACATATTTCCGTTAAAATGGACGTGTTATGCCAGCTTCTGATGTTTTCGGACGAGACGGCTTTGCAGGTAGTGTCCTTCCTATCTGCCTGCGGGACTTACTTACTTTTTTTATTTATTCAGAAAACAGAGAAAAATGAACCTGGTATTCTGGCTCACACTCATTGATGACCATGGGCTAATGTACCAGGCAGTGGAAGGAAGCCAGGAGTAATTTAGGTCAGTTTTTCCTATATTTTCCACCACTTAAAGGTAGTACAGAATAATTTCATATAGTTTTCAACAATTCTGGGGACTCGGTGAATCAAACTCTTGCCCTATTTTAAATTAAAGCCTGTGAAATGTTTGAACTGTCAGAGATCCATGACAAAAGTTCCTCTAGTTCCAAATTAAATACAGGCAAGCCATTTGCACAGAAAGCATGGGCCTGAAAACATTATGGAAGCTGAGGCGGTTTTATGGTCGAAGGTGAAGTAGGAAGAAAGGGGAGAGTCGCTGGACATGGAAAGAGAAATAAGATGACCATGCCATTTATTTCCAGGATACACATTTTTATTTTTCTAGCACTTCCCTTCAGATGTCAATATCAATCTCTGACCTGCAAAACGATCTCTTTGGTTGGGACCTTTTGAAATGGGGAACCCAAAGAAACAGTTTGGCCAAATCGATTTCTTTCCCTTCCACTTATCTGATATCTCTTTTGGGGAACCTCATTCTCATCCTAAATCAGGTTGATAAGTGATAATTGCTGATGGAAAGACAAGAAGATCGCTGAGGAAACGTGATCAGTGCGTGTTTGTATCCTGGAAGCTTCAGGCTTAGTTGTAATCAGGCACCTCAGTTATGTACAGAAGGCAAGAGAGATAGATCTGACTTAGAGTAATTCGTTTTAAAATTGTGGTACTTTTTGTTAGACTTATGGTCAACAGAACACTTTATTGGAACCTAGTAGGTAAGACACTGGATGATACCAAGCCTGAATCACATTTACTTAATTTAGGTGTTTCTCAGTAATTTTGAGGAAGGAAAATTAGAAAGGCCATTAATGCTACTTGTTGTTGTTAAGAGATTGTTAAGATATGGACAGAGTTACTTAGAATGATTTAGTTTTAAATTGACCCAATGTGTTGGAGACTGGAGGTCTGTACTTTAAAGTATAACTGTTTTAATGAAAGAAATCTAAAGGCACAATTAAGAGTATTCTTCATATATTCTGAAAAGAGATCCCGGAGTGCATAATGTTACGTAAAGAACTGTAAATTTTACTGGAAGAAGATTGAATTGTGGTTTATGTTCTTATTTTCAACTCTAATTTTTAGACTATGCAAATAAGAACTTTTAAAATTAGGAGTGGAATACATAAAATATGATTTTCAGGTAATTCTGGAGCACTCTGTGGGAATAGAAACATACTCGATTCACTAAGCAGTTATGGTCAAGGCAAAAGCAGATTCTTAAATTAATACCTGAGACATTTTTGGCATGGTCTTGGAAGATTAAGCAAAGATAGAGTCTATACATTTGTTGCTTTATCTTTAATACATAGATGTTGAGTAGGCTTGGGATTTTAGTGATGAGATGTACGATATTAGGGAAATAATAATCAATAAACTGTGATGGCACAGTGATTAAAGTGCTCAGCTGTTAACCAAAATGTCAATGGTTCAATGCATCCACTGCCTGTAGGGGAACGACAGGGCAGTCTGCCTCTATAAAGATTACTGCATTGGCAGCCCAGCAGGTCACTGCTGCATCAGGATCACTGTGAGTGAGAACCCCTTCCATGACAGCGAGGGAAATCATAGTTTTACTTTATCCAAAAACAGTTTTACTCTGGACAAGTATATCTATGCTTAACAGGTTTTAATCAAATTTCACAGATAAAATCTACGATTGATCCGCATTTTATTTATTAATGAGTGATGTCCATGTTTTCTGGGTAGAAAAATGTACCTATGACACCAAAGCAGAGAGGATCTGTTTTTAAAAGTTTTATATGATGAGAAAGCTGTTAATACAAGCAGAAATAACACTAAGTGAGCTCAGCATCCTGAGCATCATATGATTGCATCTCCATTTAGTTAGAAGCCCAGATTAAGTAAACATTTTCTATATTTTCCATCTTGTAGAAGTTATAAGAAAAGACCCTGTTCTTTAAAGAAAGGCAAAGCTTTCACACACTTACACCGACAGACCTGCCCCAAAAATGTTCATTTCAAAATAATCTATAATTACCATAAATTGAAAACAATTCAAATATTAATTAATAGACAAACAAATATTTGTAGAATAGTCTTATTTAAATCATTTCACCCTGTTGCTTTTGTTGCAAATATACATAGCAAACAATTCAACTCTTCTATCTGTACAGTGCAGCCACCTGACTCCTTCCTTGAGTTATACTCACCTGCTTTTCCTGACTGCCCTGCTCCCACTCACATAAAATGAGTGCTCCCTAAGATTGCCGCCTAATCTTTCAAGTTGCAGTGGTTACTTTGAGCCCATAGAAACAGTCCTTAAATGAGCATAATGCTAAAGGCAGACATTTTCTACTAATTAAGCTGAATTATTTTGTTTTAAGATCACTTCAGGACATATATATTTTGGTTAAAATTTAAAGATAATCTCTTTAGTTCCAAAAAAGTCTGAAGTCCATTTGAATTTGAGATTCTTGTCTGTATTCTCCCTCTTTGGTTAGAAGAGGATGTGGTCAGATGGATCTTGACTGAAAGCAGAAGATACCAAGAAGCTGTTTACTAGTGCTCCATTGACTGTGGAAAGGCATTTGGGTGTGTGCATCGTAAGCAACTATGGCAGCCTCGAAAGAATAGGAATCCCAGAATATGTCACTGGGCTTCTGTGGAACGTGTCCATGGATCAAGAAGCAGTTGTGTGGCAGCATGGTTTAAGATCAGGAAACGTGTTTATCAGGGTTGTATCTGCTCACCATACTTATTCAAACTGCATACTGAGTCAGCAGTCAAAGCTGGGTTATATGGAGAAGAATGGAGCATGAGGATTGGAGGAAGCCTTATTCACAGTTTATGGTATGCAGATCACACAATCATGCTTGCTGAAAAGGAGGATGGCTTGAAGCACTTGCTGATAAAGATCACAGATTGGAGCCTCCGGATGGTTTAAGACTCATTGTGAAGAAGACCAGAATCCTCAGCACTAGACCATTAGGTAACATCGTGATAAACAGAGAACAGGTTGAAGTTGTCAAGGATTTTGTCTTGCTTGGGTCCACAATCAATGCTCCTGGAAGCATCAGTCAAGAGCTCAGAAGACAACTTGTGTTGGTAAATGTGCTGCACAAGACCTCTTTAGAGTATTGAAAATCAAGGACATTACTTTGAGGATGAAGGTAGGCCTGACCCAAGCCATGGCATTTGCCTCATATGCATGTGAATGTTGGGCAGTGGATAAGGCACACCGAAGAAGAATCGATGCTTTTGAGTTGTGGTGCAGGTGAAGAATGTTGAAAATACCATGTACTGCTAGAAGACAAACCAATCTCTCTGGTAGGGAGTACAACCAGCATGCTTCTTGAAAACAAGGATAGCAAGGCTTTGTCTTACATACTTTGGACATGTTTTCAGGAGAGACCCTGGAGTCAGGAGAGAGCCAATCCCAGGAGCAGAATATCATGTTTGTTAAAGTGGAGGGCAGCAAACCAGAAGGAAGCCTTCAATGAGATGGACGGACACAGTGGCTGCTGCAATGGGCTCAGGCACAGGGATAATTGTGAGGATGGCACAGGACTGTGCAGCATTTCTTTCTGTTGTAAATAGATAGGGCCATTATAGGTCAGAATCACCTCGATGGCACCTAACAACAACAATGCCATTTTATATAATATTTGATCAAAATATTCAGTAAACAGTAGGAGTGATTATCCAATTTTTCAGATCTCCTGGCAAAGGAAGCTCGTTCACAGAAAGAATTAACCTCAGATCTATTTTCCTTCCTATTCCTGACTCCTTCTTCTTCTGTTGATCCAAGCAACAATCATGCCTTCGAAGCCTTCTTTCACCACTTGTCTGTCAGTTTGTTGTAGTGCGGTGGCTTGTATGTTACTGCGATGCTGGAAGATAAGTTACTGGTATTTCAAATGCTAGCAGAGTCATCCAAAGTGAACAGTTTTTAGCAGGGCTTCCAGAATCAGAACAAACTACCAAGGAATTAGCCACTGAAAACCTTATGGGCTTAATAGAACCATTGCCAGAGATAGACAACGTCATGAAAAGAAGCAGACCATTGTCAGAGAGAGTAACAGAATATGAGCCCCTAAGATCAGAAGCTACTCAAAATATGAATGCAAAACGTGGGCTGCCTTCTCCAAGTAGAGTCAGTTATAATGGAGATGGACTGTAGCATGTTGGATACGGCTTTTGGGACATTTCAAGATTGATCTTGAAGTTCAATGCGTTCTGGATTAGGATTATATCTGTCAACCTTAAAGGAATCCAATGACTACAACTAATATTCAAATTTATATACCAACCACAAAAGCGAATGATGAAGAAATTGAAGGATTCTGCTAGTGTTTTCTGCCTGAAATCGATCGAACATGCAATCAAGATGCATTGAATGTAAAAGTTGGAAACAAAATGAAGGGAACAGTAGGTGGAAAAATATGGCTTTGGTGATAGAAACAAAGCAGAGATTGTATGGTAGCATTTTGCAAGACCAATGACTTGTTCATACAAATGCCTTTTTTCAACAACACAAAAGTATATCATACAAGTGGACTGAGGGCCGAGGGGAGGAGATGAGCCAGTCAGGGTGCAGTGTAGCAATGATGAAATATACAATTTTCCTCTAGTTCTTCAATGCTTCCTATCTCCCCCTTCCACTACCATGATCCCAATTCTACCTTACATATCCGGCTGAACTAGAGGATGTACACTGGCACAGATAGGAACTGGAAATACAGGGAATCCAGGACAGATGAACCCCTCAGGACCATTGGTGAGAGTGGCAATATTGAGAGGGTGGAGGGAAGGTGAGAGAGAAAGGGGAAACAGATTACAAGGTCTACATATAACCTCCTCTCTGGGGGACGGACAGCGAAGAAGTGGGTGAGGGGAGACATTGGATGGTGTAAGATATGACATAATAATAATTTATAAAGTATAAAGGGTTCATGGGGGATGGGGAAGAAGGGGAACAATGAGGAGCTGATACCAAGGGCTCAAGCAGAAAGCAGGTGTTTTGAGAATGATGATGGCAGCATATGGACAAATGTGCTTGACACAATTGATGTATGTATCAATTGTGATAAGAATTGTATGAGCCCCTGATAAAATGATTAAAAATAAAATTAAAAAGAGATGACGGAGAAGCTCAATATCAGCAGGGGTTGATTATGGAAGAGATCATCAATCAGTTATATGCAAATTCTGGTTTTAGTTAAGAAAATAAAAATAAGTCCACAAGAGGCAAAATACAACTTTGAGTCTATCCCACCTAGATTTTTAGAACGTCTCAAGAAAAGATTTAACTCCTTGAACACTACTGACAGAGACCTGATGAGCTGTGGGAGGACATCAAGAATATCGTTCATGAAGAATGAAAAAGAGCATTAAAAAGACAGGAAAGAAAGAAAAGGTCAAAGTGGATGTCAGACGAGACTGTGAAACTTGCTCTTAATTATGGAGTAGCCACAGCAAATGGAAGAGGTGAAGTTAAAGACTTGAACAGAAAGCTTCAAAGGACAGCGGGAGAAGACAAAGTTAAATAATTAAATGCAAACATACCTAGAGTTAGAAAACCAAAAAGGAAAAACTCAGTGTTTCTTAAATGAAAGAACTCAAGAGGAAACTCAAGTCTTGAGCTGCAATATTGAAGCATTCTGTGGGCAAAATATTGAATGACTCAGGAGGCATCAAAAGAAGATGAGAATAACACACAATTTCATGGTACCCAAGAACTCCCCGGCCGTCAGCCATTGCAAGAGGTAGCACAGGACCCAGACAGTGACTGATGCTGAAGGAAGAGTTTCAAGTTGCACGGAAAGCATCAGCCGTAAGGAAAGCTCCAGGAATGGAGGGACTACCGATTGAGATGCTTCGACAAGCTCATGAAGCACTGGTCGCACTCACTTGTCTATGTGAGGAAAGTTGGAGGACAGCTTCTTGGCCTCCCAACTAGAACAGATTCCGTTCGGAAAGAAGGTAATCCAACAGAATGCTCAAACTATGGAAGAAATCACTGCCAGTAAAATGTTGCTGCAGATCATCCAATAAGGGTTGCAGGTGTATATTGTCAGGGAGTTGTGAGAGGCTCAGGCCAGATTTGGAAAAGGATGTGCAACAAGGGATCTCATTGCTGATGTCAGATGGGTCTTGGCTGAAAGCAGAGAATACCAGGGAGATGTTTACTTGTGCTTTATTGACTATGCCAAGGCAATTACAATACTTGGCTGTGCAATTCTTTCCTTAATTAGTAAGATTTTTTTCAGCACCATTACTCCAAAGTTCCCCACTTTCTTCCTATCTCTGATAACCACTGGTCTCTACATAAGGGCAGATAATATTTGTCCTTTCATCTTTGACTTACATCTCTTAGCATAATGTCTTTAAGCACCATCCTTAATGTAGCATGTTTAAATATTTCCTCTCTCCTACTGGCTGAGTACAGTGAACCACTTTTGTTTATCCATTCATCTATCGATGAACATTTATATTGTTTCTACCTTTTGGCTATGTGAATAGTGATGGAATGAACATGGCTGTATAAGTCTGTTTGAGGCTCTGCTTCAGGCTCTTTGGGTAAATGCCAAGAGTTGAAATTGCTGGATCATATAGTAGTTTTGTTTTTAGTTTTTTGAGGATCCGTGTGGCTTAGTCTTAAATCGAACAGGCTGTGCCTACACATATCAATCGGGCTGACTCTTTCATAATATTGAGTAAAAGAGTGTAGTCACAAGAAAGCCTACAGGATGATTCCTTTGATAGAAAATCTCAAAACAGGCAGAAATAGTGAAATGAACCAAACTCACTAGCAGCAAGGCAATTCTAACTTTTAGCAGCCCTACTTAGGGTTTCCCCGACTAACTACTGACTGGGGCAGACAGCCTCATCTTTCTCCCATGGAGCCACTGGTAGGTCTGAACTGTTGCATTTATATGTTATCAGCCAAAAGCTTAGCCCACAAAAATCTTAAGAAAGCAAGAAAATGATGATAATATTTAACTCTAGGGAGGAGGTAAAGTTTATGATTTGGGTTAAGCATTTGGGGATTTTCTTTAAAAAAAAATAAGGCGAAAAGAAAAAAATCGCCTCCAGAATGAATATACATCTAAGTCCTATACCTCCTATTCTTATATCTGTTGTATAATGTTGAGTGATGGCTTAGATGTATGACGATGTTAGACATATTTTTAAGTATTAATTTTTATCTATAGACTTATTTGAGACAGGAAGGTAGGTGACAACTATTCATGAGATAATTTTTAAAGTGTTGCTTAATCTTCAATTAAGCATTAAAATATGGAAACTACTTGATCCTCTTAATATTTTGATACTCACTGCCTTGGAATTGATACTAATGTAGAATCATCCTGAAGAACAAGGTAGAACTACCCTTTTGAGTTTCAAGGACTGTGAGTAGAAAGACTCATCTTTCTGTGAGTAGAAAGACTCATCTTTCTCCTACAGAGCAGCTGGTGGTTTTGAATTGCTGAGCTCATCAGTAATAGCACGACTCATAATCCACTATGTCACCAGGGCTCATTTCATCTCATTATATATGTCAGATATAATTACTAGAAAAAATATGAAGTACATTTTTAATACAAAATGTAAAAGTCATTTGAGTTAACCCACATCTTCCGTTTTCCCGAGTCAACAATAGAAGGTAAAACACTTGATTTGCATGCATTGGTAGTTCGTGCATATGATAAGAAGTCGACAAGGATTGCTACAAAATCATGTTGTCTTTGGTGCCATTGAGTTGGCTCTTACGCATAGTGACCCTACATACAACAGAACAAAATATTGTCTAGTTCTGTACTTCTTTGCCATCTTTGTTGTGCCAACCGATTTCCTTGATGGTCTTCCTCATTTTCATGAACCTTTTAACTGACCCAGCATGCTGTCCTTTTCTAGAGACTGGCCTCTCCTGATAACATATCCAATGTATGTGAGAGTAAGTCTTGCTAACTTCTCTTCTAAAGAGCATTCTTTGGGGGAAATTTTAAAAAAGCAAACTCACTGCCATCAAGGTGATGTTGGCTCACAGTGACCTTGTGGCAGGGACATAGAGTCAGGGAGACATCCCCCTGTGAGTTTCCTAGACTGTAACTGTTTACGGATGTAGAAAGCCCCATCATTCTCCTGAGGGTCGGCAGGTGGTTTTGAACCTGTGTGCCCCAGGGCTACATTCTAGCTCTCCCCCACACCCCCCAAAAATCAAATGAAAACTCACTGCCTTTGAGTCAATTTTGATTAGCAATACTTTCTATAAAATCATTAAAAAATCCTTATTAAAATAAAATATCAAGTGTGATGATATTATTTCTCGACTTATCCTTCTGGTAGGCTTATGAACATCTGAAGGTAGTATTTCTATTTCTCTGAAAAATTTCCCTTCCCTGAAGAATTCTGCCTACTTCAATTTATAAGCTGTCAAAACAGCAATTCTGACATCCCTGAGCAACTCAAATTGTGTTCCTTTGAAATGTTGAGTTTGGGGACAAAAAGAAGTGTAAAGGGCAATGATCCATGGTTAGGTTGAATGGGGTAAGGTTA
The DNA here is from genome assembly GCF_050624435.1 of Tenrec ecaudatus. NCBI lineage: Eukaryota > Metazoa > Chordata > Mammalia > Afrosoricida > Tenrecidae > Tenrec > Tenrec ecaudatus. Next base: position 62,159,425 of record NC_134531.1, on the reverse strand, counting down.
CCCAATGAAATGCTCCTTTCTGCCAGTGAAGGAAGTGCATTGTGATGGAAAACATTCCTAGACACAACTTTCATGAGCTTTTTCTCACCAACACAGCCATCCAGTGGCCACAAAGACTTGTTCAAACATGTTTTGTTGGAATCAATCCACAAATGTTGAATTGCCACGCCAGCAGCAAGAGTTTTGATTTATCCTCATACACGTCAAAATCCATGTCAAAAGGCCTTAACACACATTCATTTCTTAAAGTTTTTTTTTGCTTGTCTTTTATTTCCTATCATGTTCCATTCTATTTTAAAATATACTGTGGTTGAAAAAACAAACAGGACTTGTCTAGATACCTAATTAGATCAACGCAAGTTTCTTTTTAAGAAACAACAAGGAAATGTGCTGTGGGGATTAACTCCCTCAGAAGCATTTTGTCCATGGTGTGTGGTATTCTTGTTTGTCCCTGCAGATGGGCATCTATTCCTTGTTTTCAAGAACATGAAAGATGCTTAGAGGAAATAAGACCTTTAGTTAATATAATTGTCCTTGATTCCTTCTCATTTAAGTCCATTCTCAATTTATCACCAGGAAAGAGTTTTTTCCTCGGGGAATAACTTTTGGTAGATTATGAGCTATGGAGGTGAATGTATTGTATTCTGCCACAATAGTGGTAGATATTTTTCATCGATAGGGTCCTTCACTTAGACACTTATGTACATAATTTTTAACTTTCCTATTGGTTTATAGCTGTACTTATATGCTATTTCATTTTAATAACATATTTAATTCCTTTCCTAAAGGCACTTAGGCATATAGTCTACTTAGACTGTGAAATGGATATCTTAGAAGGAAATTGGCAAATTAAAATACTAATTAAGTATTATAAAGAGAAAAGAAAAAATTTCGTCATGAAAACGGGGTAGTGGGGTTAAAAGTGGTTTTTAAAATTCAATATTAAGTGGAATCCTTTAGCAGTGACAACTCAAATGATTATGATAGCCCATAGTAAAATAAATCGGTAGTAACATCACATTTAATATCCATCTGAATATTCTTTTGTTAATTGAATGATCAATCAAGTGGAACATAAAGGAAAGGAAAGGCGTGTCAAGAAGAAAGTATTCTGTTACCCGGGTCTTTGAACCAATCTCCGTAGGAGGAACAGTCTGGCTACTTTTTCAAGGACATGTCACGTGCTGCTTTGTTTTAGCTGTTATTTGGCAAATGAACCTTACGTTGCGAGAGTACAAGATCCTAAATGAATTTGAAACGCAATCCTACACGTGATTCTTTCTGACTTATCTACAAATGAAAATTCATACAGTTTCAAATCACAGTTGAGGAACTTCTACTTGTGAAATTATTTTCCTTTGGCAATGGGGATGGAAAAGATTTAGGAAAAAAAACACAAGTGCTGGCACAATTGACAGGAATGTTGGAAAAAATTTTTAAATGTTGGCATAAGAATTCTTTAAAAATTCTAACTTGCTCACATGTGAAATGAAAGTAAAAAAGCATCTGTCCCGTTTTATGCACACTGACTAAATAAAAATGAACAATTATATTCAGCAAAGTATAAAACTCATTAAAGTAAGGGATTCTGTCTGGCTTTTGGCGATCTTTATGTTATTTGTTCCATTGAATTAAAATATTATGTTTGAGTGCCGGCATACTTTGAAAAGCAGAGGTTATAGAGGGAGAACATTCTCTTTTCCAACTCTGATGACCCTAGATGAAATATGAAATTTTTGAGAGACTAAACACTTCTAATATACTTGAGAGGAGAACTTTGGATCTTGGCCCTTTCTGTCATTCATCCCATTTATTAAAGATCCATTTCAAGAATGCATGGCCCAGTCTTACCACTGTACCTATTCCCTGCCCAAAGGTGGTAGTCTATAGATTAGGTCTTGAAGAATTACCACTGTGCCTTTTTTCTTTTTAATTTTCCACATTTCATGTTTTTAATTCTACTACCAGATGTGGTCATATTTTCAGTGAAAACAAACAAGAGGCTTAGAGAATTTGAAATTCCGTTTTGAGTCCTTCAGAAATTAGTTTAAGTCAATTTTTTAAAGGCCAACATGACATTTTCAAATTGTTGTTTGAGTACTTTCATTGTGTTTTGGTGCTGGGGCAAAAAACGAAAAACAAAAAAAGCTCTTGGGAGCACTTGTTCAGATTTGAGTAAAGTTATTCTATTTTGACATGGAGTTGATGATTGTAGAATGTATTGTTATTTTTTTCATGCACAGTAATTAAAACAAAGAGCTCAACACGTGGTTTCATGATTGTGATTGCAAGTCCATAGAGAACCTAATTTCCTTTGACCCTTTATGTTGAACAGTTCAGGCCGTGGTACTTGCCTTGATAATGAGCCTCCCAAGCGTGACTTTCTTTATCCAGCTGTGGCCCCAGGTCAGGTGTACGATGCTGATGAGCAATGTCGTTTCCAGTACGGAGCAACATCACGCCAATGTAAATACGGGGTAAGAAGTCTCCATCTTTATCCTCGGCTAGCCTCATGTCTGTTCTTTCCTGACGCAAAGCTTCTTAAGATGGTTTATTTTATGGCAGCTGTTCGCATGGTGCTTAGGTGAACATAGTTGACCTCTCGTCACTTCATGAATGCAAGAATAGACTTTGGCATTGCTCTTTATTTGCTATCGTTTATATCATACTTATTTCTCAGTGTAATCCTGAGTTAGATGAGCTTAAAATTTCTGTTAAATTAGTGCAGATAGAGTTTTAATAAATTCGGTTGCATTTATTCATTAATACATTCGTTTAAGATGCCAACTTTATTTTGTCTTGTGAAATATTATGGTTTTGAAATTTTGCCCCTTCCCCCATTTCTGGCACTCATGTAATTGGGTTAAAGGGTATTTTTACACTGCCTAGGAGCCTTTGCTTTAATTCAGACTTGCTAGTAATGAGTCATTTCAAGTTGCTTCATCTACTGCCCACATTCCAACACAATGATTGAGTGGGGACAAGATGACATTTACCCAAATAGTAAAACAAGAAAAAAATGCCATTTTTTAAGTCGGCATCATAATTGACTCATCAAATTTGGCTATAAAAGAAAATGCATAAAGCTAGTCTTAGGCTTCATAGAGAAAGCTGTGTTTAGTACAGAGACATGTTGATAGTAGGATGTTTACATAAGCATGCTGAATTAAAAATATAAGATTAAAAATATCAGGTTGTAAAAGAATATTCAGATTTAAGGCATAGGTTTGAAAGCTTGGTCCCCACTTTTATGCAAATAGTGTTTTATGTGCCTTTACAAATAATAACAAGATAAAGAATTATGTTTTAAGGTAGTTAAAACTAAACAATATATGCAGTATACACTACCAATTGTTTCTCTTGGGTAAAGAACAGAAGAAAGTGATATCTTAAATTTCCCTTGGGTGACAAATAGAGTATTATGCTCAGTAGGCGATGGCAGAACCTTCTTTGGGCTAGATTTGAAGATTGTGTTCAACTACCTTTAGATCCAGAGCACTGAGTCTAGTGTTGGTTTTTCTTGTTTTCCTGTAAGGTATTGGCTTCTAGTCTTTTTCTATAGGGTTATAATCCTACCTTTCTCTTCCCCCTCAATTTCTTTTTCATTCAGAAACATTTAGTCAAATTTTAGTGTCTTGTCAGTTGAAATTCATGATCACATGAGATTAGAGACTTCTCTGTCAACTTCTTCTTACCTATGGTCTATTATTTCTTGGTTAGCAAGTGAAACTGTTCACCTACATTTTAGTTGTATTGGAAGTTGGGTTTTCACTTATCTATAAATGTCCATATCAGGTAACTTATGGTATTGGTTTTTACAGGATTTCTGGATTAATTTTTTATTTCTTGAATAAATTAATAAACATGCTGGCTTTTATCTATTCTCTCTGTCTATATTTTATTCATTTTAGTTGTGTTGATATGAAATGAGATTAAATAGTAATTAAGAAATTTTATGTTTCCATGTATGTTTCCCCTGTTCTTCTAGGTTTTATTTCTTATGCGCTATGTTTTTAAAACTTGGGCACAGATAGAGCATTTTGCAACACTATATGTTCTTATATATTTGATCACAAACACCTTTCATTTTGATTTTCAGCCAATGATGGTTTCTCTGGACTTCCATACTATATGAAAACGCTTTTAGAAAGCAAATTTAAGCTTGCTATTGCTAACAAACTTTCTTGCGTCATAAGGGTTTTTATAATTATTCCCACCTCTTAAACTTGCTCATCCAAAATTGTGTTTGCACAATGGGCAGCACTCAAACCCACACCAAATGTTGTCTGGTAAGTCCCACAGGTTTTAATCGATTCCAATGACCACTCTAGATAGCTGTAAGTGACCTTAGAGGTAGTGTCCAGGCACGCTTCAACTGGTATTAGAAGGGAAAAACAAACCAGCCCCTACTTTAGATTGCTGCCTGGGGTAGCGTGCTGAGTGACCTCCTTCGTGGTTGACTCTGCAGCTTTTGAGAGGGAAGTTGCTCCTGCCGTGGAGCCCCATGAAATGATTCCTCTTTCAACTAGTAGGTCTCATGTGCCACGGAGAATTTTGAATAACAGAGTGATCTATGGTAACTGCACCGATCATCAGCGTTTCATGATTCCCAGTTCTAAAACGGAACCGTACACAAAATGACATAGTAGTACCATGTGGTACACTGTACAGTGATTTCGAGGAGCCCTGCTAAGGGGGTGGCTTAGCAGTTGGAAGTCGTTAGTCACTTTGCAGGAGAGAGACGAGGCTGTCTGTTGCGGTGGAATTCCAAACTCAACAGGCCAGAGGAGAAGTTCGCTCCTGTCCTAGAGTCCCTGTGCGTCAGAGCGGACTAGGTGACCGCGACTTCCTTTTTAAAAGAAATGATTTCTAGTTTCAGAGAGTTACATAGTGCCTTTTTTTCTGAGATATTAATAAAAAACCATAATCTAATAGTATTGTCAGAAGAGGAAGCTAAAATTGCAGGATGTTATCCTCTCAACAGATGGTTTAAATCTGTCAGTTCTGTTTTCTACCCAGTATGACAATGAAATAAAAGAAAGATAGCAGATGTACTTTATTTCAGGAAACACTTTTTAATTCCGTTTATGTCATGAATATTTGTTTCTAATACTCCTTTTCAGAGCTCCCTATTTTGTCCTGAAACTTGGGGGAGAAAGAAATGATCAGGAGGGGAGCTTCCCCAAACTTAGTCTTGAAACTATTTGAAATGTTATAAATGTTCTTTACGTCATCTTGTGTCTGAGACCCTGAATCTTGGGCTTGAGTGGGGTTTTTAAATCTTAGATGGAGATTTAAAGCCCTTTTGAGACAAGATGCCAGAATAGATAAACAGTATGCAAAACAATATTGATACTGGATCATCTAAAAAATAAATCTACCAGCTGTTTTAGCAGATTTCTAAAGGGCTTTGGAGGTTTCCTGTAAATAAAACAGCATATCAATATGTCCAAGAAAAGTTTATTTTTATAACCAAATGCTTCTTCTTCTTCTTCGTCTTCATCTTCTTCAAGATCACTTTATCGGGAGTTCTTACAGCTCCTATAACAATCTACACATCAATTGTATCAAACATATTTGTATATATGTAGTCATCATCATTTTCTAAACATTTGCTTTCTTTTACAGGATGCTCCTTGAGATAAAGCTCCTTGAGACCTATTGTCTCGTCATTGTTTCCACTTCCACTGTCTCCTTATACTTGCTGGAAAAGCAATAGTAACAAAAACATACTTAGGAAATAAATCATGGCTAAGCCTACGTAACGTACTACAGAAGCTGCAAGTAATGTTTTAATTGAGCTTTTAATTTCCCAAAGCCAAACCAAACCAAAGCAAAACAAATCCCACTGCTAGTAAGTGGCCTGAGAGCAACCCAATATAGGGTGTCAGAGGCTGTAAATCTTTATGGACATAGACAACCTCATTTTTCTTCCACAGAGTGACTGGTGGGTTCGAACTGACCACCTTGTGGTTATCAGTCCAACCTTTATCCAATGGCACTATTAGGACTCCACGGGAGCAGAAAACCTCCTCTTTCTCCCATCTAGATTGAGAGTAGCCATATATAAACCATATGTAAATCTTTCTAGAAGCAGATAATCTCATCTTTCTCTTACAGAGTGCTAGTGGGTTCGAACCACTGAGCCTCCAGTATGTACCAAACAGTGCCGCTAGGATCTCTTGCTTTCCAAAAGCAACTGATCGGATTCATTCAGTACTCAGTTTCAGACTTGCCTGTGCATTTCTTTATTCTGTAGCTTTCAATTGTGTTTCAAAATTGTTTTTTAACATGTGTAGTGGTTCCTTACAAATTAAAGATATCCTTTGCATCAAGGGTGACACAAATGCTTTGTAGTTTGCTGGTAACTGGAAGGTTGGAAGTTTGAACCCCGTTTAGCACCACTCAAGAAAGACCTGGCGATTTACTCCCACATAAAACTCTCTGGAGCAGTTCTGTTCTGTGCTCTACCGTGAGTCAGACTCACTTTGACAACAATGTTTTGCGGTTTGGTTTGGTTTGGTTTAGGTTTCAAAACAAGAGACGAGAGCTCAGCCACAGGTGGATTTCGGCCCTAGATCATCTGAATTTTATAGGAGCAATCATGGGTGTTTCTGTCATTTGTGAAGTCCATTGCTGTCATATAGACTTGAGAGTCAGCGCATGAAAGCACAGTAGTGTACGTTGTCGTGCACATGGTTGACGTTGCCAGCTGCTAATGGAGCCTGTTAGCTCACGTCCACTTGAGTTGCCTTTGAAGAAAGGCTTGGTAGTTGGTTTTTAAAACTCAGGTGCCTTGCTCACCCTAATGGAATGCAGTTCCATCCTGACACATACGCTTTAGTTTTCTTCGTAACATTGATCAATTCTTTAAAAAAAAAATCATTTTATTGGGGGCTCGCACAACTCATCACAATCCATCCATCCGTCCGTCCGTCCATCCATCCATCCATCCATCCATCCATCCATCCATCCATCCATCCATCCATCCACTGTGCCACACACATTTGTACATTAGTTGCCCTCATCATGCTTAAAACGTTTGCTTCCTGCTTGAGCCCTTGGGATCAGCTCTTCATTTTTTCCCTCCCTCCCAGCTCCCCCCTCCCTCATGAACCCTTGATAACTTATAAATCATTATTATTTTGTCATGTCTTACACTGTCCGATGTCTTTATCAATTCTCAACAAACTGTTTATTTTACATCCTCATCTTGCGGCTGCTGTCTTACTTGTTAGTATCAAGTTTCCATCTGTGCAGAAGGGTTTTCTGTTTCATTTACTGCTGAATCCCCCATCCCTGCGACAGTGCCTCGTTCATGCCACATGCTTAATAAATATTTGTTAAGCACGAAAATTGTTATGGGTATGTGTAAGCTCCATGAGGGCCCGGGTTCTACCCAAATTGTCCATGGATTTTGATAAAATGATTAGTGTATGCCTGGCTCAATACGTAGTTGCTGAATAAATGTGTAGAAAAAGTTATTTAGTGGTGGGCTGGGGACCCCGAGATGGTGTATGCCAGTGCTCAGAGAACGTCATTGTGGCTGAGGCACTCAGAGCAAGCACCACGTGAAAGAAAGGGAAGAGAGAAAGGGGTCAAATCTGACCGAACCTTATTGCTTTCTATTAAGAATTCTAAGTTTGCCTCTTAAGAACATTGGAACACCCCACCCCCCATTGGAACACAATTGAAGGACTTTTCATGAATGCGATCATAAGAGTTTATTGATGCACCAGAATCACAGTGAGTCTTAGCGATAAATGTACGTTTACTGATTCCCCACACATACCTTATATTTAATACTAAAGTTGTACCCTTGATTCTAGGCAAAAATAGGCTTACTGTGGGAATACCAGAGGTGGTTTGGTCATAACTCTGAGGTGAGATGAGTGGAGGTGTTTATGCAGAGAGTGGAATTCATTGTTTTGATATTAGCATTGCAAAACCTCAGTATGTTGTCATAGAAATATAGATGAGCATATAAAAAGAAGATCTCACATAATTTTGGAAGCTAAATTAAGTAACTAATAATAGATAATAAAAATTAGCTCAGTGTTCTATATTGTTTTCTAATTTTTCAAGCAATGAGAAAATTTTAAGTTGATAGAGAAATACTCCGAAGGATGTGTAAGCAAAGCTTAAAGAAATGGAGTCCAATTAGCTTGTCAAAAGAAAGTTAAATGTTGGCCTCGAAATGATAATCAGGCTTTGGAACATCTATGATAGTTTGATTGCTGGTAATGAATTGCTCTCAGTCCATACCAAAAGCATTAAAAAATTTTTAGAAACAACATAGTGCTTTTAATTTTTATGGTTGGAAGGTTGTAGATTAGGTAGTTTGAAGAATTTCAAGTTATTAAATATTGGAGTGTTACACTGGGAAAAACTGTGGAATAATTTTCCTTGAAGGTTTTAAAGTTATATAAATATTCTACCATGTGGCTTGATATGAGTTTAGGAGAATAAAATGTATGGAATTCTTTTCTCACTGAAATCTTATTTGAGTATTTAGCAGATATTTACATGATAAGAAATTAATTTGGTTTAAAAATTTTCCTTAAATTCCAAGTCATGAATCATAGGCCCATAATCATGTGTATCCACAAAAATTAATAGTTTGTCCTGGGCTTGTTTCTTGAGATTTAAGAAAGAAAAAAAAAAAAGGACAACAATGAAATCTTTTCTTAACCCTTTCTAATTGGTGGATAACTCTGAAACCCAAGTTGCTAGGCCAGATATTTTGTTAGATGGGTTTTGTTTTTGCCTTTCTAGAATTTCCTACACTTGAATTATCCAAGTAACAGGATTAAACGATCTAAGGCTGAAATAAAGGTGCATTATCCTCTTTCTTTGGATGGCTACTAAACACCTGGTGCAGGGCTCCGGGGTCACCATATGTTGGTGTTCAGTTTTCCCTGTGTGATAAAATAAGTGACCTTTCTACTCCTCGGAGCTCACTCTTGACCTCTTTGGGCCATGGAGCCTTTATTGCAAGCAGCTGTTGAGAGATGTTACTGATAGGATAATGAGGACAAAGAGAAGAGAGGTCCCAAGGTGTCATAGGGTGTAGGGTTACCCAAGGGCAGAACATTTGTGCATGTCTCTCCTTATGGTTCTTACATTTAAAAACATCAAGCAGAAAACCCCATCTAGTCATAAAGGCACTAATATTTCCTCATGTATTTTTGCCTCCTTACAAAAATTTTAATCATAAAAGATGATTTTGAACTTTTAGGTTATGCCTTCTCACTGTATAAATGGTTTGTTTTAATTTTCCCATGTAAAATGAATGACTTCTTATCCCATTATGTTTGGCCTGTTATAGCTACTTGAAAAAAATGGTAAGATTGGAAGCAATTGTTCTGATTTCTTTTATTATTTTGAAAATGTCTTTAACTATAAAATGATAATTATTCTAATGCGTTTTTATGAACGCTAGTTCATTTGTTTATAAAGTTATTTTCTGCATTCAGATGTCTTAGCTAGTGTTGCTATAACCGAAATATCACAAGTGAATACCTTTAACTAAGAAATATATTTTCTAACAGTTTCAGAGGCTAGAGGTTTGAGTCCAGGGTGCAGACTCTAGGCGAAGGCTCTGTCTGACAGCTCTGGGGGAAGGTTCTTGTCTCTTCTGCTTTCCGTTTCTGTGAGTTCTTCATGTGACTTGGCGTATCTTTTCCCTTCCCTGCTTCCAAGCTTGCATGAACTTCAGCTTCCAGAAACCTGAAACCCGAAGAACTAGATCAGACGTTCTCTACCTGTGGGTCACAGCTCCTTTGGGAGTCTAACAACCCTTTTACAGGGGTTGCTTGATTCGTAACAGTGGCAAATGACAGTTATGAAGTAGCAATGAAAATAATTTTATGGTTGGGGGTCACCATCACATGAGGAACTGTATGAAAGGGTCGCCGCATTAGGAAGGTTGAGAACCACTGATTTAGATGGTGCCTGGTTACCACTACCAACCTCTCTAAAGGGGATATTTGGAAGTCTTGGAGAGAGTGGAAGAAACATGTCGAATGAAACTCAAAGTCATGAAAAAGAGTAGGCTCTCTGGTTTGAAAGAGACTGTTGGGACCCTCGAGTCTATGACCTTACACACCAAACTTGGAACTGAACCCACCTCCATGGCTCAACCTTCAGCCAAACAAAAGACAGATCTCCAAGGTGAACGATAACACCAGGGAGTTAAACACTCCTCAGAACAAGCGGTCATACAAGGTCAAGTGGGAGACTCCAGCGAGAAAGGAATGCTTCGTGCTGAAGACCCAGATTCAGAAAACCAAAAAGAAGACTATGCTGAGGACATCTTAACTGGAAAGAACTGAGAAAAAAAATTCAAACCTTGAGTTGCAATATTAAAAGAGTCTCTTGGGAAAATATTGAATGGTGCAGGAAGCATCCAAAGAGATAGAAAGATTATCCTGTACCAAACGGACCTACTTGACTATCCACCATGTCAGGAGGTAGCATATGAGCAAGAACCAATGGTACCAAAAACTAAGGTTCCAGGAACTGATGGAATACCAAGCAAAATGTTTCGACAAGCTGATGAAGCACTGGAAGCACTCAGCTGGCTCTGCCAGGAAATTTGGAAGACAGCTTCTGGACTGGAAGAGATCCATATGAGTGCCCATTCCAAAGAAAGGTGACCCAACAGAGTGCTCAAATTAGAGAGCAATATCATCAGTATTACATGCAAGTAAAATTTTGCTGAACATCATCTAACAATAGTTGAAAGTGCATTGACAGGGAACTGCCAGTGGTGCAGACTGGATTCAGAAGAGAATGTGGAACAATAGATATCATTGCTGAAGTCAGACGGATCTGGCTCAAAGCACAGAAAACCAGAAAGATGTTTACTTGTGTGTTATTGACCATGTCAAGACAGTTGTCTGTGTGGATCACAACACACTATGGATAGCCTGGAGAAGGACTGGAATTCCAGAACTCTACATCAAGCTCGTGCAGAACCTGTACATGGACCAAGAGGCAGTCGTGAGAACAGAACAAGGGACCACTGCATGGTTTACAATCAGGAAAGGCGTGTATCAGGGTTGTCTCCTCTTATCATGCTTATTCGATCTGTATGCTGAGCAAATAATCAGAGAAACTAGATTGTATGAAGAAGAAGGTGACGTCAGGATCAGAAGAAAACTTAGTAACAACTTGAGATAAGTAGATAACACAAATTTGCTTGCTGAAAATGAGGAGGGTTTGAAACACTTGCTGATGGGGGTCAAAGGCTGCAGTCTTCAGCAGGGATTACAACCGACTGTAAAGAAGACCAACATTCTCACAACTGGATCAAAAGTTCACATCCTGATGAATGGAGAAAGATTGAGCGTGTCTTTTGGGTTTTGTCTTGCTTGAATCCACAACCAAGATTCACGGAAGCATTAGTCAGGAGATCGAATGACACATGCAACTGGTAACTCTGCTGTCCAAGACCAGTTTAAAGTGTTTACAACTGAGGATGTTTCTTTGAGGACTAATATGCACCTGACTGAAACCTTGGCATTTTTGATTGCCTTATATGCACATGATAATTGGGCACTGAATAAGGAAGACTGACGAAGAATGGATGCATTTGAATTATGGTGCTATCGAATAATAAAAGTATCATGGCCTGCCAAGAGCGTAAACAAATCTGTCTTGGGTAAAGCATGGCCGGAGGGCTCCTTAGAGGCAGGATGGCAAGACTTTGTCTTACAAACGCTGGACATTTTGTCAGGAGAGGTCAGTCCCTGGAAAAGGACATCGTGTTTGGTAAAGCCAAAGAAGACATCTCTGGACAAAATGGATTGACCACAGTGGCAGCAACAATGGACTCAACCATAAGAATATTGTGAGGCTGGCGCAGCACGGTGCAGTGTTTTGTCTGTTGTGCACAGGGTGAAGAGGGATTGGAGTTGACCCAATGGCACCCAAGAACGATCACAACAGTTAACCTTAATTAGCCAGTAACATTTTCACGCTGACACACTTAAGCAAATGGAAAATCTGCTTGGTTGTGTGAAGATAATTTAGACGTTGATTTCTGGCAGAGATGATTCAAATCTAGATCGAATTAGATTTGATGTGAAATTGCTAACTCTTTCGGGAGTTTCTTGCAAAATTTCTAAAAGGATTGCGATGGTGATGAAATGAGACCACATGAATATGTCTAACATAAAAGTGGATGATGTGACCTGAAAAAGCCTTCGTTTCTTTCTTTTCTTCCTGCTAAGTGGTCATGTGCGTATGCTGGAGTACCACCAGCAATATGATATGAATTTAATTCTATTTGTCTATCTCTATCTTTGACCTTGATTTTCTTTACATTGAGCTAAAATCTGCTCCTAGCTTCTTGTGCCCATTGGTTGAACTGACTTCTCTTTTACATGGACTTGCATCTTTTTTTTCTCCAATCCCTTTAAATTTTGCTTTCTAAAGTCTGGGAGCATAGTTTACTTTAAAATCATAACAAATAATAAAAAAATTCAATTCACCAGGTCCCCCCCCAACAACATAAATACTTGGCAAAATAAAAATTATAGACAAATTAACTATAGTCCAACATGTTTAGTACAAGGTGTATTTTGAGCTAATGAAAAGTTTATGTACTATTGAATATTGAATTAAGGCATGATACTGTATAAAACATAAATCTTATAGATTCATGTGTGAATTGGAACTATTTTTATCACCTTTCCTTTATTAGGCAATCCTTCTAATTGGTTAGAAGTTGATATTATGGCATTAGCGGTCCCATTCCAAATTTCCATTGCCATGTACCAGAAATATTCATTATTGGGGATGATTGGTATTTTACCTTAAATTCAAGGGCAAGTCCAAAAGCCAAGTTTTTCCCTAAACACTTCCCCACAGATGAATTTTAGTGTTATATGGGGGGACCCAAACACACAGGCAATGATTTATTGCCATGTTGTTGTTATTAGGTACTGTCTAGCTATTCCAGCTCACAGTGAGCCTGTGTACAGCAAACAAAACCCTGCCTAGTCTTTGCCATCGTCATCATTTGTTCATATAGCGCTTGAACATAATCTTAATAAATCTAAATCATGCATATCTGAAAGATAACTATGTACTTGTAGAACTAAGCTTATGGTCATTAAAAAATTCCTTTTTGTTGACTAAACCATGTATTTCTTTAGGAAAATTTATCCACCTACTATGGTTGTCAAATGTTCTTCAAGAGATTTTAAAAAATGTATATGCATTTGACTTTCTTAGAGGTTAGGACTTACCTCAGAGTGTTATTCAGTAACATATGCATGCACAAATGAAAAGGAAACACTTATCCATCTATTAATGTTCTAAAATTTAACTACTTAGGGTAAGAAAGGTTTTCCTGAAAGTGTTCATTTGTTCTCAGTTGCTTTCAGGAATTGACCTTCTTCCTTACCTGGTATGAAATGAAAAATTTCTGAGTTTTTTCCTTTCAAGAGATTACCCCTATTTTGCCCCAAATAAGCGTCCTAGTTGGGATATCAAAATATTTCTTATCCAAGTGGATATTCCAATTGGGAAATCCATTAGCAAACTCTTGAGAGTCTTTGCTTTGCCTAGTTTGCTATCTTGGCAGTTACTCCCACACAAAAATTTCCAACCACATACTTTGGACAGTGATCTATGAAGAGTTAATGCCCTAGCAAATTTGAACCCCCAGGAGTTCACTGGGGTAATAAATTCTGTTCCAAGTGAGAATCTACTTTTCAAAGCACATCATTCTTTAAAGGATAAGACAAGTCTATCAGAGAGCTCTATTGTGAATCTTGAGGTAAAGCTTTTGAGAGAAAATGTCTTAAATACATGCAGTGTGAGTAGATTTTCAAGGTATATTTAGAAAGTATAGTTTCTGTCGCCTGACTGAACATTGTATTTTTCAGATAGGTATAAATATTGTCATTTCAGCCATATAATTTGCATCGTTTGGTCTATAGTAAACCTTAGGTTCCTTTCCCTCAGTCTAAAGTAACTTTAGACTTAACGATTCTTTTAATCTTAAAATTCTTATGAGATAATAGTATGCATGGTCCAATATCACATGATCTATGACTTGGGATACATAATCTTTTTTATACATTGCTCTAACAATGTTTTAGTGCTTTGTGAATGCATTTTTCCCAATAACTTGGAAGATATATATTTAATTATTTTATTTTAACTTGGAATAAATTTTGGGTCCTCATTGCCATTATTCTAATTCTGGCTCACAGCCACATTATAGGACAGAGGAGAAAGGCCCCACGAGAGCTGCCTGCCATATCTCTCTCACCCAGCGCTATTGTGGGTTTGAATCGCCAGTCTTTGGGTAGCAGCCAATCTCTTGACCACGGTACCACCAGAGTTTCTATATAGTCGGTACATATTTTAAGGTTCTAAAATGTCACACTAATGTTTTAATATGATGCTAAAAGTATATATTTAGGATCATACACTTCGAAACGATCTCATCCAGAACAAGGAATTAAGTAGTATAAGTACTCTCTTGTAAAAAAAATTAAAGCATTGAAAGCAAGCACATTGTGAAAATTTGGATTATAAGAACAGAAAGACTTTATCTTTGTACACATTGTTTTCTTTTCTAACACTTTAGCTCTTTTCCAACTTAGTAGTTTTTCAAGTAGAGCCTAAAATTATTTTCAAGTCTTTTAAATGCCTAATGTAGATTTTATATCTTCTTCGCACCCTTGTGAGGGCACTCGGAAGAGGCGCCTGAAGCTATCCCTTCAGTTTATGAGCCTCTGGGAGGCAGTTCTATTTGTAGGAATGGTTATCCATTGACTTCAACATGCTCATACTCTACTTTGTTTCTAAATTGTGTTTATTTAACATAAGTTTGTGAAATTGTATTTTGGGATTTTAAAAAAGCAGTAGACTAAGGTAGACTAAAAGCAGGAGTTATAGAAATTATTTTCTTATTTATCTTTCCATGAGTTATTATATTTTATTGGAAATATATTCTATATTACATACTTCTTTTTAAAATAAAAAAACCTTTCAGCATCAGTGTTGTTGTTTGATAATTGATAGAAAAAAGAAAACTTAGAAAATTTTGAGTATTTTCCTTAGAAGTAAGTAGGCTTTTTTTTAATGTCAGTTAAAACACTTCATTCAGGAATAGATTGGACACCGTGTCTCAGATTTTGGTAGGCTAATATGAGATAAAGAAAATGAAGGCTTTCAGAGTTCTTGTATTAGAATAAATGTTATCATTCTCCTATGCTTAGGTCAGATAATTAGAAATCATAGCAAAGAAGAGGAGATAGCTACAGACAACATCTGCAACCTATCAGTTAGGTAAATTCTACATAGATGTTTGCTTTTGTTCAGAACCAAGTTTTCTTTCATAGATGTGGACCAACTTGATGGACTGTCAATAATATAGCCAGAATAGCTCCAAGTAGTACTTAAACGTCAAAATATGTAAATTTTTTAGCCAATTCCTGCCCATGAAGATGATTCTTTGTTTCTATTTTGAAATAATCTTTTATGGATATCATAGTAGGTCAGGATATTGTAGAAGATTAGGGAAGTCATGTACCTGACAGTTGTTTGCTAGTAATTTTTAAGTTTGTACTATTTTTTATTTCTGGAACAAAAACCACACATGCACTTACTCCTACACATTCATTCGGATTTTCTCCCTGCTGTGCCAGGAGAAACCTGAGGCTGTCTCCTCTTGTAAAGATTTACAGCCTCGGAAATCTTAGGGAGCGATTCTACTTTCCCTTATGGGATCTCCAGAAGTCAGACTTACTTGATGGAATCTGGGTTTTTTTTGGTTTGTTTGTTTCCTTTTATATTAATGAAATTCCTGTTCACAAATGTAAAACAGATCCTAATCAATATTCAGAGATTGTTATCATTATGATTCTGACTCACAATGACCCCAGGCACAGCAGAATGCAACACTGCCTGGCCCTGCACCATCCTCCCAATTGCTATAGGTGAGCACCTTGTGGCAGCCATTGTGTCATCCAATCTCCGCGAAGGTATTCCTCTTGTTCTATGGCCTTCTCCTTTACTAAACATGGTGACCTTTTTTAGGGACTAGTTCCAACTTCACTTGACATCCTCACTTCTAAGAAGTGTTCTGCCTGGACTTTTCTCTAGGTGAACTTGTTCATACTTCTTGAAGTCTATGGTATGTTCAATATTCGTTGCCACCAACATAATTCAGAGGGATAAATTCTGCTTCAATCTTCCTTACTCACTGTTGAACTTTTACATCCATATGAGGTGACAGAAAAATACTATGACTTGGGACAGCCACCCATTAGTCTTCAAAATAGCATATTTGCTTTTTATCTCTTTAACTAGTTCTTGTACAGCAGATTTATCCAATACAATACATACTTTGGTTTCTCACCTGCTGCTTCCACGAACAGCGCAGGTGGCACAGTGGGCTAAGCTCTGGGCTGCTAACTGATAGGTCAGGGGTTGGAACCCACTAGCCATTCCACACAAGGAAAAGACATGACAGCCTGCTTCTGTAACGATCTGCAGCCTTAGAAACCCTATGGGGCGTTCTGCACGAATTCTAAGGAGTACTTTGTGGAGTCACTGTGATTCAGAACCTTAATGGCGGTATGATTTGGATTTGGGATTTTGAATTTTTTGGCTTCCATGCATGTTGATTGTTGATCCAAGTAAAATGAAATCCTTGACAACTTCAGTCTTTTCTCCATTTATCACGATGTTCTTTATTGGTCCAGATGTGAGGATTTTTCATGTTTTTACAGTGAGATTAATCCAGATGGAAGGTTACAGTCTTTGACCTTCTTCAGCACATGCTTCAAGCTCACATTGCTTTCAGCAAACAAGAGTGTCATTTGCATATTGCAGGTTATTAATAAAACTTCCTCTAATCCAGATACTACATTTTGCTTCATATAGTCTGGTTTCTTTAATTGTTTTCTTAGCAAACAGTCTGGTATGCTGGAAGTATGGTGAAAGGATGCGACCTTGACAAATACCTTTCCTGATTTTAAATGATACAGTATCTCTGTTCCAAGAACCCCCTCTTGGTCTAGATTACAGTTTCTGCTTGGACACAATTCGGTGTTCTGGAATTCCCATACTTCTCAGTATTAATGCATAGTTTGTTATTATCCACAGTAGAATACCTTTGCATAGTTAATAAAGCTTCGGGAAACACATTTCTGGTATTTCTGTTTTAGCCAAGATCTCTTTAACATCACCACGGGTATCACTTTTTCCATTCCCCAAATCCATGTCCAATTCCGAATCAGGCTTGAACTTCTGCAGTTCCTGTCGATTGGGCTGCTGCTCTCAGATTTTTTTGTAGTGAAATTTCCCTTACTTGTGATATTAATTGCAGTCTGTTATAGTTTCTACTTTATGTTGGATCATTGTCCTTTACAACGAGCATGGCTATGCTTCTCCTCCAGTTAGTGGTCCAGGGATCTGTCTTACAGATTTCTTGGCACCGAGGAATGAGTGTTTCCAGTGTTGCCTCTGTTAGTTGAAACATCGTCATTGACATTCTGCCAATTTAGGGAGTCACATTTATCACGAATATCTCAGGTCAGTGTGGACTTCTTCCTTCGATGCCATCGCTCCTTGATCACTTCTGAAATGCTTGAAAGGTTATCAATTCTCTGATACAGCGCCTACCTATTCCTATACTCTTTCGATGTTTGCTGCATCCTTCAATGTTTTGTGCTTAGAATCCTTCAATGTTACAGCTCAAAGCTCAATTTTTTTTTCTTTCAGATTTGTCAGTTTGGGAACTGTTCTTCCCTTTTGATTTTTGACTCAATATCTTTTAGCACATTTCCAATGTGTTACTTTGTCTTCTTGATCCTCCCTTTGAGATAATTTCCCTCCTTTACTTTAGCAACTCTAGCAATTTTCTGTTTCTTTTTGCACTCGGTTTGGTCTCCCCCATCCTCCTGTCTTTCCAATAACCTTTTACTTCATGCATTATATCCTCCATGTTTTCTACAACTCAGCTGGTCTTTAGTTATTCATATTCAATGTGGGAAGTCTATCTTTGAAATGGTCTCTAAATTAAGGTGAGATGTACTCAAGGTCATATTTTGTTCTGATAGACTATTGTAATTGTCGTCAGCTTCAACTTGAACTTGCGTGTGAGCAATTGATGATCTTTTCTGTAGCTGGCCACTGGCCTTGTTCTGACTGATGGTATTCAGTTTCCCCCTTGTCTCATTCCACAGATATTTTCAATTTGATTCCTCTGTATTTTATCTTGTGAAGCCCCTGTGTGTAGTCACTGTTTACATTGTTTAAAAAAGTATTTGCAATGAGTAAGTCATTGATCTTGCAAAATTGTATCCTAAAATTTCTGGTATGGTTTGTAGAGCCAAGGCCATATTTTCCTACTACCAATCTTTCTTTGTTTCCTACTTTTCCACTGCAAACACCAGTAATTGGCAACACATATTGATTGCAGAAGTTGAAAATCTTCAACTTATTCATCTTTGGCATTAATCTTTGGTGCATAAACTTGCATATAGCAGTATTAATTGGTCTTCCTTGTATGCATATAGATATTATCTTGTCACTAACAAAACTGTACTTTAGGATAGAGCTTGAACTGTTCTTTCTGAAGATGAATATGACACTCTTCCTTTCTAAGTGTCATCGCTGTCACAGTTGACCATATGAGGGGGGTTTCAAAGAGTACATGGAAAAATTCCACGATCTGTTCACTTCATTTTTCTGTGACCTTTTTGAAAGCCCCTTGTATGCTTGTCTGGTTCAAAATATACTTTACCATTTGAATCCCAAGGTGAGATAATCCTACTTTATTCCCTAAAATAATAATGACCATGACGAATGTTCAAAAATATTTTCAAATGTGTAACCCATCTGCCATATCAACCATCTCCAAATTTACCCTCGATGTGCCAACAGCACATCTCTGACGTGTCGGTGAGCCTCTAGATAAGGAGCAGGGGCTAAATTTTGCAGAAGACCTGCTTGGGAGTTTAGTCTCCATTTCTGATCAACTTGCTTTCGCCTTCTTTCCTAGGAAGTGTGTAGAGAGCTCTGGTGTCTCAGCAAAAGCAACCGCTGTGTCACCAACAGTATCCCAGCAGCTGAGGGGACACTCTGTCAAACGGGGAGTATCGAAAAGGGGGTAAGTGCCAAAAGGGGGGTTGTAGCTCTTTGAGATGTGGGGGGGAATTGATGAAGTTTCGTGCTAATATTCAACAACTAGGAAATCATGTTTATTCATTTTAAATGTACTTAAAAACTGGGGGGAGAGGGGGAAATCTAGCCTGAAGGATCTGTTCATATTGTAGTGTCCGTAAAAATGCATTGTTTAGGAAATGACTGTGAATAACTATCTTCTGAGTTAGTTTCACTTCTCTGTAGGTAGGTGTATGAATTGTATTTGTGGAACAAAACCAACAACAATCATATAGGCATGCAGCATTGTCTGTTTAATCATGTAATTTACTTTTTCCCGAAAAACAATTGTGAGGAAATAACATGAGTTCAAATGAGATGTTGTAAGTATACTTTAAGTCGAGTCCATGTTTAAATTGCAATGGGGGGCAGGGACTACTGTGAGTTTGTATTGGGTCAATTCTGAGTCACGGCTCCCTTACATACCACAGGATGAAGCCCGGCTCAGTCAGGGTCATCTTCATGATGTGTCCATTCTACGAGCATGGTAGCCATAATAGAAGAAGAATAAAACAAGTTATTGAGCATAGGAATTCGTTTTAGTTCGCTATTTTAATTTTCAAAAATATAATCAAGAATTACTCAACGAGGTCGGAATGACTGTACACGATTCCTAAGATTCTCTTGGACTTGCTGT
This sequence comes from Tenrec ecaudatus, assembly GCF_050624435.1. Lineage (NCBI taxonomy): Eukaryota > Metazoa > Chordata > Mammalia > Afrosoricida > Tenrecidae > Tenrec > Tenrec ecaudatus. Next base: position 62,139,594 of record NC_134531.1, on the reverse strand, counting down.
ATGCGTACATTCTGAATGTAGACTGAATGCACGGCAGCAGCTGTGGATCCTCTGTTCTGGCTTCTTCCATGCTGCCTGGGCTGCTTCAGCAAAGATTACGCTGAGTTTCAGTTTGCGATCTGATGTTTAAATAAAAAGAGCGCAAGCTTTGGGGCAGCTGTCACCATTTATTCATCTTTGCTGACGACTTCATTCAGGACCCATGACCTAGTGCCGTGTTGATGACTTTTCCATGCTGAGTTTGGAAATGTTGGTAAATTATGCTAAATGCATAAATTGATAGGGTCATTTAAAAAGGATTAACGTGGGTTTTTAAAAAAAGATGTTGTAAGTAGCCAATAAAAATAAAAAGACCTTCACACACTACCAAAAAATTCCTTCTTCTTGTTCTTTTCCACCAAGGTAATAGAAAATATTGAGAACCACATTCTTGAAGCAACAGCCTAGATTTATTTTGGAACCAAGAACTCTTGTCAGTGACAAGTAGCAATTTACATCAATGAGGATTTAGAAAGAACACGCAACAGTAAGGGGGAAAGTCACAGCGAGAACCTCTTCTTCTGTTTGTCATTGATTGATGATTATTCTAGTTGATGTCGTCCGTGCACTGTGGTTGCCGATCACAAATCTTTTATTTTACTTTATTTTGTAGCCCCAAGCATGAAAAAAAAAATAATTCTTTTAAACACCCCAAGGTCCTCTTGTAAGCATCCTAAACCTTATTAAATCAGTTCAAATAAGTGAGCCGCACCAGGAATGGCTATCCAAGAATGCAGAATTGAACCATTCATTTATATGATCCACATACTTAAATATTTAATAATTTGTGCTTAAAAGCAAGGTCCCCAAATATTCTATCTTATCATTATGGCCATGGATGTGATGAAGGCGACTTGTTTCTTAGAAATGACAGTTTTTATTGTCAAATAATATTAAGCTAAGGATATTACATTTAAATGTACCTAAGACAAATAGGCAATGGAGGGAACATTGCTTCCAATGAAAACCACAGAATTCCAATATGTACCCTTGACAGGGATGGAAACGCTCTGGTTAAAGAGCCTCCTGCCGACTCCTCCGCCTTTTCCTGGACCCTTGTCAGCTGTTGACGAGGCTCCGCAGAGCAATCTGGGCTCTGTGGAAAACGATGGAAGAAGCTTGGAAGTGTCACATTTCTGTGCCAAAGGGCCATTTAGATTCAAACACAGTAGTGGAGTATAGTAAAGCCAGTGTATGGCAGGCCACTCTCTAAAATCAACGTACAAGGCACACCGAAGCCGTTCTTCCAGAGACAGGGAAGTTGTGTACAGAGTTTTGAGAACGGCACAAAAAATTGTAAAAACGATTCAATGAAGGGATGAATGGATCAAGGAATGCCCCATAGCTCTCCCAAACAAATATAGAATTCAGACTTCTGGGAAAGAAAGAAACAGAGTGCTAGGGTGAGACATTCAAAAGATGCTTCTTAGTCATTTTGAATGTCTGAGGAGACTTGCAAAGAACTCAATTTGCATTTGTAAGGGACAAAAAAGAAAGCAGATTTGAGCACTTTTCTTGTACTGGTTGTATCGATCATATTTTCACCTGTATAAATATTATTTTCATGGATTTTAATAATTTTTCCCTTAAGTGAAAAGCACATTTAATGTTGCCAAATGTAGATTTCTCCCCCCCCCCACTCCCCGAAAGCTATATCTATTTGGAAATTTTGACTCAAATCAAACCAGCGATGCAAATAGCTAGTGACAAAATTAAAATGGAATTTTCAATCAGACTGGTCGACATTGGTCAGTGTGTATCCTTGAATCTAAAGGTGGTTGGCATCTCTAATAAGCATTGAATCTAAAGGTGGCTGGCATCTCTAATAAGCATTGAATCTAAAGGTGGCTGGCATCTCTAATAACCATGATGATTGTGACGATAATGAGTATTTTAGAAGCACTGTGTGAACTGCTGGTGGCACTATTGGGTAAGCACTGGTCTGCAAACGGCAAGGTCAGTAGTTCAAAGCACTAGCTCTCGACGGCAAATAGAAGATTCTTATTCCTGTGAAGGTTTGTAGCTCAGGAACACTGTATTTGGGTCACTGTGGTTTGGAATCGACTCGATGGCACTTGCTTTGGTTTACTGTGTGCCAGGCCTTTGTTGCTAGGCACTTCAAAACCATTGTCCTGCTTACTATTACTAAAGATCCTCTGAGATGGTTCAATATCAACTCTATTTGACAGAAGAAGAAGGGAAGACCGTGGAGCCCAAGACCACAGAGTACTGTCGTGGCAGCTTCCAGCTAGGTGTTTCTGATACCAGGGTTGAAATGGTTGCACCTCTGCATTGCCTCTGATTTTGTTTTCGCTCAACTCGAGAAAACTCGCAGAGAAAAAACGATTTTCCTTGTCACAAGAGTAAGATGGGTCACTAAGCCTGAACGAGGTGGCGATACTATTTAATGCGACCCTGGAATATCCAATGGATTTTTCACCCAAACTACCACAACGCCCCATGGCTGGAACACTTACCTAAGAATATCTGATGATACGGCAATTCCAAGAGGTTCCACTGTCACATGAGTGCAAACCTGTTCCACATAGTCCAGAGACACTGTGAGAACGGCCAGAGTAGCAGCTCAGTGAGGGCTTTTTTGGTTTGTGTTTCTCCAAAGGGAAGGCACAATGTAATCACTCGAGCAGCATCCTGAGTATTTGCAACCCTTAGATGAGGCTGGGCAGGAAGCCCTCTGCCAGACTGTCTCAGCTGGAAGTCCCGAGCACCTCAGAGATGAAGTATGAGTTAGTGTGTTTCAGAAATATAAACGGAATACCCATGACCTCTGAGCTGTTGGGTTTTAAAAGTACTTTCTGCAGAAAGAAGAAAGAACCTATATTTGGTCTAGCTAGCGGAATAAAACTGAAGCTGCTCATGGTTTTCTGCATAAATTTTTTAAAGAAAGAAAGAAAAGAGGGAGGAGAGGCAGGACTGAAGAGAAGGGAGGGTGTGCTCCAGTGACAGCACAGGCTTATTCAGAGGACTGCGTCTATGATGATCTCGTCAAACTCTGGCTGCAAAAGATATGGGAGCCCTGCCCAGGGGCTCAGTTCCACAAATGTTCCATGTAAGTATGGGAACTCTTCCATGCACATTTCGCAGATGGAGTAAGAAATATGGTCCCCAAAAATGAAAAACTGATCTTTGCGTGAGTCCTGTGGGGGTCTGACATCGCTGCTACAGTCATTGGACGCTTGCCTGAATAAGCCATTCACGGACAGAATACGAACCATCTGGCCTGAATGGGTGTGCTCAGGGACAGTAGCGTTAAGCAAAGAAGGACATTCGACGAGCCCGCAAGGTGCGCCGGCGCTGCACGTCCATGGGCCAGCCTCCTACAAATCAATCAACGTCCTCTCATAGCCAAAGAACTCTCGTTGGGTATGGCCCCAGCAGTGGCCCATTAGACATAAGTCCGAGAGGTGCCATAACTAGTAAACAAGTAACTAGTAAACAAGGGTTTAGTTTGTACAAACTCCAGTAGTAGTGTTGGCATTGCTACTGAACAAGATGTCCAGGGCAATCAGAACGCAACACTGGCTAGCCCCGAAGGTGACCACAAAGGAGGCTTTAATATTGTTGCAGGTGTCAAGAGATCGATTTCATGTTTCTACAAGACCCAGGTAGAGATGTAGCCCAGCCTTTGGACTCAAACATAAGTGACATTGATGTCTAATATCTCTACATGGAAAATAGAACTGCGTTAGAAAAGGATTACCTTATGCCCTTCTACAGCACTGAGTAGATACTAGGACATTTGTGGTCTTATATCTTAATTCATTTAGGGTAGAATATAATATGTTTTGACTGAGTCTCGAGCTATAAACACAGGAAGTGAAGAAAGAATAGCTCTTCCAATTGCTCTCGAAGTTTAAATAGTATGGGATGACAAATTCTGATTTAAAACTTGGCCTGAAATGTAGCCACAGCACCCCCGCACCTGCGAAGCAGAAAGATAAAGCTTTGAATAGCTTTGTGCTCCATCCCGCAGCGCCTCTGACCTGGGAAGAATGTTCTGTGTTGAGTCACCAATATCACTTCCGTTCGAATTTTAGAATTTCCTTAGGGGGTCTCTCATTCCAGGTGCTGGCTGGACCCAATGCTGGCTGCCATACAAGAGCCACCATAATTCCATCCTGAAATGGTCTAGCTGAAAAAATATTTTAAATGGTTTTACTTAAAAATACCATATCTACTTAGCATGAACATTCCTTTTTGGAATTCTGATAAAGTTGCAAAATTAGATTGCTTGGTTTGTGTCTTCCTTAGAGAAAATTCTCCATTGGTTAGTAGATGATGAGATGCAGCCAGCTAATAAAAAGACATGTCAACTAACAAATATTGATTCTTTATAAAAATTTTAAAACTTTAAAAATAGAGCTTAACACCTATATACTTTATTTAGAAGGACTACGAAAAGCAAGAATGAATGCTATGAGACTTTATTCTTTTCAAGTAGAATATGAATTGTTTTATTTTTTCATTCTTTCTGAATTAGCAAAAGGAAGGCCACATTTATCTGAATAACTTTAGTTGAATTAACAATGTTGTTTACAACAATCTGAATGAAAACTAAATTGAATGTATGCTTTGAAAGTAAAGATTAAAAATGGGTTTGAATCCAATATTGAACTTCCCCACTTTAATAGAGATTTTATTGATTTGGTAATTTCAGGTATAAAAAGGATAAAATTAGAAGCTGTATCATTCCAAATTCTCATATTGATGTATTTGTCAAATTTCTATACTTTGAGTTGCTTTATTTGGTGTAATCAAATTATTTGACTTAGTACTTATTTCTATTTAAAACCTCACATATTGGTTAATGTACTCTTCTAGAAAGTTAGTTCAAGTCATTTGATCTATCTGAAAATGTATGAGGGCTTCTTAAATTAAAAATTCACCTATAGAAGTTTATCATCTTAACATTGTATTTTACATCAAGATAACCTGCTGGAATTAAGAAGTAGGTGTAACATGATTTTCAAGAAGTTTCCTATGCTACATAGGCAAGAAAGGTTGTAGAAAATATGTATACCTGTGTCCAAATAAAATATAGTAGTAGCTATTTCTACATACATAATTTTCTTCTTTTAAAAAAAGTTTTATAAGCACTTTGTCCACATATACAATTCAGTAGTTCAGCCATACCAAGGAGAGTTGCACAATCTTTTTAAAAAAATGCTTTTATTGGGGGCTCTTACATCTCTTATCACAATCCATACATGCATTCAGCGTGTCAAGCACATTTGCACATATGCTGTCACCATAATCATTTTCAAAGCATTCTCTTCCCATTTGAGCCCCTGATACCAGCTCCCCATTTCTTCCTCCTGCCCACCCTCCCTCATGAAACCTTGATAAGTTATAGATTAATTTTTCCATATTTACGTCATCCTCCATCGCCCCTCACCCACTTTTCTGTTATTTGTCCCCCTGGGAGGGGGTTGTAGTTGATCCTTGTGATTGAGTCCTCCTTTCTCCCCCACCCTTTCCTAATCCTCTTGGTATCGCTACTCTCCCTGTCGTCCCTGAGGGGTCTACATACATATTTGTCATTGCTGCATGGGTACTAGTATATGAGGTGATATCAAACAGTTCAGGGAAAACTTCTGTTATATTTCAATGAAATTTTCCACAAAGTTTTTCAAGTCCCTGTATCTAGGAGCCCAGGTGGTGTAGTGGTTTTGCATCGGGCTGTTGTTAGCATGCTCGGCTGTTCGAAACCACCAGCAGTTTTGTGGGAGACAGGCTGGGATTGCTACTCCCTGACACAGGTACAGTCTCAGAAACCCCCAGCATTGGCTCGGTGACAGTGAGATGGTTTGGGAGGACACAGCTATAACGAGCTGTATAGGCATTGCGACTGAACCCCGTGACCTGAAGGGCCAAGTGTTTCTCTCGAAATATTTAGATCGATTGGCAAAGCACAGGACATATAGGTAATGGTCTATTTCCTAGTCTGGTGAGTTGCATCTTGGATATTCAAAGCTTGTAAGCAGCCATTTAAGAACCACCGATTGATCTCTTCCTACCTGGAGATAAGAGAATAAAAAAGAAGGAAGAGGAGGAGGCGGAGGAGGGGAATAATCAATCTAGGAGAGAAGGGACAATCAAGAGATCAAATGATGTCCTCTATTTGGTAAATCTGTTGCATAAAACCTCTTTAAAGTGTTGAAAAACAAGGATGCTCCTTTGAGGACTAAGGTGTGTCTGACCCAAGCCGATGTATATTCTATAGCCTCATATGTCTGTCAAAGTCGGACCATGAGTAAGGAAGATTGAAGAATCGATGCATTTGAATGGTGGCCCTGGCGAGGAATATGAAGATTACCATGGATTGCCAGACGAACAAGCAAATCTGTCTTGGAAACAACTAGAGCCAGAATTCTCCTTAGAGGCAGGATGATGAGACTTGTATAGTCAAATGTACAGTTCTATTATTAAATACCTGGAAACCCACATTAGTCAGGAATCATGTGACCTGCACAAATTCGTTTTTTCCCTGAAAAAGACAAAGAATGAAATATTTTCTCCAGAAATCCTGGGGAGAGTCAAAGAAGTTTGAAATAGCATATACTTGCGGCTATTTTTTTTTTAATCTCTAGAGGTACTTTGTATTTTATGTTACACAAACAATCCATTGAAGTTTATTGGAATATTCTTTAATGTCTTCAAATAGACAATCCTGTACCATTCATTTACTTTCCCCCAGTGATTTTTTGGGGTATATTTTTGCACAGATAATTTCTTTCCTTTTAGTGAGTCAGTTTGAGCAAATCAGCAATATTTCTGGTATCTTTAGTTTATGATATCTCCATATTGAAAAGATGAATTGTGTAGACCACAGGAATGCTGACATTCCCCTCAGCTTTAGATGAAGCAAAAAAACAAATATAAAATTACATAAATCAAGTTTTAATGTTATTTAAAATAAGTAATTTTAAGTTTCCCACTTGAGAAAGGGGCAGAATTTAAGATTAACGACTTTGGAATTTTTCGGGAGCATGTGTTACCATTAATTGAAATCAATGAAAAAAATCATTAATTACTTGGCAGCACTGCCTTACTCCATTACTCACATAGGAAAATAGACACAGGCATATATAATTTCTTCTGTGCAACTCCAGGTAGTGAAACAGATGTAAAGCTGGTGTTTTGTTGGCTCACTGTGGAGATTTTTGTGTACGCACCGCCCCAAACCCACTGCAATCAAGTCGATTCCGACGCACAGTGGCCCTCATTTTCAAGTGCCTCTTTCTTCAGAGGAGCAACTGGTCATCTCGAACTGCTGACCTCGTGGTTTAGTCACTCAGTGCCACCAGGGCCATTTTATGTAGTGATAAGTCTATTATAACAGTTTTCTTAAAAGAAAAAAAGACATTATAAATGTAGTTGGTCTTCAAGACCAGTAAGAAGGTAAATCTAAGACTGGCTGCTGGAACATTCTCTCTCTCTCTCTCTCTCTCTCTCTCTCTCTCTCTCTCTCTCTCTCTCTCTCTCTCTCTCTCTCTTTCTCTCTCTCTCAGGCGTATCACCAGCAACGGTGCTCCTAGAGTGTTTATTATATTACTGACCCAGCCAACCACTTGTCTCATCATTTTAGATACAGGATTATCCCTGTCTTCATGATGATCTTCATTGTCCACAACTTATTATGTAGCTTAATAGTCTTTGTATATGAACAGTTATTCAGCTTAGGAATAGAGTGTTCTTGGTAAATAACCAACTAAAATTTGACCCCGGCTTCCCTAAATTTACCCCGGCTTCTCTAAGTTTTAGGAGACAATAGATACTTGTTGAAGATCCTCCTAAGAAGTCATTTGTGTTGTCTTAGCTACCAACATATTCACTGAGTACTAATGACATGCTAGCGACCTAGGAAAGGCAGATAGATTTGGGTCTTTTCATCCTCTGATATATCCAGTTCCTTCCTCCCATGTACTAACCCGAACAGGAGCATTGCATAATTTAGCTAGTGTCTTCCTTCGGTCTATGCATTTATGTTGCCTGTCTACGGCAATCGAGGCATTCACTGTTCAAACAGAACATTCCTTTGATGACAAGGATGTTCTACGTCTGTTCTGTCAAACCTGGTGGCCACGAGCCACTTCTGACTATCAAAACAGCAAACAAGAAACTGGTGGTGCAAGTCAATCCAAAGTCCTGGTGAGCCCATTTTCTTTTTTGGGCAGAGTGAATTTTCACTCTACAGGGATATCTAGATGTGACTTCGTGGAGGCAGATGGTCAGGCCTCTCTTCTGAGGTGCCTCTGGGTGACTCTACTTACACTCATTTGATTATCAGTGGAACCCAGAAATGTGGCTAGTGGGTCCAAGAAGCTAAAATTGGATTACACTTCAATTTAAATAAATGTGTGGTTCACGGCTGTTATATTGAATAGCACAGGAATGGTTTTAGTCTACGTGCTTTTGTATTCTAATGATAATGAGAAACAAACAATAAAGATATACTTTTGAAATAAGAGAAGTCGTGACCTGTCGCATTGCGTGGTGTGAGGGAGCTCAGTGGGCGGAAGTCACCGTTAGGACTTCTTCAGAACATTGTTGTCCAGCATTCTCTGATAGTGGCACTGCACCTGAGACGGAGGAGCTGTTGTTTGTGGCTGTGGAGTCTGTTCAGACCCATGACGTAAGGAACCATATGAGGAGTATTCCCAGAAGTGTCAGCAAATAGAAGTACGTTAGGGAAGGGGTAAGCGTATGTATTCAAAACTGGAAGAAGGCTGCTGGCGAGTCGGAAGTCGTCAGGTCCCGGGGAAAATAAGGCTGAAGCGGGCTAGCTCACAAAGGCCATAAATGCCCACAGTTAAGGGCAGTCGGAAACCATTGCGTTCTAACAAGCAAACATGCTGGAATAAGATATTAAAAACAAATCTCTGAAAGCCTTCTGGAGAATGGGTGGTAGAAAGAAGCGGAGGCAGGGTAGCCAAGTGAGAAACGCTTCCACGTGACCCGCTTTGTCTAGGATGGTAACGGTGGTGGTGAAAAGTCAATGAATTCAGGGTCTATCTTAAGAGCAGAACCAACAAAGTTGATGGTAGAACTAGTATAACAAACGGGCCGCTTGTCAAGCGTCACACGATAATCTCTATGCATTTTAATATAAAGTTGAAATTTTATTTCACAACCTAACATAGATGACACTTTCAATTCTAATAACCATGCTACCTGTTGTTATTGCTCTAAACATGGCTTCATAGCATCCTAGTATAACATTTGTTGAAGTTATAATTCAGAAAATGGCACCAATAAAAGTCTGCACATGCTACCCCCTCCCCATTTTTTTCTTTTAAGACTCATTTTGCCATATTCTGTGAATAAGATTTATCATGCTTGAGTTATGAGCTGATTATGCAATGGCAGTGTCTCTGCAAATTATTCCTGGCTTTCCACTTATGCACAGTACGTGTGGTTTATTGCAGAGTCAAGCTGAGCACAATTCCAGTACACATGTTCCTGCAGGGGCCATACACATGGCTTGTCAGTGTATATAAGGGTTTTTTTGTACCCAGTCCCTTGTGTCTTGGCATTACTTTTATTATGTCTGCAGAGCTCGGGGAGATGAAATGCCTCAACACATTCTTTTACTATTGTAGTCTCAACCAGTCTTTTCTTTTCTTTCTTTCTTTTTTTTTAAAAGAAAAAGCAATTACCATCATAAAAATTCCTTACTGGGGAACTTTCCATATTGCGTTATCATTCCATGAGTCTAATAATAGTGGAATATAAAGAAAAAAATGTGAACTGCTTAAATATCTGAAAAAGATTTTTGAGGTCTTAGTTACCTTTATAATGAGAAACACTAAAACCCTGGAGGAGGAGAACCAAAGAAAAAGAAGCAAGGTTGGTCTTTGAAAACTTTTGGTCCGTGTTAGAGATCTCTAACTCGTGGTCTGGCTAAAGAGAACTTGCATATCACATGCACCTTTACCAGTGTCTAAACACAGCTGAAGAAGGATCTGTCTGCTATCTATTGGGAGATTGCTAATGCCTATAATTGGCCATTGCCTGACCTTTATGTATTTCTATCCTGGTAGCCCTCTCTGCCCGAAAGCTAACTCTTGTGTTTTCTGTGAAATCTTACAGTGGTGCTATCAGGGCGATTGTGTTCCTTTTGGCACTTGGCCCCAGAACATAGATGGGGGCTGGGGTCCCTGGTCACTATGGGGAGAGTGCAGCAGGACCTGCGGGGGAGGCGTCTCCTCATCCCTAAGACACTGTGACAGTCCAGCGTAAGTAGCTAAAGTAAGCCGGAGCCAACAAAAAGACACAGTTGGAAATGATTCAAAGCTGTGGTTTCACATGTTATCTGTAAAAACGTTTCACTCATGAGCCAAGCGCTTGTCTTCAGAATAAGCAATAGGCGCGGGCAAGTGGAGGAGCCTCGTTAGCCTTTCTTTCCCTCCCTCTCCCTTTACCATGTAACTAAACAGAGACCAGGCAAAGACAAAAAAAGAAGAAGAAGAAAGAAAAGCAAAGCATTGTGGATCTATCCCAGGTAGAGCCAGACTTTTAATCTAGTAATAATCAGATAGATTTCCTTCTCCAAAATCTATTGAATTATGGATGAATCAAGTCTGGTCTTAGCTACATTACCACTATTCCCTGGAGAGCTAAAGTCTTTTCACATGTCACATAAAATTATTACTGCTACATTAGTATTAAAAGGACCAATGAGAGCACTTCAAGGATTGAAATGCCTTGATTCGCATCACAAATCACAATGAAAAGAATACTGCCCATGTGTTAAAATAGTTTCCATTCACATGCCCCCATTAATCATCTTGCGAGCGGCCTCCACTTTTCTCCCCATGACTGCTTTATGCAGGTGAGACTGCGCCTCTCCCACCACTCTTCCCTCCAGCCAGAGCCCCCCTGGCCCACGGCCCAGCTCCGTCAGTATTCTTTACTAGGGGCATTGAATCTTCCTCCCAGCAAATGCCTGTTGCGGGGACAGGTCCTCCAGTTAAGCATCCCAGTCCTCCCCTAGACGAAAGTCCCTTAGCTGCTGCAGGTCAAGCACTTCCATTTTTGTCTAAAGAAGCATAGGTTGACGGCCCTTTTTTCTAGGTTGATTTTGGATGCTGAAGGATATTATAATATCCCTTTGGTTCTCCCCACCTGGCCCCCCCTCCCCCCATCCCTGGTTATGCAAAAGATTCTTGGTTTTGTTGTTTCTCTCAGGACCCTACAAGGATAGGTAATCTGGCCTTCTTTTCTACCTTTTTTATAGCTTGAAAAGCTTTGCCTTTATATTGGTTCAGTATCCCCATCCTCCCATTTGTACTGGTCACTACCTTCTTGCTAATGAAGCACATTGTTACCCAACTCACGTGACATGGGGCCTGAAGCCCAATCATGCTGCAGCCAGCCCCGCCGCCCCCGTTTTTGTCTGATCAGCCCATTTCTATCGAGCTGGTTCACCATAGGCCGCTTGCTCTCCTGGCCTAGACTCAGTTTTCCTGGGCACTTAAAATACATACTTTAATGGAACTTTTAATTATCCCATTGATACGATTGGACCAAAAAGATAATCAAGGTTTGCGCTTTAAAAAACAAGTTCAGAAGAAATTGCCCGAGTTCAATTGTAAATTAATCATCAAACATACAGCATAGCACTAGCAATCCCATATATGAGGCAATGGTCTGGATCTTTCAAAAAGATGAAATTATTTGCTTTGTCAGTGTTTATATTCAAAAGTACTATGCCCAGATAAAGCATAGAGCCTTCTCTCATGTTACATACTTTAAAGATTAATTTGTGAAAATCACATATTTGACATTTTTCTTACTTTCTCATAAATGCATGTTTTCCAAAATACTTATATTATGCAAAGCCATCTGATTTTTAGATGTTGTTTTTTAAAAAGCTAACAATATTTGAAATGAGATAGAAATTCATTTCTGCAGTATTTACTCTGAATTCAAGAGAGTTTAGTGTTTTCTTTTTGCTACCAGTTGGAGGAAAAGAAAATTTTCCATTTCCTACTTGGTGAACACAACACAAGATTAGGATTTTGTGGAATAGAATCAAATGGCTTTTCATTATAAATAAGTGTTGTTTGTGTTTTTGTTCTGTGGGAGAAAGATGTGGCAGTCTGCTTCCATAACTGTACAGCCTTGGGAATCCTATGGGGCAGTTCTACTCTGTCCTGAGTCAGACTCGCCTCCACGGTAGTAAATGGGTTACTAAAATAATTAGAAAAAGACATTAATTTAATTGAATTTTCTTAAGTAAGTCAATCATAACAATGAAGAGATCTCTAAAGTTACTTAATAAATCACCTTAATTTTTATTATCAACAACTATAATTATTAATGCTAGCAATCACCGGTCTGATTATTTTAATAGTTAATAAACATGTCAGAGCTTATGTTTTCTAAATGTAAACTTTAGTCATTTTTTGGTAAAGGGAAATATATACTATTTATGTGCATAGATAGAGTCACATGTTAAATGAAATGTTTTTTTCAGACCTTCAGGAGGTGGAAAATATTGCCTTGGGGAAAGGAAGCGGTATCGCTCCTGTAACACAGATGTAAGTAAAACCAAAGTCTGCTATGAAAAATCAACTTACTTTCCCCCTAGAGCAGGGAAATGTTTAAAATTGCAAGCTATTTGATCAGAAATCCATGTGTGTGAGGAGTCACATGCATTTTAAAAATACGACGTACTTGGGCTCCATCCATTCCATGAACAAAGGTCAAGGGGACACGCTGGGACTAGGTGTAAGTGCACGCTCCTCCAAGAGGTACAAAGAGAGAGCACACACAGTCAGGCTGTGTCTGTATAACACTAAAAAACTCACCGTTGCTATCTTTCTTGGATCCCCTAATATGAATCTTGTGTCCTGATCCCATTTTAGTTCAGCACTATTAGAAGTCTTAGACTCCCAAATAATCCCTCATCTTTTCTCATCCTATCCAACATCTCTCCATACCCCTTCTTCTATTTCCCATGCCTCCCTGGCTACTAGAACTCCTCCTTTGTGCCCTGTGGGATTCGTGAGCTCCAAAAAACAAAAGCCAGTTCCCATGAGTCAATTCCAACTCAAGTGACTGAGAGTCGAACTGCCCCATAGGGTTTCTAAGGTTTTAGTTCGTGTGAGAAGGAGCCCTGTTCGTGCATTCATGAAAGCCCTGGGCTACTAACCAAAAGGTTGTTGGTTTAAACCCACTGCCAGCTCAGTAGAAGGAAAATGTGGCAGTCTGCTTCTGTAAAGATTTACAGCCCTGGAAATCCTATGGGACAATTCTACTCTGTGTTATAGAATCATTATGAGTTGAAATGGACTTAATGGCCACAAATCATCTTTATTTCTTTTTCTAAGTCGTTTTATTGGCATATGCTTCACGTATCATCCAATTTGATTATTCAATCACACTAAGAAGATTTTGTACAACTCATCACCACAATCAATTTCAGAACATCTTCTCATACTCAATGTTTTTAGCTCCTTCTTTCCTGCCATGCCCCTAGGCAATCCAATCACATCTCTGTAGATCCAGCTATCTTGGATTTCATATACAGAAAAGAACAACAATGATTAGACAAAACAGAAAAATCTCAATCAAAAAGAAAGCAGAAAATATTAAAAATTGAAACAACTTTAGAATGTGTCAAAAGAGAGATCAAATGACAAAGTAGGTCATTTTAACCAATGTGTTAGCCCGGGTGTGTAGACAAGCAAACCCAGTGACTCTCATATGTGTAGAAGAAAGAGCTTTATATCAAGAAGTAATTATATATCACGAAGGCATCCCAGCCCAATCCAACTCAAATCCGTAAGTCTGATGCGAGTCCATAAGTCCCTCTTCAGACTCCTGCAGCCACATGCTGGTGATACCAAAGTGTGAACTGAGAAGCAGGATGCTCACAGGCTAATGGGCGCAGAGTCACGTGGATCCAAAATTTGTGGGAGCATGGCAGGGTGCTGACAGCTCCCAGGGTCCCCAGCACCGTCCCAGCAATCAGGAAGGCAAATTGGCAGAAAGGGAGCCATTCCCAGTGTCTCTCACTCATACCAAAAGGCTTGTGACATGAAGGAGGTGTCATCAGGCTATGACTTGATTGACAGGTTGAACTCTGTCCCTAGCCAGGAGTGTGTAGTTGACATAAGGGAGCTTCTAATTACCACAACCCAACTACGGCCGCCATAACTGACTTGATAGTGCTCTCTGGGTGATAGCAGGCTGTTCACACCCCTTGACCAGGGTCAGAGGGGGGGTCACTGAGCCTTAATTCATGCAGAGACCCGGAACGCGGAGTTGGGGCTTCCATTGTCTTCCATAGTCTCCTGTAAACTGGTGGTGTACAACTTAAACTCTGATACCATTCTCTCCTTTGGATATTGATTTCATTATTTACAATCTTTGAATCACCCAGGTGAGTGTGCTTCTTTCATGTGGACTTAGCTGATACCTCATGTAGATGGCTGCTTAGTTTAGGACAAACCTTTAAGACCCCAAGTGGTATTCTTCTTGATAGCTGGATACTACACTGTGCTATGACTCCCATATTTTCAGTGGTCTCTTCCTGAGGGTGAGTACAACCATGTCATAAGAACTAATTATTCTTGGATTGGGATTAGAATTAAACATGAGCCCAAAATCCATTCTTATGCCTATGGTTTATATACATGTCTCCGGTTCCCTTTGGAAACATCAGTATCATTTAATGATATAGAACATTATAAATCCTCTCTCGAGGACATATAGTAATTCTATTGATATTGTCAGTTATTTAGCCAGTGGTATAGAATTTAAAATGCTATCGAGAAAAGGAAAGTATACAAGTGTAGGCCAGCTTCAGACTGTAATACTCGAATTGTTGACTTGTACAGATTAAATCTTTTAAGTGGCTTGGCACTAATGAACAATCCTTAGATAGGAGAATTAGATTGCCACACCTTTCTCCTTCATAGAGAGGCTTGTAGAATCGAATCACCTGCCTTTGGGTTGGCAGGTGACTGTGACCTCTGCTCCACTATCCCAAAACAAAAAACAAACCCATTGCCATTTAGTTGATTCCAACTCGTAGTGAACCTGAAGGGCAGAGGAGAGCTGCCTTATGGGGGCGTCAGGGCGGTGGACCTTTATAAATGGAGACTGCTACATCTTTTCCCCATGGAGCAGCTGGTGTATTTGAATCACTGAACTATTGGTTAGCAGTCAAGTGCTTTAACCCTGGTGCTACCAGGGCTCCTTAAATCCCTCTATTTGACTTGAAATTTATTTATTATTTTTTTTGTCACCTTCTTGTTCTGATAAAAACCTGTTCCCTTCTCAAGAGAGTGCTTCTGCACCTGCTTTGTCTTCAGCGATCGTGTCGGGATAGGCTGGGTGCATAAGCAAATGTGGTGAAGAAAGCTGATGGTGTCTGGCTATCAAAAGATATAGAGTCTGCGGTCCTATAGGCTGGAAGATAAACAAGTGGCCATATAACTGAGAAACAACAAAGCCCACATGGAAGAAGCACACCAGCCTGTGAGATCACAAGGCATGGAAGGCATCAGGTATCAGGCATCAAAGACCAAAGAAAAAAAATCATAGCATTATGAATAAGGGGGAGTGCAGAGTGGGGACCCAAGGCACATCTGCAGGAAACTGGACATCCCCTTGCAGAAGGGAAGTGGGGAGGAGTCAACCCAGTCAGGGTGCAGTATAGCAATGATGAAAAATAGAATTTTCCTCTAGTTCTTGAATGCTTCCTCCCCACCACTACCATGATCCCAATTCTACCTTACAATTTCGGCTTAACAGAGGATGCACACTGGTACAGATAGGAACTGGAAACACAGGGAATCCAGGATAGATGAACCCCTAAAGACCAGTGGTGAGAGTGGTGATAATGGGAGGGTGGCGGGAAGGTGAGGGAGAAAGGGGGAAAAGATTACAAGGATCTACATATAACCTCCTCCCTGGAGGACAGGCAGTGGAGAAGTGGGTGAAGGGTGATGTTGAACGGTGTAAGATATGAAAAAATAATGATAATTTATAAATTATCAACGGTTTATGGGGGAGGGGGAGTAGAGAGAGATGGTAAAAATGAGGAGCTGGTATCAAGGGCTCAATTAGAAAGCAAATGTTTTGAGAATGATGAAGGAAACAAATACACAAAAATGGACACAATGTATGTATGTATGATTGTAATAAGAGTTGTATGAGCCCCCAATAAAATATTTTTTTTAAAAAAAAGAGAGAATGCTTCTTCTGAAACCCTCTACAGTGAGGCCTGCTATTTAACCCTTGAACAATGGCCTAGAAATGGGTCATCATTCTGGTTTCTTGTTACTCCTGATTGTCCTGCACTTTCACCTCTCAAATGTTTCAAACCAAAATCACTGCCATGAGTTGATGCCAACTTATAGTGACCTTGTAGGACAGGGAAGAATTGCCCCTGAGGGTTTCCAAGGCTGTAACTCTTTATGGGAATAGAAATCCTCATCTTTCTCCTGCTCTCAAATGCTTCTCCTGCCTTAATTTTCGGTGATTCAAATGAAAGTCCACATGACTATTCCTACATCTTCCTATATTTTTACATTAGCATACAAAAATATGCATAAAGTTTTCATATATATATATATTTGTTTAAGATCATCCAATAATGGTTGCAGCAGTACATTGACAGAGAACTTCCAGAATTTCAGACTGGATGCAGAAGAGGATGTGGAACAAGTAATATCATTGCTGTTGTCCTGGCTCAAAGCAGAGAATACCAAACAGATGGTTTATTGCCTATGCAAAGACATTCAACTATGTGGACCATAAAAAGCTATGTATAATCTTGAGAAGAATGGGAATTCCAGAACACTTTGCTGTGCTCATGAGGAACTTGAACATGGATCAGGACATAGTTTTGTAAACAGAACAAGAAAATACTGCATGGTTTAAAATCAGGAGAGGTGTGCATATAGGATTGTATTCTGTCACCATACTTGTTCAATGTAGATGCTGAGCAAATCAATAGAGAAGCTGACTTATATGAAGAAGAACGTGACATCAGGATTAGGGGATGGCTTATGAACAACTTGAGATATGCAGATAACACAACCCAGGTTGTTGAAAGTGAAGAACACTGGAAACGCTTACTGGTGAAGATCAGGGATTGCAACCTTAAGTAGGGATTACAGTGGAATGTAAAGAAAGCCCAAATCCTCACAGTTGAACTACTAGGTAACATCAAGAGCAATGGAGAAAAAGATGAAGTTGTCAAGGATTATGTCTTGCTTGGCTCCATAATCAATGATCACAGGAGCACAAAGCACCAGTCAAGATATCAAAAAACATGTTGCATTTGGTAAATGTGATGCATAAAACCTTTAAAGAGTATTGAAAAGTAAGGATGCTACTTTGAGGACTAAGATGGACCTGATCCAAGCCATGGCATTTTCTATCACCTCAAATGCCTGTGAAAGTTAAACATTGACCAAAGAAGTCTGAAGAAGACTTGATGCATTCTAATTGTGGTGTTTGAGAAGAACATTGAGAGTACCATGGACTGCTAAAGGACAAACTGATTTTTCTTGAAAGAAGTGAGGATGGCTTCATCTTTCTGTCATGAAGTGGCTGACAGGTGGGCTTAATAGCCCAATATTTGACCCACTACACCACCAGGCCTCCGTTTGTGTTCAAATAGCTAAATAGAAAGATAATGGTATGCCCAGTTTGGGTTCTTTGTCCTACATGGTCTGTTCTTAGTCTGGGAGCTCTGCTGAAACCTGTTCCCCCTGGGTGAGCCTGCTGGCACTTGAAATACCAGTGACATCGCTCCCAGCATCACAGCAACACACACAAGCCACCACAGTTTGACAAACTGACAGGCAAATGGTGAATTAAAAACAAGTGGTGCACTAAGGTAAGGACAGACAAGGAAGATAAACTTGGCCCCCCACTTTGGAGGGAGAAGCAACTGTAAACTTTATGCGTAGTTTGGAAGTACTGCCTAATACCGAAAGCCTAAACTAATGAAGCAGAGTGTTGTTGGAGACGCTGCTGAATAGGCCCCTCAGGTCTGAGGACACTTGACACATGACTGAAGAGGAGACGGTTCCTTGGAAGGAAGGTGACCATGGTGACATGAGTCCTGGAAAGCTTTTGGGATGGAGACTTCGGGATCTTCATTTCCCGATGGGATATGACTCAAGGTAAAGAAAAACTGTTGCAAAAATCTTCTAATGATTGTTACTTGGAATGTGTGGTATGAATTTTGGAATACTGGAAGAGGTCAAAATGAGATGGAGTGCATGAGCTGAAATGGACTGTTATTGACCATTTTGAATCAGAAAATCATATGATTTACTATGTTGGGAATAACACAATCAAGAGGAATGGCGTGGCAACATTCATTGTTAGAAAGGACCTTGCTAAATCCGTGATGAGGAATATATGTGATTGGATTATATCTATCGGCCATCAAGAAAATCCAATTAATACAACTACTATTCAACTGGATACACCAACCACAAAAGCTAATCATGAAGAAATTGAAGAACTCTACCAATGACTTCAGTGGGTAATTGATCAAACATGCAATCAAGATGCATAGAAAATTATTGGTGATTGAAATGCAAAAGTTGGAAACAAAGAGGAAGGGGTAGTAAAATATGGACTTGGTGATAGAAATGAAGCTGGAGATCACATGATAGAATTTTTCAAAACCAATGACTTGTAGATAGCAAACTCCATTTTTTCCAACAACACAAAAGGCATTATACACATCGACTTCCCCAGATGGAATACAGAGAAATCAAATTGACTACATCTATGGGATAACATGATGGAGAAGCTCAATATTAGCAGCTAAAGCTAGACCAGCATTGGACTGTGGACCAGATCATCATTTGTAAGTTCAGCATAAAGCTGAGGAAGATTAATACAAATTCACAAGAGTCAAATTATGACCTTGAGGCTAGTCCATCTGAATTTCGAGGACTCTTGACTCAAGGACAAGGTGTTTAAAGTAGCCTCACATGCATGTGAAAGTTGAACACGGAATGAAGAAGATTGAAAAAGAATCTTTAATTTGTGGTTTTGGAGAAGAACAATAAAAGTACCAGAGGCTGTTAAAAGGAGAAACTGGTCTGTATTGATATGAATAAGGAAGGCCAGAGTGTTTCTTAGGGCCAAGGATGGCAAGACTTCATCTTACATACTTAGAACATATTGTCAAGACAGACCATTCGCTGGAGAAGAACATCATGTATGTTAAAGTGGTGAAAAAGAGGAAGTCCGGCAATGTGATGGATTGGCTGCATCAGTAGAGTGAGGCACAGGAACAACTGTGTTCAGTGTTCTGTTCTGTTGTACATAGTTGTGTACATAGTTGTACTTGTTGTACGACTATGTAAAACAATAGTTTAGTTGTCTTCTCTGCTCCCTTTGGACTTCTGTGATCTTCTTGATTTTGTAAGGTAATTTTTTCTTAAAGAAAATATATTTGATATATTTTTGCTATTATTTTTTCAAATATATTTTCATATCTTTATCACCTTTCTTTGTGATCTAGCTTCAATTCCAGATATGTTAGACAACTAAATGTTTTACAACAGGTAACTGAAACATTCTTTTTTAAAATCTGCTATGGTCTGGGTCGGAGTTATCATGGGGATGCCCTGTGTCACAAATGTGTTTTGTGCGTCTGTATAACACAGCACACAACATGGTACACATGGCTCACTTGCTTAGAGGTAACTTGTGCTGCAAAAACTAGGCTGTAACTGAATGGACAACACTAAAGCTTTTACTTGTCACACGTTTTCTAGATTTATTTGGAGAGAAAGGACATCTAAGTTGCCCATCCTGCTAACTCTGTAAAGCAGACGGTTAGTGGAACAGAAGCCGACGTGAGCTGGGTTGGCATCATGGCTGTGACAATGAATGGGCTCAATCCAGCAGCAATTTTGAGCTTGGCACAGGGCTGGGCCTTTTTTTGGTTTTGTTAGGCCTGGGGTCCTTGTGAGTTGGAGCAAGAACACAACAACCAAATAGTGATTCTACTGAAGAGAATTTGTGCCACTATGTAATATAGCCAAAGAACCCTGGGGATGCCATGTTTAAGGTTTTTGGCTGTGGGAGAAAGCTGTGGCAGCCTGCTTTGGTAAGAAGATGGACCAGTGAACTCTAAGCGACAGTTGCTCTCTCTCCTGGTGTCGCTAGGCCTCAGAAGCAACTTAGCACCAAACAAGTACAGATCAAGTAGCACGTGAACTCAAACAGTACTGACACAAATGAGCAGCAGAGGAAACGGATGCCGTATATAATCCCCATCTACTCGATGGTCTTTCTTTTGCTCAGTTTGACGAGTTTCCCTGTTAGACAATATCTTAATGGGTCTGATTTTCACACGTTGCCTCATGTCTTTATAACTCAGCAAACTCAACCCTAAGCTGTTGTCTCATTTCATCTTTTTTTTTAATGGTAAGGTCCCAAGTTCTTTGTTAGGACTTATCCTTGTCTCTTCCAGTTTCTGCTAAGTGTACTGAATTTGTTATTGCTTTATTAGTATTCTGACTTTAGCTGTCTGCGTCTAACCCTATTCTTTTCCATCTACCTGACATTTGTAGTGTGAAATTTCCCACGGTGAGATTTTTCAGGAATGTGTGTATCGTATATAGAAAAAATTCCTATGTTAAAAGATCTATTTGAAGAAGTTCTCTTAGGTAGACTATATAGAAAAGCGAATTCAGTGATGTAGCACTTCGGGTGAGTTGGCTGAAGTTAAAGTAAGAAGAATCATGCAAACACTTGGAGTGAGTGTTGCTGAAGGAGCGAGCCAGGGCTACAGTGTCTTGGTCCTTTGCTCCAAAAGCACAATTGCTTAAATGTTCCTTTTCTCTGTTACCCTAGTTTCTGTTATGTGTGTGCTACCCTAACTTAAGGGATTTAAGAGGGTAGACTTTTGTCCTATCGGATTAGCCTCCTGACTAGAAAATATTTTTACCTACAAAGATATTATTAAATAACTCTGGAAGAAGGTATTACAAAAAACTTTCCAACGAGTCTGTGTCAATTTGATAGTCAAGAAATAGAAAACACTTCCTAAGTATCTCAGACTCTGTCATTTGTGTTCCAAGAACTTTTCTTGAGGCTCAAAGAGGGGGAAATACAAACAATTAATTCAGATGACCCTGGGAGCGTTTTTGTTTCAAAAGTTTTATTGACACATATTGTTCAATCACATCAAAAAGGGTTGTCCCGTCCTCACCACAATCAAGGTCAGAACATTTTTTCCATTCTTATGCTCATCATTATTAGCTCCCCATTTCCCTCCAAGCTCCCTTTCACCCCCCAAGGAGCCGTTAATCTAGTTATGGTCTCTGTAGACTTGCTTATTCTAGATTGCGTATACAGAACAACATTAAAAGAAAGAAACCAAAATTGAACACTAACAAGAACAATAATAAAGCAAAGCAGATAAACAGAAAATATTAAAAACCAGATCAAATTATAATGCTTTTACCCCATTGTTTTCCATTCATCTGACAGTTTTAGTGCAAAACTTCCCAGAAAGAAAATTTTCAGGAATGAATGTAGCCTACAGAGAATAAGTTCCTATATTAAAAATCTATTCGAAGAAGTTCTGTTATCGAGACTAAAGCACAGAAAAGAGAATTCAATGACAAAGAACGTAGGGGACATTGGTTGACGTTAAAGTAAGATTGAATAATTCCAGTTGTTAGCTTCTAGGAATACATATAAATGAAGAAAGTAAAACGGTAGGGTACATTATAAAATTCGTGGGAAAGAGAAATAGTGTAAGGCTGGAATAGGGCCAGTGCCTTACCTCTGCACCACCAGGTTTGCCCACGTACTGAAGGTGGGTCAGACATTGTGCTGTGAGCTCCAGAGTGCACAGAGTGAAGAGGAAAATGCAGTCAGCTCTAAGATCCATAAGGTCTGGTCGGCATGCTGAAAGGAGAGCTGCTCATGAAGGGGCTTCCTCAGTACTCCTCCCATGTGGACTGCTAGCCTCGCTGGATTGGATTCTAGCACACACAGGACTCCTTTTAATAAGGTTAGGTGAACAATTAGAATATAAACCAGTGTAGACCAGTTATAAAAACCAGAAAGCACAAAAATAACTCATTTCAAGTGTTTTTTATGCTCATTTAATTCCCAATATTTATTTTAAAAAGATATTATAATGAAATATTCAAACCATTGAATTAGAAAACCAAAAACAAGATGAACGACCCTCAAGGAGATGGACTGACCCAGTAGCTGCCACAATGGCAACTCGCAAGGATAACAGAGTCAAACTGTGTTGGTTCCCTAGAGCACAGAGGCTCTGTGAGTCAGAGCTGTCTCCATGGGACTAATAGGACTGACAGGTTTCGAAGAGCTCTCCAGCGGAACAGAGGCAGTGCTTCCTTCAGCTCCTCTCTGGCTTAAAACAATTTCAAGAAAAGTGGCCTACAGAGATAAAAGAGGCAACTTATAAACAGAAAATCTTCAATCACTAGAGATGTAAACATATATCAGAAAAAGGCGACTAGCTGCCACATTGGCCGACCTACTTTCAACAGCAATATAACCAACCGAGAGAGCAAAGATTATTCAGATCCCGGGCCTGGAGATGAATGATCTGCCTTAGGATGGAGTAAACATAATTTATTCCAATAAAGTACCTTTGAGTATCCTAGAAAGCCTCTAAATTCAGATGGCAAGAGTTCTTTCTTTGGCATGCACATGATGATCTCTAGGACAGAAAAGCAAGTAAAGCAAAACTGTGGTAGGAACAAAGTCTCTCTCTCTCTCTCTTTCTTTTTCTCTCTCAGCTGCTAAGAAAGTAGGAGCATTAATTAAAGACATGGAGAATTTGATAACATTTTGTCTCATTTTAAACCAGATGCTGTTTATGCCTGAGAACTTGTTATCATGAGCTAATCTTATACATACAGCGTTATGGAACTTGGGTTCAGAGGGAAGAACTTTATGGAAGTTATGATGCAAAGAGTTCGTTGCTTAGAGACACAGTTCTTAATCTTTGGATTGGTTGATTAGATCTTGGTAGTCTTACAAATATGCAAAGGTAGGCGACAACATCATTGTCTGATAGTACCATTATATGAATATTATATCCCCTTTTAAAAAATGAGGAAACTACAGCTCATCATAGATTCCCCCATAGTGATCATCTTGTGAAAGTTGTTTGCTCAGGATCTGCTCAAAAAATAAACTTTTGATAGATTAAACCTCAAGGATCATAATATGTATCATATGTACAGAACCTTATTTTTAATATCATTTTGTTGGGGACTCATACATCTGTTATCACAATCCATACATATATACATCCATTGTGTCAAGCACATTTGTACATTTGTTGCCCTCATCATTCTCAAAACATTTGCTTTGTACTTGAGCTCTTGGTATCAGCTCCTCATTTTTTCCCCTCCTTCCCCTCTCCCTCCTTCCTCATGAACCCTTGATAATTTGTAAATTATTTTGTCATATCTTATACTGTCTGACATCTCCCTTCACCCACTTTTGAGTTGGTCTTCCCCCAGGAAGGAGGTTATATGTAGATCGTATCGGTTCCCCCTTTATTTTTGTTGGCATAAAAAATGTTTTATTCCAAGGAGTTAAAACTAATATGCGGTATGTTGTGAGAGGTTAGAAACTGATGTTTACGTTGTGACTACTTTTTATTTAAAAGCGGAATTTAAAGGTTAATGTCAGGGACATTTAATTGAAGAGTTTATTTTTTTGATTTTAGTAAAGAGTATAAATATGACTATCTCAAAGTTATAAACCAATTTGTGTATCAAAGCTTCAATAAGACATGTCAGCTACTAAGAGAAGAACCTTTTTTCACATTTCTAAGAATTTTCTGGTTGCTTTGCTATTTCTCAAATGCCCCAAACAACCTTATTTTTCCTATTTGCTTACCTGTTTGATCCTATGACCAGGATAAAACTTCTGATAAACAGAACAAACAAACAATAACCTGCAGTTCCTCCCCAAGTTGGATGGTAAATCACATTGCTCTCCACCCCCCCCCTTTTTTTTGGTCAAGAACTAAGATCCCTTAACATTTTCCCAACATTTTATTAGGACCTAGTCCATTCACCATACCATTCTATAGTTCATTCATAACAAGCAGTTTTGTACAATCGCTACCACAATCAATTTCAAAACACTGCCTTCTTTCTTGAACTCCGTTATATAAACTTCCCTTTACTCCCCAGCTACCATGCCATAGCCCCTAGGATCCCTTATTCTAGTTATTGCCTCTGGAGATTCACCCATCCTGGGTTTCACACATCGAAAAACAGAAAGAGACATAACAAGGAGTCAAAAGGCTACCAACAATGACAAAATGAAACAGAAAACCCTATATAAAAAAAAACACAACACAGAAAATATTAAAAACCAGACAAGCACACAGTGTATCGAAAGGGAGATCAAATGATACGTTTTTAACCATTTAAGTCAGATTTATCATTATAATCTTCTTTTAAAAATATTTTTATTGGGGCTCATTAGGCTCTTATCACAGTCTGTACATACATCACTTGAGCAAAGCACCCTTATACATTCGTTGCACTCGTCATTCTCATAATTCACCTTCCACTCGGGTTCCTGGAATCAGCTATGTGTAACCTCCTCTCTGGGAGATGGGCAATGGGGAGGCGGGTGAGGGGAGACACCGGGGAGTGTAAGATAAGATATAATAATTATTTATAAACTATCAAGGGACCAGGGGTGGGATCGGGGAGGGAGGGGGACGGGGGAAAAAAAGGAAAACTGAGCTCTCCCCTTTTAAAGATCTCAGTGTCTCTCCTTTATGCATTAAAACTACAAACAAAAGAAAGTATGAAGCCAAGGAGGTTTCCGAGTTCTCTGAGAGCCGTCGTAAAATGTCAGCATAGCTGCTATAGCATAGATTGTATACCCAGGCATTTTCTCCACACTTCCTTTTCATCTATTACTTAAGAATGTGAAACCGTAAACAGGTAGACAGGACTATTACAGCTTATATTTGCACATTGGGTTGTAGTGTTGTTTGGGGGGGGGGGCATGGAAGTCAGAATTAAATAGGTGTAAGTTTATCTTGACTTTGTCACCAAACTCCAGGTAACTCCTAGACAATTGGATATAATTACATTATGCTTTCAGGGTTGCTTTGAGAATTAAAAGAAGTAACACATGTGAGATATCCAGTGCTCGTCCTTAATTGGTACTTTATACCACGTAGCCATTACCATATACATGTATGTGTTCTAGATTACAAAGTGCTTCCCCGTATAATCGCAATACAGCTTCAAATTACTTTTATGAAGAGGAAGAACAAGTATTAAAGGCCCGTCTTTTAAAAATGAAGACACTAAGCCTGAGCCACAGGCTAGCACCATGGAAAGGGGCCAATTAAAGCAGAGATTTTCTGGTTACCTGACTCTTATCACAAATGGAAGCTTTTGGAAGAGGATTGTGTCAAGAAGTTTCTCTCAGAGTTTGGTCAAGGTTGACATTGTCTTCTAATCTAAGTGAAGAAAAAGGTACAGAGTTAATGCATTAATTAATAGTGTTATAACCTGGTCCTGAATTATAATTAGAAAACCAATATGTACGGACCACTTTATTCGTGTAAATATTCTAATATGCCCATCAGGGCAAAATATAGCAGGAGCGAGTGTCATTGATTTTCCCTCATTTGGTATGAATTTTATAGAATGTGTTGTTTTGAAAATGAGGATTGGTTTTTAAACACAGAATAGAGCGTGCTTATTTATTGTGTTCTCTAGAGGGACATTTTAAAATTACCAAGTAAAGTTTTGTTTCTGAACAAACACGTTTATAAGCTTGGAAGAGGATCATACTGTTGATAGAGCGCACTTTTATTATGTTCTGGCTATACAAGTTGTGTAACAATCACGACTTTGAAGGGTTTTCATAGAAGATCATGGTATTAAACCTGGCAGCTGGATGCAAGACTGCCCGGACAATGTGGGTTCATCAAGCTTTCACTTTCCTTTTATTTAAAAGGAAAAAAAAAGTGGGAATCTAGGAACTATTTGGGGGGGGGAAGAGAAGGTTGAATCTAAACTAGGGTTGAAATAATTTATTACACTGAGTCAATTTCAACTCCTATCAACATTACAGGGACCTTATAGGACAGAGTAGAACTTGCCTTTGTGGGTTTCCAAGGCTGTAGATCTTTTATGGGAGTAGAGAGACTCATCTTTGTCCCCTGAAGCCAGTGGTGGGATTGAACTACTGACCTTGAAGTTAGCAAGCAGCTCAATGCAGTAATCCACAATGGCACCAGGGCACCGTATATGACATGCACACCTTGCCATCATGTCAATGCCAACTCACGGAGATCCTATAGGGCAGAGTAGAGCTTCCCCTGCGTTCCAAGACTGTAACTCTTCATGAGAGTAGAAAGCCCTGTCTCTCCTACGGAGCGACTGGTGGTTTCTGACTGTTGACCATGCAGATCGCAGCTAAACGTGTGACCATTCTGCCACCAGGCCTCCTTTTAGTACTTGAAGTGAGCAGTAAACTTCATTTTGGAAGTACCCGTGTGCGCATTCTTTGAATGAATCAGACCCCAAACCTACTGCCATCGAGTTGGCTCCAACTCATGGCGACCCAGGAAAGGGGTTTAAACCACCAACCTGGAGGGTAGTGGGCCAGCACTTCCCTGACAGTGCCTGTTAACTAAGAGAGCAGAAATTTTGCTTGCCCCTGTGACATCTTTGTGTGATTTAGACAAAAAAAAAAAATCAACTTTCTGGGTGAACTAGGAGGGTAGTCATGGCTGAATGGGAGACTTCTCACCTTCCATGCAGGAGAGCCTCATGGGATTTCTGGCTGGAGCGTCTCCTGCCCCGCTGCCACCCAGCTGTCAGTGGATGCTTGTGTGTTGCTCTCGGGGCCATGGAGTCAATACTCACTCGATGATCCTATAGGGCAGGGTGGAACTGCCGCTGAGTTTCCGAGACTCCGTGTTCACGGGAGTAGAAAGTCCCATGGAGCTGCTTGCTGGTGGTTTCAACCGGCCGACCTTGCAGATCGCCACGTAGCACATCGCCATCACCCCACCTGGGCTCCTGCTCTTGAAAGTAAAGGCTCTTTTGTTATTTACACACAAAAGGTGACACAATGTTGGCCCGGGACTTCCGATTCTTAGGCACAAGCAGTTTAATAACCCTGATATGAGAAATGGGGCTGTGGAGGGTGTGGATGGAAGCTTAGCTGTCTTTCTACAGCAACGTTTATGAGCAATGAATTACTCTTTTTCAGATGTATCCCCTGACAAAAGTACTGTGCTTAGTCCAAAGGGGTTGCTTTTGACCCATCAGTATAATTGGAAGCACAGAAGAGTCTAATGAATGAATGCTCTAGCTCATATAGATCTTTATTAAAAAGATGTTTTAAAAGTTGATACATTAAAAAACAACCTTTGAAAAGGCTAAAAAGATCAAAAGCTGCTGAGATCTACAGCTTAGCCCTCTGGATTGATGTGGGAGCCCTGTTGCTTGGTTTTCAGAGTGGAAGGATGCTTGATTGGGGTTAGCACTAGGAGGCTGAAAACTTGTCAGGCTTGACATAAGAAATCAGTTGCTTATGCCCACTGTTTTCTCCAAGAGTTTCTATAGAGTGTCAGCATCCATTGTCCTTAAGTCATTTAAAAAGCATTACTCCTTAAATTCCTACGACTTCTAAACAGAACAAACCAAAGCAAAAAAGTATTTTGCATGACTTTTTCTTAAGAAGTTGTTCTTTGACCACTTTCCTTCTTTGAAAGCAGCATATAGAATTCCCGTGGGGGTCTATTTCGAATCAAAGCTGATTCACAGAGAACCTCCACTTATGCAAAAGTCTAAATCAGGAGGATAGAATGCCAGCTAATGTATTCTGTAAACAGAAAATTGGGATACAAGTCTGCAGTAATTCCCCTAACCCTCCTTCCCGGAACATAATTGTCACTCTAGTATACTCGAATATAAATCGATCCAAATATCAGCCGAGGTACCTAATTTTACCACAAAAACTGCATAAAAACTGTTGAAAACTTGGCTTATTCATGAGTACATATGGTATGTAAGTCTCTTCCTTGGCTTCTTTTAGGTTCCTGTTCGAGTCCCATTTTATCAGCGAGAAATTTCCAGATCATACTGTTTACAATAGTTTCTCTCCCACTTTTACTATTGAGCTACGGGGCCGTAATGGTTAAGCTCTTAGCTACTAACCGGAAGTTGAGAGTTCAAGCCCCGCAACTGCTCTTTGGGGAAAGCTGTGGCCGCTGCCTCCGGTAGGATGATAGGTTTGGTAAGCCAGCTCTGCTCTTTTAGGGCCACTCTCAGTTGGGATTGACTCCATGGCCATGGGACTCTGCTTTGTTTTTCTTCTTTCTCATTCCCTAATAGAATACACTTCCTGAAAGCAAGGCCTCCGTCTTTCTTGTTTATTGCGGCATCTCCAGCGTATATATAGTCTGATACATCTAAAGCAGTTCGTAAATAGTTTCGGAATGAAAGACAGCCCTAGAAGACTGGTTCTTGATGTCTAGTTTTAGGAGCAGTGAGTCAGAGTCCCGGGGTAGTGCATGGTTCACATGCGCAGTTGCTAGCGGAAAGGCTGATGTGTACAGACACGTGTTGAAGAAAGACTTGGCGATCTAGTTCCCCAAAATTCGTCACTGAAAACCCTATGGCGTGCAGTTCCACGCTGATGCGTGTGGGCAGACTTGAACTGGAATAAACTCAACAGCAACTGCCTTTTGATGATAAACTTTGGTGTCTGTAGAGGAACGGTGTCAAGGTTTAAGCCCCTTTCCGTTAGGGATTCGATTTGTTCACGTATAGCTAGAAGAAAGGAGATAGACTCAGGGTTACTAGAAGATAGGTTTGAGCTTGAATTGAAGAACCTGCTAATAATTGGCTATTTTTAAAAGTATTAGATGTGCCTTTATGTAGATGACCACACAGCTTGGATGACCACTTTGAGTCCAATTGTAGAGGAAATATTAGCATCTTGTACAAATTAGATTAGCTCACCTCTAACAGAAGTTTTTAAAATTGTTTAATTCTATATTGCACTAAAAAAAAAAAAAGTGAGTTTGGCTCTTCTGCAAAATTCTACCAGGCATTTTGTTACACTTTGCCCCAAGGGATAGCAAATTGAAGCTCATGGGCCAAACCTGCCAGGCAGAATTTTAAAATAAAGTTTTATTTGTAACACAGTCATACCCACTCATATATGCTTTGTCTACGGCATCTTTGACATGATGATGGCAGAGTGGAGTTGTTTCCATAGAGACCACATGGCCCACAAATCCAACAATATTTACAATCTGACCCATTGCAGAGCAAGTTTGTCAAACCCTGTCCTAATGAACTGCAAAATATGAATACATGGAAGCACATCTCTATTTACTTTCTCAGTAACTTCCGTTGTGATGATCAGTCAAGATTCAGGCTTTAATATAAACCACTCTGAAAATTTAAATAGAGGGAATTGAGTGCTGAAAATTGATCATAATAGACAGGAAAGTGACCAAGAAGCCCTAGACTGGCACCATCAGGAAGGTGCTCACATTCGTCTTAGGAAGACACAGGAAAATAAAAACACGCACGGCCATTCAGTGGATGCTGACTCATAGTAGCCCTACCGGAAGGGTAGCCCTGCCTCTATGGGGTTCCGCGTAGAAAGTCCTATCTTTCTCCTGCACAGTGGCCGGGGGTTTCCAACTGCTCACCTTTCAGGTTGCCGTCCAATACATCACCACTACACCCCCAGGAAAGCAGGTAGTTTATCAGACTCCAGAAACCAGACCGAAAAAAACTGAGACCATATGTGGAAGATGAATGGCAAGGTTGTTGCCTGAAGTGGTGCCCCTTCTCCCTCCCACCCACCCCCCCAATCAAAAAAAACGAAAAGATTCCGCTCTTGCTGGAAGCGCCTCTCATTTTACAACTAAGAAAAAAGTAGCCTGGGAAAGATACAGGTTGTCACTGATTAATGACAGGCTAGGTTGAGAACTCAAGAATTATTTCCGTTATGTTTTTTACATCTGAACAATTAAAATGGAACCGATTCTTGTAGCATCCAGAGTGTCCATAGGAGGCAGGTGTCCTTTGTGTATTCCAGTTGACGTCACTGTAAAATGACGATGACTAATGTAAGAGTGTGGAGAGGTTAAATTGGTGACATGAGGGTAAGTCAAAAATCATTGTTGCTCATGTTCCGAGTCAGGCATGCACAGGTTTATTGCAAACAAAGTGTGTTTACACCTGTTTCTGTGATGGGTAGTTACTGCAGACAAGGTCTTTCAGCAGTACGCTTGTCTTACTCTAATGGGGGCTTCAAAAACACAAGAATACTTTTTGTACTGTGGGAAAAAAAACAATTCTGAGATCAGGGATAATATCAAATTTTATCAGAACCGAAGAGGGTATCTTCCCAAATCATTGAAGTTTTGCAACAAATTGACAATAATTCTGACCTACATGAAACAATTTTTAGATGTACCGAATATTTTAAGGAAGACCTGGAAGTGAGCCAAGAGATGGAAGACGATAAACTCCAATGAATGAAGAAACTATTGCTGAAGTTGTGAATTCCAGAATTGCCATTAATGCAATAGCTATGAAAGTTGGGGCTGTACAGGGTTTGGCATTTTCTGGTATAAACTACTATTTTGGCCTCGGCAGGATTTGGTTTGATCAACACCAAGAACTTTGAGGGAAGGTCACTTAGATTAAAGACCTGACCTTCTCCTCAGGCTTTTAAACAAGACCAAAGGGAACAAAAATGATTCTATGGAGTAAATGCTACCTAGTGATAAGTCTTGGGTCGCCAATATGATCCAGAGAATAAGGTCATGTCAAAACAGTGTCTTTCTACTCACCTCCTGGACCAGTTCATCACAAGGCAGACAAGTCAGCAAAAAACCCCACGCAGATCTGCAGGTAGAAAGTCGGTGTGTGGCTGCTTAGGGCTGTGTGTCCTAGAGAGAAAGGAGTGTGATAGCTAAAATGTAGGACACTTCTTTTGAGGTGGGGAATGTTCTTTTTGAGGGGGTGAAGATGTTCTGAAATTGGTATGATAGTTGCACATATCTGAATATTCAAAACACCATTAATTGTATATTTTAAATGAATGTGTTATATGCTATCTGAGATATATTTCATTGAAAATGTTCATGATGAAAGGTTATGGCACCTTGTTTGGATGAAGCTTCAAGGCACTGAAAAATGGCATTAGTGAGATAAAGGCCAGGAAAGAATGTTTTCAAGCATAACATTGCCCTGCTCCTTCTTGGACCCGCCAGGGCTGTCCTAGGAGAATTTTGTTAGGAAACGTAACCCTAAGTGCCTCCAAGCCTGGCCTTGTCCTTTCAGACTTCCCTCTCCTCCCCAAACTCAGAGCACGTTGAAAAGGGAAGCGATATGCGTTCCTCCAGGATGCTCCCACTGGTACTGTGTGCGGTCACCTGGAGAGGGCAGGAGCCTCCTGGGGAGGCTGGAGACATAGAAACACCACTGTCAGAAGCAGATAGGTCTAGGTGGAGGGTGTGTCGGGAAATAATAGCTACATGTTTTTTGTATATTTGGTTAATAATGGCAAGTGTTTCATCCAATAGCTGTGTCTTCCTTTTGGACAGTTTCTTTCCTTTCCATTTAGGCTTATCCTTATAAGATATTAAAAATAGGATTTGTGGGGTTTATTTATTTTAAGTGAATGGCCCTTCTGATACCTTAGTTTTGTTATCATTGGCTTTTAAAATATTTCACACTCATCCATGAAATGATATGTTCAAAAATAGGCTTCCAAATAGCTCCTCTTTTTGCCTGTGGAATGGTCTTTTCCCAACGACTTGCAACATGTGACTTCTCAACCCTTTCACACGGCTTTACTTGGCTTCATTTTTCATATACCCCTCCCCCCACCATTTCTTTCATAACCAGCTTGATTCTTCTCGTACTTTGGTACACACTCAAATTTTTCCTTCCTCCACAAATACTTCCTTAATACCTGACACATTGATGTTCCTATATGTCTTCTTTCAGTGCCTATAGGCATGCTGTCACATTCAATTTCCTTTACCTGAAAATAATTCTGCTCTGTTTCCATTTGTGACCTGTCTCTCCAGTTACACTGCTAAGCATGCTTGGGTGGACATCAGTGGTTGGCCCTTTCCAAGTCCTTACGTATTATATGAAAACTTGTCATTAGCATTCAAAATTTTTTTATCTTATGAGAGTGATGCTATTTGCATTAAAAAGCTGTCTTGCAGCCTGGCACAGCCTCTGACAACTTCAGTGTTTTGTGTGAAATTCCTCTAAAATAGGTATACACGGAATGTATTCCTTTAATTCACAGATTAGGAGGCCATGAAATATAACACTCTGGAGGCATATCCTTCCAGCACGATTCACTAGGTAACTTATAGCAAATCGAACAAATAAACACTAAAAAGCGCATTACCGTTGATTTGATTCTGACTCAGAGACCCGCTAGGACAGAACAGAACTGGCTCTGTGGGTTTCTAACTGTCACTCTTTCGGGGAGAAGAAAATCTTGTCTTTCGGCCTCACAGCTGCTGATGGTTGGAAGTGCTGAGCTTGCTAGGTTAGCAGCCAAACGTGTAACCGCTACACCACCAGCTCTCCACCCTTAAATAGAAACCTTTATTTCCTTGTAAAGGTAAGCAAGAAGGGTAGTTTCACAAACAGAATCATTAGGATTGAGTTTGCAGTGTCATGTTTTAGTGTGCTGAAATTTTTTCCCCGTCATTTTACTGGGGGCTCGTACAACTCTTACCACAATTCATCCATCCATCCACTGGGTCAAGCACATTTGTACATGTGTTGCCATCATCATTCTCAAAACATTTGTTTTCTATTTGAGCCCTTGGTATCAGCTCCTCATTTTCCCCACTCCATCCTCTTTCCCTAACGAACCCTTGATAATTTATAAATTATTATTATTTTATCATGTCTTATACTGTCTGACATCTCCCTTCACCTTCTTTTCTATTGCCCCCCCCCGGGAGGGGGTTATATGTAGATCATTATGATCTGTTCTCCCTTTCTCCCCTACCTTCCCCTTACCCTTCTGGTATCTCTACTCTCATTACTGGTCCTGAGGGTTCATCTGTCCTGGATTTCCTGTCTTTCCAGCTCTGATTTGTACCAGTGTACATCGTCTGGTCTAGCTGGATTTGGAAGGTAGAATTGGGATCATGACAATGGGGGGAAGGAAGCATTAAAGAACTAGAGGAAAGTTGTATGTTTCATTGTTGCTACACTGCACCCTGACTGGCTCATCTCCTCCCTGTGACCCTTCTGTAAGGGGGATGTCCAGTGGCCTACAAATGGGCTTTGGGTCTCCGTTCCACACTTCCTCTCATTCACAATGATATGAGTTTTTGTTCTTTGATGCCTGATATCCAATCCCATCAACACCTCGTGATCACACAGGCTGGTGTGCTTCTTCCACATGGGCTTTGTTGCTTCTGAGCTAGATGGCCACTTGCTTATCTTCAAGCCTTTAAGACCCCCAGATGCTATATCTTTTGATAGCCAGCCACCATCAGCTTTCTTCACCACATTTGCTTATGCACCCACTTTGTCTTCAGTGGTCTTGTTGGGAAGGTGAACATCCCAGAATGACAGTTAATTAGAACAAAGTGTTCTTGAATTGAGGGAGGACTTGAGTAGAGGCCCAATATCTATCTGCTACCTTAATACTTAGCATATTAATATATGTACATAGACCTACATCCCTATCATTATATAAAAATACCTTTACATATGTTCATGCCTGTATTTAGACCTCTATAAATGCCCTTTGCCTCCTAGTTCCTTCCTCTATTTCCTTTTACTTTCCTCTTGTCCCACTATCATATCATATCAG
Organism: Tenrec ecaudatus; assembly: GCF_050624435.1. Taxonomy (NCBI): domain Eukaryota; kingdom Metazoa; phylum Chordata; class Mammalia; order Afrosoricida; family Tenrecidae; genus Tenrec; species Tenrec ecaudatus. The sequence goes on along the minus strand of NC_134531.1, from coordinate 62,105,655 downwards.
CCTTCATTTGAATTTCAGGAATTCCTCTTGGTTACATTGCCCTAGATCAAGCCCTACCAGGCCTCCTACACCCTCCTTGCCATCAATTTTGGATCACTTGTTGTTCCCTGTCCCTGGGTTTGTTAACACCCACTTCCTCCCCGCTCCCCCACCTCCTCCTCTCCCATGTTCCTCTGGAACTGTCAGTCCCGTTGTTTTCTCCTCCGGATTGTTTATCCCGCCTATCATATCTAGATAGACCTGCAGAAATAATAATATGTACAAAAACAAGACAGAGCAAAACAAACCAACAAAAGAAAGCAAAGCAACAACAGTAACAAAAAAAAAAAAACGACAAAAAAAGAGAGAAAAGCCTCTAAGTAGTTCAAGGTCTGTTTGTTGACCTTTAGGAGTGTTGTCTGGTAGAATCTAATGGGGTGTCATGCCCCAGCCCCAAAGTCTATTTTTGGTATTCCCTGGAGACTTCATTGCTCTGTTCCCCTTGATGTTCTGTTGCACACCCTTAATGTTTCGCCGCAGTGTGGTGGGGTCAGATTGGACACCATTCCTGCACTGTGTCTCCAGTGTTGTGCCCCATAATTAATGTGCTGAAAAATTTTAACAAAATTAGCATTCTTAATAGAAAGTAGATCTTATGCCACCCTTTTCTGATTCTGAGGCTTTACACTTGATCTGGACTAAATTTGAGGCAGAGTATATAGGAAGTAATAATGACCATGGAAATATTTGAGCATTGTGGTATGTTATTCTACATCCTTCAAGGGGGCTATTCACAATGTACAGATCTTGAAATACACTGTAAAGAAAATATAGAAATTCAAGGGAGGATGGTAAAAAAGTACCTCAAACTATCTTTGAGAATGTCTTCAACATGCCCATTATTTATTCTCAATTAAGAGCTTTTATCTAATGACGTGTACTGTCCTTCCATGTTCTGTTCAAGAGAATGTTTTCTCAGTCAGTGTTTCCAAAATGAGAGCTTTGTTTTTTTTTAAGGACTACAGCTGCAGAACTCTGAGAGATGAGTCAAATTAGGTCATATTGCCCAAACACTGTGATATGTTACACTTTGAATTCTTTGTGAACTCCAGGGTTGAGTTTAGGATGACCTTGTGGTTTTTGGAATGTGAGCCTAGTTAGATTGGCAAGCAGCTTCTCCTTTAAAAGCTTCAGGTAGAAGGAAAGCTTTCCAAAATTTTACAAAAGCAAACCCCCCTCTTCTGCACCCTCGCAGCCACCCTTTTCCATGCAGATGCACGCACACGCTTTGGAGCCGTTCGTGTGTTCGTCTCTAGGCTGTTAACAAGTGAACTGCAACTCTTAGCAAGTCCAAATTCTTTGAATGTGAAGGTGTTTAGACTTGAGGCCTTGTATTGTGCCCTGCTCATTCCACATCTTAAAATATGTCAGGGCTAGACAGTAAACAGTGATAGTAGTTGTGCTCCAAACCACAATTAATACTGCTCACTGTCATGTTACAAACCTGCCTCTTGACTCCCTGAAATAAAGAGCTGGGAGCAAGCCATGGCAACTGGACCTCAATTTCTGTTACCAGAAAGGATATTACATTTCATTTTCTCCACCTCGTTTTTTGTGTGATACCTGATGGATTGATTGCAAAGTGAACTATGACACATATCTGAGTGTAGAGTTATATGGAAACTGTCTAATACTTAAGTTTGTTTAAATTGCTTCAGTTATTTCTTCTGTGGTTAATATGACAAAACAGACATTTCATTCTGGATACTGGTTCTAAAACAGTAAAGCAAATGTCAGAATTACAGCCAGAGAGTAAAGTGATGAGCTAATTAGATGGATTTCAGGCAGTCTTAATTTAGCCTTTTTCAACAATCGTACCATTGATGATTTTATTTTATTTTAGCCATGTCCTTTGGGGTCCCGAGATTTTCGAGAGAAACAGTGTGCAGACTTTGACAATATGCCTTTCCGTGGAAAGTATTATAACTGGAAACCCTATACTGGAGGTAATGTATAACTGGGCAGAGCATTCTTCATGCTTGAGAGAGTTGCAAAAATAAAAACTACATACAGATATATACATCCATGTGTACATTTATGCATAGACTAGCAAAAATGAGCATTTACAAGTGGAAGAAAGCACGTGCTCATAAAGCTGTGAAGTTCACATGTTTTAGTTTCTGTTTAATGAGCTTTATATGCTCGTACAAATAATCAGAACTCATAAAAAGTTCATTGTATTTGTTAAGATACAAAGAGGTTAGAAAGAACCTCTGCATGTATACAAAGCCATATAATGATATTTTTTAGTTCTGCATGAGACTTTCTTCAGGCATATGCACATTATTTTGTCATAATTGGATATTTGGAACTGTCACCTTACAAACAAATTATAAAACTATAAATCAACGCAAAAGAGACCATCAAATTCTGTGTTATTTGCTGGTCAAAGATCCAAGTTATGCTACTGATTCTTATTATTGCTTTTATTGTTAGGAACATTTGTGCTCTTTAATTAGGGGCGGTATCAAGCACTCGTTGCTCAACAGATAAAAGAAAATTTCTTAAGCTTCCCAAATGCAAACTCATTTTGTTTTTTGTTTTATTTGGAAATTTTCTCTAGGAGAAAACTGAATGTACTGTTAAGCAACTTTCATATATTGTTCCCTTATTTCCTAATATTTCACTGTGAAAATTAACCAACATGCGGGAAAGATAAAAGAAATTTTCAGTGACAACTGAATCAACCATTTAATTGTAGTTTCCTTGAGTTTTGGAAACTGATATTCTCTTTATTTATTTAAAAAGTTTAAAAAATAATTTTACTGGGGGCTGGTACAATCACAATCCATTCATCCATCCATTGTGTCAAACACATTTGTCCATTTGTTCCTATCATCATTCTCAAAACATTTGCTTTCTAATTGAGTCCTTGGTATCAGCTCCTCATTTCCCCCTCCCTGCCCACTCCCCCTCCCTCATGAACCCTCGATAATTTATAAATTATTATTTTGTCATATCTTACACTGTCCATCGTCTCCCTTCACCCACTTTTCGGTTGTCCATCCCTTAGGGAGGAGGTTATATGTAGATCCTTGTAATCGATTCCCCCTTTCTACCCCACCTTCCCTCCACCCTCTCAGTATCACCACTTTCACCACTGGTCTTGAGGGGTTCCTCTGTCCTGGATTCCCTGTGTTCCCAGTTCCTATCTGTACCAGTGTACATCCTCCAGTCCAGCCGTATTTGTAAGGTAGAATTGGGATCATGATACTGGGGGTAGAGGGTGGGGAGCAGTTAGGGATGTCCAGTTGCCTACAGATGGGCTTTTTTTGTCATGACTCCCCACTCCCCCTCATTCACAATGATGTGATTTTTGTTCTTTGATGCCTACTGGAAACTGCATATTCTTTGATAACCCAGCTCCTATTGAGATATAGAACATTACCAATACATTCAGAATTCTCATCCTCCAAGTCCTTCCCAATGGCTGCCTCTACTTTCTCATGCCAAGAAGTAGCCATTTTCTGATTTTTTTCTCCCCATAGATTAGTGTTGCCTAGCCTAGAACTTCATGCAAATGAGGTCATGCCACACAGGATAGTGTTTCGGAGGCCCATGCCTGGCGTTGCTTGTGGAAATAGTTCATTCTTTTGAGTGCTGAGCAGGAGTCCATTGTATGAGCCATAGTCGGCATGTCTACGGTCATATTTACGGACATCTGGGCAAGTTCTGTTTGGCTGTCATGAGTAAAATTGCTAGGAATATTTCTGTGGAAGTCTTTTTGTGGGAATATGTTTTCATTTCTCTTAGATAAATATGTAGGGATGGAATTGCTGGGCAGGAGGGTAGGTGTACGTTCAGATTTAAAATAAATGGCAGGTATTTTTCTAAAGTGGCTATTTCATTTGATGCTCCCACCAACAGCGTATAAGATTGCATTGTTTCTCTGCCAGCATTTAGCTATGTCGGTCTGCTTGTGGGCACAGAGTGGCATCTCAGGGCAGTTTTAACTTGCATTTTCCTGATGATTGGATATGTCTATTTATATGGTATTTGTGTTGTCTGTTTGAACCCTTTGCCTATGCTTTAATTGGACTATTTATCTTTTGGTTCTTCAGTGGAAATGGCCTATCCAATATGTTCTGTGAATATTTTCTCAACGTCTGTGGCTTCCCTATTACTATTTTAATGGTGTTTTTGGATGGAGATATGTTTTTAATTTTCAAGATTGCCAGATTATCAATAACTCTTTCATAGTCACTATGTTCTGTGCCATATCTGATAAACTTTTACCTACCTCAACTTACAACGACATTTTCTTATGTTTACTTTTATGGTTTAAATTTCTACATTTAGAATTTCTATACATCTCAAAATATTTTTGGCCTATGGAGTGTATTTGCAGTAGATGTGTGGACTCTCTTATTTTGTTTTACTAATATTTTTATCAACTCTTTGCCTGCACCACACAGTCTTGATTATTACAGCGGTGTTTTTAGCCTGAATACAGGTGGTGTAACTGATATTTTTCAAGAATCATTGTTGTTTAATATCCTAAGTCCTTTTCATTTTCAAATCCGTTTGTTAATTTTTATTACAAAGCTCTATGAGCTTTTTGGCATTTCATCACTTCTGTAGATCAAGTGAGGAGAGCTCAGAGATGACCAATTTTTCCATTAATATAGCATATATTTTCTTTTTTATGTACTTAATTTTTAAGCACTATATTTGTAATGTTTGTTGTAAAGATTGTGCTAAATCTATTCCTGAATATTTTTTACTTTATTGTTAATGACATGATTTCCTTTTTTCCCAATATGTAAAAATACAACTAATTTTATATATTAACCCTATATATATTTACCTTTCTAAATTATATTATTTTTAATAGCTGTTTCATAGTTAGCTCATGATTTTCTTTTAACTAGCCTGATTATGTGGCAACAGAAATGATTTCAGTCTTTATGCTTTTAATATTTTTCTTGCCTTAATGTTAGGCTAACCACAAGGTTAGCAGTTCAAAACCACCAGCTGTTCCATGGGAGGAAGATGGAGCCTTCTACTCCCACAAAGAACTACGATCTCAGAAGTTCACAGGGGCAGTTCTACCCTGTCCTAGAGGGTCACCATGAGTTGGCATCGACTTGCTGGCACAGTAAAAAGATACACAAATTGTTCTGAAGGATTTACCCAGTACACGAAGGCAATAAAATAAAACAGATATTGATATATGCATATATATAAACTTCAAAAAAGTCATGGAAAATTCTGTTATCTTTTGATTCCATTTTCCCAGAAACTTTTTGTAGGTAGCCCTCCCCCCTTACTCTGTGTGCGTGTGTGTGTGTGTGTACGTGTAAAGAAAACCCTCAAGGAGATGGATTCGCACAGTGGCTTGACCAATGGCTCGAACATATGTGTTCTTGTGAGGCTAGCACAGGACTGGGTACCTTTTTCAATCTATTGCCCATTGGGTCACTGTGAATGGTCATGACTCAACAGCACCTAGCAACCACAAAAATTTTCCCTCTCACTTTTTTGTGTATGCAATTCAGTGACATTAATTATTTTTATCATGTGGTGCATCCATCACCACTATTTGATTCCAAAGCTTTCATCACTCTTTTTTAAAAACTTTGTTCATCACTCTTAATTGACACTCACATGGGCCAGAGGAAATGATTCTTTCCTCCTCCATTCTTCCTTTCATGACAACTAATAAACTTTGGTTTTCATATACTTGCCTTTCCTAGATCTTCCATATAGGTTGGATGACACAATATGTATCCTTTTATGACTGTTTCCCCCTCAACATAATGTTTTCAAGGTTCATCCATGTTGTAGCATGTATTAGGTAGGACCTCATTTCTCTTAATGGCTGATTTCCATGTGCTCCATTCTTTTTATCCATCCATCTGCTGAGTGATGCTTAGGTTGTTTCTATGTTTGGCTACTGTGACTATGGCTGCAATGGTCTCATTACGTTACTGCTTTCAGTGGGTTTGTGTCACATTGTAATTCTGGCGTAATCAATACACTTTTCCCATAGTAGCTATCCCATTTTTATTTGTTTGGTTTTGATCATAGCCATCGAACTCACAGTTCTCTTTCTAATGTACTATAAGAGAGTGTTTCCCAAAGGGGGAGGGGCTGGAGTGATTGACTCTAGGACAAAAGCTTTTCACTGTCAGGGACACCGAATAATTTCGTTCTGAAAAGGGGTAGGCCTAATAAGTTTGGGACCTTATGCTACAAAACTGTGATATGTGGGTTTTTTTGGTAACTGCTATTATATATGTCTATTTTTCATTTCAACTTTTACAAATAGAAATTTAAATTACCTGAAAATGCTCAAGAACTATTACATGCGTTCATTCAAAAAGCAAAAGTAGGCATTGCTTTCAGTATTCACATTTAATGCTATATGTAATATTTAATCTTAAAATCATTCATATTTAATGCTATTATTAATTCTATCTTTGATTTCATTACCTTATAACAATATTATCCTTTTGTGGAAAATAAACTTAGGGGATCGGGCATGTTTTAGTAGAACACAAATTTAATTTAATTTTACAGCTAATCTATCCTTACAAGAAACAGCAGAATATTTGCTGTAGCTTCAGTAACAAATGACATTGTCTATTAGGTATCTCCATTTATAATAAAAGAAAATTATCTTAAGTGTTTAATGAGCTTTATCCCATGGTTTGTTTTAAAAATAATTTTTATTCAGTTTCACAACATGCAGGTATTTTTACTGCTACTACTTTTGACTTAAAATATATTGGAAATATTTCCATTTTACATCTTAAAACTGCTCAGCACGTTCTTATTCAATGAAAATAAACATTAAATTTTAGCAAAGGAGACAAGAGATGACGATATGAATTGTAAGATTTGTATAGGTAAGATTGAATCACTGTTTGTGAGTAGAATCCCCTATTTATTTTCCTTCTCCTGTGTTTATCCAGGTGGGGTAAAACCGTGTGCGTTAAACTGCTTGGCTGAAGGTTACAATTTCTACACTGAGCGTGCTCCTGCGGTGATTGATGGGACTCAGTGCAATGGGGATTCCCTGGATATCTGTATCAATGGCGAATGCAAGGTTGCTCAGACTGTGCACTTCTCCCATGTTTGTTGATGTCTTGATACTTTGTCTTTTTCTGAGACAGCAGATCCTCCTAATTCATATCATATTCCGTTTTAATGAAGAGGGCCTGTTTGAGAGAAAGCTCATTTCCTAGTAAGGATGACAATGTATGTAGTTCTGGGTAGAAACTGCCCGCTCATATTCAAGTGCCATGTGACCAATTTATCTGGGTCTTCTGATTGTGTATGCGGTGGTTGTGAGAGCTTTGAAAATATTTTGGACTTAAATTTCTGTTCTTCTTTTGTTCTGTTTACAAATAAGTGACAGGAAAAAAAGAGAAAGCGGGGGTTCAACTCTTATTCATATGGGTACCATATGCTCTCGTTGGAAGATTATCTGATTTATTTCAAGGCATAATTTTCATAAAAGTGTGAAACAGCTATGCTCTTCCTATTTTGTCTCATTTTCAAGCAGTTCTAATGGTTTTAATTATAAAGTTAGTCTTTACCTTATTGAAACATTTACTTCAGAGAATGAGCCAGACCAGTTGGGCAATGTCAGTTACCCGGGCTCTTTTCTCAGAGTTGTGTGTGAATCTTATCATAATGAGAAAAGGCTGTAGGTAAGCACAAAGTCTGGTGTTTTCATAAGTTCGTGTTTGTTTGTTTTTCACTTTAAAGAGAAATACAAAACAGCCCTAGAAATTGGGGAAGAACAAATGAAAACACTGTCTGCTGAGGCCTCATAAGTTTCTTGCAAAAGTTTCTATCCTTCTGGTTATTTGTCTCCACATTTATCTTGTGATGCCATTTTTGTATGTTTGCTTTATTTCTTTGAATGAGACAGTTATTTCTGTGGCCATATCCAATCTTATTCAGATAACATGACCTACGTAGAGATTTAATTCATACAATATCTGCTTTATATTAATGGCCAGGGGTCAAATGCGCAGTTTCAAAGTACCAACATGTTCATACAACCTATATTATAGCCCCCATTTATATGATGGTGTGCAAAATTGAGGGTGGAGTATCAGTTTCATAAATCCCATGCTCCTATTTCCTATCTCTTTTACTGAAACCTATCTCATTTTTTCTTAGTCTTTGCATTTCTTGATTGAGGCATAAGTAAGAATCCGTTGCTAACAAATTCCACTAATTATAAGAGTTGAAGCATGATACCTGTCAATGAAGAACTCGATTAGAAATGTCGGCAGACATTCCTGAGGGACTGGAGTTTCTTTTCCTTAAACTTGTGTGTTGAGACCTATTAACAAGGACTCACAAGAGAGCTGAAAATAAAGAAAGAGGAAAATAAATTTGATTTTATTTGATTTCCTTTACCGGAAAAATAAATAAATAAGTCAGTTACATTTATTTGATTAGCTATGGTTTCGAGCCCTCCTATTTTTGACCCACTGAATATTCTTCTCTGTTTTCAGCATGTAGGTTGTGATAATATTTTGGGATCTGATGCTAGGGAAGATAGATGTCGAGTCTGTGGAGGGGATGGAAGCGCATGCGACGCCATTGAAGGCTTCTTCAATGATTCGTTGCCCAGAGGAGGTGAGTGTGTAGAGAGAACTCTTCCTCACACCTCTGGTGTACTTGGAATAGCCAAAACATCTGAATTTTCCAAACTCAGTTTAAATTGTCTTTATGGAGACAGACAAGCTTATGTTTTTCCCAAATGCTGCCAGTCCCGCCGAGTACTAAACGTGGCTTGATGTCAGATATTTTAAGCAGATGGTGTTTCCTCTCAGCTTAATTCCATTTAGCCACATTTCTTTTTGATATTCATTCTCACAGAGCACTGATGGGAGGGTCACGTGTGGAGGAGAAAACCCCAAACCCACCCAACAATATGACACACGTGGGGCTTTAAAGGTCTTGAGATAACTTTAGAGAAACCTAAGAGTACTCTAGGCGTATTCATGAAACCCAAAAGGGATTTTACCAGCATTTCATGGTTTAAAAAAATATAAAGTCACAGGGAGATTGGAAGGCTAAGAAAATGGTTATAACTGACTGGTTTCTAAGTCTTTGCTTTCTGGCCAAGCCTGTAGATGCTGATTATTACTGGTTATCTTCTGTGTTCCAGGTTACATGGAAGTAGTGCTGATACCAAGAGGTTCTGTTCACATTGAAGTCAGAGAAGTTGCCATGTCAAAGAACTATATTGGTAAGTAGCATATTTTGCTAGGTTTTAAAAATTAATGAGAAGCAGCAGAGTTTAATGAAAGAAAAGGCATACTACTTTAAGGTGGAATATTTTAGGCTAAAATGAAGGAAGTGTCAAGTTTAGGAACAAATGTAAATGCTAAATGCAAGTTGATGGTTTACAGCTTAAATTTCACTGTGATAGTTATTTTATTAAATTAATTTAATTAGAATATAATGTACATAAAATAAATATATCCACTAGTGGTCTATAATTCAATAATATCTGATCATTACATTTATCCATACGTACACCACAATTAAGATATTAGGATATTTCTTTAACACTTTTTTCTGAGGTCAAATCCCTTGGTCTTCGGCAAACACTGGAATTTCTTGGACTTTCTTGGAATTTGATATAAATGCAATCATACTATATGTGCTTTGTATTTCTCAGTTTTATTGCTCAGTATAAGATTTTGAGATTTATTTGTTGAGTATAGCCAAAGTTCATTTATTTTAATTTCTGAAGGACATTCCATTGTATGGATAAACCACAATTTGTCTATCCGTTTACCTGTTTATGGATATTTGGGTCATTTCTGGTCTTTGACTACTGCAAATAAAACCACTTTGATTTATAAAAGAGCCTCTCTATGTATCATCAAGGAACAAAATATCATATCATTGAAAATGTGGGTGACTCCAGAGTGGAGACTCAATGCCCATTGGTAACCAACTGGACACCCCTTGCTGAAGGGTTGTGGGGAGGAGATGAGGCTGTCAGGGTACAGGGTAGCAACAATGAAACATATAACTTCCCTCTAGTTCTTAAATTCTTCCTCCTCCCCACTATCATGATCCCAATTCTACCTTACAAATCTGGCTAGACCAGAGGATGTACATTGGTACAGATAGCAACTGGAAACACAGGGAATCCACGACAGATGACTCCTTCAGGACCAGTGGTGAGAGTGGAGATGCATGGAGGGTGGAGAGAATTTGGGGGTAGGAAGGGGGAACTGATTACAAGAATCTACATATAGCATCCTCTCTGGGGAGGGACAGCAGAGAAGAAGGCGGGGGAGATGTTGGACAGTGTAATATATGACAAAATAATAATAATTTATGAATGATGAAGGGTTCATGAGGTAGGGGGTGTGGGGAGGGAGAGGGAAAATGAGCAGCGGACATTAAGGGCTCAAGTAGAAGGCAAATGTTTTGAGAATGATGATGGCAACAAATGTACATATGTTCTTGACACAATGGATTTATGTATGGATTGTGATAAGAATTGTACGAGCCACCAATAAAATGATTTAAAATTAAAATTAAATTTAAAAAATAAATAAATAAGCTTCTGTATGAACATAGATTTCATTTCACTTGGATTAAAGCCTGGATTAGGAGAGGCTAATTTATATCATAAACACCTATTTCATTTTTAAGACATTTCTAAAATATTTCCCAAAGCAAGCGTAACACTGCATATTTTCATTTGTAATGCAGAAGAACTACATCTTGTCAACACAGTAGTACTGTTAGTCCTTTAGATTTTACCCATATAGATATTGTTTTTGAAAAGTGTCTAAACAAATATTTTGTCTATTAAATTTTCACAAGTGGGATCGTTAGGGTACTTTATGCATTTTGGTACAAGTAGTTAGCAAAAATTTGTTTCTAAGGAGCTTTCCCCAGTTTGTATCTGCTTTCCCTGCTTTTGTCTTCTAATTTGGGGGGAAATTTATAATTTTTATTTCTTACTTTCTGCTCTTTGACCTATATTAGAAATTTTACTTACTCACAAGATAGCAAAGATTGTGGTTAATGCTGCTTCATGAAGTTTTATTCTCTTAACTTTTACATTTGGCTATATAGCTTGTTTTGAGCTCTTTTTTTTATAAGGAAGGTGTAAGGGAGGAGCCTTGATCGTGTTGTGGTTATGAGTTGGGCAGCTTATCACGAGGTTGGCAATTCAACCTCACCAGCAGCTCCTTCGGAGAAAGATGAGGCTTTTTACTTCCACAAAGATTTATAGTCTTGGAAACCTACAGGGGCAGTTCTACCCTGCTCTATCGGCTCACTATTGACTCATTGGCAGGTTTTTGTTTGTTTGTTTTCTTAATTGAGGTATTAGGTAAGGAGCCCTGGTAGCATTATGGATTAGGTGCTGGTTGGTAATGCAACGTTGGTAGTTCAAACTCACCAGACACTCTGAGGGAAGACGATAAGGCTCTGATAAAGATTAACAAGATTGTAAACCCTATTTAGGATTGTTATGAGTTGGAATTGACTCAATTGAAGTGGATTTGGTTTTTGGTTTAAGGTATAAAATAAGAGTTGAGGTTTAACATTTTCTATGTAAATATTCAATGACTCTAAACATATACATAGGAAGCCTTGTTGGCATGGTGGGTTATGACTTGGACTGCTTACTACAAGGTGAACAGTTCAAGTCCATCAGTTGCTTCCTGGAAGAAAGATGAGACTTTCTGCTCTAGTAAAGATTTATAGTCTTGGAAACCCAACGGGTCATAATGAGCTGGAATAGACTCAATGGCTGTGAGTTATAGCACCATGTGTTATAAAAGCTGTAGTAAAAATGGTGTGGGGCATCATTTGACCTCTGACTTCACAAGGGGGGAGGAGAATCAAACTCAACATCAGCCCAAGGCCGATTCATATGTGATTCCTTTTTAATTACCTCTGCCACCAACTGTCCTTCCAAAGGCACTTTCTGCTTCCCTCCCGGGTTAGAAAATTCATTGCCGTGACCACACAGAACTCCCAGACAATACTGAAAATTATGGGATTTATTAGGAAAGTTAACAGGTCACGTTTTGGGATCAGAAATGCTCATGATGTAGTTCTTCTGGTCAGGAGCACATCTTCTCAGCAGGGCCACAGCTGTGCTTCTCTCTCATCCTTGGTCTCTTAACCCAGTGACCCCTTGGCCTCTGTCCTCAAGTGTTACAAAGCTCCTTTAGTGATGCTGCTAAATGCCCAAAGGGCATTCCACTCTGCCCTAAAAGTCAGCCCAAAGGCACTCAGCCCTAGCTTCAAAGGCAGCGAACCTAGCTCCCCGATTAAGTGCCTAAAGGCAACCCACTCTGCAAATAAGCCTCCTGCCCCAAGGCACTGAGCTTTCTTGCTCTGTGGGCCAGGAGGCTGACCACTCTGTCTCCTGCTTTTGGTGTTCCTGCCTTTGCTGCCAACAGTTTTCTCCTCTGTTTCTGTTTCATAGCTGTCTGTCTGATGGATAAAGGAAGTACACAGAGATTTCAGCCCACGAGGATTTCAGGGTCAAAGAACACATCTCACTCCTGGTACTTCTTTCTTGGTAGTAATGAGATCCCTCTTCCTGCTTCTGAAATGGCTCATTTTAAACCCAGAGTGATGCCAAACTGACCAACCCTTCCTAAGTTCCAAGTTTCTTAACAATCATATTAACCTTATTAGCAATCACTCACAACAGATTCATAGTCCTTTCAGCATCTTCCTTCTATTAAGGAGATCCAGTAGAAAAAGAAATCGACTCAATCTTCATGGATCTACTCAATACTCAATCATTTGGTGGGAGTTACAAAGTGATCAAAAGAGCCATAGCACATAATTGAATGCATTACAGCTAAAGTGTTTTTGCATTATCTGGACACCTTTGTCAAAGATCCGCTGATCTTGTCTTCCCAATATTTTGTTTCCATGCCTAGACATTCCATTAGTCATTTTCCTTTTTTTGGAGGCAGTTATATAACAACTTAGTTAATCATCTGTTAATTTTCATCCACATTGACTGCAGGTTTAAAAAAAATAATAATGCATGTAACCAATGAACAGATTTTATTGAATCTTCATCCTCACTACATTTTCTGAACAACTGTGCATGGATACAGAAATGGCACATTCCCTATTTCCTTGGCCCAGGCAACTTTGTTTAGTCTGATGTCAGTACACACATCTGGCATTCCTATCTCCTTCATGGCAAATTCCCAGGTCTCCTTGAGTATCCTTTTGAAGCCCTCTCTATGGAAAGGCTCATGGATGTTGACGGCGCACTCTCTGGGTACCACCTCACTGGTAGTGAGATGACTTTTCTTTATCTCACTACTCTTCTTTGTAAGAACCATTGTGTTGGCATCAGATCGGAAAGGAGGAGTTCAATGGCTTGTCCTCGCTAATTCGGCAAGATGCGCGTATCGTTCCCTTTCTGGAGCACATCTATGTGAAAGTCCTTTTCTGTTTGGTGTGTCAACACTAGCATTTCTGGATCTTTTGCTTAATTTTCCTCTTCATATGGGTCCTATTTTCCTGCTTCTTTTCATTTCTCATTGTTGTATATTGAGGCGATTGGTTTGTCAATTGCCTGGATTTTGTTTTCTTCTTTTAATAAAAGTTGTATATCAGCTTGATTATTTTTCCAAATAATGTGTTACTCTGGGTCCTCTAGAGAAGCAAAACTAGTGTAGTGTTTATATCAAGAGGTTTTTTCAAGAGGTTTATATCAAGAGATAGCTCACAGAGTTGTAGACGTAGGTAAAACCAGGCTGGTTCAAGTTAAGTTCCTCCTGACCCATGGAGCTGTGGAAACTGATCAACTGGAAGCTGACCAACAAAACAGAGGTGAAGGAGGCACAGGCTGGTAGATGCAGAGGTAAGCAAATCTGAAGTTAGTCAAATGAATCTACCATTGGTGGTCCACTGATGGCTCCTAGGATCAGCAAGTGATGCCACAGAAAATTGAGGAACCAGACACAAGATCCAGTTCCAGCAGAAGGCAAAGGGCCAAAGAAAATTCAGCTCTGCTTGGCCTCTCCCTCATACAAAAAGCCACAGCTCCAAAGAGGTGTCATTGAACTATAACCTGATTAATTGGTTGGGTTCCACCGTTACCCTTATCCAGGAATGTTTGGTTGACATAGTCTGTAATCATCACAGATTGTTATAGAGCTTTGTTTGGGTGAATTCAGAAAAGCCTTTATTCTATAACTTGATTAACCTACTACGAAGGCATGGTTTCTCTTCAGTCTCTTGTGACTGTCGAGTGGCTGAATCCTGTTTACAACTCCTCACTAGTCTTTTATTTGATTTTGTGGAATTACTGCCTATATCCAGATTTAATATTCAGAAACAGATTCTCTTCTTCAAGTCAAGTTCTGTGGTGATTCAAATTTCAGATATCTCATTTTTTCCAATGGTCAAATCTCTGCATTTTTAACCCATTAAAACCATCACACTCTGCATGGTTTCCCCTTTCTTTACTGCCTCCAGGGAGAAAGAAGGCCAACAGTAGGGCTTTCTTTTGTTCTCTCTCTCTCTCTCTCTCTCTCTCTTTCCTATATCACACCTCACCCAGTCCTGTCCAATGTTTAAAGATACTGGTTCATATATTTTGTGAGTTTTTCTAATTGCTTACATTGAGAGTTCATGCCCAATACTAGCTCTTCCAACATAGAAAAAATGTGGAAGTTCTCTTTGATGTTTGATCCTTCAGGTAATATAACATAAGACAGATTTAGGAGTTCCTTAGAGGCCCCTAGTGAGATTTGAATGAATTTCTCATTCCCTTTAAAAATATCTACTCTCCCCTAAAGCCTTTAAAAATAAAAGTTCTTAAAGAATGTGTTCTCCAGACAGAACACCTGTATCATCAGACTCCTCTTTATTTCAGATGCCTCTTATTTTTATACCATCATTTTGTATTGTCTTCTACATTAGCAAAATTCACAACAAAATGAGATATCTATATTAACTTCCCACATGTAATTCCATAACCTCCTCCAATAATCAATTCTTGTTCAGTCTTTCTTAAATACTTGGGATTTTTCTGCAAGTTATGTAGATTAGATATCCCTAACATCAACAGCCATCATTTGTCTGTCAGTTTATCATACTGTGGTGGCTTGCTTGTTGCTGTGAGACTAGAAGCTAAGTCACTGATATTTTAAGAACTAATAGGGTTATCCCAAATGGACAAATTTCAGCAGAACTGGACTGGTAGACTAAGATAGATTGTGAAGTAGAAACAAGTGACCAAGTTCATTCAAATTAACCACAGAAAACGGATGAGTATCAATGAACTTTATTTGATGGAGTGCCAGAAGATGAGCTCTTCAAATTGGAAGCCACTAAAAATGCAAGTGGAGTAGAGCGGCCTCCTCAAAGTAGAGCCAACTTAATGGTACCAATGAAGTAAAACCTTCTAAACTAATTTACCAGCTTGACTTCATTCAAAATGAGAAGAAACACCTGAAAACATCAACTAAAAATTGAAACATGGAATGTACAAAGTATGAATCTATGAAAACAATAAGGCAACAAAACCAAAATGGAATAACTAAGACTAACTTCCTCAGCGTTTAGAGGCTGAAAGACACTAGTATGGGCCATTTTTAAGTGAGAAGTCATATGGTTTATTATGCTAGAAATGATCAATTGAAGAGAAATGATACCACATTTATTGTCAAAAATAATACTCACAGTCATATCCTGGAGGGTAATGTTGACTAGAGGGATAATTTCCCTGTGTCTACACAGAAGACCAATTAATACAGCATTAAGCAATTTTTTTGCCCTAATCATTTTTAGAACTCTACAGGAGTAGAAAGCCCCACCTTTCTCCTGAGGAGCAATTAGTGGTCTTGAGCTGCTGACCTTGCAGTTAGTAGCCCAAAGTGTAACCACTATGCCACCAGTGCTCCTGGTAGCATTAAGCAATTTTACAAAACAACCATTGCAGTCAATAATGAAGAAATTAGTCTACCAACTTTTGTTGTGTAAAATTGATCTAACATGCAATCAAGGTGCATTTGTATTTACTGATGATTAAAATGTGAAATTGGAGGCAAAAAGATAATATGGTTTGAAAACATGATTCTGATGATAGAAACAATGCTGGAAATCACATGACAGAATTTTGCAAAACCAAAAGCTTCTTTGTTTCATATACGTGAACAGTGATTATACATGTGGACCTTGACAGATGAAGTAAGTAACGATTAAATCAATAATATCTCTGAGTACAGACAATGGAGACTCTTAACATCATCAGCCCAAACAAAGCTCATGTATGAATTTTGTATATCCTGCGTTAAATTAGAGGCCATCGTAAGAATAGTTTTAACTCATTTAACAGCAACGATTAAAGAGCATTGTGGGATGGCATCAAGAACAACACTCCTGTAAAAGGCAAAACTTGGACAACCAGACTCACTCCCATAGTCGATGCCAACTGATAGTGACTTCATAAGACAGGGTAGACCTGCTCCTGTGAGTGTCTAAGACCAGTTATTTACGGGAGTAGAAAGCCTCATCTTTCTCCTGAGGAACAGCCTGTGGTTTTGAACTGATGACCTCACAAATTGTAGCCCAACATGTGGCCACTTTAAAAGGACCGGATAAAAAGAAAATGGATGTTAAAGGAGACTCTGAAGCTTCCTCTGGGATGTAGACTAGCTAAAGCAAACAGAAGCAATGAAGTAAAAGCTCTGAAGAGAAACTTTAAGAGGGAAGCTACAGAAGAGAACGTATAGTATTATAATGCCGTGCAAAAAGGCTTGGAATTAGAACAATAGGGGAGTACATGCCCAGCATTTCTCACAAAGAAAGAATTGAATGAAAACATCAAGCTTGGGTGGGGCAGGAAGGGAGAAAAATGAGGAGCTGCTATCAAGAGCTCAAGTAGAAAGAAAATGTTTTGAAAATGATGATGGCAACATGTACAAATGTGCTTGACACAATGGATGGGTGGATGGATTGTGATAAGAGCTGTAAGAGCCCCCAATGAAAATGATATTTTTTAAAAGTTCAAGCTTTTAGTTGGAATATTCAAGGGTTCTATGGGCAACACAGTGAATGATACAGCAAACATCAAAGAAGATGGAAAGATAAAATTATAACGATGCCCTAAAGTGAGCCAGATAACTGTTTAAACTACAGACATAGGAATGGACTTAGGGCTCACACTTAAGTCTAGCACAATCTAAGAACAATCATTTCTTATGACATGGTCCTACTGGATACTCACGTTTATGCAAAGATCACTGAAGAAGCCGACGGGACCATTATCACTGGTGGTTTTGAAGCCTTGTCTTAAAACAAATAGCCCTTGATCAAGTCCTACCAGGCCTCCTACACCCTCCTTACTCCTGATTTTGGATCATTTGTTGTTCCCTTGTCCCTGGGATTGTTAATAACACTTCCTTTCCCCGACCTCCCCCAATGTAACCAAGAGGAATTACTGAAATCCAAATGAAGGCTGAGCATGATAGTGGGACAAGAGGAAAGTAAAGGGAAATAGAGGAAAGAACTAGGGGGCAAAGGGCATTTATAGAGGTCTAAATACAGGCATGAACATATGTAAATATGTTTATATACAATGCTGGAGAAATAGATCTATGTGCATATATTTATAGGTTCATATTCTGTTGTTGATAGAGTCACTATTGCCTGGAACCGACAGGATGGCATCTAACAATAAAAACAACACGTCCAATCCTTGGGTCACACAAATTAGTGTGCTTCTTCCATGTGGATATAGATGATGTCCCACCTAAATGGCTGTTTTTTTAAAAAAAAATTTTTATTGGGGCTGCTCATACAACTCCTATCCCAGTCCATACATCCATCCATTGTGTCAAGCACATTTGTACATTTATTGCCCTCTTCGTTCTCAAAACATTTGCTTTCTACTTGAGCCCTTGGCATCAGCTCCTCATTTTTTACCCTCACTCTCCCTCCCCACTCCCTCACAAACCCTTGATAATTTCTAAATTATTATTTTTTCATGTCTTACACTGCCCAATGTCTCCCTTCATCTACTTTTCTGTTGTCTGTGCCCCAGGGAGCAGGTTATATGTAGATCCTTGTAATCGGTTCCCCTTTCTACCCCACCTTCCCTCCACTTTCCTGGTATCGCCACTCTCACCACTGGTCCTGAAGGGATCATCTGTCCTGGATTCTCTGTGTTTCCAGTTCCTATCTGTACCAGTGTACATCCTCTGGTCCAGCCGCATTTGTAAGGTAGAGTTGGGATCATGATAGTGTGTGTGTGTGGGGGAAGCATTTAAGAACTCGAGGAAGTTGTATGTTTCATCATTGCTACACTGCACCCTGACTGGCTTGTCTCCTCCCCACGACTCTTCTGTAAGGGGATGTCCAATTGCCTAAAGATGGGCTTTGGGTCCACACTCCACACTCCCCACTCATTCACAATGATATAATTTTTTGTTCTTTGATGCCTGATACCTGATCACTTCGACACCTCGTGATCACACAGGCTGGTGTGCTTCTTCCATGTGGGTTTTGTTGCTTCTATGCTTGTTTACGTTCACGCCTTTGAGACACCAGGTGCTATATCTTTTGGTAGCCAGCCACCATCAACTTTCTTCACCACATTTGCTTATGCACCCGTTTTGTCTTCAGCGATCATGTCGGGAAGGTGAGCATCATGGAATGCCAGTTTAATAGAACAAAGTGTTATGGCATTGAGTGAGTTCTTGAGTGGAGGCCCAATGTCCATCTGCTACCTTAATACTAAACCTATAAATACATGCACATAGATCTGTTTCTCCATCATTATATATAAATATATTTACATATGTACATGCCTGTATTTAGATTATTGCTGGTTAAGGTCTAGGGGTTTCTGGAGATGATCCAACAATGATTTCAGCAGTACATTGAGTGGGAGCTGTCAGAGGCTCAGGCCAGAGTCAGAAGAGGACATGGAACAAGGGATATTATTGCTAATGTCAAATGGATCTTGGCTGAAAGCACATAATACCAGAAAGATGCTTCCATGTGCTTTATTGACTGTGCCAGGGCATTCAACTGTGTGTGGATCATAACCAACTATGGATAACTTTGAGAAGAATGGGAATTCCAGAACACTTCATTGTGCTCCTGCAGAACTTGTACATGGGTCAAGAGGAAGTTATGAACAAGGGAGTACTGAATGGAAAGGTGTGCACGATAGGGTTGTATTCTTTTACCATGTTTATGCAATCTGTATGCTGAGCAAATTATCAGAGAAACTGGATTATATGAAGAAGAAAGTGGCATCAGGATTGGAGGAAGGTCTATCAAGGGCCTGTAATATACAAATGGTACGACCATACTTGTTCAGAGTGAGGACTTGAAGCACTTGTTTCAAGATCAAAGATTGCAGTGTGGAGTACATTTCAATGCACAGAAAACCAAAATCTTTTCAATTGGGCCAAAAGGTAACATTATGTTAAATGGAGAAAAGATTGAAGTTATCAAGGGTTTCATTTTGTTAGGATCTACAATGAATGCTCATGTAAGCAGCAGTCAAGACCCCAGACAACACATTTTATTTGGAAATCTACTGCACAAGGGCCTATTTAGAGTGCTGAAAAGCAGGGGGGTTACTTTGAGGATCAAATAACGCCTGGCTCAGTCAAGATATTATACATATGTTTTCAAAGAAGATGGGGTGGGAGGGATGAAATGATCTATAATATTAAGAACAATTGGTTGTCCATTGATTTGGTTCTGAATCATATAACTCCTATGCATATGAGGCAAGTGAAAATATCATGGCTTGGGTCATTCAACTCTTTAGTTCTCAAGTGGCATCCTTGTTCTTCAACACTTTAAAGAAGTCTTGTGCAGAAGATTTGCTCAATGAAATATATTGGTTGAATTCATGTCTTCTGTTTCCATGACCATTGATTATGGATCCAAGCAAAATGAAATCCCTAACAACTTCAACCCCCTTTTTCATAATGTCTATTGGTTCAGTTGTAAAGATTGTTTATGTGAAGCTATGTGAAGTTGTTTATGTGTTGGACTTCTAATTGCAAGGTCAGTAGTTTGAAGCCATCAGCCACACTGAAGGGAAAAAATGGGGTTTGCTACTACTGTAAAGTTGCAGAAACCCACAGAAGATATTCTACTTTATCCAATAGGGCCACTGTGTCTAACAGGGTCAGTGCTATTGACTCAATAATAGTGAGTTTGGCTTTTTTTATTTAGTTAAGCTACAATTCATACTGAAGACTGGCGTCTTCAATTTTCATCAGGAAATGATTCAAGTGCTCCTTGCTTTCAGCAAGCAAAGTTGTGTCATCTGCATATCTCGGTTAATTAGCCTTCTTTTAATTGTGATGCCACATTCTTTCTCCTATAGTCCAGCTTCTCAGATTATTTACTCAATATACAGATTGCAAGACTATGGTGAAAGGATACAATCCTGACATACACCTTTTATGATTTTAAGCCATGCAGTGTTCCCTTGTTCTGCTCAAACAACTACTTCTTCGTCCATGTACAAGTTCTGCATGAGCTGTGAAATGTTCTGAAGTTCCTGTTCTTGTCAATGGTATATCTACTTTGCATGTGAATAGGCAATTAAGCATGAGAAGACATCTTTCTAGTATTCTCTGCCTTCAGTCTTGCTCCCTCTGACATCAGCAATGACTTTCCTCATTCTATGTTTTCTATTGACTCTGGCTCAAGTTTCTGACTATGTACTGTTGCAAACATTCTTGAATGATCTTTTTCAAATATTTGTGGTATTAATGCAGGTGCTACTAGTGACTTTTTAAAAGTAATTTTCCCATTCTCTTGGGTCACCTTTCTTTGGATCAAACCAAATCAAGTTCACTGCCATCAAGTAGATTCTTACTCATACTAACTCTGCAAGACAGACTAGATCTGCCGCTGTGGGTTTCCAAGACGAACTCTTCATGGTTGTGGAAAGCTTCATCTTCCACCAGGGGACAACTGGTTGTTATACCTTCTGACATTGCCTAACTGCCAAACCACTGTGCTACCAGGTCTCTTATCTCCATGCTGCTTCCATATTTCTGAGCATGGACCAGTGAGTTCTTCCAGTGATCCATGGCTGTTTGGTTGTTGAAGCATTTCAATTTACATTCTGTCGACTTCTGGGCTTTTGTTTTTCCATTAATGTCTTTATTGCAGTGTGGCGTTCTTCCTTCAATACCACTGGTTCTTGATGGTATAATGGCTCGTGAAAGAGGTGCATGCTGACCAATTCCTTTTCGTAGCAGGACTGTGCATTCCTTCTATCTTCTTTTGATGCATCCTGTATAATTCAATGTTTCCCCCATCAGTTCTTTTCAGATTGCAACTCAATCCTGAATTTTTCTTCAGTTCTTTCAGTTTAATATACCCTGAGTGTATTCTTTATTATTGGTTTTCTAACTTCAGAAAATATTACCACACTTTACTTTGTCTTTCACAGCTTCCCTTTAGAAAATTTCTTCTCAGCTCTTTGCTTCATCCTTATAAAAAATTGTGAATGCCACTCCATTTCAGCTGACTAAAGCCTATATCAGTCTTTATACATTCTATTTACTTTTTGAAGAATTTCAGTTTTCTTGGTATCATACTTTGTACATCCCACATTCCAATTATTAGTAGATGTTTGAGGTTCTTTCCTTTTTGAGTCATTCTCCACCATCAAATGAAGATCTCACTTTTTTTTCTCTATCCACATTATTAAGGTCAACTCCTCCTTGAGGTGGCGGTTCATCCTCAGTCTTACTCTGGGTGCTCTGTCCCCTGGAGAACTCTTCTTCAGGCAGTACATCCAACAATGTTCCTCTGTGACTCTTCATGTCCTTCGTGGCTGACCACCCAGAAGTGGGCTGCCTATGCATTGCAGCTGTTCTTTTCTTACTTGGGGCCCATCAGGGAAAGCTGGTCTGTGGATGTCCCTGCTAGTATTTGCAATCTCAGTGGCATAATTTCGGGTAAAATGCAACATGAAAGCCACCACAGTAAGACAAACTTGACAGACAAGTGGGGGGCTAGCCTTACAAGCATATGGATATTATCTTATCATTGCCAGTATTTTACTTCATTATAGATCTTGAAACACTCTTTTTAGCATTGAATAATATATGCCATTTCTTTTTAAAAGATAATTTTATTGGGGAATCATACAGCTCCTATCACAATACATATATACATCGTGCCAAGCACATTTGTATATTTGTTGCCATCATCATTTTCAAAATATTTTCTTTCTACTTGAGTCTTTAGTACCAACTCCTCATTTTTCCCCTTCCTCCTCCATCCTCCCTCCCTCACAAACCCTTGATCATTTATAAATTGTTATTATTTTTTCATGTCTTACACTGACCGATGTCTCCCCTCACCCACTTCTCTGTTGTCCATCGCCCAGGAAAGGGATTATATGTAGATCGTTGTGAACGGTTCCCCCTTTCTCCCCCCACCTACCCCTCTCCCTCCTGGTATCACTACTCTCATTGTTACTCCTGAGAGATACACCATTTCTTTTCAATCCATCATTCCATGCATCTTAGACCGTACGACTTTTATGTTTAAAATGGCCAACAGCTCTCCATTTCAACTCACTGATACTTAGGATACAGATGTTTATGTGTGCCATTTCATTCTTGAGGACTTTTTTTTGCTAGGTTTGTACAAGTTCATTTATGTTCTAATCGTGAATAAATATCTGCAGCTGCTCCTTATCATTTTGAGTCATGCTATATCAGCAAATGAAGGTCTCCAAAGTTTGGTCTATCCTTCTCTTTAAGGTCAACTCTGCTTCGAAGAGGCAGTCGTATTTTGAGTTCCTTCGCATGGACCAGTGAGTTCTTCCAGTGTTACACGGTTGTTGAAGCATTTCAATTTGTCTTCTGTCAATTTCTGGGCTTTTGTTTTTGGTTAATGCCTTTAGTACAGCTTGGCCTTCTTCCTTCAATCCCATTGGTTCTTGATGATATGCTATGGTTGAATGTTGACCAAGTGCTTACCTTTTCTCACTGTACCAAGCAATGTTCCATGGCTATTCATGAGGTTTTCAGGGTCTTTTGTTTTGTTTTTTATGAACTTGACCCCTTCTTTCTACTTCCTAGTCTGTCTTTATCTAGATGCTCGACTGAAACCGTCCACTATGAATGACCTTGCTGGTATTTGATGTGCTGGTGGCATAGCTTCCTGCATCACAATAACACGTAAGCCACCACATTTGATAAACTGACAGAAGAGTGGTGGAGAAGTGATAGGGGCCTAGAAAGGTAGAAACTCCAGATCACAACCTTTTTTCTTTCTGGGTCTTGCTCATTTGGCCTGAAGAATTACAGGTTTTCAAGTTAGCTATCATACTAACAAAAAATATCAGGTAGACATGTTTATTATTATCTTACCATATATACTTGAGTATAAGTCGACCTGAACATCAGCCGAGGCACCTAAGTTACCACAAGCTGCATAAAATATGTGCTGAAAATCTCACCTTGTACATGGGTATATATGGTATTTATGTATAGGAGCTTTTGAATAATAAGGTTAATGTTTTTGTCAGTCAGTATGCTTTTTATGGTTTTCACATATATTTATTCCTATAGAGGTTTAAAACTACCATGGTTACATACCTATTTTTTTAATAGATCATTTTATTGGGGACTCTTGCAGCTCTTATAAAAAGTTACTTATCTATAATCATCCCCTTTCTATTGTCTTGCTTTCTGGTCATGCTTAGAAAAACTTTGTATGTCCCTATTGTTTTTAAGTTCTCCCATACTTTCTTCTGACATTTTATGATTTAACTATTTTTACATTTAATACACTTTCTTCATTTATTTCTCTTATTTTTATTGAGGGAAATTTATATAACATAAAAAACCATTATAAAGTGAAGTCAGTGGCATTCAGTACCTTCATTGAAGTTTTTTTCCCCCAAAACCATTTTATCATTCTGAAATGATACTTTTTCCCATCCCCCATTCATGATGATCACCAATCTGCTTTCCAACACCATAGATGACCTATTTTAAATATTTCACATGAATAGAATTATACAATATATGAACTTTTATGCTTAGATTCTTCGTTTAGCATAATGACTTTGAGTTTCATTTTAGTAGTAGCATGTATTTAATTTATTCTTATGACTGAATAATGTTCCTTTGCATAGATATATAACATCTGGTTTATCAATTCATAATTAGATCATCCATTCATTTTTTGCTGAGTATTGTCATTGTGACTACCTTCTGGCTATGTGAGTAGTGCTGCCATGAGCATTCGTGTACAGGTACTCAATTGAATGCTGTGATAGATTCATCCTTTTGAGCATATATCTAGGAGTGGAAGCATTTATTCATAGATATAGAGTGAGACATAAATTCATCTTTCATCCTACCCTTAGGCCATTTATTTCTTTTCTTCTCATTTCTTTAAAAGAAAAACAATATTTTATTGGCATATGAATCATATAATTCAATAGTTT
Source organism: Tenrec ecaudatus (assembly GCF_050624435.1). Classification (NCBI taxonomy): domain Eukaryota; kingdom Metazoa; phylum Chordata; class Mammalia; order Afrosoricida; family Tenrecidae; genus Tenrec; species Tenrec ecaudatus. Next base: position 62,081,171 of record NC_134531.1, on the reverse strand, counting down.
AATCATATTCAAAGAGTTGTACCATCATGATTACAATTTATTTCTGAGAATTTTCTTCTTTCTTGTACTCACTATTATTAGCTCCTCATATCCTCCCAATTCCCCTGCCCTATTCTCAGGAAAGCATTAGTCCATTTGCAGTCTATATAGGTTACCTGTCCTGAATTTAATATATAGAAAAACATATAAGAACCCCCAAAAGAAAAATCAACAACAATAAAATGAAACAGAAAAACCTTAATTAAAAAAGCCAAAAATATTAAAAACCACAACAAATTTAAAATGGGTCAGAGGGAGATCAAACTGTAATGTGTTAAATTTTAATCTAACTGCATCTACGATAATTCAACTGTCAATGCACTTTGCGGGATAGCACGTGTTTTTCACATCCCTGGTCTATGGTCAGAGGGGACTCACTGGAGGGTTAATGTACTTGTGTACTTGTACTTCCCCTTCAATTTTGTTTTTAAACTGAAGTAACTTTCAAAAGATAGTACATTGTCACCTGCCTACATTTGCCATAGTCAACCTTACCGCGCTCTCTGTCTGACAACAAGGCTGTTCACGTGCCACAGCTACAGCCATGGTCAAAGGGGGATCCCTAGGTGCTAAACCCATGGACGCGTGGAGCCCGGGAACGGGCTTTGGGCTGCCACTGTTATCCACAGCCTTCTGCAAACCAGGTGTTCACGATTTAAGCTCTGATCCCATGTCCTCCGTTGGAGTTGTGTTTTATTACTTACAATTCTTGGATCATGGAGCCAGCCTCGTTTCTTGTGATCTTTACTAATTTGAGGTGTTTCCTTCACCATATACTAAACTCATATCGGGACCTGAGTCGGTTTCTGGGTTCCATTGTCGCTGTGCGTATACCACGGGTTCTTCCTAGCTCCTGCTCATTGAGCTTCGAGAAGTCAGCTCCCCACGTCTACCACCCGCTCAGCTACACACCCCCAAGCATTCTTGGTGACGTCATTTGCAATTCCGTGGAATCATTCCTTTGTAAACTTTCCACTCTTTTGGTTAACGAATGGCATGATAAATACGTCAGTGAATAATCATGTTGACCTTCATAGAGAAAATTGCCGTTTTAACTTCTATTTAGTAAGTGTTCAACAAACCCTTCTCTAGATACACTAAATGGAAGTAAATGTTCACTGTAGACTTCAGTGTGTTTAATAATGAGTATCATTTCGGTAAACAAAGTTCTATGTTTTCTTTTAGCTTTAAAATCTGAAGGCGATGATTACTATATTAACGGTGCTTGGACTATTGACTGGCCTCGGAAGTTCGACATTGCTGGTACAGCTTTTCACTACAAGAGACCAACTGATGAACCAGAATCCTTGGAAGCGCTGGGGGCTACCTCGGAAAACCTCGTTGTTATGGTAAATGGGTCTTTGTCATTCCATTTCCACGGTTTATCATCACGCTGTGAGCTACATCAGAGGGACAAGTTGTATAGTTTCTGTCTACAAGTGGTAAAATTAAAGTAAATAAAGATCAATGGTTTCCCAACCTTCTTATAGAATTCTCTGATCTTTTCAAGGCCCTCTTGAGTGGTATTTTTATGTCTACATGAGGGAAATCAGATAGTGCCCAAAATCTACTCATGAAAACGTGAGAAGAAAATTCAATCTATTCATGTATATTTATTTATAATTTAAAAACAACAACAACTGTTTCTTGGGACTTAGTGAAAGTTTCCAGAGGAAATTGTTTTTCCATCCCCACACATTTTGCTTCATGACACTGATTACTGTCCGCACAGAATCATAGCACTCTTTCCTCTCTATTCCTGGATTTCCTGTTTTCATTGGTCCTTACTTGCTGTCCTTCGTTACCTCCTGAGTTTCATCCCTGGGTAAAGGCTTTCGACCTCGGGCGATTGATGGTTCTAAGGGGTGCAATTCTCCCTGGTGTTGTTCACCCTATATGCTTTGCTTATTGCGTGGCTCTAAGTTGAGCTATGGGGATCTTTTCCATTCGAGGGCTGAAGAATAACGAATGGCTATAGTGTTAGGGGTTCCACCAGTCTCCATCAAACCAGTAAATCTGGTCTTTATTACTAGTCTGAGTTGTGTTCCTAATTTTCCCCTCACTCTCACCTGGACCCTCTATTGTGATCCCTTTCAGAGCAGTCGGCCGTGGTAGCAGCCGTAGAACCTTCCAATGTGACCACAGGTAGTGGAGGCTGAGGTCTGCATGGTCGATTAGTCCTTTGGACTAATTGTTTTTATGCATCTTTGATTTTTCCCCACTCGTGTCTTCTTTGTTCCAGAGGGGGAGAGGCCAATAGGTGAAGCACATGTACTTTCAAAATTATCTTGGATCTCCCATAAGACTTGCTTGATTGCATTTCTTCTTCAAAAGAAATAAAAACGGTCTGGCTGAAGGCTTGTGGCATTTTAATTATCCTCATCAGCTGTTTTCAATGGCAGGTTCTGCTTCAGGAACAGAATTTGGGCATTAGGTATAAGTTCAACGTTCCCATCACTCGGACTGGCAGTGGAGACAATGAAGTTGGCTTTACTTGGACTCATCAGCCTTGGTCAGAATGCTCCGCTACTTGTGCCGGAGGTAAGACACCCTCTGGGCAGCCCAACCCGAAGGGCAGGATGGAGAGCCAAGCATATTCGGAGCTATGCTTTGCCTTTGCCAAAGAAGCTAATTAAAAACATTTCTTGCAGGTTTGCTTCAAGCTGTAATTTAGCAAAAGAATCTTTGCTTTCATTATATTATATTGCATTTGTTTTCAACCTTGTGTAATTTGTACAGATTTGTTGGTAAAATACACCCTGGCACAATGAGTGTCTCTGCTGGTGCTTCTTCCAAGACTGTCTTGAAGGTGGGCTGTTTGCTTTTCGGGAACACATTCTTGGTAAAGAACATCAAGAGGTTTAAATCAGGAAATGAGTGAGAATCAGACGGCACAGAGGAATCTACTTGTAGTGGGGGGTGAGAATGTATCTTCGTGTGCTTGTGTGTTCATGTGCTTGTGTGTTTCCCATGACCCTATCCAAACTCCCTTCTCCAGCCATCCAGGTTAAGGGGCTCTGTAACATCCTGGGCCACGACAATAATGACAGGTGTCTGGGTTAATTGTGTATTCGGACCCTATGGTAGACCGGAGAGGTAGCTGCTAGGCGGTCGTTAGTGATGTGTTGGTTGTCCCATGTGCGTTTTTCATGGGTGCCTTTTCCCCACAATTCACTCTATTCCTAATCCTCCTCCCTCTAGTGGCCACCAATGCAATTCTTTACCTCTGGCTGGGAGAGCAGGACAGTTGGCTTCCTTCAAAGCCAACACCCTTGCTGCTGCATGGACTGGTGAGTAGAAGTGCTGCGCAAGCAGCATCTTCCTTCTCTCTGGAGACTAAATGCCTCGCCTCCACCGTACACCTTGACCCCATAGGAAAGGAAGTGAACCCGTCCCTCCACCCTCGGCGGGCCCGGACACCTCACCATTCCAAAAGCCACGACTGGAATTTGAATAGTGCTATTTAGAATGGGCACAATGGAAATGATACTGAATTATTAGAAAGTGAGTCCTCCCATTTTGTCCTCTGTTTTCCCTGCCTAAGCTGCCCAGGAGCATACAGTTTCACCTAGACTTCATCCTCCCTGGTCCGGTTCTCAGTGAATCTCTACAGAGCTTTTGATACCTGTCTAAACACTTCTTGGACTTGAGTTCAAGAAACTATTTTCACAGAAATGATCATGATGCAATTAATAGGTTCAGAATTTTAAGTTCGTCCCAAATGAAATAATTTGTTAACTCCAACTCCAACTTGAACACTGAACAATAAATGAATGAACAAACGAACAATACGCTAGCGTGGCCTCTTGTGTCAAGGGTCATGAAATATAGTGATATTTAACTACATATTTTAAAAGATCCCTAATTCCCATCCATCTTATTACAAATGGTTGGTGAGTTATCATGCAAAAATTTGAAAACTATGGGACATTACCCATACTAGGAATTAATTGTTCAAGTGAATGCCGTGGTATTATTTCTTCATGGCATTTGTGCTTTCTCTCTTTCTTGCAGTGACATTGCTGTTGTGCCCTTGACCTTGCTCAGACTCACAGCAACCCCCAGAGAGCAACAAGCATCACTGTCCGGTTCCATGCCCGGGCTTACTTTCAATGAGATCATTTTTTGTTCAATAGACATAATAACTTTACCCCTTTCTCTGTACCCAAATAAATCTTCATTACAAGAGTACTTATTTGAGGTACCCCTGAGGTGAAGTGGAATAAATTACTAAAGAAGAGCAACATTAATTCAACATTGAGGAAGTCAGATGAGGAAAGTCTAAATGTTGAGGTTGATTAGCTTGGATAAGAAGAAGTTGAGGGAAAGTTCTTCAAGTATGTGATGGAATGTTGAATGGGAAATTCTTCGTGCCTGTTCTTCTCTGGACTAAAAATTGCTATATTTGGGGATGGTTCAGAGACAGTCTTTTCTGAAGCCAACAGGGATTAAATGAATTCTCAGTGTTCCTTCTAACTCTATGATTCTAATGTTCAGAAAGGAGATAGTTCAACAACAACAACAAAAAGGACAAAATCAACTGTGGGCACTGAAAGCTAGAAGAAAAATTATGATTTTATTAAAGTTAACAACTCGTAGACGTCTAGATGAGTTTTTTTATTAAAGTTAACAACTCTGAACCATCTAGATGAGCTTTTCCCTCCCTCCATCAACTTTTGTATTGAGAACTAGAAATGATTTCTTGAGAGTAAAAGACAAAATAAGAAAATAAAAGCAAACCACAAGAAAAGGAGAGGGAGAAAAGCCCCCGAAAGGAAGTTTCCATCTTTTGAAATCTCCCCGATTTCGTTGCTTGTGGAGCTATTCATGGTGCATATTGGAGGTGGTCTGAATTGTGCTCAGGTGTAAGTGATGAGAGGCTCATGTTGCCCATCGCCTTCTTTGGAAAATGGATGTGCAAGGTGCCAGGGTGGTGTGTAAATCTATGATCTGTTGTGGTCAGTGGTTTGAATGTGTGGCCGCTGGAACAGTAATATGAACACCACCAGGGAACTGATTCAAAAGGCAAATGTAGGACCCAACCTTAGTTTCTATTGAATAGAAACTCTGTGGGGAGACCCAATGATCTGTGTTTTATCACGCTCTCTAGGTGATACTGGTGCAAGTTTAACAACCACTGATCTTGGCTGACAAACTGAAGCCCATCTCTTTAAACACACAGAATCTCAGCAGTGAACTTTGTGCTTCAGTTTAAACACCTTCTATTCTATAGCAGTGTCTGGAACATATTAGGGGCCCAATAAGTGCATACTGATGAGTGGGTGTGCAAACGGAATTCAATCTGGCAACTCTATGTGAGCATTTGTGCTAATATTTCCTAGGAAGTAGAGTGCAGGTAGCTTTTATTGGCAATACCCTTCCCCCACACCTCTCCATTTGTATCCACCCCATCCTCCAAGTTCTTTACATGTAAAATGTTCATGATAGGGAAGAAAAGTTTATTAGGGCTCAGGATATGGATCAAAGATAGACAACAACAACAACTAAGTGGAATCTGATTCAGAGTGACCCTGCAGGACAGAGTAGAACTTCCTCAGAGAGGTTCCAAAGCTGTAAATGTATAGAAGCAAACTTTAGGCAGTAGTACAACTTCATCTACAGTTAAGAAATCTTTCAGGAAACATGTATCTTTCTTTCTTTGTTCTGTGTATCTGTTTCTACCTAGTTTTTACTAGAAATTAAGAGTAAATACTAAAGTCAGCTTATTTAAAGTCATTTATTTAAGTCAGTCTATTTATTTGTTAGGCATCTTTAGGCTATCATTTTTGTTTATTTTGTTTTTAAAAACAGAACCCAAGAAAATCACACAAAACTTGCAAATGCGGTTCAGACTGCACTTGTTATCATCCCATGAACGTTTTATTAGGGACAGGACCTTTGGGCTTGGCTTCCATTTGGAAGCGATGGCAATAGCTTTCTCTGAAGAGATCTTTAAAGACACATTTTCAGCCTGTTTTCCTGTTGCTTGGCAGTCCAGAAGCAATAAATATAGTCCTCCAGGAAGCCTTGCTGCTGATTCAGTACCAGTAATGGTCTCTTCTCTGAGTCAGTGATGAAACACTTCCTTAGCTTGATTAGGAACATTGAGATGCTATGGGGTGTGGTCTTCAGGATAAATGTGGTTTCTGAGATACAGTTATGATTTTTTTTCCTCGGAAAGCATCCCAGCGCCCATGACTTGAAACTTCGTTCTTCAATTGTCAACCCCACTAGAGTTTGGCTTCTTCATTCCTTACCCCAAAGCATTAAATACTCTGCGGCTTATTTAACTCCCAGATGTACCTACTGTCATTGGCTTCGTGGTTGTTGTAATGTGTTGATAAAAATATAGTTTGATAGTGGAAATTGTATTATTTTAAAATATAAAGGCTTGGGAGTTTGTTTTTTTGCCTTAAATAACGCCTGATGCCTGTCTACTTTTGCACCGTGACTTCGGAAGGTCCAAATAACAACCATGTTTACTCTTTCGTTTTAGTTATTCATTTCTCTTTTAACTTCTGATGTGAATCAGAATCGCACGTAGGGCTTGTCAAGACACAGATTTGGGCTCCACTCCCATTTTTGTGTCTTGGTAGTGAAATGGTCAAGTACTTGCCTATTAGCACCAGCTACACCAGTGGGAAAAGATGTGACAGTCTGTTTTCATAAAGGTTTCCAGCACTGCTAAAATCCATGGATCTGTTCTTCTCTGTCCTATAGGGTCACTAGGTGTGGGGAATTAGCATGAAAGCTATGAATTTAGTCTGATTTACCCTCAAGTTTCTAAGTTAGTTGGTCTGGGGTAAGATGCAAAATTTCGCACCTGTAATGAGCCTGCAGGGATGATGATGTCATTGATTCAGGAGTCACACAATGACAAACATTGACCTAAACACTTCGCTTAAATAATGTAAATGTCTATTAAAATGAAATGGTAAGTCTTTTAGATGATAAGCCATATCCAATAATAAATAATATTAAATAAAAATTGTACAGTTCATAAAACATTTTTGCTGCCCTATTTCACTTGATCTCCTCTATAGTCCAAGGAAGTCCAGTTACTATAACTACCATTTATTTTTACGCACCAACCACTTATGTTAGTCATCAAGAAATTGTAGAATTCTACCTATTTCCTCCATCTGAAATTGATCAAACATTCAAACAAGATGCATTGATAATTATTGGTGATAGGAATGTGAAAACCTGAAACAAAGAGGAATGATCAGTAGTTGGGAACTATGGCCTTGGTGACAGAAGCAACTTCTTCGTTGCAAATAATCTTTTCAAACAACAGAACCATGAACTGTGCATGTGGACCTCACCATATGGAATACACGGGAACCAAATGGACTACAGCTGCGGGAAGAGACAATGGAGAGAGGCCAAACCAAGGCCAGGGGCTGACTGTGGAACAGACCATCAACAGCTTATATGTAAATTCAAGTTGAACTTAAAGATAATTTAAAAATGAATTCATGAGAGACAATATGCATTGAGTATATCCCACCTTAACTTAAAGAACATCTCAAGAACCGATTCGACATATTAAACAATAATGCCAGAAGAATTGACTAATGAGATAGCATTCAGAACCCCACATATGAAGAAACTCAAAGGTCAGAAAAAAAGATAAGAAAGAAAGAAAGGACCAAAGTTGATGCCAGAAGATACTTGGAAAGTTGCTCTGGATTGTAGAAAAACTAAACATGTGGAAGAAATGGCAAAGGAGCCAAGATGAGGAGAAATTTCCAAGGCAGTACGAGAAGACAAAGTAGAGTGTTACACTGAAATATGCAAGGTCTGGATTTCAGAAACCAAATGGGAAGAATATACATAAGGTATCTCCAATTGAAACAACCGAAAAAGCAACAAGAATAAAAACTTCAACACTCAAATTTCAATATTGAAAGTGTATAAAGACATCATTCTTGAATGATGCAAGAAACATCCAATGAAAATGCAAAGAATACACAGTCACTGTCCAAAAGAATGAAAAACGTTGGGCGGCATTCAATCATTTTGAGAAATGCATGTGATCAAGAAACTATGGTCTTGAAGGAAAAAGGCGAAGCTTCATTGAAGCCATTGGCAAAAATCAAAGCTCCAGGAACTTATGGAACACCAATTGAAATATTGTAATAAGCTGGTGAAGTGCTGGAAGCACTCACTTAGTCTATGCCAAGAAATTTGTAAGACAGCCACCTGGCTGGAAGAATCGCTATTTGTACCCATGTCAAAGAAAGATGAGCGAACAGAATGCATGAATTATCAGCATATCAATAATGTCACATGTAAATAAAATTTTGCTGCTGATAATGTTTTTTAAATGGTCACAGATGTATACCTACAAGGAGCTGCCAGAAATCAGCTGGAATTAGAAGAGGACATGGCACAAGGATCACAATGTAAGGGATCTTCGTTGGAGCCAGGGAATTCCAGAAAGAAGTTTGTGTGTTAGTGACTGTGCAAAGGCATTCCCTTGTGTAGATCATAACAAGCTAGATCACATTGAGAAGAATTCCCGAATACTTCATTTTCCTCATGTGGGATATGCACATGAACCAAGAGGCAGTCATTTAAACAGGAAATACCCCATGGTCTGAAACCAGGAAAGATGTTTGTCAGGGCTGTACCCTTTTACTACACTTATTCAATAATCCAAGAACTGGACTAGATGAAGAATATTGTGGCATAATATTGGAGGAAGGCTTATTCATAACCTGCAATGTGCAGTTGACACAACCTTGCTAGCTGAAAGCCAAGAGGACTTGAAGCATTTACTGTTGAAAACCAAAGCCTGCAGCCCTCAATATGGAGTACAACTCAGTGAAAGGGGAAAAATAAAATAAAAAACACCGCACAACTGGGCCAATAGACACAAGGGGCTACCCCCACCCCCCAACCAGAATTTTTTCAATGCTATATATTTAAATTTTAACAACCTTATCACCTTTGAAGTTCTCTCCATTACACTTGATACATTGATAAGTCTGCTATTCCATTCTTGGAAACATTTTTCAATCTCTTCTGTTTGGATGGCTGACAACACCTCCCTCGTTTTTGTTTTTTTCTTCACCTCCTCTACGTCATCAAATTGGTGTCCTTTCATATCCCTTTCCATTTGCAGAAACAAAAATAAGTTACACAGAGAGAGGTCAGGTGAGTAAAGTGCGCGGGGCAAGAGAGGCATGCTAATGTTTGCTCAAAACTGGCGCACTGAGATGGCTGCATGAGCAGGTGCATTGTCATGGTGGCCAAAGCAGTCCCCTGTCTGCTACAGATCAGGCCTTTTTTGTCACACACTGTTAAACTGTCTTTTCAGAACTTCTAAATCGAAACCTTGATCAACAGTCTGACTGGTAGAATGAACTGCAAATGCACTACGAGTCAACATTTTCATCTGTTCAGGAAGTTGATAAACATCCGGAACAAAGTTTGTCATCAATCAACATTTCACCTATTTTGAAATGAGATAACCACTCATACACTTGCGATTTCCCCTTAGTGCTGTCTTTGTAAGCTGTGTTCAACATCACAACAGTTGCTGTGGCATTTTTCTTGAGCAGGAAACAAAATTTTACAGTGTCATGTTGTTCTCATAAATCAGCCATCACAAAAAACGAGGTTTGATCAAAACTGCTTTTACAAAAAAACAAAAACAAAATAACAACAAAAAATTTCACTGTGACCAGAGAGAACTTTCCCAGGCAATGCCACTGGGTGCACTAGCTCAGAATGGGTTGCTTGAAGCTCGCCTATTGGAAAAAATGCTTCCTATGAAAGCTCTGAGCAGCGGAGCTTTTTTCTGTTTTTGTTTTTGGTTGTTGTTTTGTTTTTTGGGTGGTATGCCCTTATATTATGTTAAATGGAGAAAATATTGAGCATTTGAAGGATTTAATTGTATACATCTAGAGTTGACATTCATGGAAGCAGCAGTCAAAAAATCAAATGGTGTATCGGGCAAATTTGCTAACAAAACCTCTAGATTTTTAAGGAGCAAGGTGTCAGTTTGAGGGGTAAGATGCAACTTACTGTGGCTTCTTCAGTCACATCCTACACATGCAAAAGTTGGGCAATGACTAAGGAAGACTGGAAGAATTGATGGCTTTGAAGTATGGTGTTGATGAAGAGTATTTAAAGCACCATGCACTGCCAGAAGGGAAGAAAAAACAAAGCTGTCTTGTAAGTAGTACCTTCAGAATGCTTCTTAGAAGTGAGGATGGCAAGACTTTGTCTCACCTTCTTTGGACCGGTTATCAGGAGAGACCAGTCCCTGGGAAAGGACACTGTGCTAGGTAAGGTGTCTGAAGAAGAAAGACCCTCAGCTAGAGGGACTGACGCAGTGGCCACAACAATGGCCTAAATTACAACAGTTGTAAAGATGACACAGGCCCCATTAGTGTTTCATTCTATTGTGAATAGGGTGCTCACATACGGAAACTACCTGATGGGACCTAATATCCTAATTATGCAATGTAGCTCCCAAAATAGGCATTGCTGTTTGATAAGTAGAACTCAAGGAAAGTCACCAGTTAAATTTTTTTAAACACTTTCATTGGCACACAATTTACATATCATACAATTGAATAATTCATGGTTATTTCACCTTTAAAATGAGTTGTGCAATCACTAGTGAACTTGTAAGGTAGTGTTTTCCTCTCATAATAATAAATATAGTCTGAATTATAGTCAACTAATACGGCCCTTCTGGCCGTAATTCCTTAGGTGATGTGTGATCCTTCGGGACTATAGTCCTATTTTGGAGGGCTGTCCACTCCACTAATTGGCAAGGCCAGGGTGGGATTGATACCTGATTTGAGTAAAAGGTGTGAATCCAGGCACCCCCTTTGTCTTGGGGGTTAGTTTAGACACCTTAGTCGGGGGAGAGAACCCAAACAAAGCCTTTTACTAGGGAGAATCTTGAAAGTTATGCTTTAGTAGGAGGGCACGATTTAACATCCTTTGTTCTCATTGGATGGGGTATTTATGGTGGTTTTAACATACACCATGTCACCCAGGAAACCAGACCTCTATTTTCTGACTGAACTTTGGTAGAAGCCAGAAGATATGCTATGTCTTTTGGACATTTTTTACTTCAGGACTCTGTATTTGGCTCCCCTCTGCCTGGCACTAAGATTTAGCGTGGAATAGCACCCACCACCATGTGAGACATTTCCTCAAAGTTTGTGAGTTTCTGTGGGACACCGCAGCAAATCAAGAGCCCAGTGACATGAGGGGGGCATATTCAAGGGAGGAGAGGTGAGGGGGGCAGAATAACATCTTGGAAGAGTTGAGCATTTGGGACATCTTTAATCTATAACCTCTTGGGACTAGTCTGGTATTAATTCTTCTAAATGAAAAGATTACCACATAGACTTTTACCTTAAACAGCGCTTTTTCACCAGTTGGTGACCTAAATAGATCAGCATGATAAACGCCTACTTAAAAATACCTCTTGACCAGTGTGGAATTTCATTATTTTAAATGCTTTCTTAGAGAGGAATTCTCAACCACGGCTGCATTTTGGAGTCACTTGGAGGATTTAAACCATTTGACCTTGGAATCCCACTTTCGGAGAACTATTTAAATGGTTAATGATGTGCCCTGGCCATAACGTTTTTAAAAACGTCCCAGGTAATTCTACGGTGCAGCCAACATTAAGAACTAGTGTCTTTCAAACTGAATGACATTTTATATTATCTTCAAATCATTCAGATGTGAATAACTCTGAGGGGATTCCTAAATAACACTTTTTTTTTTTTGCCTTAACTGGTTATTAGTTGAACGTAAAGATGTGTGACATTTAGGTCTGGTAGAATTTAGGTCTGGTACACAGAGAGATACATCAAAGGAAGGAATAAAAATGTGTAAAATACCAGTTAATTTCATAATTTTGCCTACTGTGGCCATCATCTTTGTACACAGTGTTTTTATAGCTCAACTCATTGATATACCATTTTCTTTATCAGCACAATGATTCATAAGCATCTAATTTGGGGCTTGAAAGCTGACTCAGATTGTGCTGAGCAGACTTTCTAAAACACTTCCTTCTAATTTCAAGTTTCTACATCACAGTTGTAGAAATAAGTAAGTCCAGTCTGGGTCGAGTGTATGAGTCCGAGGTGAAGCTGGAGGTATTCCTGACTCACACAGCTGCTGCGGCTCAGGAGCCAGGAAGCAGGAAGACAAACCAAGAAACAGAAAGAGAAGCAGGAAGATTATGACTGGAGGATGGAGAGTTGAATGAATCCAAGGTGGGCAGGTCAGATGGAACTCTGGTGGCTCTCTGGGTCATCAGGCAATATGGTGGCCAATGGTCCAGATGCAGGATCCCAATCAGCAAGAAATAGAGAAGGTCTCCACAGGTGAAGTAGATCACAACCCCCAAGAGAGATCATCAGGGCTGTGGCCTGAGGAAGGTGCAGCACTCCGCCCTCATCTCTCCGCTACTGTTTGGTTGCTCACCGCAGATGGCATCACATCGGGGATTCCATGATGTTAGACTACTGCATGGGGCAGCCTCGCCTGCCAAAACGACTGAGAATCCCAGCGCAGTCAAGTGGACAAAACACCGAACAATCACAACACACATGTATTTAAGTCAGGACCACCCATTAGAATATAAGAAGTATATAGCTTCTCTTTTAAATGGATATTTATGAAAACTGATAGTAAAACATGTTTTTTTCCTTTGTGAGTTATGGTTCCATTAAGTTATGGTTTTATTCTTCTTTTATTTTGGGAGGTGTTCCCCCCCCCCCAGGGAATGAACGAGTCTTTGCAAGATGCAGCAATCTTTTTGAGAATGCCTTCTCCTAATGAGCTGATGTGCTCATTGTCAACTGTGCAAACCGTTCCCTTTTACTCCACCACCACATTGCCAAGCTGACCTCTTACTTAATGCAACCCTCAGGCTTTGAAGAGTAACCTTCCAAAGCCAGTTAATTGAGAGTCAGTGTTGCATTTCACTTTGCAACTGCTCTGTTATAAAAGGAACTTTATGAAATCTGGGAATAAACTGGCAGGCTTAAAATATAATAAAATTGTCATCTCTATTGAATTTACTTATAACTATCATATAAATATAAAATAGTTAAATATTTTTCACCTTTTTAGAGTGCTTTGCTTGCAGTGCAAAGAAATATTTTGTATTTACTGCTGTTTAAAATTTATACTATAAATGCACAGTCTTTTGCCATTAGTGCTATTGACCCTCCTGGTTGCTCTCTTCAATTTTTCTTCCCTCGAGTTTTCTTTCGCCCTGACTGTGTAGAAGTGAAAACCTGTCTATTAAAATGCTCAGTTTGGTCAGGCTGTGGTGACAAGCAGAAACATCACTCTGCTAAATGTTGCTTGTCAACTCAGGCACAGACAGCTAAGCTAAATATAGACGAAGAAGTCCTGATGGCACAGCGGGTTAAGCCTTGGGGCTGCTACCCACACGATCTTCATGCTAAGCTCGCTAGCAACCTCTAAGGGAAAAGATGAATGAAGCTCCCTCTCCTGTAAAGATTTACAACCTGAGAAACGCTCTGGAGCCGATTTTCTGCCTACGGGGCTCCTATAAGTAACACTTGACTTGAAGGCGCTGAGTACTAAGTGAAGCACTGCAGAGACCGAGGAGAAGGAAGACTGCAGGTGTGTGTAGAAAGGCAGCTGTTGTTTTCTGAAGGACACAGAGCACAGGGTTTCCTTCGGTGGCTCCTCCCATGTGGCTAGGCTGGACTGTTTCTGATTGCTGTTTAATTTTCTTTCTTTCTGCCCTGAACGGCGTTTTAAGCCTTTTTCGTCAGCATGAATGGGGACTCGCGTATGTACATAGAAGGCAATTAGAATGCTCTTCTTCCTGGCTCTGATGAATCCTTTTTATTTTGTTCTTTATCTGAGTCACCTGAGTTCTTCTGCACATTGGAACTGGATTCTACTCTTCAGATTTTTAAGGTACTTAATAAGCACTGGATTATATAATAAGCAAGGTTAGCAGGGGTATACTTGTGCTTACTTACTAATCTGCGTGAACAATTTCATACTTCTTCACCACATCAAAGATGTTGCTTCTAGGTATGAATGGTATCAATAATTCTCTCAACTCCCCAGCACTGTCCTACAGAATCAAAGCAGTCTTTTCAGGTTTTCAGTCCCTGACAGGGACACCATTCGCAAGTCAGCAAGGTAAGCATGAGTTTACTTATGCTTACTCATTATTCTGTAATGAACAGTTTCGCACGTTTTTCACCACATGAAACCTTGCTTATTAGGTAATCCACCCTTAGGTGCTTTACACGGTTTCCAATTCCTTTTTTATTTTCATAATTGAAGGCAATGATCTTCCAACCGTGTTCAGAGAACCCTAAGGTATTGCAGCGAACTCATAAGTGCACTGAAATATATTTTAAATTATCGAGAAAGCACAGTGACGTTCACGCACAACACCCATTACTGTTCATCATTTCATTTTTTTTAAGTTGATGTTCAATTTCACGGCTTAAGAGGAAAGGGAAAGAAGTTCACTCTCGGGGCCCTGGGAGAAAGTGGGGCTTTCTGTGCCCACAAAGAGCCTCAGTGTCAGGAAGTCAGAGGGGCGCTTCTACCCGGTCCTGTAGGGCTGCTATGAGCCAGCATTGACTCCGTGGTAGTTAGTGTTGGGATTCAAGGCCCTGGTGATGTGCAGAATTAAAAAATGGAAACTTTTCTATTTCCTGTTAAGGTTCTGGGGTATCTTATGAAGTATGCAAACATCTCTTTGATATCTATGTTGAAGTGTTCACTCTGATGTGTCCTCTTCAATCTGTTTCCTTCTTTTGCCATTGCTGGTCCTATTTAAGGTTAGTGGAAGAGGAAAGAAGAAAACAGAATGAAGAAACAATGTGTGTAAAAGAACTTGTGATATAATGTCTTCTTTGCAAATCATTACTCAACAAATTTACCTAATGGCCTCCACTGTTTCATCATCTTTTCCAAACTATGACTGTATCAGGTTGCATTGGCTCCTTAAAGCAGCTGATATGTCTACATTGTTTCTATGGAAATGTTATGTTCCCGTTAACATTTATTATCATTTTCAAGAATGAGCACTTTGTTGTTTGACCCCGAGTCCCTTCTGACTCAAAGCGAACCCATTGAATAAAGTTGAACTTCCCATGGGGTTTCCTAGTTTGAAATCTTCTTGGGAGCAGATTGCCAGATTCTTTTTCTGACAGCCCTGTCATTTAGTGGCTCGGCACTTAACCACTGTAGAACCAAACTTAAAAAACAAACCAAGCCCACTGCCATGGGGTCAGTGCTGACTCATGATGCCACCCTTTGGGTTTCCGAGAGTGTAACTGCTTATGGGACTAGAGAGCCCAGTCTTTCGCCCGAGTTGCTACTGGTGCTTCAAACTGCCCACGAGGTGGACTGCAGCCCAACTTGCTACCACTACCCCAGCAGGGCTCCCTCCTCACACAGCCAGGGCTCCGTAACAATATAAGCTTCATGTACACTTGCATTTTTAGTAAGCCTATTTTATAATAGAAATTAATTTCTATTATTTTTGAAAATAACAGGAAAAAATCACGCTCTGCAGTCTTTAGGCCTGTGCATAACTAACAGAAAGGAAAATAGAATTAGCCAAAAAAGCTAAAGGACAGCTGTGGAAAATGAAGAACATGTCTCTGTGTTTCTCTGGCACTTTGAGAACTAAGACACCTACAGAGATATTTACCATTATTATTGACGTAACAGAACCTATTTCTACCAGGCAAGGCATTGAGCTCTGACGCTGATCCATGCCAGCCGTATCATGGTAATGACCACAAACAGTAACGCTCCTTATACACCTGCACCGTGACTTTGACCGAACTTCAAAGCAGGGGACTCACAATACTGAACAGACAGAGGAAAGTTAAAAAAAAAAATTGTTTCACTTTCAGGTTTCTAAATAGACTCGATGAGATTAAATGTGAAAGACAATTAAAATGAAATCTTACCGCTAAGCTGGCTTATCTCTGCCTTCGGGAGCTACTGTCCAAGTGTTATTTTCAGAGCTAAATAAAAGATAACAAGTGGAAAATTCAGCTTGAAAGGTTGAAAAGCTCTGTCCTCCTTGTCGTTTCTCTTGCCTTTGAAGAAATGTAATTATATGATCAGTGTTTAAGGGAAATTTCCCTATAAAGGTATTGGCTGTGTGAGGTGGCCTAAGCACCGTGATGTTGTCAGATCACGAATACCCCCTGAGAACGTGACTAGAGTTTAGAAAGAATAATGGGCTAAATTCAGCCTTGTTCACTATCACTTTTCTCGCCGGTTTTTGAAAATATTTGTGGGACGTGGCAGTAGTTGATAGCGTCCCTTTGTTTATTTACCCCCACCATCCTCTCCTTTGAGGTTATTTTTAATGTTGAGGAGGAAGGGTGCCTGTCCTTCAGCATCTGGGACTGCTTGCACCGGGCACCGGATGGCAGCATGTGTGACCCTCACAGCCGTGGCACTCTAGGCTAGGCCTGTAGATCAGGAGCACTGTGGACTTTTCTCATCCACTTGAGAGAGGAGTAACTGCTGAATGCACCCTCATGTCCTTGGGCATTCCTGCTCTGCCAGTGAATGTTTTCGCTCACTTAAAAAATTAATAAATCATTTGTTGGGGCCTTACAACAAATTATACATCCATTGTATATGTACACTGATACATGTATGTATCAACCATACATCCACACATGCACATTTGTACATATGTTGCCATTATCCTTTTCAAAACATTTTCTTTCTACTTGAGCCCTTGACATGAGCTCATTTCAACACCGCCCCCTCCCAACCTCATGAACCCTTGATGAATTATTTTATTATTATTTTCATATCTTACACCATCCACGGTCTCCCTTCACCCACATTTCTGTTGTTCATCACCTTGGTGGGGGGGTGTTATATATCGATCACTATAATAGGTTCTCCCTTTCTCCCCCTACCTTCCCCTACCCTCATAGTATCACTAATCCTGTTTCTGTTCCTGAGGGGTTTATCAGTCCTGATTCTGTGTGTCAAGAGCTCTTATCTGCACCAGTGTACATGCTCTGGTCTAGCTGGATTTCTAAGTAGAACTGGGGTCATGATAGTGGTGGAGGAGGAAGCATTAAAGAACGAGAGGAAGGTCTCATCAGTGCTATACTGCACCCTGGCTGGCTCGTCCCTTCCTTGTGACCCTACTGTGAAGGGATGTCCAATTGTCTACAGATGGGCTTTGGGTCTCCACTCTGGGCCCCCCTCATTCGCATAGATATGAGTCTTTGTTTTGGGTGTTCTGATGCCTGATACCTGCTCCTATAAACACCTCATGATCACACAGGCTTGTGTGTTCTTCCATGTGGGCTTTGTTGCTTCCCAGCTAGATGGTCGCTTGTTTATCTTCAAGCCTTTAAGACCCCAGACGCTATCTCTTTTAATAGCCAGAAGCCACCAGCTTTCTTCACCATATTTGCTTTTACACCCATTTTGTCTTCAGTGGTCTTGTTGGGAAGGTGAGCAAATTAGAACGCCAGCTTATTAGAACAACGTATTCTTGAATTGAGGGAGGACTTGAGTATAGGCCCAATATTTGTCTGTTACCTTAATACTTAACATATGTATATATTTTTTGTATGTAGACCTCTAGCCCTATCATTATATATAAATATATTCACATATGTATGTATTTAGACCTCTATAAATGTCCTTTGCCTCTGAGTTCTTTCCTCTATTTCCTTTTACTTTCCTCCTGTCCTACCATCATGTTCGACCTTCATTTGTCTCTCAGCTAATTTCACTTGATCAAACCCACTTGACATTCTATGCCTTCTTTGCCATCGATTTTAGATCACTTGTTCCCTTGATCAAACCCACTTGACATTCTATGCCTTCTTTGCCATCGATTTTAGATCACTTGTTCCCTTGTCTCTGAGTTTGCTGGCTCCCCTACCCTCCTTTCTCCTGCGTCCCCCTCTCCCATGACTCTCAGAACTGTTGACCCTGTTGTTTTTTTCCTTGAAATTATTTATCCTGCTTATCTTGTAAGGGTAGAAATGAAAAAAAAAAACGCCTATAAATCATTCCAGGTCTGTTTGTTGACCCTTATGAATATTTTCCAATTGAGTTTGATGAGGTGCCATGCCCTGCCCCTGAAGTCCATATTTGGGATTCCTCTGGGACTTCATTGCTTTGCTCCCCTTGCTACTGTGTTGGGCTGCCTTCGTGTTTAGGTCTAGTGTGGGGGGATCAGACTGGGCACAGTCCTGCACTGCGTCTCCAGTTCTGTCCCTCTCAATGCTATGGCTCGGTGAGGGATGCTATGTCTTGTGGTGGGGCTGCCCCTATGGTCCTCTCTGTGCCTTTGCTGCTCTGAGCAGAATGCTGTTCTCTCAACTTAGTTGGCCAGGATGAAGTCCACTCTCTTTCTCTCCTCCCCTCTTAATTTTCTCCTGTGTGGTCTGAGCAGACCAGCCAGCCCCTCTCCCCAGAACGTGTCTTCAGCGCTGTCCTCTGTAGTGCATGCTTCTGAGGAGCAGGTCCAAATAGCTGGGGTCGGGGCTGGCCCTGCACATTCTCTGTTAATTCACTGCTTCATGCCGCTATGCTGCTTCTAGTTTGGGTGCACCAGATTGAAGTCTGGTCCCTCCCTCTCTTTCCTGTGGAGACATAAACAATACCCTTCACATGGGTGAGTTAGTGCCCTGTTCCCCACTACGCCCATCCTCTTTCTCCCCCCTTTCTTCCTCCTTTTCAGTTGGCTGCATTATTTGCACTTATATTGTTTTCCTCGAGCATATGGCTTTGCCAGTATGGAATATAATCCATTAAAAAAAACTCATAGAATTTTTCTGTGCATTTGAGCATAGGTTAACTTTCTAGCTTCCTAAGCAATCTTTTCATTGTGATTTGGGTAAAAGTTTACAGAGCAAACCAGTTGCCTATTCAGTAACTCGTACATATGACATTGATTGCAAGCGCTGCAGTGCCTTCATCCCGCTTCCCACCATGGTTCCCATTTCCATCGATCCTTCTTTCCTGTCCCTTCCCACGTTCGGAACATTGGGCAGATGCTGCCCTTTTGATCTTGCTTCCCAGCTTCTTGATAACAAAGTCTTGCCAGTGCAGAATTAGTTTGGTAATCTTGCATTTTCTCTGTTGTTACTACTTACAGCTAGTGGCAAGGCTTCCCTATCAACCCCCACACATTTCCCTTCTAATCCCAAGACTGTGTTCTTTCCTCTTTCATCTCATCTCATTAAAGATGATGTTCTTCTCCAACACGAGGCACCTACTTATTCACTGAAAAGCTGATAAGGCTGAAACCAAAATTTGAATGCATTTTTATTCCATTGAAGAGCTATGTTACAGCTCATGTCACACACACACACACACACACACACACACTTCATGTGGGTAAGGACTTAGATACGAAAACAATACTACTGAATGAAATTGGCTCCAATAGGTGCCTGTTTTCTAGGCTTACTATTCTATAGAGCAGAGGGGGGAAGCAAGCAGGGAAGCAAGAAAGAAGTACTCTTTTAAGAAGTTGAACAATTCATATATGAGAAAGAAAATAAAACTTCCTAATGCGTAGAAATAGTTTAATATAAGAGTGGTATTTTATAGAAGATAACTGACCTCAGATCAATTCCTAAGCTGCTCAGAACTCACAAAGAGTAGTTCAACACAGCACAAGGTGAAGTGAGGAAAAAGCAAGATAAACTGAAGGGTGATAACATCCTAGATAACTTGGCTACGAAAAGAATTTGAGATCAAAGAAAAACCAGGGAAGGAGTAGTCAGATCACAAAGCAGCAAAGTAGAGAAACAGTGAAACTAAAAGCATTTGATGCAGAAAAATGATTCTTAGATAGTTCCATCATGTTATATAGTTATAATGGTTCTTGCCTGTCCCAAACTCTGCTCTGTTTCCATGTTCTACCTTCTCCCTATGGTAATGAAAAACCATGCCTTAGATATAGTAAAAATCCAATGAGTTAAATGAAACTAGACACTGTTCACAGAATAAATTACTCTTGGTATCTAATGAGTACCAGGCATTGTCTCCAAGGATAATGAGCATTTAAAGAAATTCAGTAGCGCACGTATGTCTAACTGCACTGAACCATCACTGGACACCACCATTCAACAATATGTGCAGAGCCACATTTTCCCTTTGCGACGTCTTGTTTTCCCAGAACATCTAGTTTAACTTAGGGCAGAAGAAAAGATACTGGTAGGGCAGAGAAGGAAAGTCTTTGAAAGATAAAAACTAGCATTGGGCTCGTTAGAAGAAAGCAGCATATGGGTGAGACTGATTGGTACCCTGGGTGCCAACTGTTAGAGCCAAGGCAGATGGGCTTGCTCTGCCCGGCAACTGCTGTGTCTGGCCAACAATCACACGGCAGCACAGCCAGATTCCAGCCGTGAAAGGCAGAGCAAAGCCTTTTTTTCGTTGTTTTTTTCCTGGCACTTGTTGCTCTTTGGATGCTATCTGCACTGAAGATTTAGATTAAATTAATATTGCTGGCCATAGGCTCTGCATACTGTGGGTATATAGTGTTGTCTTGGTTGCTAGCTACTTTGGATGCTGTGGTTAAGCAAATTGTTGCCTTCACCACCAGCTTCATTTTTAGTGCAAACTCGAACTTTTCTGCTTTTTGCTCCTTCCCTCTTCCTCTGCAGGAAGCTGTTCTTGGGGTCATTAGATGGGCTATACTTCTAAGTAAAATTTTCTAGGTGGCGCCTAATTCCATCAATCCCCGAGGTACGTTTGTACCTTTTGTTTCTTTTTACCCACTCACACGTGGTAACTGATCACATGGTCTACAGCTGGGATGCTGGGCCATTCAAGTAGAAGGCCTCTCAAGGCATTCGCGTGGTGTAGTGGGTTACAAATGGGGCTGCTAACCCAAAGATCAGCAGTTCAAAGCCACCATTTGCTTGGTGAGAGAAAGTCGAGGCTGCCTGCTCCTGTAAAGATTTGAAGTCGCGGCAGTCCTAAGACAGCGCTGTTCTTTCCTCTAGGGTCGCTGTGAGGCAGAATTGTCTCACTGGCAATGAATTCGGACTGAGAAAATATTTTTTTCCGGTTCATAGGCCACGCTCTCTACTCCCCTTCTTGGTTTAATCACTAAGCTTTACATTAGTGTATTTGCTCTTTCAAGTCAAATTCAAGTGGTAACTTCTGTTCATTAAGAACACCCTTTCTCTACTTTCTGAAAAATGTTGAACACCATCGAGAGACGTGGATCCCGCGTCACAGAGGAGTTTATAAAATTATTTAAGTCTCTGAAAGGGGAAAGAACTTGGATCACGTGAAAATATTTGGGCAGCTTATAAGGCAAACAGAGGAGGAAGAGTGAAGGAGGCATGAAATGAAGCAGGCGTATTGCGTCAGAAGTCTTCGCTCAGGATTAGACCTCTCTGTGGAGCAAAAGACTGCAGATCCTTTGCTTAGCCACCACAGAGCTCTTGAGAGCTCTCCCTCCATACCCACCCCGCCCAGTGGGGGCTCAGCTGAAGGCTTCCTTCCAGGGCTTACTGAGGAGAGGGCCTCTAGCTCGCTTTCTGTGGTCTAGGTTGCTTTGAAATGTAACTTAACTGAAAGCCATGTCTGAATATGTGACTTAGCAGTGCTTCAAACTGAGAACTCCTCCCCGCTCCCTCTTTGTGTGGGCAAAGAAAATTGTCAGAAAATTCAAATTAAGACCCTGACAATTTAAACTTACAGACCCAAAGTAAAGGACACTTTCGGGTTTCATTTCTGCACCCCAAAGTATCCCAAGATAAGCTATTTAAAAACCAAACCAAACTCTGAATAGGATGCATCCATTTTTAGAAAGTTTAAAATCGACATTTCATATATTGGCATCGGTGTACTTCTGTTTTATAATAAGAAAACATGACATCTCTTTTAAGAATGGGAAAGGGGTTGCTTTCCAAAGGAGCGAGCAAGCAAACAGACCAGCAAAAGAGCAGGGGTAGCATTTGCATGTCAGTAACTAGATAGTTAAGAATTTTCAAAGGCATGCGATTCTAGACGTGGCCAAGGAACTTCTGTAGAACACTCGCCCGAGCACACTTCCCGGGGCTATGGGATGCAATCCACTAGTTTCCGTTTCTATTAGGTAGCTAAGGATCCGTGGTGGCGCTGCGCTGAAGCACTTGGCCACGATTTGAAAGGGAAAGGATGGGAGGTGAAACTCACCCAGCAGGGACAAAATCTGGTGAGCTGCTCTCACCAAGCCTCACTGGCGACTTGCAGGGACCCCACAGGACAGGGTGGAATGCCCCTGTGCGTTGCCGAGACTAACGGTTTCCAGGAGGGGAACGGCCATCTTTCTCCCAAAGCCAGCTGATGGCAGGTTGGTGATTCTGAATTGCAGACCTCCTCGATCTCAGCCCAACCTGTAACTATCACGTCACCAAGGCTCCCTGTAAACACGACCGCCTGGAAACCCACGGGTCGGCTCTACTCTGTCACATGGGGTTTCTATGAGTCAAAATCCATTCAGGTGTGTCTAACAAAAACCAGCATTAGTTCTATACTAACTGATCATGCGGGCAGTTTATGTTTGAGGTGATAAACTGCACATCTTCAGATTTGAAAGCCTTGTGGCTTTGTGTAACTGGATGTAATTATTCCTGGCAGAGTTTAAATCAACTTCTTAACAGTGCTTTAGAGATGACTTTTAAACCGCTATGGACAAGAGGCTTGCTATATAAAAGGAGTCTAGATTCAATCATTTCTCTTGTTTACTTGCTCGTTTTTATGAGGTGCTCTCGATTGTTTGGAAGCCTACCGCCCCTTTGTACAGCGGAAAGAATCACAGCCCCTCCTGTGCCAACGTCACAGCCATCCTGTGTCCTTGCCGTAGGTGAGGTTCTTTCCGGTCCATCTGGATCTGCTGCTGTCTAAAGCTAGCGGCTGGCTTTTGCTTAATCTAATTGTATGTGTTCAAAAGCCAATCCAACGAAGTGTTTTTCTTTAGAATGTTATTCAACCAATTGCTACTGAATCGAAGAGAAGAGAAACAACCTGCCATGTTGGTGTGGCGGTGACAGTTGGAAGGAATTGGGTTACTCTCGGAGAAAGTTAGTACAGCATTGTAGACAGTTGTAGGGTAGATTGTTGGTAAAGTCAGTTCTTGAATGTTATATAGCACACTGCCTAATAGAACATTTTAGAAGAAGATTAATGAGAGATGAATACAAGAAAATATGCATCTTCATAAAATATAGAGTAGCTTCAGCTATTATATAAGAACTTTAATTTGCATGTCTTAAAAATATCATTATGATATGATAAAACTGATGTCAACCCATAATTACCCTCAATTCCTAATTTTTAAGAAATCTTGAAGATATGACGAAAATTTTATCAATTGATAATTCTCAGCACTTAGTCCAGTATCTTATAAGAAGCACCTTGTATTCCCTGGTGAATGAATGAATGAGTGAGTGAGTGAGTGAACAAATGAATGATTTTCCAGCTACCTTTAGCTGACAGTTTTAGTGTGTATATGTATGTCATCTTAAAACAAATTTTAAACCCCAGCAGATAGTAAAATAACCTTTAAAAAACAAAGACCAAGGACAGACAGGTGGTTATAGCTCATTTTTATTTTCTGTTCAATTCTGCTTAACTTTTAACCTTTTGACAATAAATGCAACGTAACAAAACTTTTTTTCCAAGATATATACATGACTGGAATGTACCTTACAATGAAGTATAATTCCCACTTCAAATGTCTCAGCAATGGTTCACATTTCTGTGGCTCTTTTGATTAAAGGCTGCTTGTAAAAACTAACATGATCATAGCTAAATGACATTTTTTGGGTTAATGAAAGAAGTGAGGTCGTTATCTTAAGCTGAATTAATTTTTATTTTAAACATAATGAACATTTCTGCCATTGATCCAAAGAAACATTGTTCCATTTTGTAGGTTGAAACTATCCTTTTTTGAAAAAAACAAAACATGGTGCTAAAATGTAATGCCAGATTCCTTCTAACAAATCCAATCATATTTGAGTGACTTTAAACAAAGCAAAACATGCTAAACTACACAAACAATCCCCTGATAGAAACACAATATTTAAACCAGGGTGGGTGAATGTTCTGAGACACTGGCAGTTGGTAGTCAGACTCTATGACTAATGGTTGAGACGTCTGCCCTGGTGGACCACATGCACTTATTTTTCTGCCCACTGGAAATGACACAATGGGGGGGGGGGAGGTAGCTGATGAATACCGTACAACATCTGTGAATGGATCACAGCTACGCCTGATGTGAATCATTTTTCCCTCAACAATCTAAAGTTTAATAGTTAAAAAATTCCACACTGTCGTCACATAGGCCAAGTGATTTGGCTTGTTGGAAGCATAGTGAGGGAAGGAACGTAATTCACACACTAAGACATTATGCCTGAAGACGGTTGGACTGTGTTTTAGTCTCTGCATTTAAGGAAACCTGAAATGGATTGCCATTTCTGAAGGTGGCCAGGAAGAACCTGGGGTCACTGCAACAATAGAAAATTACTCTCTTCAGTTCTTCAAAATCACGGTGGGACTCAAGTCTCATGAGCTGTCAATTCTGTAAGTGAAAGTATGCATAACAACAAAGGCACTCTGTCCTACAAAATCCCCAGGACTCTTGGGACACTGGAGAAATAATTTTGTGTCACTCTTTTAAAAAAAAATACTTTTATTGGGGTCTCTTATATTTCTTATCACAATCCATACATTCATCCAGTGTCAAGCACATTTACACATATGTTGCCACCATCATTTTCAAAGCATTTTCTTTCCACTTGAGCCCCTGATATCAGCTCCTCATTTCTTCCCCCTCTCTCGCCCACCATCCTCCCTCACGAACCCTTGATTACATCACCCTCTGTCGCCCCTCACCCACTTTTCCATTATTTGTCCCCCTGGGAGGGTGTTCTAGATTGATCCTTGTGATCGATTCCCCCTTTGTCCCCCTGTCCTCCTGGTATCCTACTGGTGTCTCTACTCTCATTGTTGGCCCTGGGGGTTGGGGGGGGTACCTATCCTTGATTCCCTGTGTTGCAGGCTTTTATATGTAGCAGTGCCCATGCTCTGGTCTAATCTGATTTGTAAGGTAGAATTGACGTCATGATAGTGGGGTGAAGGAAACACCAAAGAACCAGAGGAAAGTTGTGTGTTTCATCTGTGCTATACTGCACCCTGACTTGCTCATCTCTTTCCTGTGACCCCACTGTGAGGGGATGTTTCTCTTAATGTGATGATTTGCTTCACGAAATTACCCTGTAGTACATTGATGTCCTTCATTTGAGATCATACTCTTTCCATGATTGTGCGAGGCGAGGTAAATCTGTGGTTTCTTGAATGTAGCTAATGCTGCTTTTATAATGTTTTCTGGGTACTCTAGGGATGGGGTGTATGGGGTAGATAACTTAGTTTCTGCATCTATTCCCAACTCCAGAAGTAATCTTCTACCTCTGTATGACCCCAAACATTCAGCATTATCTTGTCTTGTTTGACTTCTCTTCAATATCTTGATATACCTACTTTGACTCTTTTGATTCCTCGACACAAATAAGTTGACATAAAGTTTACTCACTGGATGCTTTCAAATAAGAGAGAGCGAGAGAGTGTGTGTGCCTTTGTATTTTGTAAAATGTGAGTAAGTCGTGGTGGACCTTGTTAACAATAAATAATAAATATCTACTTAGATGTTGATAAATTGCATGATAATATTTTAGCTGTAGTAAACAGGTCATGTAGACCAACTTTTAAGAATGGGTTAAGTATTTTGAAAGTTTATATTCAATGGGCTACAGTCTAAAGAGGCCCTGTGCAATGTTTAATCTCTAGATGTTGTGACCTTTTAAAGAAATGAACGTTATGCTTGGAAGAGGAAAACAAAGTGTGCAGATGTGATGTGTTACTAACAGATTACATTGAAGGGACTTGTCCTACAAAATATCAAAACTTAAATTTGTTCCTATTGTTTGCTTTTAAAATAAGTAGACAAGCATTGTTTTGCATCAAAACATATACTTGTACCTTTTATCTGATGATTTAGGATATTGAAGCTGATTTTTTTTAAGGAACGCAAGAAGAGGAGTATACAAATGAGGGTGCTAATTGTTTTAAATTATTAATAGCTTTTTTATACACTTGACAATGTGCTTGTACATAGGAGACCGATAATTTTACCTACCTTTCCAGTATAATGACCAGGACTTCTCTCCCTTTTAGAGAAACAGCCAAGTGTTTCTGCAACAGGTAAGACAGCAGCGGTCCAGAGAGGTCGATGCCCCACAAGGAAAGCTATGCAGAGCTACTTATTGAAAGTAAACTACCCTTCCATTAAGGATGCTCTCCTTTTCTCAAGGTGCCCAAAGACAAGAAGTGGTCTGTAAAAGGCTTGATGACAACTCCATTGTGCAGAACAATTATTGTGACTCTGACAGCAAGCCACCGGAAAGCCAAAGAGCCTGCAACACTGAGCCCTGCCCGCCAGAGTAAGTAAGAAGAAAAAGAGTGAGATTTTTCTTCCAGTACAAGGGGAAAAAGTCCAGGCTTTGGATATAAGTAAGACACTCTGAGCCAAATATGGCAAATACCAACCAGAAGTTGAAACTTTTCTATAGCTCCCCATTTGTTTGCTTATTGTCATAAATGTAATTTTTTTTCAGAGCAGTGTGATGATGACGGAGAATTTCTTCAGACAGTGTAGAGTACACATAGCCCCTCCTACCTCCACCTTACTTACTCCTATTTAACATCTGGCATTTCTGTGATACTCTGGTCAATTGATGAATCAAGATTGATCTGTTATTATCAGTTGAAGTCCACACGTTACATTCGGGTTCAAAGATTGTGGAACTGCAGTATCCCTTTCTAACCATTAGGTTGACAGTTTCTCTGTGGGAGAAAGATGAACTGCCTGGCCCAGAATGACGTAGGGAAACCATGTCTAGGTGACTGAGCTGCAATCTGCTCAATGGCAGTGGGTGTTGGTTTCATGGAGCAGAGTCCTATTTATCTTTAAGTCAGGAATGCCAGTGGGGTTGTCCTGTTAGAACTTTGGAAGTGATCTTATTTGATCAATCCTAAGGGATGCCCCTTGGTGCACCGCTAAAATTGAAATTCATCTAATTGTTCAATGTCTTCTATGACAATTGCCAATGATTTTTTTTCTTTCACAACCAAAAAGAAAATTCCAACTTACTGTCTTAGAGTCAATTCTGACTCTCAGTGACCCGAGGACATAGTAAACTGTCCCTTGGTGACAGTAAATCCGCATGGAAGCAGAAAGCCTCTTCTTTCCCCCGTGGAGCAGCTGGTGGGTGTGAACTGCTGAACTTAAGCTCAGTAGCCCACCACATAACCCACTGCGCCACCAAAGCGCTTTTTGCCTTTGGAAGTGGCACATAAAATACTTGCATCCCAAATTCCCTAAAGTACAACAGAGGGGTGTGCAGTCCTATATTTTCTGGGCCTCTAACATAAAATCGCCAGAACTTCTTTAATGATTTAGAAAGTCCTTCAATGGTTCCATTTGCTGACCCATTTTAAGTTAAGGCATCCTATCTTTTGAATGCCAGAAGGTTAGAGGTACTTTTCAGTCTTTCTGCCTGTTTGTGTAGCGGCTATCAGCTCACTGTAAAAAGGAGGTCCAAGGAAAGAACCCATCTTTAATAACGACTTTAAAATGAGGCCTGATTTCAGTGAGCTATACATGATAGCAGGGGTTCTCAACCTATGGGTCGCGACCGCTTTGGGGGTCAAATGACCCTTTCACAGAGGTCGCCCGATTCATAACAGTAGCAAAATTACAGTGATGATGTGGCAACAGAAATAAATTTTTGGTTGGGGGGATCACCCTCACATGAGGAACCGTATGAAAGGGTTGCGGCCAGAGGAAGGTCGAGAGCCATTGCCTTGTAGTCTATAAACACAGAAGGATTTCTTGGGTGAGCAACAGGCAATGATTTTGTGGTGGGGAAAAGCTGAGCTGACCACGAAACTAATCTGTGTAGGAATTTGTCCTGACTGGCAGTTAACTGCAAGACAAAACATGTGTGAATGGCATTTTGTTCTTGTCTGTGAGAACCTGCCAGCTGGGCTAATACCCCACTAGGAGCTGACTCTTCAAACACGAAATATATCAGAAAGAAAAGTAAGCAAAATGCTGTGTGTAGTAATATGTACTTGAGAATAAAGGAATTCATCCCTCTTTCTAAAAACGAGCACAGTAGAATCACAGAAGGCCGGGCTGACGATGGATCCGGGGATTTATTGCAGTTAAAGCAAGACATTTCTTAGTATTTGTTCCAAAATGACGATGCCTTACGGGTTTTGATTAAATAAAGACACTATCTGCCCGAACCTTGGATTGCAGGGGAGATACTCATTACTGGAGGGGCCCTCGTGGCATAGTGGTTACACATTGGGCTGCTAACTGCAAGGCCAGCACTTCCAAAACACTTGCTGCCCGATGGGGAGCAGATGGGGCTTTCTACTCCTGTAAAGAGTTACAGTCTCAGAGACTCCAAGTTCTGCTCTGCCCTGCACGGTCACAATGACTCGACATAGACTCAATGGCGGAGAGGGTTTTGTTTACTCAGTTCTAGTCTCTTAAAAAGCTGTATCTCTGCTAGTGGCTTATCAAATAAAGATCATTAGGAAATCTAGAATGATAGGAAATAATATTTCACTCTAATTTTCTATAATTTTATATCAGTGCTTTTCTAAATGTGATCATCTTACGCCTAATTCCTTAAATTCCAGACACAGGAAGGCATAACATGTGATCACTGTGTACATTATAAAAGATGTACTTATGCATTGATTTTTTTCACTTGTCTCCTTGAAGTTATTGTTTATAAATTGATTTCACATAAAACCGAAAAATCATATAAAACAGACTGATGCTACTGAGTTGTACGAGCTATTCATGCATGGAAGAGCTCTGGCAGCACTGTCCAGTGAGCTTTGAACTCCTGTAGTGACGTGAAAGTGCTTGGTATGGCGCCTCCGTCCTGCAATTGTTTGGTAGGCCTTGTCTGTCGAGTCACGGGTGGGAGCATGCAAATAAGGAATGGCGGACTTTCACTCAGTGATTGGTCAGTTTTGCCTTTCCGCTGAGTATGAGAATACCATCTCAGAAGGAGGAACAGATAATCCCATGATCACCCAGAAAGAAGAGCCACCAGTGAAGCGTGTGTGAGATCCCTGCCTGAAGTGACAGAAGCACTAGAGGTTGTACCACTCTGAGACAGTGCAGAAGAGCAGCACCCAAATCATGAGACAGAATGGTGGGTGGGATTCCTAGAACATGGAGGCAAAGGCCAAAGGACCACCTGATTTAGAGACCAGAACCAGACAGACATGCCTGCCAGGATGGTCAAGAAGAGACACTACAGATGAAAGAACGCTCTCCTTATCATTTTGTAAATGATGGACTTCTTAATCCCTTTAGTTATCAGCATTGTCTGTGGTTTCTGGGTGGCCATTACAGAAGCTTAGCAAACCCAGCAGAGAAGTAGAGTACTGTGGGAGAGCTGGTTGGTGTCAGAACAGGGTGAAAGGACAGAGGGTAGAGACATGTGTGATGCCTGCCTGGGGCTGATCTTGAGCAAGTATAGAGTTGGATTCTCCTTCTCCCTACTGAAATTTCGGGAAGTGAGATGTGGGCCCCATGCCATTGCTTCAACTGCTAACTACAAGTTCAGCAGCTCAAATCCCCAGCCACTCCATAGGAGAACGTGGGGGCTACCGATTCCTATAAACATTTCTAGCCTCAGAAAACCTGGGTAGGGTTGACGTGAATCTGAATTGGCTCAATGGTAGTGGGTTCCGTTTTGGTTTTGACCTTCATGTGCTAAAGAATCTAAGTTTTTTACCTGCACTGCAAATAGGGTTTGTCATGGTTTTCATCTTGTTTATGCCATTTTGATTTATTTCTACTTATACAAGTTTTACATTTTATTTAGGAAAACTTTGAAACTTATTTCTTTCGCTGGTATCATGCTTAGACAGTCCTGTCTACATTGTACAGAGAAATTGACAGAATTGGAAGAATAAACCAAAGCAGCATTAAGAAACATGTAGTAATAGTTTATTTGGAAGACTTTGACAAGGCAGGAAAAGGCTTGCTTGGGAGAAATAGTGGCTCATAGCAGCGACTCTTCTGCAAGAAAGAGCACAGTACTAATGGTGGTGAGGTAACTACGTGAGCTGCGTGCTTATGATGTTGACTGACAATGGTGAAATTCATGACACAGGCATGAACAATAGGGCATGAATAATTGGGGAAACAAGAGAAAGGAAGGTGGTGATGGGAGGCTAGTGACCCACCATAAAAATAGGAAGGAACAAGGAGTCAAACTCCAGAGAAAAAGGCCAAGAGTTTGGTTTCTAATGAGGATATCTTTTAATAACAAGATGAGATCGTTAAGATTTATTGTGTCAACCTGGCCGATAAACACATGTGGGATTAATTGAAGGGCGGAGAGAAAAGGGTTCAGTAAGCCTTGCCTTTCTCGTTCTTGGGTCTCTTACTCTCTGATGGTCGGACCAGGGTGCAGCTGCCTTAGCCAGTTCCCTGCTTCAGCTGGCAAGGCTCATTTCCTGCAAGACATCTCTGAGGAGAAGCCATATGGATCTACCCCAGTGCAGCCCTGGGTGCTGGGGCAGCCTCATGGGGACACCTGCCAGCGTTGAGATGCTGACAAGCTCACTGATTCGGCTTTTCTCCTGCAGTCAGCATCATTGCATGCATTTTGTGAGATTAAGGAGGACTTTGTAGATTGGTGTTGGACTTGTGGGCTTGGACAGCACTGGGTTGGAATGCTTTCTTAACGTATACTTACCCTTTTGATAAAACTCTCTCTTATATACTTATGAGTTTCTGTGGATTTGTTTCTCTAGTCTACCCAGACTAACACACAAGATTATTTCTAAATATGACCTCAAGTGAGCAATGCACGAGCACAAACTATGGTTTCTGTATGATAGCGTGGTTCTTAAGATTGTTAAAACTAGAAAGGTGACCATAAAAGGAGTATTCCATATTGTCACCAAGAATGTAAAATTCAAAGAGCAAAAGCCCCAGCATTTATTCAGCAAGGGCAGCGTAGAAGGCACTGTGCTTTGAAATGGAATTCCTTTGCTCCCTGACCAGTGGGCAGACAGACATGCACGGGGCTGTGGCACACGGCAAAAGACAATGAGCATTTTCACGAGACAGTCAAGAGGGTTATAAGCAAAAGTGCTCAAGGAAACCCAGAGTGGGAAAGGTTAATTTTCATTTAATGGTTTCTTTTATGATGTGATGTTTAACAATTATTGTGAGTCATTGCACCTCACCCATGGACAACTATAATCTGTTATTTTAAGTTTAGAAAAAGATTCATCAGTCTGTCTATAAAACTCTAAAGTTGAAGACCTGGGAAGAATCATAGAAATCATCTAGGCCAACTCCCATCTTTTTCCGGATGAGGGTATACCAAACTCCGGTGATGTTTTTCCCATTATACCAGACATTACTAACTCTATAAGTGACAAAGCAAATGGCTGATGGCATTTTAATACTTCTAATTTCACTTGCTTCGTTGACACATTCTCAATTGCCCAACTTCAGAGATGTTTATGACATTGATTTTTAAAATTTCTAGAGAAACTCAGCCATGGAATGCTTAGGGCTTAAAGGGTTCTTCTGTTCAATATTGGTTTCAGTTTCCAATTAGCTGAGGAATGAGTGAAATTTCTTTTAAAAAATCTTTCTGAGAAGTATTTTATGACACTTCCATCCTTGTAGGTATATAGGAGTTAAACATAATTGAATCACTCTTTAATTAAAGGTGCTAGTATCCAATTTTGGAGATTATCCTTTTAATTTGGTGTATTCTGTTTACAAAAATGGTTGATGATTATACCTTTGGCTCTTGGGCAAAGGTTGGATGATCAATCTTTCCTTCCTTCCATGTCTTAATTCTCATATGAAATAAGTATTAATAGTCTATTTTCCTATGTTTGCCATTTTACTTTAAATTAGAAAGCAAAAATTTAATTTGAGGTTTTAAAGCTGTTCTTCCTTCAAAAATATTCTGTTTCACCAATGTTGCAACATAATTTTTGTACGGTGTCTCTCTTGTTTTCTCCCTCAAGCAATATTATTGCAGGTCCTATTAATCTACAGAGATTGCAGATCATATTACATGTGCTGCAACAAGCGATCCTTATTTCACACACTCGACCGTGGAGCCCAGTAGCTATTAGTGTCGGATAAATCTGAGGGGCCTTGTGAGGATGAAGACAGTTTGCTATTTCGGTGTTGGGAAGAGCTTAGAAAGACACAGCCTGGGTATTGTTCAGATGATAATGAATGATTCAGCAATGGATATTCCCAGAGCGAAGTTGTCTGTACATATTTTTAACCACCATCTCCAGAGGAGGAGGGCGAGTGGGGTGGTGGAGGCAGAGAAACATAGAGAACACCAAAGAGAGTCAAACCCATACAGAATGGAGGTGAAGGAAGCAGTATGTCTTAACCTAGACAGGAGAGTAGACTGAGACAAATAGACACAGTGGTAAAATTGCAAAACTGTTTAAATAACTAGGGTGTGATTCAATCCTGTGGAGAGACTTGGAAAGGGATGAGTTGGTGAGCAATAAAGACGCAAGCGGGACTGAATGTGAAGTCTAAAATCATCGTTAGAGTCAGAAGGGAAATTAGGATAGTTAATAGGTTTAGATTTCATTCCAAGTTGAGCAGCGGAGTGATACATGCAGGTTGTTTCTGAGAAGCCAGGGTTGGCAATGAAAGGGCAGACAATGGCCGTGAGGAACAGCACCGCCTCCTGAAGCACCACTGTGACTCGGGCACCTGTGTTTAATTTGAAGGCCCCCATCCCTCTTGCATTAGGAGACCTAATGAGATCATGGCTGGAGGTGGTATGACTGAACGTTTTGTGGCTGAGTTATACACATTGCTGTTTTATCCCCTAATCTTGGTGATGAAATCACTGTTGTGAATTGAATCAGAGTTTCACTATGGCTGGCATGCAAGTTATTATTCTCAGTACACATTTTCCTCTTTACCAAAAATGGTACTAACCATTTGAGATCGTGCTCATCTGTGGAAAACAGAAAGGAAAGAATATGAAAATCCTTTTAAATCTCCTTTGGAAAATAACTTATGAGGGAAAGCAAAAATTAATGCTGGACTTTTAAGATTCAGGGTTCAGTGATCACTCTCTAAAGAAATCCAGGTTGAAACTTCTTAGATTTTGCCAAAGTGGATTTAAAATTGGTAAAAACCAACTGTGATAGTTCTGAAGGCTGCTTTTCTTTTATAAATACCTGGAATTCAAATGATAATGAACAAAGGCCATGGTGTTTCCTTGACTAAAGGCAGGCTCGGATTTAGGGAAGTTCTATGACTTCACCCACCTGCTCTCATCTTGATACAGAAAGGCCCCGCGGAAGATGCTCTGCTGAAAATAGTGAGAGACCTCAAAACTTCAGCTTGGGTACCCTGGAGAGACTCAAATCTTGTTCCTTTTCAATTTTCTTTGAGCTTATGGAAGAAAAAGAAGTCTGAGGGGCAAGATCAGATCATTGGGTCCATGGATAAGGTTTCCCAATGAAATTCTCATAGCATCCCCCTGGCTACTGCTGAAGAATGAGTAGATGCATCATTGGGAAGGAAAAACGTCTTCAGGACACCTTTCCTGGGCTTTTTCTCACCAACGCAGTTTTCGGTTTTCTTAAATTCTTCATAATAAACTTCCATTGTCATCCTATATTCTTCAAGAAAATCTGTTGTGATTACCCCTTTGTCATCTTCCAAAAGGTTGCCAGAGCCTTCTGAGCTGAACTCTCGTCTTGAATGTAGCTGACCTGGCAGATCCCCTTGCAAGCACTGTTTGCTTTTGCCTTGTTTTTCAAGGCCCCCAAGTGACACAACTTAGGGGAGTCGTTCACTGAGAGAATTAATTCCCTATAGGCATCCACTGATCTCAGAGACGTGTTTAATCACAGTTTGTTTGGAGAAAACCTGTACAAATATGGACTGGAACCCTCGTTGCAATACTTTTGGACTTAACCTTGTATACAGACCCCCTGAAATCATGCGTGTGTGTGTGAGTGTGTGTGTGTGTGTGTGTGCATGCCAATAACTTTCAGGAAAAAAAGAATAACATACATATAAACGTGAGAGAAGTGTTCATTTTGTTAATCATTTAAATGTCTTCCCAAATGAGCTGTGTTAAAGCCATTTTTAGGAATAACAGAACGTTGTACATATTTTTCCAGAACTGGTTGAGGATCCACCCTTGTTAAAAGTGTTATAACACTCTGATGACCTCAGGATGTAAACCTGTGGACTTCTCTGCCCATTTCTGAACCATGGAAAAGAAATCCTTACCTCCTTTAGGGTAATTTTGTTACAAAAGCTGAACTCATGGGAACCTATCTCAATGCAATAAAAATTAAACAGCAACAGTTTGTTGAATGCCAGCCACTGGGGTAGACATCTTCAACGATGTGCTGGAGCCAGTACTGCCTGTGCGAGCTTATTGTTAGCATAACTTCATGTTCAGTGTGTCAAGCTTAAAGTTGCCACAGTGGGGTGTTTACACCAGCAAAATTGGCAAATGCTACAAATCAGGATATTCACTACACACAAAAAACCAATTGTTAAATATTTACTGGCCTATCTGGGGACATTATATACATTACATTAGTTTTCCCTTCCCTACAATGAGATGGATCTTGTTATTGTCATTTTAGAAACGGAATTTTTTAGAGAAAAAGAAGAGAGACTTAATGACATGTGACATCACTGTTTGAGCCTGGGTTCTGCCTGCCCCAAAGCTTTGCGCCGCTCTTTAGCGGGGAAGTGGCAATGAGTTGTCTTCGAGGTTCCTCCATGTTCCATTTGTCACAGCAGCCAACACTGAAAGCTCAGCTCCTCTAGGAAGACTGTGCGGTCCGCTGTAAAACTGCCCTCATTCCCCTCCAAACCTCAGCCTGAGCTTAGGAAACGCTTGTCTATGTTCTCCCCCCCCCCTTGCTGCAGGTGGTTTATCGGCGATTGGTTGGGGTGCAGCAAGACGTGCGATGGCGGAATGCGGACGAGGGCAGTGCTCTGCATCAGGAAGATCGGGCCGTCGGAAGAGGAGACGCTGGACTACAGTGACTGCTTAACACACCGGCCTCTGGAACAAGAGTCCTGCAACAACCAGTCTTGTCCGCCGCAATGGGTGGCTTTGGACTGGTCAGAAGTAAGGAAATCTGGGGCTGTGTGTTCTGAGATGTCTTAAATAGCAGTACCAAAGCAATTAAGAAATATGAAGGACACCTGAGCACGTGAGCATCTTAGAACGTACCATGTAAAGACTACCCGACAGTGAATGTGGCCAGATTCTTTTTATCTTTTTTTTAAAAAAATGCTGCTTGTCAGTTAGTAAGGGTTTTTTGGGCCCGGGAAATCGATGGAGAACTGGTCATTAATTTCATGAAAAACAAGTCTCAAGTCAATTTGAAAGACCATGATCATGATCAAGTGGGTTTTCTTCTCCATACTACTCCTGATCGGTATCAGAGACACAGATTTAGTGAATTGTGATTGAAAACGGAAGTTCAGAAAGAGTCAAAGAAGGAGGGACTCTAAACTTTCGAAGTCATAGATTACCCTTTCCGAGGACCTCAGTTGGAAGGCATAAATGGCTCCTGCTCGCTCCCCATATGTCATGTTACGGACCAACTTGGTAACTCTTACATAGGAGTCTTTATTCATTTATTATCTCTTGATGGATATCTAGATATACTGCTCTCTCTTTTCCTCCCTGAGGTAGCTCGTGGAAGGTGAGCTCCATAAAAGGGGGGACTTCATTTTGTTCTGTAACTTTTATGATGCAGACCATAAGCTCCCACATGCTTGTGGAGTAATCTTCAACATACTAGGTCATTGTAAAACAATTGTCAAGGCTGCACTAGGTTGTAATGGGAGGAACATTGGCAGCACTGCACACGAAGGCCAGGCATGTACACACATGTACACACACATATTTTAAATGCCTCTATTGTAGCTGAGGAAGAAGCATGGAGCTATTCTGGGTTTACCATTACCTCCACCTACCTGCTACGTGAAGAAGACCTGGCTAAAATAATTTTTTTCCCATCATACATGCATCACAAGAGAGCCAAGAATAATCCAGAGATACTTAGAAAGATGAAGGTATGGAAAATAAGAACCAAAGGCCCAAGTCCATTGAGTCCATTCCAGCTGACGCCACCCTACAAACCAGAGCAGAACTGCTCCTGTGGGCTCCGGAAGCCGCCTCTTTCTCTTCTGAAGCAGCTGATGGTTTCAGATGTCAGCAACTCAACATGTGACCCATTCGGCCACCAGGGCTTCTTCTTTTATTTATTTATTAAAAATTTAAATATCAGTCAATTAATTAATACTTGCCATCAGGGCTTCTTTTTTTTTTTCGGTTTGGGGTTTATGTTTTTATTTATTTATTTATTTTTATCTAGATAATTTAAAACATTTTTTTTATTTTAACAATTTATTGGGGCTGATACAATTCTTTTCACAGTTCATACATATACATACATCAATTGTATAAAGCACATCTGTACAGTCTTTGCCCTAATCATTTTTTTTCTCTTTTCTTCTTTTACATTTTATTAGGGACTCAAACAACTCTTACCACAATCCATACATATACATACATCAATTGTATAAAGCACATCCATACATTCCCTGCCCCAATCATTCTCAAGGCATTTGCTCTCCACTTAAGCCCCTTGCATCAGGTCCTCTTTTTTTTCCCCCTCCCTCCCCATTCCCCCCTCCCTCATATGCCCTTGGTAATTTATACCTCGTTATTTTGTCATATCTTGCCCTATCCGGAGTCTCCCTTCACCCCTTCTCTGCTGTCTCTCTCCCAGGGAAGAGGTCACATGTGGATCCTTGTAATCAGTTCCCCCTTTCCAACCCACTCACCCTCCACTCTCCCAGCATCGTCCCTCACACCCTTGGTCCTGAAGGTATCATCCACCCTGGATTCTCTGTACCTCCAACCCTCATATGTACCAGTGTACAGCCTCTGTCCTATCCAGCCCTGCAAGGTAGAATTCGGATCATGGTAGTTGGGGGGAGGAAGCATCCAGGATCTGGGGGAAAGCTGTGTTCTTCATCGATACTACCTCACACCCTAATTAACCCATCTCCTCTCCTAAACCCCTCTATGAGGGGATCTCCATTGGCCGACACTTGGGCCTTGGGTCTCCACTCTGCACTTCCCCCTTCATTTAATATGATATACATATATACACATACATATATACATATACACATATATACACATACATACACACACATATCTTTTTTTTTTTTTGCATGATGCCTTATACCTGGTCCCTTGGACACCTCGTGATCGCACTGGCCGGTGTGCTTCTTCCATGTGGGCTTATTTGCTTCTGAGCTAGATGGCCGCTTGTTCACCTTCAAGCCTTTAAGACCCCAGACACTATCTCTTTTGATAGCCGGGCACCATCAGCTTTCTTCACCACATTTGCTTATGCACCCATTTGTCTTCAGCGATCCTATCATGGAGGTGTGCAGTCAATGATATGATTTTTTGTTCTTTGATGCCTGGTAACTGATCCCTTTGGGACCACTCGATCACACAGGCTGGTGTGTTCTTCCATGTGGACTTTGTTGCTTCTGAGTTAGATGGCCGCTTGTTTATCTTCAAGCCTTTAAGACCCCAGTCACTATCTCTTTTGATAGCCGGGCACCATCAGCTTTCTTCACCACATTTACTTGTTCACCCGCCATCAGGGCTTCTTAATGAGTTAAAAGATAGCGTTAATTCTCGACTCCCCAGCATATGTGACACACACACTATACCATTCTCTACATTTCCCCAAGACGATCTGACTCATTCTGTAGATGTAGCACGCACCGGGCTCTATCACTGGAGATCATTCCTTCAAGGTGGCATCACAGGCAATGTTCTGACTCTTTTCTAACATGTCCTGCTGGACACATTATAGGACTTGCATGGACTGTTTCCTGTACATCACATAAGCAAGCAGTTTGTCAAGAAAAACTGTTTTCATTTTGTCTGGATGTAACTTCTCCTTTTAACTCTGAATGCCCGAGTGGCCTTATTTTAGGAAGGCACGGAGCTAAAGGGGGAGCTGTTTCAGATTGGACACAGGAGTGGTGATTCTGACCAGTTGTGGTTACCCATGGAATCTGGCAGGAACTAGAAATGTTCTCCCAAGTTTCCTGGTCTTACTCCAGTTTTAAGAATGACATTCTGCCTACCTAACTTTTATTTGCAGTTTCCATCAAATGTGGGGACACTCTTGGTATTGTTTTTTCATTGTTATGAGAAACAGCATGACCTCTTCTGCTCCCTCACATGGGTGGATTGACTCCTGGATTCATTTGAAAGAGAACATCCATTAGTAAAGAATAGACATTCTATAGAGGTGTGAACATTTTAATAATTACAGGTTATCCCTGGGTACAGCCCATACTTTCAACCTAACCTCCATACAGTTCATTATATTAAAAAGTGAAAGTATATAAAATGATTTGTAATAACAAACAGGTGCTACTTTGAATACACATCGAAACATTGTTATTAAAGTCGTATTGAACACAATAACTTTAAAGATATTATTTAGTATATCTGGAAGTGTTTCTTTAATGTTTTTAGGCATATAAAGGTACACCATATACTGAGACAAACATTTATCTAACTGATTTTAGATACAAACCATACCTAACTTGTTGAGATTTACATGCAAATTATGCCAAAAGATTTAAGAATGGAATTTATTTGTGATCTAGGGACTATTTTCCTTGTAATTCAGGGTCCAGGGGCCTTGTAGAAATACATAAATAACTATTGCTCATGCTGAAAA
Organism: Tenrec ecaudatus; assembly: GCF_050624435.1. Taxonomy (NCBI): domain Eukaryota; kingdom Metazoa; phylum Chordata; class Mammalia; order Afrosoricida; family Tenrecidae; genus Tenrec; species Tenrec ecaudatus. The sequence continues at coordinate 62,042,195 of NC_134531.1, read as the reverse complement.
GTCTGCTATTGGAGGGTCCCAATGAAGGGTCTGCTACGGTGTTAGTGCACCAGGTCAAGTCAGGAAAATGCCTGCCTACCAAAGACACTAGGCAAGGCATTGTAGAGAACCCCGTAAGCACAGGCAAATAAGACGTTCCCATGATATAATTAGAGAATGACATGAGACGGCATTCAATGAAGCAGTAGATTGTGGTGCACAAACATAGGAGTGTCCGTGGAAATCCATAATTCAGAGAAGAATAGCCCAGAAGAGGGCATATTAGATGAGAGAATTTGAAGTGAGTGTTGAGGGTACATGGCATTTGCAGTCGGAAAGAGCATAAAGAAGCTATAGAAATGTTTCTAAGAGATACAGCAGAACAGAAATGCAGTTTATGTGATGAAAGTAAGGTAAGACAACATTTTATTGTAAAGAAGAAATGGCAGATGAAATAGTATAATTTGGATACTGGTGATAAGGAGTCTTGAATACAGAGCCTTGCATCACATTACTCTTCTGCAAGAAACCAAGAAAATTTGACACATCCAGATGCATAAAATAGATGACATAAAGGAACCTGGTGGTATCCCATTGGATAAGCTTTGGGCTGCTTATGTCAAGGTTAATAGTTCAAAGCTACTAGTCCCTTCTCAGGAGATAGGTGCTCCTACAAAGATTTGAAAGCCCCAGAGCCCTGTATAGAGTTATAGAGTTGTTGTGAGTCAGAATTGACTTCATAGAAGTGGTTTGGCTTTTGGTTTGACCATATATAAGAGCCCTGAGAAATAACTATGCCCATTACTGATATACTTCCACTTCATATATAAATATAAATAAATATATCTATAATTTTTTCCTGGATTCAACCTCTGAAGGTTGTATTTCCACACATGTTTTTCCTTGATCTTACCTTGCCCTTAGAATTTTGACTCTTAATCTTTCCAATCACTGAAGAGATTGGCTGAAATGACTCTCTAGGGGTCCATGGACACTCTTGGAGACAGCTTGATGAATACATGTACAAGACAAAAGGCCTTTGATCACATTTCTGCTTTCATATTTAAGAAAGCTGATTCCAAACAAGGGACAGAGTGGCCCTGTGTGGTGCAGTATGCATGTTGGGGTCACCCCTCAAATAAAGTGTTTGTAGCTCAACCCAGAGAAGCCATTCTGGTGTCAAATCCTGTGATGACTGCCCTGGGGACTCTAGCTGGACATGCTCTTTCGTATTATCTCCATTCTTCATGCAAAGGGGAGGGAGCCCACACACTTCTTCCCTACTTTCCCAAGAAGCCCACCTCGTCTCCAAGTCAGAGAATCAATCAATAGAATTAAAAGAAATAAATGTTTATGTAACTACAGAAAGCAAAGTGAGAAGCAGCAGGCTGTTTGCAGAGCAATGGCACACCTCCCGTGAAACGCGATGGGACGAGCAGTCCATGGGGACCTCTTCTGCTTTCCCTGTTGCAAATCATTCCATTTGCTGCCATAGTGCCTGTGAGACGGTCCCTCCTCTTTCTGCTCTTGCCCTCTGTCCCCTCCCCACCCCCAACTATCAGCTGTCTGAGCTTTGCTAATCACAAGGAGGAGGTTCAACTGGTAGAAATATGTGAGGCAAGAAGAATGTACCCTTTGACCTTTTTCATTCCTTCTCCAGTGGCTTTAATACAAAATCTCTATTGCGGCAAAGCCCAGAACCGTATGTGGTACTTCTGTGAGCAGTGGGGGAGGACCCAGAAAAGGGTACCTAGGTGGAAAATGGCTCATCAGCAGCATTGTGTTACATAAATGAAGCCACGACTGTCTCGTTTACTTATTGATATTTATAACTGTTAGTATTATGGATTGGGAGTTAACACATATCATTTCATAGTTCAATCATGTCAATTGCTCCCACCGTCAGTAATCAGTGTCCAAACCTCCTTTTTCTACCTGGGCTCCTCAACATCATCTTCCTTTGGCCCTAACACCACCACTTTCGCCCCACCCTCAAAACTGCTATTCGACTTGCTATCCCTCAGTCCTGGGTTTCATACTGTAACCCAGCAAAACATGTAACAATTTCAAGAGGGTGACCTCCGATGACTTAACACCTCTGCGATATACCCTAATATGAACAACCACAAAACAAAGATCCAGAAAATGTGGAAAACCAGATCAGGTCAAGCATGCACCAGAGGGGGATAACCTGACACCGTTTTAGCTGTTCAAGCAGATGTGTGCCTTTGATCTTCTCTACTCATCTCTCCAGTGCCTTCTGTTTAGCAACTCGTTTCTTCCCATCTCTCAATTGTGGATAGAGGGAATTTCCAGAGGCATGTTTCCTATGGAGTTCCCATAAGTGAATCCTGGGCTCCCCCTGTCATCCATAACCTTCTGCAAACTGGACTCTCATAATTTAGGCTCTGATACTAATCCCTCCTTCGACTTCAGATTATATGATTTATAACCCTTCAGTGACTGATGATGGAGTGCTTCTTCCAATGTGGACTTAATTGACATCTCACTTAGATGGCTGCTTGTTTGGAGACAACCCTTTAAGATCCCAAATACTATTTTTTCTGATAGCCAGGCACCATCTACTTTCTTTGCCACATCTCCCCATATCTTCTGTGCTCTCTTCCTGAGGGTGAATATCATGCAGAGCTATGATGTCAGAACTAAATATTCTTAAATTGGAGCTGGAATTTAGTGTGAGCCTAAAACCCATTCCTGGATCTATTCTTGTTTTTTGTTTTTAATTTATTATTAATGGGGAGTTTAATACATATGCCATATCATTCCATAATTCAATCATGTTAAGCAGAATTGTACACTCGCTTCCACAGTCAGTTTCCAAATACACCTTTTCTTCCTGGACTTCTTAACGTCATCTCCGTTACCCCACCTCCACCACTTACCCCTGCCCTACCCCCACCCCATGGACCCCAAACCTTTCTTCTACTTTCTGTCCTTTTAGGTTCTGCTGAGATTGTCTACATTCTGTTAGATTTTAAATGATTTTCTGTGTGGGCCACCCTTGGCGACCAGCTCCGAGGAGCATCACTGTATACTGTGGATGGGCTACCGCAGTCTCAGCCAATTGTTTTGATCCCTCAGAATAGTGGGGCTTCTGTAGAACCATTCTGGTTCAGCCACCTGCTGACACTTTGCCTTTCCACGGAGATATACTCAATCAGGAGCTACATTTTCAAATGATACCTGGTGAGCCTTATAGATCTCAAAGTCCTTTTTAAAATATACTCCCTCAAAATACCCATTGTCCAAGATCTATTTCTTATACTTGTTTCTTGAATAAATAGAAAACTGGCATAGAACTAAGTGCTAAATGAATGACTTTTCTAGACTTCACATTAGTTGTTGTTGGTAGGTGCATTAAGTATCCAAACTCTAACTTATTACTAGTGAGTGTTGCTATGCATTCAAAAAGTCTACAAAATACACTTTTATGTGGATATAGACCATAGAGTCTCAAATTCATTTGACTTACTGCCCCCTTTTCAGAAAAAAAAAAGTACTCAACACCCTCTGGCAATGCAAAGCTTTTGTACGGTGGCCCATAATACAGGACGGAGTGTAGGTATCTTTTCTTGCAGCCCACCTGGATCATCATAACCACCCTTAAGAAGCACAATATTTATAGGGAACAGGCTTTTGGGTGACACGTGTAATATTTGGGGCTACAATTACAGGGCTCAGGAATGATGGGCATTCATTGAATAAGAATGTGGTACAAATATAGTTTTAAGTTACTCACGAGTTGAGAATCGAGCTGATCATCTTCTGTCTCTACTGCTCCATGAGATGATCTTTCTCTTACTTAGTGGCATTTGGGCTGTAATTTTCTAAAATATTTCTTGCCCCAGTTGGAGATGTCATTATATGCTTGGCTCTCCACAAAAGTACATATTACCCCACTGAGGATCAGTGTCCTTGTACATTTGAACACTTGATTCTAGAAGGAAACTGCCATTTGGTTTCATCTAGACTCCTCAGAGCTTTGGGTTTCTTAGAATGAGGCAAGAGCAAGAACAGGGAGACCTACTAGAAAGGCATCACTTAATATGGGAAGTGATGTTTGTGTGAAGTCGGGGTCATGGTAGTGGAGATGGAGTGAAATCAAGAGGCATGGCAGAGATTTCAGAGTTGGATTAATAGGAGCCGGTAATTGATTATATGTGTCGGGGGCTGCAGCAAGACCTAAAGGGAGTTGATTTGGCTCTGGAAAGGAATTATAGGGAGTAGGAATTTCCTTGTTCGTTGAGCCTAATTAGACAGAACTATATTCTCTCCTTTAGGAGAACTGTTATTCTCCTTTGAAATACATTTTAATAAATATTTTTTTCTAAATTTTAAGAAATTTATTATATACGGAGGGTTACCCAAAAAACCGGAATTCTGCTGGAAAAAGCGGAGCTTTCTGAGTATGCATTTTTCCCTCTAGGCAAGCATTGAACAACTCACAATAGTGTACCCAGTGGCATCACCTGGGAAGATTACAGTGAACTTTTTCATGAAAGCAGTTTCAATCAAACTTCGTTTTTTGGTGATGGCTGATTTAAGAGAACAGCATGCAGCTGCAAACTTTTGTGTCCTACCTGGGTGAAGCGCTGCAGAAACTGTGATGTTGAGCTCAGCTTACATGGCAGTACTATGGGAAAAACTCAAATGTAGGAGTGGTTTTCTCATTTCTAAAAAGGTGAAATGTCGATTGATGACAAATCTCATTCTGGACACCCATCAACTTTCTGAGCTGATAAAAACATCTACTCATAGTGCATTTGGATTTCGTTCCACCAGGTCAGACTGTTAATCAAGCTTTGTATTTAAAGTTCTGAAAGGATTGGGACAATGCACCTGCTCATGCAGTCATCTCAGTACTCCAATTTTGGGGCAAAAACCAGCAGGCCTCTCTTGCCCATGCACCTCACTCACCTGACCTCCCTCGGTGTGCCTTCTTTTTGTTTCCATTAATGAAGAGGGACATGAAAGGAGAGCAATTTTATGAGGGAGGTGCTGTCAGCCATCCAAATAGATGTTTGAAAGTGTTTCCAAGAATGGAATCACAGATTTGACAAATGTTTTACGTGTAATGGAGATTACTTTGAAGGTGATATGGTTGTTTTTCATATAAAAATTAAATACATAGCTTTTTGGGAAAAATCCGGGGTTTTTTTTGTGTTTTTTTTTTAGCTACCCCCTTGTCCATTTTATTAGAGAGTTCTCATGGGATTCTTCATTTTCCCATGAAGAGATGTTAATATTTTTCTCATGTTCTACCAGGCTCAAAGCTTGCCCCTAGGAAAGCCTTTCAGTGGTGTGTGTATAGTGTTCATTTGGATATCCCCGTCCCGCAGCTAGTATATGTCCTTGAGAAAGAACGTAGAGATAAGATGCTGAATCAAACCATCATCTCCACAGCCAAAGGACAGCAAAAGCTCTCTGCTGTGTACCAAGAGACGTTCCAAAGATTTCAAAAAGCGGACCAAGATCTCAAAACGTTTATAGTCTGGAAGGGATGAGAGCTATGTATATAAATAACTAGAAAACAGATGGTGATTGACACGGGAATCTCTATCATCTACATCCGCTTATGGTGCTTAAGTATTTGTGAATTTTTAATTAATTGGGGGCTTTTATAGCTTTTATAACAATCCATACATCAATTGTACCCAGTGTAGTTATTCATATGTTGCCATCCTTATTTTCTAGACATTTGCTTTCCATTGAGCCCTTGGTATCTGCTCTTTTTTCCCTCCCAACGCCCCTCCCACCCTCTAACCCCATGATAAATTATAAATTTATTATTATTTTTGTATCTTACACCAACCTCTGTCTCCCTTCCCCCACCATTTCTGTTGTTCCTCCCCCGGAGGGGAGGGGCAGCTGTGGCTATGTGTCAATCATCATGAACGGTTCCCCCTTCCTTCCCACCTCTCCCCACCCTTCTGGTGTTGCTACTCCTATTTCTGTTCCTGGACTCGTGAACTCATCTCTTATTTGTACCTGTGCACATGCTCCGGTCAAGCCACGGTGAAGGCCAGTACTGGGGCCATGATATTGGGGGATGAAGTTTAAAGAACATTTGTGGCGCTTCAAAACTGTGTAGGTAGAGCTCCACTTGCCTCAGGGGGGCGGGGGGAGGCAGGGTGTAAGGAGAGGAGGGGAGCAGATCTTCACCAGAGAAAGCTGGAAGACTTCAGTCAGCCTTGATGTTAACTAGGAAGCCGGACTTCCAGAAACAGGCATTTTAATTAGCTTGGCGAAAAGGCAAATCACAGGGTGTGTGACATACATAGGAAGAAGCAATTTTCTTCAATCCGGAGGATATGCCCAATGCTAAGGAGCAGTCAAATTCATTATGATTAACTGATGAACAGAGGTTTTCTGTGCAATCACCCCTCTCCCTCATGGCCATGTATTTTTAGCCACCACGCTAGAAGAACACACATCAAATCAACCCCCAGCTCCCTTCACAGGGGCAAGTTCTTGCGGTCTACAAATAACAGAAGAATTCTTTTCAGAAGCCCACACCCAGCAAGAAAGAAACCAAGGGTTCCACGTTCCAAAAAAATAGAATCTTATCACAGCTGAATGAGGCCAAGCAAAAGGAGGAACAGAAGAATAAACCTACCCCCAATAAAAGAGGAAAATAGTTAGCCAAGAAAAGCAAACATTGGGGTTAGCTATTAAAGACCTTAGCGAAAAGATACAAGTACTTCTGCTTAAAAACTTAAGGAATTTTCACATCTGAGAGACTGCCTAGAATTTTATGTGCATGTATATTGTATACCCAAATACACATTTCCTCCAAGAAAGACTTTCCTCCAATTTCCCTCTGTCTTTAGACTGTCGTTATTCATTAGTATTTGTTTTATTTCCAGTGCACTCCAAAATGCGGTCCAGGATTCAAGCATCGGATTGTTCTATGCAAGAGCAGTGACCTTTCCAGAACATTCCCAGCTGCACAATGCCCAGAGGAAAGCAAGCCTCCTGTGCGCATCCGCTGCAGTTTGGGCCGCTGCCCTCCTCCTCGCTGGGTGACTGGAGACTGGGGCCAGGTAAGGCCATGGAAGCAGCCCCTTGGGAAGAAACCTCAAGGTTCCTGGTTGGCCATTGTTAGGGCTCACTTGATGAGGACGAACCGATGAGAGTCTAGGTATGATGGAAGTGTGGTGCAGTGCACAAACAGGAGCCGGCACGCATGGCCATTGCACACCCACTGCATACTTCCTACTTGTATTGATGGATGCCAGGGATTCTCACACCTTTAGCTAAAAACAACAGGGAAATTGTCAGAAAGATGTGGCGGTCTGCTTCCGTACAGACGTACAGCCTTAGAAATTTCCCGGCACCATTCTACCCTGCCTTATAAGGTTGCTATGGCTTGGAGCTCACTTGATGGCAGTGCATCTGGTTTTTGGTTTTCTGTTTGTGTGGGGGGTGGGGTGGAGAGGGCATGGTTTATTTCATTTGGGAAAGGACAATGCTTTTTCAGTTCTCATTTAGACAAACAGAAACCCCAGCTACTTTATGCTCAGCCCAGAGGGGAGGCAAAAGGAGACAATAATTAATGCTTTGCATTTTGTGTTTGAGTGTCGGTTGAGTTTACAAAGTGCCAAAGGTGAACACACATGAAAGCATGTATGTAATTAATGTAAGGCTGTATTTCACTGCAGAAGAGTGACAGTTTCCTAGTGTGTAATTGATAGCATGCTGTTTAGGACTCCGGGCAGACATGCTCTCACGAGCTTTAGTTTAATTTAGGTTGACATGTCAATGCGCTGTTTCTTAGAGGCCAGTGGAAAGTTTTTGCATGTTGGTGATTTCATCAACTTTACAACTGTTATTTTGATGTTTTTCTTTTAAATATTGTATTTTTCTTCCCACTTACATTATCTATCAAGTTTTCTAAAACTCAAAATAATCATGAAAGTACATCTCCAAAGAAAGTTTAATAAATTATATAGCGCATGTATTTGCCATTCTATATTAGAACGTTCACCCTGCTCTGTAGGGTTGCTATGAGTCAAAATCACCTCAATGGCAGTGCCTATCTTAGAGTTTTTAAAAGAAACAGAATTATGAGATTTATCTATCTGTGTGTTTACCTGATCTACCTACCTACCTATCTGTTGAGAGACAGGCAGGAGGTGGAGCTAAGAAAATTGGCTCATGCAATTTCATAGGGCTGGCAATCCAAAGTCTGTAGACTGGCAGATAAATTAGATAGTCTGTCTTATGTACCTAAATCCACAGCTCAGGGGATAGTCTGGAAATTCCTCTAGTCTTATGTACCAAATTCTTAGGTCAGACATGCTGCATTTTTGTATCCCAAGATCCATAAGTCAGATGACAGAAAGATGGAGTCCTGGCAAGGTTTCTTATTCATCGTCTGGAGGCAGGACACTCCCTGAGGAAAAAAATCCCTTCCTGTTCCATCTTATTAGATGAGGCCACCGTATTATGCTTTACTTATGGCTAACTAATTGATAAAAACATGTCAGACTTCAACAACCGCAGCTAGACTAGTGTTTGGCCAGACAACTGGGCACCAGAACCTCGCCAAATTTGACACCTAAAATGAACTATCGCAGTGTCTTTTTGAATACCGTCGTTAGTCTTGTGAGAGAGAGATTTGCGAGCAAATCCAACAGGCCTGCTCTTTTGCCTTGTAAACATCCCCATCCCCAGGCCTTAGCCCCTGTCAGCTCTCATCCCTTTGATAGCAGAACTCACGGGCTTTATGGTAGTCTGGTGATAAGTCCAAAGAACAAACACGCTCCATGTCCTTCAGCCCGGACAGCAAATCAGTCCCACAGAGGGTAACTCCAGGCCAGAAAGCCTGACTAGAAAAAGGCAGAGACGTGTTAATAGACACCAGACCCACTTCTCAGGTAACTGACAATATTTCCAAAAAATAGAGACAGCTCAAAGCGAAACAAACCCAAAACCAGCCCCACCGTCAGGCCCCAAAGCAGTGCTATTATACTGACTAACATTTGTATAAGGTACAGAGCCCACCCGTGAGCCCTTGGATCGTTTACCAGCAAGGCTGTAATAGATAAGGAGCAACCGTGATCTCCCAGCCTTAGAATCTGGTTATTCTACCTCATCATGAAGAGTTCTCATTTCTCTCCTGGTACCACTCGCCAGCCCTGTCTGGGCTTGTTGGTGTGACGTCTCCAGAAACCCACTGTGGTGTCTTGGGGAACAACATTGATTCTATTTCCTATGGTAATCAGACAAGCCTTGAGTTTCCAAATGAGCCCTCTGGTAGAATGATCTCACCCTACACCTCTCTAAGATGACTGACACGGTGACCTTTAAAAAGTAACGTGTGGAGTGCTTAAAATGCATGTAGTTTAACGTGTACCGAGTATCTTTTTTCGCTCCTTCCTGTAAATTGTTGAGCTATTTCATTTTTTCCTCTGCCTTTGGGTTTAGTGCTCTGCTCAGTGTGGCCTTGGACAGCAAGCGCGGACGGTGCAATGCCTCTCCTACACGGGACAGGCGTCTAGCGACTGTGTGGAAAACGTGCGTCCTCCATCGAGGCAGCAGTGTGAAAGCAAATGTGACAGTAGCCCCATTGCCAGTACCGAAGGTGAGTGTCCACGGAGACGGTGGGACCTGAGAGCACCAGCACAGCCGCATGTTTTGTGACTCACCAGGGGTGTGTGTGTGTGTGTGTGTGTGTGTGTGTGTGTGTGTGTGTGTGATAAAAAAATCAAAAACACAGTTGTGGCCAGGTTGAGTCCCAGGCATGGCCACTGCACGTGTGCCCCAGTAGAAGTGGATTCTACAGACTGTGCTCTAATGGATGATTTTTCAGAACTACATCACCTCTGGGTAGACTCAAACTTTCTCACCTTTCAGTTATCAGCTGTGTGTTCGCAGCGTGCACCACCTGGGCACTCCCAATAGGATTCAAAGGGCCCCAGAGGCCCTGTTGGTAAAATAATTTTTACAGAGCATTTGTGAGAGCCACATGGGACACTAGAAAGTGTGTGGACGTGCAAAAAACCAAACTCTCTGCCTTTTGTCAATTCTAACTCCCAATGCCGCTGTGGCTTTCGAAGGCTGTAGCCCTCGATGGGAATAGAAGGCCTCGTCTTTTCCCCACGAAGCATCTAGTGGTTTTGAACTGCTGACCCTGTGTTAGTAGCCCAACTCATAACTCAGTGCACCACCAACTAACTCTCACTGTCATCGAATTGATTCTGAGACAGTAGAAACATGATATAAGAAACTGGCATTTACAGCTATATGCCCTTATCTCTGGGGCTTCATTAATTATAAAATGAGAGATGAGAATGTGTGATTACTACAGTTACATCCGATCTTGTTTTCGATGTTTAACTTGTACTGGAATTGAGGGATGATTTCTAATGAACCACCCTTAAAAGTGAACGCGTCTGTTTCTTTTGGGCATGAACCTTGACCGCCCTGAAGATAAAATCCATGCTTGTGGTAATGAAAGCTTGTGGTAATGAAAGCTTGAAACTATTGGTGTTTCAAATGCTGATTTTCTTATTGTAGAAAAGTAGAAAAAGATGATTATGCAGTTGTTTATAAAGGAGAACAAAGGTCTTTGGTCTCTGAAATGTTTCTCCTTGTGTATTGGGACATGTCTTTATTACAGCCAAGATGCTGGATTTTCTTATTCACCACCTAAATAAATATGCTTGCTTCATTTAATAATTTTTAAATGCCTACTGTGTTTTAGGGACCATGACAGAGGCTTTGGGGAGATAGAGACAAATATGGCTGCTAGAAAGTTCAGACTGCCATCTCATGAAAGCAGAGGAAGGTATAATCAAACATATGTACACAAAGGCATGATTTATAAACAACTACCATGAATATATAACCAAATTATCTGTTTGTAATGCTCAAGTGAAAACTGTATACTCAGAAACTTCTTTTAAAAGATGTTTTTCTTTTGATCAGATTTAATCACTTTGAGGGGTTGCAACAACAATAAAGAGTAACCCAGCACAGTCACAATTTTAAGATGTTTCCATAGCCATTCAGTTTTATGAAGAGCGAGCATCTTAATGTCAGGATGTAGAGAACCTCACATTTACAAATGTTTTAATATGCACCCCAATACAGTATACTTCTTGTAGGTATAATGTAGTATAATTTCCTACTACATTAACTTATAATCCCACGTTTCATTAGCAAAACATCTAGCTCTAAGCCGTCTGCTTATTTCTGGCTCTGTGTTAAGGGATATTCAAGAAATCTATATTGATGTTAGAGTCCCTCTGTGGGATAGAGACCAATCGAAAAGCTGGTATCTGGGTGGGGGGTGGGTGTGGAAGGCACAAGTGTTTCAGCCCTCTCCTACCAGATCGAAGGTGGGTGTTTCATGCTCCCCAGAGACCCTGCAGGAGAAGGCTTGGCGATCTGCTTCCCGTCAAAAGCCCAAGAAGCAGCTCAGCTTGGCCACTCTGGGCCACCGCCAGGGGAACGGACTTGCGGGCAACTAACAAGACATCCTCATAGATGTTTGCAGGTGGTGTGACTGATAGGAAACGGAGGCACAGAATTGTCTGAATCACATACGTAGGAAGAGAGACAGGATTCAGATCCTGATTTGATAGCATCCCCAGGCATGTCACTTTCAGCTACATTTCAATGCTATTTTTTAATGCTATTCTTAACTAGTTCATTAATGTAGAAGATTTTGGCTTAAAATTAGTGAAGGAGTTGATACATGACTATTAGACTAAGTCAATAATTTGAGTTTGGGACTCTGTTAAAGAAGCTTTTTTTTTTTAAGATACCCATAACATGCTGTGTGGTGAAATTATATTTATAGCTTCATCTAGGCCACTTTAGTCATGTTTCCCAAAGCCTTTCTATTGTGGATACATCAGCTTCACACCTGCACATGCATTATTCTGTCAGAGCGGGTACAATACTCATTTCTGCCTTGATGGAATGTTTCTGTTTGTTAGTTGGTGTGGAGCTGAAGGTTTCATGGAGGATTTGGAGAACTGGCTCGTGGTCCATTCACTGCTTGCATACATCTCTCTTACGAATAGGAAGCTGAAGTAATCTGTTAAGACAGTAATTTTAATCTTCTCCATAAAAGAGAGAGCTTTTAGGAAATGTTAATCTTGCAAACTATGACTAGTTTTAGAATTGTTATGCCCAAATACTCTTAATTCATTTACAAGAAAGAGAATCACTCGCTTTCTCAAAATTAGATTAAAAGCATGAGTAATGTATTTGTCCCAGCTTGTTTTATGTTTCCTTGATCTTCCCAGCAGCATTTAGAATCTGCTTTTAAGCACCTGAAACCATCAGTTCCCTTAACAGCTAATCCATTAGGGTTCTCTGTGGCCAGCCTTTGCCATGCACCTCCAAAACGCTAAATGCATTTCATACAGGTTCATTTAGATACATAGTGTATTTAAATGTATCTAAATGAACCTGTATGAAATGCATTTAGAATAATGTATTTAAATAAAATTTCGTGATCTTATAGGGCAAAGCCTTTAAGAAACAGGGCAGGGAAAGGTGAGGGAGAATGTGTTATGTGAGGCATTTGGCTCAGATGGTAACGGAGCTCAGAAGAAGCCGTGGCACACTTTGGAGGTCAAAGCAGGCTTCTAAGGTGGTAGCAGAGTTCTGTGAGCAGTGTTAATGGGTCCTTGGAAAACCCCAGCATGTAGCCTGGGGAAAAAAGAAGATAAAAGAGTTGAGCTGAATCATAAGTTGTGATCTATAGAAATGTGGAGAAAGCAGCAAATCTGGGTTTCAAAAGAGATGGAGCAGTTGCATGAAAGTTTTAGGAGAATGATGTGATGTGGCTTGTGGGAGTTAGATCTGGGAGAAAGGAATGCCCTTACTGGAGGGGAGGGAGGACGGGCGAGAACTCCAGGAGCTGGGGCAGGTTTTAGTTAGCGCGGGATTTTTTTAGGAGCCCTCTGCCCCAGCAGAATCAGGTTCCTTGGACTCTTACTGAGAGCGACTGAGAACTCAGCTCAGTTCGACCCGAATTGAGAGCAGGAAAGGGGAAGATCTCTTAAGTCTTCCAGCAGGATCACTAGGGATCAAACAGGTAGGATTCCTAAAAATTGTTTTAATTACACAGTTTAAGTAATCGATTTTCCTCCTAACATTTTCCTGTGAAGACTTGCTAACATAGAGAAAAGTGGAAAGAGTTTTACACTCACCATCTAGCTTGTCACTAATCCTCCCTCCCTTTTTCAGCCTGCTTTAGCACCTGTCTAGCCATCCCTCCAGGTGATGTATTATAAGTCTTTCATAAAATCATTTATCTATTTAACTACTTAGTGAACAAACTACTCTGCTAGGCATCGAGACTATAGAATGTCTATCTCAAGGACATTTTACCTTAGGGCTCCATCACAATTTGATAGAGAAGTAACAGGCACTGTGTGCACAGAGCTGGAAAGCGGTGGCCACAGACGCATGGAGTAGCAGTGAGTGATTCAGCAGGCCGTCAAGGAAGAAGTAAACTTGAGCTGGGCACTGGAAGGTACAAGGGGCCTTCAAAAAACGGTGGGGAATTCCATGTTCTTTTCATTTAATTCTTCCATGAACTCATCTGAGCCACTTTGCTGAGAAGACATTGAGAAGCGGGCCGTTCCAGGTAGAAAAAGAATTGCCATCGTCATGGAGACATGAAGGTTGAGTTGGTCACAGTAGGTTGGCAGCTGGTTGAACGACAGAGATGAAGCCACAAAGATCGAGACAGGACTTGGTTTTAGAGGGTCTTCTGAGCAATGGAAGGTGCCCTGGTTATCACACTGAGCAGCTAACCACAAGGTTGGCAGTTTAGACCCACCCACTAGTCCATGGGAGAAAGATGAGATATTTTTTGCTCCTTGAATTATTTTTAGCTTCTGAAACCTGCAGAGGCAGGTCTACTCTGTGCTATCATGTCACTCTGGATCAAAATGGATGTGACGGCAGTGAGTTTGAATGTTTGACAGACGTTGGAAGTAAGTCTGGACTCTCTCTAGAACTTAGGGAAAACGTGATGGTACGTGGTCAATGTTATGTCTAAAGGGGTGGAAGGAGGACGGCCTTGATGAGGAGGAGGGTTAGATGCCCTTCTCTAGGGACTGGTTCCTCCTAATGACAAGTCCCAAGTCCCTGAGACAGCCCCACCATCCTCACTGCCAAAGGGCACTCTGCTTCTCCATCGGCCAGCACAGATTTGTTCATTCCTCAGACAGCTCGTGGCAAGTGCATATTCCGAGCCAGCATCCTACTTCCAGGCCATCCATTCTTCTTTAGATTTCCTTATTCATTGTCTAGTGTTCACATGCAGATCAAGTGATGGAAAAGAAAAGATTTGAATCAGGCACACGTTAGTCCTCAGAGTGACCTATTTGCTTTTTAACATTTTGAAGAGGGTTTTTGTTTTGTTTTTTAATCAGATTTACTTAATACCTCACTTGATTTCTTGGCTGCTGCTTCCATGGGCATTGAGTGTAGATTCATGGAAAATCAAATCCTTTACAACTTACATAGTCTCCCTATTTATCATAATGTTGGTTACTGGTCCAGTTGGGGGAATTTTTCCAAGATCGCTGGAACAAAAACAGTACCTGAATTTGGGTGTTCATGTGGCCTCTATCGTATACTGGAAGACTGGCTTTAAGAAGGTGAGGAAAACAGTGTTTTCTTTGCTATTTCAAAGAACTCATAATCTACTTCTGCCTTTGGTTCACTTTCCTGGCTGTCCGGTTTAGGTGGATGTTTGGGTTTGAGTTGAGATGGGACCATACCACCTCAAGATTAAATGGTGTGGCACCAAGCGAGGAAGACTGAGTAGAGGAAGAGCCAGCCAGGGTGCAGTATAGCACCGACGAAACATGCTACCTTCCTCTAGTTCTTTAAAGTTCATCTTCCCCCCACTATCATAACCCCAGTTCTACCTTACAAAACTAGCTAGACTGGAGCATGTACACTGGTACAGACAAGAGCTCTCAATGCACAGAATCCAGGACAGAGAAACCTCTCAGGAACATAATGGGAGTAGTGATACTATGAGAGCAGGGGGAAGATAAGGGGAGAAGGGGGGAAACGGGGGAACGCAGCACAATGATCTACGTATAACCCCTACCCCCACCCCCAATAGAGATGAACAACGGAAACATGGGTAAAGGGAGACAGTGGAAAGCGTGAGAAAAGAAAATCATAATAATTTGTAATTTATCAAGGGTTCTTGAGGGTGGGAGGGTGGGGGAGGGAGGAAAAAAATGAGGGGCTGATACCAAGGGCTCAAGTAGAAAGAAAATGTTTGGGAAAGGATGATGGCAACATATGAACACCTGTGCTTGACCCAATGTCTGCATGGATTGTTATAAGAGCTGTAAGAGCCCCCAATAAAATGATTTTTTAAAATCCTATTAAATAAATAAAAAGAAACAAACAATAAAAAGACTGAGTAGAAACAAATGGAGAAATAAAGGGGTGCCTTTGTCCATGATCAAATGAAGTCAGAATCACATGTCATCTGTGATATCCCCTTGCTTCCAGGATAAAAAGAAGCTGACGGGCTGTTCCCATTACCATGAATGATGTCAGGTTCCAAACGGAACTTGGTATTCATCCTCTTCCAGCCCGAGTATGTGAAACGTCAAGGGCTTGAGCGCGGTCTGATCAGGAAAAGTGCTCTGAGCACACACTCCCCACCCCCGCCCCTGCGCTGCACATCCATGTGCACAGGCCCGGCCTTTGCCATCTTGCTTCTCACCCCCTCCCCCCGCCCCCCGACTCTGTATTTTCATAGGCAGTCTTTCAGAGGTACAGCTGTTTGTAGTTTTTAGTCCAAAAAAACAGACCCGTAGGTGCTTAAACCATAATTCTCTTCTTCATTCTTCCTCCAAGTTTCGCGAAGAACTCACAGGCACAAAGGACATTTCATTCTCAAAAGAGAGATACTGATCGCTCCAAGCTAGTCATGGAAGGACTTGTCCTTCCACATCCCCATGAACTGCAGTGGTACAAGTCAGGCAGAATTGGCAAAGCTTTCTAAAACACAGCAAATACAAGAGCACGTTGACTTTGAGGACTGAGTCTTATACCATTTACGCCAAGGCAAGCCTTCAGAGTCGCTGTGCATCTGAATCCCATTGCCTCTAAACACGACAAATCCCTGTTCAGAGTGAGTATTTTTAAGTCATGACTTCTCAGTCAGAGTTTTGAGACATTAATGTAAAGCACCTGGGGAAAACCCATCGGAACATCATAATAACTGGGTTCATGTGTGGCCTATGAAGCAGGTTGTCTAATTTTATCATTCAGCATTACCTACACAGAGATTACCGAGGAGACCCACTCTGCATACTTCAGATTCTAATAAGGGGTCCAGTTTACTTCGCAGGGCCTCAGCACTGACTTTACAATGTGATCCATCCCCAAGTTTACTGAGAGAATTTGGTTAATAATTCTCCATAAATCGTCATTCCTACCAAAAGCTTTGTGGTCATGAGTAGAATGTAACTCCTCCTCAAACCAGCCCCTGGGTGGACGGGGGAAAGGGCAAAACACAATATATCTTAAAAACACACAGCCTCTAATCCTTCCAACCAGACGAACAAGAGTAACGGTGGAAAGAGTATCTTCTAGTCCTGGTCTATCTGGGAGCTCACCCGCTGGTCCATGGAGACAGTGGACGAGGAACTTTGTCGTTAATCCTTGAAGCTCAGATCCCACCACAGTGAAGAGGAGGCCCTGTATCTGAAACTGTGCAATCAGAAAGACTGCCCCTTCAGAACAGCTTTCTTCCGAGTGGTTACATGACAAAGAGACGCTTCCTTTTCATAGATCTCCTGGTGAAACGGTCCATTAGCAGACTGTATACGACTTGGGTGCAGAGAAACTTCAGGGTGCTAGGAGGTGTGCGTGTCTCCTTAGAAGCGAGATGGCTACACTTCGTGTCACGTCCTCTGGGCATGGTATCACCAAAGACCAACCTCTGGTGGAGCGTGTCATGCTTGATAAAGTAGAAGGTCACAGAAGAAGACGAAGCTCCTACTGAGAGGGAGTGTAGCCCAGTGGCTGCAACCGTGGGCTCGGACACAGCAGAGCGCAGACGTGACACAGGGCTGGGCTGTGTTTTATTTCCTTGGCCACGGAGTCACCGGGAGTCAGAACAGATTCAACGGCCCCTAACAGCAACGAGCAGTCTCTAAAAGCCAATACCAAGGATCAGTTAGAAACACAGAACCTTTCCGTTACTGTCTTCATTCCGACGAGAACATATAATCTGTGTCTGACTTTTATGGAAGGGCGTTCTCACATACATGGTATTGTGTATCGACTTCCACGTGGGAGTGAGACATGAGTCCATGCTTCCCGTGGAGGCAGACTAGTGAAGGGACACATTTTATAAGGAAGGTCTCCTCACTAGCACATCCGCGGAACCTCAAGTAGCTCATGCATATTCATCTCCGACCGCTAAACTAAAAGCGACGTAAGGAAGGCGCCCATATAATTTAAAGCTGATATTAGGATAGCATTCAGTTTTGTTGTTGTAATGATGTTTTAAAACTTGTTGGCATGTTTACAAGTATCTTTTCTACTCATATAACCTTACATTTTATAGAGGAAGATGGAGCTGAAGAAAAGCACTCCAAAAGCAAAAACTCACACCCATGGTCATGGAGTGGATTCCAACCAGCTGCTCTAAATGCCTGTAAGCTAGGAACCTTTTAAAGAACACCCCCCACTGCTCGAAGATGCCAGAGCAAGCACCGCCCCCACCAACAGAACATCTGCCTGTGATTCCCTAAGAGTTGACTCCTCGTCGGGGGGATCAGCCAAGAATGCACAACTATAGGCAGGCTGAAACCATTTTGCACTCAGCTGCCAAGAATGCTGGCAGTATAGAGGGGCTTTGGAGTCAGACAAAACTGGGTCCTGGCCCCAGTTCTTGGACCAAGTAGCTGTGTGGCCCAGTATGAGTTTTGAAACCCCTTTGCGCTTCATCTTTGCTATCTATCAGTAGCTGAGACTGTCTATACCTAAAATAAGTCACTTTCTATAAGCATTTATGATCTATAGGGGGCACTTGGTAAACTATATTTTTAATGTTATTATTCCTGAATTAAGCACTTGTAGAATAGAGAACAAAAACAGGACAGGTTGGCTATATAAGAAGATTTTCATCAAGCCAAAGATACTGATTCCTTCCATCAGGCATGTCCTAAATGGCAAAACCAGTTTCAATTTAATGTCTCATCTAGGCCCCTTGTCTGAGTCTTCCAACCCTGATCTTTTCCAGTTTTTCCCCCACCCTCCATCATAATTTACCTGTTTCTGGTAATTTGCTTATGTATACAAATGTAACCACCACCGTCTAGATTCATTTGAATAGAGATCCTGTCGGAATAATACATGGTAACTGTTCTCAGAAGGAAATGTTTCAGTGGTAAAAATAACGAGGGTTATCTGAGTGCTGACTCTGGGCCAGGAGCCGGACTATGTGCTTTCCATGCATTATCTCCTGTAAGCCTCATAGCACCCTATAAACAGGCCTGGAAGTAGTTTGCATTTTACAGATGAAAAAAAAAAACACCGAGGTCTCAAGAGGTGAAGTAACTTGGCAAAGTATAAGCAAACACTAGCAAGTGGCAGGGCCAGAATCCTTCCCCAGGCCCGTCTGACTCCAGAGCGCCTCTGAGCTGCCGTGTTGTGCTGCTACTGGGGGTCGGTCTAGGACAGCTGATATTTTAGTCCACTGCCTCCCGAAGTTTCCTGCTTAAGAGGACTGAATGACTTCCTGCTTTCATTCAAGTTGGGGACTGATTGAATAAGGATATTGAGAGGTTCAGAGCGGGACACCCTGGCAGCTGGTTTCCAGTCTACCTCTAGGTTAGAGATTGCCGCTGGACTCTGGGCCTCTGTGCAGGAAAAGAGTTCTTATTTCTAGTACCCTCCAAAGGAGCAGAATCCCTCACTGTATAGATTTGTTCATCATCTCAGTGAGTGGGTGAGGGGTAGGTGAGGGTGGTGGGGGTGGGGGTAAGCAATTTAGTGATATATATACACACATATATGTATAAATTAATCAGATTCCAAAGTTTAAATCTAAAAGAAAACTTGGCGCATTTGATTATATTTTGCCCAGCTCGGAATTTCCTGGTCAGTAACTCTTCCAACAATAGAATAATCCATCTCACAATAAAGTTGAGCTGCAGGAAATAGTCTTTGTTTCGTCTTGATGCTGACTTGTATCTTTAGAGTAATATTTTCTCATTAGTAAGCTAACCAAAGCTCTATAGTACACACTCATTGGCATGTCCAGAGTCGAACCTATTGCTTCTTTCCTGTCAACAGATGATAAAAGATCATCTTTACTTGTGATCAGAATAACAGTAGTTCAATAACTCACACTCCTTGGGTGCATTCTATGCATCAGATGCTGTCCTATGTGATGTACATAAGGTTATACATGTGGGTACATGCATTGCGTGAGTGACTAGCATCACACCCCTAGGTGTGGAAATGGAGGCACAAAGAGTTGAAGTCCTTTGCTCACAGTCAGAGCATGTGTAAATGGAAGCGCTAGGATGTTACCCAGGCATCTGGCTTCTACATTTATTTCCTGGAATAATTAAGGGAAGAATAACCACTTCTTTTCTATCTGCTAATCAGCTAAATCAGTTTTCTACTTTGCCCGGTAAGGCAAAGCTAATGTTTATTTTGTACTTTAAGCAGTCACACCGAGCCCCATTGCAGCAGACCCTCGAACAGCCCTCGCGACGGCTGCCTGCTCTTCTTGCAGGATGCTGACACAGTACCAAGACGAGTGGCACTGTGTCAGCGGGGGCATGCCCAACTTCTCTCTCTATTTTGATCATGGCATTACTTCGGCAATATTCTGTTCTTGGTAACACTAGCAATGATTTTTTGGTCCCCCACAGAAATATTTGCAATCTAAACTTCTTTGGTTACTTTCTCTAGTCTGGATAGCGAGAGAGGAAAAATGGAAAACCCTACTAAATGACTTCCGGGTGAAAATAAGCCAGATGCCTGAAGTCCAATGTGAGCCACCAAATACCCTCGCATTTCTTTCTTCTTGTTCCTTTTTTTTTTTTTTCAGTGCTTCACAGACTTCCTACCTTCTTTCAGCCAAATACTTAAAATGTATCGCGCATCCTACTGTGGAGTTTCTTTTCAAATTTCCAACTGCCCTTCTCTTTGCATCCTCAGACTTCAGGAGCATTAAACGGGGCCCGAGCTTACCTTTGCAGTGGCCTTGGAGGCTCTGGGCCCACATCTGAAGTCTTCCCTGGAAGGGCTTTCCCTCACTTTAGGGAGATCAATAAGACAACTTACGGTACTTACTCTGCCAGACAAGAATGGGAAGTATCCTCTTGTCTTTGCATGGGACCTTCTGTGTGTGCCCATACACGACGTGCTTAACTTTGCAGAGCTTCAGTAGATCTCTGCAGCCAGGACCAGACAAGCCACATAAGCAAGCAAGCAAACAAACAAAAAACTGTACCCAGTGCTCCGCCTACTTTGTAATTATGACCTTAAACAATGTACCCGAGATGCTTCAGTATAACCACCTGGAAAAATGAGGGTGAACTTTGATTCTGGGAGGCATATGGAAATTTAATTAGTAGGGTTATAGAGTATTTTTTAAAATCCCCAGATAAAAGTGACCAGCGTACTGGAGAGGAATATCATTCTGAGCACAGCAGCAGGGGGTGGGGGGGGAGGGAGGGGAGCTAGGTGGGGATTGGGCTCTAAGAACCAGAGGTGGACACTCCTTTCTCTATGCCGGGGCCTTGGTGCCACCTTCTGCAGGCCACCTCAGGGGCAATGAGAAAAGAATCATTTATTCACCTTCTGGCCGTCAAAACGACAGGCTTCATCTGCGGGAATTCTAGCACCAAGGAGAAAATGCTCATAGGAAAAAAGGAGGCCATGTCTCACTTCCAAATTAAAAAAAGACATTTCTACATGTTTCCATAACCCACAGACTGCTGCCTTTTCAGGCCAAGCCCTCAAAGCTTTCCTCGTTGTGGGCCGTAGGGGCTGAATCTAGGCCACTGTCAGCAATCCCTTTCATTCATCCAGGCGCATCCCAGTGCCTCACAGATGCAAAGATTCTCTTGAGGCATGTGTACTTTGGTATCAAACAATGCAACTCATGTTTGATTTTGGATAACCTTGCACTGCTGAATAAAATCACCCTTGAGAAAGAAGCAATAAAAGTGCTGTAAGAAAAATGACTCATGTTTCCAAGCTGTCTAAAGTGACCACTTATCCCAACAAATGGTAATTCTTTCAAGACACAGTGGGCATGCACCATACTTATAAAAGTCTGAAGGAAAAGCCTTGCAAACATTCGCCCACCCCCAAATTTGTGTTAAAATATATCAAAAGAATGTCTCTGGTAGGCTGGACCAGACAGACGCTGCTTAAAAAACAAAAACAAAACCCACATGCACAGGTTGGACCAAGGGGGGTGGGCGAGGTGGGGTGGTGGGTGTCCAGGAGAAACAGCCAGGCTCATCAGCCTGTTTATGTGCCTCTAATTGTTTTCCTTTTTCTGCCCCCATTTGTTAGAGTGCAAAGATGTGAACAAAGTGGCTTATTGCCCACTGGTGCTGAAGTTCAAGTTCTGCAGTCGAGCATACTTCAGACAGATGTGTTGTAAGACCTGCCAAGGACACTGACCCACGGGAAGCCAAAGAGAGAGCCTTGTCATTTCATCGAGGAAGTGCGTCCGTCAGAGGGAGCCACCCAGAGGAAGAGGACTGAGGTCCCTATACATGCATTACCCTGTGGAAAACGTAACCACTGGTCAGCCCTAGCTGACAGGATTTCAATATTATTTTAACTTCTGTGAAGTGGGATTTATTGATCCAAAGTGCTGGACACGGTATTAGGGGGAAATGCCAGATTGGAGAGATCCAAACAACACAGGGAGACTTGCTTACTGTGGAACGTTTGCGTTCTTTCAAGTAAATCCAATAGCCTGTTTACCTCCTTGGACCATTAAGATAATTTTTATTATGGACTTAGCAATGACACTGAATCCATTTGTATTTAAAACTGGTTAAAATGTAGCTGGTATGACTTGGTCAACTATGGAAGTAAAGAAGATTCTGAAATCTTAAGTCATAGCTTAAAAATATTTGCTATATTTTATCTCACTACAATAGCACCACAGTCTAAATTATAAAATGAATGGGCTTTGAACTGTAATGTAAGGAGCAATTATAAATCAACAGTCATGAAAGTTTGTATGATTTTTCTTCATTCCACTTAATTTCCTTAGGAATAACCCCCTGGTTCTGAACACTGCTGTGAGCCATATATAAAACGATATTAAACCGAACAACAGCGAGGGATGTAGTTTAAAGCAGAGCATCAGTTTCTGCAGCTGTGCAAGTCTATAAACCCAGTGCTAACAGGCTGTGGCCAACTTACCATTGTTCAAATGAAGCTGAAATTTCCATTAAAACTTTAAGAGGAAAGCATTTCAATCTCATAGGGAGGCCAGACCTGAGGCATGGTAGATAGAGACTGAAGTACCTGGCCCTTTGCTGCCGTCATGCAGAATGCCCGAGTTCTTATCTGAGTCGCCCCAGCTCACTTGTGTTTACATCCTCACCCGTCACAGAACAGCTTCTGCCCCGTTAGGCTGCTGGATTGTTGCATGCATGTGGAGCTTTCTGATAGGCTACCATGCAAAAGACCAATTGGCTCGGTAACCACCAGGCTGGCCCTTTTGCAATTTGCTGACAATTATGCTGGGTTCCTGATGCCCTGCTTTGATAACGGTGGAAGGGCATTTATTTACATGAAAGCAAGTGTGTGTGTGTGTATGTGGAGTGGGTGGATAGATGACCGTGCTTACACATAAATGTGCTGTTTGTATGTGTTTTAAAGGAGGCAAGGGATACCAACCAAAGAAGGAAAACTCACGAAGCCGAGAGATCATGACACCTCATTTACACAGTCACCCAACCGTTTTGTATTTTGTATGAATATTGCTGAATGGTAATCAAATGTGAAACTCAGTTTCTTCAGACAGGTCAAATTCCAGAGTCAAGTGCACCTGAATTCAAATGATTAGGTCACATTTTCTCTAGCTTCAAAGTTTCAAATCCTACTCATCAAAAGATCCAACACATAGGTTTTTATTTTAGAGTGAGGGTGGGGTCCTTGCTGAGGTTCATGTTTTATTCTTGGACTTGTGTACCTTGCGGCAGGTACCAGGCCATCCGTCCATCATGCTTCCTTGGCTGCCGTGCACACATGCATACCACATGTACCCCTGAGTGGCTGCTTGGCAAGGATAACACATGCAGTTAAAGAGCATTTTTGACTTAAATCCATCTCCGTGTTGAAGCCTCATGCAAAGTGTGCCACATAAACCAGGACCTAATGTGAATGATTAGTTGTTTTTTCTTTCAGAAAGTAATAGTGACTTTGGTACTTCCATATTTGACTGACAGCAGGTATGCTCAATGATGGCCATTTATCTTGTCACCTGCTTTCTTTCACAGCTATATAACTCACGTCCCTAAGCTCTCCAAACAGAGCGCTCTCCGTGACACACAGGAGTGCCCAGTGGGGGCCCTCTATGGAACCCAAATGCCCTGTAGCCATTCAGTGAAGGCAGAGCCACCCCGAGCTTACAGTACTGGCACCGCCCTGGCACTGAAGCCCCTGGATCCTTTTTATAGAGCCGTGAACGTGGTGCTAACATGCCCGGTGAAAGGAAGAAAGCTGACTTTTGGGACGTTTGAGGCATGGGTTTGCTATCGGGATCTGAGTTTCCCCAGGGGACCAACATAAACATCAGCTCCTGCTTCTATTTCAAGAAAGATGGTTTTCCATGAATAGCCGAAGGCTATTTTTTCCCAAACCTCACCTGGAAACGAACATTGTGGAGTCTGTTTCCGGGTGCTGCATGGTGCTCCAACTGGTGCTAAAGAGAAGGGCAGCCGGCGGCCTTCCCTCTGCGACACGGAAGAGCTCCACTGGGTCAGAGCAGAGAACTCTCTGGACATCAGCCGATTTCCATTCTAGGAGAACTAGCACAGAAACGGATGGGATTCCGACATTTTCACATAGACCTGAGCTTCTCTGAGCGGGGGTGGAGGGGAACGGGGGGGCGGGGTCACACTCCACAGTATGTCACAATACTGCTGCTATTCTAGCCAGCCACGTGGCTAAACGACACTCTACTCCTGACTAATCGGAGGACTGTCTGTAGAGGTTGGCTAGCCAGGGAGGGCTCTCCAAAAGTAGGGAGCTGTGCTCCTTAGGCAATCCCAAGGGAACGTGGGTCCGCTTGCTCAGCACAGTGTCTGCCACCGGCATAAGGGTCTAAGAATAAAGATGGAAGGTTACATGCACCCAGCTTATTCAACTCCTTGAGATGCAAATGACTCCCCACAGCCCATTTCCTTAGGAACTTTTTGTAATGGAGTGAATGTCACCCAGGTATCCTGAATAATACAGAATGAAATAACTTTGTATTATTGTGATTAGTTGTTGCTTATTATTTTATACTCAGTATTAATGTGGTACACTGTTACTTTTTTTCCTTTTGTAAATTATATTCTAATTTATTGCCGTGTTTCCTAACACCTGTCCTACATTCATTCTTCTGCTTGTAATGAAAAGAAAAGAAAGAGACCTTGTAACACTTGATGGAGTGAAATTCCACACCAGGCACAGATTTTTTTTTAACATAGATAATTTAGTAAAAATAAAAATCAGCTTGTAAGAATGATTTAAATGGAAGTTGTCTATTCCCTGAAGTGAAACAAAAGCAAGCCCATTGCCACTAAGTTGACACCAACTCCCAGTGACCCTGCAAGGCAGAGTAGAGCTGCCCCACGGGATTTTCAAGGCTGCCTAGATTCACAGAGACCGATTGCTGCATGTTCCATCCACATTTCTTGAGAACCTGGTGTTACATTACAGTAGGAAGAGTTCTTCCACAAGGATGCCACAATTATGCTATCTAAATTATCTCGGATTGAGGGGATTGCTAGCATCCTTACTACCCTTCTCACATGACATCAATAAGTGAATGATTTAGTCAGGTGTTTCTGGGTGGGGCTATTATTCCTGACACCACCAGACAGTTATTCTGAGAGGATCAAGGAAATCAAGATGAATTACGGTTCAATCAGTTGTCTCACAACTCTTTTCTGAGCCTGTCGTCCACTTCCTTTGCCCTCCCTGTAAATTCCTTCATACAAAGGCAGATCCAAGAAAGCTGGTTGATAGAAATGGTGTTCAACAAGAGACTTCATTTCTGATAGAATTTTCTACTCAGATTCAGCAGGAACATAGACATTTGATGGGGATGCCTTTGGATGGGACTGCTTTTGTACCTTCAGACATTTATTGCTTCTGGCTTTTAGTCTTTGGTTCAGCTTTTGGCTGAATTAGAGAAGATAATCATATGTAAAGGTTATTGAAAAAAGTTTTGGAACTCAATACTTAGTATAAAGATGACCATTGTTGGGTCATTTGAGTGCTTATAAAATGACACACACACCCCCCACACACACACACCCACACACCCAATTACATGGCATGATGCAGTATGCCTGAGCAGAATTGTGCTGGATTCTACCCATCCTCACATTTCTGTACACATGTATTCAATCTTACACATTAGAAGAAATCAGGTTGGGTCAAGTGAGATGATTAGATAGCATTAGGTGAGTATTTCTCCAAGGTTATCCCAGGAAAATAAAGTGGCAAAAATACTGCGGCTGCTGAGTTATTCAAAAAATCTGCTATCACAACCATTTTGACCTCCCAATCTGGTAGCAAAGGATAGTTCTGCTGGGGACAGAGGTGTCAGTCTGCCACAAAACAAGGCTTTCACCAGCTTAGATTCTTCAGATGTAGAGGCCTATGAACAGCTCTTTCCAAGCTCCTAATAAACACGCTTGTCCTTTTGAAATACCTAAAGGGATTACCCATATGCTTAGGGTATGATCCTTAGGGACATCAGTTTCTCTATTGGGATTCTGGCCCTCACCAGAGTTTCCTGGGATCATTCTTAATCTTTTATGTTCTTGAAGACAAGTGAGCTTCTTTCAAGTACATTAGTAGGAAGTTGAGTGTTCATTCTGGTAACCAAAAAAAGTGTGAATTTGCATAGATAGTGTGTTTGTCTGGGTGGGCTAGAGAAACAAATTCATAGACATTCATATGTATGTAAGAAAGAGGTTTATATACAAGAGCAGTTGAATAGTGAGAAAACATTCCAGCCCAATCCAGATCAAGTCCATAAGTCCAATATTAGCTCATATGTCTGTGTCCAATTTATAAAGTCCTCTTCAGACTCACAAAACACATGCACTGAAGCTGAATGCAGTAGGATCACAGGCCAATGGGTTGGAATTCTTGTGGATCCAGTGGCATTGTAAACATCTCAGTGCTGGCAGGGGTCTCTAGGAGATCTGATTGTATCAGGGTAGCTCCATGTGGCTTCTCCAACTCCCAGGGCACAGCACCATGTGTCGTGTAAGTAGAGCATCTCCCAGGGAGTAAGAAGAGAGAGAAAGTGTGTCTCCCACCTCCAAGGAGGAAATAAGGAGTTCCTAGGATCCTCAGGAGAAAGCCATGCCCACACAGAGATTCATTGGCTATGACTCGATTAACAGACTACATTCCATCCCTTCACTCTTAATCCTCTCAAGTTCCAAACTGACACCAGATTATGTAACTACCACAGATAGGATGGGACTCCTTACATTTAAAAGAAGGAAAGAGAAAAATAATCCAGGGAGAAAATCAACAATAAAGTCCCAATCTAGGACAACTGGAAAATTTTAAATAAGTGGTCATAAAAAAGAGAAAGGCCAGTCATTGAATTAAAAAAATGACAGGTAAGCTGTGCTTGGAATACTGTCTCAATTCATGTCACCAGAGTATGGTGAATAAACTCACCTTTTTTTTTCTGAAAAGAACAACCATTCACAATAGTTTTGAGCCTCAGATTCAAAACCTCAAACTGAAACTTAAAAGATAAAATGGTCTTTTCACCTTATCTTCTTAAGAGGGTTTCTTATCCCTTGTTTCATCCACAGATGATATCTGAGGAAGAAATGGAACTGGTTTTCAGGCTGGCTCCACTCCATAGGTAAAATCTAGGTTCCATTCACATTGTTATTAGGTAAATGACTCCTCTTCATCCCCAGAAACCTGGAGCTGCCTGGGTGATGAAAGCTAATTTCACTGCAATGTCTTCTGTTAGTCTGGGTTCGCTTAAGAAGAAAAACCAGTGACACTTACATAGGTATATAGAAAAGTTTGTCTCAAGAAAAAAATGGGTTGCACAGTTGTAGGAGTGGGTATACCCAGTCTGATTTAAGTCCATGGATCAGGTGTTCAACTGGAGGCTCTTCCTGGACTGTGCATGTGCTAAGTTCAACAGACCAGTAAGCAGAAAGACAAAAAAGAAAAACCACAGACCGATGGGTATCTGCATGTCAGGGCTGTGGCTGGCGGAATCTAATGCATCCAGGGTCAGTAGGCTCTGCAGACTCCCAGGGTTGGCAGGCAATATAGCAGGTTGTGGATAGCGCCCAACAATGGCAGAAACTATGGCGCACTATTGGCTCAGGAACCAGGGATCAATGTGCCAGATGTGGGATTCAGGCAAGCAAGAAGTTTCCCAGAGTCTGCTGAAGTGTTAACTAGGCCACACTCTCATGGAGACATCGTCAAGGCTATAACCTGAGTAACTGGTTCTCAGCAGATCGCATCATGGGGTTGATTATATAAGGTCACTTTATGGAGTAGGACTCAACTGCCAAACCACTGAGACTCGGCCCAGCCATGCTGACACAAACGCTCACACCTATTCTCCCTGGACTAACACTATGCACACCAGGGTCACACAGTGGTCCATTAGGGCTTGAGAGTATGGTGAACTTAAATATCCCCATCTACCTCTAGGGATAGAACATCATGCCTGGCTACACAGATGAGTGGTCAAGGCATTAGGACTTGTGAAATCCAATCCAAAATTATCCTCTTGGATCTTAGGGAGGACCTTTTACTTTCTAGGGACGGCTTTCCATGCGAGAAGAAAAGAATCCCCCCACCCCCACCCCCCCAGGTGTAAGGCCGCCCAGAAATCAGTCTGCTTTCCTCAGGCCAAGTACTCAGCACTGAGTGGCTCTCAATAGCTCCAGGTCTCTGTACTTCTGGAAGGGATCTGGATTTTGTCCCCCAGAAAGGCAATGACAGGAGCAGACTACCTTATGAACAACTTTGGAATTCCCAGTGATAGAGCAGCAACTGTGAGATGATGTTCTGCGATCTGGAGCAACGGTGGCAGGGAGAATTTCCAGCCCAGGACGAGGCCAACTGTGGGTCTCTCTGCCTATATCCTGGCTAATTCACACAGCCAGAATTTGGTGATTAACTGCTTTGCCTCCTTATACGCTTAAATTCTTTGACTGAAGGGGTTGCAATGGCTCTTGAATGAGTGCTCAGTCACCATTTACAGCTGTTAAAAGCGAATGTCAGAGAAAATGAGTAAGTTGTTAGGGAAAGCTTAGCTCAGTTCTGCTCTGCATCTATGACGGGAGCGTTAGGGAGCGAGCCCAGCTTTGCCAGAGGAACCTTATTCACCAGGCCGAAATAAACTGCGGCCCTCTTTTCAGTGAGCCCAAGGTCTTGGGAACAGCTTGAAGGGTAGCTCCGGCTTGGTAGGTGATGGTATTTCCAATGAAATTCCACTGTCTGGTGACCAGAACCCTGCTGCCATAAGGACTCTGAGCTGGGTTGCTAGCAGCAAGGTCAGCAATTCAAAACCCCCAGCCGCCCCTCCGGAGAAAGATGGGGCTTTCTCCTTCCATCATTAGAGTTTCAGAACTCACAGGGGCTAGTTCTACCCTGTGCTCCAGGGACCATCGATGGTGCATTTGGTTTGGGGTTGGGTGGCCACATTAAGGCGGGGGGGGGGGGGCAGTGTGCTTTCAACGAGGTACAGCGAAAAGCAGAGCATGGAAGGTGGGGAACAGCCTGGAACAGAGCGGTCGGCAGCCACGCACCTACCACACAGGGAGTGCTCACCAGTTTTGAAAGGCACTGTTTTGTCTCACAGAGAATGTTCCAACATTCCAGGGACCCATTTTCAGACAGGTCGGATGGCCCAGCTGACCTATTTCAACACAGGAGCTGAATGGTTGTGCGTTGGCTTCAGGGCAGTGGGTTTCTCTCGGTTTCCATCAGAACAGGACCATGGGGGCTTAAAAAACCTGGCCATCAGGTGGCCTCCAGCAAGCACATTCTTTGACCTTCTGTGGTGGGTCCACAGAGTGGAGCCAGGTATTCTTTCAGCCCATGCCAGAATATATTGGCCGCCTGACTGGCCACCTGCCTCCATCCTACTGATGGGGCTGTGGCTGGCCTTCTACCAAACAGCTGCTCTGAGAGCCACAGGCGGCCTCCCACGCTCGTGCCAAGCTGGCAGCAACGCTGACTGACTATCTGGCACGACACGTCTCCCCCTCTCCCCCAACTGTTCGCCGAAGAGAGGAAAACAAGGCTTAAACTCACTATGGAACTACTTCCTCAGAAACCTACTTTGTGGCCCAAAGACATCAAAAAGTGTAGCATTCTTTTTTTACTCTTCATAATATCACTTTTGATATGTTATTTTTAATTCAAGTGTGTCTGATGTAAATGAACAAACATGTGACATCTACTTCATATTCAAAATACTGATTTTTAAAAAAATTCCTGAGGGTTATGGCCCTATATGAATATGAAGGCAGCGGAGAATCACACACTGTCACACACATCACTGTGTTAGTCTGGGTAGACTAGAGAAACAAATATACAAGAACAATTGAATATTGAGAAAACACCCCAGCCTAGTCCAGATCAAGTCCATAAGATGATATTAGCCCATATAGCTGATACCAATCTATAAATTCCTTTTCAGACTTACAAAACACACGCAATGATGCCAAATGCAGGAAGATCACAGGCCAGTGGCTGGGGAGTCTTGTGGATCCAGCGGTATAGTAAGCATCTCAGCGGTGGCAGGTGTCTCCACATGGCTTCTCCAGGTCCGAGGCTCTCGCTGCCATCAGCATAGATCCATGTGCTTTGTTAATAGAGAATCTCTCAGGGAGTGAGCCCAGAGAAAGTGTGTCTCCCACCTCCAAGGAGGAAATACAGGAGTTCCTAGGATCCTCAGGAGAAGGCCATGCCCACACAGAGATTCATTGGCTATGACCCGATTGACAGACTACACTCTACCCCTTCACTCTTAATCCTCTCAAGTCCCAAATACACACCCAATTATATAACCACCACAGTCACTAGCTGGGAAACTATATGAGATATCTAGATAATAATCACATTCAAAAGCATTTCTTGACATACTGAGCTAACACCCACAGAAATGGCTGAAATATGAGCTTGAATGAAAATGGGCAGAAACCAGCCCCCCCTTCAAACATTATAGTTATACTAATAGCAGGGGGGAAAATCATATGATTTGAGTCATTGTTTTAAACATTAAAGCCACTGAAAATCTTTATGGGAGTAGAATTCCTCATCGGTCTCCTGAGATGGGGATGGTGATTTCAGACACCTGACCTTGAAGGTAGCAGCCCCAGAAATGAGATATTTTATCGGAATTTTTTAGATTAGAAAGAGAGGTTGCAAGTGGAAACTAGGAGGCAAAGTGCATCACTGGGATGCTTATTTAGCTTGGAGGACTTTCAGGATGTAAATCGCTGGGCCAGAGAGATGTTGTTCCCCGATGTGGGAAGATCCTGTTGGAGGGAAGGAGTGGGTGATCCTGTTTTTGTTCAGCCCACATTAATCTCAATCACAGAGACTCGATGTGCAAAGAATCCCCTGTGTCTGGCTTTGAAGAGCAACGCATTAGAACTTAACTCTCCAGTGAGTGTTGTCCCCTTCAATGTGATCAACAGGGCACATCAGTCTGTCGTTAGTCTAAGAGTTTAACCAGGTTTCCAAATTGCTTCTTTGGACTTTCTCCCCACCTCCGTGAAAGAATATTTTCTTGAAAGGATGGATTTCATATTTCACAAATCCCAAACTCACTCAAAATGTCTTATAAATTGACCAGAGGTGATACCATCATAGGAACTTCTAACCAT
This sequence comes from Tenrec ecaudatus, assembly GCF_050624435.1. NCBI lineage: Eukaryota > Metazoa > Chordata > Mammalia > Afrosoricida > Tenrecidae > Tenrec > Tenrec ecaudatus. Next base: position 62,011,068 of record NC_134531.1, on the reverse strand, counting down.
GCATTCAGAAAAGTAGCATTATTTGGCTAGTGGATACTTTGAAGTATCTTTATTTATTTAAGTACACAAATGCTGGTGTTTTTGTCGACCAAGTACATTGCGTATTGCATGATAATCCAGTTTAAAATCAATAAAACACAGCATTTTACTACTGCTTTGCAACTTCCAGTTCTGAAAGTAGCTGGAGCTTGGACCACCTACCTAAACAGTGTTATCCGGCGAGGAGAGGAGAGATCTCTGACTTGAAGATGGAGTAACCCTTAGACCCCGAAGCGGAAAGAGTTCCCCAGACCCTGGGAATTCACAAGCAGCTGCTCCTTCCAGGAATCTCCTTCCTGTAACCTCTAGAGTAAAATCTCTCCTTCCAGAGGGGCTAATTAACAGAGGTCTGTCAGCAACATTAATGGGGCTTGCTGTGCCTGTACTTCTCCAAGCTCTGCTTCCTCACCTCTGACTCCGGGGGTTGAACTGCACAGATGTGCCCCAATTTACACAATTGTCTGTGTGTTCCATTTTTGTAACCTGAATCATCTTCCACTGGCTTACACGATAGTGCCAGAAGGAGGTCTTTTCACTGGCCCTTAATTGGCTCTGTCTATACACACAGTATAGCACAGAGTATCTTCTCCCTTAGCCTCCTTCCCCACCTTACAACTTTCCGGAAAGTGGTTTATGAGCTGTAAACAGATACTTAGACATGGGGTGGGTGGGGGAGTGATATGTTGCAGAATTTCAAGAGTACATCTTTTGGAGGGATCATAATATTCCCCTCCTTACCTCACTTTGAAATTGGATTTTCATCATGGTTTTTTTAGCAAACAGATATAGAGATTGCCTGTTTGTTGTGCTGTGCTGGCAGGTGTCTTGTTGTAATGCTGGAAGCTAGGTCACTGGTATTTCAAATACCAGCAGGATCACTCAAGGTGAACAGATTTCAGCAAAACTTCTCAACGAAGAACAGACTATGAAGAAGGACTAGGCTGTCTACTATAGAGGCATTAGCCACTGTAAACCTGACTGGCAGTGGAACATTGCCAGATATAATGTCAGAAGATGAGGCCCTCAGTCTGAAGGCACTACCTTCGCCAATTAGAGTTGACTATAACGACGTGCATGGAGTAAACTGTAGGGAGTAAATTTTGTGGAGTGCGTAGTGCTCATGGAGCACAATTCAAATGAGAAGAAACAGCTGTGAACATCTATTACTAACTGGAACTGAGAATGTATGCACCAAGTATGAATCTAGGTAAATGGTAAACCACCAAAAAGGAAACGGAATGCATAAAGATGAAAATTCGAGGCCCTAGTGAGCTGAAATTGGTCATTTTGAGCCAGACAATCATATGGTTTTACTGTGTCGAGAAAGCAGACACAGAAGGGTGGTACTATTCATCAGCAAAAAGGACATTTTGAGATCTATCTTGAAGTACAATGCTATCTATGATATGATAATATATCTCTCTATATAAGGAAATCTAGTCAATACAATGATTATTCAAATTTACACACCATTTACTAAAGCTTGTGCTGAAGATATTATTGAAGAATTCTACCAACATCTTCAGTCTGAAATTGATAAAACATGCAACCAAGATGCATTAAGAGTTATTAGTTATTGGATTGTAAAAGTTGGAAGCAAAGAGGAAGGACCAGTGGTTGGGAACTATGGCCTTGGTGATAGAAACAAAGTAGGAGATTGTGTGATAGAATTTTGCAAGACCAATGACTTTACTGCAAACACCTTTTTCAACAACACAAAAGATAACTTTACACGTGGATTCTCCAGGTGGAATGCACAGAAATCAAATGAACAACATCTGTCGAAAGAAAGATGGAGAAGCTGAACAGAGCAGCTGAAATCAGGCCAGGGGCTGACTGTGGAAGGAAACCATCAATAACTTATCTGTACATTCAAACTAAAGCCGAAGAACATTGAAACAAGTATATGAGAACCAAACAGAATCTTGAAGATTAAAAACAACAACCATATTCACTGCCATCAAGTCTGTTGCAACTCATACCCATTCTGTTGGGCAGGTAGACGTGGCCCTGTGGGTTTCCAAGAACATAAGTAGAAAGCCTCATCTTTCTCCCACACTTTGAAGATACTGTACCTGAATTTTAAGAATACATCAAGAATAGATTTGATGGACACTAATGACCCAAACCTGGTGAGCTGTGGGATGACATTAAGAACATCATACATGAAAAAAGAAAATTGTCATTAAAAGGATAGACAAGAGTGAAGCAGCTGTGCGTCCCTGAACTACATTCCCCAATAAAGCCAGTTGCCTCTCAAAATTTTTTTAAAGACAAGAAAGAAAGAAAACATCAACATGAATGTTAGAAGCAATGATGAATAAAACCTCTGTACAGAAAAACAACGTAAAATACTATAATATAATGTACAAAGACCTAGAGCAAGAAAACCAAAAAGGAAGACCATGGTCAACATATATTAAATGGAAAGAATTGGAGAAAATTTTCAAGCCTCAAATTGCAGTAGTAAAAGACTGAATGGTAAAAATACTGAGCAACACGTGAAGCATCAAAAGAGAACAGAAGGTATGCACAGCCACGATTCCAAAAAGAACTAGGCAGCATCCAACCATTTCAAGAGGAGGCAGATGCTCAAGACTCCGTAAGACTGAAGGAAGAAGTCAAGCTGCACTGAAGGCGTTAGCCAAAAAACAAGGCTCCCGCAATTGATGCAATGCCAACTGAAATGTTTCAATAAACTGATCCAGCCCTGGAAACACTTGTCTATGCCAAGAAATTTGGAAGACAGATACTTGTTCAACCAACTGAAAGAGATTAATATTTGTACCCATTCCAAAGAAAGGTGACCCCACAGAATATAAAAGTTATCAAACACTATCATTGATATGTGTGGTAGTTAGATGACTTTATGTCAACTAGACATTCCTGCCTAGGGGGTCTAGTCAGACTTGTCAATCAAGTCACAGGCTAATACTGTCTCCGTGGGGGTATGGCCTTCTCATAAGAAAGACCTTGGGAATCTCCTGGTCTCTCTGCCTCCCTGACTGCTGGGACCCTGCGACTGATCTGAAGCGGATGGAGCCCTGCCATGTTCCCACCGACCTTGGACCACTGAACTCTGCACCCACCAGCCTGTGATCTTCCTGCAGTCTGTGTCATCACATGTGGCCACTTGAGTCTGAAGAGGGGCTTTATGGACTAGTATTGGACGAGTATTATTAGTATTATGGACTAGTATTGGGTGAGTATTATTAATATTATGGACTAGTATTGGGCGAGTATTATTAGTATTATGGACTAGTATTGGACGAGTATTATTAGTATTATGGACTAGTATTGGACGAGGATTATTAGTATTATGGACTAGTATTATGAACTTCAGTTGTACTGGCCTAGGATACTTTCTCTTTTTTTTAACCATTTTATTTATTTAGTTTTTAATCATTTTATTGGGGGATAGTACAATTCTTATCACAATCCATACATACATCCATTGTGTCAAGCACATTTGTACATTTGTTGCCATCATCATTCTCAAAACATTTGCTTTCTACTTGAGCCCTTAGTATCAGCTGCTCATTTTCCCCTCCCTCCCCTCTCCTTCCTCCCTCATGAACCCTTGATAATTTATAAATTATTATTTTGTCATATCTTACACTGTCTGATGTCTCCCTTCACCCACTTTTCTGTTGTCCATCCCCCAGGGAGGAAGTTATATGTAGATCCTTGTAATCGTTTCCCTCTTTCTCCCCCACCTCCTCTCCAGCCCCTCTCCAGGTATCGCCACTCTCACCACTGGTCCTGAAGGGATCATCTGTCCTGGATTACCTTTATTTCCAGTTCCTATCTGTACCAATGTACATCCTCTGGTCTAGTCAGATTTGTAAGGTAGAATTGGGACCATGATAGTGGGTGGAGGAAGCATTTAAGAACTAGAGGAAAGTTATATGTTTCATTGTTGATACCCTGCACCCTGACTGGCTCATCTCCTCCCCCTGACCATTCTGTAAGGAGATGTCCAGTTGCCTAAAGGTGGGTTTTGGGTCTCCATTCTGCACTCACTCTCATTTACAGTGATACAATTTTTTGTTCTTTGATGCCTGATACCTGGTCCCTTCTACACCTTGTGGTCACACAGGTATGCTTCTTCCATGATGGCTTTGTTGCTTCTGAGAAAGGTGTCTGCTTGTTTACCTACAGCCTTTAAGATCCCAGCTGTTATATCTTTTGACAGCCAGGCATCATCAGCTTTCTTCACCACATTTGCTTATGCACACATTTGTCTTCAGTGATCGGGCTGGGCAAGTGTGCATCATGGAATGCCAATTTAATAGAACAAAGTGTTCTTGCTTTAAGTACTTGAGTGGAGGTCCAATGTTCATCTGCTGCCTTAATACTAAACCTATAAATATATGCATGTAGATCTATTTCCCTCATCTTATATAAATATATTTACATATGTACTTGCCTGTATTTAGACCTCTATAAATACCCTTTGCCTCCTAGTTCTTTCCTCTATTTCATTTTTCTTTCCTCTTGTCCCACTATCATGCTCAGCCTTCATTTGGATTTCAGTAATTTCTCAGTTACATTGCCCTTGCTGAATCCCTACCAGGCTTCTCACTCCCTCTTTGCCACTGATTTTGGATCACTTGTTGCTCCCCTGTCCCTGAGTTGGTCACCACCACCTCCTTTGGGATACTTTCTTAAAATATCATTATTCTTGATACAGAACTCTCTCATATATGTGTCCCTGGTTTTCTTTCCCTAGTGAACCAGTGTAACATAACATGAATGTCAAATTTTGCTGACAATCATTCAACAATGACGGCAGCAGCAGCAAAGGGAGCTGCCAGAAATTCAGGCCCGCTTCCGAAGAGAACATGGAACAAGAGATATCACTGCTGATGTCAGATGGATCTTGGCTGAAGGCCAAAAGAATAGAGAAAAATGCTGACTTATGTGGTACTGGCTATGCAAAGGCATTTAACTATGTGGATCAAACCAAACTAAAGCCCACATTGGATGGAAATTATATAACTCTACCTATGCTCATGTCGAATCTGCATATGAATCAAGGGACAGTTTTTTGAACAGGACAAGGAAATACTAACTGGTTTTAAAAATCAGGAAAGCTTGCTCACGGTTGGATCCTTTTACCATGATTATTCAATCTGTATGTTGAGCGGATAATTTGAGAATCTGGATAGTGAGAAGGCCTTGAAGCACTTGCTGCTGAAGATCTCAGGTGGCAGCCTTCGGTATAGATTGCAATGCAATGTCAAGATGACCCAAATTCTCTCAACTGAACCAGGAAGTCACAGTATGATAAACAGAGAAAAGATTGAAGTTGTCAAGGATTTAATCTTGTTTGGATCCATAATCAATGCTCAGGAAAACTGAAGTCAAGAAATGATACATTATAAGGCCTGATAAAGTAGGCAGTATTCCAAGCTTAATTAGATACAAGAATTCCTGATTATGTATTTATTTAAACAATGTACTTTTATACAGCTGAAGTACACTGAAAAAAGTGTATGGTCTTCCCTACTAGTGAATATATTAAATTAAATGTCCTTTGATTTAGGCAATGATCACCTATTATGTGCTCTAAAACTCACTGCCATTGAGTTGATGCCAACTCATAGTGACCCTGTAACAGGACCGGGAAGAACTGCCCCTATGGGTTTCTGAGACTGTAACTCTTCATGGGAGTAGAAAACTTTGTTTTTCTTCAGAGGGGCAGCAGGTGGTTTCAAACTGCTGACCTTGGGGTTAGCAGCCCAATGCATAACCATTCTGCCACTAAGGCTCCTTATGTGCTTGCTCTATAGCAGACACTATAGTAGGTGCTTTCTAGTCATTGTTATCAATTTTGTGGAACGAGAGCCTGAGACTGAGAAAGGTGGAGACTCTCGATCACTGGGACGATGAGGATCAGGTTTGTGAGAAAACAGCCCTTTCTACCATCAGTCCCTAGCCTATTTCTCCACTGCAAAATATGCAAACATTTAGGCAAGACATTCATCACCACCTTCCCATTTGTTGAGCCCAGAGAGCATTATAAAAACAACTAATTCTTGAAGGAAAAAAGTCTTTCTTTGGTCTTTCTATGCTGTCTTGAACCTTAGCTGCATAAGATGAAGTTGCCTTGCTTCAGCCAGCTACCTTGTTGCAAATGATTACTACCATATTTTGTTTTACAATGAGATCGCCCAAAGCTGTCCTAGTTAATTAAGCTCCTTCCATTCTTTTCCTCAACAGCACCTCAAAATGTCCATCTGTATGTGTGCTATTGCTGCTAGTTGTTGTCAAAGAAGCCCTAACGCACGGCACTCCCATGAACAACAGAGCAAAGTGCTGCCAGAGCCTGCACCATCACCCCCAACCCTCACCCTCCTCGCCCCCATGATCAATAACAGCAAATCTGACCATTGTGATACGTAAGAGTTTAATCCACTTGGTTTTTTTAGAAGTGGGTGGTCTTTTTTTCCTAGTCTGCTGAAATCCATTCAGCATCATAAAAATTAATGAATTAGAAACCCTAACAATCCAATTCAGGGCGTCTGTGACTGTAAATCTTTACAGGGGCAGACAGACTCATCTTTCTCCTGTGGAGCAGCTGGTGGGTTTGAGCCTCCTACCTTGTGATCAGCAGTCCAATACTTCCATGACTTCCAGGGATCCCTCAGAACAGCCACTGCACTGAAGTTCGAATTGGCCAAGAATCAGAGCTGGGGTCCAGGGCTCATAAAAAGTGAGGATTCTACTGGTGTACCACCACTGCTTCCAACAAAAAGAAGAAGGCAGAATAAAACCTGCCAAGGAGTAGATTTCAACTCAGAGACCACTAAATAGGCTTTCCAAGGCTGTAAATCTTTACAGGAGCAGATAGCGCCTTCTTGCTCCTGAGAAGTGGATGGTGGGTTTGAGACTCTGACCTCGTGGTAGCACTCCAGTGTTTACCTGACAGTACCACTCAGAATTAAAGCAAACCAACCCAAACAGAAGTTGCTATGAAGCAGATTGCAGCGCGTGGCAGCCCCATGTCTTTCAGAGGGTTTTCAGTGGCTGTGGCCTCTTGGAAATCAATCTCTAGACTTTTCTCTGAGGTTCCTCTGGGTTTATTCAAACTCTCAGTCTTTCAGTTAGTAGCTTCGTGCTTTGGGGGGAGGGCATGGAGGGGGGGTTGTTACACCACCCCGGGACTACATGTAACCCTTTAAAGAAAACAAACGAATCCCACTGCTCACTAATTGGTTCTGTGGTGGCTTGTGTGTTGTTGTGATGTTGGAAGCTATGCCACTGGTGTTTCAAATGCAACCAGGGTCACCCCAAGGGCATAGGCTCTAGCAGAGTTTCCAGACTAAGAACAATGCAGAAGGAGTTGACTGCCCACTTCAGAGGAAGTAACTACTGAAAAGCTAATGCACAGCTGCTAAACATCGACAGATACAGAAGGCCTGTAGCATGGAAACAGAACAATGTCTGAGATAATACAGGAAGGCGGACCCCTCAGGTTGGAGAGCATTTAAAACGTGACTGAGGAGGAGTTGCGTTCATGCATGTAGTCAATCATGGTGACGTGGATGGCGCAGAGCCTGTGGGAATGGAGATTTGGGGATCTTCATTTCTGATGGGGCATGGCTCTAGACAAGAAGAAACAACTGCAAAAATCTGCTCATCAGAACTTGGAATATATCAAGTATGAATATAGAAAACTTGCAAATCATCAAAAGTTAAATGGAATGCATAAAGATCAGTCTTCTAGGCATTAGTGAGCTGAAATGAACTGAAATTGGTCTTTTTAAATCAGAAAATCATGTGATTTACTATGCCGGGAATAAAAAAATCAAGAGTAATAGCAAAAATCCATCAAGTACAATACTGTCTGTGATAGGATTATATCTATCCACCTTTAAGGAAATCCAATCAACACAATTATTATTCAAATTTATGCACCAGCCATCAAAGCTAGTGGTGAAAATAATTGAATAATTTGAGACCTAGAATTAATGTCTTCCTAATAAATAAATAAATTAAAAATAAATAAATACAATAATTCTACCAACTTCATACGAAAATTTTCAAACATGAAATCAAGATCATTGATAATTATTAGTTTTCACAATGCAAAACTTCAAAAAAAAGAGGAAGGAACAGTCATTGGGAAATATGGACTTGGTAATAGAAAAGAAACTGGAGACTAAATGATATATTTGTGCAGCACCAAGGAATTGTTCATAGAAAATACATTTTTTCAACAGCATGAAAAGTGAATAAGTGGACTTCTCCTTATGGGATACACAAAAATAATAGAGGCTACATCTGTAGAAAGGAACAATGGAGTAGCTAAATATCAACAGCTAAAACCAGACCAGGGGCTGACTGTGGAACAAACCATCAATTCCTCATATGTAAGTTCAAGTGAAAGCTGAAGAAAATTAAGTCCAAGAGAAACAAAACACAATCTTGAATCTATCCCACCTGAATTTCAAGAACATCTCAAGAACAGAGTTTATGCATCGGACACTAGTGGCTGAGGAACCTGATGAGCTGTGGGAGGACATCAAGAATATCATTCATGAATAAAAAAATATCACTCATTAAAAAGACAGGAAAGAAAGGAAAGATCAAAGTAGATGCCGGAAGAGACTCTGAAGTTTGCTCTTAATCATAGATGAGCTAAAGCAAATGAAAGAAATGATGAAGTCAAAATGCTGAACATAGTTTCAAAGGGCAACTCAAGAAGACACAGTAAAATAGTGTAATGTTCACAGATCTACAGTTAGAAACCAAAAGGAAGAACACTTAGCAGATCTTAAATGGAAAGAACTAAAAAAAATTCAAGTATCTGGTTGTAATACTGAAAGATTTTATGGGCAAAATATTGAAGTGTGTGGGAATCATACAAAGAATATGGCAAGTAAACACAGCGTGACTGTACCATAAAGAACTAGTCAACATTTCACCATTTCAGGAGGTAGCATACGCATATGAGCAACAACCAATGGTACCGAAGAAGCTCATACTCTACTGAAAGCATTCGCCCAAAACAAGGCTCCGGGAATTCATGGAATACCAATTGAAATGCTTCAGTAAACTGGTGAAGCACTCGAAGCACTCAGTCGTGTATGCCAGGAAATTTGGAAGACAGCTACCTGGCCAACCGATTGGAAGATACCTATATTTGTGCTAATTCCAAAGAAAAGTGACCTAACAGAATGCTCAAACTATAGATATTGATAAACACACAAGTAAAATTTTGCTTGAGATCATCCAACAATGGTTGCAGCAGTGCATTGGCAGGGAACTGCTAGACCTTTAGGTCAGATTCAGAAGAGGAATTGAAACAAGGGTCATCATTGCTGGTGCCAGATGGATCTTGGCTCAAAGCAGAGGACACCATAAAGATGTTTACTTGTGTTTTATTGATTATTAAACCATTCAACTGTGTGGATCATAGCAAACTATGGATGGCTTGAGAAAAAGGTGAATTCCAAGATACTTCGTTGTGCTCTTGCAGAACTTGCACATGGATCATGTGTTAGAGAGGCTTCTTTAGAGAAACAAAACCAGAATGCTAATAATTTTATATATATTTATATAGATAGATAACAAGAAATAAGCAGTTAATTAAATGATAAAGCAGTACAAATGGCTCACTGCAACTCACTCCTGTGAGACAGTTGTGAGACACTGGCATTCCTTCAAGTCTTGAGGGACGCCGGGTGGTCCTCTGTAAAGCCATTCAGGCTATCCGGGCACAGGCAGCAAACAAGGCAGGTCACCAGCATTAAGCCAGATGACAGGATCTGACAGTCCCCAGCTCAAGAGATGTAAATTCCAATAGTGTGGTGAAGCAGGACTTGAAGGAACCTCGCATTACAGCGACATGGTCCACGGGTTAGGTGTCCCACAGGTAGTGTAGCTTGCAAATCGAGGCACAGAACAAGCAAAGCAGCCGCACACTGGTCCGATGATCAAAAAGCATGAGACCTGAGAACTAGAAAGGCGAGGCTCACTGAGCCATTTATCTCTCCGCTCTTCTATTAACCCACATGTGTTTATAAACTAGGTTGGCACAATAAACTCTATCTCAATCCACCCCTTGCCAACTTGGCAGTATACGTAACTCTTTAATCTCACAATTGCAATTAAGTAACACTTATGCCTTAATCCTATGAATATATTCCCCCACCTATGCAAGTTTGTAAACCAGACACTTCATGCCTTTATCCACCCAATTTTGGGCATCCAATTTCTTTTTTTTTTTTCAGTTTAATTTAACCTTTTATTAGGGGCTCATACAACTCTTATCACAATCCCACACATATACATACATCAATTGTATAAAGCACATCTGTACATTTCCAGCCCCAATCATTCTCAAAGCATCCTCTCTCCACTTAAGCCCTTTGCATCAAGTCCTCTTTTTTCCCTCCCTTCCCACTCCCCCCCTCCCTCATGAGCCCCCGATAATTTGTATTTATTATTTTGTCATATCTTGCCCTATCCGGCATCTCCCTTCACCCCCACCCTCTGCTGTCCGTCCCCCAGGGAGGAGGTCACATGGCAGATCCTTGTAATCGGTTCCCCCTTTCTAACCCACTCACCCTCTACTCTCCCAGTATCGCCCCTCACACGCCTGGTCCTGAAGGTATCATCCACCCTGGATTCCTTGTACCTCCAGCTCCTATATGCACCAGTGTACAACCTCTGCCCTATCCAGACTTGCAAGGTAGAATTCAGATCATGGTAGGGGTGGGGGTGGGTGGGGGGGAGGAAGCACTTAGGAACTGGAGGAAACATCCAATTTCTTTACTGCCCACTTACATCCACCCAGTGCTCTGAGGAGACAGTCGATTTATGGCATGAAGAATTTTCATTCCAGTTGAAACTTTGTGAAGTCTGTATCCATAAACAAAGTCAAATCCAGACAGGCCATCCATAAAGTCAACAACAGTATGCACCAGTTCACAGGCTCAAAAATCTCTTCATCTGGTTGGGTTCTGGTCAACTCAATGTGGGCTGGCTCATTCAGCCTCCACAGAGTGCCCATTGGTCACCTTGCCTTTAGACCATGGGCTCTCACCAATACTCAACAAGCCTAGCCCCCTCGTGTTAGGTCATGAACTTTAGACCAGTCAACCCACTCTCATCTTCTCCTTTTTTTCCTGTAAACCAAGTCCACAGTTGTCAGTGGCCGAACTCAACCTGTCTCTTTATTGCTGCATTTCTCTCATTTCCACTCAACGAGTAGATCCAGGTGGTCACCTAGCAAGCATTCCAGCCTGCTCACAGGCTCCCTTTAATACTCTTCCTAGAGAGGACGATTTCATTTGCCAATGAAGACCAAACATTGTAGCCTTCAGCGTGAATATCGGCTCAATGTAAAGAAGACCAAAATCCTCACAACTGGGTCAGTAAGTAACATCATAATAAATGGAGAAAAGGTTGGAGTTATCAAGGATTTTGTCTTGCTTGGCTAAACAATCAATGCTTCTGGAAGAAGCAACCAAGAGATCAAAAGATATATTGCATTAGGTAAATCTGCCGCAAAAGACTTCTTAGAGTATTGAAAAACAAGGATGTTATTTTGAGGGTTAAGTTTCACCTGACCCAACCCATAGTATTTTCCATTGCCTCATATACCTGTGAAATTTGGACATTGTCTAAGGAAGACAAAGAAGAATGTTTGCATTTGAATTGTGGTGCTGGCAAAGAATATGAAAGTACCATAGACTGCTAAAAGGACAAACTGGTCTATCTCCGAACCAGTACTGATAGAATGCTCGTTAGAGGCAAGAGTGGGTAGATTCGTCTATTGGTTCTATTGCCGGGAGAGACCATTCTTTGGAGTAGGGCCTCATACTTGTTAAAATGGAGGGGAAGTGAAAGAGGAAAAAACTCAACAAGATGGAGTGACACAGTGACTGCAACAATGGGCTCAAGAACAGGAACAATTGCAGGGATGGCCCAGGACCAGGTTGCATTTCATTCTGTTGTGTACAGGGTTTCTCTGGGTGGGAACCAGTCCAAACACTGAACAACAACAAACCTTTACTCATGGCTCAGTGGATGTGCATTGACCTTCTAACTACAACATCTGTTGTTCGAAATCACCAGCCACTCACTGAGAGAAAGATGAGAATTTGATTCCTATAAAGAGTTACAGTCTTGGAAACCAGTTCTATCCCTGTCACCGTGACTGGGAATTGATTTGATGACAGTGAGTGAAAAATCTTTACATATATTTACATGTATTTCCTATGGAGCCGCCTAATTTACCTTATAACAAAACAAACATTAAAAACTGTAGCAAATCTGAAAAGAGTCAAAAGGGAGATCAAATGTTAAGGTGTTACATTTTAACCTAACAGCATCTGCCATCATTGACTGAACAATGATCTCTGTCTGACAGCAAGGTGATGCCCATTCCAGGACTCTGGTCATCAGAGGCTTATTTCACATGGGGACCCTGCAAATTGATTTGGGGCCTCCGTTGTCACTTATAATCTTCTTCAAATTGGTGGTTTAGAATATAAGCTCTGATAATGTTCCCTTATGTTGATTTGGATTTTATTATTAACAATAGAAGTTTTTCTCTGTTTTGTTTTGTCATTGTTGTTGGGGGTTTTAAATGTGGTTTTTTTCTTATTTGTTTTCTGTTTTTCTGTATATGAGATCCAGGATAGGTAAATCTGTAGACACAGTAACTGGATTAATAATTACTTAGGGACATGGCAGAGAAGGTTGAGGTAAATGGAGAGGAACAAAAAACTGCAGGAAAGAAGAAAATGTTAAATCTGACTGTGGTCATGACTGCACAGCTCTCCTTAATACGATCCAAGTACTGAATTATGTGATATGTGAAGGATAGGCCAATAAAAACAGAACAAAAAAGCCAAACTCGCTGCCATTGAATCAATTCTGACTCACAGCAGTATACATTGAAAATAGAATTGCTCTGTGGGGTTTCTGGTGGATTCAAACTGCTGACCTTAGGGTTAAGGGCCTGATAGTGTGTAACCCACCATACTACCAGATCTCTTTTAGCCTACGAATCATTCATTGTAACCAGGATCAGCGGTGGAATGATAGGTATAAATAAAGTTGTTCACCTATTTTAATTGTCCTTAGAAGCAAGCATGGCTACATTTCCTTTCACGTGCTTTGGACCCGCTATCAGGAAAGACCTGTCTGTGGAGGAAGATATTATGCTTGGTACAGTGGAAAGGGGGGAAGCAAAAAAAAAAAAAAAAAAAAAGACAATATAGTTGACAGTGGTTGCAACAATGGCCTCAAACAAAGTAATTGTGAGGATGGCACTAGACCAGGAAATGTTTTATTTATTGTACACAAGGTCGCTAAAAGTCAAAGTCAAACCAATGGCACTCAACAGCAACAATATAGTATGCTCTTAATGCTAGCAAATGAAACTCCAATAATCTTCTTTATGTATTTGATGTGTGATTGTGTGTAGAGATAGAAAGAACAAGTGAGTCATAGAGCAAATATGACACAATGTTCACGGCTGGAGAATCTAGATAATCGGTAGATGAGAGCGGTTCCGGCCCATGGAGAGTTAAGGTATACTGCTATCTCAATAAGAAAAATACATATCAATTGTACTGAACTACTCATTCCTTGCCTTTTTCTTCATGCTGGTCAGGAACCTGTATGAAAAGCAGGAGTTAGAGAGCTAAGCTTTTTCATGTACATTCGTGCCCAGAAAGGAGAACAACTGGGTTAAAAGTCCATGCCGAGCTGGACTCCAAGAACACAATCTTCTCCAGTTAGAGCACTGACTCCCAGACTTTCAGATTTCACGGAGCAGTACAATTTCAAAATCACCTTGGAGGCTGATCTAGAGTTGCTCACTTTGCTAAGCAAGGACGTTAAGAAACAAAAGCAACGACTCCTGTCATGTGCTAGTACTCAAAGAAAAACGGTATCTTAATATCAAAAAGAAACGATATCTTAACAAATAGATAAATAGATAGATAAACACAGACTGAATGTTGCTTTAGTCAAAGCTCTCTGGTGCATGTTGTTAGCTGCCATGGGGCCAGCCCCGGTGCATAGTGACCCTTACCTTGCCCTTAGTTTCCTCACTTCACCTCTTTCACAAGACAGATGGGTTTTTGTTGCAAATATAGAAAACTAAACAAGTTACTTAAACAATAAGTGATTTATAAAGTAATAAACCCAGAAGTCTAAATACTCAGAAAGGCAGGGCAGTTTCTTCATTCAGCCCACTGTCCCACAGTCACCCCGGGGCTTCTTATCTATTCCCTTTGCTTTGCTACGTGTCCAGAGTGCCCTTACCCTGCAAGATGCCAGGGGCAGTTTCAGGGGCACATGGGGAAAGGACCCCCAGTTTGTCAGAAAGAGGATGTTTTTGGACAGCACCAACAGATAACACTTGGCAGTAAACCAAAAGGTTGTGGTTGGCATCCTCCTGGAGACTCCTCGGAAGAATGGCCTGGTGATCAAGTTCAGGAAAGCCACCCATTGAATATCCTGGAAAGCGGAATTCAGTTCTGACTCACAGGGAATCACCGAGAGATGGGAATACAACCTATTCTAGTCACATCTAAATGGTACATTGTAGTTGGTGGGATGACAATGAACTCTTCCTATGTAAAAGATCTAGGGAAAATGTCCTAATTCACAAATCATTTTGTGAAAACTCCCTTTCTGCTTGTAGTTCTGGATACTTTCTGCGTTGTGTACCAGCAGCGAAATTTTATGGAAGATAAACTACATTTTTAGAGAACTCGATTTCCAGGATAAAATGACAGATGATAATAAGAATACACATGCTCTCTTCCCCAAAACTAACAAAAAAAAACACAAAAAGAGAATCAAAAGCAGAGAGATTAAAAAACATGAGTCAGTCACAGCAAAGAAACAAGGAAAGCAGATGGTCAGAGGGAAGCCTTCTGCAATTCATAGTTTGACGCAGCATCTAACTTAGCTTCCACCCACCATAAACAGTATGGAGAAGAGGGGAGTCAATGAAATCCTGAAATTTGGAATCCTCATTAATATGTATGGGATAAAGCAGACTGCAATACTTAACACGTGGTGCTGGAAGAAACAGGACAAAAATGCAAAATACAACTCCATCAGCAAGACAGGCCACAGGTGTCTGCTGTCTTCCCAAACATGGTGCCGATTTGGGGAAGGGACATCAAGCCTGCAGGAAAGCATACATAAAAGCAAGCAGCAATAACAGCAACACCCCCCTGTTGATGTTCAGTTGATGCTGACACACGCCAGCCCCGGGAATAACAGAGGAGCATGTGCTCCACATGGTTTTCTGGGCTGCGGAAACCAAACATTGGACTTTTCTTTCATGATACCCCTGGGTGGGTTCAAACTGCCAACCTTTAGGTTATAGCTGAAAGCAAACCATTTGCACCATCAAGGTGCATAGAAGAAAGCATATACTAGGCACACAAATGCGTCATGACATAGGGCTGGTGTAGGCTTTACTGTGGCCCCAGCTGCATTTCCTTTTCCTAGCCCTGCCCATCATCCTGTTATTTAAAGTGACTTCAGTGACTGGGATTTACCATCTGCTTTACTGTGTTTGACCAATATGATACAAGAAAAAAATATGGTATAATTAACATCCCAGCCATCATTGGTGGCCGGCTTTTGCTATATTTTCCCTCTGCCATGAGATGGGCTTGTCCAGGCTCTGTTTGGATGATTTTCATTTAAAAAAATCATTTTATTAAGGGCTCTTATAGCTCTTATCACAATCCATCCATCCATCCACTGTGTCAAGCACATCTGTACCTATATTGCTATCATCATTTTCAAAACATTTCCTTTCAACTTGAGCCCTTGATATCAACTCATTTATCCCCACCCCAACCCACCCTCATGACTCCTTAATAATTTATAAATTATTATTTTCCTCATGTCTTACAATGACCTCTGTCTCCCTTCAGCCACTTTTCTCTTGTTCGTCCCCCTGGGAGGGGGTTATAGATCGATCATTGTAATCGGTTCCCCCTTTTTCCCCCTACCTTCCCCGTACTCTCCTGGTATCACTACCCCCCTCATTATTGATCATTAGGGGTTTGTCTGTCCTGGATTCCCTGTGTTGTGCGCTCTTATCTGTACTAGTATACATGCTCTGGTCTAGCTGATTTGTAAGGTAGAATTGGGGTCATGATAGTGGCGGGGAGGAAACATTAAAGAACTAGAGGAAAGTTGTATGTTTCATCGTTGCTACACTGTACCCTGACTGGCTCATCTCTTCCTTGTGACCCTTCTGTGAGGGGATGTCCCATTGTGTACAGATGGA
This sequence comes from Tenrec ecaudatus, assembly GCF_050624435.1. Taxonomy (NCBI): domain Eukaryota; kingdom Metazoa; phylum Chordata; class Mammalia; order Afrosoricida; family Tenrecidae; genus Tenrec; species Tenrec ecaudatus. Next base: position 61,994,741 of record NC_134531.1, on the reverse strand, counting down.
CTTTGGGTCTCCACTCCATCCTCCCTCTCATTCACATCAATACAATTTTTTTTTGTTCTGGGTCTTTGATGCTTGATACCTGATCCCATTGACACCTCGTGATCACACAGGCTGGTGTGCTTCTTCCATGTGGGTTTTGTTGCTTCTCAGCTAGATGGCCACTTGTTTATCTTCATGTCTTTATGCTCACCTTCCCAATATGGTTGCTGAAGACAAAATGGGTGCACAAGCAAACAGGGTGAAGAAAGATGATGGTGCCCCGCTATCAAAAGATATAGTCTCTGGGGGTTTAAAGGCTTAAAGATTTTTATGTTGGGTGTTCACTTCAATACATTGGGGTCTGGATTCATTTCCTATGGTGGTGTAATAAGTTACCACAAAGGTGGTGGTATCAAACAACAGAAATCAATACCTCACTATTGTGGATGTCACCCATCATGAACTACAATTCGGATTCTTCATGGTCCTATAAGAGCAGCATAGAACTTTCCACAGAGTTTCTGAGGCAAGTCTTTGTGGGAGCAGACAACGTCACATTTCTCCCACCGAGTGGTTGGTGAATTTGAACCACTGACTTGGAGATTAGCAGCCCAAAGGCCTCCTGTTATAGAAGCTAGACGTCTGCAATGAAGATGTTGGCAGGATCCCCTTCTCTTGCATCGTTCAGATTCTGGTGTTGCGTTGATGGCGGCATGGTCCCAAGGTCTGCCTCCCTCTTCGTATGGTGTCCTTCCCTGTGTCTCTGTGCATTTAAACTCTCCCTCTCCTTCCTCCTATGAAGACACCGGTCACAGAATCCAGGATCCATTCTCAATCCAGCACGAACTCCTTTCAGTATCCTTAGTTACATCCACAAAGACCCTATCATCAATTAAAGCCATATGCATAGGAATTGAGGGGCTTGCACATGGCCCTTTGGGGAACAAAATGCAGCCTGTTACAGAAGCACACATCCACACTACGAACAAGAAGGAAAATGTTGGCATGCTAGTATTGTCTTTTAAATATTCATATGCCACTTAACAACTCATCTTTTTTTTTTCTCCTTAGCCCTCCCCCTCACTCTTTGCAACTCATTGAGTTTTTCCTGGCAACATTGCCCCAGTGGAATGCCCCTCCCTCCAAAGGTTTGGCTTCTCAATCTTGGATGCCAGGTCTCAGCTGAGGATGACTATTTTGAGATTCTGTTGTGAAATCTGTCTTCCTCCAAATGTATCTAGAAGAACAAGACGAGGTCGTCCTTGTGAGCTCCTGGGAATATCCTGGGGCTGCTGCCAGAGCACCAAAAAGGAAAGACCATTTCTTCAGACAGACTGGGCATCCAAACCAGACGTACAGGGAGCTATCCTCACCATAGCCTGGCTTAAGCTTTAATCCTTACGCGCGTGCGTGCACGCACACACACGCACCACTACCGTCAAATAGATTCCAATGCATCATGACTCCTTAGCACAAATAATTTCACCCTTCATTGTTCTTGGCTTTCGTTCCCCCTTCCAGTGTTCAGAATCCCCAAGAAGCGGAAGTTGCTAAATCCAGGACAAGTCTCTTCTTCCCCACTGTGACTCTAAAGGAATTCTTGCCTGTCACCCCGGTGTGTGCCCAAAATAGGTGCAGCCTTGAGAGTTGCTGCTGCCCACAAAATGCAGCCCTGCTGTTCCCGGGGCTGTAGACCAGACAGAGGGAACAAGAGAAGATTTTTGCTAAAGAAGGTCTGTGGCGGAGGCCTTGAAGAAAACAGCCAGGCAGAAATAGCTCCCAATGACGATCTCAACATATTCTTGATTGCTACTTTCCAGTTACTGGGCTGAACACAGAGTTACAAACAGTCGGTGCACAGAGAGTTTGCATTCTCAGTTGCCAGTGATATGCCCTGTGCATGAGGCTGCTCAATAAATATCATTTGATGAGCCTGCAGGCTGTCAGGAAAGGACAAACTGGACAAACTGAATAACAGTCCAAGAAGAGAGAAATGGGATTCGGCCAGAAGTCAAAGTCCAGTGGAGAAGCAGTAAGAAAATGAAAAATAGCCACATTTGTTTCTGAGAAGGCTGTTTTTTATACCAAAGGACACAGATGCTTTTGAATACAGCTCCCGATGAATCTGTCCGCAGCTTCAGAGAGCTGTGCCTGACAGTTGGCTCCATTTTTGAGGAGGAGCAGTGGAGTTCTGGAGGTGTGAGTTGGCTTTGCTGTGTTCAGATGGTACAAATAGGCCCAGGGTTAGATTTCCTGCCTCCTGGCCAATAAAGGTATTTTTCAGACCACTTGCCTCCTTCACAGGACTTTTCAGATACAAGTGTCACCCGCCAAACATCTGAAAAATCTAAAGGCCCAGCATGGCTTGGCCTTTAATTCAAGTCGGCAAACAATTGGCAATGTGAAATGGAGACATTTCCAAAAGTGGCAGGAAAGAGGCCAAGCAGGAGGTGTATGTCCTTTCCATCACCTTCATATTCTCTGCTGCAGGGAAGCAGACAGACATCTCTGTTGTCCCTCCTACATTTGATGGCTGGGCCCTGGCAAATAATAGTGACTCAAGCCTCAGTGCACAGACAATGCAACTGGCAAACACCAGACCACACACCTGACTGACTCGGCTCAGTCTATTTCTGAAAAATGAGTACACGTAGTGCCCATAGGAGTTTTGCCGGACCATTTGGGACCATTTAAAATGCTCATCTGGGACCATTTAAAATGCTAATAGATAACTGAAAACAATAAAACTAAACAGCTTCATAATAGGCATGCTGATCAAAGATATTATTAGCAAAGAGAAAAATCAATGCATTCTTAAATTATGAAATGGATGTCTTCTCTGAGCAGTGGCAAGATACCTCAGTTTCTTTCAAATTCATCAGGATACATGGATCTCCAATCCTTAGTGACACGGCATGTTGAATGTGGTAGACCAGTTGTCCAAGCTGGTTGTCCAAGCTGGCTGGATGGTTTGTAATGGGCTATGGACCACCAGGGGGGTGGGCTTTGCACGGGGAAGTGATAGACTGATCACAGTTGTCTACATCGGTTCCTTGGACTGCCAAAGCAGGATTACAGTCTAAGCCTTATTCCTCAGAAACCTAGCTACTGCCCTTTCATCCACAGAGGTGGCCCCGAATTAAGAAGACTCCTTCAAGCACAGGTCAACCAAAGAGTACAAAATGGCACTGTGCCAGGAAGAACACAAGATGAGGGATCAGAAGAGCCCTTTCTTACCCTGCCTCTACTGTCTGCTGAACATCACTGGCTTCAGTTTCTCCTGGGCAAAGTGAAGCTCATACGGACCTGCTGCACATGTTGGTAGTGACGCTCAGATGGCATCTTGTGTGTAAAGCATAAATGATCCATGGTTGCTGATGTCCCAGGGGACTTTTACTCCGTTGCCTGGTTTGTAGTAGATCTTGTTAGTCACATATGTGGATTTAGTCTTCTAACCCCTTCCTCCATTCTTGGGGCCTTGAGTGTGCTGAAAATTGGGATGACTCTTTGGGACGGATCATAATTCCTGTTGTCTGATGGGCACTGAGCTGCTTACTATCAACTAGGAATTGGATCACTACCCAATGTATATCTCTGTTCGGAATCATGTCCACGAGAATCCAATATTTGCTTCACTTCAAGATAAGATTCCAAATATTATGGCCAGGTTTAGTGTGGGTCTAAAAAAAAAGCCCCTAAAATTAGTCCTAGGAATTAGCACTATTAACTCCATATGATTGGAAAGAAATTGAAGACATGAGCAGAAAAAGTTTTCTCATTACAGACTACTGAATTCCAGGACTATGTAATGTAATGCATAAAAAAAACAATTCATAGTTATCTTGTACAGGAGAAGTAACATAAACCCTAGTAAAGACACTAATAAATATCTCTGAAGGACACCAGCAATGATTTATTTTTATTTTAGATTATTGGGGGGTCTTACAGCTCTTATCGCAATCCATACATATATCCATTTTGTCAAATACAAATTTACCTATGTTGTCACCATCTTCTTCAAAACATTTTATTTCTACTTGAGCCCCTAGCATCAGCTCCTCATTTTCCTTCTCTCTCTACCACTTTCCCTTCCTCCCCCAAACACCCTTGATAATTTTTTCCCTTTTTTTTAGTCTTTTTATTAGGGGTTCATACAGCTCTTTTTACAATCCGTAGATGAATCATTTGTGTCCAGCACATTTGTACATATGCTGCCATCACCATTCTCAAAACACCCACTCTCCACCTGAGCCCCTGGCATCAGCTCCTCATTTTCCCCTCCCTACCCGCTCCCCCCTTCCCCTGGACCCTTGATAATTTATAAATAATTATTATTTTATCATATCTTACACCATCCGACGTCTTCCTCATCCAGTTCTCTGCTGTCCGTCCTCCAGGGAGGAGGTTATATGTAGACCTTGTCATCTGTTTCCCCTTTCTCCCTCACTCTCCCTCCACCTTTCCAATTTCGCCATTCTCACCACTGCTCCTGAGGGGCTCATCCGTCCTGGATTCCCCGTATTTCCAGTTCCTATCCACGCCAGTGTACATCTCCTGGTCCAGCCAGTTATATAAGGTAGAATTGGGATCATGATAGTGGTGGGGTGGACACATTCAAGAACCAGACAAAAATTGTATGTTTCATCATTGATACACTACACTCTGACTGGTTGTCACCTCACCACAACCCTTCTGCAAGGGGATGTCCAATTTCCCCCAGATGGGCCCGGGGTCTCCACTCTGCACTCCCCCTTATTCACAATGCTATGATTTTTTTTTTGTCTTTGATGCCTGATACCTGATCCCTTCGATGCCTTGTCATCTCACAGGCTGGTGTGCATGTTCCATGTGGGCTTTGTTTTTCAGTTAGATGGCCCCTTTTTAATCTTCCAGCCTATGGGACCCCAGATTCTATATATTTTGACAACTGGGCACCATCAGCTTTCTTCACCTCACTTGCCCTTGCACTCTCTTTGTCTTCAGCGTTTGCGTTAGGGTAGGCTAGTGTGCTTCTTCCTTGTGGGCTTTGTTGTTTCTTAGTTAGATGGCCCTCTGGTTGTCTTCAAGCCTTTAAGACCCCTGATGCTATATCATTTGATAGCCGGGCACCATCAGCTTTGTTCACAACTTTTGCTTATGCACCCACTTTGTCCTCAGTGATCTAGGCAGGACAGGCCGGTGTGCTTCTTTCATGTGGGTTTTGTTGTCTCTCAGCTAGATGGCTGCTTGTTTATCTTCAGGTCTTTAGGACTTCAGTTGCTATATCTTTTGGTAGCTGGGCACTATGAGCTTTCTTCACCACATTTGCTTGTGCACCCATTGTCTTCAGCGACATCAGATGCTATATCTTTTGGTAGCCGGGCATCATCAGCTTTCTTCACCACATTTCCCTTTGCACCCATTGTCATCAGCGATCGTGCCAGGCAGGGGAGCATCTCAGACTGCTGAATTGTTAGAACAAAGTGTTCTTGTGTTGAGGGAGTACCTGAGCAGGGGCCCACTGTCTGTTTCCTTAATACTAAACCTATAAATATATGTACATATATCTATTCCCCCCTTGTCATATATAAATATATTTACATTTTTGTATGTCTGTATTTAAATCTCTATGACTACCTTTTGCCTCCTAGTTCCTTCCTCTGTTTCTTTGTACCTTCCTCTTGTCCCACTATCATGATCTGCCCTCATTTGGGTTTTAGGAATTCCTCTCGGTTACATTGCCCTTGATCCAGCCCTGTCAGACTTCCCACACCCTTCTTGAGACTGATTTTGGATCACTTGTTGTTCCCTTGTCCCTGGGCTTGTTAACATCCTCTTCTTCCCCCCCCCCCCCCGCCACCCCTACCCCCATGTCCTTGCGGAACTGTCATCCTACTGTTCTCTCTTCTGGCTTGCTTACTCCGCCTATCCCTTCCAGGTAGACAGGCTATGTACCATCACAAGATCAAACACCAGGAAGCACCAACAGAAAGTAAAACAATAGCTACAACAACAACACACATAAACATATGAATAGTTCAGGGTCTGTTTTCCTTCACAGGTGCTTTCCAGTCAAGTCTAATGGGGTGTCATGCCCTGGCACCTCCTCCATCTCTGGGGACTTCATAGCTCTGCTTCCCCCACCACTCTGCTGCATGTCCCCAGGGGCTGGCTTCGGCATGGTAAGCTCATGGTGGGCACAATTCCCACTGTGTGTCTCTAGTGTTGTCTACTATGGTGCTATGGGTCAATGAGGAATGCTGTGTCCCATGGTGGGAACGGCTCTGTGGTCATCTCTGTGCATTGCTGTTCTGAGCAGGATCATTGTCCTCAGGGCTTGGTGCCAGGATGTGCTTCACTCTTTTCTATTTTTCCTCTATGTCCCCTCGTTGACTCCTGTGTGCTCTGACCAGACCAGTCCCTCTTCCCCTCTTCTTGAGCTGTAGCGTCAGTGCTGCCCTCTGAAGCGAATTCTTCTTGGGGGGAGGGTGGTGCTGTACACTTAGTTGGTAATGGGGCCGGCTCCTCAAGCTTCTTTATCAGTTCCCTGGTTCATTTCAATGTGTTGCGTTCTTGTCTTGGAGCTCTGGGTTGAAGTCTGGTCTCTCTTTCCCTGTGGAGACATAATCAACACCCTCCCCCTGTGTGGGTTAGTGCGCTGTTCCCCCGGCTACCCATACCTTTTTCCATCCTCCCTTTTAATGGGCTATGCCATATGTATCCCGTATGTATCCCTGAGTTTAGTCTGACCCCTGCCATATTACCTGGGCCTTATCCCAGGGATGTATGTATACTGCATCTTCTTCCCTATGCCCCTTTTGAATTTTTTTTTTGAGCTTACCTCAGTGGACTCATGTAGTACTTGTCCTTTTGTGTTTGGCTTACTTCACTTAGCATAATTTCCTCCAATTCTTCCCATGCGGCCATGTGTTTCATGCGTTCATCATTGCTTTTTAGGGATGTGTAATACTCCATTGTATGTATGTACCAGAGTTTTTTAATTCATTCGTCTGTTGATGGGAATTTGGACTGTTTCCAACTCCTTGCAATTGTGAACTGTGCCGCAATGAACATTGGGGCACAGATGTCTGTCCATGGTTTGTTTTTTGTCTCTTCTGGGTATATGCCCAGTAGGGAGATTGCTGGATCCTAAGGTAGTTCAATTTCCAACTGTTTTAGATATCGCCAAATTGATTTCCATAATGGTTGTACATACCTACAGGTCCACCAGCAGTGGACAAGAGTTCCTATCTCTCCACATCCCCTCCAACACTTGTTGCTTTCTGATTTCTTGAATTGGGTTATCTTTGAGGGTGTTAGGTGGTATCTCATAGTTGTTTTAATTTGTATTTCTCTTATGGCTAGAGATCTGGAACATTTTCTCATATATTTATTGGCCATTTGGATTTCTGTCCTTGAGAAACTCCTGCTCAGGTCCTTTGTCCACCTCCTGAGTGGACAATTGGTTTCTTTCTTTTTTTAAGGAACATAGTGAAATTCATTTAAATGGTATGCTTCATATAAATAATTTGTGATAAATTTTGCATCTTAAGGGTTCACAGGAAAAATCACTGTATACACATAGACTAGAAGCAAAAGCTATCAGAAAAAAAAAAAGCTTACAGATATTTATTTATGTTGCCAAAGTTTTACATCTTTTCCAAATCTTAAGATTTAGAAAATTTGGGGTTAAAAACACAATGCACACACACACACACTGTGATTTTTTGATTCTTTTGTTCCTCACAACACCAATAAAAGAAATCACTTTGCTACAAATATATGTTTTAAGTTAGTGGTGTTGGTTTATATTTCCCAAGAAATAGTTTACCCATTACCGTAGAAACGGAATTAGAAGTAAATCTGGCTAACTAAGTTTTTAAGGGAACAGTTTTGTTGAGTTTATAGACAATGATATGTATTTAAGCAATCATACTTTATCTTTTCCTTGGGTGTAATTTGGAAGGAACCTGTCTTTTATGTGATAGCTTACAGAACATATCACAATCACAATCCAAGTAAATAATATCACAAAATCCTCAAAAACACACATGTTGCTGAGGACAGCATGTCCCAATGATGATATGGGAACAGCCCGGGAAAAGAGAACCGCTAAGTCTTTAAATGCACACAAATTCAGAATTTTGATAGATGATTCTTCATTTTCCTTCATTTGGAGGGTTTTCCACTTGGACTTGTGTTGTTTCTTCATCTTTCTTTTTTACATCTTCCTTCACGCTGAGAGCCTCCAGTTTGGCAGGCAAATCTGAGGTTCCCTCTGTAGCAACTGAACCCTGGATGTCCGGTATGGCATTCCTGCGGTCTGTCCTTGTTGAAGATGCAAAACTGGTGACCACAGACTCCACATCAGTCATTTCTGATGAATCTGTCCTCATAGCAACATGAATCTCCTAATTAAGATCTGCTATTATTTGTAAGACAGGTTTGGAAAGAAATCCTGATATATTTTCTTCCAGTTGCGCGCAGAACAGCCCGCCAAGCCCGAGCCAGGTCCCCGCGCGCTCGGGCTCCCCAGCTCCCTCCGCCTGAGCTGCGACACCACCTCCAATTGGTTTTTTCTTGTTGTAGTTTAGCAGTGTATTGTAGATTTGAGTAATAAGACCTTTGTCTGATGTGTCATTACTAAAGATGTTTTACCATTCTGTAGTCTCTCCTATTACTCTCTTGGTGAATTCTTTTGATGTATGTATGTGTTTTATTTTTAGTATGTCCCCTTGGTCAATTTGTGCCTCCTCTGTGTTGGTGTCCTTCCCGATTTCTGATAGCCTATGCAATCCCTATGCCAAGGTTCTCAGGTTTGTCCCAATTCCCTCATTGATAGCACTAATAGTTTGGGGTTTTACCTCGAGTTGTGTTATCCACCTTGAGTTTATTCTTGTGCATGGAGTGAGGTAAAGGTCTTGCTTCATTCTTCTGCAGCTACGTATCCATTTTTTTTCCAGCACCATGAGTTGAAGAGGGCATCTGCTTCCCATTTGATACTTTTTGGGGCCCTTATCAAAGATTAGTTGTCTGTTGATTTTATTTCTGGGGTTTCACTCCTTTTCCATTAGTCTGAATATCTATCATTATACCAGTACCACACTGTTTTGACCACTGTGGCTGTGTAGTAGGTGCTAAAGTCGGGTAAAGCAAGCCCTCCGACTTGGTCCTTCTTCTTGAGGAGTTCTCTGCTAATTCTCGGTTTCTTCCCTCTCCATATGAAGTTGGTAATCTGTTTTTCCAACTCTTTGAAGAAAGTTGCTGGAATTTGGATCCAGATAGCATTGAACTTATATAGTATCTTGGGTAGAATTGACATCTTTACAATATTGAGTCTGCCAATCCACGAGCATGGGATCTCCTTCCATTTGTTGAGGTCATCCTAGGTTTCTTTTAATACTGTTTTGTAGTTTTCCTCACACAGATCTTTTGTTTTTTTGAGTCAGGTATATCCCTAGATATTTCAATTTGTGTTTGGCTATTGTGAAGGGTACCCTCTTTTTTATCTCTTCTGTGTCCTTGTCTGATGTGTATAGTAGTACAATAGACTTCTGTTTGTTGATCTTGTAATCTGCTACTCTGCCATATTCCTCTATTGCTTCCAGTACTCCTCTTGTGGAACTTTTAGGATTTTCCATATATAAAATCATGTCATCTGTGAATAACGATAGTTTCACTTCTTCCTTCCCCAGATGAATACCTTTGATGTCCTTTCTTTGCTTTCTATTGTTAGCTAGGACCTCTAGCACGATGTTAAATAGGAGTGGGGACATGGGACAGCCTTGTCTAGTCCCCTTTTTCAGAAGAATTGATTTCGTCTTTTCTCCATTGACTACCACATTGGCTATTGATTTTTCATATATAGCTTGTATTATATTGAGGAATTTTCCTTCCATTCCAATCTTCTTGAGTGTCTTAAACATGAATTGGTGTTAGATGTTGTCATATGCTTTTTCTGCATCTATTGATAGTATCATGCGGTTTTTATATTTCTTCATTTCAATGTGACGAATAATACTAATGGTCTTTCGTCTGTTGAACCATCTCTGCATCCCTGGTATGAATCCCACTTGGTCATGGTGAATTATTTGTTTTATATATATATTTTTATTCTCTTGGCTAGTATTTTGTTAAGGATTTTTGCATTGATATTCATTAGGGAAATTGGTCTGTAGTTCTCAATTCTTGTGGGATCCTTGCCCGGTTTAGGTATTAGAGTTATACTAGCTTCATAGAAGGAATTTTGGGAGTTTGCCATCTTTTTCTATGTTCTGGAAGAGTTTGTGTAGGATTGGTGTCAGTTCTTCCCTGAATGCTTGATAGAATTCACCAGTGAATCCGTCTGGTCCCAGTGCCTTCTTGGTTCCTAATTCTTTGATAGCCTTGTCTATTTCTTCTATTGATATGGATCTGTTGAGGTTCTTGATGGCCATTGGGGATAATCTAGGGAGGGATTGTTTTTCCAAGAATTCATCCATGTTTTCCAAGTTTTTGAATTCATTGGAGTACAGTCCTTCATAATGCTATGTAATTATCCTTTTGATTTTACTATGGTCCGTTGTAATATTCCCTCTTTCATCCCTCAACCTTGCTATTGAGATGTGTTCCTTCCTTTCTTTGGTCAAATTCATGAGAGGTTTGTTGATTCAGTTTATCTGTTTGAAGAACCAACTTTTAGCAGCATTGATCCCCCCCCCCCCCATAGTTTTCTTATTTTCTCTTTCCTGTGAATCTCAGATCCAATCCTTATTATTTCTTTTCTTTTTCTGTTAGTTGGATTTTCTTGCTGACTCCGCTCTGGTTGCTGTACATTTTGTGCCAGTGTATCAATCATTAGCCCCTCCTCCTTCTTATTTGTGCATGTGATGCTATGAGACTTCCTCTGATGACTGCCTTTGCTGTGTCCCATACGTTTTGGTATGTCGTGTTTTCATTCTCGTTGGTTTCTAGAAATTTCCAAATTTCATCTCTGATCTGAGCCAGTACACTCTCCTTTTTCAATAGAGAGTTATTCATTCTCCAATGATTTTCCCTTGATTTCTTTATCTTCTTTTTGTTTATTTCCAATCTTGTGGCACAGTGGTCAGAGAGAGAGGTCTGTATCATATCAATGTGCTTGAATTTATGCAGATTCAACTTATGCCCCAGCATGTGATCTATTTTCATAAATGTACCATGTGGACTTGAATAGAATGAGAATTCTTTTTTGTTTGGGTGGAGAGCTCTGTAGAGATCTATCAGGTCAAGTTGTCTAATTGTAGTGTTTAGATCTTTAGTCTCCTTGTTGAGTTTCTTTCCGAGTGATCTATCTTTCTCAGAGAGCGGTGTATTGAAGTCACCTACTATAATTGTTGAGGCTGTGAATTCTTTCTTCATCCTTTGCAATGTTTGCTTGACATATTCTGCTGATGTTTGTTTGGCGAGTAAATGTTTAGAATGCTTATTGGTTCTTTATGCAATGCTCCCTTGAGCATTATATAGTGTCCATCCTTATCTCTTTTTATGGTTTGCACTTTGAGGTCAATTATATCTCAGATTAGGATTGCAATCCCTGCTTTTTTTTGAATTAGAGTTTGCCTGATATTGTCTCCATCCCTTGATTCTCAGCCTGTTTTTATCTACTCCGCCCCCAACTCTCCCTACTCACCGATCTCCTCAAAGCTCCGGGCATGAGCTACCTATCTGGCGGCCATCTTCTTGGAGTCTCCATAATTTATCATTTTTTTCATGTTTTACACTGATTGCTGTCTCATTTCACCCATTTTTCTGCTGTTCGTTCCCTGGGATGGGGGCCATACGTTGATCATTGTGATTCGTTCCCTCTTACTCTTCCCCCACCATTACCCTCCTACTATTGCTGCTCCCCTTATTGGTCCTAAGGAGTGTTCTGGTTTAGCCAGATTTGGTAAAATAGAATTGGGGTCATGTAGTCCGCGGGGTGGGGGGTGGGGGGTAAACATGCTGAGCATTGATGCCTTTAACCCAAGCTTAACTAATCTCCCACTTATCGTGCTCACTCCAATAGAAAAGCAGACAGAACAATTCTCAGTCCTGAAATTTAAAGTCCTGAAATTCCCATCTCAGATGAGGCGGGAATGGGCTGTGGAGATTTGACTATGTGTCCATGCTGCTCAGATGGCTCAGTAGCTAAAGAGTTTGCCTGCTAACCAAAAGGTGGGTAGTTCAAATCCACAAGCTCCTCCATTGGAGAAGGCTGTGGCATTCTGCTTCCATACAGACTGAAAGCATTGGAAACTAATTGCATACATACATACACACAGATAGTAAGATGATAAGTATGTTCATAGGTATCCAAGTCTCTTTGGCTTGTGACCCACTTTTTGGGAAAAAAAATATTACTCAGTGTCCTGACAATTTTGTCCTATAGCAGTGGTTTTCAACCTACCTAATGCCGTGACCTTTTCATACACTTCCTCACATTGTGGTGACTCCCCAACCATAAAATTAGTTTCATTGCTACTTCATAACTGTAATTTTGCTACTGTTATGAATCGGGCGACCCCTGTGAAACGGTGTTCAACTCCCAAAGGGGTTGCGAACTACAGGTTGAGAACCGCTGTCCTATATATAACCTCTAATCCACTATAAAATAAGCTATCTGCTTCTGCAGCCCTCCACCCCTGGGTCACTTCAGCACTTACCCAAGGGGTGGTATATGGAATATATGAACATGGAATATATAATAATATTATGTTATTATCATAGCAATTGAAAGGTCAGAAGAATGTACCATAGTAAATAATCAGCAAAGTGACAAGAAACAACATAGTATGCAAGTCACGGGTGGCGGGGGGTCTGGAAGGGATGGGACTTAGTATGCAAAAGACAGATAAAGAATCCAGTCTGGAAGAAAAACAAAAACAGAGAAAATTCTTCATGAATGTTTTATTTTATAGCATGCTTGATAGAGACATGGATTCGGTGAAAAAGATAATATAATACAGAGAAAGAAAAGCTAGGGAAACAAAACAAAACACCACCACAGAATGAACGGATGAATGAGTTAGCAAGGAACTGAAAAGCCAGGGCTGAAATCTAAAATGTAGTACTCAATGAGATGAAAAAATTCCAGATGATCACAAGGAATGCATGAGGAAAAATAAAGGCACATAAATTGTGAGTTGAAGTAAGAGAGTGAAAAGCTAAAATTGATGCCTCTTCGGATATCTGCTTAGACTCAAAAAGAGCCCTGTTGGAGAAATGATGAAACACTTGACTGATAACGAAAAGGTGGGCAGTTCTGACCCACCACTCAGAGAACCCCATTGCCATCAAGTTGATTCTGATTCACAGTGAAGCTATAGGAGAGAGTAGGAACTGTCTCATGAGTTTCCAAGGTTAAAATCTTCATGAAAGAAAACAATCTTTTTTTTCTGTAAAGGGCCTGGTGGATTGGAACCACTGACCTTTTGTTGCGCATATGAGCACTTAACCACTGCATCACCAATACACTCGATGATGATTACAGTCTGAGAAACCCTACTGAACAATTCTTCTCGGTACTATAGGATTGCCACGAGTCAGAATCAATTAGATGGCAACACACGGTGGTGGCCCAGCCCTTCTTCTCTGAGAATGGCTTCATCATCTTTCAGGTAAGTCCTCTGGTCAGTTTGTACCATGTGGTCTTACTTCTTGGCTACAGTTAAATATGTGGAGCCTTGGTGTACACGTTGTTGTTAAGTGTCTTCTAGTCAGCTCTGTCCCGTATCAATCTTATGCACAACATCTTCACAATTGTGGTTACATTTGAGCCCATCCTTTCAGCCACACGGCTAATCCATCTTATTGATGATCTTCCTCTTGTTTTGCCAACTTTCTACTTTCTCAATCATGATGTCTTCTTACAAGGATTGGTTCCTCTTGATAACATGTCCAAAGTTGGGTGGAGGGTAAAGTGTTGCCTTCCACCATTCTAAGGTGTATTCTGGTGGTTCGTCTTCCAAGGTAGATTTGCGTATTCTGGTAGTCCATATTTTCAATATTCTTCACCAACAACATAATTTAAAGCCACCAATTCCTCCTTGGTCTTTCTTCTTTACTGCCCAGCCTATTAAAAATACCCTGGCTTGGGTCAGGCTCATCTTAGTTTTCAAATTGATTTTATTGTTTTTAAAAGAGAGGTTAATACAGTAGATTTGCCCAATAAAAACACATTGATTTCGTGAGATGAACAAGGTGATGAAATTTCCCTGAGACTATGGAGTTGGGATTCAAGGATGATGCCACTTTCTAAATGTGGCTGGACCCAAGGGATGTATGGAGGCAGATTGCTTTCATGTACCTGGAGGTGCAGAGAAAGTGGATTTATGTGGAAGAAAAGAAAAAGCCGATACACAGAGATAAGCAGAGAGGAGAGCTACAGTGGCCCCCAGGAGAATGACTTCTTTGGTTCCTGATAGCTGCATTGGTCTGGTCTAGTCCCTCGTGAAACTCACTTCTTTTCTAGCTAGTCCACTGTAAATCCTTGTATTGATCTTGCTTTCATCCCTAACACTAAATTGAGTTGATCTCTACAATTTGAAAATATACTAGCCGTAACTAACTCACGATCCTTTCATATTAAATTGATTTATTTGACTTTTTTACTTTCCTGATGTCTCACTTGCTTCTTGCCCCTTTGTAAACATGTCCTATGCAGAAAATAAAAAAATTCTCTATGCTGGAAAAAAAAGACTATCACTGAGTGGATTTGAACTCATTGTAACCCTATAGGACAGAGCTGAACTGGCCCTGTGGGTTTCCAAGACTGTACTTCTACATGAGAGTAGCTTCATCTTTTCCCCTCAAAATAGCTGTTGGTTTCAAACTAATAAACTTTCAGTTAACAGTCCCAAAGGATCATCCACTACTTTAGCGAAGTTTATTCATTAAGTAATGGGGACAGTGCACAGCTAGGAAATAAGTAGTTCCTCAAACTTCATCATAAAATGTTGAAATGTTTCCGAAAAACATTTGTGTATAAATTCACACAATAAATGGCTCTAGAGTTGAAAAGTCGAGATAGGACTTAAGTCATGTGTATGTCACTGTACTGTAGTTAAGTAAAGAAGAAGAGAGCTCTGAGAACACAAGCCATTGCCTCTCATGAATCTTTACATCAATCAAATGACCTGTTATTTAGGAAATATTAGCTGGAGGTCTCCAAATCTTCCAGATAATAGATTTTTTTCATAATATGTCTACTTATTCTCTCATCTAGTAATGTTTAGGGAGTATTACAAAAAAGTATGGAGTCTTTTCTTAAATATAGTAATTATAGACTGTGGTAGTTACATAATCTGCTGTCAATTTTTTACTTATGAGTGAAGGGGTGGAATTTAGCTTGTCAATCAGGTTGCAGTCTGATACCACATTGGATGCTCTAGGAGATATATAGCTCTTGGAGGCAGGACACAGGCTAATTTCCTGAGAGACTTTTCACTGACAAGACACATGGAGCTATGCTGATGGCAGTGAGAGCCCCAGACCTGGAGGAGACATGTGGAGACCCATGCCAGTGCTGAGATGCTTCCACCATCACTGGATCCACAAGACTTTCTATCCACTGGCCTGTGATCTTCCTGCAGTCAGCATCATTGCATGTGTTCCATGAATCTGAAGAAGAATTTATAGATTGGTATCGGACATATGGGATAATATCGGACTTATGGACTTGATCTGGACTGGGCTGGGATGTTTTCTCAATATTCAATTGTTCTTGTATATAAAGTTCTCTCATACACATATGAATGTTCCTATGAATTTGTTTCCCTAGTGTACCCAGACTAACACATTATGGTACCAGGAGTAGGGTACTAGAGAAATGAATCATAAAGATGCAGAGTAGATGTTTGTTTGACCTCTGTCTCATGGTATTGTTTCTTCATTGGCTAACCAGAGGTCACATAAGGGCCTTGCAGTTTACTGGGTTGTTTTCTGGAAAGACTATGGGAAGTTACAGTTTTGATTATCTTGTTTCATTGTAGTCTTTATTTATTCTTGTGTCAAATGATGAAAATGAATGTTCCTAATGTATATTTTAAGCTCAGGGGTAAAATCACCCATTGACTTTCTCAGAAGCCATGATGCTTAGGAGAAATGACTGAAAGGAGGTCAAAATGGCTGACAGAAACCCTTGTTTTGGCTTGATATTCTCAAGAAGCTCAATCCCATCATTTGTATCCATAGAACAGTTTATATAAGGATTTAGATAAGCTAAATAAGGATTGAACTTGACTATTTTAAGAATTGAGATTAGTATCTGATTCTACTTTGTTCATACTGATTTCTTCTGTTTATTGTTGATACAATGATTGATATAAATGATTGTTGGGAAGTGTGAAAATACAGAGCTTGTAAACTCACCTGCCTTGAGCCATTAACATTTTATCTTTAAATTGTTTAGCCTGCAAAGAAGACTCTGAAATGATAAGCCCCACCCAGTGCTTTGGAGTACTCAGGACATTTGCATTCCAAGAGAGTTGCCTGGGGACTGTTGACATATTGAAGAAAGAGGAACTCTTTGGCCTTTTGAAGTTTGAGTTAGTGGTTTTTGTCAGAAGCTGGGAAAAAAATCTGGAATCATGAAGAAACATTAAAGGGAGTCTGTGGAAGCCTGAAATGCTTGCTAGGTGACCACCCAGATCCACTTGTTGAGCGGAAATGGGATAAATGCATCAATAAAGAGCTGGGTTGAGTCTGGCCACTGACACCCATAGACCTGGTTTACAGGAACTAGAGGAGAAGATGAGAGCGGTTGACTGGTCTAAAGTTCATGACCCAGCCCAAGGGGGCTAGAGTTGTTGAGAATTTGTGATGGGGTATGGTCTAAAGGAAAGGAGACCAATGGGCACCCTTGTGAGACTAAGTGCGGTCGTCCACATTGAGTTAACCAGAACTCAACCAAATGAAGAGAAGATATTTGAGCCTATGACTGGTGCATATTGCTGCAGACTTTATAGATGGCCTGTCCTGGTTTGACTTTGCTTATGGATTCAGACTTCACTAGGTTCCAACTAGAATGATGACTCTTCACATCAAAGAATATGATTATCTCCTCAGAGCACTGGGTATATGTAAGTGGGCAGTAAAGAAATTGGATACCCAAAATTGGGTGGATAAAGGCATAAAGTGGCTGGTTTACAAATTTTCATAGGTGGAGAATATATATTCATAGGATTATAGTATTAAGGTGTTACTTAACTTTAATTGTTAAACATAGGATATTTTTGTTTTGTTCACTTATAGAATGTTATGTTTATACTTGATCTTAGTGGAAAGGCCAAGAAGTGATGAGAGTGTTACATTTAAATGAGGGTGGCATATATTGAATTGTATGCATTTTAGTTTTATCCTGGTTAGGTCCAGATGTGATTTTATTATTGTTTAAAATTATATATGGCTAAAGAGTTGTGTGAAAGTGTCAAATTGACAAGTGGTGGTCTGTGGTAGTTACAAAATATGTTGTCAATTTGAGACTTATGAGTGAAGGGGTAAATATTAGCCTGTCAATCAGGTTGCAGCTTAATGACATCATTTGGAGGTGCCAAGAAGAAAAATAGCTCATTGGAGGTGGGACACAGGCTCACTCCCTGAGAGACTCTCCACTGACAAGACACATGGAGCTTGCTGATGGCAGAAAAATCCCTGGACTTGAAGGAGTCACATGGAGACCCATGCCAGTGCTGAGATGCTTCCACTGTGTCTGGATCCGCAAGACTATGCACCCAGTGGCCAGTGATCTTCCTGCATTCAGCAACATAGCATGCATTTCGTGGGTCTGAAGAGGAATTTATAGATTGATAACAGACATATGGGTTAATATAGAACTTATGGACTTGATATGGACTGGGCTGGGATGTTTTGCTCAATATTCAATTGCTCTTGTATATAAAGCTCATTCTCATACATATATAAATATGTCTATGAATTTGTTTCTCTGCTTGGACTAACACAGAGACAAATGAAAGTACACTTAAAAATACTTCCAAGAAAAGATGTTTTTCAAGCACATGTGAGTATTTTCAGTATTCTAAACACTGCCATTCAAGTCTCTCAGTTCTCATCTCTCCTCTTATTTTATTTGGAAGTAATGATATGTAGTTCTAGTGGCACAATGAGCATTGAGCTGCTAACTACAAAGTAATCAGTTCTATCCCACCATCTGTTTCTTGAACAAAAAACAAAGCTGTTTACTGTTTTAAAGTCTCAGAAACCCAAAGGGGCAGTTCTATTCAGTCCTATGGGATCACTATGAGTCAGAGTAAAGTTGGCGCAGAGAGTTTGGTTTGGGTTTTATATTATTTACTACAGTATAATGAGTCCACACAAATTGGAGAATGAATACATAAAAGATCATGATGGGAGGGCTTAACACGCCAATGAATGAGGTATTGGACCAGAGGATATTTGGTACAAAGTTGACTTCTGCATTATTATACCTTCCTGCAATTATTTTAGGAGCCCTGGTATTGCAGTGGTTATACAGTTTGGTTGCTAACCAGTAGGTCAGGGATTTGAGCCCACTAGCTGCTCTGGGAGAGAAAATGTGGCACACTGCTTCAGTAAAAATGTACAGCCTTGAAAATCCAATGGAGGTAGTTCTACTCTATCCTATAGGGTCACTTTTGGGTCGATATGATTTGGAATGTCACAGCAGCACTTGTTGTTGTTGCTAGGTACCATTGAGTTGGCTCAGACCCATAATGAGTTTATGCGCAACAGAATGAAAAACTGCATGTTTCTGTGCCATCCTCACAATTATTCCAAGGCCCGAGCCCACTGATGCAGCCACTGTGTCAATCTATCACGTTGAAGGCCTTCCTCTTTTTAACCACCCTTCCACTTTACCAAGCATGATGTCCATCTTCATGGTTTGGTCTCTCCTAATAACATGCCAACAGTATGTAAGACTGAGTCTTGCCATCCTTGACTCTTAGAAGCCCTCTCGCCTTACTTCTTTCAATAAAGATTGGTGTGTCTTTTTAGCAGTCCATGGTACTTTCAATATTCTTCTCCAGCACCACAGTTCGTATGCATCAATTCTTCTACAGACTTCCTTATTCAGTGTCCCACTTTCACATGCATATGATGCAATCGAAAATAGCATGACTTGGGACAGGCCCACCTTTGTCCTAAAGTAACATCCTTGCTCTTCAATACTTTAAAAGTCTTGTGTAGCATATTTACCGAATGCGATACATTTTTGATCTCTTGATTACTGCTTCCAGGAGCATTGATTATGGATACAAGTAAGACAAAATCCTTGATAATTTCAACTGTTTCTCCATTTATCATGACACTACCTATTAGCCCAGCTGTGAGGATTTGGGTCTTCCTTACATTAAGGTGTAATCCATACTGAAGGCTATAATCCTTGATCTTCATCAGCAACTTCTTCAATTCTTCCTCACTTTTAGCAGGCAAGATTGTGTTATCTGCATACCACAGGTTGTTAATACACCTTCCTCCAAGCCTGATGCCACACTCTTCTTCATGTAATCCAGGCTTCTCTGATGATTTGCTCAGCATATAGATTGAACAAATATAGTGAGAGGACACAACCCCGATGTACACCTTTCCTGATGTTATACCATGCAATATACCCTAGTTCTGTTCACACACCTGCCTCTTAATCCATGTACAATTTCTACAGGAGCACAATGATGTGTTCTCGAATGCCCATTTTTCTCAAAATTATCCACAGTTTTTTATGGCCTACACAGTCAAATGCCTTTGCACAGTCAATGAAACACAAGTAAACATCTTTTTGGTATTCTCTACTTTGAGCCAAGATCCATCTGACATCATCAATGATATCCATTGTTTCACATCCTCTTTTAAATATTACCTAAACATCTGAATAATATGAGAGGAAGTTTTGACATCCTCACTTCTAAGAAGCATTCTGGTTGTACTTCTTCCAATATAGATTTTAATAATTTAACAACAACAATAATAATGGTATTGCTTCACAATTTATTCATTGATTATCTGAAAAATAAAACAGGGTACATAGATTAACAAATGAACACAGTAAATTGACATAAATAAATTCATACTGTATATGATTTTAAGTTAAATTTATCACCAGGTTATTATGTACTTCTAGCACCCTCTCTTGGTGATAGAAATGATGCTGAAGATTTCATGATAGACTTTTACAAGGCCAATGATTTATTTATTGCAAATACTATTTTTCAATGACATAAACACTGACTATACATTTGGACTGCCACTTGTCTGTCAGTTTGTCAAACTGTAGTACGGTAGTTTGTGAAGCGAAGTCATTGGTGTTTCAAAGACCAGTCTGGTCACCCCAAATGAACAGGTTTCAGTAGAGCTTTCAGGGTAAGAAAAAGACTACAAAGGAGGATTTGATTGTCCACCTCAGAGGAATTAACCACCGAAAAGCTTGTGTGTGGCACTGAAACATTGCCAGAGACTGAAGGCCTAATAAATCTGACTAAGGAGGAGTTACTTTCTCAAGGTAGAGTCTACCATCTGCATGGATGGAGTAAAGCCTGTGGGAACAAATCATTTGAGACCTTCGTTTGCTGATGGTGTGTGATTCAAAATGAGAGGAAACTGCTGCAAAATATATGAACAATTGGCACTTGGAGTGTACAAAGTATGAATCTAGAAAAATTGGAAGGTATCAAAAATGAAATGGAATGAATAAAGATCAGCCTTCTCGGTGTTAGTGAACTGAAATGTACTGTATTGGGCATCTTGAATTAGAAAATCCTATGGTTGGCTGCAAGGGGAATGACAAAGTCAAGAGTCATGGCATCTCATTCATCATCAAAAAGGACATTTCAAGATCTATCTTGAAATATGATTCTGTCTGTGATAGGATAATGTCTATCCATATACAAAGAGATCCAGTCAATATAACTATTATTAAAATTTATGCACCAAACACCAAAGCTAGTGATGAGGAAATTAAGGAATTCTATCAATGTCTTCAGTCTAAAATTGATCAAACATGGAGTCAAGATGCATTGATAATTATTGGCAATTGGGATACAAGAGTTGGGAACAAAGAGAAAGGAGCAGTAGTTGGGAAACATGGGTTGGGTGATATAAACAAAACTGGAAATCCCAAGATAGTATTTTGCAAGACCAGGGACTTCTTTATCACAAACACCCATCTCCAATGGCACAAACAGCAACTATACACATGAACTTCTCCAGTTGGAATACACAGAAATCCAATTGACTACATCTGTGGGAAGAGACTATGGAGAAGCTCAATATCAATAGCTAAAATTAGGCCAGGGGCTGACTGTGGGACTGACCATCAAGTGCTCATATGTAAGTTCAAGTTGAAGTTTAAGAAAATGAAAACAAATCTATGAGAGTAAAAATGTGATGTTCATACCTGAATTTTGAGAAAGTTTCAAGAGCAGATTTGATGTACGGAACACTAATGACAGAAGACATGATGAATTATGAGAGGACATCAAGAATATCATTCATGAGGAAAGCAAGAGTTCTTTAAAGAAACAGGAATAAAAGATCCAAGTGGATGTCAGAAGAGGCTCTGAATTGTTCATAATCACAGAGTAGCTAAGGAAATTGGAAGAAATGATAAAGTCAAAGAACTCACCATAAAATTTCAAACAATAGGTGGAGAAGACCAAGGAAAATAATATAATAAAATGTGTGCAAAGACCTAGAGTTAGAAAACCACAAAGGAAGAGCACACTCAGCAGATCTTGAAGAGAAAGAATTCAAGACAAAATTCAAGCCTTGAGTAGAAATATTTAAAGATTCTATGGGCAAAATATTGAATGATGCAAGAAAAATTAAAAGACGATGGAAAGAATAAACAGGCACTGTAACAAAAAATCTAGTCAACCAAACGGGTGCATAAGCAAATGTGGTGAAGAAAGTTGATGGTGCCCAGCTATCAAAAGCGATAGTGTCTGGGGTCTTAAAGGCTTGAAGGTGAACAAGCGGCCATCTTGCTCAGAAGCAACAAAGCCCACATGGAAGAAGCACACCTGCCTGTGAGATCACGAGGCACCAAAGGGATCAGGGATAAGGTATCATCAAAAAAAAAAAAACTTACCATAGTGAATGAAAGGGGAAGTGCAGAGTGGAGACCCAAAGCCCATTTGTCGGCCACTGGAGACCCCCTCACAGAGGGGTCTAGGGGAGGAGATGAGTCAGTCAGGGTGTGATGTAGCACCGATGAAGAATACAGCTTTCCCCCAGATCCTGGATGCTTCCTCCCCACCAACTACCATGATCCGAATTCTACCTTGCAAGTCTGGATAGAGCAGAGGTTGTACACTGGTGCATACAAGAGCTGGAGGCACAGGGAATCCAGGGTGGACAATACGGTGTGAGGGGCGATGCTGGGTGAGTGGGTTGGAAAGAGGGAACTGATTACAAGGATCCACATGTGACCTCCTCCCTGGGAGAAGGACGGCAGAGAAGGGGGGGAAGGGAGACTCCGGATAGGGCAAGATATGACAAAATATCAATTTATAAATTATCAAGGGCTCATGAGGGAGGGGGCAGTGGGAAGGGAGGGGGAAAAAAAGAGGACCTGATGCAGAGGTCTTAAGTGGAAAGCAAATGCTTTGAGAGTGATTAGGGCAAAGAATGTACGGATTTGCTTTATACAATTGAAGTATGTATATGTATGGATTGTGATAAGAGTTGTATGAGCCCCTAATAAAATGTAAAAAAAAGAAAAGGAAAAAAAAGAAAATGATTAGGGCAAAGAATGCACAGATGTGCTTTATACAATTGATGTATGTATATGTATGGATTGTGATAAGAGTTGTATGAGCCCCTAACAAAATGTTTTTTAAAAAATCTAGTCAACATTCAAGCAATTCAAGAGGTACCACATGAGCAAGAACCAATGATATTGAAAGAAGAAATCCAAGCTGCACTGAAAGCATTAGCCAAAAACCAGGCTCCAGGAATTGAGGGAATATCAATTGAAATGTTTCAACAAGCTGATGAAGTATTAGAAGCACTTACTCATCTATGCCAGGAAATTTGAAAGACATCTACATGGCCCACTGACTGGAAGAGATCCATATTGTACCCATTCCAAATAAAGATCATCTAACAGAATGCTCAAATTATAGAACTCTATCATTGCTATCACATGCAAGTACATTTTTACTTGAGATCCTCCAATAGTAGTTGCAGCAGTACTTTGACAGGGAGTTGCCAGTGGTTCAGACTGGATTCAGAAGAGGCCATGGAACAAGGGATATCATTAATGATGTCAAATGGATCTTGGCTCAAAGCAAGGACAATCAGGAAGATGTTTACTTGTGTTTTTTTTATTATGCAAGGCATTTGACTATGTGGATCGTAACAAACTATGGATAACCTTGAGAAAATAGGAATCCCAGAGCATTTCATCGTGCTCATGCAGAATTTGTACATGGATTAAGAGGCAGTTATGAGAACAGAGCAGGGAAATACTGTCTGGTTTAAAAGCAGGAAAAGTGTGCATCGGGAATGTCTTATCTCACCACACTTATTCAATCTGTATGCTGGGCAAATAATCAGAGAAACTGGTTTATATGAAAAAGAAGATGGAATCAGGATTGGAAGAAGGCTTATTAGCAACCTGTGATACACAGATGATATAACTTTGGTTGCTGAATGAGAGTCTGGCTTGAATCACTTGCTGATGAATATCAAGGATTGTACCATCCATACTGCTCTGTGTTTTAAAAAAAATCCTCACGAATGGACTAGTAGGTTACATCATGATCAACAAAGAAAAAAGTGATGTTGTCAATGATTTTTGTCTTGCTTGGATCCACAACTAATGCTCATGGAAGCAGTAGTCAAGAGATAAAAGAACACACCCCACTGGGTTAATATTCAGCACAAAAACCAAAAGCTCACAGCCATCGAGTCACTGCCAAATCATAGTGACCCCATAGGACAGGGCTGAACTACTGGCCTTGTGTATTGCAGCCCACTGCATAACCACTATGCCACCAGGGCTCCTATTTAAAATGTTGAAAAACAAGGATATTACTTTGAGGACTAAAGTGCACCTAACCCAAGGCATGATAATTTAAATCACCTCATATACATAAGGAAACCAAGAAGAATCAATGCATTTGAATTATTGTTCTGGTAAAGGGATGGCAAATCCAGGGAGCGATAGAGTACTGATAGAGTACCTAGCAATCCTCTAGTGCTTTAATATTTCCTCCCCTTACAATTATGGTTTTTGTTTTCACCTCATTAATCATGTTAGATTTGTGTATATTCATTTGTATATTTAAGATCATTTAGTACATGAAAGCCAAGATAAACTACCCATCAGAAACAATAACAGGAGTAATGATTCCCTGAGGGTACAAGAAGAGAGGGGTGGGTGGAAGGGGGGAATAGGGAGAGGATTGAATTGACTGTATAACCCCACTCAATGGGATCAAACAATAGAATTATATGTAAATGGATATATTGGATTTTATAAGATAGGACAAAATTAAACTTTTATAGGGAAAAAATAATAAAATAAGGGTGCCTGAGAGCTAGGGTGAGGGAGGGAGGTGATATAGGGGAGCTGATATCAAGGAGTTCAATACAAAAGAAAAAGTTTTGAAATCGATTATGGCAGCAACCATACAATATTGCTGGATGTGATTGAACTATGGAATGTTATGATATCTGTGGGAGTTTCCAATAAAGTGAGAAATAATATTTAAAAAAGAGAAAAATAAAAACAAAACAACAACACCAAAAAGAATATTGACAGTGCCATGACTGCAAAAGGAACAAACACATCTCTCTTCGAGGAAGCACAATGCCAATGTTCTTTAGAGGCAAGGATGGCGAGATGCCTCTCTTTTAAAAATCATTTTATTGGGGGCTCATACAACTCTTATCACCATCCATCCATCCATTGTGTCAAGCACGTTTGTACATTTGTTACCATTATCATTCTCAAAACATTTTCTTTTTACTTGAGCTCCTCATTTTCCCGTTCTCTCTCCTCCCTCCCTACCTCACGAACCCTTGATAATTTATAAATTGTTTTTTCATGTCTTACACTGACCAATTCTTCCTTCACCTACTTTTCTGTTGTCTGTACCCCTGGGAGGGGGTTATATGTAGATCCCTGTGATCAATTTCCCCTTTCTCCCCCCACATTTCCCTTACTCTCCTGGTATGTTGTCCATACCCCAGGGAGGAGGTCACATATAGATCCTTTTAATCGGTTCCTTCTTTCCAACCCACTCTTCCTCTATCCTCCCAGTATTGCCACTCACACCGCTGGTCCTGAAGAGATCATCTGCCCTGGATTCCCTGTGTTTCCAGTTCCTATCTGTACCAGCGTACAACCTCTGGTCTAGCCAGACTTGTAAGGTAGAATTCGGATCATGATAGTGGGAGGAGGAGGAAGCATTTAGGAACTAGAAGAAAGTTGTATTTTTCATCGTTGCTATGTTGCACCTTGTCTGACTCATCTCCTCCCTGAGACCCCTCTGCAAGGGGATCTCCAGTGATCTACAAATAGACTTTGGGTCTCCACTCAACACTCCCCCACCTCATTCACTATGGTAAGATGTTTTTGTTCTGATGATGCCTGATACCTGACCCCTTCGACACCTTGTGATCGCACCGGCTGGTGTGTTTCTTCCATGTGGGCTTTGTTGCTCCTGAACTAGATGACCACTTGTTTACCTTCAAGCCTTTAAGACCCCAGACGCTATACCTTTTGATAGCCGGGCACCATCAGCTTTCTTCACCACATTTGCTTATGCACCTATTTGTCTTCCGCGATTGTATCATGGAGGTGAACACCCAATGATATGATTTTTTGGTTCTTTGATGCCTGATAACTGATCCCTTTGCCAGCTCATGATCACACAGGCTAGTGTGCTTCTTCTATGTGGGCCTTGTTGTTTCTGAGCTAGATGGCCACTTGTTTATCATCAAGCCTTTAAGACCCCAGACGCTATATCTTTTGGTAGCCAGCCACCATCAGCTTTCTTCATCACATTTGCTTATTCACCCGCTTTGTCCTCAGCGGTTGTGTTGGGAAGGTGAGCATCATAGAATGCCAATTTAATAGAAGATAATATTCTTGCATTGAGGGAGTACTTGAGTAGAGGCCCAATGTCCTTCAGCCACCGTAATACTAAATCAATAAATATATGCACATAGATCTATTTCCCCATCCTCATACATAAATATATTTGCATATGTAAATGTTTTTATCTAGACCTCTATAAATTCCCTTTGCCTCCCAGCTCTTTCCTCTATTTCCTTTGACTTTCCTCCTGTCCCACTATCATGCTCCGTCCCCACCAGGGTTTCAGCAGTTCTTCTTTGTTACATTACCCTTGATTATGTCCTACCAGGCCTCCCAAACCCACCTCACCACCAAATTGAATCACTTGTTGTTCCCGTGTCCCTGGGTTTGTTAACACCATTTCCTTTCCCCCCACGTCCCCCTCTCCCATGTACCCCGGAACTGTCGGGTCCCGTTGTTTTCTCCTCCGGATTGTTCATCCAGCCTATCTTATTTAGACACACCTGCGGAGATAATAACATGCACAAAAACAAGGCAGAACAAAACCAAGCAACAACATACAACAAAATACCAACAACAACAAACCAATGACAAAATAACAAAACAAAACACAAGAAAGAAAAGCTTGTAGTTAGTTCAAAGACTGTTTCTTGGCTCTTAGGAGTGCTTTCTAGTCTAGTTTGATGGGGACCACACCCTGGCCCCAAAGTCCACCTTCAGCATTCCCTGGGGACGTTGCTGCTACATTCTTTTGTTGCTCTGTTGCACCCCTTTAGTGTTTTGCCTTGGTGTGGCAGAATCAGATGGGGCACAATTCCCACACTGTGTCTCTGGTGTTGTCCCCTGTAGGACTATGGGACAGGGAAGGCCGTCATGTCTCATAGTGGGGCTGGCCATGTGGTCGTCTCTGTGGACTGGCTGCTCTAATTGGGATCATCAGCCTCAAGGACTGGTGGGCAACGATGTGCTCCACTCTCTCCTCCTTCTTCATCTGCTTCTGTGTGTTCAGATCAGATATGTTCTTCTCGCGGAGCTGCAGATTCAATGTCGTCTTTTAAAATAAATTCTTGAGGGGGGGGCAGGTGTCCACTTAGTATTTGGGATTGGGGTCAGCCCCCAGACCTCTCCACTGGTTCCCTACTCCATGCCAGCATGTTGCATTCACATCCTGGAGCACTGGGTTGAAGTCTGGTCCCCTCTTTCCCTGTGGATATATAAACAATACCCTCCCACTATCCATTTATTTTTTAAAAATTTTTTTTCCTTTTCACCACCTCCATTGTAGTTGTCTACCATGTGTATCCTTTCATTTGATCTGGTCCCTGCCATATTACCTGGCCCTCACCCCAGGAATGTTTGTATACAGTAGCTTTTTCCCTATGCCCCTTTTGCATTTTTTTAAAAAAAGCTTACCTCAGCGGACTCATGTTGTATTTGTACTTTTTTGCCTGACTTACTTCACTCAGCATGATTTCCTCCAGTTCTTCCCATGCACCAATGTGCTTCATATGTTCACCATTGCTTCTTAGCAGTGCGTAGTACTCCATTGTATGTATATACCATAGTTTTTTAATTTAATTGTCAGTTGATGGAAATTTGGGTTGCTTCCAACTGCTTGCAGTTGTGAACTGTGCCGCAATCAACATTGGAGCACAGATGTCTGCCCTTCGTTTGTTTCTTGCCTTTTCTGGGTAAATGCCCAGTAGGGGGATTGCTGGGTCATATGGTAACTCGATTTCCATCTGTTTTAGATATGGCCAGATCAATTTCCATAGTGGTCGTAAATACTTACAAGTCCACCAGCAGTGGATGAGAGTTCCTGTCTCCCCATAGTCCCTCCAACACTTGCTTTCTGATTTTTTGAATTAGGCTACCTTTGAGGGTATTAGATGGTACCTCATTGTTGTTTTAATTTGCATTTCTCTTATGGCTAAAGATTGGGAACATTTTCTCATCTGTTTGTTGGCCATTCTGATTTCTGCCCCTGTGAAACTTCTGTTCAGTTCCTTTGCCCACCTCTAAAGTGGGCAATTAGTTTATTTTATTTATGGAAGCTAGCAGAGTAGTATAGATTTTAGTAATAAGGTCTTTGATGTGTCATTACTAAAGATGTTTTCCCAGTCCGTGGACTCTCTTATTACTCTCTTGGTGAATTCTTTTGATGTTCATAGGTGTTTTATCTTCAGTATATCCCACTTGTCAATTTGTGCCTCTTTTGTGTTTGTGTCCTTCCCTATTTCTGATAGCCTATGTATTCCCTGTGCCAAAGTTCTCAAGTTGGTCCCAATTCCCTCATTGATGGCCCTAATAATTTGGGGTTTAACCTCAAGGTCTATGATCCACTTTGAGTTAATTCTTGTTCATGGAGTGAGATAAGGGTCTTGCTTCATTTTTCTGCAGGTAAATATCCATTTTTTCCAGTACCACTTGTTAAAGAGGGCATCTGTTTCCGATTTGATATTATTGGGGCCCTTATCAAAGACCAGTTGTCTGTATGCTGATGATTTTATTTCTGGGTTTTCAGTTCTTTTCCATTGGTCTGAGTTTCTGTCATTGGACCAATAACATGCAGTTTTGGCAACTGTGGCTGTACATTATGTGCTAAAGGAGGTAAAGCAAGCCCTCCTACTGTGCCCTTCTTCTTGAGGAGTTCTCTGCTAATTCTGGGCTTCTCTCTCCATATGAAGTTGGTAATCAGTTTTTCTATTTCTTTGAAGAAAGATGGGGGTAATTGTATTGGGATTGTTTATCCTTTCAAATAATCAATTGTTAGCAGCGTTAATTTTTTCCCATCGTTTCTTATTTTCCCTCTCCTGCATCTCAGCCCTGATTTTTATAATTTCTTTTCTTTTGCTATTAGTAGGATTGTCCTGCTGACTCTGCTCTAGTTGTTGTAAATTTTGTGCCAGCATATCAATCATGAGTCTCTCTTCCTTTCTCAGGTGTGCATGTAATGGTATGAAACTTCCTCTGATGACTGCCTTTACTGTGTCCACAAATTTTGGGACGTTGTGTGCTCATTCTCTTTGGTTTCTAGAAATTTCCTAATTTCATCTCTAATCTGAGCCAGTACGCAATCCTTTTCCAATAGAGAGTTATTCATCATCCAATTGTTTGCTCTTGTTTTCTTCATCTTCCTTTTGTTGATTTCCAGCCTTCTGGCACAGTGGTCAGTGAGAGAGGTCTGTATGATCTCAATATGCTTAAATTTATGTAGACCTGCCTTATGCCCCAGCATGCGGTCTATCTTCAATGTGTGCCATGTGAGCTTGAGAAGAATGTACATGTTTTTTTGTATTTGGATGAAAAGCTCTAAATATCTATCAGGTCAAATTGTCTAATTGTAGTGTTTAGATCTCTAGCCTCCTTCTTGAGTTTCTATCCTGTGATCTATCTTTCTCAGAGAGCGGTGTGTTGAAGTCACCCACTTTAATTGTTGAGGCAGTGATTTCTTTTTTAATCTTTTGGAGTGTTTGGTTGACATATTCAGTGGGTCTCTCCTTCGGGGAACATATGTTTACAATGCTTAGTGGATTCTTTGTCTATCATTCCCTTGAACATTATATAGTGTCCCTCCTTATCTCTTTTTATGGCTTGCACTTTGAGGTCAATTTTATTGGAGATTAGGATTGCAACCCCTGCTTATTTTGAATTGTTGTTTGCTTGGTGTGACTTTATCCAGCCTTTGATTCTCATCCTATTTTTGTCTGTATCCTTGAGATGTTTCTCCTGTAGGCAGCAGATTGATGGGTTGTGTTTTCTAAGCCAGTCTGCTAGTTTCAGTCTTTTAATGCCTGAGGTCAGGTCATTGATATTCAGGGTTATTATCTCATCTGCAGACTCTATGATGTCATCTTATACCTTTTGTGTTGGGTGTTTGCTCCCTCTCCTTAGCCTGTTATGCATGTGTGTTTGTATCATTCTTGAGATCTTTCCATCCTTAAGCCAATGCTATCTTGGAGTCAGTTTTCTCTTTGGTGCCCTCTGGGTGAGGTTGTTTTATTTGGCGATCTCTTATTTATGCTTGGTGAGTACTGTTCTGCTCATACTGGGTCTGCCAGGATATTTTGTAGGGCTGGGTTTCTTCTAACGTATTCTTTGAGTTTTTCCTTGTCTGGAAAGATTCTTACTTCTCCATCTATCTTGATCAATAATTTAGCTAGGTAGAGTATTCTTGGGTTTGCATTGTTTTCCTTCAGTTTTTGGAATATGTTACTGCACTCTTTCCTGTTCTTCATAGTTTCTGGTGATAGGTCTGAGCATATTTTTATTTGGGAACTTTATATGAGATTGCTTGTTTTTCTCTAGCTGCTCTCATCATTTTCTCCTTTTCCTCAAAGTTGGATAATTTAACTATTATGTGTCTTGGTGACTTCTTCTTGGGATTTAGTCTAGCTGGTGTTCTTTCAGCCTCCTGGATGGTTGCCTGGTTTTCATTCTTTAAGCTGAGGAACTTTTCTTCCAAGAATTCTCTCACTACTGTGGCAGGTGACTTCTTTGTTGTGTCTCCTCCAGTAAGCCAATAATTCTAATGTTCCACTTCATAGCATCAGACATAGCTCTTAGGTTTTCTTCAGCTTCTCTGATGATCTTATTAGATTTTTGTCCCATTTGTTAAAGTCTGCTTGGCTGTCCTCCAAGTCATTGATGTGGTTCCCTGCTTTCTCCAGTCAATTATCAAGGTCTGTGTTTATGCTACTCATGTTTGTTATCTCCTCCCTAAACTCCTGTATTTCCCTTTGGTGTATGACCTATCTCCTATATCATTTCATCCTTTTTCTGTATTGTTTCCCTCATATCCTGTATTACTCCAAGCATCTCTACTCTCGGTCCCACACAATCCTGGAGGTTTGTGCAGGGTTTTTTTTTTTTTCGGCACAGCCACTGTCACCTCAGGGCGGGGACTAAACCCTCTTGAGCAGTGATTAGGGTTCAGCTACATTGTTGCTGTTTTTTGTTTCCATCTCTCCTCTCTGTCTCCCCATGGTCTTGAAGGGCTGTGCAGGGACATTTTCTCAGGTCAGCAGTGACTTTCTGCTGTCTTGGGGACAGGGACTAAATCCTTGCAGCTCCATGGGTGGGAATCGTGACTCAACTACATTGTTGCTCTTGTTTCCCTCTCTTCCCCATATCCCTTGCACAGTCCAAGTGGTCTTACTTTTCTTTTTCTTTTCTCCTCTTTGTATCTTTCCTGTTCTCTCACACTCCACTGCTGACCTCCAGACCACCCCCCTTAGCCTAGGGTATTTATGCCTGCACCACACCCAGCTAGGTGAGCTCCACCCTGTGTAGCTAGCCCGAGGCTGGGGAAAACCTTGTTTTCCCTCCTGGGGATACTCTGCCCAACTTCTTACCGGGGAATTTCTACCTGTGTACCTAGGGGCAAAAGGCAGCTTGGTCAGCACTCGTCAACATTCCAAGCTGTTTCAGGAATCTCTGCCCAACCTCTGGAACACCAAAGCAGGGAACCCACCAGCCTTCTTGGGTACTCCCCTGAGAGGGAAGCCACAGGAGGATAAAGTGGTAGGTTAATTCCATAGTGAAATTAGCTGTGGGCAGTTTGAAGAAGCATTCCTACAAGTCTCCCAGAGCGATCCAGTGCTCTTCAACTCCCTGAAAAATGGCACCTGACCCCTCTAAAACAACGCAATGCAAACAGCCACCAGCCCCAATGAAAAAACAAGAGAAACAAAGGCAATGGCAGAAGATGTCCTGAACATAACGAGAAGCATAGAAGAAGCAGACATTGAGCTGCCACAGAAAGAAATTTTCAGGATTTTTTGTTCTTTGATGCCTGATACCTGATCCTATCTACACCTCATGATCACACAGGCTGGTGTTCTTCTTCCATGTGGGCTTTGTCACTGCTTCTCAGCTAGATGGCCACTTATTTATCTTCAAGCCTTTAAAACACCAGATATCCGGGCATGGATGGTGAGATTTCATCTCACATATTTTAGGCATGTTGGCAGGAGGGACCAGTCCCTGGAGAAGGATATCGTGCCTGATTAAGTAGAGCAGCCGCGAAAAAGAAGGCCCTTGAAAAGATGGCTCAACTATAAGAATAATTGTATGGGTGGCACAGGACAGGGCAGCATTCCATTCTGTTGTACATAGGGTCGATATGAATGAGAAACAACTTGGCAGCACCAATCAATAACAACAAAGCAGCACATTACTCCCAGTACCAAATTTTGTCTAAATTATCTCAAACTCTACAAGCTCACTGCCACCCAGCCGATTCCAACACTTGCCAACCTTATAGGGCAGGGTAGAACTGGCCCTGTGTGTTTCCAAGATTGTTACTCTTTATGCAGGTAGAAAGCCTTACTTGTCTCCCTCAGAGCTGCTGGTGGTTTTGAACTGTTGATCTTATAGGTCCCAGCCCAATACACAACCACCACGGCTCCTCTTAATTACCTAGTATTTTCATATCAGGAATAACTGAAGTGGATGGCATTAACAAACAACTTAATTTTCTCACAGTTTGAGAGGCAAGAAGTATGAATTTAGGGTACTGACTCCAGGGGGCAAGGCTTTCTCCTTCAGCTCTGGAGGAAGGTCCTTATCTCCTCTGAGCTTCTTCTCCTTGGCATCTTTCTTTAGGTACCTCTGCTAGGCTGATCTGTACATTTTCTCTCCAGAAAGAGGTGGACTCAAAACACATTCTGCACTTACTCCACCCTCCTCAACATAAGAAAAGCTCATTCCCTAATGGGATGATAACTACTTGGCATTCAAAAACAAACTCATACAAGACAGTTTCTGAAACGGTATCTCTTTACCTCACTTCTCCCCTCACTGCCATTAAGTGGATTCAGACTCATGGTGTTATCCAACAAAGCAGCACTGCCACAGTGGGTTTCCAAGACTGTGGCTCTTTACAGGAGTTGAAAGCCCTGCCTTCCTCTTGTGTAGTGGCTAGTGGGTTTCGAACTGCTGACCTTGAGGTTAGCAGCTCAATGTTTAACCACTATACCACCAGGGTTACTTACAAAATTAGCACCACCAAGTCCCAAACAGCACCATGACTCCATGACTTTGCAAGCTGAGCCTCCTGGATACAAATTACTTGAATTTTTTAGTATCATTTTTTTGTGGTTTGATTACATTGAGAAGACTATTCTTTGACTCTCTGACCCTGAGAGGTATCCTCACCAACTTGGGTCTTGAAGATCAGCATAAGGAAATTACCTCAGATCTCTCACGCATAAATCATTATCCACTGTCATCATCCAATCCAATAGCCTCTGTAGAATAATTAACGTATGGGAGCAGTAGGGAAGGGAAATCTAAATGACTTCTTTTATTTAATAGATGAAGGGCATTCTTTATAGTGTAAAGGGGACCAGTCAAAAGTGCTGTCTCTATTCCTGGATAGAGGACAACTTAAAAAAATCATTTAATTATGATATCTGGACTTACTATTAACAAGCTGAAAAGTTTTCCAACACCCTTCAACAATGCCTTTCAGCCTCCAAATGACTTTAGCTGCTTAGAGACAAGCCACTCTGTGTCTGGGGCATCAATTTGATTTACAGAGCATTTCAAAATATTTATATATTTTTAAGGGTTTCCATCAGGGCCTCAGCCAGTAACCTGCTGTGTTTGAAAATGTCTGGGCAGTAATTGCCATTGTTTGCAACAGCTATTTTGAACTCCAGTGAGCTTCGTCGTGGCATTTGGTAGAATCAAGGAATGCAATTACTCAGGTTGTATACATAATCCAAGTGACCTCCTGGCTTCAGAAGCTTAACCCCTCGGGACAAAAGTATAACAACAGCAAAACGTTTGTTTAATTTTTCTTCTGTAGTTGGTCAGTGGTAGGTGGATTATATTATGACCAATTTGGCAAAAAAGATGTTAGTGTAACAATTCCTTATAAGTACAAAACAATGTAGAATTAAACACACAAGACAGAGCATGACTGGAACGATGGGCTCTTCTGACCCACTTTCTTAGCTCAGTGTTTGTGGAGGAAATCAGATATTGAGAGGATGTCTGGGTCCTATAGTGACTCATTCTTCATGATGCAAGAGATTATTTTTTTACCAATTAAAATAAAGTTGCTTGATTTCATTTAAAAATATGTTGCTAACACTTTAGGCTATCATGGTTTTTAAACTCTAGTCAATAAGAAAGTCCATTTCAGAGTGAATAAATGAAACAATTTGCCTTGCATGGTATTAGGGATTTAGCTTTCTCAGGTTCTATCAGTTTCTCAGACAGGCTCAGGTTACTTCCAAATCATTTTCTCCCTCCTGTTTCTTTTGCTTTCAGATACTCTCTGGAGACTGCATTGCGCCAGCTCCTCCTGGAGTGTGAAATAGATTGTTAAACCTCAGTTAAAAAAAATCTATAAACAGAGTCTCTTGATTTCTGAGCACACTGAGTGGTTTGAGGAACTCTGAACTGCCAAGAGCTGTCTCAAAATGTAAAGCTTCCTTAAAAATAATAATAATGACAATTTGTCAAATAGAAATAGCCACAATCATTTTGCTAATACCTTTTGGCTTAACACAATAGCTCACATTTCTTTTCTGCTTATAGCCATATAAGGTGCTCATGGGTCTAAACCCGAATCATTTGTAAGGCCTATGGACTTGAGAGCTTCCCTTTAATCCCATGCTTGGTGGATGGCTTTGCTCTCCAAATTGGAGACCATTGGGAACACGGAGTGAAACTGGCTGTTGGTGGATCCTCTAGAGGTCTGTCAGGGCACGAACCTCTCAGACTGATTCAAAGCCCCCAAAATTGACTCAGGTATCCCTGGAATCATTAACTGTTTTTGTCTCCTTCTTTAATTTGTCATACTTGTTTACCAACCACTTCACTTCACCCAGGGGTGCTGTTGAATAGGTACTGGACTACTAGCTTAAAGGTCAGAGATTCAAATCTATCCTCAGGTGGAAGAGGAGCTAGAGTGTTACAGCCTCACCATCTCTGTATAAGGTTCCTCGGAGTCAGAATGGAGTCCAGGGCACTAAAAGGTAGGTTCATTTTCACCAGTTGGCGCCCTGGTAGTGCAATTGGGCAATTGTTGGATGCCTAACCTCAAGGTCAGGGATTCAAACTCACCAGTCACTCTTGGGAGAGAGTTAAGGCTATCTGCTCCCATAAAGAGCTACTGTTTTGGAAATCCTAAATGGGGTCACTATGAACTAAAATCCAGTTTATTGCTTTGTTAATTGTCCACTCCCCTGGGGACACATGGCTGGGATCCTCAAGGTCAGCACTTTGGAAACATCAGACACCCCATGGGAGAAAGACAGGGTTTTCTACTCCTGTTACCAGGTACAGACTCAGAAGCTCACAGTTCTCCTCTGTCCTACAGGGTTCCTATGAGCTGGCATTGACTCCATGGTGGTCACAGGAGTGGTTGCTCCTGTTCCTGACTCCCCTTCACCAGAAGTCCCTGGGTGGTGCAAATATTTCAGCTTCTTAACAGCTAACTGAAGAGTTGGAAGTTCATTTCCACACAGAGGTGTGGTAGTCTATTTTCCAAATATCACCCACTGACCATCTTAAGGAGCACAGCTCTCCTCTGACACATAGGGTCACCGTGATTGAAGTTGACTCAAGGGAACCTGATTGGTTTCACTTCACCTGCTGTTTCCTCATCTTTGCACAAAACTATACCAAGCATAATGTACCACTGCCAGTCCCTCAAAACATACACACAAACATTTGTTCTGATGCTCAGTTCTAAACTCACAGCCAGGCTTGCTCCCTGCCAGGATCCCCAGACATCGAGGAGAATGCAGTGCGCCAGGAGCACACACAGGCTGTCTCCAAAGGAAAGCACAACCAGCGAGTCTCAGTGGGGTGGAGCATCAAGACAGGCTAATCAGTCCCAGTCGTGCTGGATGCTGCAGGACTGCCTGTAGACAGCTGTCATCTCCATTGTTGCAGAAGAGACAGCCAGCCTGGAAAAGTTAGGGAGGGGGCCCTGAGCCCAGACACTAGTGCGACTCAGATGATAGCAATCATAATCATATCAAAGTGTCCATCATGTAAAGGGGGAGCTGCATGCACAGTCTCTTGACAAATCATCCAGAAAGCTCTAGCCGGAAGTTGCCGACAGGGATGACCTGAAGGTTTTTGTTTACAGATTATGCATAGGAGCAAGATAAAATATCTTAGTAGCTACCGTTTACATAAATTATATGGCTCTGAAATACCAATTTTGTATCCAGACAGGCACCGCTTCCAGCCAAAGAAGCTTTTATAATGCGAGCTTTACTAGGTACTTCCTCCCTCTTTCAAGTGCACTCAGTTACCCTGGTTCGTCTTCTGTTACTGTAAGCATGGCTTTTGATGAAAGGAAATGAAAGCATTGGCATTTTTGTTCGTTCATTCATTCATTCAATTTAAAAGGAGACTGATGCTTTTGTGATGTAAAGATGTTCCCTGGGAAGCAATGACAGCTTCAACTACAAGAGCCAACTTCACAACAAATACATTATTCTTGTAGAATTTTCCCTAGTGCCAGGAAAGCAAAGTGATCTGAGCTCCAAGGGGGGAAGCTGTTATGGCCATGTCATTCCAAAGGAGGGGAAAAGGCTCCAGATCCTTCAGTGTCCACTCTAAACTTAGGCAACAATCCCCCCTAGGACAAGTTAGCAAATTAACCCTGCAAACCCATTAAAATTTACGTACTGAGGGAACGGGGGTGGTGGTGCTAAAATGTATCATTTACCAATTATGCCTGAGACTGAATGAAGGAGTTGAAAGCAGATTTTAATCGAAGAGAGTCATAAAATGCTGACATTGAAGAAGTCCATAGAGAATATCAAGCCCAAACTCTGGTCCTAATTATACATTTTAGGCTATTAGCTCCAAGGTCAACAGTTCGAAAACCACCACAAGCTGTCTGCTTAAGAAAGATGAGACTTTCGACTCCCCTAAAGATAGGGACAGGCCTTCTCAGTCTTAGAGAGATGCTATGAGTCAGAATCAACTTGACTGCAGTGAGTTCGGTTTGGGTTTTGGAAGTGTCCTTAAACATGTGCCATTAGTCCATGGGATGGTTCTACAGGAGGATTGTTCCTTGGAATTCTATCACCAAGTGACATTGGTCAGCAAAGTACAAGTTCTTCTTGTTTTTATCGAAAGCTCTTCCAATATTTGAGGATAACCATTACATTTCCACCCAGTCCTCTAGTCCCCAAATTCTAAGCTCTGCTGCTTCAAATGTTTTTCACTAGATTAGCATTTGAAACAATGTGGTCACTAGAACCTCACCTCACACTCCAAGTGTTCTGTGGGACACAGGTAGACCACCACAGTGTGTGATACAAACCCGTCAATTATTTTCTTAGATCTCACCCCCATGCACAGGTTGCGGCTAACTGGAAACCATGGATCCTTCTTGTGAACGTCTATCGAGCCCGCCACCCATATCCTTTACTTATTCGTAGTGCAAACTTTATATTTATCCATATGAAATTCCTTGATGCTTCAAATGTCTTATAATAAGTTTGTAGCTACCTCTGTATTTGTCGTTCACTTAGATTTCGTGCCGTTCTCAAATGTGAAAGCAGGCCTTCTTTATATGCTGATTAAAGTCCTAGATATACTCATGAGAGACCTCAAAGACGTCCTAAGGCTGGAAGCTCAAGCCACAGCTCTTGGTCACTGTGAACTTGGTTACATTGCTAATGAGGTCCTGGGCCTCAGCTGTCTCGGACATCCTGGAGGAGATGAGTCCTCTTTGTATGGGAGCTCTTTTGCTTTCACATTTAATTTTAAATCACTCCTGACTATTCTCACTCTCATTTTCTTTTTCTAGAATGTCCATGAAGCTTAACAATGGTTACCCAGTTCCATGCTTCTTATATAGTTATTATTTGCCCCATAAATCTCAAAAAGTAATTATTTTGCTCCTAGTCTATTCCCTTCCATTGCTATTCCATTCCAACCCACCCATGTTAAAGGTTTAACAATTACACTCGTTTAATTTTGTCTCCAGAGCTAGTTGTGTTCCACTGTACCACCGACTGAGCTGTTAAGGATCCAGGTCCAAAGCCCAATCTTAGCACCTGTCTCCTTAAACCACTGCTGATCATCTTCCCTTGGGCGCAGACTATGAGAACAGAGCTTAGTGTACGTGACTTTTGGAGGGAGCGCCTGTTGTGTGAGTACCTGTGGAAAGGATGCAGGATGAACAGGGCGTTTTTGTTTTGCTATTAGTGTAAAAAAAAAGTACATGGCACAGCATTTATCGATTTAATGTGTTTCACATGTAAGTTTAGTGACATCAATTGTATTAATCATGTTGTGCAACTATCACTAATATCTGTTGCCAAATTTCCATGACCATAAACAGAAACCCAATCTTCCCTAACAATGATTTCTCTATCCTCTATCCTCTCCATGCCACCCCTGAGAGCCACGAGTCCACGTTGGACTTTTTACATTGGCCTCTTCTGGTTATTTCATATGATTGGGAAAATGTGATCTCTGCCCTTTTGTGATTGATTTAATT
Organism: Tenrec ecaudatus; assembly: GCF_050624435.1. Classification (NCBI taxonomy): domain Eukaryota; kingdom Metazoa; phylum Chordata; class Mammalia; order Afrosoricida; family Tenrecidae; genus Tenrec; species Tenrec ecaudatus. The sequence continues at coordinate 61,956,255 of NC_134531.1, read as the reverse complement.
CATTCGGTGTGTTAGTCCGAGTAGACTAGAGAAACAAATTCATAGACACTCACATGTTTATAAGAAAGAGCTCATCAGGGAGCAGTGTAGCAACGATGAAACATACAACTTTCCTCTAGTTCTTAAATGCTTCCTTCCCCCGCCACCTGCCACCCCCATGATCATGATCTCAATCCTACCCTGCGAATCTGGCTAGACCAGAGGACGTACACTGGTACAGATAAGAACTGGAAACAGGGAATCCAGGAAAGATGATCCCTTCAGGACCAATGCCAAGAGTGGCGATACCGGGAGGGTGGAGGGAGGGTGGGGTGGAAAGGGGAACCGATTGCAAGAACCTGCGTATAACTTCCTCCCTGGGGCATGGACGGCAGAGGAGTGGGTGAGGGGAGGTGTCGGACAGTGTAAGACATTACAAAAATACTAATTTATAAATTATCAAGTGTTCATGAGGGAGGTGGGAGAGGGGAGAGAGGGGGAAAATGAGGAGCTGATGCCAGGGGCTTAAGTGGAGAGCAAATGTTTTGAGAATGATGATGACAACGAATGTACAAATGTGCTTTACACAATTGATGTGTATATGGATTGTTATAAGAGTTGTATGAGAGGGAGGGAGGGGAAAAAAAAGAGGACCTGATGCAAAGGGCTTAAGTGGAGAGCAAATGCTTTGGAACTGATTAGGGCAAAGAATGTACAGATGTGCTTTATACAATTGATGTATGTATATGTATGGATTGTGATAAGAGTTGTATAAGCCCCTAATAAAATGGTTTTTTTTAAAAAAGAGTTGTATGAGCCCTCAATAAAATGATTAAAAAAACCACAAAATAGAAAAAAAAAGATAGAGCTCTATATACAAGAGCAACTGAATATTGAGAAAACATCCCAGACCAGTCTAGATCAAGTCCATTAAATCCGATATTAGCCCTTATGACCGATACCAATCTATAAAGTCCTCTTCAGATTCACAAAACACATGTAATGACGCTGAATGCAGGAAGATCATAGGCCAATGGGTGGAAAGTCTTGTGGATCCAGTGGCAGTAGAGGCATATCAGTGCTGCCAGGTGTCTCCACATGGCTCCTTCAGCTCCAGGGGCAGGAGTGAGTGTGTGTTCCACCTCCAGCGAGCTATTTATCTCCTAATCACCTCCAAATGAGGTTATCAAGCTATGACCTGATTGACAAGCTAAACTCCACCTCTTCACTCTTAAGTCTTACATTGACAACAGATTATGTAACTACCACATTCAGTATATTTTCAAGGTTCATTCATGTTGTAGCATGTATCAGAACTTAATTTCTGTGTATGACTCTTTAATATTCTATTATATGTACATACCATGTTTTAAAAAATTCATTCATTTGTTGCTGGATATTTGAGTTACCTCTATCCTTTATCAATTGTGAACAATGCTGCAGTGAACACTGGTATGCATGTACCTGTTTTTAAGTCATTTGAGTGTATTCCTATTAGTGGAATTGCCAAGTCATATGATAGATAGTATGATGTTTAACTTTTTGAGGAACTACCAAATTTTCTCACAGCAGCTATACCATGTTGTGGTTCTCACCAGCCACAGATCAGGGTTTCTCAAAAGGAGAGACTTATCTGCACTGCAGACTCAATAACAGCTTCCTCCAACTCACAGGGAACTCTGGAGCTAAAATTATTATTACTTTTACTGCAGGAGAGTCAATTCTGACTCATAACAACCCTGTAGGACAGGGTAGAACTGCCCCTTTGGGTTTCTAAGACTAACTATTTCAGGAGTAGAAAACTTCGTCTTTCTCCTATAGAGTAGCTGTTGCTTTCAAACTACTAACCTTGTAGTAAGCGCCCCAACAGGAGCTAAAAGAGCCCATAATAGTTCTTCCATATCAGACTAAAATACCTATGATGTTGTGATGCTGCCTCAACTAGTCGCTGGATGTGAGCCCTCCAAGGATATGTCCTTGGGTGCGGAGTTCTTTGTAGCTAAGACAATCTATGAAGAGGTGTCAGCTGGAATTGTCCACCGACAGTATGCCCAGCAGCTGGGACAATTCTTCTTTGTCACCATAAAAGACAACAGAAAGATTATGTAATTCTGTAATAATTATTTGTTTTTAAAGAACTTCTCATATCTTTTAAGCTTTACATAATCCTTTTTGGTCTTAATCATAAAAGATTGCCTATATTTTCTCTGAGCCTTTAAAATCTGCTTTTCTTAATGTTAGGCAACATGGAAGACGGGAGTGACATGGATTAGGCCCCTCCCACTACATAAAGAAATAGGAAATAAAAACAATAACCAAAATTTAACACAACAGCAAAGCAGTAAGTAAATGCTTATATGTGGGCTGCATGTGAGGGGTGATATGGAGGACATAACGGGGTGGGGCCTGGGGATCTACTGATCATATGATGAAGACATATACGCTTGGTCAAAATAATGGAGCTGAAATGGATTCTTTTGCATAATTCTCCAAGCTCAAAGGGCTACTCTAATAGATAAAAGGCAAGAGAATTTACCGTACTATTTTCCAACTCATTCCATGTACCAAACCACCATCAACACTCGTGAACATGAAAAAAAATCACAGAAAAGGAAATGTAGGTATCTAACCCAGTTGAAATACACAGGATGCAAATGGACAACATCTGTGGGAAGAGGTGATGGCTAAACAGTATTTGAAGCCAAAATGACCAGCAGCCAAAATGACAGGGACTTACTGTGGAACAGACCATCAATTGCTCATATGTAAGTTCAAGGTGAAGACAAATCATAATAGTCTATGAGATCCAAAGTATGACCTTGAATTTTGAGATATCTCAAGAATAGTTCTGATGTATTAAACACTAAAACCAGAAATACATAGAAAGGAGCAGCCAGAAATTGAAGCTGGATTCAAAAGAGGACCTAGCACAAAGAAGCTCTTCGCTGACATCAAATCGATATTGGCTGAAAGCAAAGAATACCAGAAAGTTGACTATAAAAAGACAATGAACTGTGTCGATTATTAAAAAATGATGACTAACACTGAGAAGCATGGGCACACTTCAGTGAGCCCATGCAGCATTTGTACATGGTCCACGAGGTTGTCATTGGAACCGAACAAGGAAATATTGCATGGTTTAAAGTCAGGAAATGTGTGTGTTGAAGTTGTAAAGATGAAACTTTCTACTTCTGTAAAGAGTTACAGTCTCAGAAACTCACAGAGGCAGTTCTACCATGCCCAATAGTGTCTCTATGAGTCAGCATCAACTCAGTGGCAGTGAGATTGGATTTTTGGTATTCAATCTGTGTGCTTAACAAATAGAATGTGACATCAGAATTGGAAGAAGGCTTGTTAACAACTTTTAAAATTTAAATGACAAACCTTGCTTGCTAAAAGCAAGGAAGACTTGAAGCACTTGGTGTTGAAAGTCAAGGATTGCAACCTTCAGAATGGATTATAACTCAATGTAAAGGGGGAAAAATCTTTAAACTCAACCAACAGACATTATGATAAATGGAGAAAAGATTAAAGATGTCAAGGACTTCAGTTTGCTTGTATTCATATTCAATGGTCATGAAAGCAGCAATCAAGAAATCAAATGAATTGCATTGGGTGAAGCAATCAGATGACTTTTTTAATGTGTTGATTACCGTAAGGACTAAGGATGTTAGGTAAAGGATTGAGGTGCACCTGACCCAAACCATGGTCTTTTCGACCGCTTTATATGCATGTGAAAATTGGACAGTGTGTAAGGAATATCAAAGAATGAATGCATACAAATGATGGTGTTGGCCAAATAATATGGAAAATACTATGAACAATCGAAGAATAAGCAAATCCCTCTTGGAAGTAGTCTACCCAGAGTGCTCATGACAAGGGTGGATCTTTGTCTCATGTACTTTGGACACGTTATCAGGAGAGATTAGTCCTTGGCAAGAACATCATATTTGAGAAAGTAGAAGAGCAGCAAAAAAGAGGAAGGTCCTCAAGGCGATAGACTGATGCAGCGGCTACTATGATGGGTTCAAACATAGCAACAGCTGTGAGGATAGTGCAGGGCTGGGCAGTGTTTCCTTCTGCTTTACATAGAGCTGCTATTTGTTAAGACTGACCCGACAATGCCAGCAACAACAACAAGATTTATAGAAGATATTATCAGTGTAGAAATTCTCAAAGAACTCACAAAAAAATTCTAAGAGCTAATAAGTTCAGAAAAGTTACACAAAACAAGGAACAATAATTAGTTGTATTTATATGCCCTAGCAAAGAGCAATTCAAAAAATTAAGAAAATAATCTAAATCCAATAACATTAAAAAGTATAAAATATTTCTGAATAAATTTAGCTAAGGAAGTGCAAGAGAAATTGAACAAGAAAGTTAAAGTAAACCTAAATAAATGCAAAGATATCTGATATCCATGGATTGGGAGACTTCATATTTTTAAGATTGACAATGTACCCAAATTGAACTACATATGAATTACAATCCCTTTCAAAATTCCCCAAAGCTTTGTTTGGCCCATTACTAAACAAGTTGGTCCTACATTTCATAAGCGATAGCCTGGTACCTTGAATAGTAAAAACAATCTTTTAAAAAGAAAAGCAAAACTAGAGGACTGACCATTTCCTGACTTCAAACACTGTCAAGCTGCTGCAGCCATCAAGACAGTGCTTCCATCGTGAGGGTTATCTAGACAGCTTGACAGCTACAGTAGAATTAGGGGTTTTCCAACAAACTTTCTGAAACCGCTTTATATGGCTATGATCAGCTGATTTCCTTTAATTGTAGAATTATTTTCTTGCCATTTTAACCAGATGGTAGTTGGGTATATGGTATTCATACTTGATCTTTATATTTCGTTAATAAAGGAAGTTTTAAATAGATGATGGCTGGTTATGTTTACAGAAAACATAGTCTAATTCATTAATGCTGGCTTCAATTTTTCCTTAGCGAGAAAAATTCATCCACCCTTTTAATAAAACTGAAATATTGGTATGCGTTTGTTTTCACACTTTGAAACAACATCCTGGCAGTCATCCACCTTAACTTCCAGATATACCATCTTGCCATACTTTTCAGAGAGGACCACCGCCATTTGACTAAGAAGCCAAGAACTCTGAGTTTATCTCCAGAATTGTTCAAAATGGCTTGAATATGTTCCTTGCTGTCAGTCTCCTTCACCATTTTGGTTGATGGTGCTCATGAGCAATGGAAAAAATAGAAGAAGTAGACACAAACTATAGACAGAGGTTGGACCTAAAATCAGTTGATTTTTGACAAATGTACCAAGACTACTTGAGACTAGTCTTCAACAAGTGATATTAGGAAATAGAGAAATCCACCTGCAATGAATGAATGAATGCATGCATGAATTAATAAATGTGGAGATTTGGTTCATGCTACAAAGCAAAATGAACTCAAAATTATCAAAGGCTAAAAATTAAGGTCTGAAACTCTAAAATTTGAAGAATTCATAAGAAGAAATCTTTGTGACCTGGATTGGCAAAAGATTATTACATGTGATGGTTTTATAACAAACAACAAAAATAGATCAATCTCATCAGAATCAAAATTCTCTATCAAGGAGCCCTGGTTGTGCAGTGTTCATGAGTTGGGCTGCCGATCCCCACGGTCCATGGTTTAGTATCACCAGCCACTCTGTGCTTTAGATTCCCCAAGAAGCCCACAGGGGCAATCCTATCCTGTTCTTTTGGGCTTTTAGGAATTGGCATCGACTCAATAGCAGTGAGTTTAGTTTGATTTTGGGAGATCAAGTAAGTGAAAAGTGAACCCACAAAATGGGTGAAAATGCTTACAAATCATATATCTGATAAGGGTCTAGTATCTAGAATAGATGAATTGACACAGTGGCTGCATCAATGGGCTCAGGCATAGGAACAACTGTGAGGATGGCGCAGGCTCTGCAGTGGCTCCTTCTGCTGTGAATAGGGCTGCTATGGGTAGTTGACTCGATGGCATCTAACAACAACAACTAGAACACTTACAACTAAACTCACTTAAAATGTGAGGAAAGAACCTGAATAGGCCAGATTAAATAGGATATACAAAGGGCCAAAAATCACATAGAAAGATATTTACTATTCTTAATCATTAAAGAAAGGTGAATTAAAACTATAGTGACATACCACTTTGTATGCACCAGACAGTCATAACTAAAAATAGATAGAAAGAAAACAAATTTCAATAGAGGGTGGAAGAATTGGAATTCTCATGAGTTGCCAATCGGGGGGAAATATGATAAAATTTCTTGAGAGACCAGTTTGGTGGCTCTTCAAAAACTCACAGAATAAGCATATAATACAGAAATTCTTCTAAGTGTATAATGACAGAGACCCAATGAGCTGTGGGAAGATATCAAGTACATCATACGTGAGAAAGCAAAAGGTCACTAAAAAGACAGGAAAGAAAGAAAAGATTAAATAGGATGTCAGAAAAGACTTCAAAAGTTGCTCTTAACCATGGAGTAGCTAAGGCACATGGAAGAAATGATGAAGTCAAAGGACTGAACGGAACATTTCAAAGGGCAGCTTGAGAAGAAAAGCAAAATATTACAATGAAATGTGAAAAGACTGAGAATTAGAAAACCAAAAAGGAAGAACACATTCACTCAGCATGTCTTAAACTGAAAGAGCTCAAGAAACATTCAAGCCTTGAGCTCAATATTGAAAGATTCCAGGGGCAAAGCATCACAATAAGATGGAAAGAATACGCAGAGTTGCTGTACCATAAAGAACTAGTCAACATTACACAATTTCAGGAGGTGGCATATGAGCAAGAACCAATGGTGCTGAAGGAAGAACTTCAAACTGCACTGAATGCATTAGCCAAAAACAAGGCTCCAGGAATTAATGGGATAACAATGGAAATGTCTCAACAAGCTGATGAAACACTGGAAGCACTCACTCACCTATGCCAGCAAATTTGTAAGAGAGCTACTTGGTCAACGGACTGGAATAACTCCACATTTGTACCCATTCCAAAGAAAGGTGACCCAACACAATGCTCAACTATAGAACAATATCATTAATGTGACAGGGAAGTAAAGTTTTGGTTAAGGTCTTCTAATAGCAGTTGCAACCATCGTTTTAGGTCAGATTCAGAAGAGGATGTGGAACAAGGTATATCATTGCTGATGTCAAATGGATCCTAGCTCAAAGCAAAGAATACTAGAATAATATTTACTTGTGTTTTATTGACTATGCCAAGGCATTTCATTGTGTGAATCATAACAAACTATGGATAGCCTTCAGAAGAATGGGAATTCCAAAGCATTTCATTGTACTCTTGCAGAACTTGTACCTGGATCGAGAGACAGTTGTGTGAACAGAACAAAAGAATACTGCATGTTTTTCCATCGGGACCGGAGTGAGTGTGTGTCAGAGTTGTATCCTCTCACCAGACTTTTTCAATCTATATGCTGAGCAAAACATCAGAGAAGCTGCACTATATGTAGAAGAATGTGGCATCAAGATTGGAGGTAGGCTTTTGAGCAACTGGCGATATGTGGATGACACAATCTTGTTTGCTGAAAGTGAGGACTCGAAGCCCTTGCTGATGAAGATCAAGGGTTGTAGCCTTTAGTATGGATTACGACTCAATGTAAAGATGACCAAAATCCTCACGACTGGACCAATAGGTAACATCATGATAAATACAGAAAGGGTTAAGGTTGTCAAGGATTTCTTCTTGCCTGGATCCACGATCAATATTCATGGAAGCAGCAGTCAAGAGATCAAAAGAAGTTTCATTAGGTAAATCTGTTACACAAGACCTCTTCGGAGTAGTGAAAAACAAGGATGTTCCTTTGAGAACTAAGGGGAGCCAGACCCAAAGCATCGTGTTTTCAATTGCCTCATATGCATGCGAACGTGGGTATTGAGTAAGGAAGACTGAAGAAGAACTGATGCATTTGAACTGTAGTGCTGGAAAAGAATATTCAAGGAACCATAGACTTCTAATAGGACAAATCCATCTGTCTTGGAAGAAGTAAGGCCAGAACATTTTTTTGACATAGTGCCAAAGGATGAGTCCCGCAGGTTGCTGAAGATAATTCAAAAATGGTTTTTGCAGTACATCAACAAGGAAGTGCCAGAAACTCAAGCCAAATTCACAAGACGCCATGGACTGAGAGATAGCACTGCTGACATGAGATGCATCTTGGCTGAAAGCAGAGAATATAAGAAAGATGTTTACTTGTGTTTTATTGACTAAGCAGAGGCATTAGACTTCGTGCTTCATAACAAATTAAAATTAAACTTAAGACTGTGCTCAAATAGATCCTCTTCATAGAGTAGGATTGTGCATGATTTAAAATCAAGAAAGGTATGTGTGAGGGTTTTAGCTTTTTTACCATATTCAATCATATGTTGAATAAATAATCCAAGAAATTGGACTACGTGAAGAAAAATGCAGAATTGAGATTGAGAGAAAGTTCATTAAGAATCTGTAATATGTAAATGACACAATCTTGCTAGCTGAAGGTGAGGACAATTGAAGCACACCTCAACATTAAAAAAAATTAGGCAACTGACTAATAAGCAACATCATGATAAATGCAGAACATACAGAAGCTGTCAATAATTTCATTTTACTTGGGCCCACAATCAATATCTGCAGAAGTAGCAGTCCAGAAATCGAAAGATGCATTGCTTTGGAGAACAACTGTAAGGATGACTCAGACAGGGCCGGGTTTTGCTCTGTTGTACACAGGGTCATTATGAGTCTGAGCTGACTTGATGGCATCTAACAACAACAACAATTCAGGCAAAAGGAACACCATGTACAAAGACAAAGAGTGAGCATACTTGTGGAAACATCGTATGACAAGAGGCAGGAATGCAGAAGGGAGGAGAGAAAAAAAAGAGAAGGGATGTAGAGGGCCTCATAATTTCGGAGAAGAATTTAAACTGTTAGTTCTAAATAAGACTTTAGTTTTAGAACAGTCATGGCGGTTTCTTGGGAAGGATGAAATATAAGGAAGCGGGGCTGCTTACAAAGGTCAGTTAGAAGGCTCTCAGAAGTCTGGATGAGATGTGAGGTATACAGATGTGGTATGTGGATGATGACAATGGTGTGCAAAAAATGAACACAGAAACATAACAGATTTGATTCATTATTTCAAAGACATAGGAACCACCTCAAAGAACCTCAATGAAAAGTAGGGAAGGTTTTGGCAATGGTAAACAAATCATGGAAAAGCAGAAGTGGTGGCATGACAATGTCTGGATTGGCCAGATTCTCTTTCTGTATTTGTTCTCATCTCTGCTTATCTCTGAAAGTTCAGTGTTCACTTTTTCAAGCCTGATAGGGCAGAGGACCGATGGGTGCCTCCGAACTCATGTTGCTGCAGTTTCTTGTTAAAGAAGAAGGAGACCATCTCTGTCTTCCAAATTTGAAATCGACTAAGAATGTAGACTCTCAAGACAGACTGGTTAGCTGGGATTGAATCATATGCTCGTGTATGGGCTCATCTCTGTGGTCAAAGGCAGAAGTACTTTTTTAAAGAGGCATACCCATGGCACGGCATATATGTAGCTGGTCCAATTAGCTGGGGAATTGTGGAGTAAGCCAAGAAAAACTCTTACTTTTATCTTGGGTGACTGGGAAGATATTAGAGTCATTTTCTGAGACAGAAAACAGAAGAGTAGAAAGAAATTTGGAAGAGAAAAAATACTGAGTTCAGATTTGTGTATGGTGAATATTGAGCACATAGGACATCCAAATTGAGATTCCTAGGGGGAGAAAAAAAACAGTTGAGTTGGGAAGACGTTTGGAAATTGTCATGTTTGAGATAGATGGTCATGACAGATCCAGACTGGATGGAAGCTTCCATAGGGAATGAAGAGTGAGAAAAGATGTGGGCTGAACGGAATACTGAGTGTACCAAAATCTAAGAGGGTCAGAAAAAAACCCAGGAACCACAGGAAGGAGAAAACCATCAGGGAATTATATTAGCATATGAATTCTAATACACAATATTTGGAAGCGCTGGCTTAGTGGGATAAAAACAAACTGGCAGAAGAATGGAAGGAAGAAGACCTGTTCCCTAGCGCCGTCACAAGCTCGATAAGGGGACAAGATGACTAGAACATATCAGTTCATAAATGAAGTCATGTGTGAAGGTGTCACAATGAGTTTAGGCAGGAGGGAGGGCACTGTGGGTCAGGAGAGTCAGAGGATGCAACATTACAAAAGATCCTCAACATGGATCACAGTTGAAGAGTTGGATGGCGTGTGGGGGGGGGGGGGATGACAAATAGGAGCATCTCATACCCAAAGGAGGAATGACACCATCAACATTCAGGAACTACGTTGACACTGGGGACTAGTAAGGGATCCCTTGGGAGGGTCAATTCAGACTGAACAGTGCTTCATTCCGTTGGACAGAGGGCCTCTGTGAAGTTGGATGTAGGGTCACAGCAAGAACGAAAACCCAGAGCCCACAGAGAGAGCCTTGAATAGCGAGTTAAGGCGTCAATAGTAGGTTACTAGGTATCCTGCACAGGTTTTAGAGTCTCCCTACAGGAGATTGTCCGGTGCTTTTGTTTCTAATCATTTTCCTTCCAAACATCCTTGTCAGGTTAGTCCTTGGTGACTTTGAGTGAACATTAGGTACGAGGCTTGGACACTTTTGGTATCTGGGACGGTTCACAAGTGCTCTCCAGCAGGTAGTTAAGCTGTCTTTTCTTCATTTCTGTTCCTTCCAGTTATATCCCTCAGGGTAGGGACCATGCAAAACAACTCCGCACTCTCCTTACGCTTATATTCTGAGGATGCTTATAGAGTTTCCGTAGTCCCTCTGCCTCGAGCTTAGCCAAGGCATACATGTTTCCTTCTTTTAATCTCTCCCTCTAAATCATTCCCTCTGGCCCCTTAATCATCCTAATTGCTCTTCGCTCAACTGCAGCCGGCTCATTATGCGCATCTTCCTTGTGATGCGATGGGGAACATAGCATTCCACGTGTGGTCTCGCTAGACCTATAGATTTCCTCCTACTTCCATCATCCGATGGCACCGCTCCTGTTCGCCTGCCACTCCCCACGGTAACCAGTCCCCGTTTCTCCACAGGTTATCCTCTCATTTCCAGGTGGCCTGTTCCAAAGCTTGGAACCTCCCCACCCGCTTCCATCCCAGGGGGTCTCGGACTGGGGAAGGTGGCCTGGGATCCGCCCGCCGAGTATCTGTGGAAAATCGCAGCTAAGCTTGCACAAGTCAGCGTTGGACGGCGAGAGGCCCTTGAGTGCCCAGAATGAAAGGAGGCTGCGGCCTGCCACGAGCTCTCTGGCAAGTGGAGCTTCCACAGCCTGACAGAAGGTGCACCTCGGAGTCTGCCTTTCTGTTTCCAATTATCCTTTTTATCTCAGCTCTAGCCCCTCTCCTTACCTAAGTGTTTTCATAGCTCTCAGCCATTACTGGTTAGCTTTGGGAGGATAAATGTGAGACAAATTATAAAGATCCTGTTTCAAGATGTGTTATCACCTTGTGAATAGAAACCCCAGAAGCCTGAGTCTTTTGAAAGCTCTATTTTTTTTAAGGTTTTGTAGAAAAAAAGGGGGAGGAAAATTCTCTGCACCTCTAAGGATGTGGTGGCAGAGGTTAAATTGCCTTTGAGAAAGCCACATGTTTGGATTTCAGTGGAGGTTGACATGGCAACCCACCTGAGGCTTCCTCCAGGGCCTCCGAAGGAGACAAAACCCCAGACAGAGGTGGTGCTGGCGGGGTGGCAGATCCCACCGACCCCCGCTGGATTGCCCGTGGGCGCAGAAAAGGGAAACTGAGGGAGTCAGACTGGCTGCGGGGGTGGGGGTGGGGGGTGGGGGGGGGAGGTGGAGGGGCGGGTGTGGGGGGTAGATCCGCCATTGGGAAGTGAATGCTTTTGTTCCCAGCACATGCTGTGAGCATTTGAATCACCAGGAGCCACTGGGCTGGAGGCAACACCCCCCACCCCTGCGTAGCAGCTGGCTAGGGACCCACCTTCCCCCTACCCCACCCCCAACCCAGGAGGGCGACCTGCTGGCCTGCCTCCATGCCCTTGGCGGGAAGCAGCTCACGGTTTCCAGGAGGCAGAGAGGAGGATCTTCCAAACTCTAGCATCTCCAAACCACAGGCATACGTGCCCACGCAGCGCCCCACGCACACATGCCCCCAGTCGGTCTGCCTCTGGGGGTTCCGAGACTGTAACTCTTCAGGGCAGAAACAAGTCTCCTCTTACTGCCGCGAGGCGGCTGGTGGCTTTGAACCGCAGTGGTTAGCAGCCCAACCTGGAACACACTTGGCCAGCTGGGGACACGCACAGACTACCCAAGCTGTGCACACTGCTCACAGGGAGTTGCTTTAATCCGATTCACACGGAGACGGGAAAACGACAGTGAAAAGGGCTTTTTTGGTTTGGGGATTTTGGTTACTTTGACAGAAAGGAGATAGCAAATGAACCAGGAGACACTTTCGTCTCCCACCTTCTCATTGTCTCCATTCAGCAGGAATGGACCGTGCTCAGGCTCGTGGGATAGATTGTGTCTGTCCTTGTTGTCACAGTCTCCCAGGGGACTTCTCCTTTGGGCCCCTAAATGCCGTGGGCAAGACACCTAGGATCCCTTTCCTTTCGGATCCCGGAAGGGCCTCTTGACTTCCTCAGCCACCAACGGTCCTTCAGGTTGGTGCTAGCCATTCAAGATCAGGTTTCTCTTCACATACACAACATGCAGTTCAATTTTAATTTCAGATAGCAAATATTTCTTAGGATAACTGTGCCCCCATGTAATATATATTTTTGTATTTTACTAAATCTGGCTATTCTAGGTCAGTATGTATTTATAATATTTCTCATTCTTATTCCTGCCCGGGCAGCTATACTTAGAGAAGAAAAGGTGCCCATCCGACACAATTTCCCAATGTCCTCTTCCTCCCCCTAAAACGGATATAAATTCAGCGGCAGGCCTCATGCTCAGGTAGTTTCTGGGGACATCTGACCCCAGTGCATATAATAGCTGAGGGAGGGAAAGATGTCAAGGTGCAGTGATTGAAGTCACCTAACCCTTCCGGTGGCACTGTGAGTTAGGAGTTGAACCATTGACTGAAGAACAGTGGGCAATTTAACCCACCAGTGTCTTGGCCAGAGAAAGACGAAGAAATCTGCCTCCCATACGGCTTCCAAGCTTGAAAACCCGACGTCCTGGAGGGAATGCTGTACACAATTAACAGCACCAATAACAATAGGCTTGCTTTTGGAATTTCCAAAATATGCTACCGTTAGAACTGTGCTTTCCTTTATTGGAGGAATTTGTAAAATGCATTGTGAATAAAAGGGTTAAGTAGTTATTACCGTGCATTTTGGAAATAACAAAGTCACGCATATAACATGCACCCTGCCCTCAGAAATAAAATGTGCAAGCGAGTTGCCTGGTTGGCACAGAAACATATCACCCGTACGTTATTTACCTAACGAGACAGTAATTGACTTTTCTAAGAGGCTTCTTTAACTGGGGTTTACATTTCGGATGAATAGTAAACTCCCCAGGCCTTGCTGACAGGAGAATGTAGTTGCCTAAATAAACAAAGCTTCCATCAGGACTCAAGACCAACCCTCAGAGCACTCCGGCCCTGCCTAGCAAGGAGCATTTCCAACTCTGAAGTAATTTGTAATGTTCTAGGAAATTTTTTTTTTAAAAAAATGGATATCTCAGATACCATAAAAGGGAAAACAATGCTCTCCTTTGAAATAATAAATAGCACTTGCGGCAGAATTGCTTCAGTTTGCATTTCTGACTTATGTCTTGATAATGCTAGGTTTGCAATACCTGAGTGGTGCCGACTGCCTAGTTAGGGGAAGTCTAGTGGACCGATACAGTGGTTTTACTGTCTGCTAGAGGTTTCACATTCTTCTTCGTACATAAAGCTAACGAAGACCACCTACGCCCCCGCCCCCCAACTAGATTACCAGAGCTTCATGGGGCTGGCCTTTCAGACCCAGAGGTGGAGGGCCCCTCAGAGGGTAGAATTGGTAAGCTACCTTTGCCCAGTGGGATTCTCTGAACACCACCCTGAGGGATCCCTGGGAGAAAGATGGTGTTTCTACTCCTGTAAAAATGTACAGGCTCCAACACCCATAAGGACAGTTCTACTCTGTCCTATACAGTCACTATGAGCAGGCATCGGCTCAGTGAGTCCCATGAGTTTGAAGGGTTTTTTGAGTCAAGGACCACTAGTCCTCCAATCTCCCCAACCAAAGAGATGAAACAAACATTTCCTGACAGCATTTTGCTGTCAAGAAGCATGCATGTACTGAGGAACGCAGAAAGTTTGTTCTGCTAGGAGGTCCTGAATGCTTGCTCGCGGAGAATATTCTTGAAAGGCAGATCTCCAAACGTGCTGCTGACTCTGGCGCCTGGTGCGAGTTGGTGTGAAGCTCATTCAGTAAGGCATTCCTCTCACTACAACAGCCTGGGGGCGTCCGGACTCCCAGAGGGCCAATGGATGTTTCTCCCTGTAGATGTCATGGGCTTAGCACTTCAGGAGAGGGAGGAATGAGACTTCCTTCCAACGCATTCCTTCAACGAATACTTGTTGGCGACCTACTGGGTCCACAGCCCTCTTCGCTCGTAGAGGAGTGGGATTCTGAGACAACGGGGGTAGTGACTGGGGTGAGGGTGGGGAGGAGGGAGAGGGAACTGGTAGGAGGTTCGGAACAGTACGCCATACAAACCAGGAGTGGATCAGTCCATTCCAACGAATGGCCACCCCACGAGGATCAGAGCAAAACTGTGCATCACGGGGTTTTTGAGGGCTGACTTTTCAGGTCAGAGAGTTTTTCTTTTGAGCTGACCAGGGTTTCAGTTAGCAGCCAAGAGTGTCAGTTGTTTGACCACTCATGGCTTCTAGGGCAGGGAAGCCACTTGTATAGCCTGGCCTCTGCGTAGTGTAATCCTGTGCCTGGCACCCAGCTCAGTCAATACTGGTTGAATCTATTTGAGGATGGAGTTTCCTGAAGGATGAACTTTTTTATTATCTCAAAGGTAGCTCCTTTACACTCATTAGAAATCTCTTCTCAATACCAGTTTAGTAATGCTGTGTACTAAACAGAGCTGGGTATTTCTTGGTCGAAAACCTCATAGTGGATCAAGCTCTTGTTCTGGTCTTGGTTTGTGACGCCATGGGGGTGAGACTTGGAACATAGGCTACGTCCTATGGTAGGGAAGCAGTTAACACTTAGATGCTAACCAAAAGGCTGAGATGCTTCTAAAAAATGCTGGCCACTGAAAACTGTATAGAACCCAGTACTATTCTGATACATAACGGGGTCGCTGAGAGTCAGAATCAACTTGGTGGCAAATAATAACTGGCCCAATGAACTCATTCAAGAGCGGTTGTGACTTTTCTGAAGAAATCCGTTATCTGAGCCTGAATCCCAGTGAAATCTCAGTGAAACACAATGTGTGCTGTTTTGGGGGTTGATGGTTGAGAAGGGGAAAAAAGTAGTTTGCTAGGAAAGTGAGCATTACTCACGAGTCTTGCATCTACCCCATGGCAACATGCAAGTTGTTCCAGTCTGCTGGAATAAAGTGGATGGGCCGCTCCCCAGTCTCTGGCTGGCAAATAACAATTCTAGGAGACCCCCATCAAATCCAAATGTTTGGCAACTCATCCTCTACCACATTTTATGGAAAAGTTTGCCCAAGTGTTGGCATAAGAAACAAAGCTGCTGACTAGTCCAACAATTGGTTATTTATTGAATCCATCCTGTGAGTACATTCCATAGTGCTTAATGTGGTGGGAGGTGGGGAAGAAAGAGACTCCTTTGGGCCTGATTGTGCAGAGCTCGCCTGTACAAGGACTTGACACACGAAACATTTAAGAACCGTTACGTGAAAAGTGCTGTGGAGAAGGCCAAGCAGGGTATGGGCCAAAGGAGCTGGACCAGCAGAAGGAACTTGAGGAGAGAGTGATAATAACTAGTTGCCAACACTGTCCTAGGAGCCCCGGTAGTGGAGTGGTTGTGCATTGGGCTGTGATCCTCACGCTGGGCAGTTCAAAACCACCAGCAGCTCCACTGGAGAAAGACTGGGCTCTCTACTCCCGTCCACAGTTACAGTCTCAGAAACCCACAGGGGATCACTATGAGTCAACATTGATCGATGGCAGGGTGTCTGATTCAGTGGCAATGTGCTGCATAGACTGGGCAGGTTGTATTTGGGCGATTGTTTCTCCTGTTTTATAAATGAGGAAACCTAAGTCTTAAAGAAGTTGAGTCCTTGCCCAAGGTCACTGTATAAGGAAACAGCAGCAGTGGGATGGAAACATTTCTCTAGGAGAAGGTAAGAAGAGGAGTGGGTGGAAATTCTAGTTTATTGGTGGTGGGGGGAGTCCCCCTCCCCCTTGTCTCATTTTTAGAGTGTGAATAATAATACCTACCTTTGAGAATTGTTAGGTGGGATAAATGAGAGCGTTTGTGAATGTTCCAGACACTGCCTGGTGCTCAGTAGGAAGTCAGACCGCACTGGTGGGAAGCGGGGGTGAGGACAGACATCTCATAGAAGGAACTGTGACATGACTAATGGGGAGAAGGGGGAAATGACCTTGGAAAGGAAAAGGGACCCAGTTTATAGAGGACCTTAAAACCTAATAGACTGAGGGTAGAGACGGATGTGTTAGTAGATACTTAAAGCAACATTATTGGCTCTTCTGGTTTTAAAAGTAATATACATATAAATATTTGGGGGGACCCCCCAAGGACACTGCTAAATTGAAAATAAAATAATCCCACCGCCCAGAGATAATTGCTTGTGATCCTTTCTCCTTTTACTACCTTCCATTAGGATCCTAACTTTGAGAAATGTTGGCAACAAAAGGTACAAATATGTAGAGTTGATTACATAACATAATCATAAAAACATATCGACTCATTTTATCTATCTTTACTATTATATATTTATCTATATATAAATGTTCTCTGCTCTGTATACATATATGATATAAAACACTTTTGTCTATAAAAGTATATCAATTTTTCTTTATGATTACACTATATAACTTCTGCTTTTTGAGGTTTTGTTGTGAACATTTTCTTCAACACTCAATGATATCAGGAAAAAAGGTTTTGAAGGCTTAGAATAATGACAACATGGAAGTACAATAATACATTTAATGCTTTCTTTATTATTGGCTATTTGTAAGGCCCCAATCTTACTATATTAGAAATACCACTGTGATAAATATCCTTATACATAAAACTTTAAATTAATTTTAAAATTCTTTATTATTTCATTAGGCTGTAATCCTAGAAATAGATACACAAGGTCAAAGAGTATACCTGTTTTTAAGGCTCTGGATTCATATTGCCAAACAGCTTTCCAGCAAGGCTGAAGTAGTTTAGACTCAGCGATGTACACTCAGTTGATTCACCAGCCAAGCAGAAGAGTGGCTATTCTATGGAACACTTTCCAGCAAATGAATGCTATTTTTTAAAACTTTTTCAATCTGATAGGAAACAATACCTGTTTTAACTTATAACTTTTGGATGATAAACAAGGCAAAATATATTCCCATAGTTTTTTGATCATTTATATTTATTCTCTCTTTGCTTCCTCAACCATTACTCTAGAGCAGTTCCTTTCTAAAGATATTTCATGTGAGCCAGGTAGGACTGTTTACATTTTCTAGTGAGTACAATTAGAAAGTTAAAAAATAAAAAGTGCAGCATAAGTGTTAATAATAAAGGTCTTAATAATAATAAAATTTATTTAACCAATCATATTCAAAATATCATTTTAGCATAGCTATGTTAACCTTTTGTCTTTCATAATGTGCTATTAATTACCCTATTTTGTTTATTCTATTAACCCACTCCACTTATATTAAATGTTGTCATTTCTCCTTTTTGTATTATTTTTCACATTTTTTATTTACCCTAATACAAAATAACTTTTGGTTTACTGTGTTTTTACATGTATTAAGTATTTTTCCACCTGTGGGATCCCTCTGGGCCATCTTATTAGGCACACTATGTGCATTATATGTGTGAGCAAGTGTTTGCATCTTGTCTTTTTTGTGACCTTTTGCTTTCTTTATGTATGATATTCTTGATGACACCTCACGCCTCATGAGGTCTTCTGTCATTAATTTCCAATGTGTCAAATCTGTTCTTGAGATAGTCTCAGAATTCAGGTGGGATATCTTCCAGGTCCTATTTTGGCTTGCATGGACTTGTTCAACCTGAAGTCACATATCAGCGGTCGACTGCTCCACAGTGAGCTCCTGGCCTGGTTTTAGTCATTGATATCAAGCTTCTCCATGGTCTCTTCCCACAAATATAGCCAACTTGATTTCTGTGTATTTCATCTGAGAAAAGTCCACGTGTATAGCAGCCTTTGTGTTATTTTTTTAAGGCATTTGTGATAAAGAAGTTTGGTCTTGAAAAATTCTATCATGTGATTTCTAGTTTTGACTACCACCCAGGCCATATGTTTCAACTTTTATGTTCCAATCATCGGTAGTTATCATTGTATTTTGATTGCATGTTAGATCAATTTCAGACATTGGTAGAAGTCTTCATTTTCTGCATCACTCGCCCTAGGGATTGGTGCACACATTTGAATAGTAATTATATTGCCTGTATTTCCTTGAATGCAGGTAGTATTTAGCCTATCGCAGACAACATTGTACTACAAGATAGATCTTGAAATGTCCTTTCAGAGGAATGCAGTGTCATTCCTCTTGAGTCTGTTATTCTCAGCGTAGTAAACCATATGACTCTCTAATTCAAAACGGCCAGTACCAGCCCATTTCAGCTCTCTACAGCCTCGGATATAGATCTCTGTGTGTTGTGTTTTGTTTTTAATGGCTTCCATTGTCCTAGATTCATGCTTTGTACATTCCAAATTCCAATTGGTGTTTCCAGTTGTGTGTTCCCATTTGATTTGTGCTTCATCAGCAAATGTAGGTCCTGAAGACTCCACTCCCCAGGCTTTACTCCATCTATGTCATCATGGCCAACTCTACGTTGAGAAGGCAGTTCTTCATTCATATTTTGAGTGGCTTCCAACCTTACAGGCTTATCTTCTAGCACTCTCTCGGACAGTGTGCTGCATCTGTTCATGAAGGTTCCAGTGGATAATTTCCCTGAAGTGGACAGCCTGTTCCTTCCTATCCCTTAGTCTGGAAGCTCTGCTGAAACCTGTCCATTTTGGATGACCCTGCTGGTATTTGAAATACCAGTGACATTGTCTCCAGTATCACAGCAACACACAAGCCAGCACAGTACAACAAACTGACAAACAAGGGGATGGCATAGTCTGGGGAGTCCTGATCATTTAATCTTATCTGTTAAATGGGTCTTATTTCTTATCACTTGTCTTCCTTTTATATGGCAGTTGCTCCCATTTTCTGAGTTCCTAATTTTGGTCTAATATGAATTTCGGTTGAGACATAGCTGAAATATGAGTTAAGTAATTATTCTGAAGTATCTTTTGAATACTGAAGGCATCTGAGTTGCACAGTGGGGTAAGGCTTGGGCTGCTGACTGCGATGCCTGAAGTTCTCCTTAGGAGAAGGATGAGGCAGTCGGTTCCAATAAAGATTTAAAGTCTCAGAAATCCCATGGACCAGTTCTCCTCTGTCCTACAGGGTTGCTTTGAGTCAGAACCGACTAAACTCACTGCCATCGAGTTGATTGATGCCAACTCATAACGACCCTGTAGGACAGACTAGAACTGCCTTGTGAGTTTCTAAGACGAATGCTTTGTGGGAGTAGAGAGCCTATTTCTCTCTCTCAGAACCACTGATAGTTTCAAACTATAGACCTTGTGCCTAGCAACCCAATGTGTAACCATTATGCCATCATGGCTCCTGTTATCTTACACTAAATACTCAATAAACATTGTCTGAATGAACCTATGTATATATCCTAGAGTGGCTTTCTGTTACTGCTATCCACGAATTACAATTTAGTCAATAACGAAATTTTCCATCAATATTTCTCCTTGAGTAGAATAGCAGAGATAACTAGAGACCTGCATGATATTTTTGTTCTTGTAAATCTGCCTTTTACCCTTTGATACTGGTCTTGTGTCACTTCCTTTAAATGAACTTTAACAATCTTATATGTATTTTTTACATTTGAATATTTTTTCAGGATGTGTCAATATTTGGGGTTCCATTCATCTTCTCAAATTTACTGTCCAAAGACAACTATGTGCAGTTGCTAGTCTGCTTTCCTAGAGGACAGATTTGCTGTACTTTTTCCAGTCAGCTATCTGGGTCTGAACAGATGGTGGGATTGACTCAAAGGCAGTGTGTTTACTACGCACCAATTAGGACCAAGTTCATTGTACGTAAGAGTAGCAACAATGACAGCAAGTTACAAAAGGCAGATCTTTATTCCTCCCTTGCATAAGAGCCCAAAGACATGTAATCCGTGGCTGATATGACAACTATGCTCTATAAAGTCCTCAGGACCATAGGCTCATCTCAGCTTACCATTCTCAGCATTCCTGAGACTATGGCCTTCATTCTCTGCAGCCATGAGAAAACTAGGCAGCAGAATGGAGAAATGATAGAAATAAAAGAGAAAACAAAGAGAATGCACCAACTATCCTGTCAAGAGACTTACACCTATTCCACTGGCCAGTGGTGTGAGAGCTGTTGTATTCACTGCTAGGTACAGACCTGAATTTCTCACAGGGCACAGGAAATGGGGAAGAAATCACCATCTTTTGAATCTGTTCAAATTCAGTGGCAAAAAGTATGTGAGTCTGTAGAGCATTTCTCAATTCAATTCTGTGGTTGTATTGTCCATGGACTCTTCTCCCAGGGTTTAAAAATTAGTTGGTTGCCAACATTTTTTTTTTTTAGTTTTTTTTTCCTCTGATCATAGAGATTTTAGCTCGTGGGAGAGGCTACATTAGGAACTGTTAATCAAACACCACATGTTTTCCTCTGTGTTAATAATTAAGTTTTGACTGGCAGCTGAGAGAATGAATGTCATGACTTAGAAGGGTGCCCAATTCTACAGAAGATGTTTTGGAATGGTGTAAGGGTGGGAGTTGTTGTCTAGACAATTGCCACAACCCAAGTCTGGGCTTTCTTACTAGGCTGGGGACACCAGGAATGAAGCAGCTAGTGTACATGTACCAAACAACACCCCGCAACGAAAACACTGGGTCTCTAAAATAACGACAGCAGCAGCAACAACAACTGCACATAACAGATGAAAAAGAAAGGATTGGCTTTAAATTCTTTCACCTGATTAAAAAAAAAGCAATTGGAAGTCTAATTGATTGGAAAGCTTTTGGGACATGCTGAGTTATAAAAAAAAATTACTTGCACTTGTGTGTTCTAACACAGGGACTAGTAAAAAAAACAAACCCCAAACAGATCTATTTATCTCATCTGCTTTACAGATGAGTTGTACACATGTTATGGGTCACAAAAATAGTTGTACCTTTTGAGGTTTAATTGCAGAATTGAGCATACAGGTTTGTGGAGGTAGTAACATTTGAGATTTTCTCAATAATTATGTACTGAGGACTGGCTATTCACAGAGGAGAAGAAAACATGTTGGTAGAATGTGTGGGGATTATGTTAAGACAATACTGTGAGAAGCCTAAAAGGTTAAAAAGAGCTATGGACTGATTAACACTAAATGGCATGAATCTAGAAGGGTCGTATAAGTTCAGAGGTGGATTTTTTTTAAAACTGGGAACAAAAGAAGATGCTGAACAACGGTTGACCTAGTGTCCAAAACACGCTAGAGTGAAAACGCACAGGATGCCACCGAAGCATGTTGAAGACCTGACTTTAAAGGATTCAGAAAAGTGTGAGCAAAGTGAATGAAGTTGAGATGTTTAAAGCCTGGATAAGGGATCATAGGTCTGTTGAAAGAACGAGGCAAGGATACAGATAGCAGCCCAAGAGGTTGGGATCACAGAGGGGATAGAATGGCTTATGGTGAGGTGTCTAAACTACTGATATCACAGTTACGGTTGATATTGAGGTCTGAGAGAAGAACTTGTGAAGTACAAGGGGAATACCATCCCCCCACAAAAAAACCAGCATTTCCCCGCCAAAGCTATGTATTTAAATTTTTTTTTTTACAAAACAAACTTATCACCTTCAAAGTACTTTTCATTACACTTAATGCATTTGTCAAATCTGCAATTCCATTCTTGGAAACATTTTTTGAACTCATCTGTTTGGATAGCTGACAGCATGTCCCTCGTTTTTCCCCTCACCTCGTATTACATTGTCAAATCACCATACTTTCATGTCCCTCTTCATTCAAGGAAACAAAAAGAAGTCGCACAGAAAGTGGTCAGGTGAGTAAATTTGAAACTTGAGGTTTTCTTATAGCGCTGTCCTTGTAAGCTATGTTCAACCTCACAGTAGTTTCTGTGGCATTTTTCCCAGAGCAGAAACATTTCACAGCCTCACGTTGTTCTCTTAAAGTAGCCATCACAAAAATCGAGGTTTGATTGAAACTGCTCTTATGAAAAAATTCCCTGTGATCAGAGAGAACTTCCCAGGCGACACCACTGGGTGCACTAACTCAGAACGAGTTGCTGGATGCTCACCTGGCAGGAAAATGAGTGCAACAAACACTCCATTCCACACAGCGAAATTGTTTTTCTCTGGAGGGTTCTCCCTTCTATGAAAAGTTTCCCACATAGATGCAGATGTCTTCCAGGACTCTGGAGGTCAAATCTTGGTCCCATTAACTAGTTTTAAGATTCAGGGGCAAGGTAGTTCACTTCTCTTTCCTTATCTGTAAAACCCACCACTTCTGTCAGTTTATCATACTGTGGTGGCTGGCATGTAGCTGTGATTCTGGAAGCTGTGTCACTAGTATTTCAAATATCAGCAAGGACCCAAAGTGAACAGGTTTTAGCAGAGCTTCCAGACCAAGGAAAAGACAATGAACAAGTAATAGTCTCTCTACTTCTAAGGAATTAGCCATTGAAAACCATATGAATAGCATTGAAATATTGTCAGAAACTGAAAACCTAGAAGACTAGAAGGACTTGACTAGAAGGAGAATGTTGTCAGAGGCAGTGCCAGAAGATGAGCCCCTCACGTCAGAAGGCACTCAAAATATGACAGAGGAAGAGCTACCTTCTCAAAGTAGAGTCGACCATATTTATGCCCAATCCAAAGAAAGGTTATCCAACAGAAAGCTCAAAATATAGAACAATATCATTAATATCACACGCAAGCAGCATTTTGCTGAAGTTCATCCAACAATGGTGTGGCAGTTCATTGACAAGGAGCTGCCAGTGGTTTAGCTGGATTCAGAAGGGGATGTGGAACAAAGGATACCATTTGTGATGTTAGCTGGATCCTGGCTGAAAGCAGATAACACCAGGAATATGTTTCCTTGTGTTTCAGTGACTATGCCAAGGCATTCGACTCTGTGGATCACAACCAACTTATGGATAGCCTTGAGAAGATAAGAATTCCAAAATACTTCATTGTGCTCTTGGGAAATCTGTACATGCATCGAGGCGATTGTGTGAACAGAACAAGAGAATACTGCATGTTTTCAAATCAGGAAAGGTGTGTATCAGGGTTGTAACCTCTGATATATATGTATTCAATCGATTTCTGAGCAAATAATCAGAGAAGCTGGATTATATGAAGAAAAATGTGGCATCAGAATTGGAGGACGATTATTAACAACATGAGATATGTAGATGACACATCCTTGCTTGCTGGAAGTGAAGACAAAGCATTTGCTGATGAAGATCAAGGTTGCAGCCTTCAGTATAGATTACAGCTCAATGTAAAGAAAATAAAAATCCTCACAACTTGACCAATGGGTAACATCATGAAAAATGGAGAAAATATTGAAGTTGTCAAGGATTTCGTCTTGCTTGAATTCATGTTAAGTGCTCATGGAAGCAGCTGTCAAGAGATCAAAAATACATTGCACTGTGTCAATCTGCACAAGACCTCTTTAAAGTGCTTCTGGAAACAAGAGGTTACTAAGGTGTGACTGACTCAAGCCATGGTATTTTCAATCACCTCATAAGTATATGAAAGCTGGACACTGAATATAGTACTGAAGAAGAATCTATGTATTTGCGTTATGGTGCTGGCAAAGAATATTGAAAGTACCATGGACTTCCAAAAGAGCAATCAATTCTGTCTTGGAAGAAGTACAGAGTCTACTCAGAAGCAAGGGGGGTGAATACAGAGTGTACTCAGAAGCAAGGGCGGGTGAAATTTTGTGTCATGTACTTTGGACAGGTGGTCAGGAGAAAACAGTCCCTGGAGAAAGGGAAGTAGAGGGCAGTGAAAAAGAGGAAGGGCCTCAAGGAGATGGACTCACACAGTAACTACAACGGTAGGTTCCAACATAACATTTGTCAGGAGGACTGAGCTGTGTTTCTTTCTGTTGTCCGTGGGGTCACTATGAGTAGGGACCAACTGGATGGCGCCTAATGACAACAACAACATCTGTAAAACAGCCAATAATCGTACTTTGTGAGAATTAAGTACTATACTTCGATATAAATTACTTGGCACAGTAAACACATAGCTGTTGTTATTGCTTGCAGTTGAAGAAATTGCTTAAGCAATTGAGATGAGCTATTTGAGAAAAGTGTCTGTGCAGGACGTTTTTTGTTGTACTTTCTCTACATTTTAGTGCAAAGACTCAGCTTCAAGCATTACATATTTGTATTTAAAAAAAATATTTTTATTGACACACACTTCACATAACACACAATTTAATTATTATTAATTGTATTAATAGGAGTTGTGCAGTCATTGCTATAATTAATTTCAGAACCATTCCTCCTCATACTCATTGTTGCTAGTTCCCCATTGCCCCTCTTCTTCCATTGCCTTGCTCCTCGGTAGTCATGAATCCAGCCAGTCTTTGATTGTATTATCCTGGATTTCATATGTGGAAAATCATACAAAATGCAAACAGGAAACAAACAAAAAAAAGTCAACAAAAATGACTAGACAAGATATAAAATAATCTCCATAAGATCTGAGGGGCCAGCCGCAATCCCAACTATGTGGACTGTCTCCCTTCCCCCCAGATAAATTTACTTCAGAGGACAGCACTGAAGCTATAGTTCAGGGAGAGGGACATGTCTAATCAGAACACAGAGGAGCAAATGAAGGGGGAGGAAGAGAGAGTGGAGCACATCCTGGCCCACCAAGCCTTGAGGATGATATCCCTGCTCAGAGCAGCCAATCCACAGAGAGGACCATATGGCCGGCCCCACTATGAGACACAAGACCCCTCACTGACCCATAGCCCTACAGGGGACAACACTGGAGACACAGTGTGGGAATGGCACCCAATTTGATCCCACCACACCAAGGCACACAAAGGGTATGCAACTGAACAGCAAGGGGAGCAGAGCAAGGAAGTCCCAAGGGAATACCAAAAAAAAAATGTGGGGGCCAGGGCATGGCACCCCAATCAGACTCCACTGGAAAACACTCCTAAAGGTCAACAAGCATACCTTGAACTATTTACAGGCTTTTCTTTCTTTCTTTTTTTTTTTTGTCATTGGTATGTTGTTTTGTTTTATTTTGTTGCTTTGCTTTCCTCTGTCTTGTTTTGGGTACAGATTAATATCTCTGCAGGTCTATCTAGATAAGATATGTGGGATAAACAAGCTGGAGGATAAAACAAGGGGACTGATGGTTCTGGAGGTTTGGGGGGGCGGACATGGGAGAAGGGGAGGTGAGGGAAAGGAAGTGGGTGTTAGCAAACCCACGGACAAGGGAACAACAAGTGATACAAAATCGGTAGTGAGGAGGTGTATGAGGCCTGGTAGGGTGTGATCAAGGGCAATGTAACCGAGAGGAATTACTGAAACCCAAATGAAGGCTGAGCATGATAGTGGGACAAGAAGAAAGTAAAAGGAAATAGAGGAAAGAACTAGGAGGCAAAGTGCATTTATAGAGGTCTAAATACAGGCATGTACATATGTAAATATAATTATATAAGAGGATGGGAAATAGATCTATGTGCATATATTTATAGGTTTAGTATTAAGGTAGCAGGTGGACATTGGGCCTTCACTCAAGTAATCCCTCAATGCAAGAACACTTTGTTCTATTAAACTGGCATCCCTTGATGCTCACCTTCCTGACACAATTGCTGAAGACGAACTGGGAGCATAAGCAAAGGTGATGAAGAAAGCTGATGGTGGCCGGCTATCAAAAGATATAGTGTCTTGGGTCTTAAAGGGCTTGAAGATAAACAAGCGGTCATCTAGCTCAGAACAGAAAGCCCATATAGAATAAGCACACCAGCCTGTGTGATCACAAGGTGTCGAAGGGATCAGGTATCAAAGAACAAAAAATCATATCATTGTGAATGAGGGGTAGTGTGGACAGGGGACCCAAAGCCCATCTGTAAGCAACTGGACATCCGTTTACAGAAAGGTCACGGAAAAGAAATGAGCCAGTCAGGGTTCAGGGTAGCAATGATGAAACATACAACTTTCCTCTAGTTCTTAAATGCTTCCTCCCCCCACTATCATGATCCCAATTCTACCTTACAAATCTGGCTGGACCAGAGGATGTACACTGGTACAGATAAGAACTGGAAACAGAGGGAATTCAGGAGAGATGAACCCCTCAGGAGAATGGTGAGAGTGGCGATATAAGGAGGGTGGAGGGAAGGTGGGGTAGAAAGGGGAAAAAATCACAAGGATCTATATATAATCCCCTCCCTGGGGGATGGACAACAGAAAAGCAGGTGAAGGAGACATTGGACAGTGTAAGACATGACAAAGTAATGATTTATAAATTATCAAGGGTTCATGAGGGAGAGGGGGCAGGGAGTGGAAAATATGAGGAGCTGATACCAAGGACTCTAGTAGAAAGAAAATGTTTTGAGAAAGATGATAGCAACAAATGTACAAATGTGCTTGGCACAATGGATAGATGTGTGGATTGTGATAAGAGTTGTACAACCCCCCCAAAAATGATTAAAAAGATAAACCAACTTGTTAATTGAAAACCTACACACTGGGTCCATTTTCCTTTTATTTCCATTCTAACACATAACAGCCTGTGTGATACAAGGATTGTAAATAATAAAATCCAAATCCAAAAGGTGGGGAGGGATGGATAATCTTCATAGAAAAGAAAGCAGAAAATATTAAATGTGGAAAACACTTAAAAATAGGTTAAACGGGAGATCAAATGATTAGCTATTATATTTTAACCTAATTACATCGGCCACAATCAACTTTGCAATGCTCTCTGTCTGACAACAAGGCTGTTGACATTCCTGAACTATGTTCACTGGAGGCCTAACTGATGTGTGGACCCTGCAAATGAAATTTGGGCTTTTACTGTCATCCATAGCCTTCCACAAACCAGGTGATTAGAATTTAAACTGATACCATTCCCTCCTTCAGATTTGGATTTTATTATTTACAATCCTTGGATCACACAGTCTTGTGGGCTTCTTCCATGTGAACTTAACTGATGCCTCACTTGTTTTAAGACAGACCCCAGATCCTATTGCAGGGGCAGTGACTTATTTAATATTCATTTTCTGGTCAAGCTCTCTAACTCCCACCAAATTACCTTTCCCTATATGGCAGAATTAAGTGCACCCCCAATCCATTCACATAGCTATAATTTATATGTCTCAGGTTCACTTTGGAGACATCATTGTCTATTTATGATATGACAGTCAGTTCCCACCGGTTTGTCAGAAGTGATACCTAATTTTTTTGTTGTGTTTGATGAACCAGTTGTTAAAAGGACACGTGTCATCACGGTTCTTTCTAAGATGAGTGGCTGGGCCGTCACCAAATGTGGAGATCACAAATTTACATTCCGTACTTTTTCTCAGTGCCAGTTAGGTGTGATTTTCATTCTGCCCATAGGTATGAAAAATTAGACCAAACTATGCTTGTGATGTTTATTTACTCATTTTCTGAAAATCATTATACTTTTCCTGAAACACTACATTTGTATTCCTGGTGTTTGTTACTTCAGTAAACAAGCACATAACATAAAGGGAACAAGTGCCAAATAACCAGAGGGTGACCTCCTGTCCTTTATTTCAGCTTTGTGTCATGCCTCAAATCCACAGAGATATGATGAGTGAATTATGCAATTCCTGAAAGTGCTCAAAGAGCTAAAAATATGGTCATCACAATTGCTGTAAGTGTAGCAGAAGCGGATAGGCATTTTTCAAAGATGAACATAATCTTTTCCAAGAAGAGAAGTCACTGCACTGTTTCTAATATATCAAACACAGTCACTGTTGTCTAATTTGCCTATCTCTGAAGGAATGGAAACCTACTCCTACAGTGAAAAAAATGGTGAAGAATAAACCACACCATTGATGCTCAGAGGAAAGCAAAGGATATTGCAAGTAAGGATGCAAATCAAGAAGCAATATGGAACTATCTGAAATAAGAGTGTCATTGTGTTTTGTCAGGTATTATGCAATATTTTCATTAATGTTTTCAAATCTCCTTATAGTATAATGTATCCTTACACAGTTATTTTATTGTTCTTATTTAAATCTTAATTTTATGAAATAATAAACTACCTTATCTATTTTATACTTAAAATGTTCATTATGGCAGTGAACCTCCTGTTCCATTCTGTGATTCCCACCACTGGCTGTAGAACATTGTAAATCTCCTTGGAGCATAAGGCAATTATATTGGTAGTGTCATTAATTTATCCAATGGTATAGAATTTTAAACACTGTTGATAAATGAAAATTATGTAACTATAGGCCTGCTTCAAACTATAATACACGAATTATTAACTTGTTAAACTCTTAAGTGGATGGACATTATTTACATGGACAATGGGGGTTAGTGATGAGCAAAATGTTCAATAACACTCCTTCACAAAGGCAGAACCATGCCTATCAGACCAATATGTGTCACAAGAAAGCAAGGAGGGCCTTAAAATGGTAAAGATATGCTGGCTCCAGACCATTCATTCAACACCCTCAAAGCAAGAGATCAAACGAAGTCCAAACATCACCAATTCCATAACCTTGAGATTGAAGTCATCTGCTTCTCACACTGGGGTGTTTCAGCTTTAAGTTCAAGAGAGTGCGTCTGTTCCTAATGACTGCCACAGGTGCGTTTGGAGTGAAGCCCAGTTTGCTTAGTGGGATTTCCACATTAAATTAGTCTGGGTGCACTATGAAGGATGTTATGAACCTCAAAAGGACACAGTCTCCCAGTAGTCTATCGCATGCAGTTTGGGTCACCAAGGGCTGGATAGAAACTAGGTCAAAAGTGTCTAATTAATAACAACCAAAAAAGTGTCCAATTAGCAACATAGTACCGGGCATACTCTCCCCTTGGGTTCTATATAAGTAGTGTTAAGCGTTTTACATTCCTTATGGGAGTTTGCTCCACCTGGTTTACCCCGTGAACAGAAGCGGAATCACCTTCTCCAAGACATACATGACACCCTCTGACACCCTCCCCACATCTGGATTTGAATTTCCAGTAAGAGTCACTTATCACTCTTGCAGGAGTGTCTGTTGATTTGGGGTGACCTCAGCACAATGTCCTATGGCAGCAACTGAAAGGTCTTCTCCACCCCCACCCCACCTTCCACATCTTGAGAAACTGACCCCAGCTGAAGTGAGGTCTCTTTGGTCGAAGCGGAGATGTTACCTATGAAGGGAGGTGGTATATGGCTCACTGGGCACTAGGCAGGCTCTCCACTTTGTTGCTTGGGAGACCAGATTAGAAGATTACAGGAACAGAGATCAGAAGCCTGCGTTTGTCTCTGTGTTTATTCTTATTCTACAATAAACTTTTATGAGTTCACATGTATTGGGGTGCCAATAAGACAGTACTTAATTTATTTTAAGAAGCTCCTGGCTGCCTCTTTGCCCAGATGGACTTGGCACATCATTTTAAAGCAAATCTTTGTTTGGGGAAAGTCTTTTAAGTTATCCCTCTTAATTATACAAGTGAAAATACCAAAGGCGCTAACAGGACATGTGGGAGTTAGCCAAGGGCTGCGTCTTTCAGTGCTGGAGTGGTGAAGAACCTAGGAAATAGAGAGAAATGAAAGAGAACCCCTGACTCTTATTTTTTAAGTTCAGCATTATCAATATCACTGGTGGACGGAGACGTCTGTATTGAGATGCCCTGCTAACCCAACAGCAAGGATGCCAAAGAGAAATTTACCAGTGAATAAGCTCCCTTGATAGCACGTCCAAAGGACAGGAGATGAAATCTCACCACCCTTGTTTCGAGGGAGCATTCTGGTTGTATTTCTTCCCAAAGAGATTCGTTTGGTCTTTGGCAGTCCACGGTACTCTCACTATTCTAAGCATCATAATTTAAATGCATCAATTCTTCTTAGGTCTGCCTTATTCATTGTCTAACATATATATATATATATATATATATATATATATATATATATATATATATATATATATATATATAGAGAGAGAGAGAGAGAGAGAGAGAGAGAGAGAGAGAGAGAGAGAGGTCGTGTGCAGCCGATTTACCCAGGGCAGTGCACCACTTGATCTCTTGACTGCTGCTTCCACAAGCAAGACAAAAATCCTTGACAATTTCAAATTTTTCTTGGTTAAGCATGATGCACCTATTGGTGCAGTTGTGAGGATTTTGGTTTTCCTTACACTGAGTTGTGATCCATACTACAAGCAGCAGTCCTTGATCTTCATCAGCAAGTGCTGCAAACCCTCCTCATTTTCAGCAAACAAGCTTGTGTCATCTGTATATCACAGGTTGTTAATAACCTTTCTCCAATCCCAATGCCACATTCTTGTTCATATAATCTGGTTTCTCTGATTACTTGTTTAACATACAGATGGAATAAATATGAGGATACAACCCTGAAACATACCTTTCCTCATTTTAAAGTATGCAGTGTTCCCTTGTCCACACAACTGCCTCTTGATTCATGTCCAGGTTTTGCATAAGTACAATTAAGTGTTCTGAAATTCCCATTTTCCTAAGGCTATACATAATTTTGTATCGGCCACACATTCCGATGCTTTTGCATAGTCAATAAAACACAAGCAAACATGTTTATGGTATTCTCTGCTTGCAGCCAAGATCTATCTGCATCAGCCATGAAGTCTCCTGATCCAGATCCTTTTCTGAATCCAGCCTGAATTTCTGGCAGCTCCCCGTCAATAGATTACTACAACCATTGTTGCACGATCTGCAGCAGAAATGTTCTTGCATGCAATATCAATGCTATAATTCTATAATTTGAATATTCTGTGGGGTCACCTTTCTTTGGAATGGATATATATATATATATATATATATATATATATATATATATATATATATATATATATATATATATATCTTCCCGTTGGTTAGCTAAGTAGCTGTTTTTCAAATTTCCTGTCATAGACAAGTGGATGCTGCTAGCACTGCATTAGCCTGCGGAACCATTTCAGTTGCTGTTCCATCGATGCCCGAGCCTTGTTTTTACTTACTGCTTTCAGTGCACTTTGGACTTCTTTTTTCAGTACCATGGGTTCTTGCTTACTTGGTATTTCTTGAAATGGTGGAATGCCAACTAGTTTTTTTGTTTTTGTAAAGTGACTCTGTATAGTCTTTCCATCTTCTTTGAATGCTTCTTGCATCATTCAATATATTATCCACATCATCTTTCAATAGAATATTTCAAGGCTAGAACTTTTTTTCTTAAGCAATTTCAGCTTCAGATATAGTGAGCATATTTTCTTTTTTGGTTTTCTACTTCTTGGTCTTTGTGCATTTAATTATAATTTTGACTATAGTTCTTGAGCTGCTCTTTAATTTTTTCTATTGAGCTTGTTGATGTCATTGTTGCATCCATTTGCTTTAGCTGCCCTTGAGAGCATGTTAAAAAGTCTTCTGACATACACTTTGATATTTTCTGTCCTTTCAATGACCTGCTTTCTTCATGAATGATGGTTTCGATGTCCTCCCACAGCTCCTCAGGTCGTCTGCCATTAATGCTCAATGCAGCAAATCTGTTTTTGAGATGTTCTGAAAATTCAGGTGAGATAGTGTGTTAGTCTGGGGAGAGTAGAGAAACAAATTCACAGACACTCATATGTGTATAGGAAAGAGCTTTATATAAAGGGTAATTATACATTAAGAAAACACGCCTGCCCAGTCCAGGTCAAGTCCATAAGTCTGGTGTTAGCCCATATGTCCAGTACCAGTCTGTAAATTCCTCTTCAGACTCATGCAACCCATGCAATAATTCCTGATTGCAGGAAGATCACAGGCCAGTGGGTGGAAAGTCTTATAGAATCAGTAGTGGTGGAAGTATCTTAGAGCTGGGGTGGGTCTCCAAGTGGCTCCTCCAGCTCCAAGGCTCTGGCTGCCATCAGCATAGCTCCATGTGACTTTTCAACAGGAATGTTTTGCAGGGAATGAGCGTGTGTCCTGCCTCCAGAGAGGTATTTATCCCCTTAGCGCCTCCAAAGCGTCATCAAGTTGCAACCTGATTGACAGGCTAAACTCCACCCTTTCACTATTAAGAGTCTCAAGTTGGCAACAGACTGTACAACTACCATCATGGTTGTATTTTGGCTCCAGTGGACTTGTTTTAATTTGAACTTACATATGAGCCATTGGTGGTCTAGTCCACATTCAGTCCTTGGCATGGTTGCAGCTGATATTGAACTCATGCATGGTCTCTTCCCAAAGATGGAGTCAATTTTATATCTGTGTATTCCATTTGAAGAAGTCCATGTGTACAAGCACCACTTGTGTGGTGAAAAGACTATATGGAAATTGTTGGTCTTGCAAAATCCTATCATATCTCCAGTTTCATTTTTATTTTCTAGCTGTTCTTTCCTCTTTATTTCCCACTTTTGCATTCCAATCGCCAATAATTATAATGCATCTTGAGTGCATGTTTGATCAATTTCAGATGGAAGAAATTAGTAGAATTGTTCAGTTTCTACAGCACTATCTTTAATGGTTGGTACATAAATTCAAATAATAGTTTTATTGATTGAATTTCCTTGTGGGTGAACAGATAGTATGCCAGCACAGAGAGTATTTTACTTCAAGATAGATCTTGATGTGTCCTTTTAAGATGACGAACGGGATGTCATTCCTCTTGGATCGGTCATTCCAGGCAGAGTGACCTATGGAACTCTCTGATTCAAAATAGCCAACACGTGCTCATTTCAGCTTACTAACCCCTAGCTATCAATCTTTATGTAGCCCGTTTCATTTTTGATGATTTCTCATTTTCCTAGATTCGTAGTTTGCACATTGCACGTTTCAATAGTAATAGATGTTTGCAGCTGTCTCTTCCTATTTTGAGCTGTCCCTCACAGCAAATGAAGGTCCCGAAGGCTTTCCTTCCAAAGGCTTTACTCCCTGCACGTCATCTGGCTCATCCACTTTGAGAAGGCAGCGCTTCCTTAGTCAGGTTTTGAGTGCCCTTCTGACCCAAGATGCTCATGTCCTGGCACCCTCTCTGACAAGGGTCTACTTCTCTTCATGAGGTTTGCAATATCTGACCAGGTTTCCATGCCAGCCTAAGTTTCTCACTGGCCAATCCCTCTGAAATGGACAGCCTGTTCCTTCACTGTAGTCTGGTCATAGTCTGGAAGCCCTGACGAAATCCATTCACTTCAGGTGACTCTGCTGGTATTTGAACATACCCATAACATGTCTTCCAGTATCACAGCGACACACAAGTGATTACAGTATGAAATTGAGATACAAATAGTAGAATAAATGCATATCCCTTTAAAACATTGAAATCAGCTTTTCCCATCTAATTTTCCATTGGGTTGTTATCCTATCAATTCCACCTCACTTTAGTTATACCAGCTGCTCCTCTTCCTCCCATTCTTCACTAGTTACCTATTCTTTGCCTGGAACACCCTGACCTTATCCCTAAAGATCTAACAGAAACAAAAAATCCCAAAAGAAACTTTTCCGATTCCTTGCAGAGTCATTTGCAACAATAGCAGTTCATATATTACCTCTAACAAAGCACACCATAAAATTTTTTTTTTTAAAAACCTGGAAAAGGTTTTACATTGGTCCCATTGACGAGAATCTCGGTTCCAATCGAAAAGAGACAGGGTCTTATTCATCTTTGTGTCCTGGGCTCCTCTAATAATGCCCGGTGCACAGTAGGTGCTTTCTGGGTAAAGGTTGGTGGATTCAGAGTGAAAATTAGATTACTCTTGGCAACCTGAAAAAGAGCAGTTTCCTGGCAGAGGAAGAAAAACAAAATCGTCCTGGAACCCGGGGTCCTTCCTTGTAATTACCTCTCCATCCAGGAACAAATAATAATCAATCTTCTATTTAGCCATTAAATTATAGAAAGTTACAGCTGGAAGAAACTGCAGCTGTCGTCCAATATTACTCCTTCATATTACGGATTGGAAAACAGTCAGCAGCGAGCCTTTCCTTTCCAGACTCAGTAACACCGTGTTCCGCTGCCTCCAGACTCTGGTCCCTGATTCATTTTCTTTGGATTCCGACACTTCTATATTCTTCATAGGTGGTTGGAGTAAGGTGACATTTACAAAAGGTAAACAAAGGCCTGAAATTCATAGAAAACATATTTTTAAGAGTGATTTAGACATTTCAGCATTCTTTACCAAGTCCTCGGCCAAGCCCTTTAGCAGACAGTATCTTAAAAGGAGCAGAGTTGGCAGATCTGCATGCTAACTTCATTTTCTTCTCTTGCCCAGACTCTGGTGGAGGTGTGAATGGGTCGTGCAGTGCCAACAGGCAGGCAGCCAGAGGAAGAGCTGCGACCTGGACTTTCACCCTCGAGAACAAGGCACGCCCACTGGCGCCCCCACTGTCGTCTCAGAGATTAGAATCGGTCTCACTCCTATCCTTTCTCAAAGCCCAGCCTCCCTATGCCAGCTGTCAAATAGGAGGTGGGCGGTCGTGTGGCAGTGCGGGTGACTTTGTGTGGGGATGCTTAGTCCGGAGGGCAGAATATGGAGAAAATTTGTCTCTGGCAAGAGGCTCAGCCACCGAACTATCTTCAGGGCACTCGGCAACATGGAAAACATGAAACTTCCTTCTGCTTCATCCAGCTAACTGCACGGTCACTTTGAGATCAACAAAGTGCTTGTTCTTCTGGAAGAAGTGTTTAGAAGCAAACGTAGCAAAAATAAGTTACAACCTAGTAATTCAGAAGAGCTGTCTCAAGAGCTATACTGTTGCCTCTCCGTGGGGAGAAAGCCCGGGCCCCTCTCTGAATTGAAATGAAGCATTACTGCTATTAGTCTTTCAACATGAAGCGCCTGTTAGAAGCTTCTGTCCACTCCGTAGCCTAGGGACACACAACCTTCTTACCAACCTTGTGTTCCATCTTTTGGCAAGTAAATGCGACCCCAATTCATCTGTCTATTTATACTTTATACAGACACCTCACTCTGGGGGATACAAACGGCCAGGGTCCCAAACACTAGTCCAGAAAAGCTATCTTCCTGCCTGTTCACAAAGCTTGTCCATCACATGTAAGTAGCTCTCCCATGCCGAAGATCATTTTGCATAGCCGCTGGCTGCTATGAAGAGCTGGGTCCGCAAGAAGCAGCGCACAGACGGCATCCTTCAGCAGAGTGCAGGCAGCACAGATTGTTCCTTGGGCTGCTTCTGTTACCAATCAGACTTGCAGACGTGAGGCGAGAGCGTTTCTGACATTAAGTCCCACAACAAGATGCTGTTCATTTATTTTGGCACTGGATTGTTCTATTCTAAGAGGGCAGCTGTCCGGGGCAGAGCCCAGCGTTATAACTCAAAACTGTCCTTCCTTGGCATTTGCAGGACCTGGGCTGGGGAAGTTCAGAAGGAGATGAAACCCACAGGAGGGGGCACCGGGCAGTCTGCGACTTGTAAAATGCCTTACGTGCAGCACCGTGTTGTCTGAATACAACTTAAAGGGCAATTCACTTTTTGTCGCTGGCGCTGTCAGTCGTCGGTGCTGCTATTCCCTAATCTGGAGTGAGTTTGTTTCCTTAAAGACCTGGCCCATTCCAGAGTAGCTCCTCGCTAAATTTTGCTCTCAAACTAAGAGGCATTGCAGAAATTCCATCTGTGGAACTTTTTTTCAGTGTGTAGTAAGTTCGACAAAGGCCTTATTTAAATAGAATAACCTGGGCATAAGCTAAGATGGCAGGGCAGTAACTGAGATGTGGGTCTCTATTTTCCACCTGGTACCCTGCTCGACAGCACAATGGTGAGTTTACTTTGTGGCAGCTTTTAGGTGCACGGGAAACACCCATGCGTACAGCCTTCGCAGGAGCCTTACTTATGATGGGAAGAATGGCTTCTTTCTGGGTTCCCATGAGAAAAGAATCCACACATTCTGTAATGAGAGACCCAGCTTTTTCCTTGTGGCTGTTGGCAGGTTGCCAGCCAGGAGCAAGTGTGGTGTGAAACCGTGGCAGAGGATGAGGCGAAGATAACACGGTGCCCCTGTGGTAATAAGTCCTCGGAGAAGAATTAATACCAGGCTAGTCCCAAAGAGTGGAGAGGACACACACCCCAGATGTCCAACTCTTCCAAGAGGCTATTCTGCTCCACTTGCCCCCCTGAGTATAATCCTTCTGTGATGTGCGACAACATCCCACAGAAACTCGTGACACTTCGAAGAAATGTCTCACCTGTGCGTGGGTGCTGCTCAGTCTAAAATCTGAAGTCATGTAGAAGCAAGCCAGAAACCCCAATGTCTCAAAGACACAGCAGTTCTTATTTCTACCAAAGTTCAGCCACGCAATTGAAGAATAGCTTTCCCGAGCGGTGCTGCAGGTAGCACTGCCCAGTGGCATGAGCATAGCTCCGTGCAGGGAAAATAAAGGATGCTGTCTTGATTCACACGCTCTCCGAAAGGGCAGTTGAAGATGCCCTCCGAGCAGATAAAGGGTGCCTTTTGGTTCACACTTGAGGTCTGGGCTTCCAATCAAAACTTCAACCGAATTCACTACCATTGAGTCTATTCCGACTCTCCCCATGAATTTCTGAGGCGGTATATCTTTACAGGAGTAGAAAGCCCTGTCTTTCTCCCAGGGAGCAGCTGGTGGTTCTGAAAGGCTGACCTTGTGGTTAATATCCCCACATCACCAGAACACCACCCCACCTGAATCTTGTCCATTAGTATAGTATAGAATACCTTCCAAAATGAGAAAAAAGGAGAACCGATCACAATGATCTACCTAGAACCCCCTCCCAGGGGGGTGGACAACTGAAAAGTGGGTGAAGAGAGATATCGGTCAGTGTAAGACATGAAAAAAAATTATTATCAAGGGTTAATGAGGGAGGGAGGGTAGGTGAGGGAGGGTAAAAATGAGGAGCTGATACCAAGGGCTCAAGTAGAAAGCAAATGTTTTGAGAATGATGATGGCAACAAATGTACAAATTTCCTTGACACAATGGATGGATGGATGGATGGATGGATGGATGGATGGATGGATGGATTGTGATAAGAGTTGTATGAGCCCCAATAAAATGATTTTTAAAAAAGGAAAAGAAAGGTGGATTGGCACCATGGCTGCATCAATGGGCTCAAGCACAGAAACAATTGTAAGGCTGTCAAGGTCCGGGCAGCATTTCTTTCTGCTGTGCATGAAACCAACTTGATGGCCCCGAAGAACAGCGTCATCTTCAGAGCATTCTAATTAACTGACTATTTTAGCAACGCATCCAGGGAAGACTATCACCACTATCAAGGCCATTTGTAGGACAATAACATCATATTATTATTTTCTTTGCTACTATATTAATTCACTCAATTTTATCAACATAAGTACAGTTTTATTGGCATTCTATACATTTGGAATGGAGGTTCTATACATATTTAATTCTTTCTCCCTGATGATCTCTTCTTTACACCCTGCATTAGAGCAGACACTCGTCAAAGAGTCTGTACCTGGAACAGGCTGGGCATTGCTGGCTGTGCATGCCACGGTCCCAGGGAAACCGTGTTTATGAGTTGGAAAGCAAACACTAGGTATTGGTTCCATGGTATGTATTACTAATGTTACACCTGACATGTGTGACTTGGCCAAATCTATCTTCCAAGAGTAGCTGTGCAGGAAGTTGTGAAGATAGGAGGGGAGTGGAAGTACAATCCATGAAATAGCCTGTTTCAGGAAGGCCGAGTCATCCCATCCCAGGGAGCGGCCCATCCCTGCCACGTCTCAGTGAGGTACCTATTGCATAATAGTGCTAATGCCTTTCCTGGAGACAGTGGAAGCAAGAAGGGTTTTGCTTCCTGCATATCAATCATTCACAGCCCTAAGATTTCAGGGTTTGATCATAGAAAGCAGTGGGGCAGCCCACCCAAACCTCCCACCTGAATTGCTTGGAGAGCGTTCAAATCAGTCAAACGACGGGAAGAGTCCAATTAATCAGATTCTACAATGGAAAGAAAACCAGAAAACCAACCCCTTGACTGTTGGCTTGATTGCAGCCCACGGTGACCCCAGGAGTTACACAGTGGAACCGCTCCATAGGGTTTTCTGGGCTGGAGAAGAACAGTTTTTATAGAAACAGACCATCAGGCCTTTCGTCCACGGCCCAACGTGGGGTGGGGTGGGGGGTGGGTGGGGACCTGGACCCGCAACCTGTATCAGTCGATTTCAAATCACTTGCGCCACTCAGGGAGGTAGATGGTGAGTATTTTGTTTTGTCCCCATTAATGTCCCCAAACGATTAGCCAAGCTGGGTGCTTGCGCTGGTAGCATCGTGGAGCTGCACTCTACCAGCTATTGGCAAATGAGGGCACTTCGCCCGTGTTTGACCCCCTGCTTAAAACTGGCCTTGAGAAAGGACGCAAGCGTGCCAGCAATCGTGACGCTATGGCAGGACCAGCCTGTGTTTCATTCTGCCACACAGAAGACTGCTATGCGTCTGTGAACTGGATGGTAGCAATCACCACAAAAAGGGAAAAAGGATATGGGACAGAGATTAGGTAGGGTGATGTGTGTACATTTTCTTTTTCTTTATGCTGAAAACGTCAAAGTCTAAAATATTTACTCTTTGGCCCTTTACAGGCAGATGCAGAAAACGGCTGTCAGTTGCTTTTCTAACTGGATGTGATTTCATTTCCTCTTCATCTTGTCAGGAAGCCCAGAAGACGTCTTTGAGAACCATGTCATATATGATTTGGGGGTTCCTGGCACCCACTTTTAGGCAGGCCTCACCACACACTGAGACCAATATGCCTTGAATCCCTTGGGTAATTGGAGGGGGAACCAAGAGCTCATAGAAGTTCACTTGAACGCTCACTTCTCAGCCTGGGACAGGGCTCCCCGGGCAGCCCAGTCTGTCAGTGGGGACATATGTTTATCAGCTCTTTTTAGTCATTTGATACTTCAGTGCTTTTCTTCCAATGCCCTTCCGTAAAAGCTGGCCCATGTCCCAGCTTTGAGAAGATAAGAGTCGAAATTCATTCCTAAAGTTTCTCCTTGATAGAGATTGTCTTTCAATCCAGGTTCTTCCTCTTTGTTCTTTGATCTGAATCCCAGGAGATTAATGAGTGCTTTCCCTGCTGTAGCTTTGTCTGCATATTGCCAGTCTCTGGAACCCAGGTTGTTGATCTGCCAATGTGTTCTGGACTGAGGGGTGCGGGGGTGGGTTGGGGGTGGTAGGCAATCCTGTGTTTTTCTTTAGGCCGAACTTTCCCTTCTTGAAGGAACACAAAGCCCCAAACTGATGTACTCCCTCATAAAACAGTCTGTGTTACAACTGAGATTTTAATCAAGCTCCAAGGTTAGAATCTATTATGGTTAACTTTTATCCCCCTCCCTCGCCAAATTAAGTGTGGTAAATTCTAAGCTCTATGCATATGGTTACACACCTAATCCTTACTGACTATCATATGATTCAACATTTCTGACAGTAGTAAAGAAAGCTACTACCTGGCTATTTAGCACATTGGTGCACATGTCTGGCAGTAAGGAAGTTCAAGTGTGAGTGAGAGCAATGCTGGCTAGGATGGTAATTGCTATATGCCAGTTTTGCTGAGCCATGATTCTCAGTGGTTTGGCAGTTAAGTAATAATGTAATTTGGCAGTTATATAGTGATGAAGTCATCCTCCATCTTTTCATAATACTGTTTCCACTGAATGACCTGGCCTTTGAATCAATCACGGTGATAATTGAGGAGTGGGTGTAATCTTATTAGAGAAGGTGTTGGATTTATTATGTTAATGAGGTAGAATTAGGATGTGTCTTGAATGAATCTCTTTTGAGCTATGAAAGAGGTGAAACCTCAAGGTGCAGTGTAGCATTGATGAAACTCACAACCTTCCTCTAGTTCTTAAACGCTTCCTCCCCTCCACTATCATGATCCCAATTCTACCTTGCAAACCTGGTTAGACCAGAGGATGCACAGTGGTGCAGATGGGAACTGGAAACACAGGGAATCCAGAACAGATGAATCCCTCAGGACCAGTGGTGAGAGTGGGGGAGTAGAAAGGGAGAGCCGATTATAGGAATCTACATATAACCTCCTCTCTGGGGGATGGGTAACAGAAAAGTGGGTGAATGGAGATGCCAGGCAATGTAAGATATGATAAAATAATAATTTATAAATTATCAAGGGTTAATGAGGAAGGGGGAAAAGGGGAGGGGGGAAGAAAATGGGGAGCTGATTCCTAGAGCCCAACCGGAAAGTGAGAGTTTTGAGAATGATGAGGGCAACGAATGTATACGTGTGCTTCACACTATTGATATATGTGTGGATTGTGATAAGAGTTGTATGAGCCCCAATAAAATGATTTTTTTTAAAAAGAAGAGGTGAAACCAGCAAGCAAGCAAGCAAAGATGGGGGACGATTGATGCCAAGACATGGTGATCTACAAGGAACTAGGCAACAAAACAAACGATTGGAACCATCCTGCAGAGCTGACAGACAGAGGCCACCTTGCCTTCAATCCTGTGACCAGAATATGAACCTCTCGCCTCCTAAATTGTAAGAAAATAAATTTCAGTTTATTAAAGCAATCCGCTTGTGGTGTTTTTAGCATAGCAGCACTAGAAAATGAGTCCATTATAAATTTCTTCTCTCCCCCCCCTCGCCCCCACTCCTCTTTTCTCTTGGTGCTATTGCTCGATCTCTGACCCTTATAATTTATTACAGAAACAGGAGCAATAGATTCTTTACCAGTGACCTTAACCCTAAATGTAAACTCAATCTAACCTACAATCTGCTTCCAGCGAGCAAAGAGTATGGACCATTACTAAAGGTGAGAACCTAGCTCTTGTTTCCCATGTCTACAGAAAGAAAGTTCAACTCTTTGTCATTGTATTTTGAGGTATGTTTGTTTTTATGTTATTGCTATGTGGAGATGAGTCAGTCCCAATTCATAATGACCCTATATTCAACAGAAACAAACACTGTCTAGCCCTGTATCAGCTTCATAGTATTAGTATTTTTGAACCCATTTTTGTAGCCACTGAGCCAATCCATCTTACTGAGAGTCTTCCTCTCTTCTTTGCTGAGCCTCTCCTTTACCAAGCAAGATGTCCTTTTCCAGGGGATGGGTCTTTCCTGATGACGTGTTTAAAGTACATGAGATGAAGTTTCTTCATCTTCACTTCTAAGACGTATTCTAGCTGGCTTTCCTCCAAGACAGATTTTTTTCTCTCTCTTCACAGTCCAGGGTGCAGTCCTTATTCACCGTCACCAACACTATAATTCAAATTCTTGAATTCTTCAGTATTCCTTATTCATTGTCCAGATTCGCATGCATAAATACCACGACTTTTTGCAGGAGCTTTACCTAAGGCAATACATTGTTTGATTTCTTGACTGATTGTTGACCCAAGTAAAAGTAAAACCTTAACAACAGTCAATTGGTTAGTCATTTATTATGATGTTGATTATTGGTTCAGTTGTGAGAAATTATGTTCTGTTTAAGCTGAAGTACAAGCCATACTGCAAGCTACAGTCTTTGATCTTCATCACAAAGTGCTTCAAGTCCCCTTCAATTTCAGCAAACAAGCTTGTATTATCTGCATATTTCACATTGAGTGTTTCTCCAATCCAGAAGCCATGTTCTTCTTCATATAATACAGCTTGTAAGATTATTTGCTCATCATACCCAGTGAGTAAACAGTCATGTGGATTGAATGGCACTGTTCATCCCAGGGCTCTGGCAGGATCTCAACAGGAAGGTGAAGGCAGAGAAGGGGAGGGTCCCAGGACCCTCTGCAAGGAGGCACCATCAGGCTGTGACCCGGTTGACAGGCTAGATTCCACCCTTACACTTTCATATCTTCAAGTTGTTATGAAATTATGTAATTGCCACTGTAGTGTACCCCATAAAATTATTCCAAAATAGGAAAAAAAGATAAACTTTAATGCTGACCAGGTTGAACTGTCGGCTGACTGCTGACAAGAAGGTTGGTGGCTCAAACCCACTAGCTGCTTTACAGGAGAAAGAGGAAGTTGTCTGCTCATATAAGATTTACAATGCTTCCGTGAAGGATACCTTTCCGGATTGTAAACGTCTTTCTGGTATTTTCTGCTTTCAGTCAGGATCCATCTAACATGAGCAAGGATCCTCATTCCACATTTTCTTCTGA
This sequence comes from Tenrec ecaudatus, assembly GCF_050624435.1. Taxonomy (NCBI): domain Eukaryota; kingdom Metazoa; phylum Chordata; class Mammalia; order Afrosoricida; family Tenrecidae; genus Tenrec; species Tenrec ecaudatus. The sequence continues at coordinate 61,913,722 of NC_134531.1, read as the reverse complement.
GACGGTTTGAATTTCTGACAGTTCCCTGCCCAAATAACTGTACCTGAGTTATCTTCAGCAAAAGCTTACTGTGTGATAGTCATGATTTTGTCTGATAATTTCCATGTTCTACCGTATCGCTTTAAAATGGTCACAGACAGAGTCATCTTCTAAATGTCTTGGCATAGATGTGTGATCACTCTCAAGGTTGCATCCATTTGATCAAACGTCTCCATTGCTTTTCTGTCCATTTCTCGTGTTTTCTTTTCAGTCAATGCCTTCGGTGCCACTTGGATTTTTCCTCCACTAATGTAGTTTGTAGGTCACATGTTGTCGCCAGATATGATTGATTATTGAGAAATTCTTTTTAGTATAATGGCTCTGTATTATTTCCTTTTTCATTTGATGTTCACAGTGCTGTACAAACCATCAATATTGAAGTTCAAGGTTGGATATTTGTTCTTGGTATTCTTTTTGGTCTTCCCTGCAAGTGTATGGACTGACATCCTTGTACATGACAATTGATCTTGAAGTGTCATTGTGATAGTTGGGTTTTCTGTGCCAGCATTGTACCTATAAGAGCATATGGGTGGAGTTTAGCCTGTCAATCAGGTGGCAGCTTGATGACGTCCTTTGGAAGGGCTGCCAAGATAAATGACTCTCTGGAGGTGGCCCCTCTTCTCTCTGCCTTTCTCGTCACTGCCCTGTGGATTCACACAACTCTTCAGCCCCTGGCCTGTGATCTTCCTGCATTCGGCATCATTGCATGGGACCACGTGAGTCTGAAGAGGGACTTATGGTCTAGTATTGGACTTACGGACTTGAGTAGCACTGGCTGAAATATTTTCCTGATCTACAATTAATTCGTGGTTTCTTGGTAAAGCTTTTTGTTACACATATATGAGAGTCATTGCATTTGTTTCTCTAGTCAACCAGTCTAACACAGTCATTTTTGAAAGTGTGATGTAATTTATCTTCAACTCGTCATTCCTGGCACAGTAGACTTTACGATTGTGTGACTCACAATGACTAATATCACTTCGTGTCAGCTGCCTAATGTCTGGGACATTAATCTGAGTTCCATCATACTTTTTGACAATCACCAATTTTCCTAGATTCATACTTTGTGCACTCATCTTAATGGATGTTTACGGTTGTTTCTTTTTGAGTCATGAGTAAATGAAGGTCCTGAAAGCTGGACTCTTTCCATATCATTAAGACTGACTTGGCCATTAGGTGTTTGGCTGCTAACCGCAAAGTTGACAATTCAAACCCACTAACTGCTCCATGAAAGAAAATCTGCAATCTCAGAAACCCGACCCAGGGCTGTTATGAATTGGAATCGACGCGATGGCACTTTGGGCCACTTTGGGGAGATAGTGCTTCCCTAGTCACATTTCAAGTACCTGTGAACCTGCGGGGTTCATCTTTCAGCACAATATATCGGACAGTTTACCGTTGCTTTCCGTAAGGTTTGCAATGACCTTATTTTTTTTCTACTCAGAAGTAGGTCACAACATTCTCTTTCCTAGTCCGTCTTGGTCTAGAAGCTCCACTGACATATATCCACAGCTGCTGGTATTCAAAATACAGGCAGCATAGCTTCCTTCCATCATCACAGCAACCTGAAAGCCAGCACATGATAAACGAGTAGTAGTTCCAGGTATTTCATGAACGGTTAGCCTCTGTATTCAGGAGCCCTGGGGCTACAGTGGTTACTCACGGAAAGATCAGCCATCTAAACCCCCCAGCCACTCCACGGGGAAAAGATGAGGCTTTCTACTCTTGCAAAGGGTTATGGTCCTGGGAGCCCGCAGGGGGCTTGCTACCCTGTCCTGTATAGGTTCACTGTGGCTCGAGATTGACTCCGTGGCAATAACTTACCTCTATGGTGAATAGACTCGGCCGTAGACTTTTTGAGACAGTATTTCTGCTTTTATAATTGCGTAAGTCTGGGTGCTTTAGAGAAACAAATCCACAGAAACTCATATGTATAAGACAGAGTTTTATATAAAGGGTAAGTGCACATCAAGAAAACATCCCAACCCAGTGCTGCCCAAGCCCACAAGTCCAACATTAACCCATATGTCCGACACCAATCCACAAAGTCCTCCTCCATCTCACAAAACACACACTATGATGCTGACTGCATGAGGAAAGCTGAATCAGGAAATGTGTAAGCATCTCAGCACTGGCAGGGGTCTCCACACAGCTACACCAGCATCCAGGGCTGCATCGGGGTAGGTCCATGTGGCTTCTCCTTGGGAATGTCTTACAGGAAGTGAGCCTTGCCAGCTGAAGCAGGGAACTGGCTAAGGTAGCTACACCCTGGTCCGGCCATCAGAAAGCAAGAGTCCTGAGAATTAGAAAGGCGAGGCTCCCCCAGCCATTTATCCCTCTGCCTTTCAATTAACCCCACATGTGTTTCTCAGCCAGGTTGGCACAATAAACTAACTCAATAATTATATTTAAATTTCTTCTCCTAAAGACTATCAATAGTTTTTTTTTTCTAGTGTCAATAGTTCTGCTTCATGAATTATTCACTCTTAAGGGAAAAACTGATACGTAATCCTATTGGAAATATATGTCAGGTAAAAATGAGTAGGATGTGAAAGGAAGATCTGAGAAGTTTCCTGCTGAGTTAAAACTTAAATCCAGTACCTTTTAGCATTTGTTTTGACATCTCAAAGGTCTCTGTTCATTTCTTCATACTGAACAGTACAGTTTGAAATTAAAGTCATACTGAAAAAAAGACCTCTTTTTTTATGCAGTGATCCTCTACAATATGTTAGCTTTTTATTTATCTTTCTTTTATTTGGAAGTCTTTGGAAAGTACATAGCCAACAACTCCTCTTAAGATTCCTCATTGCCTGGAGAACAGCTAATTACAGAAAAATTTTTTACTAGTTGGGGCTAATGCAAATGGAGAAGAAATTCTTAATTCATTTTTCAAAATTCTTGTATGACTTTAAACATTTTTAAAAGTCTTGCAATTCTATTGCTTTCAAGATAAAATGATAGCTTCAGTTAGCTAGTAAGAGGAAAGTGTTACCCAAAAGAATTCATTCTAGATGTATTCTTTGAATAGGAAAAATATGCATTTGGCTCTAAAGAATTGTCAAAATATTTATTTGGCTTAGGTTACTTAATACTATAATCTTGTGTATAGTAGTGTGCCCCATAAAATTATCCCTAAGTAGGAAGAAAAGATAAACTTTAATGTTGACCAGGTTGAACTGTTGGCTCACTGCTAACCACAAGTTTGGTGGATCAAACCCACCAGCTGCTTTGCAGGAGAAAGATGAAGCTGTCTGTTCATGCAAAGCTTTATAAAGCTTCACAAATTCTGTAGAGTCACGATGAGTCAGAATCAGCTCAGTGGCAGCTGGAACTTTTTTAGAATATAGAAAATTTTACTATATAGGATTCTTGTCTGAGCAGATGTTCACCTGCTTGGCTGTTAACCAAAAAGTGGTGGTTTGAACCCACCAACAATTCTGTGAGTGAATGATGTGGCAGCTTGTCTTTAAATATTCATTCCCTAGGAAATGCCATGGGGAAGTTCTGTTGCCTCCCATGGAGCAATGATGAGCATGAAGAGCCTCAAAGACAGCAGGTTTGTGTGATGCAGTGAAATACTTGACATCACCCTTCTAGCCATAGTCCTTGTCACAGCAAAAGACTAGGTCGGACTGTGAAAATGTGGGGAGTTTGTATCCTAATGGGGATTGGCAGGAGTCTTGATGATATAATAGTTACTCCATGGATTATTCCCTCTAAGGTCAGCAGTTCAAAAACACTAGCTGCTCCATGGGAGAAAGACAGGGCTTTCTACTCTTGTAAAGACGAAGCCTCAGAAACCCATAGGGACAGTTTTCCTGTAACTTTGGAAGTAGTTTTAAGGCTAAAAGGCTATATTATTTATATCTACTTGTCAAAGTATATGCTACAGCTTTTCAAAACGAGAAGAGAGCAAAATGTTCTAAGATTTGATATACATTTGCACAATGTTAAAGAATCTAAACACCTAATTGCAAATTAAATACTCCCCTACATTTAAAACATTTTTTAAACCAACTTTATGTTTTCTTAGTTTCAAGGAAAAGGCTATTTCCACCCAGAACTTCAAAGAGCAGGACACAATGTCGACAAAAATCTCCTTTAAGTTAACAATTCAGAGACATCAAAAGTCTTCACTATCTGCTGTGCCTCATCAGCGAGATGGCCTCCTCCTTATGCACTGAAGACTCTAGCCTGCTCCCGACTGTGAGAGAAAAGTCCCGTGTGTGCTAAGGAAAGGAAAAGCTGTGTTTGCCCAGACCCACAGTTCACCATGTTTCATTTTCAAGTAGGACATTTCTAAGGCAGAAACCTCGGGATAAAAAGAAACGAGGAGCTAATAACAAGGAGTTCAAGAAGGAAGAAAATGTTTTAACACCGATTGTGGTGACGATTGCACAGCACTTCTTGGTATGACTGAAGTATTGAATTGTATGACATCTGAATTATGTCCTAGTAAAATGATTTGTTTGTTTGTTTGTTTTTGAAAGGAAGATCAATATGTCAAGGAGACTGCCTGCAGCCAGTGGAAACTCCAGGCTGGTTTCTTGCTACCTAGAAAATATTTCTCAGGAAAAAGCACTTATTTTTAAGACTCTTTTCTATCCCTCTAGCATTGAAGCTCAATATGTATAAAAACACACAAGCAATATAGAACAAGAATTACCGAGCTCCTAATTACATCCCCAAACAGCTTTCACAGCTCAGAACTTTCTCTGAACACTTGAAAATAGATTTTGTGGAAGCAACCAAGCCATCCTTCTTGCTGCTGTTGTTGGTTATTGTTGAGTCTGTTCGAACTCATGGCCACTCTACGTGCCCCAGAAGGAAACGCTGCCTGGTCCCGCCTCACCCTCACTGTCTTTCCTGTGTTTGAGACAATTGTTGCAGCTCCTGTGTCAGTCCAGGTCATTGAGGAGCATGCTTTCCCCGCCTTCTCTCCATTTCACGGAGTATGAGGAACTCTTCCCAAGATGGGTCACTCCTGATAACACGTGCACGGTTTGTGAGATGAAGCCTCACCATCCCTGTTTGGGAATGTTCTGCTTGGACTTCCTCCAAAACAGAGCTCATTGTTCTAGCAGCTACTGGTACTTTTACTATTCTTTGCCAACATCATCATTCAAATGCCTCAAATCTCCTTTCGTCTTTCTTATTCACATGTTCAGCTTTCACATGCATATGAGGCATTGAAAATATCATGGCTTGGGTCAGACACATCTTAGTACTCACAGCGTCATCTTGTGCAGCAGCTTTGCCAACGCAATACATCACTGATTTCTTGGCTACTCCTTCTATGAGCCTTGATTGTGGATGCAAGTAAAATGAAATCTCTGATAACTTCAATCTTTTCTCCATCTACTTTGATGTTTATGGTCCAGTGAGAGGATTTTATTTTCTTTGTACCAAGTTGTAATCAAGACCGAAGACTGTGTCTTTGATGTTCATTACTAAGTCACCCTACTTTCATCAAGCCAAGTTGCATCATCTGCATATCACAAGTTATGAAGGAGTCTCTGCACTCTCAATGCCACACTCATCTTCAGGTAGTCCAGATTGTCAGATTATTTTTTCAATAACATGCTAAATATGGATAGTGAAAAGATACCATTTTGACACACCTTTCTTGATTTTAAACCCTGCAATTTCATCTTATTTTAATTTAAGAAGTGTCTCCTGGTCTAGGTACAGAGTTGACATGAGCAAAATAATATATTCTGTTCAATTCTTTGCAATATTACTAATAATCTGTAATGGTTTGTACAGTTGAATGCATTTGTGTAAGCAACAAAACACCAGGAAATATCTTTGGGATATTCTTCACTTTCAGCTAAGAACCATCTGACATCAACAATGATATCCCTAACTTCATGTTCTTTCCTGAACTTATGGTAATTTCTTGTCAATGTTGTGCTGCAACCGTTTTTAAATTTTCCTTTAAAAAATTGAGCTATATTAAGCATGGCTTTCTAACTCCAGGTCTCTGTACATTTCATTGTGATTTTTTTTTGCTTTGTCTTCTTGAGCTGCCCTTTGACATTTTCTGTTCAGTTCTTTTATTTTGTCATTTCTTGCATTTGTTTTATGTTCAAGAACAAGTTCAAAGTCTCTTCTGACATCCCCATTGAGCTTTGACTTCTTTCTTGTCTTCTCTCTGTGGATGATGCTCTTGAAGCCGTGCCCCAGCTAGTGAAATCAGCTGTCATTAGTGTTGAACGTGCCCAATCTTCTTTTAAGATGTTTCTGAAATTCAGCTGGGACATACATACCCAAGGTCATATTTTGGCTTTCATGGACTTATTTTCATTTTTAATTTTCTTCAACGTCAACCTAAATTTTGTTAAGTGCTGTCAGACTGTCAAGTTGTTTCTGACCAATAGCAAGTGTGCGCACAACAGAACGGAGCCCCACCCAGTGCTGCGGCATCCTCCTAATCTCTCTCATGTTGGAGTCCATGGCTGCGGCAGTGAGCCAATCCATCTTCCCAAGGGCCTTCACTGCCTTTTCTTTCGGCAATTCCAGTACTTTGAATATTCTTCACCAGCACAATAGTTCAAATTTATCAATTTTTCCTTGATCTCTCTTATTCAGTGTCCCATTTTCACATGAGTGTGAGCAACTTGAAGCCCTGGTAGCATAATGGTTATGATTTGAGCTGCGGTCCTCATGGTCAGCAGCTCAAAACCACCAGCAGCTCTGCTGGAGTAAGACTGGGTTTTCTACTCCCACAAACAGTTACAGTCTGGTCACTATGAGTCAGCATTGACTTGATGGCAGTGAGTTTTTTGTTTTTCATTTTATTTATTTACTTACATACTTAGTTAGTTAGTATGAGTAATTTATGGTCTGCTCCATATTCAGCTCCTGGCTTCGTTTTGGCTGATGGTATTGAGCTTCTCCATAATTTCTTCTTTCTTATATACAGATATAGTAAATCCCTGTGTATTGTGTCTGGTGAGGTCCATGTGACAGTTAACATTTATATTGTTGAAAAAATGGTATGTGCAATGGAGAGGTCATTGGTCTTGAAAAATTCTATCATGATGTCTCCAGTTTTGTTTCTATTCCCAAGGCCATATTGTTTCAACTACTCTTGTTTCCTCTTTGTTTCCAACTTTTGTGTTCCAATTGCCAATATTTATCAATGCACCTTAACTGCATGTTTGGTTAATTTTAGATGGAAAAATTTGGGGAAAATGTTTGATTTCTTCATTGCTAGCTTTTGTGGTACATACATTTGAATAGTAGTTGTATTAAGTGGCCTTCCTTCTAAGTGTATAGATATTATCCCATCACAGCATTGTACTTCAAGATAAATATTGGAATGTTCTTTTTGGCTGTGATAACACTATTGTCTTTAAGTTTTCATTCCCAGTATACTAAATCATATGATTTTCAGATCTCAGTTGGCCAGTTCATTTCAGCTCACGAACTCATAAGAGATCGGTCTTTATGTGTTCCATTTCACTTATTACAACTTCCAGTTTTCCTAGATTCATGCTTTTACACTCCTCTTTCCACTTAAAAAAATCATTTTATTGGGGGCTCGTACAACTCTTTTCATAATCCATATATACATCCATTGTGTCGGGCACATTTGTACATTTGTTGCCATCATCATTCTCAAAACATTTGCTTTCTGCTTGAGCCCTTGGTATCAGCTCCTCATTTTTTCCCTCTCCTTCCCCCGCTCCTCCCTCCCTCATGGACCCTTAATGATTTATAAATTATTATTATTTTGTCATATCTTACACTGTACGACGTCTCCCTTCACCCACTTTTCTGTTATCCATCCCCCAGGGAGGAGGTCACATGTACATCCCCGTAATCGGTTCCCCCTTTCCACCCACCTTCTTTCCACACTCCCGGTATCACCACTCTCAGAATTAGTCCTGAACGGATCATCTGTCCTGGATTCCCTGTGTTTCCAGTTCCCATCTGTGCCAGTGTACATTCTCTGGTCTAGCCAGGTTTGTAAGATAGAATTGGAATCATGATAATAGGGGGAAGGAAGCATTTAGAAACTAGAGGAAAATTATCTATTTCTTCATTGCCACACTGCACCCTGACTCCTCCCCACGACTCTTCTATAAGGGGATGTGCAGTTGCCTACAGATGGGTCTTGGGTCCCTACTCCTCACTCCCTTCCTTCACAATGATTTGATTTTTTGTTCTTTGATGCCTGATACCTCATCCCTTTGACACCTCATGATCACACAAGCTGGTGTGCTTTTTCCATGTGGGGTTTGTTGCTTCTGAGCTAGATGGCTGCTTGTTTACCTCCATGTCTTTAAGACCCCAGACACTATATCTTTTGATAGCTGGGCTCCATCAGCTTTCTTCACCACATTGGATATTTGCAATTGTTTTTTCTCATGTTGAGTTCCATGAGAAAAAGCTTTACTTCATCCACATCCACCTGGTTGGTTCTACTTTGAAATACTCTTCCTCGGTGCCTTCTAACCCGAGGGGCTCATATTTCTGCACTATAGCTGACGATTTCTTTTCTGCTGCCAGCCATACAGATTTCTTTGATGGCTAATTCCTCAGAAATGGAAAGCCAATTTCTTCTTTGTAGCCTGTTCCTAGTCTAGAAGTGCTGCTAGAACCTGTCCACCTTGGGTGACGCTGCCATATTTGAAATATCAGGGACAAAGATCTCAGCATCACAGTCATACTCAAGCTAACACAGTGCAACAATCTGGCAGACAAGTGGTGGGTTCTTCTTAGTAGGTATAAAGATAATCACTCTTGAACTACAGCACTGTAGTTCAAGATAGATATTAAAATGTTCCTTTGGGTGATGAATTCTATGACATTCCTGTTGAATATGTCATGCTCGGTACAGTAACCCACATGATTGTTCTATTCAGAATGGCCAATGCCTGTGCAATTTCAGCTGAATAATGACTAGAATAGTGATCCTTATGCATGCTGTTTCATTTTTTATTTCCACTTTTTCCTAGATTCATATTTTATATATTCTACTTCCTATCTATTAATGGATATTTTCAGAACTACCAAATATCTATGTAACACATAATACGAACCCTCATGTAAACTATGGACTTGATTTAATTACAATGTATCAACATTTAGTCAATATTTATAACATATATTACACTAAGACAAGGTGTTAATAATAGTAGACACTGTTTAAGGGAGGAGGGAGAATATGGAAGCTCTATAGTACACAATTTTTCTGTACATCTAAATTGCTCTCAAAAAAAGAAATACATAAATATAGTGTATCTGTATACATCTGTACAGGTATATTAATAAAAATTACAATCAAGCTGGTAAGCTAGAGCCAACTAGTACTGTATGAGTATTATCACTGTTATCAGAGTCCTTGCAGATGGACACTGTGTACATTTTGCTAGAATCAAGATCTAGTCGTGCTTCTAAAATTCAACTACTAAAAATGCTCCTACCCAATTACTTATGCCACACATATGACTGCTTTTGACCTATGCACTTCTCTGGTTCTGGAAAGTTCATATGCAAAGCTCATCAACGTTGTACACATTAGTTATCTGCGTTTACAAGTATTTTTAAAAGATAGGTAGTTTATATATGTGCTAAACTCTTGCTCTGTGTTATATTTTATTATAGTAAATGAACTTTAAATGATTTTTGGCCAATGCAAGATAAAATACATTTGGCTTCAATCTCGTGCTACACATTTTTGTAAGAGCCTTGGTGAACTTCTACTGCTTGGAATCTTGTGGGTTTGTGTATGTGTGTTGCTTTTAATTAAATGCTGTGTTCGATTCCTTATTTTAAACAACCTTAACTTCTCTCTCATGATTATTGGCAAGAAACTCATGATCAGTGTTTCCATTGTCCAATCATTGTTGTCATTAGCATTGCTGTCATTAGCTGTCATCAGCCTCGTGGGGATCCCATGGGCAATAATAGAACACCATTGTGCCTGGTCCTCCATCAACCTCATTATAGGCTGGGCATGAGACTTAGTGGATCCTAAGATTTTCTTTGGCTGATTTTCAGAATCGACTCTCCAATCCATTCTTACTAGTATGTCTAGTCTGACTCTGCTGGCTCCTGTCCAGCATCATAGCCAGAAAGCCTCCACCGACAGACAGAGTCTGTCCAGGAAGTTCACAGGCTGAGATTCCAACATGTGTCTCCCACCTGAGAGACAAGAATGATGCAAACCATCAGTGCCCTTGCTTAGGGACTGCACCTCTGAGAGGGTTCCCAAAGTCTTTCCTCGAGAGAGCCTGCTCAAGCAAATTCTGGTGTCTCACTGACCTTCCTTCATTAGTGAGGCAGCATATGCTACTGAAGAGGACAGCTGCTTTCCACACCTCGTCTTTGTTAAGTAAAGAATTCTCTGTGAGAATCCTGTCCATTTGAATTGTGTGCTCTGTTGGCTTTTTGTGCTATTGTCTTTCAGCAATTTCCTACTCTTTGCCAGGAAATGGTGTATCCTTGACCTCTTGCCTTCTTCGTGTCTAGAATGAGGTAAAGAAATGACTTATCCTCTCAATTGCATACTCATTTCCCTTCTGGCCTCTCCATGGGATTTGAGAATTTATATTTCCTTGCTTTTGTTTGCTGATTGAATAAAAGATTTCTATCTTTTTGTTTCAAGGTGAGGCTTAGAAGCTAGGATTTCTTTTCTTTTGTAATACTTTGTCCCCCAGCATCTTTTTTGCTTTTGCCTTGCATTTGTTCACATTCCATTTCCCTCTTACTTAGCGTCTTTCTTTTTTTCTTGCATACATTGAAAAGGCATTGCTTTTTAGTCCTTTCTACTGTCTTGTTGTTTTATTTCTTTGGAATAGTAAACTGTTTTTCTCTTCCCTCTGCGTTTCTCTTTCTCATTACTTAGTATGCTTCTGCTAAAGATGATAGAAAAAATGTGGAGACAATGGGGAGAGTTGTACAATATTATGGCCATCTTTAATATTACAACATTGGACAGGTAAAGATGTCGAACTACTTTGCTATCTACTTACCTATCTACCACAGCAACATTTAAAATAAAGCCTAAAATAAAGAAGAAAAGAGGATCGAGCCGATGTTCTGTCTACCAGCTCTTACTTACCTTTGTGGAATACCATCAAGTGTTTGCTGTTCATTCAGCTTGTGGCTGTCATTGTAATCATCTCAGGTGAACCTTTTGTGTGGCAAGTGGCATTTCAGGATGGTATTTAAATCTTCATTTAGAGGAAGGAGAAAACTATGAAGTCCAATATCTGTCCCAAAGACTCTTATATTTTTGTTTTTAAAAGCACCACGGTCAGAGGTACACTCTTGCTGAATAGCTGATTTCCAGTGAGAGTCAGCTATTGTCTTCCACCTGGTGTCATTTGTCCTTTGGGGTCTAAGTTTAGCTCTAGGCAGGTGAAATGGAATATTCCCTAGGGAGAAAAAGATAACAAAGACTCAATATCCACTGTATCTCCACTATCAAATCACTAGCAGACAAGAACCCCAGCAAAATAAACATTTGGGACTTAAGTGTTTTATACCATGGTCTGATTGGTTTTGCCAGGATTAAGCAAAATCAATGACCATCACAGAAGACGAAAGAAACAATATTGTGACTTAGATTCAATTTCCATAGAGTAATTATGACAGAAGATACATTAAGAAGGTATCCTTCTGCCAGAGGCGCAAGTAGAAAGAAAATGTTTTGAAAAAGATATGAAAAACAACATATGTACGGATGTGTTTGACAAAATGGATATATGTATGGATTGTGATAAGAACTGTAAGAGCCCCTAATAAAACATTTTTAAAGAAGGTATCCTTCGAGTTGCAGTTGGAAAACTGCACATTTTGAAAACTAATACCTACTATCATAAAATCTGAAATAAATAAAGGAATCGGAATGATGCCCTGAAATGTATTAAAAGCAAAAGTAGGATTGTATTTAGGAAGTTTTTGTTTATTCTGCTGTTTTAAATTTTCCTCCTAAAATAACACCTTGATTCAACTGGAAAGTGGTAACATTAGTTACTAGCTCTTTATAACACTAGTCATAAAGAAAAACGGAGAGAACCAAATAGACTATGTAGTTGAGGGAGGCCATTAAAAAACTTTAGAAATATCATGTTATCCAAAGCAGCAAAAAGGAATCAAACAAAAATCATCACCATTTTCCAAGTTCACCTGCACCCTCCTAAACAATTAGCAGTAGCAGGAGGCAAGCGTGCCTTGCACTGTCAGGTTGAAAAAGGATCGTGGTGGCCCGCGGGCTAAGTACTTAGCTGCTAACCCAAAGGTTGGCGATTTGAACCCACCAGTGGCTGTGGGGCAGAAAGATCCGGTAATCTATTCTCACAAAGATTGCAGCCAGGGTTATCCCACGCAGCATTTTGGTGCGTTCACAATAGACACAAGACTAGTAGCACCCCCCCCATCCCCCCCGTGTGATGCCTCCTGGTGAGCAATAAAGGGGGAAACCCCAGAAAAGATGAACTTAATGTGCTTTTTTTAAGGACAGCTAAAGGTTTATCTGTCACCTCATGCTTCAGAATTTGTAGTTTTAATTTTGTTAGGTGTTTTCAGCATACTCGTACATTTCCAAGGCTTCACGCCACCATCTAAATAAAGCGATTAAAAAGAATGTGCACAGTGGACCACGTCCCCTGAGCCCTACCTTTCAGCGCATCTGGTCAGCTTCTTAAATGCTGTAAGTGACAAAAGGAGCTCCGGCAGCATTGTGGTTCCACATGGGCTGTGATCCACAAAGCTAGCAGTTCGAAACCACCTCCACGGAAGTTCGAAAGCAGCTCCACGGAAGAAAGATGGGACTTGTTACTCCCATGAAGACTCCCAGCCTTGGAAACTCACAGAGGCAGGCCTCCGTGTTCTATAAGATCCCTCTGCGTCAGCATCCGCTCAGTGGCAGGGAGTTTGGCTTGGTTTAAGAGACAAAGAACACAGAAATGGTCATGGAGATCTAAAGTGGCATTAGCTTTTGATCAACTAAGTAGGGGTCTTTGAGAATGTGTAGAAACTACAGGCAAAACCTGAACTCAATGCAGCAAAAGAGAGTGCGTGATCACTCTACCTAATATCCTACTATTGACCTCCATTTTTACAATATCAGCCATATGATACAAAATGTGAAAATTAGGGGGGAACATGCAACCTCATCATCCTAAAACAGCCAGTCTTTCAACCATTTTCTCTTAAATTCTTCTAGATCTCTTTTACACCATTGCAACTCTCCTGTGTATGGGATTCTGTATCGTACGGTTTTCTCTTAGCATTAGGGCCCCAAACAGTTTTCCATACTGCTACTCTTCAAAATCATTTTAACTTCTCTCTCTCTTTCAGGATCATTCTAAAGAGAAGACGTGGTGGCTATCTATGTGGGTGTGTCTTGCTGGCATTTGAAATTTTATTTTTAGCTGCATCTGAAGTAAGCCTTCACCATTCACAAGTCAGAAGAATGGCATCAGCCGGGACCTTGTTCAGAATACAGATCCTCAGGGCCCACCTCAGATGGAGTCGGCATTGTCAGCAACTCACCCAGCGATGCCCATCCAAGTTTGAGAAGCCGAGTCAGGCTACTTACAAATAATGCCACCAGGGACATCTTCATGCACATGCATTCCCCCTGTGTCCGGGTTACTTAGTTGTATTTGTTTCTCCCAAATGGTATTGTGAGTTCAAAGGACTTGTAGATTCTGCTGCTTGCCAGACTTTAAGAGTCAGCTGGATTACGGTGGCAAATGTTAAGCCCAGAGCCACCGGTCCCGTTCAAGCCCCGTGTCCGTTGGTGGGTTATGACAGACCTGCTGGGCCCTGTAAAAGGCCTGCAATTCAAAGAACAAGCTCCGCGTCCCATCCGGAGGCAGTGCCAGGTAGAAGAATAACTTTCTGTGCCATCGCGCTGCCCATAGACTCCAGAGCTTCTTGCGGTGCCCGTCAGATTGCAGGGCTGACGGCCCCTAAAATGCCAGATACGGGCCAGAAAGCTCCTGAGAGTTCATGTCGAGGGAATTCATTCCTGACTCGCTCTGGGAAAGAAATGCTTCTTTTGGGGGCCTTGAGATGCACCCTCCAAGCCGCAGTAATCCTAGCGGCGTCCTGGCATGTATAAGCCAAAGGCTCACTGGTCTGCCTTCTGCTGGTTCTGAATCCCGGTGCTGCCCTAAGAGCTGCAGGTATTTCCTTTGACAGATCATCTCAGCCCTTGAGGCGTGTGTAGCTCCGATGCCTGGGCCCTCCTCAGTGGGTTCCACGCCCGGCCCTGTCTTTCCTGCCACCTCTGCTTTCGCGTCCGACCTGCCTCTCTCCTCCCACATCTCCAGTGGTTTGCCTCTGGGTTGCTGTTTTCCTTGGGACAGTGTCACATCTGAGGTTTATGATACGCTTTCCCGAGAGTGATATTCTCCAGGTCCTCGGTTTGTTTCTTAACATTCTTAAGCCTGCCCATCAAAACTGCCACAAGTCAGGCCTGCTTATCTGCGTGGCTGTCTGGGACAGAGTCTGGCAGCTTCATCCCATTGCTTTGGACTTCATCAGGGATGGTCACAGATGGACATCTGCGTTTGTCTTGAGATTACTGGGATATCAGTATACATCCCGACAGACTTGATTCAATTACTAACGTGCCTTAACCATTTCTTCTGAGGACATTTTCCCTCATTAACCTGTTTTCCCTTTTCTATCAATGACAGAGCTTGAAGGCATCTCAACGTTATCTGCACCCCCTATGATTACTTAAGGAATTTAGCCTGTGAGTGCCACCCAGGATTGCTGACTGAAGTTGGGTTCCCTAGAGGAGCAAAATTAGCAAACGCGCCTCTATATTGCAGTGCAGTGGGCTATTTAAAGATGGCTAGCCATAACCCTAAACACCAAGCCCACTGTCATTGAGTTGATTCTGACTTCTAGCGACCCTACAGGAATACCTGCCCCCTTGGGCTTTTGAGACTATAACTCTTTAGGGGAGTAGAAAGCCTTGTCTTTCTCCCATGGAGCAGCTGGTGGTTTCAAACTTCTGACCTTGGGATTAGCAGACCAACTCTGTAAGTTCCACTGGATAGCGGGGTGGGGGCATGCCAATCAGGTGTATGAGACTCTAACATAAGGAGGCGTCTTTTTGGCATGCTGTTGGCTATTAAGTGGGCCATCTCAGAAGCAGGAGTGGGGAATCATGGAAGAAAAGCCATGAGCAGAGCCTGTCCTTTGGACTTTCACAAACATCCCTGAGTGGAGACGTGGCCATGGGAGGGGTGCTAGCCGAGACGGTGGCTCAGAGAGTATGAAACAGATCAGGAGGCCCGCACAATGAGGAACAGTGTATCGTTGGGCCGGGGAGGCTGACTTTCATGGTGTTGGTGCCCTTTGGGCCTTTGTCAGCACCAAAGGAGCTTTGTGATCCTCAAACAGAACATTAGCCAAAGGGACACCTGACTGAGAGAGTATGGGCCAGAGAGAGCCTACTTGTGGACACAATTTGGAAGAGGCTATCCTGACCACAGAACTGTTGTATCCTGACCATTTCCCATCCTGACTTGTAACTTATTAGCTTCCCTAACAAGACCTATAATCACAAGTATTGTCTGTGAATTTTATGTGGCCACTGCAACAGATTATTGAACCTGGCAGAGAAGCAGAGAGTATCATGGGAGAAACAGGACAATTGGTATTAAAATAGGGTTGAGGAGTTTGGGGAGTCGGCGCATGTTTGACTCAACCTCATAGATGTTGTCTTGGACTAGTTATTCCTCTCCTTCCTCCAGGAGAACAGGCACCACCTCCATGCCATTGTATGCAAATGTATTTGTATGCATACGCCTATGTGTATGTGAGGGGGTAACCAAAAAAAAAAACAGAAAAAGCTCCGCTGGGTGGAAATTGCAGAGTATGCATTTCTCCCACTAGGGGAGCATCCAGCAACTCGTTCTGAGTTAGGGATCCCAGTGGCGTTTTCTGGGAAGGTTCTCTCTGGTCACAGTGAAATTTTTTGTAAAAGCAGTTTCAATCAAACCTCCTTTTTTATGGTGGCTGATTTAAGAGAACAGCGTGTGGCTATGAAATTTTGTTTTCTGCTCTGGGAAAATGCCCAGAAACTGTTGTGATGTTGAACACAGCTTTCAAGGACAGCGCTATGGGGAAAACTCACGTGCATGAGTGGTTTTCTCATTTTAATAAAGGTGAAATGTTGATTGATGACAAACCTCATTCTGGATGTCCATCAACTTCCCCAAAGGACAAAAAGATCGACTCGAGGTACATTTAGAGTTCATTCCAACCATCAGGTCAGACTGTTAATCAAGCTTTCTATTTAGAGGTTCTGAAAAGACAGTGTTTCAGTGTGTGACAAAAAGGCCTGATTTGTGGCAGACAGGGGACTGGTTTTGCTACCGTGAAAATGAACTTGCTCATGCAGCCATCTCAGTCAGCCAGTTTGGGACAAAAAACAGCATTCTTCTCTTGCCCCAAGCACCTGACTCACCTAACCTTGCTCCGTGCCAATTTCTTTCTGTTTCCGTGAATGAAGAGGGACATGGAAGGACAGCAATTTGATGATGTAGAAGGGGTGAAGAAAAAAATTAGGGAGGTGATGATGAGTTTGAAATAGATGAGTTTGAAAAATGTTTCCAAGAATGGAATAACAGATTTGACAAATATATTAAGTGTAATGGAGAGTACTTTGAAGATAAGGTTTTCGTAAAAAAAAAAGTTTTTTTTTAAACATAGCTTTGGAAAAAATAAATTCCATTTTTTGGGGGATAGCCCCTCATCTGTAGATAGATAGATAGATAGATAGATAGATAGATAGATAGATAGATAGATAGATAGAGATTTATATCAGGAAAATGGTCACAGAGCTTGAAAATCCCATCTTTAGGGGTCATGTATTGGGCTGATAGTTGTACGTGTGATATATTAAAACTTTCAGTAACATTCACTCACAATGGCAGAACCCATGCCTACCAGATGAATACACCTCATAATAAAGCAAGGAGGGCATTAAAATAGTAAGCATAAGGTAGCAGTCCCAGACCATCTGGGAACCCTCAAGGCAGGTGATGTAAACCAAAGTTGGACGTTCTTCAGTTCTGCACCCTTAGGATTGAAGTCATCTGCTTCTTCTCACGCTAGGGAGTTTTAGCCTTAAGTCCAAGAGCTACGGGTGAGTTTGAGGTAAAGCTCACTTTACTTAGTGGGGTTTCCATATAGAGTGTGAGGACTTCTTTTGATTTACATAGTCACAGGGACTGACAACCCCAGGACTGGCACGTCAAGCAAGAGGCTGCTGGCTAACAGGTTGCAGAGGGTGGTGAATTAAGATTGGCAGGTAAGATGGTAGACTGCTGACTCAAGATCAGCAGGCAGTACTATAGGCCACTGGATCTAGCCTAAACAACAGAGGAAACCAGATTATAATATGCCAGATACAGGATCTAGATGAAGCAAAAATCATGAGAATTTTTCCAGAATATCCATACATGCTGGAAGCTGTTCACACACCTCACGAAAATCTCCTTTCAACTGATTATCATAGCAGGTCTCATGGAGATAACATTATATCAGATCCCATCATGGTGGGTGGCTGCATCATCACTGTCAAGCACTGAGAATCATGACCTAGCAGGGTTGACACGCAAGTTTAACGATTGCAATCCAACCCTTATTAACTTGCCCGCAGAACACATTTCCTAAAACCTTACATAAGCTCTAAATAAAGCTAATTAGAAATCCATACACATGTCTAACATGAAACGACTAAAAAAACTAACACACATACAACTGAAAACACACTAGCTCACTTATTTATATGTCTTAAGTGAAGAAAACATTTGATGAACATATAAGGAAAAATACGAATAATACTTACAATACTCCTTTCTGTACCTAGTTACATGGTTGCAGCTTATATGTAGAACTACATTTGTCCCCCATCCCTTCTGCAGTCACCTCAGGGTTTGTGGTCATGCACATAAAAGGTCATAGGTCCCTTTGGGGAAGAAAGGTCCAGGGGAGAAACAAAGATGAACAGTATTGACTTTTGTCAGCACGATGGGGACCTTTCTGAAGGGGGTCCAGCCTCCCTTTTGTTCAAGAACTTGTGGGCTCGTATACTGGTTCAAGCCTGGAAATGTGTTGAGGGGCTGTGATTCCCTGTTCTGGTGAGTCAACTACACTGTCAGTCACGTGGCCTAGAACCCCTCTCTTTGCACAGATTAAGTACATACGCAATAGGTTTCCATCTATTTCAGTCTCGGGGCACTATTGCTAGGTAACCAGTGCTATAAATCCACACGACTGCAACTATTCTCATTACTGCTCTCACTCTGGTTCCTAACGGTAACTATACTGACCTTGTGTTAGCTGATGACGTGCTGCCACTTGGCCTTTATCTCCCCAGGGTCCAATAGGCCCATGGTAGTGAGATGTCTTCATTTAATTAGCGCTGTGCCCTCTGTCAAATTTGACTTGCCTAAAGTAGCCATCACAGCCGACTTCAAGGATGATAGAGTTTCCTTCACAAATGTATTCCTCACATGCTAGGAATCCTCTGGGCTTTCCATGTGATGATGGTCTATAACGCAATATATCCAGTCAAACCCCCAAATCAGTGGTTCAAACCCACCAGCTCCTCTGCAGGGGAAAGATGAATTTTTTTCTGCTTCCATAAAGATTTGCAGCCCCAGAAACCTCAGGGAGCAGTCTACTCTGCCCC
Source organism: Tenrec ecaudatus (assembly GCF_050624435.1). NCBI lineage: Eukaryota > Metazoa > Chordata > Mammalia > Afrosoricida > Tenrecidae > Tenrec > Tenrec ecaudatus. The sequence goes on along the minus strand of NC_134531.1, from coordinate 61,895,001 downwards.
ATAGGCTTTCTAGAAATCAGAATCGACTCAATGGGAGTGGGTTGGATACCACCGGCTAGAGTAAACGAACTTCAACTTGGTTAAGCATAAGTCAGTTCTTAATCCATGCTTTAATGAGCCAACGAAATAAATGATTCAATCTTTTTTTTTTAGCCCTTTGTGTTGAAGCATTGAATGGAGAATCTGTACTTAGTGCACCTGTATTCACAAACTTGGGCTGGTCCAGCATTCTCTTCTTATCCCACACTTATTTCCAGGTTTCTCTTTGTACCTATTAGAAAAATTAAGTAGCTTTTTTGGAGTACAGTATTCCACAGCGTGGGTCACAATTTGTTGTTCACCTTCTGGGGCTTAGGTATGGATCTGGAAGCAGTCGTGAGAGGTAGGGAGGTTCCCTGGAAGCCTTCAGCAAAGTCGTATAAGGCATTTATTTGCCTCAAGAAATTCTGCAGACCGCTCCGCAGATGGAGCTTGAGTCGATAGATCCGACAGTGACTCATCAGCCCAGTTGGGTTAAAATCATCGTAAGCGGGTAAGGTGGTTCTTTGTGTTTTTGCTGTGGCAGAAGTGGTTCAAAGAGACATCCCCAGTTTCCTGATTATCTGCCCATATGTCCCTCACCCAAGTTTCAGCATCCCATTTCTTCCTGAACATTACCCTTGCTTTAACTTCAGCTACCATTCAGAGTTTCCCAACTTTGTATTGTGTTTGTTTGTATTTGATGTAAATTGGGACCTCTTACCATCAGACTGTGTGTTTGAATTTCGGAAAGATCAGGTGTTACCTTGGGAAATAAGGTGGTGTTTTTTTCAGGCAAGTTTGAGGTTTTTTATGAGTCACTTGGATGGTGACTCCAAAGCATTAAACTCATCTATTTCTTTCACTAGTTTGTCTAGTATATGTAGGAACAAACAGCCAGTATTCCTCTATGTCTCATCCTGAGAACATTGCAGAAAACTAACCAACGTGTAATCACCTAGCATCTTGATTCTCACTAATACTTCATCTATTGGTGGTGATATTTTGCTTATTATTATTTGCTATTATTATTAGCTGGACTTTCTTTACTAATCAGGTGTCATCAGCCCCTATAAGACTAGTCAGACTTCAGAACCAATTTACAAAATGCATTATTATGATTTTGTTTCTCCAGGATCACTCGCAGCACCAAATGTCATAGGTGGGGTCCTCTATCAGCTGTACATAACCTAGCATGCCCACATTCATTCCACCCACATGCCAGCGTTTCAGTGAAGAAACCTGAGAAGATTTCAGCTTCAGACTCCGTCCAATTGAAATGTATGAAGGATCTCAAAAGAGAACCACCCAACTGTGCCTTTAAGTTTCAGAACCAGAGAATATAACCTCACATTGCTTTTTCAAAGTCATCAAATTTAAGTTGGTTTGTTATGCAGTCCTAGATAATTAGAATACCAATTTTCTGTCAGAAAATCTCTTTATTCCAAGATAAAGAAACAACTGTATTTGTGATTATAGCACAGAAGTTTCTGCTTCAGCTTATCTTTAAAAGCCACGGCGCTCTCAAGCACTCTGGGAAAGGAAGAGTCTTACGGTTGTACACATGTGGCTTGGCTGTGCCATCCTCCAGAGCTGGGTGAGGACGGCCACTGCTTCAGTGCTGATGGATCAGCGCTGATCTAGGACTTCATTTTCAGAGAGTCTGACATTACTAATATTAACTATAGTATGAAAATATGCAATTGTCATAGAACATTAGTGGGCGAAGTGACCTAAGACAGCAGTTGCCTTGTCCAAACAACTGATTTTTTAAAGATAAGATAAACAGAAGTGCATAGATAAGAATCCAGATGTCATGACCACAGAAATGGCCCCCCTCACCATACCACCCTGCCTCTTGGATGCTGAAGAAACACTGGAAACCAGTATATAAATTGATTTTATTTCCTTTAATTATTGTGTATGTACTAAATGTTATGATCTGTACAATGAAGCCAACTATATGATTATTGTGAAGGTCAAAGATGAAATTATTTAGCACTTACTGTGTCCTCAGGAGGAGCCCTGGTGGTGTAGCAATTACGCACTGGACGGCTAACCCCAAGGTCAGTATTTTGAAGCCACCAGCCGCCCCATAAGAAATAGGGCTTTTCTACTCCTGCAAAGAGACTGGCAAACAGTCTTGGAAATCTACAGGGGAGTTCTACCCTGTCCTGTAGGGTAGCTGTGAGTTGGAATCGAATCCATGGGCGTGAGCTTGCGTCTTTGAGTTTGAGGATACTCAATAAATGGTAAGGACCTAGGAACACAGGACTTCGTAGAATGAGTACCTAAAAGACCTCTAACTCGAAAGACTTTTCCCATAAACAATACCCTAGGCCTGAGAAATCCACCAGTGGGGAGAACTACAGAAGGGAATTCAACCTCCACCCAAGTTCTAACCCAGACAAGTAGACATTTAAACGAGCTGTGAGACAAAGAAGGAGCTGATGTGGATAATTAGTCCAAGGGCCTGCATTAACTCTCCATCGTGCATGGGGAACAGACAGGGCTGAGTCAGCCCTGCACATGAGAGGTAGAAGGGAGCAGGCCTGGATGTCTGGAGTTCTTTCTGTCAACTTGTTATGAAAATAAGTACCTCTAGCTGTCTGTCTGTCTGCCGAGGAGACGATCTATCACACAGTCTGTGAAAGTAGCCTTCCCTGGGCCCGTCTCTCCAGACTTCTGTTGTGGTTACTTGTCTCGCTGTGGTTATCCCCACGTCTGCTTCTCTGTCTCTCTTGTATCATATGTGCTGCGTGTGTAAAACTCTTTATGTGGAGTCTGGGAATGGGTTTTAATACATGCAGAGCAATAAGCCAGAACCTCCACCTTTAATACCTGCTTCTGCCGTTTCACATCAATGGGGCTTCATGCACATGTGGGGAGCAGCCGTCCGTGACGGATTGGGGCCTCCCTGTGCAAGGAGAAGCAGATGGGGAGAAAAGGGAGCCATTGTATGAACACCTGTCCAGCAATTGGAACAACAACCCACCCCCTGCAAAAAAAAAAAAGTGTCCTAGAGACCACAAGGTACAATGGACAGAGCCCAGGTTGTGGACCCAGTAGATGAGGGGCCGTCGCAGGTGTAACTATGATAATAATTTCAGACCATGAGTGGAAAAATCATTTTCGCCAGTCCCCTGCCTACACGCCGCCCCCCCTTCAAGTCTCACTACATGGTAAGGTGAAGTTGTCTCAATGCTGTTGGGAGATAGACTTTGGAGTTAGACAGATTCAGATTCCTGCTCTGCTTCTGGTTGACTTTTGATTTGTGGTCAATTATTTCACTTCTTTTGAGCTACAATTTCCTCACCTGAAAAGTGGAGAGGCTAAATACAGCTACTTTATAGGCAGGTTGCAAATAAGATCACGTGGGCACATGGGAATGGAGTAAGGCAAGTGTCTATCACTGCAGTGCTCCATAAATTATGGCCAGCATCGCGTGATTCATGGTGCTCAAAATAAAGGAAGACACAAAGAGCTGTAGAGTGAATAAAACCAGTGTACTCACTTGAACAAATCTTTCATTCCAACACTGAAAATGTCACTGACTTTCCATTTTGCTATTAAATTAGCCTTAATGTACATATGTAAATATATTAATGTATAAAGATAGTGATATAGGTTTGGGTACATATATTTAGAGGTTAGGTATTAAGGTAGCAGACAGATATTGGGCCTCAAACTCAAATCCTCCTACGCACGAGAACACCTTGTTCTAATAACCTGGCATTCTGTGAAGCTCACTTTCCCCACATGATCTCTGAAGACAAAATGCGTACATAAGCTAATGTGGTGAAGAAAACTGATGGTGCTTGACTATGACAGGATATAGCATCTGGGGTCTTAAAGGATTGCAGTCAGACAAGTGGCCATCTAGCAGGGAAGCAACAAAGCCCACACGGAAGAAGCACACCAACCCATGTGATCACCAGGTGTCAATGGGTTCAGGTATCAGGCATCAGGAGACCCAAAACAAACAACCATTTTGATGCGAGCAAGGGGGTTTGTAATGGAGACCCAAATGACCATCTGTAGATAATTGGACATCCCCTCACAGAAGGGTCACAAGGAAGGAACAAGCCAGCCAGGGTGCAGTTTAGCACTGACAAAGCACACAACATTCCTCTAGTTCTTTAATGCTTCCTGCCCCCTCCCACTATCATGATCACAGTTCTATCTTATAAATCTGGCTAGACCACAGCATGTACATGGGTACAGATAAGAGCTCTCGACACACAGAATCCAGGACAGATAAACCAGGACCAGTAATGGACCAGTAAATCAGGACCAGTAATGAGAGTCAGAATAGCATTGGGGTAGCAGACAGACATGACTACCTGCAATGAGAAGTAAGGGGGAGAAGGGGGAGAAAGGAGGACCCAATTGCAATGGTCTGTACACCCCCCCACCCAGGAGGACAAACAATAAAACAATAGAAATATGGGTGAAGGGGAGTAGTGGACCATGTAAAATATGAAAATAAAAATAATTTATAAATTATCAAGGGCTGACAAGGCCAGGGAGGGAGGGGACAAAAAAGGAACTGATACCAAGGGCTCAAGTAGAAAGAAAAAGTTTTGGAAATGATGATGGCAACATATGGCCACAAATGTGCTTGATACAATTGACGTGTGGATAGTTATAAGAGCTGTAGGAGCCCCCCCAAAATGATTTACTAAAATAAAAAAAATTAGCTTTAGATCGAGCTGGACTCCTTTCTCCCCAAAGCATTAAGATAGCTAGCTCCAGGTGTGAGAAACTTTAGAGTTGTAATCTGGGCATCAGGATTGATCTGACTTTTTTTAAGAGACAAACGGAAGGATTTGCTACTTGGTGGAAAATTGTTTGTAGATGTTTTGTTCCATATAAAGAGTGAAAAAGAAGCTTCTCATAGGTTCTCATACTTGGCCTACCATCTCCTTTTTAGTGTGGGGGGGGGGAGGACTCAGAGGCCTCTGGCAATTAAGTCTCGTTGTACCCATAATCCAGGATCGATGTGTTGTTAGGTGCAGTTCACAGGGACCCTGGACAGCAGGATGAAACCCTGCCCGGCCCCACTCCGCCCTCACAAGGGTCGTCAGGTTGGAGCCCACAGTTGCAGTCACACCTGATCGGGCTCTTTCTCCTTTTCGCCGCCTCTCTACTTTACTAAGCACGATGTCATTTTCCAGAGACCAATCTCTCCTGATAACATGTTCAAAGTATGTGAGATGATGTTTCGCCATCTTTGCTTCTAAGGAGTCATCTGGCAGTTCTTCTTCGAAGACATATTTGGGAGTTGTTTGGGCAGTTCGTGGTACTTTCCGTATTCTTTGCCAGCACCACCATTCAAATGCACTGATCCCTCCTGGGTCTTCCTTAGTCAAGGTCTGACTTTGACATGCATATGAGACGATTGAAAATACTCTGGCTTGGGTCAGGCACACCTTAGTCCCCAAATTAACATCCTTGCTTTTCAACACTTTATAAAGAAGTCTTGCACAGTGGAATTACCCAAGACAATGTGTCTTGGTGGGTGGTGGCATAGGGGGTTATGCTTGGGGCTGCTAACCTCAATGTCAGCAGTTCAAAACCACGAGTCACTCCATGGGAGAAACGATGAGGCTATCTCCTCTCATGAAAAGTTACAGTCTCAGAAACTCACAGGGGCAGTTCTCCCTTGTCCAATCAGGTCACTCCGAGTTGGAACGGAATTGATTGCCATGAGAGGATGAAGTATGAAACAGATCTGCTTATGCAGCTCCCTGCTAGCACCCCACAAAGGGCAGTATCTACCACTTTGGGAAGGTCCTAATTCTATGTGTTTTGTTAACAGTTTTATAAAAAATACGGAGAGTGGTTTGTGTTTGTTGCTTCAAAAAGAGAAGTGACCATTTAGGGGTATGTGCCAAGTAATTCACAGCTTCCCTTTCAGGTGGGTATTGCTGTGCCCAAATTTTAGAGGAGAACTCGGAGGCTTTGAGAGCCCTTGCTGCCATCTCTCTTGGGGGTTGATAGTTTGGTGTCTGAAGACAGGTTTGTTCTAGTCCAAGTCTATCCAGGTCACTTCCCTGCTTCTGGGCTCAGGACCACGGAGCACGGGTTTCATGAGGACCAGCAGAAACGCAGTCCCTTGAGCTGTTGAGCTCCTACACGCCATGCTTGCTCTCATCTTTCAAGGGACCCACAGCTTCCATCTGGACAAAGATGACAGAACCACTCTGTGCATCTGTCCGCTAGTTCAGGATGCTAAGTGTGAAACTTTTAATCAAACATTTCAGGGAAAGGCTACATCTGGAAATACTTATTGAGATGTTACAAACCACTTTGGCCCGTGGTTGCCAGACTGCTGTCCAGCTGATGTGTATGGGACAGCCCTCCGTGTGTGGAAGAAGAAACTCAGGAGGGACTGCAAACTGAACAATTGGTAACCACTGGGTTGCACGCACCCTTGTAAGGAATGTCAGGGATTTGTGTCACACACCTCCAGGATCACTAGTAGCTCAGAAGAAGTCCCAAGCTAAAGAAGCATTGGCCTGTTTTCCTCATGATTCCTAGTGCTATTCTTTGAAAGAGATTGAAGGGAGGGTCTGGGAACTTGCAACTCTGTGGGCACCTGCGTGGGGCAACCCCAATTTAGGGGCTTGGACACAGATCGCTTGTTTTTCTCTGAAGCCGGTGGCACTTGGGAGGAAAGGCCCCATGAGATCACAATGTTAGTATTGCTGTGGTAGAAGGACGGAGCAGTGGCCTTCTACCAGAAGGCCCAGATTCTGTAAAGACTCGAATCACCATGAGGTGGGCCACTGGCAGCTCAGTAGTAACTCTTCACCTGCCATGGCTGAAGCCCAGCTTTGGTTCCTGGTGCCTGGGCGGGGCTGTGATGCTGAGCAGTTTGGAGCAGAGCGTCCACACCGGGCAGCATCGTTTTGTTGTGCACGGGCTCACCAGGAGTCGGGCACCAGCTTCGCACCAGCTAGCCACCACACAATCACCGAGGAAGGGCTCTACAATGTCTACAGCTCGGTTATGAGATAGCACGACATAAATAACTGAATTCGAACCGAATTCATTCCATATCAAACAATATTTGGGTTGCAATCCCAATGTTCATTGCTGCTATTGATTGCCAATTGAAACCAGCCTACCAATAAGGAGATAGGGTATTAAGATAAGAGGCATAGAGGGAAAGTTCAATGACCTGCCTTCAAATTAGCTTTCTATCCCTGTAATCAGAAGTCAGTTCAACTTGATCGCTCTAAGCATCGATTTTTCTTTAACGAAACATGGGAGCTAGATTAATACCAAACTTCAGAAGTGTGTTGTGCAGACTGATGTGGCTGATACACGCAAAACAGCACAATGTCAGCGCAATGTCAGTCCGATGACCAAGGAATGATGCAGGACCAGATGCTGTTTAGTTCCTTTATCCACAAGGAGGCCGGAAGTTGGAATCCACTCTACAACTAACAGCAACCAGAGTAAGCGCCCAATGGCAATTGCAGTTGCTCACGACCATTCCTTCTAAGAAATTGAGGCCCTCCTGTAAATTGAGGCCGTCCTTTAATCCCTGGTTTCCTCTTGGGAAATGGCAGGTGTTGGGGTCACTTGTATGGAAACAAACAATTGGTGTGGGGACCTGGGCCAGAGGAGGGGAAATCTGACTGCAAAGGGCAGGCGGAAGATGTGGTTGATGCTATTCACATTTCTAGTAGACAGGCTCACTTGTAATCTAGCCCAACCTGTGGGCTTCAAAACCAGCCTCCCCACAGGAATTTCACACATGCAAATGAGGCTGTTGATGGTCCTTGTAAAATAACCTCTAGTTTAGTCTGAGCACTCCTGGCCCTTTGAGAGCCAAATGGACTACACAATTGCCCTAGTCTGCCCCCGGCTTCAGGAGCCACAGAGGCAACCGTTTCCAGCTTTCCTGTCTGGGAGGATGCTCTCCCAGTGCTGCTGAGTGAGTGAGCCCATGGACTATTTCAGAAGTGAGAGAGCCAGGCAAAGTTTAGGTTTAAGAAACACACACACGCAAACCGGTTAACTCCTACCACCCTGCAGTAATATTCTCTAGCCAAAAATAAATAAATAAATAAATAAATAAATAAATGAATTCAACCGTTACAAATGAGAATCCTTGGCCTATGAAATCAGTAGGACCCTTTCAATATGTTACATCGTTTCATTGATACAGTCAACACTTTGGCGCTCCTTTAAATGTCTGTAATTATTCACTGACCTCCGAAAACTTCCATTTTTTTTCTTTCTTTCTCCAAGTGTGTGAAATTGTTGAGCTTTGCTTTTATCCTGTACATCTGGATTATTTTAGCTCTGGGCAAAGATCCATTAGCATCAAACAATACAAAACAAAACTATGTTGTTTTCCAATTATATTTTTGAGGAAAATGTCCTCCCTCAAGCAAAGAATGTACATATTGGCTGGTCCAGGAGAGACTCATTCGTACCCTGGGAATATCCCTTGGTATCTACTTCTTGTCATCAAGGGTCTGTCCTTCGTTCTCTTCCTCAGTCTCATGAGTCTCTTTTCCACAGAGATCTGCGTCACCTTTACCTCCCAGATGTCAGCCAGACAGTAACACTGAGCCAAAGAAGAGGGGAAGAATCTTTGTTGCCGGTAGTTTAAGGAACCACGCTGCTGTTATTGGGTGCCCTTGAATTGATCCCAACTACGAGTGACCCCGTGGTATAGGGTAGAACTGCCCACCAGGGCTTCCTTGGCTGTCATTTTCAAGGATGCGATGGCCAGCTCTGCCTGCCGTAGCGCAGCAGGGTGGGCACCTGCACAGCACTTGGTTAGTCGTTGGGCATTTAACCATTGGTCACCGGGCCTCCTGGAGAAGCCCTGCAGGACGCCCAAATTGAAAAGTTCAGCAAACCCACTTATTCCAGCTCACAGAAACTCTCTTCTGCGAGCGCTTTATTTCACTTCCTTTTGCCTATAATCATGACTTGACAAAGCTCCTCTTTTAATAAATCATGGGCCACATGTGCTTGCCAGAGAGACTGATGAAACAGGTCTATTTTTCTAAAACTTCTTTTCCTTTTTTTGGCCTGTGGGGTCTCCCATTTCATGCTTCTGTTTATTCAAGTTTTATTTACAATATCCTAATAAATCTTTATTCTGTAGGATCATGTGGACATGAAGACCGTTTCGGGGGTCACCCAGGAGAGCCGTAATGTTAAGAAGCATATGGCAATGGTTTACTCTCCAGAAACTGTGAGATGCAAGCCGGGCTTCGCACTCTAGACTTAAAGGGGGATCACATGGAGTCTTAGAAACGGTCCTGTCAAAATCATCCCTGCAAAGTGAAAAATGCTGCGCCAGCCCTTCCTTGCTTGGATGGTGGTACTTGGGAAGCGAATTATTTGTGTAATGAGAATACAAGTGCAATCTCATGTCCCAGTATCCCTAAGTCTCACTGGCCTGATGATATAAACGAGGCCAGGTCAGTAGCAATGGCTCAGATCTCTTCTCAAAGTGTCGGTGTGGAGAGTGCCAGGGTTGTCCTGCATGTGTTACCATGTCCATGTTATTCCCTCTAGACATACTTTTGGAGACAATGGAAGGATCATTGTTTAATTGTCTACTTTTTCATGTAATAACGTACTTTGAACTTTCTCCTATGAGGTTCGAAATTGTCCTATCTTTTCTTTTATGGCTGTGTGGTGTTTTGCCATATGGATCATTTATTGAAATAGTCCTCTACTGCCTTTTCTTACTTCTAATTATAAAGAATGTTGTGGTGGATGCTTTTGCATACACATCTCTAATGGCCCTGAAAGAAATGCTTGGTGTGGCATTGTTAGAGTGTGCTCATTGCAAAGGCTTAATGTTATTATTTTAAAAAATCATAATGATATTAAATCATTGAGTCAATGGGGGACAAAATTCCAGAAGGAGCTCTTAAAAACAAAAATACAATCCTGGTAGAATTTTTAAAAACGCATTTTACAGAAAAAGAACCTTTCCAAATGTACTATGATAAGGAAACAGTTTTGAATTTTTGAAAGCCTTTTATATCCCGATTCTTTTGTTGCCTACAATTTACATTGGATACAGTATGCTTATATAGAAAGGTGTCTCTTTAAATGGCAATATTGTGTAAGTTGTTTCCCAGTGATGCTTATAATCAAGGAGGCGTACAAGTCCGGGTTCACATTCTAAAATTCACCAGCACAGAATTTGCTAATTCTTTACTGTCAAATTGTAAGGTAGCCCCTAGGGGACACAAATGGTTAAGCACTTGACTATGGGCAGCCTTGGAAGAGAGTTGTGCTAATTTGCTTCCCAAAAGGCACTGGCTGGGAAATTCTATGGAGCAGTTCTAATCTGTACAAGAGGGGTCCCCACGAGTCAGAAGAGATAAGATGGCAACTAACAACAGCAACCAAGGAGATTTTCAAGCCCCACTGGTCCACAGGCATTAAGAAGAATGTGCGACTTGCTTTTTTCAGTTAGATTTTAAGAGAGAGCAGTGGTCGTCAATATATTTTGACCGAATGTCTTATTAAAGACAACACCACGAATGGAGCTTGGGGGTGAGGGTAGCCAGACGCCCCTGGCAGCTCCATCATTCTCGACTTTAATAACTCATTGGCAACATGATGAAGTAGTTTATGTTCCAGACTTTGCCTCCTGGTATCTAGATTTTTATAGGTGTTTTGACTGAGGTGTGGAGGAGGCATTTTTTTGGCCGCTGATTCCTATTCCAGATTGTAGGATGTGAATAATTTGGTAAATTAGCATCAATGGGTAAGACTGTTCTTTGTTACCCAAGGCCCCTGGGCTGCCTGTTCCACTGGATGGTCACATTAATTTGCAACCACATGAGGATGACTGCTGGGCACATATGCCCAAGTTAAATTTCCTTTTGCAGGTTTCCCCCCTTTTTTGGATATTCAGGTAGCCACTAACGTCTGAGGCAGCCCTCTCTTGTGCATTCATAATTCTGGGTAAGCCTAAGGCTTCCAAAACTAATACCAGCAAGGAAAGATCCAAACCTTAGTGCTTTTGTGGCTTTCCCCCGCCCCTCACTCACCCCGCCCCCCGCCCCCGGGGCCAGTTTTCGGCCATGTTTCCAGTGATCACACTGTACTCCTAGCTATATTCTAAATGCATCCCCTGTGTGTGCTACAAACGATGTTTTTCTAGCCTGTCCGTATAGCCTATTAAACCAGCGTTGGCAATGTTCCATCCCGTAGGAGAAGCATTTGGCATAAATAATATTGTCATTTGGGAAGGCTAGACATGGTTTGAAGAAGTGACCTTGTATAAATATTGTCTGAGGTATGACTGAGGCTAAATTATATGACAGGGAGCTAGTATAGTCTGGGCTGTGGGCCCTCCTGGTAATGAAGCTGCTGCTTGTAGTCATAGAATCATTTGAATTGAGAATGTAATCAAATACATCAGAGGCTACTAAAACCACAGAAGCTGACTTATTTATCAGCTCCAAGGGCCCAGGGGATGGGAAAATGGTGCCCCACCTTCTTTATTGTTCAAAGGGTTTTGGTCTTTATGATGAGACAAGGTGTCTTCAAAGGTGCTTTTTGTCCATGCAGAATTCCCTTCAGAGCCGAGACTGCTGAACAAGCCAGGAGTGTGTTGGTTTCCCCACCCACGTTTGGGGTGAGCAATTGGCAGTGAGGGCAGAGTGTTGGGAGTCGTTGGATGGTGGATGTGGTGTATCAGTAGCACAATACAGGTCCCAAATTGAAAATTCCTTTCCATTCCCACTCTCAACATCCTTATTTAGAATTTCAATTCCTCTTTCTGGGCCTATGTTACTCTAACAGCTCCTAATTATACAGAACTCCTTCCCATTACTTTCTCTTCCTTCTACTAATTGACTTGCCAGATTTGTCTTTCAAAAGCATCATTATGTTTTCATCAATGTATTTCTTTATCCATTCACTTAGGAACAGATACATACTGAGTGTCAACTATGTGTCAAGCATGCTGCTCTGCCATAATAGCAGTGTAGTAGGGGAGGCAACTTTTTGACAAATAATCAAACGTTTGGGCATATAATATAAGCAAAACAGAGCATTCTATAGGACAGAAGCAAGATTCTTTGTTAACACATAACAAAAGTACATCATCTAAACTGAGGAGTCAGGGTGCGGGGGGGGGGGGGCTTCCTTGAAGGAAGAATTCAGTTGCAATGTGACACAAGTTTAGGTCTTGACAGGCCGAGGAAGATGTTGGCAAGTGAGGATAGATTAGAGTGGGTAAAATGTTTTCCAAATAGAGGGCGGAGCAAAGGTTCATGCCTGAGGGAAGCAAATGTCATCCAGTCTGGGTAGAGTATGAAGTGGGAGGTCCCCATCAGATGAGCTAAGGAGGCCAGTTCAAGTGTGCTGGCTTATATGCTAACGTCAATGGGAAGCCACTGAAAAATGTTTGAGCAGAGTTGCAATCTCATCAGATTTGCATTTTGAAAAGACCACCTTTGTTGCAGTGGGGCTCAACTATTGGTGCCTAAAGAGCTCAGAGGTCAGAGATCTAATCAAGGTGAACAAGCTAATCAAGGTGAACAAGTAGAAGTAATGATAAGAAAGAGTCAGGCTTGAGTACTATTGAGGTGGGAGAAAGGGGGAGCTAATAAAGACAAGTACAAGAATGAAGAAAATATTCTAAAACAGATTGTGGTGGTAATTGTACAATTCTTCTTCATGTGATTGAGCTATTAAATTTTATGATATGTGAATTATATGCCAACAAACCTGGTTTGGGGGCTTGATGATGGATTGGATACAAGGAATGAGGGAGAAGAAGTTTCTGAGCAGGACTATAGGGTTTACAATTTGTTGTTGAACTGCCATTTACTAAGAAGAAGAATATTAAACAAAGATAATAGAAAATTTGGGACCAATCATAATCAGGGGTGTATTTGCATTTTTTAAGAAAGAGAAAGTATAGTTGAAAATGAAGTCACAAAGGTGGGCTGGGAGGGTAGTGGAGTAGGGCCTAGTAGACCATTGGAAAGGGATTTTAGCATTTAATTGGACAAAAGGGAAAGCTGTTTAAGAGTTCTGAGCGGAGTAATGACTTGATATGGCTAATATTTTTGAAAAAAATATGGTGTCTCACATGTGAGACATAGGCATGAGAAAGGCAAGGCCCCAAATGAGAGGACCAGTTAGGGAACTACTGCAATCGGGGAGGTGGGGAAAAATGGTGATTGCTTAGGTCAGGGTTAGTAGGTGAGGAAGTGATGGGAAGCGGTCAGATCCTGGGTAGATTTTGAAGATGGCAGTGGTAGCATTTTTCTGATGGGTTGGATGTATGAGGAAGATAAATAGAAATGGAAATGCCATTTAATACAAAGTAGAAGGCTGCCAGGAACTCAGATGTTTGGTTGTGAATGCTAGGTTTGAGATCCCTATTAAATATCCAGTTATAAATATTGAGTAGCCTGTTCAATAGATAAGACTAAAATTCAGAAGAGTGCTCTAGAATAAAACTTTAAAGTTGGATATATTCTGGGTATAGAAACCATGAGAAAAGTTGAATTCAGCCAAGAAATAAGGATAATTACAGAAAATAAAAAATGTTTCCAGGCGAAGCATAAAAATGATGATTCCAGTCAGCAATCAAAGAGAGATAACATTCCGTAGTAAGGCATCATGTTCTCCCTGATCTGATGGACTGAGAAGGGTATCACATCACCATGTTAACAGCTCTGATATTTTTTGCCTAAAATGTGCAACCTCACCCTAATCATGAGGAAATGTCAAACAAACATCAACTTGGGAGATATTCTACAAAATGACTGACTAAACGTTTCAAATGTATCCAGGGTATGAAAGAAAGAAATGACTGAGAAACTGTCATAAATTGGGAGGAACCAAAACAAACAAACAAACAAACAAAAACCAAAAAACCCCACGCTAACCAAATGCCACATAGAGCTACAGATGAAGTCCTGGGAAAAAAAAGAGAGAGTCGGAGGAGAATTGGTGAGATTAAAATAAAGTTTTGTTAATACTCATATTATTGGCTTTAGGTGCCATTGAGTCAGTTCTGACCCAAAGTAATCCTATGCGAAAGAGAACGAAACACTGCCTGGGCCTGCAGCATCCTCACAATGGTTCCTCAGCTCACTGTTGCAGCCGCTGTGCTAATTCATCTCATTGAGTGCCTTGCTCTTTGTCGCTGCCCCTCCACTTTACCAACCATGATGTCCTCTGGTCTCTCCTGACAACACGACTACTGAATGTAAGATGAAATCTTGCCATCCTTGCCTCTAAGGAGCACTCTGACCATATTTTTTCTAACCAGATTTGTTTGTCCTTTTATCATTCCATGGTGTTTTCAATATTCTTCTCCAGCATCAAAAAATACACCAATTTTCCTCCCCCCATAAAATTTACATCAGAGGACAGCATTGAAGCTGCAGCTCAGGGAGAGGGACATGTCTGATCAGAGCACACAGGAGCAGATGAAGGGGAGGAAGATAGAGTGGAGCACATCCTAACTCACCAAGCCTTGAGGATAATATTCCCATTCAGAGCATCCAATCCACAGAGAAGACAAAATGGCTGGCCCCTCTATGAGACACGACATCCCTCAATGACCAATAGCCCTACAGGGGACAGCACTGGAGACACAGTGTGGGAGTTCTGCCTGATCTGACCCCACCACACCGAGGCAAAACACTAAGGGTGTGCAACAGAACAGCAAGGGGAACAGAGCAATGAAGTTCCCAAGGAATACCAAAAATAGACTTTGGAGTCAGGACTTGGCACCCCATCAGACTCAATCATAAAACACTTCTACAGGTTAACAATCGCTGAAGACAAATGGGTGCATAAGCAAATGTGGCGAAGAAAGCTGATGGTACTCAGTATCAAAATATATAGCATCTGGGGTCTTAACGGTTTGAAGGTAAACAAGCAGCCATCTAGCTCAGAAGCAACAAAGCCCACATGGAAGAAGCATACCAGCCTGTGTGATCACCAGGTGCCAAAGGGATCAGTTATCAGGCATCAAAGAACAAAAAAATCATATCATTGTGTGCTTACCTCCCTGATAAGATTGCTGAAGATAAATGGGTGCATAAGCAAATGTGGTGGGGAAAGCTGATGGTGCTTGGCTATCAAAAGATATAGCATCTGGGGCCTTAAAGGTTTGAAGGTAAACAAGTGGCCATTGAGCTCAGAAGCAACCAAGTCCACATGGAAGAAACACACCAGCCTGTGTAATAATGCGGTGTTGACGGGATGAGGTATCAGGCATCAAAGAACAAAAAATCATATCAATGTGAATGAGGGGAAGTTCAAATTGGGGAACCCAAGACCCATCTGTAGGCAACTGGACATCCCTTTACATAAGGGTCGCAGGGAAGAGATGAGCCAGTCAGGGTGCAGTGTAGCAACAATGAGACATACAACTTTCCTCTAGTTCCTAAATGCTTCCTCTCTCCCCCACTATCATGATCCCAATTCTACCTTACAAATCTGGCTAGACCAGAGGATGTACACTGGTACAATAGGAAATGGAAACACGGAAACCCAGGACAGATGATCCCCTCAGGACCAGAGGTGAGAGTGGGAGGGTGGAGGGAAGGTGCGGTAGAAAGGGGGAACTGATTACAGGGATCTACATATAACCTCCTCCCTGGGGAAAAGACAACAGAAAAGTGGGTGAAGGGAGACGTCACACAGTGTAAGATATAACAAAATAATTTATAAATTATCAAGGGTTCATGAGGGAGGAGGGAGTGAGGAGGGAGGGGGGAAAATGAGGAGCTGATGCCAGGGGCTTACGTGGAGAGCAAATGTTTTGAGAATGATGAGGGCAATGAATGTACAAAGGTTCTTTACACAATTGATGTGTGTGTAGATGATGATACGAGTTGTATGAACTCCCAATAAAATGATTAAAACAAACAAACAAAAAACAAATGCATCAATTCTTCTTCAGTCTCTCTTATTCATTGTCCAAATTTTATATGTATATGACACAATGTAAAATACCACATCCTTGGGTCAGGTGCACCTTAATCCTCAAAGTACCATCTTTGTTTAATGATAATCTTAGGACGTCTTATGCAGCAGATTGACGTAACACAACTCATTTTTTAATCTCTTGACTACTGCTTCCATGAAGATTGTGGATCCAAGCCAGATGAAGTCCTTGACAAATTCAATCATTTCTGCATTTATTTTGATGTTGCCTAGTGGTCCCGTTGTGAGGATTTGGGTCTTCTTTACATTGAGCTGCAATCCCTACTGAAGGCTGCCATCCTTGGTCTTCATCAGCAAGGGCTCAAGCCCTCCTGTCAACAAGCAAGGTTCCGTCATGTGCACATTGCAAGTTGTGAACCAGCCTTCCTTCAACCCTGGTAGCGCATTCCTCTTCCCATCATCCAGCGTCTCTGATTGCTTACTCCGCGTGCAGAATGCATCAGTGTGCTGAGAGGATACCAGCCCGAGGCACGCTTTTTCTGATCGTAAACCATAGAGAATTCCCTTGTTCGCTTCACACAACTGCCTCTTGATCCACGTACAAGTTCTGCAGGAGCACAATGAAGTGTTCTGGAATTCCCAATCTTCTCATGGTTATCAATAGTATTATAGTCCACACAGTCAATGACTTTGCCTGGTCAATAAAACACATGTAAACACCTTTCTGGTATTCTACGAGCCAAGACACGTCTGACATCAGCAAGGATGCCCCTTGTCCTGGGCCCTCGACTCACTCTGGTCTGAAGCACTGGCAGCAACCTGTCGATGTACGGCTACTGTGACTGGTGTTGGATGCTCTTAAGCAAAATTTTGCTTC
Organism: Tenrec ecaudatus; assembly: GCF_050624435.1. Classification (NCBI taxonomy): domain Eukaryota; kingdom Metazoa; phylum Chordata; class Mammalia; order Afrosoricida; family Tenrecidae; genus Tenrec; species Tenrec ecaudatus. Next base: position 61,878,185 of record NC_134531.1, on the reverse strand, counting down.
TCATGGAATAATATCAGTGTCTTCAATTTATGACAATTTCATAGTTACTCCCTTTCGATCATGCTCTGAGTACATAGTATTATACCAATATTAATTTCCTAGCTTTATCATGGTACCATGGTTATATAAAAAGTTAATATTAAGATAATTTGTTTTAAAAGAATACAAAAGCTCTCTGATCTATTTCTCAACTTTTTTATAAGTCTAAAAAGTATTCCATATTAAAAATGCGAAAAATGCCGTTTGGGCTTTTAATCATGTACTGCCCAAGAATGTGGCTTCCTCAAGTTCAGACTTTCTCGGTTGGCATGGGGATGCTGGAGAGGCTGGCAGGGCACCCTACAGGACCTTGGAGAGTGTGCTAAAGGCTTTGGCTTGCTCCTATTAGCTAATGAAGAATTAAGCAGGGAATGTGGAGGAAGATAGGAACTGGACATGTTTGTTTTCAGCAAAAAGAGACAAGAAAACAGAAGTATTGGGCTAGGCCTGGATTCAGGCAAACACCCAGTTAGTCTCAATTATTCATCCTGTTCTCCAGACAGAATTGACCCTGAGTGAGTGCATGACTCACAAGGGTGTTAGCACATTGCAATGTCTGGCTGGGAAGATTGCTCAAATCCCCCATAGGATTATCTTGGAGGAGCTTTGCAGGGTCCTGCTTTCTCTGCCACGCCTACAGTTCAGACATAACGAGGCTGTTAAAGCCTGTGGGTCTGAAAGGTAAGATGTACGTGCACTGTTTGACACTTTCTCTCTAGAATGATTCCTGAGCAAAGAAACTCGCTGAATTGGGTACCAGTCTGAAGTGCGTGAGAAAATACCTGGAATGGACCCGCTAGAAACAAGAGGAGAGACTCTGCCTTCTTCTTGGCCAACTCTGCTTGTGCGAGGGAGTGGAGAACCCTTCAGACTATATGATATCAACATTCCTGAGGGGGGTGTCGACCGGCCAGATATGAACTGGGAATTGCTAAGGGCAAAATTATATATAAAATATTAGCCTTAGAAATTACAAAATGGATTAATGAAGGGGTCTGTCTATAAAGGGATCCCAGAAATTTGGGAGTCTGTCCCTCCTCCCAAAAGAGTGGTGGGAAGTCAGTGGGAAAAAATGCACCCTTTCTCCCTAAAGCCATTCATGCCCCTTTGCTGACCCATCCAGGACAGACTGAGAATCAAGGGCTCCCCACCGCCTCCACCACTGCTGACTCAGAGCATATCTACAGAATAGAACTGCCCCATACAGTTCGGAGACGATGAAGCCATGAGAGCAGAAGGCCGCATCTTCCTCCTAAGGAGCAACTGTCAGATTTGACTCATTGACCTTGGGTTGAGTAGCCCAATGCTTAACCCACCATACCACTGAGGGTCTTAATCCCTGAAACCGAGGATATGGTCACCTCTCCACTAACCTACCTCATGGCCTGGCCTGACCAGAACGTGTGACAAATCAGTGTGGATGGCGAGCTCTGCTCTCAGAAATCCTGGAATCATGCAGTTAATATCCTAAACGCTCAAAGCCTACAAACTCCTAGGAAAGGCAGCGGTCAGTTCCTGTGTACTCACTACACATTGGGTTCTTGAAGTGAGTCTTTCTGGTCTGACAACAGCACGTCAGAGTGGGCGTTAGCATTCCCTTTGCACAGGGAATCTTCCTGATCGGGAGATAGAATTAGCTTGTGTGAGGTCATACAACTGCTGAGTGGCTACGTCCCAATTTGAATCCACACCTGGCTTTCCAAAGAGTCTCTCAGCTATCTTATAAGCCTGTTCCCTCTCCACTACTAGAGAAGCCCTGTGCTTGGGGGGGGGGCAAGGGGGGAGTAATTCACCCCCTGCGGCAACATTAGCAACCTGGAGCAGTGTTACCACTAACTATCATCCTGGAAAGTTGCTTTCTTTGCCCTTACTGTGTGAAGCCCCCCACTTGGGCATACAGCAGGGATCAGGGATTCAGGCTGTTTCATTGGGGTTGGGCATCAGCAGTCCATGGCCCATGAGGCTGCACTGAGGATGGCCCCTTGAGTGTGCTGTGAAGAAGAATCATGACTAGCACACCTGGGCTCCAAATGTTAGAAATGTGTGGGGACGTCCCGCAAGCAGTGGACGGCAGTGACACTTCTGGCTTAGATTTTGGGTGGTGTTACCAAAGCTCAAAGGTGAAAGAACAGACCATGCTAAGAGAAACAAGCACTTTGAAAATGAGAGAGGCCCAGGGGGCTTGCTGGCACCTTGCCAAAAACTTGATCTGTGAAGAAGAGCAGAGAAGTTTCCTTGTTCCCAGCAACCTCTGTCATCTGGCCTGGTGTCCTACGGAGGGAAAGGCAGCGGGGCCTCAGCCCCACTTCCTGGAGCCACCCGCTTCATTGCAGCATTCTAGCAGAGTCCGAGTCCACAGAAGACATTGTGAAGCGACCTACGCATCGACAAAGTCGAGTCTACCATTGACCATGTATTTATATTATATGCAAGCAACAGGGCAAGAATATGTTGTGTATTGCAGTCACCAGAAACAAGTGTTTGCTTGTAAAAAAAGAAGAGGAAAATCCACTTATCGTGGTAGGTTGTAAAGGAGAGGATAAAGTCTAAACTAGTCGTACTGTTGAGAAGACTTGCCTCGTACTTGACTTATTTCCCACTTTGCCCTGCTTTTAGTCTTTACTCCCATCATATTATTCCTTGGCTGCTTTTACATGTTCTCTTTCTCTCTCTCTCTCTGGAACAGTGTTCGACATATTCTTCCCCATGCGCCCTGTCATCTGAGTAGCTTCTATAACTCATAACGCAGATGAGGTTTTTGTCCTCAGAGGTCTGCCAATCTAAGCTTAGGTTGTGACTCTTTCATACATACACGATGGACTCTTCTATCAAAACACTTACCCTCTGTTTGTTAGCTCCTTCAGGGAAGTAACTGAACCTTACTATTACACCCCCCCCCCCCAGTTTTTAATGTCCTAGGTTTCAGAAATAGATGATAAGCAAGAGCAAACGGACATCCAGATGCTGATTAGGCATCTCTGCACAGGGGTCCCATGGGCTTCTCATGTTGAACTAAACCTGAGATTCCTGTCACTGTCTGAGACCCATCAGCACTCTTTAGGTTTTCTCTTCCCTCCACTTTCTTCATCGAGCCAGGTGCTCCGTTTGATCTATTCAGTGTAACATAAAGATGAAGCATTTAAGAGATAGTGAGCATTGTCCACACGACTTGCACTCCCAGCAGTTTCCGGAGGTATGTTCCAGCCTGCTCACATTCTGACAATGGACGTTGACGAGAAAACGGTCCTTTTCTAAAACCACCCATCTCAGATGTCATGCAACGAGGATTTAAACCCAAATAGCATGGTTGTGAGGTTTTACCACCTAAATGTTTCTCAGTCCTCACAGGTCACTTTTACCTCATTTTCCCTTGCAATCCATTCTCCAGAATGAAGCCATAGACATTTCCCTGAATGAATTTTCTTAAAACTTTTCATTGAGCCCTACCACCCCCGAATAAAGGCATTTTGAAAATAAAGAATTTGTGAATTCCCAAAACAAGGTAAAAATAAAGGTATTCATTACCAGAGGTAAATGAATACCACTGGTGATTTTCCCCCGGGTTCTCTTTCGCCTAGCCCAGGAGACCTTGAGCTTCTACTCTGAAAACTGTACAGAACACGAGAGACAAGAGATGACGCTTAGTGCTTACTCAAAATGGGGTCTACCTCAAACAACCTGCACAGACTGGAAACCCAAAATGTTCAGAAAAAGCCTCCGTCACACAGAAAGGCAGAGGAGACGTGCACTGGGTAAAGGGACAACATGAACTTCTGTTAAAATTATATAATAATAACTGAACCCTCAAAGGGACTTATCAGTGTGAATCTATGCCACCTGTGTGGTCAGAAAACTATGAATGAAGAATTTTACTGAAAATAGTACCAGGAGACTGGCAGACACAATTTGAATCTTCTTGAGGTGAATTCAACATCAACGCAAGCCTCTGAGAATTTCTGCAGATAAAGTTACACGGAAAATGAGCAACTAACAATAAAATAAAACTTTAAAAACACAGGGGAAAAAAGTACATCGTGGAATGAAAACAGGCAAAAACAACAGACAGTAGAAGCAAAACCACAAATTTTCTAATATCAAAGTCAGACACAAAATATAAAATAATGATGTTTAATTGCTTCAAGGGAAATGGAAGAGAAAAAAACAACAACAAAAAAATCGACTTGAAACACATGCAGGCCCGCAGGATCACTGAAGACAAAGCAGGTGCATAAGCAAATGTGGTGTAGAAAGCTGATGGAGCCCAGCTATCAAAAGATATAGTGTCTAGGGTCTTAAAGACTTGAAGGTAAACAAGCGGCAATCTATCTCAGAAGCAACAAAGTCCACATGGAAGAAGCACTCCAGCCTGTGTGATCATGAGGTGCAGAAGAGATCGGTTTTCAGGCATCTAAGAACAAAAAATCATATCCCTGTGAATGAGGGGGAGTGCAGAGTGGAGATGCAAAGCCCATCTGTAGGCAACTGGACATCCCCTTACTGAAGGTCCACAGGGAAAAAATGAGGCAGTCAGGGTGCAGTGTAGCAATGATGAAACACACAACTTTCCTCTAGTTCCTAAATGCTTCCTCCTCACTCACTATCATGATCCAAAATCTGTCTAGACCAGAGGATGTACACTGGTACAGATAGGAACTGGAAACACAGGGATCCAGGATAGATGATCCCTTCAGGACCAGTGGTGGGAGTGGCAATACCTGGAGGGTGGAGGGAGGGTAGGGGAATCGATTACAGGGATCTACATATAACCTTCTCCCTGGGGTACAGACAACAGAAAAGTGGTGAAGGGAGACATTAGACAGGGTAAGATATGACAAAATAATACTTTATACATTATCAAGGGTTTATGAGGGAGAGGGGAAGGGGGAGGGAGGGGGAAAATGAGGAGCTGATACCAGGGGCTTATGTGGAGAGCAAATGTTTTGAGAATGGTGAGGGCAACGAATGTACAAATGTGCTTTATACAATTGATGTATGTATGGCTTGTGATAAGAGTTGTATGAGCCCCCATAGAATGTCTCAGAATGTTAAATACAGATTTAATCTATGACACAGTAATTCCACTGCCACGTATATATCTAAGAGAATTGAAAACATGTATCTATACAAAATGTATATAGGAGCATCATGCATAATAGCCAAAAAAGTAGAAACAGTTCAAATATCCATCAACTGATGAATGCACAGAAAGATGTATGGTTAGAAAATGTGAGTGATTACATGTAAATGGACTGAGAAGGTCAAGCAGAGAATGTAGAAGAGAAAATACTTGGTGAAACTATGGCTGAAATATTTTTCAGTAGAATTTAAACACCAATTTTTAGATATTGAATGTCAACAAGACTTTTGGGAGAGAAAAAAAGAAATTCACATATAGACATAGAATAGTAAAATTGTAGAACACCAATAAAGAAGAAAAATAGAGCAGTATTAAAAAGCTATCAAAATGAAGGGTACAACCACTTTGGGACAGTTTGGCATGTCTTTAGAATGTTACTATAGATCTATCTATGACACAGCAATTCCACTCCCACATATATATACCTAAGAGAATTGAAAACATGTATCCATACAAAATGTGTATATGAACACTGTTCATAATAGTCCCCCAAAGTAGAAACAGTTCAAACACCCATCAACTGATGAATGAATTGAAAAAAGAAATATTCATACAATGAAATATTAGTCATAAAAATGTGATGTAGTAACATCCTATAACACAAAAATGAAAATCCTATAACATAGAAACCGTAAAACATGCGACCTTGAAAATGTTATCATTACAGATAGACATGAAAGCTGAACAAGAAGGAGGAGGCAAATGGGCTTACACCCATAATGTTGTTATGAAGTTTTACAGAAGGCATTTCCACATGTGTATTTTGATGTCTTGAAAACATATTTGTGAATATAATAGAGTTTGCAAAGGCAAAGTTATGAAAATGCCCTAGCATAACCAAACACCTTAGCTCGGGGAGCTCAAAACCATAGTCTCAATGTACATCAAGGTCATTTGGCATAACATTATCCACAAAGATAATTTTATATATCCTATTTTGGTGAGCAGCGATTCGGGTTTTGAAAGCTTGTGAGTAGCCCTCTAAAGCACAACTATTTGTCCCACCCCAACCAAAGGAAATATGAGTAAAAGGAGAAAAAAGCTCGAAGAAACAATTAGTCCAGAGAAGTAATGGGTAGCATGAGCTGAGCCTCCAGGATCCTGAGACCAGAAGAACTAGATGATGCTCAGCCACCTCTGATGAATTCTCTGAAAGAGATCACAATAAAGGTCCTGAATAGAGCGGGGGGAGGGGGGGACGTGGAACAAAATTATATAAAAGACCGGGTTTGTTGGTCTGATGGAGACTGGTGGAACCCACAAGGTTATGGCGCCTTGTTCCCCTTCAAGTCAGCCAAACAATAGATAGACCAATAGTGTGACCACGGCATCAGGGAGCTGTGCACTCAGCGCAATCCATTACTAGAGGTGAAAAGGGAAGCATTCATTCAGGAAAACCCCTCAGAAAGCAGGCGAGGAAAGAAGAGGAGGAGGAATGGAAATGGAAAACAAAGGAGGACGTGGGAGGGCTGCTGTTTCGTCCTGGGACTGCAAGCAATCACAAATCAAAATGTGTTTGAACACATGGAAAACTAATTTGCTCTACAAATTTCCACACAAACCACAACAAACCAAAATTTTAATAAAGAAAAGGAAAAAAAAACATTAGGCAGTGAAAGATGCCAGGCACAAATGGCCACAATCGCATGAATCCATTTATATGAAATGCCCAGCACATCCAGAGAGTCAGAAAGCGAACTAGTGATTACCAACGGCTGGAAGAGGAGGGGGCCATGGGGATTGCCTGCTAATGGGTATGAAATTTCTTGTTGTGGGAAGAGAATATTCTAAAATTAATTGTGATGCTTGCCCAACTTTGACTATACTAAAAATGACTGGGGGTTACACTTAATAGAATGGATTTTATGGTTTGTGGAATCTATCTCAATGAAATGGTTTAATTTCTGTTTGATAAAGAAATGAGAGAGAAAAGAGAGATTACTCCAGAGGAACAATCAGCCAATAGCTGACTTTCAGCATTAATAAGGAATGGGAAAAGACAGAAGAGTATTTTTAATGTTCTGAGAAAATGTAAATAACAACTTTAAATGCTATAAACAAAGTTCGTCTTTCAAGAATCACTCACTGCGATTGAGTCGATGCCGACTCATAACGACCCTCTAGGACCAGGTAGAACTACTGCTCTGGTGGATTTTCAAGACTGTAATTGTTTACGGGAATAGAAAGGCCCATCTTTCTACCTCCAGCACCTGCAGACCTTGCGGATCATAGCACAATGCATAACCACTGCTTCATGAGAATTCCCTTTGAAGAAAAAAGTACTCCAAATGAGAAACTTCATCACCACTAGATCCTTACTAGAGGATATTTTAAAAGATGTCTTGCATGCAACAAGAAAATTATATCCTTGGAGAAAGACCGGAGATATATAGAGCGAAGAGTGAGTGAGGGCATGGTAAGTATGAGAGTAAGTTTGACACATATAAAACAAAATTGTACAGTCTACAAAGAGCAATTAAAATCGACCACTAGAGTAAGAGATTTTATTACCCTTTTCCAAGTAATGAATAGTCTAAATAAATAAAAATTAGTAAACAGACAGAAGTTTTGAATATCATAAAATGCAGAACCTTGATCTTCTGGATATACTTAAATGTATACGCCAAACAGGTAGGGTATACATATTTCCTTCAAATATACATGGAACATGCGTAAAAATTAACGGTTCTTAAATAATAAAACCTATCTAAACAAATTTCAAAAGAAGTAGAGCACAGTTCCTTATTCACAACTCAATTAAGGTAGAATTCCATATCCAACAAATAAAAAGATATATAAATGTATATACTTGGAATAAGTGGAATATCAATTGAAATGTTACAACAAGCTGATGAAGCACTGGAAGCACTCACTCACCTATGGCCCCAAATGTGGAGGACAGCTACTTGTCCAAATGACTAGAAGAGATCCACATTTGTACTAATCCCAAAGAAAGGCGACCCAACAGAATGTGGGAATTATTGAACCATATTAATTAATATCACATGCAAAAATTCTGAAGAGCATTTAACAATAGCAGCAGTACATTGACAGGGAGCTGCCAGAAATTCAAGCAGGTTACAGAAGAGAAAGTGAAGCAAGGATATCATTTCTGTGGTCAGGTGGGTCTTGGCTCAAAGCAGAGGATATCAGAAAGATGTTGTGTTTTATGAAGTATGTAAAGGCATTCAAGTATGTGGATCATAACAGATTATGGATAGCATTGAGAAGATAGCAATTCCAGAACACGTTGGTGTGCTGTGAGGAGCCTGTACCTGGACAGAGAGGTCATTCAAACAGAGCAAGGGAACGCTGCAGGTGAAAATAAGGAAAGCTGGGTGTCTGCTTTGCATCTCTTCACGATACTTATTCAGTCTGCATGTTGAGTAAATCATCTGAGAATCATGCCTATAGAGATGGATTAACAATCGCTGCAAAAGCGGGCCCAACGATAACAGTACTTGTGAGGACAGCGGTGTTTTGTTCTGTTGTGCATAGGGTTGATACATGTTGTAAACAACTTGATGCCACCTGACAACAACAAAAGTGATGACGATTAAGTAGGTCCTTGTGGTACAGCATAGAGTTGCTGTGGGTCAGATGACCCTCAAGGGGTGGAATTGACACTTTGGCTTCAACAATCGGCCGAAACCTAAGAATAATGGTGTAGAACTGAGCGATGCTTTGTTGTGCTCCACATAAGGTTGAGGGGAATCAGAATTGACTTGATAGCACCTAGCAACAACAACTTTGACATTTAAAATACCTTTATTACCTGATATTAAAGAAGAAATAGTGGGAAAAATTTAAATTGAGAACCAAATAAAAATAATGTTACAAATCTAAATATAGTATATTCTGTCAAGACTGACAAATATAGGACAGATGGCATCACATCCATTACCAAAAGAACATTTTAGATCTACCTTGAGGTACAATGCTGTGTATGATAGGACTATATAAGTCTGCAAGGAAGACCAATGAGCACTATAATTCAAATTTATGCACCAATCACAAAAGTCAAAATGAAGAATTCTACAGATTTCTTCAATCTGAACTTGATCAATTATGCAACCAAAATATATAAATAATTAAAGAAGACTGAAAGACTACAGTTGGAGCCTCAGTAACTGGAAAGTATGACCTTGACGATAGGAATGAAGCTGATGATCCTGTTTCAGAGTTGCAAGACTTCTTCATTGCAAATACTTTGTCAACAATTTAAATGGTGACTATATGGATGGATCTCACCAGATGGAGTACACAGGAATAAATTGACTGTATCTGTGGAAAAAGACAATTCAGAAGCTCAGTATCATCAGCTAAAACAAGGATGGGGCCAACTGTGGAACAGACCATCAATTGCTCTTATGCAAGTTCAGACTGAAGCTTAAGAAAATTATAACAAGTGCACAGAAAACAAAGTAAGAGATTGTACAAGAATAAAATTTTTACATTGATCACTATTGAAAGATCAGGAGAGTTGTGGGATGACATCAAGAACATCATACATAAGAAAAGCAGGTCATTAAAAGTACAAGAAAGACAAAAATGCCTGTCAGAAGAGATGCTGGAACTTGCTCTTGATTGTAGAGCAGTTAAAACAAATAGAAGAAATGATGGAATTAAAGAACTGAGCTGAAAATTTGAAAACGCAGTTCAAGAAGACAAACGAAATCATTACAACGAAATGTGCAAACATCTGGAATTAGAAAACCAAAACAAAAGAACAGGCTCAACATGCCTCAAGAGGAAAGATCGGAAGAAAACTCATAAGCCTCAAGTGGAAATATGGAAGGATTCGATGGGCAAGACAAGATGGAAGGAATACGCAGCGTGACTGTACCAAAATGAAAAACAGAACCGCGTTCATCCACTCAAGAGGTCGCTCATGATCTACATGACCTATGGCATGGAAGGAAGAGGGCTTAGCTACACTAAATACATTACCATAAAGCAAGGCACCAGGAATTAGAGGAATGCCAATCCAATTGATGTAGTACTGGAAGCATTCACTAGTCCATGCCAAGAAATTTGGAAGACAGCTAGCTGGCTAGCTGGCTAAGAGATCCATATTTGCACCCATGCCAAAGTAGGAATGGGGGGAGGTCCATTTATTTTATTTACTTGTGTTTAAGTAATTTTTTTGGCGTTACTTCACATACCATAAAATTTAATTGTTCAATCATATTAAGAAAAGCACCACAATCAATTTCAGAATATTGTCTTCTCATGCTCATTGTTGTGAGCTACCCATCTCCCCACAACCTCCTCTGAAAAACCCCCAGATAATTACTAAGCCAGTTATTGTCTCTATAGATTTACCTCTCCTGGATTTTCTGTACAGAAAATCATACAAAATGCAAACAGAGAGCAAACAAGCAAAAGATCAACAAGGATGACTAGACAAAATAGAGAAAAAACTCAATAAAGATTAAAGCAGAAAATAACAAAAATGGAAACAACTTTAAAAGGGGTCAAAAGGGAGATCAGTAGGGGGAGAAATAAAGGATGTTGAGACAATTGGTTATACGTAGAAACAACTCCCAAATTATATTCCACCTTCCCCCATACACAAACATAAATGTAGATGGAATAAACCCTTAAATATAAAAGGTAAATATATACAATGTTTAAGTAGCAAATTAGGCAAATTAACCAAAACATAAATCATGTAACAAAATATGCAATTCTATTAACCATAAGAATATCTACCCTCAAAAGACATCATTTGAGAGTGAAAAGATAATTTATAATGAATGGAAAATACATATTCAACATATAACACTAATAATCAACTGAAGGCTAGTATACAGAGTATATTTTTCTTTTAAAAAACCCCCTAAATAAAAAAGGAGCCCTGATAGTATAATGGTTATGTGTTGGGCTGCTAGCATCATGGTTGGCAGTTCAAAACTGCCAGCCTCTCCTAGGCAGAAAGATGGGGCTTTCTACTCCTGTAGAGTTATAGTCTTCGAAGCTCATAAGGGCAGTTCTACCTTATCCTATAGAGTCTTTATGAGTCAGCATCGACTCAACAGCAGTGTGTCTGAGTATAAATCAATGAGAAATAAATAGACACTCTAAGAGAAAAAATTTTAAATACTTCACAAGAGAGGTATTCAGTCTTAATAATGATAATCTTTTTTAATTAGTCGGGATGGTACAAATCAAAATTACAATTTGATATTCACCCAATGAGTTGAGTTTTTAATTCTGATAAGCTTAGGGGTTGACAAGGATATAGAGTAAAGAGAACTTTACCCATTGTAAGAAAGATTATAACTTTGTATAAGCATTGTTAAAAATAATTTGATATTACCTAGCAAAATAAATATGTGCAAATCCTAAACTCAGCAATATACTCCAAGAAATTCTGAACATCTGCACTAAAAGATTCATGTAAGAATATCCCTAACAGCATTGTGCCTCACAGCTGTAATTGGTAAAAACCCAGATGTTCACAAGGAGAATAGTTAGGTTGTGGTATTTATACTATGGGATATTATACATGGGAGAAAATGAACAGACTTACCTTCCATGTGTCAGCATGATGACTCTCAAAGATATAATGATGATCCAAAGAAATATGTCGCTTAGACTACAGGCAGGCAGTATGATCCTTGGAATACAAGGGAATCTCAGAAAGTTAGTGAAACGATGGAATTAAAAGAGAATGGATTTTTTTTCCCATAGACTTTTAAAAACCCTTTTATATAAAGAAGCAGCCTTGGTGGTATAGTGGTTAGCTATTGGGCTACTAACCCAAAGATCAGCAGTTTGAAGCCACCAGTTGCTCCGATGGAAAGAGATGGAGCTCTCTACTCCTATAAAGAGTTATCGTCTCAGAAGCCTTTAGGGGCAATTCCACCCTGTTCTATAGTTTCGCTCTGAGTCAGAATTGACTTGAGAGTGAGTTTGGTTTGGGGTTTGTATATAAAAAAAAAATGCTGGCACAAGACTAAACTTGAGACGCTTAGGAGAAGCACATGTGAAGGACAGCAGGGGCGTGCTTACTCCAGATGGCGTTCCCCTTGCAGGAAGGAAAGGATGGGATAATTGGAGAGACTCGACAGCATCCCTTCAGATTCCAGGAACACTCTGCTGCATGTCTTGGGTACTGATTGCACATTTCATTATGATTTTTTAAAGTATACAGATTTGATTTACTTACTTTTATATGTGATATATTCCCCAGTTAAATACACACTAACTCTCCTCTGTGGCTTTGGCAAAGCTCCAATGACACAGAGACATAATATGCCAGGCATCTAAGATGTGCTCAATATGATAGGTGTCTAACTTTTAAAAACAGAATAAAATAACTCTTCTCTGAGACTGAGGATACAGGCAAGACAGGCAGGCGCAGAGGAGTCGGTTGCAGACTGCAGGGCATATTCTTATGGACCCCACATAAGGATGCAGAGACCCAGACTTTGGCTCCAGCTCCCTCCACTAGCCCTTGAGGAAGCTGCCAAGGGAAGCAAGCAGAAACACGTTCCAGAGTATGGCATGTTTATAACCTCTTGGCACCACACCAACCTCTTGACCACAGAAGCAGTCAGTCCAAATCCTTTTCTTCTTATCTACAAATAAGTCCCAAGACATTGTATACTTCCTGGGAGAAAGTATTGACTTTTCTAAGAAAAGCTAAGCCTCGTCCGCTCTGCCCCTGTTCTCCCAGCCCTGCCGAAATTTAGCAGAGAATGATGGGGCCACCAGAGGATGCTGATCCAGTTCACCATTGCCCATGAGCAGAGCATCTGAAAGACACTGGCTGAAGGTAAGGTCTCATGAGTGGCCCTTGAGAACTTTTAAATTTTACTTAGCATCGGCATCCCTGTTGTTGTTAGGTGCCATTGAGTAAGTTTGGATCCATAGCAGTCCTGTACATGACAGAACAAAACTGCCCAGTCCTGGACCATCCTCACAATTGTCCCTATGCTTGAGCCCATTGCTGCAGCCACAATGTCCATCCATCTCACTGAGGGGCTCTTTCACGGTGGTGTCTGGTAAGTGTTGGGCTGCTAACTGCAGGATCAGCTCTTTAAACTCACCAGTGGCTCTTGGGAAAAAGATGAGGCTATTGACTCCATTCCCTTAGAGATTTATAGTCTCAGAAGCAATTTGATGGCAAAGGGTTTGAGTGGTACAAATGGCTAACCTACTCAGTTGCTAACCCAAAGGTGGGCCACTCGAGTCTACGGAAGGTGCCTTGGAACAAAGGCCTAGTGACCTATTTCCAACATATGAGGCATTTAAACTTTCTGGAAGACAGTCTCCTCTGACAAACATCAGGTTGTCACTAATCGAATCCATTCACGGCAGTTGGGAACTTAACATGTGGCACGTGCAAGGTATGTGCTAGACACGTGGCAGCCATACAAAGGAAGAAGCCAGACCTCCTTGCCTGCCAGGCCCTTGGCACAGCCACTGTGCCAATCCATTTCATCAAGGGACTTTTTCGTTTCCACTGGCCTTTGACTTTACCAGGCATGATGTACATTTATAGAGACCAGTCTCCCCTGATAACATGTCTAAAGTACAGGAGAGAGTCTTGCCATCCGTGTTAGGCTTCTCTAGAGAAACAAGCAGTAAACCTACCTATCACACCATCCTTCTTTTTTAGGAGGAGTCTGGCCATACTTCTTCCAAAATAGATATGTTTGTTCTTTTTATAGTCTGCAGTGCTTTCAGTATTCTGTACCAACACCAGAATGCATATCCTGTGTCCCCAAAAATAAGACAGTGTCTTATATTAATTTTTGCTCCCAAAGATGCGCTAGGTCTTATTTTCAGGCGATGACTTATTTTTCCATGAAGAAGAATACAGTACACATTTATTGTTTTATTAAAAGAGACCTCGCACTGCCTGTCTGCTCCGGCTGCGCTGTGGCCAAGAGTGAGCTGCAGGGTGGCGCCCGCTGCTACAGTCCAGAGTTCAGAGTTACGGTAGCTTTGGGGGGACCTTATTTTCAGGGGAGTCTTATTTTCGGGGATGCCTTATATTTCGGCGAGAGGCAATACTGTAAGTAGGTCTTATTTGGGGGGCATGTCTTACTTTCTTCTGAAGTCTTCCATATTTACTGTCTAACAACATTCACATCCAAATGAGGTGAATGAAAATGCTCTCTTGGGTCAGGCATACCTTAGGCTGCCAAGTGGCATCCTTGCTTTTCAACACTTTCAATAGGTCTTGCGGAGCAGCTAGATTTCTGCTCCAAAGTAACGTGTCATTAGATCTCTCTACTGATGCGTCCAGGAGGCTGTGGTGGTGATGTGGAGTCAGTTCGGATTCAGCAAACCTCTTCACAAGAGAATGAACCACCATATCCTCCTGGGCCACCCTCACAATTGTTCTTATGTGTGAATCCATTGTTGCAGCCACGGTATCAATCCATCCTGTACATACTTCCTTTTTTCACTGCTTCTCAAATTTACCCGGCATGATGTCCTTCACCAGGAAGTGGACTATCCTGAAAACATGCCCAAATTTTGTGAGATAAAGTCTAGGTATTCTCAGCTCTAAAAGATTCTGACTGAACTTTTTCTGAGACAGAGTTGTTTGTTCTTTTGGCGGTCGGTGGTACTTTTTCACTAGCGCCATAATTCAAATGCAGGGATTCTTTTTCAGGCTTCCCTGTTCAATGTCCAGCTTTCACATGCATGTGTTGTTAGGTTCCATCGACTTGTTGCCCTCTTCAAGAGTGGTGCTGGAAAAAAATGGATATGTATCTGCAGAAAAATAAAGCACGACCGTTACCTTACTCCATGCACAAGAATAAACTCAAGGTGAATTACAGACCTCGAGGTTAAACCCCAAACAATCAGGGCCATCAATAAGGGAATTGGGACAAACCTCAGAACTCTGGCACAGGGACTACATAGGCTATTGGAAATAAGGAAGGACACAAATACAGAGGAAGTACAAATTGACAAGTAGGATATACTGAAGCTAAAACACCTGTGTACAACGAAAGAATTCACCAAGAGAATAATGAGAGAGCACACAGACTGGGAAAACATCTTTAGCAATGACACATCAGACAAAGTCCTTATTACTAAAATGGACAATACTTTGCTAGCCTACAATAAGACCAAAAAAATAGCCCATTGAGGAGGTGGGCAAAGGACCTGAACAGAAGTTCACAGGACAGAAATCTGAATGGCCAATAAACATATGAGAAAATGTTTCTGATTATTAGCCATAAGAGAAATGCAGATTAAAACAACTATGAGATAACATTTAACAACCTCAAAGATATCCCGATTCAAAAAATCATAAAGCAGCAAGTGCTCCAGGGGCTGTGGGGAGACAGGGGCTCTCATCCACTGCTGGTGGGCCTGTGGGTATGCGCAGCCATTATGGAAATCAAGCTACCAAATGACCCAGCCATCCCCCCTACTGGGCATATAACTAGAAGAGGTAAGAAACAGACCACGGCCAGACATCTATGTCCAATGGTCAACGCAGCACAGTTCACAATCACAAATTGTTGGAAACAACCTAAATTTCCATCAATGGATGAATGGATTAAAACACTCTGGTGCATACATATAATGGAGTACTATGCATTCATAAAAGGCAGTGATGAACGCATGAAGCACATCATCGCATGGGAAGAGTTGGAGGGAATGATGCTAAGCAAAGTAAGCCAAGCACAAAAGGACAAGTACAACATGAGTCCACTGAGTTAAGCTTAAAAAGCAAAAGGGGCATAGGAGAAAAGTTACTAAATGAATAAATTCCCAGGGCAAAGTCCAGGCACTCTGGCAGGGTCAGACCCAACCCAGGGATACATATGGCAGCCTACTAAAAAGGAGGGGAAATGAGGGGGGGGTGTTGGGTAGGGGAGGATTAAGGTACTAACCCACCCATAGGGAGGCAGGGTATTGTTTATGTCTCCACAGGAGGTTCGCCTAGACTTGAAGGCAATGTACAGCCTGGGGAGAGAGGTGCGTCTGCTCAGAACACATGGAAGCAAACTAAGAGGGAAGGAGAGAAAGAGAGAGAGAGAGAGAGAGAGAGAGAGAGAGAGAGAGAGAGAGAGAGAGAGAATCGCATCTTGGCCCACCAGCCACAAGGATGACATTCCTCCTCAGGGAAGCCCATATACAGATAGGACCATAGGGCCAGACCCACCACAAGACACAGTGTCTCCTCACTGACCCATAGTTCTATGGGGGAAAACACTGGAGACACAGTGCAGGAACTGTGCCTGGTGTGACTCCCCCACACTGGGCTGAAACATGAAGGGAGCACAACAGAGCAGCAAGGGGAGCAAAGCAAGGAAGCCCAGGAGGAATCCCCAAAATAGACTTTGGAGTCAGGGCTTGGCACCTCAATCAGACTCGATTGGAAATATTCATAAGGGTCAACAAGCAGACCTGGAACTATTTATAGGCTTTTTTTCATGTCTATCTAAGATAGATATGCCTATAAGAGAGGTAGGATAAACAATCCCGAGGAGAAAACAACAGGACCAAAGGTTCCAGAAGGACATAGGAGAGGGGGAGGTAGGGGAAAGGAAAGGGGGAGCCAACACACTCAGGGGCGAGGGAACAAGTGATCTAAAATCAGTGGCAAGGAGGGCGAAGAATGTCTGGTGGGGCTGATCAAGTGTAATGTAACCGAGAGAAAGTACTGAGAGCCCAAGGAAGGTCGAACATGGGAGCTGGACAGGAGTAAAGTAAAAGAAAATAGAAGAAAGAACTAGGAGGTAAAGGACATTTTTAAGGGTATAAATGCAGGCACGTACATATGCAAATATATTTATATATAAAATAAGGATATAGATTTATGTACATAGATTTATATGTCAAGCATTAAAGTAGCAGACAGACAATGGCCTCTATTCAAGTACTCCCTCAATGGAAGAACACTTTGTTCTAATACCCTCACATTCTGTGATCCTCACCTTCCCGACACAATCACTGAAGACAAAATGAGTGCATAAGCAAATGTGGTGAAGAAAGCTGATGGTACCTGGCTATTAAGAGATATAGTGTCTGGTAAACAAGTGGTAAACAAGTGGCCATATAGCTGGGAAGTAACAAAGCCCACATGGAAGAAGCAAATCAGCCTGTGTGATCACAAGGTGTTCACAAGATCAGTTATCAGGCATCAGAACACCCAAAACAAGCAATCATATCTATGCGCATGAGGGGGGCCGGAGTGGAGATCCAAAGTCCATCTGTAGACAATTGGACATCCCCTCACTGAAGGGTCACAAGGAAGGCATGAGCCAGCCAGGATCAGTATGGCACTGATGAAACATTCCTCTAGTCCAGTGGTTCTCAACCTTCTTAATGTGACGACCCTTTAATAGAGTCCCTCATGTTGTGGTGACACCCCAACCATAAAATTATTTTCGTTGTTTCTTCATAACTGTAATTTTGCTACTGTTATGAATCGGACGACTCCTGTAAAAGGGTCGTTTGACCCTCGAAGGGGTCATGACCCACAGGTTGAGAACCACTGCTCTAATTCTTTAATGCTTCACAGCTCAATTTCCACCACCACCTCCATCATGACCCTAGTTCTAGCTTACAAATCTGGCTAAACCAGATCATGTACACCAGTACAGATAAGAGCTCTCGAAACACAGAATCCAGGATAGATAAACCCCTCAGGAACAATAATGGGAGTAGCAATACCAGGGGCACAGGGGGAGAGTTGGGGGTGGAAGTAGAAAAGGGGAACCTGTTGCAATGATTGACATAACACACACACACACACACACACACACACGCACACACACACCTTACCCAGGGTGACGAACAACAGAAACATGTGTGAAGGGAGATAGATGGTATCATATATGAAAATAATAATAATCTATCAAGGGTTCATGAGGGTGGGTGGGTAGGTGGAGGAGGTAAAAAAGAGCGGCTGATCCCAAGGGCTCAAGTAGAAAGAAAATGTTTTGACAAGGATGATGGCAACATATGTACAAATGCACTTGACACAATGGATGTATGGATGTTATAAGAGCTGCAAAAGTCTAATAAAAAGATAAATTTAAAAAAAGAATAGTGTCTGGGGTCTTAAAGTCTTCTTTTCAAACAAGCATACATTAAATAAGGAGTCAACTAAGTCCATATGGAGGAAGTACAATAGCTTGTGTGATCTAAAGATTTAAATAATAGGATCCAAATCTAAAGGAGGGAATGGTACCAGAGCTTAAGTTGTGAACACCTGGTTTGCAGAAGGCTAGGGATGACAGCATGCATTTGCAGGGTTTACATATGGATTAAGCCTCTGGTTAATCCCCTCTGATCATAGTTGAAGGATGTGAAAAGCTCTATTAGACAGAGAGCACTGTAAAGTCAATTAGAGCAGACTTGTGGTTGTTATATGCCATTGAGTCAGCTCTTACCCCAGTAACCCTGGACACATCAGAAAGAAACATGGCAGGGTCCTACACCGTTCTCACAATTGTCCCGATGCCTGAGCCTATTGCTCTGTGTCAATCCATCTCATTGAGGGCTTTCCTCTTTTTTCTGCCCCTTCACTTTATGAAATACGATCTCCTTTTCCAGGGACTGGTCTCTCCAATGTGTCCAAAGTATGTAAGACGAAGTCTTTTCCACCCTTGCCTCTAAGGAGTATTCTGCCCTCACTTCTTCCAAGACAGATCAACTTGTTCTTTAAGCAGACCATGGTACACAGCAGACATAGGTATGTGAAAATGTCATATCTTATCATTTGATCTCCCTTTTGACCTACTTCAAAGCTGTTTCAGTTTGTGTGTTTGTTTTTTAAGTGAAGGGAAAATGCATGTGGATTAATCCCCTGGTGATATAGTCAATTTGGTTTCTGTGTATTTCATCTGGAGAAGTCGACTGGGTTAGGCAGGGTTCTCTAGAGAAATAAAACCAGGACACGTGTGAATATATATGGATAGGTTCATAAAGCACAAAGGAATATAACAGCTAATTAGTCCACGCAGCCATACAGATGGCTCAGTTCAACTCACTTCTGTGGAACAGTTAATATACTATAAACCCTTCAACTCACAAGGGATGCTGGGTCCAAGGTCAAGGAAGCAGACAGATAAGCCTTCCCTTAGGCAATGCAGGCAGAGTCCACCCACAGGCAGCAAGCAACAGCAAGCAGTCAGAAGCTCAGGAGCTTAGCGAAGCAGGCCTGCATGGGGTACAAAACTCAAGCAATGCAAGAAGACAGGTACGCATCAGCAGCTTGGCAACGCAGGTCTCGAAGGAGCCTCAAGCTCTAGCGACATGATCCATGGGTTGGCTTGGCCCACAGGTAGTGTAGCTCACAGGTTGAGACAGAGAACTAGCTAAAGCAGCAGCACACTAATCCGATCACCAAAGAGCAAGAGAGAGAGGGGGACAAGCCTTGCAAAGTCATTTATCCCTTTGCCTTCCAATCAAACTGTGACCTGACTAATCCCACATGTTCTTATTGGCCTGTTTGGCACAATAAACCTATCACAATCCCAAATACAGTCACCTGTTTTGTTTTTGAAAAAAGGTATGAATGGAAAAGTTGGTCTTGAAAAACTCTATCACATGATTTCCTGCTTCATTTCTATCATCACGACCACATTTTCTAACTACTGTTCCTTTCTCTTTGTTTCCAACTTTTACATTCTGATCACCAATAATTACCAATATATTTTAGTGGCATGTTTAATCAATTTCAGACTAATGACCTTGGTCAAATTTTTAATTTCTGCATCACTAACTTTTGAGGTTGATGCATAAATTTTAATAATAGTTGTAATGGCTGGATTTTCTTAAAGTCAGGTCGATATGATCCTATCAGAAAACAATACTTCAAAATAGATCTTGAAATGTCCTTTTTAAAGATAAATACAATGCCATTCCTTTGACTCTGTCCTTCTCAGCAGAGTAAACCATAGTATTTTCTGATTCAAAATGGCTTATACCAGTCAATTTCAGTTGACTAGTGCCTAGAATATGGATATTTATGTGTTCATCTCATTTTTAAAACTTTCCATTTTCACATATATTCCATGTTCCAACTATTAATTGATATATACATATCTTTCTTCTCATTTTGAGTTGTGTCTTATCAGCATATGAAAGTCTTAAAGACTTTACTTTGCAAAGACTTTTCACTCCATCCCCATCATTAGGGTTGACTGTACTTTGAGATGACAGGTCTTTCTCAGTCCTATTTTGAGTGCCTTTCTATCTGAGGGGCACTATCTCTGAAAATGTTCTGCTTCTATGCGCGAGATTGTCAGAATCTGTAAATACTTAATGCTCTGTCTAAGGTTTTCAGTGGTTAGCTCTTCTTCCTAGTGTTTTCTTATCCAGGAAGCTCCATTGAAACCTGTTCACTTTGGGCGCCCCAGCTGGCATTTAAAATACCGGTGACATAACTTCCATCATCACAGCAACCCACAAGCCACCACAGTGTCACAAATTGACAGATGAGTGTTCTAGGGGATTGAAAAGAAGAATGCAAGCAAAGAGAACAACAAATACAATAGGAAAATGAGCGTAGGGGTTTGAGGAAGAGCAGCACCAATGTGGCTAGCATCAAGTGAGTGAAAGGAGCGACATGTGAGATTGTGTCACAGAGGGGAACCAGGACCAGATCATAATGCTGACAACACTGAAGAGTTTTGATGTCAACCCAAGTTTGATGTGACTGATCATTTTAAAGATCACCAGCTGCCCTGTGGAGTAGAGTCTTTTGGGGTCACAGGAGTAGAGGAAGTAAGGCTCATTGGAGACCTAGTGCAATAATCCTTAGAGGAAGGAGGTGATGGGAAATAGGGGAGGGGCTGGAGGGGCAGGGAGTGTGATGAGAAATGGCTGGATGCTGGAGATTTTTTGAAGGCACAATCAATAGTTCTTGAAATAGTGGTAGCTGTAAGCATGCAGGTACATCTAGGAGGACATTCATGCTTTTGGCCTATATGGTTTGATTTGATAGGGTGGGTTTGGAGAGTGAAGGTGGAAATCGAGTATTCTGGTTTGGACGTATGTTGGAGATGCCTAAATATGCCGACACATCTAGTCATCAACTTAAATACATTATTTGGATCCATAGAACTAGAGAGGGTCACTGTGTGGGTGAGTGCGGATAGAGAAAGGTCTCAAGACTGAGCATTTTGGTCATGCCAATGGATAGAGTCTAAGAAGATGAGAAGGGGCTATGTTCTTATCAGTAAGTAAAAGGAAACCAGGAAGCAATAGCATCTCCCAATGTCATTAATTAAAATTGTAGTTTCAAGAATAAAGGAGTAATCAGTAATTTCTAATTTGACAAGAAGGTCTAAGAACTGGTCATTGATTTGGCATAACGGTGGTTCAAGTTTATTAGAATGGTCAGGACAATTAACTAGAATGTGTTCAAGAGAGAATAGGAGGTGGAAAAACAGGGTCATTAAATACAGGGTGCTGGCTCCTAGGTTTCCTGTAGCAAAGAGCAGTGCAATGGGAGGAGACAAGGCACCAGGTGGATAGATTCTAGCTGAAATTGGTATAGCTGAAATTGGTATAGCTGAGATGGTCCAGATGAAATGTACAGAATAAAATAAAGAGACGGTTGCAGGTAGGACCGTATACAACAGCAATACCATATGTATTCATGTATACGCCAGCACATTTTTTAATTTATTTTTTTGTCCAGCACATTTTTAATGAAGTTTTTGTAGTAAAATTAGGTGCTTCTGCTGATATGTGGGTTGGCTTATACTCGAGTATATAGGGTAATAGAGTCCTTTTCCTCAAAGGATGGATTAAAATGGATTGGCCAGGTTGGAAGAGAGGGAAAAAATCATGACTGAGACAGTAAGAGAGGAAGGGTCACAACACACAAAAAAACCCAAAAACCCCAAGTATTCTGCTATGCATGCCAGCTATTTCAGGTCGGCCAGGTAAAAGTGAACTTTGGATTTAGATGTCAAGAAGTCCTTGATGAAGTAGGGCAGGGGCCATTTCAGTGGGGGAGTGAGGTTGCGTCTTATGTTGAGGAATAG
The DNA here is from genome assembly GCF_050624435.1 of Tenrec ecaudatus. Taxonomy (NCBI): domain Eukaryota; kingdom Metazoa; phylum Chordata; class Mammalia; order Afrosoricida; family Tenrecidae; genus Tenrec; species Tenrec ecaudatus. The sequence goes on along the minus strand of NC_134531.1, from coordinate 61,856,024 downwards.
ATGGGAGGCGAGGAATAGAAGGAAGTGCGGATTTTTCTCTTAGAAGCTTGATTTTGAAAGGAAAGCGAGAAAGCTGCTACAAGAAGACAGCTGAAGGAAATTTTTATTTTTTAGAAAACGCGATTGAATCATAAACATCCGGTGAGATGAAGTAGCGGGTGGAAGTCTGGGAGTAAAATGAGAGAATGGGTGAAGAGTTTCACAGGATGAAGGCTGGGCGTTTAAGTACAGGGTGAGGGATTCACCTTGAGGAGAGACAACTTTTCCTTTGAGAGTGGGGAGAAGGAATCAAGGATGGAGAGAAATGAAGCTAATTGTACAAGTGGAAGTAAGGGAGGAGAGAAGTAAGGGAGTTCTTACCTGATGGCCTGTGTGCTCTCTGAAATAAGAGGCAGGATGCATTGGTACGGGTGGGGAGCAGTGAGTTTTATTTATTTTTTAATGCTGTACTGAGAACCTCGTGGGCACTATCCCAGGACATTTAAAGATCCCATTGTCTACCTAACATTTTGGTGTGTGTTTCTAGGTTCCAACAAATCTCCCAACTACCATCCAACCAGTCATCTTCCTTCCCTCCATCAATCCCTTCTCAAATCCCACCTACAGCCTCAGGGAAGCTTCCTGTCCAGAGTGAGTTATGGATGGAATCTCTGTTTTCTCTCTCTGGCACGAGCTTTCCCCCAGGCGGGCTGTGCTGAGCCCACCACAAGTAAAATGTGGAAAATAGAAAAAGCAGATAAACAAGGGAAGTAACTCCTTCGTCGCAGAAAATGCTGAAGCACGACCAAAATACTCCTGTAAAGATGTCGTAGGGGAAGTTCGATTTTGGGTGGGTTCCTGGAAGTAGGACCTTCAGTATTGGTGGGTTCCTGGAAGTAAACTTTGACATGATTGATTTCTCATTTTATAAAAGAACGCCTCTGCCGCCTGGCAGCTTGGAGTGTTGATCTGAGGGCAAAGTATGAGGCGGGTGAATGGGGAATTTCCTTCCGCTCCTTTTTGCTGTCATCTCCTTTCCTGAGATGGTTACTCTTGTCCCAGGTCTTCCTTGATGACGCTGTGCTTTCTGCTTGTCTGGGATCCCTCCTCTCTACTCCACTTCTCTGGATAAGTCCCTCTGTCATCTAATCTGACCTCTACCCTTCCCTTGCCAACTTGAAAGATGACCTTTCTGATTCCCTAGACAGCTGACTGGACGGATTTACCTATTATCCCTTCTGGTAGGGGCAAGCACGGGGCTACGTGGCTGTAAGAACGACACCAAGCAAGAGTGCTGGTCTTCTGGCCTTGCTCACACTGAAACGAGCAGTGTGAGTTCAACCATCCTGCTAAAGCCAGTGTGAGATTTATCCCGCAAGGATGAATATAATTCGGAGAAAAAGAAAATGAAGTTGTCCATCCCACCATGTACAGTGTATCTGCAGCAGACTCTGGTCCTCTGAAGAAAAAAGATAAGATCTTTATGCCTGACAACAATAGCAACATTCATTTTTTAAAGGCTATTTGTAGAGGTTGTGTTGCTGTGCTGAGGTCAGAGCCATATCCTGGAGCCTTTGCTTCAGAACATCCTGGTAACTATGCAGGGTTTTCATTCAAAGTTCATAATAGACACTTAGTCATTGTCACCCTCGCCCACACTACAGTGTCGTTTCCAGATGCCTCCTTCCAGATACAACTAACAGACTAACACATCACCCTCTTTCCTGCCCTTCCTCTGCTGAGACTGTGGGGAAGGTGGTCCTTGTCTAAGTTTTGGGTTTTTTTTACATCAATTGTGTAAAGAACATTTGTACATTTATTGCCCTCATCATTCTCAAAACATTTGCTCTCTACCTAAGCCCCTGGCATCAGCTCCTCATTTTTCCCCTCCCTCCCCACTCCCCCATCCCTCATGAACCCTTGATAATTTATAACATTACTTTGTCCAACTTCTCCTTTCACCCACTTTTCTGTTGTCCGTCCCCCAGGGACAAGGTCACATGTAGATCCTTGTAATCGGTTTCCCCTTTCCAACCCACCCTCCTTCTACCCTCCCAGTATTGCCACTCACACCACTGGTCGTGAAGGGATCTTCTGCCCTGGATACTCTGTGTTTCCAGTTCCTATCTGTACCAGTGTACATCCTCTGGGCTAGCCAGACTTGCAAGGTAGAATTGGGATCATGATAGTGGCGGGGAAGCATTTAGGAACTAGAGGAAAGTTGTATATTTCATCGTTGCTACATCGCACCTGACTGACTCGTCTCCTCCCCGAGACCCCTCTGCAAGGGAATCTCCAGTGGCCTATAAATGGGCCTTGGGTCTCCACTCTGCACTTCCTGCCTCATTCACTGTGGTAAGATTATTTGTTCTGATGATGCCTGATACCTGATCCCTTCGACACCTCATTATCGCACAGGCTGGTGCGCTTCTTCCATGCGGGCTTTGTTGCTTCTGAGCGAGATAGCCGCTTGTTTAATGGGGTTCTTGTGCCAAGGGAACACCAGCACTGTGGCTGGATCTTTGTATAACTAAGAGAGCAAGTTAGAATGAAAAAGTCTAGGAGACCTGATAGGCAAATGTAATGCATGACTCTAGACTGGATCCTGAATTGGGACAAACAAGAGTTTGTGTGTGTGTGTGTGTGTGTATCATCTTAACAAACAAGAGTTATAAAAGATAGTTTGGGACAATTGAGAACATTTGAATATAGATTGTTATTCTGTCCTTACTGCTCCGAGCATGCGTTGTGAACCAGCAGCAGCAGCAGCACTTAAGAACTTGTTAGATACACAGAATTCCAGTCTCATTCCCCAGGTGATTTAGATGCACTCTGAAAGGCTGAGAAGCACTCTATTTTATAATTGAATTATGTCACATTTCTAATATGTGATGACGGTATAGCAGGAGAACACGTGTGTGCGCGTGCCTACGGGTGTGCATACAAATGTACACATGCCTTCCAAGTGGAAGAATCCAGAAGCATGTCTGCAACACCACTGAGCTTCCAGGAGACTGGGCTCCAGACTCATCCTTAGCCCCATCTATTGTTCTGCTAGAGCCACGCGAGCCACGAGACTGGGCCGCACCAGGAAGAAGGAGAACACATGACTTAGACCAATTCTGCTAGAAGAGATCCTGGAGTCCTGATGCTCCCAAGAGATTCATTCTCACTATGAGCAACAAAGCAACGAGGTTGGGAGTTCGGGTGTGTCTTCTAATTTGGTGGAGATATTTCCTGCACCCCTTACATGATGACACAGTGTAAAACTCCCTCCTTCATATGCTGTTATTCCCTTGGGTTTTCCCCCACGCTGTAGGGAGGCTGAACACACCCTTAAACGTTATGTCTTGGTGGCAGAAGGAAAGTGAGACCTGCCCCGTTTTCACACACCTCGGTGGCGGAGGCCTTTGCAGGGGGGCAGCATCCGTCAAGGGAGTGGAAGTCCCTTGTTTCCAGGCTGCCTTTTCCAGAAGGGAGAGCCACGCTGCTGCCACCTGTGGGTCTTCTATGAGTGCCACTGTCTCCTCTGTAGCTCTGGGAATTGTGGTGACGTTTCTGAATTCCGAGATCTCTTCCCTCGATGCCAAGTCATCAAATGGGAGGTAAAGAGAATGAACTACTCCCAAGCTCCAAGTTCCCGCAGCTCTAGAGGCTCCTGATGAGTGGCGGGACACTGATTTCCAGTGAAGGCCAGCGTCAACCAAAAAGACCTGGGAAAGGATCTCCTCCCACTCTTGTTTCCAAATTCCATTCCGGTTTGGAACTTATTTGAATAATTTTCTTTGCAAAACATAAAAAGGTAGACGCATTTAGCCTCTTTCTGCTAACAGTAGGCAAAGATAAGCATCTCTCCCCAAAGGTACAGGATTATGTTGCCCTTCTGGAATCCTGGTAGCCAGTTCAAGTTGTTTTTGAAGCTCAGTGCTACCCGGAGGCCTAAGCCAAGGGAACCAGACATTCCAGATTGACTCAAATAATTCCATTTTTTAAATGTAATGTTCTGGCACCTCTGTGATTTCCATATTTGTTCCAGTTTTCATCACACCCTGTGATACTGAATGGCAAGATCAAGGACAACAACAACGGCATTTAAAAAAATGTTTCTTTGAATAACCCAGCTGCTTTCCTACCCTGTGGCTGTCAGGTATCGATTATAGTTTGTCAGGAATCAAAGGGAAGCAAAATTTCAATTCTCTTTCAACAAATATAAAGAGGGGGAAATTGTTCTGTGATTTTTTTTTTGTTGGGGCAGAGGTTGGGGGTGGTGAGGAAGGAAATTCTCAATGGAAACTATGGATCTCTGATGAAATTTTCCTTTTTGCATGGTATCTTAGATCTATTAAAAGCCAAAATAAAACCTTGTCACCCCCACCCCACCCCCACTCACTGTGTGTCCATCACATCCAAGTATTTGGGAGGAGAAAAACTACATTAGTAACTGTTGAACCACATGACTCTGAAAAACTTAGTAACTTGGCTTTGAAGGCACACTCCTGGAGACCTTAAGATAGGAAGGTCAAACCCTTTCTGTTTTCTTTGGAAACATTTGCAGCTCAGAGCTGGCCGTCAGTCCTCTATTCCATGTAGCAGAGCTGTGTTTGCTGGCTCCACAGAGCAAGAGTTTACAACCAGAATGGAAAACAGCTCTCCTGTGCTACGTCTAGTCTGTGCAGGCCAGACTTTATCAGTTTTAATTGCCCTCTGCCAAGCAGGCTTGTTTGAGTTCTTCCATAAAATACACTTGACAAATGGACTTATCAAGACCATTATGTCTCGAAGAACTTAAATTAGTCCCAGATGATTTTTCTTTTCAGTTAAAAAAATAAATTTAAATAAAATGTGAATGTAAACATGTTTTCAACTGAGAGTTCCTTGTCAGCCACTGAAGTATGTTCTGGGACTAAGAGCTGTATTTATTGTTGGCATTTATGACTTTTGTGTGTTTGGGAAACAAACAAGATCTCAGGTGGCTGCATCTACTTTTTATATTTATGATTCTTTTGTATTTGTTGGAAACTAACAAGCTCTCAATTTTCTATCTGTAAAATAAAATCAGAACAGCTGTAAGGATTGTAGGATGCTTAGATAAAAAACAGACAAGGAATATACAATAGCACCTGGCACCTTGCAAGTGTTCAATACACGTTGTAACTTAATTTCTGTAGTTCTGGAATAGGTGTACGCAGACTCGGGAAGGGTAATTGAAGTATATGAATGCCTGTCGGTTTAGTGATTACTGGGCTTTCTACTCCCATAAACAGGGGGTCACTATGAGTCAGCATTGACTGGATGGCAGTGAGTTTGGTTTTATTGGTGTTCAAAGTAACATTTATGTTCCACTGTAAAATGAGGGGTGTCAATAGCAATTCAGAGCTAATTTTTTATATATAATCATTTTATTGGGTGCTCATACAACTCTTATTTTCTCAGTTCATTTACTTACAATGTGAGCTCTTCCAGGCCTGTGTCTTCAGGACCCATGCTTGACCACTTCTGTTCATGCGCCCAACTCACCAGGTGAACAGAACCATTTATTGTTCCCTTTCTTCATGCCACACCTTCTTGTATCATGTTTCTCCTGTCTAGAAAATTTCTTCCCCATATCCCTATATTAAGGATCCCTAGTTACAAATTGGGCTGGTAACTACAAGGTCTGCAGTTCCAAACCACCAACTGCACCAGGGGAGAAAGATGAGGCTTTCTACGCCCACGAGGGTTTCTTACAGGCTCAGAAACCCACAGAGGCAGTTCTACGGTAACCGGCAGGGCTGTAATGCATCAGAATGGACTCAGTGGGCCTGAGTTTCGAGTGGCATGAGGGGGTGCAATAGTTCAGCGCTGCGTTGCTAACAGAGGTGAGTGGGTCAAGCCTACCGGTGGTGCCATGGGAGGACAATGTGATGACCCAGTGCCAAGATGACAGCTGGAAATCCTATGGGACAGTGCTGTTCTGTCCTACAGGTTCACTATGAGGGAAATCAACTTGACAGGGTACAGAGGTAACATTCTTTTGTTGTGCTTCATTGTCTTTTCAGGCCCAGTTCAAGCAAATCCATCTTCACGTCTACCACTTCAAAACTAATCTCTCTCTCATCGCCAATGTATGACACTGATTGATTGAGTTTTTAAATTCAGCCAAATGATAGATCTATAACATCAGGATGGTGCATACTCTTTAGAAAAATCGCCCATATGAAGTCAAGTGGGCAGCATTTGCCCAGGAATAAAGCTCAGAAGGCAGAAAGGGATAGGAGAAAAGGCATACGTGGAAATGGTAAACACAGAGGAAGTAGGAAGAATGATGTGACATTGTAAGGGTTGCAATCAATGTCACAGTCCAGCATGTATATGAATTATGAATGGAAAGCAAATTCGATTGGTAAACTTCCCTCCAAGTTACAATAAAAGGTTAAAAACATTACATTTAAAATTCAGGATAGGGTTAGATTTAAATAACTGTAAAGATTGTGCAGAGTTTCAGAGGAATAAGCCTTACCTAGTTGTTCCTACTCATCCCTTCAGTTACTGTGCGACATCTGCCACAAATAAGAATCCAACATGGGTCTGGGCAGTAAGCACTTCAATTGTGGCTGACTCTAAACTGCCGACTCTCTGGCTCCCAGCTTGCTCATCTCTGAACATTTACAAAGTTGGCGCCCACCACTGGGCACCAATGGGATCCGAAAGCAATATTTGGTGCATGACAGATTACAGTTATTTCCTTTGTTACTTAATTGCTTCCCTCAAGAAGAAAACCTTAGCTTTTCCTCTCTCTTGATTTCTTTCAAGAGAACCCTTTATTAAAGCAGGACATACACACAGAGAATTGTGAGCATGAGTGTAACACATTCACGCGACTTTCACCGAAATAAATGGAACATTTCTTGTATCCCAGAAGCCTCGCTGCACCACGGCCAGTCATCATCTCCCCTCTCTCCACTTCCTACATCACCCGCCTTTATCTTAGTAAAAGGGCACGGTTTCATAACTCACAGTTTTCATAGTCCACTTTTACCTTGTTATCACGTCCATGCAGAGTGGCTCAAGCATACCTATTTTTAAAATCACCGCTTGTTTAAAAAAAGTAAAATGCAGCAGATTTTCCCATAGCCAAACAATGTCCATTGTCTTTGTGGTTTATATAGCTTTGGGTGAAGGTCCAATTTATAGTTGGGTGTACCCACTCTGGACGAAAGGCCAGTCCTCGTTCTGACATCAGCTGGCCACGGTAGGAAGTAGACCAGAAACCATTTTGGTGTCTGTTCCCTTAGAAACTCCTGGAACAAAATAAGGTTTGCCAAATGGAAATGTACAAACCACTGGGAAATGGATGTTATTTTTAAGCTTCTGAGAGGCTATCGCAAATAACTGGGAGGAGAGTGGAAAGAATTCAAAAATTAGGTGACCTTTTAACAGGCAGAGCCCGGCAGGGTCAGCAAGTGTCTGGAGAGTGTTGAAACTGAGGAAAAGATGCTCCGGGCCTACAGAGCAAGGAGCTGGCCTGGCCTGAACCCGCCATGAGCTGGCCCGCAGGAAGGAAGGGGTCCTGCGGAGGCGGACGAGGGAAGTCCTCATTCTAAAGGAGGGGCAGCTGGGGCCTGTCTGCTGCAGGAAGGAGGGTTTGAAGTGCTGCCCTCAGAAAGCTTGGCCTTCGCCACTCTTAGAACAAATCCCCCCCCGTGGGAATGCCTTCTAGGGGAAGTTCACGGGGGACTGTCCGTCTGAAGAAAGGCTCAAGCCAGGCATCAGGGGAAGGGCCGCCCTTCTCCTGGGGTCAGAGCTTCCAGAAAACCGGTGTCTGTCCTTCTGAAGCTGTCTCACTGGGGACTTCTAATTCTCCATTTGGGCCAAGTACTGACCGCTGCCTTGCAGAATCACGGCAATTACACAAAACTGCCGGCTTTGTTGTGTGTCTTTAAACTAAGCTTGTTAATGCTGAGAGTTGTTCCGTCTAGTTTTCCCCACTTGTTCCCCAGCACTGAGAAACGAAGCTCAATTAGAGGGGGATTTTGTGTCACAAATACTTTCAAAAAGGGGAGGTTGGCCTCGGCCACAGATGATCAGGTGAGCTTAAGCAGAGGGAGAGGCCAAGAGTTGGCTGTTCCTGCTTGTTTCGGGGGTTACGGTCACAACGCCGAGCATAGGAGGGACCTGCAACTTAATCTCTAGTGCTCTTGTATCCGTACAGTTAGTAAGGAGGGTTTCATGCCCTTGACGAAACAGACTAACAAGGGAGTGTCAAGACCCGGAAAATATGTCCTGGACGTCTCGACTCATCCTTGGATGTGAGCCATTTGCCACTCGCTCATTCTGCCGCCACCACTTTCAGTGGAAGAGATGGACAGGAGATGCCCCAAAGGAGCCGCTGCCGAGCAGACTCTCCCTCCTGGTGACCCCCGAGTGTCAGAGGAGACTGTGCTTCGAAAGAACTCCAAGGGCTGGGTCCACAGAGGTGGCTCGCCAAAGCTTCTCTGGGTGGACTTGACCCTCCTGACTGGCAGCGCCCAGGGAGATCAAGAGAAGGAGGTTTACGCAGGTGGGTACAGAGAGGTTTGGAGTGTCTGGTAGCTTCTGCTTACCGTATATCTGGAATGTGGAGGAGAAGAAAACCCAAAACATTGCACCATTCTCTCCCAAAGGGGTACAAGGAGACATTTCAAAAGGGACAAATCATATCAAGGCAGAAATTCCACGAGTTGTGTAGCTTTTCCTTCACTTAGCCCAGGTTCTTCTCCTTTCATCCTCTGGTGTTTTTGTTGTTGTTGTTGTTTTATGTTAAAGAGAGAACCATATTCCCCCCAAATGATACACTGGGACTTGTTCCTAAAAGAATGAAATGGAATGTGAGACATCAGTTTTCTAAAGGCTATCAGACACTTATCTTCATGGGGAGTTGTTTCCAGGCCGGCTTGCAGTCGTCCTTCTCAGCACCTTTCTCACTGACGGAACACTCCGCTTCTGCTTCCAACCTCCATCTTCATAGAGACTTAGTCCTTGCTCTTCCCCCAAGGCCTGGACCTTCCCACGCAGACACAAAGGATGACCATGCCGCTTCACCAAACTATTTGCCTTCTACCCTAGCTCTCTTCCATCAGCAGAACCGAAAAGAACAGAAGTTTCCACGTTTCTGTCACCCTCGAGCACATACCAAACCCTTAGTAGGGGTTCCTGTGCTTCCCTAATAAACAAATGCTGACAAGTCTGGCAAATCGTGCAGGGCTAGTTTACCCACGTGACCTATGTTGTCGTAAGGTGCCGTCAGATGACTGTGACTCACACTGACTCCATGAACAGCCGAACCAAACACTGCCCTGTCCTAGGCTACCCTCACCGTCATCCCTAGGTTGGAGCCTGGTTGCACCCACTGTGCTGATCTAGCTCCGTGAGAGTCTTCCTCTTATTTCCTGATCGTGTATTCCATCAAGTGTGATGTCCTTCTCCAGGAACTGGTCCCTCCTGATAACATGCTCAGAGGAGGTAAGACCAAGTCTCACCATCCTCGCTTCTAAGGAGTGTTCTGGATGTCCTACATCCACGGCAGATTTGTACCTTCTTCCGGCGTTCAGTCGGAGAGTCCAGATTCTTTACTAACACGTGATTTCAACGTATCAATTCTTCTCTCGTCTTTTGCATGCATTGGGGGCAATTGAAAACACCATGGCTTGGGGCAGGAGCACCTTAGTCCTCAAAGTCACATTTCTGCTTTTGAACATTTTAAAGAGGTCTTTGGTAGAAGATTTGCCAAATGCTTCATTGCTGCTTCCATAGCCATGGGCTGTAGATTCAAGTAAAATGAAATCCTTGACAATGCCACCTTTTCATGATGTTATTTCTTGGTCTAGTTGTATGTATTTTTGCTTTCTTCACATTAAGCTGTAATTCACACTGAAAGCTGTCGCCTTTGATCTTTATCAGCAGGTGCTGGAAGTCCTCTTAGCTTTTGGCAAACAAGGTTGTGTCACTTGTACACAGCACTTTGTTAATGAGCCTTCCTCCGATCCTGTTGCCACATTCGTCTCCATGTAGGATTTGGGGCTCCTTGGATTTGGGGCTCAGCATATGGATCCAGTAAGTGTAGCGAAAGTATACAACCCAGATGCACTCCTTTCCTGATTTCAAACCACACACTATCCTCTGGTGCTTTCAGAAGAACATACTCCTCTTGGTCTAGATGCAGGTTCTGCAGGAGTACAACTAAGTGTTCTGGAATTCCCAATCTTTCCAATGTTATCCATAGTTCTTTATAATCCGCACTGTCAAATGATTTTCATGGTCAATAAAACACAGGTAAACATCTTTCTAGTATTCTTTGTCTTTAGTCAAAATCCTTCTGGTGTTGGCAGTGCTATCCCCTGTTTAATGTCTTCTTCTGAATTTGGCTTGACTTTGTGGCAGAAACCCCTAATATATTGCTATAGCTATTTTGGAACCATCTTCAGCAAGATTTTACTTTCATGTGATAATAATGAGATTGCTTGATAATTTCTACATTCTGTCACCTTTTGAGGAAGTTAGTTTATTGTGCCAACCTGGCTGATAAATACATTTGGGGCTAATTGAAGGGCAGAGAGATAAATGGCTCAGTGAGCCTCGCCTTTCTAGTTCTCGAGTCTCTTGCTTTCTGATGGCCAGACCAGGGTGCAGCTGCGTTAGCCAGTTCCCTGCTTTAGTTGGCAAGGCCACTTCCTGCAAGACATCCCTGAGGAGAAGCTGCATGGACCTACTTAGATGCAGCCCTGGGTGCTGGAGCAGTCGCGTGGAGACCCCTGCCAGCACTGAGATATTTACGCATTCACTGATTCAGCTTTCCTTCTGCAGTCGGCATCATTGTATCTGTTTTGTGAGATGGAGGACTTTGTGGATTGGTGTTGAACATATGGGATAATGGGTTAATGTTGGATGGACTTGTGGGCTTGGGCAGCACTGGGTTGGGATGTTTTCTTGATGCACACTTAACCTTTATATAAAACCCTCTCTTATACATGAGTTTCTGTGGATTTGTTTCTCTAAAGTACCCAGACTAGCACACCTTTCTTTAGAATTGGCACAAATACAGATTTCTACCAGTGGGTTGGCCAAGTAGCTGGCTTCTAGATTTCTTGGTAGAGATGAGTGCCTCCAGCCGCATCAGTGTTCTGAAACATTTCGATTGGCATTCCCTCAATTACTGAAGATTAGTTTTTCACCAGTGCCTTCATTGCCACTTGGACTTCTTCAGTAGCATTAGTACTTGATCCTATGCCAGCTCTTGAAATGGTTGGATATGGATCAATTCTACGGGGTACAGGGACTCTGTATTTCTTCCATTTTCTTTTGGTGTAATTCCTTCAATTTTCATTCAAAATTTTGCTTATAATGGAAAATCAAACTCAGTGCCAAAGAGCCAATTCTGACATAGCAACCCTATGCTACACCACAAGGTTCCTTAATTTTGCTCATTGTTATGTTGTTAGGTGCTGTCGAGTCGTTTCCCACTCATATCGACCCCACGTAACAGAATGAACCTCTGCCCAGTCCTGTGCCATGCTCACGATTGTTACCAGATCTGGGCCCATTGTTGCAGCCATTGGCAATACATCTCTATAGTCCAGATTCTCAGATGATTTGCTCAGCATACAGATTGAATACACATGGTGAAAAGCACAACTCTGCCACACCCCCTTCCCGATTTTGAACCATGTAATAATCCCTTGTTCCCTTGTCCACGAGCCTCTTGGTCCATGCATGGGTTCTGCAGGAGCACAATGAAGTGTTCTGGAATTGACATTCTTCGTAAGGTTAACCATAGTTTGTTATGATCCACACAGCTGAATGCCTATACACAGTCAATAAAACACAAGTCAGAGAACCCTGAAGTATTGTAATTGGAGGGTTGGATTTTTTTTTCCTTTAATTTTTTTTTACCTTGAGAAATGCTGAGCACTTTTTCCCTTTTCCTTTTCTAACTTCAGGTCTTTGTACATTTCATTATAATATTTTACCTTATGTTTGAGCTCCCGTTTGAAAATGTCTTTTCAGCGCATTCAGTCCATTATTTCTCCATTTGCTTTAGGACTCTCTGTTCAAGAGCAAGAGTCGGGGGCTTTTCTGACATCCACTTTGGTGTTTTCTTTCATGCTTGTCTTTTTGATGACTTTTAAATTTAAGTATGATGTTCTTGATGGCAATCCCCCCATTTGTCAGGTCTTCTTTCATTTCATGTTGTTGAGATAGTCTCTTGGTTCAGGTGGGATATACCAAAAAATTGTATTTTGGCCCTCATGAATTTGTTTTCACTTTCTTCAGTTTCAACCTAAATTTACATAGAGGCCATTGACAGTCTGTTCCGTAGTGAGCCCCTGGCTTGGTTCTGGCTGAGGATAGTGAACTTCACCATCCTTTCCTCCTACAGATGTTGTCCATTTAATTCCTGTGCGTTCTCCTGAAGTCCACATGTATCATTCCTATTTATATTGCTGAAAAAAGTATTTGGAATGAATGTAGTTGGTTTTGCCAAATCTTATCATGCCATCTCCCCCTTCATTTCTATCACCCAGGCCATATTTTCCAACTACCAATTCTTTTTGTTTCAGCAATTATCAACCTACCCTAATTATGTATTTGATCAATTGTAGACTGAAAAATAAGAAATCTTCTATTTTTCATCACTGGCTTCAGGGGTTGGTGAGTAAATCTGAAGAATAGTCATGTGAACTGGTTTTCCTTGTATGTGTGTGGCTGCTACTTTGTCACTGACAGCGTTGTACTTCAAGATCATCAATGCGACACCGCTCCTTTAGAATTTTCATTCTTGGTATATCGTAAACCATGTGATTGTCAGCCCCCAAATGGCCAATACCAATCCACTTCAGCTTACTAACGTCTAGAATAGATCTTCATGCACTCTAGATTTTTAGATTCATATTTCATACATGTTCAAATTATGACACCTATTTGCAACTCTTCTCATTTTCAGTCACGTGGCATCAACAGAGGTCTTGAAAGGTTTTCTCTGACTCCTTCATTAAGGTAGTCTCACTCTGAGGCAACGAGTCTCCCAGTCACATGGAGAATGGCGGCCAATCAAAGGGGTTCTTCTTCCAGCATGACGTCAGATAATGTTGTCCTGGGATTCCTACACTCTTCAGTGGTTCCTTCTTGTGGTTTGTCTTAGCCTGGAAGCTGTACTGAAACCATCTATGTGATATACCGGTGGCGCACCTTAAATCACCACAAACAAACACAACAAACTCACTGCTGTGGAGATGCCACTGTCTTACAGTGACTTCACAGGAGAGGGGAGAATTGCCCTTGTGAGTTTCCCAGACTGTTCACAGGAGCCGTGAGAGGCTGGTGGTTTCAAAGTATCGCATTTGAGGGACTCAGACCAACACACACCACCCAACAACGTGCAAATCTCCACTGACAAATGGGTGGTGGCTGAGTATGATGCACATTCGCCAGGAAACACCGAGATGCCCATAAGTAGAAATGTCCTCCAAGGGATTCTTGAAGGAGCTGTTACGGCATAACTTTTTTAAAAAATTATTTTATTAGGGGCTCATACAACTCTTATCACAATACATACATACTTCAATTATGTAAAGCACATTTGTACATTCATAGCCCTCATCATTCTCAAAACATTTGCTCTCCACTTAAGCCCTTGGCATCAGTTCCTCATTTTTGCCCTCCTTCCCCGCTCTGTCCTCCCTCATGAACCCTTGATACTTTATAAATTATTATTTTGTCATATATTGCACTGTCCGACGTCTCCCTCCACCCACTTTTCTGTTGTCCGTCCCCCAGGGAGGAGGTTATACGTAGATCCTTGTAATTGGTTCCCTCTTTCCAACCCACCCTCCCTCCAGCCTCCTAGTATCACCACTCACACCACTGGTCCTGAAGGGATCATCTGCCCTGGAGTCCCTGTGTTTCCAGTTCCTATCTGTACCAGTGTACATCCTCTGGTTTAGCCAGATTTGTAAGGTACAATTTTGATCACGACAGTGGATGGGGGGGACGACATTTAGGAACTAGAGGAAAGTTGTATGGTTCATCATTGCTACATCACACCCTGACTGGCTCATCTCCTCCCTGAGACCCCTCTGTAAGGGGATGTCCAGTGGCCTACAAATGGGCTTTGGGTCTCCACTCCACAATACCCCGCTCATTCACAATTATACGATTTTTTGTTCTGATGATGCCTGATACCTGATCCCTTTGACACCTCGTGATCCCAGAAGCTGGTGTGCTTCTTCCATGTGAATTTTGTTGCTTCTGAGCTAGATGGCTGCTTGTTTATATTCAAGCCTTTAAGACCCAGATGCTATATCTTTTGATAGCCAGGCACCATCAGCTTTCTCCACCCCATTTGCTTATGCACACATTTGTCTTCAGCAATTGTATCAGGGAAGTCAGCACACAATGATATGATTTTTTTTTGTTCTTTGATAACTGGTGACATAACGTTTGTGAAGTCTTCATCTGGGAAACACACGGAGGCGGTTCTCCTTGGCTTTTCAGATTACTGTGCGTGGTCATCGAGTCATGGCAGCGAGTTTGAGTGTTTTTTCTTGTTATTGTTGCTGTGGCAATGTCAGGGAAGCATACTGCTACCCCCAAGGTTGGTGGTTCAAAGCTGCTTTGGGGGCAGGGAAGAAGAGGCTATCAGCCCCTGTAATGATTACAGCCTCAAAAGCCCTCTATATGGTGGGTGTGAGTTGTAATCAACTTTATGACTGGGGGTTGGTTTGGGATGAAGGGATTATTTATGAGCTTTAAAAAATTACTGTTACAATAGTTAGTGAAAAGGTAGGATGAAAAGTTATAAGTTTATAATATGACCACAAATGATTAACGTTATAGCTCAGAATATCTGTTGCAGAGAGAAGAAAAGCAGAGAGACTAGAGGAGAATGTATCCACATAAATAGCGACTGAGCATGGCAGCAGCGGGAGCTGGGGGATTAGTTCTCTTTTGCTCACTTCCCACGTTTTAAATGAGTATGTCCTACTTTCAGACTTGAATAACCAGTCAGCAGAAACAATAAACAACAGGCTCTGTAGCTGGACCACCCTGAGTGTCAGGGGCCCCTTGCAGGCACAGTCTGAGCCGGGACCCCAGGCAGCCTCCGGACAGATGAAGGACCCCACTTGGGTGGGAGCCATCAAAGAGGATCCTGTTTCGTCTCTGAGCAGAGGTGATGTCACCCCAGGGGAACCAGAAAGTGCTGATTAATCCTGAAGTCAGGACTAATCTCTGTAAAGAACTCGATCAGGGTGAGACCAGATGTGATTCCAATCTCAGATGCCCTATGCTTGGGGTCAGAGCCTGGTCCTGCTGGTGGCTGTCTTTGGGTGTGGACAGCGGCGCCGAAGCACCAACATGATGCAGGCCACCTGCTCACTGCTTCGATCACTGCCTCTCTCAGGGCATCGGGTTTGCTCTGAACTGCCCTGTGGCTGCTGCCTGGACTATTGCTGCTCTTGAAGATGGCTATCACTCCAGGGGTGAGATAATTGTTTGGCCAAGACCTGGTCTAGTACCAGAGCCAAAAAGGGTAAATTAGCTTCTGGATACTAATTAGGAGACACAATTAGTATTCTTCTTTTGAAAATATAGAGTTTTACAGTTGCCTGTTTGAAATCTATGGTACTTTAGTCATAAGTTATTCAAGCTTTAAAACATTTTTGTTTATTAAAATTGCCTTAGCCATGCATAAGTTCACAGATCATTTAATCTTCTAATAAACAGGTAGTGTCCTTGCTCATGATCCATACAATTTAAAGCTACTTCAAGAGGAGTCCTCCCTGCAGTTGGGGTCAGTTTCTCATGGGGCGGGGAGAGGAAGAAGACCGATCAGTTCCTCCCGTATATATGTAACATTGATCTACGGGCAGTCCAAGTCAACAGATTCTCCTACAAAGCTGCCCGGTGAACCTTACTGGAAATTCAAGTCAAGAGTTGAGGGTGGGCGTGCGGGGCCATGTCTATTTCAGAGAAGTTGGCTTCACGTCTATTGGTGGGTAAACCAGGTAGGACATTCTGCCTGTGGGGAAAATGCTTACCATTACTTTCCTTCAAGGGGAGATCACACCCTCTTCCTAATCCGGCATCTTTGATGTAGTTTCTATCCAGCCTTTGGGAGACAACAAGGACTTTCCACACTGATGGTTAGATGCACACGCATTCTTCATAGGCCACACAGTGCTCTGTAAACCCACTGGATGAACAGGATGTTACTTCAAACAGACATATAGCAGATTAAAGGAACTGAATCACTCACTTGGATTTAAGGCTGAAATGCCCTAAGGCGAGAAGCAGCAGATCCAAAGTTATAGACTTGGAAGTCATTGGACTTTGGTTCAGATTTCTTGCTTTGAGGGTGTCCCATAAATTGCAACTTAAGACTATCATATATTTGCTACTTTCATACTCTCTTTGCTTTTTTAATGATATGTCTTAGTTCAATAGGCATGGTTCTGAATTTGTGAATGAGGGTTATTGAAATATTTGCACTATCTCCAGGCCTCATTGTGTAAATGGTGGCCAGTCACTTAAGGTATTAATCTGTGCAAGTTAACGATCCATGTATGTTAGCCTAAAAAGTTCCCCTATACATGCATACTATCCTTTCATCTCAAAAGTATTTTAAATTCAATACCATTTTAATGAATTCTATACTAAGTCGATGCCCCATGGGGGTGGTTTATAATGTTCCCAATAAAATAATAATGATATCTCTAAAGTGGAACAGGGGCATAAATAAACCAAAGAGAAATGAATAGGTTTTGAACTCACATTTAATCACAGACTTAATCTAAGAACAATTCATTCTTATGATATGGCCCTACTCCATGCTTGTCCTCATGAAGAGATCACTGAAGATATGAGTGCTCTAGCAAAGTGTGTGAAGAAATCAGATGATGCCCCGCTATCAGAAAGAATAGCATCTGTGGTCATAAAATCTTCTCTGAAAGCAAGCAACCATTTAAGTACTGTGCCACCTAAATCCACATGGAAATAACACATCAGCCTGTGTGATCCAAAGACTGTAAATCATAAATCTGAGACTGGAGGAGGGAACAGCATTAGAGTTTAAATTCTGAGCACCCAGCTTGCAGAATATTATGGATGACAGTAAAAGTCCATTGACAACGTCCCATCATGGATTAAGTCTCCTGTGAATTCCCCTTGACAACTGACCAGGGATGTGACTATCCTCACTATCAGACATAGTACATTGGAAAATGGACTAATGCAGATGTAGTTAGGTTGAAATATAACCTCTTATCATTTGTTCTCCGTTTTGACCCATTTTACATGTGTTCTAGTTTTGATTATTTTCTGCTTTCTTTTTGATTGAGGGTTTCCTCTGCTTTATTACTGTTGTTGGTTTTTGTACGGTTTCCTTTATATAAAATGCAGGATAGGTGAATCCATAGAGACCTAAATAGGACCCGTGGTTTCTTGATTTATTGGCAGGAAGGTTGAAGGGAATAAGGGGAGCTAATAGGAATAAGTGCAAGAAAGAGACAAATGTTCTAACACTGATTGTGGCGGTGACTGCACAACAATTTGAATAGATCCAAACCATAATTTAGATGATATGTGAATTATGTGTCAATCAAGCTGTTAACCTTTTTTAAAATTGACATAACAGCTTCATCCATTTGTCACAACATTGGATTGCTTTGAGAACTTGGTCACAGTAGACCCCGTTGTCGGGACAGTGTGGGGAGGAAGTAGGAAGTTGTCTCATCCACTGCTGGAGGGTGGCAGTGTGCTAGGGTCCAGATCCCAAGACAGGCTGTAGGCCGACATCCTCTAGGGCCCTTACCTTTCCATCAGGGTATCAGGAGAAACTGAGACGGATCCCCTAGTAGTGTTGAGAACAGTTCCTGACCAATATGGAGTTCCTGTGGGGGATGATGACCTTTGGATGCTATCAATCTTTCTTTGGAGATAGTCTTCACATTTGTCCCCAGAATTTGCATAAAAGTTGTGCTTGCCCTTGAGAAGTGAAGAAACCAGGAATATCAGCAATTTCAGTAAAGATACAAGTCAGTGAGATATTTTGATCCTATAATAATCTGGGTGAGGCGAGACATAGTTTTCTGGCAAGTCGAGCAGGAAGAAAAACTGAACTATGTAAATATATTTTTTATATATTATATAAATATATATACATATATTCTGGATGGGTACTAAGTCCATCCAACAGATGTGGGGGCATGGGGGCTAATGAACCCAAGGTTGTCACGAATGTAACAGACTGTGTATGGAAAAATAAATTCAGGGTTGTCTGGTCTGATGAAGGTCACCAAATACTCCCAGAGTAGGCAGGCAATATGGTAGGACATTGGCTCAAGTCCAAAGAATTGGAGATCTATGCACCAGTTGTAGGACCTAGACTGAGAAAGAAACAAGCTAGCTTTCTCATAGTCTTCATAAAGGAATTAAGTCAGACCCCTGAGGAAACTTCCTTCTAATTGCATGAGGGATTTGACCTGAGGGAGGGGGTTACACTTGACTCCAGCCTTCCCACATTTGCTTCACTGCTCACAGTGGGTCCCCTCATGGAGTAGACTCATCATTGGGGGATTACCAAGCCTCCATTGCCAAATCACTGAGAATCCTGGCCCAGCCAAGGGGACACAAAACCTAACATCACACAAGGAGTTAGGCTGTACTGGAGAGAGTGGAAGGAAGGCTTAGGGGCACAGATACAGAGAAGTTCTTGGAACGTGGAGATGAATAAAGACAAAGCTGGGGTTTAGGTCCCGGTGAGCAGACCAGGCACTCCTCAGAAATGCCCACAAGCACAACTTACCCTCCGCATTTGTTGTGATTACAACAGGGGTTGTCACACTCTGCCTTCTTTCTTGATATATGAAGCTGTCCAGGACAGTGAATGCTGCCTCATGAAGCTGTCCAGGAAGCAAATGTGGCCTCGTGCTGGCTTTCCTTGGCAAGGAAAGGGCCCTTTGTCTGCTTTTGATCACAGTTATAGTCTCAAGCCTTTAAATCTTTTGAATTCACATCTATTGTCTAACATTTGCTACTACTGATTTAACCATCCCAACACGCCCTGGATTATATTTCTTTGGCTCAAATATGATGTCCTTTCTGACTTTTGGACCCAAGGGACTAAGAGTAGGGAAGAAGAGTTTCTAAATTCAAATCAGCAACTTCCTTTCTGATGGCCCGTTTGGCCTCATAAGGAGGTCTGATGGGAGTGTGGGTGAGGTAGTTCAATGATTTTATGTCAAGTGGACACTCTGGCTAGGGATGGAGTCTAACCTGTCCATCAGGTCAAAGCCTGGTCTATGCCCTTGGGGGTGTGGCCTTTTTATAAGCAGAGATCCTGCCAATCCCCCTCTTCTCCTTCATCTGTCCTGTTAGTTGTTCACCTTGAGAGCTGCCAGAGCTCTGGCATGTTTCCACCAGCCTTGGATCTTTGTAACTCTGCACCCACTGGCCTGTAATGTTCTTCTAGTCTGTGTCATTGCACGTGGCTGCGTGAGTCTGAAGAGGAACTTGTGGACTAGTATCAGACTTATGGACTTGGACTTGTGTTAGACTGGACTAGGACACCGATTTGATATCAATATATAGTTTTTTCATATATATATATCTGAGTGTCACTGGATTTGTTTCTCTAGTTATCCCGGCCTAGGCTCGGTAGCCAAAAGGTTAGTAGTTCGAATCCAACAGCCATTCTGTGACAGAAAGATAAAGCTTTCTGCTGCCATAAAGATTACAGTATTAGAAACACACAGAGGTGGTATTAACTTGAACTCTAGGGCCACTGTGAGTCAGAATTACCTCAATGGCAATGAGTTTGGTTTGGGTTTGGGATCATGGTAGTTAATAACTCCCTGGCTCTAGAGGAAACAGCTGCAAGTGTATGTAGCTTAGGAAAGACAATACAGTTCTAAGGCTTAGGAGAAATTGATAAATATGTATAGTAGTTGCTGAAGTCCAGAGTTATCAAACTGTGGGTTACCATTAAAATCATCTAGTAAACTTTTGAAAATACCAGGCCCCATGGTATTAGGCAGACATTTGTATTTCCCCAAGCTCTTGCATGATTGTGACATTAACTCAAGCAGAGTCCACGGTGGATTCATGGCCTTGGCTACTAAGTCAGGATCAGGCCTTAATGAAGGTAGGCCAACAAGGACTTGGGTGAGGTGGTTAATCAAAGCTTCCCAGGTCCTATAGATATGCTTAGTCCTGTTCTCTAAAATTCTAGCCTAGCTGTTGTGGAAGGCATTAGGACTTGAGGCTTAGAGCAGATGAGGTCTGGTCGGAGGAAAGCAGCATTGGAGTGACCCGGGAAAAGCTTATCCGGTTAAAAGGCATAGAGAGGAGCCCTGGTAGTGTAGGGGTTAAGCGACCAGCTGCTATCTGAAAGGTCAACCAGTCAATCTCAGCGTCTCCACAGAAGGGAGATGTGGCAATGTGGCATTCTGCTTCGATCAACATTTACAGTCTTGGAAACTCTATGCGGCCATCCTACTCTGTTTCTAAGGTCGCTATGAACCTGAATAGACTCGTTAGCTATGACTTTGGTTTAAATCATGAGGTGGGAAATGCCATAGAAAACATATGCTTTCCCACTGGACTACAACCCAAAAGGTTGATGGTTCCAACCCACTGAAGTGTCTCTGAAGAAAGGATTGGCTTTCTCCTTACAAAATAACAGCCATGAAAATCCTATAAAGCAGTTCTACTCTGCAACACATGGGGCTACTGTGATTTAGAGACAACTCAACCACAACTGCTTTTTGAGGCTTGGGAGAAAGGGTTTAGATTTAAGTCAAAGAACCACCGGTAGACAAGGTTAGTAAGTAACAAGATAACCCAAGGTAGTGGCATAGCTCTGCTGAGTCCCCAACCACTTGGTTTTCAGCTTGGACACTAAGGAGGAGCTGCAGGTTAAAGGTTATAGGGGTCTAGAACACAGTTTGAAGTGAAGGTTATAAATCAGTCAGGCTTTGGCTGAAGAAGTTGATAATAATAATAATTATCATACTTAAAATGAGTGCTTAGTGCAGTTATGATTCACTGAGCACCTAGACTAAGCATTATGCTAAGCATAGGTAAATCTTCTGTATGAGACTTAAGGTGTTGAAAAGCAAGGATGTTACTTTGAGGACTAAGGTGTGCTTGACCCAAGCCAGGGTATTTTCAATCATCTCATATGCATGTGAATAGACAATGAATAAGGAAGACTAAAGAAGAATCAATGCACTTGATTTATGGTGCTGGTGAAGAACATTGAAAATACAGTGAACTGCCAAAAGAACAAATAAATATGTCTTAGAAAAAGTAGAGCCAGAATGCTCCTTAATTAGCGGCAAGGATGGTGGGACTGTCTTACATACTTTGGATATGTTATCAGGAGAGATGAGTCCTTAGAAAAGACATGCTTAGTAAAACAGAGGGAAGACTCTTGATGAGATAGATTGACATGGTGGCTGTAATAATGGGCTCAGTCAAGGTACAGTATAGCACCGATGAAACACACAACTCTCCTCTAGTCCTTTGGTGCTTCCTTCACCACACTATCATAATCAATTGCACCTTACAAATTAGATTAGACCAGAACATGCACACTGCTACAGATAAGAGCCCACAACGCAGGGAATCCAGGATAGATCAACCCCTCAGGGGCCAACAATAAGAGTAGAGATACCAGGAGGATTAGGGGAGGGTGGGGGGAGAAAAGGGGAATCAATCACAAAGATCAACCTATAACCCCCTCTCAGGACGAACAATGGCAAAATGGGTGAAGGGTGACGGTGGACGATGTAAGCTATGAAAATAATAATCTAGGTCTGGGAGGCTGGCCCCAGCACCATAAATTAAGTGGATTCCTGCCCCTCCCCCCAAAAGAATTTGTTCCAAAGGACAACATTGACTCTGCAGCTCCAGGAGATGAACATATCTGATCAGAGCACACGGGAGCAGATGAAGGGGCAGGAGGAGAGAGTGGAGCACAGCCTGGCCCACCAGGCTGTGAGGATGATGTTCCTGAGTAGAGCAGCCAGTCCACAGAGAGAACAACATGGCTGGCCCCACTATGAGAAATGATGCCAATCAGTGACTAAGGGCGATACAGGGGACTGCACCGGAGACACAGTGTGGGAATTGCACCTGACCTGATCCCACCACACCGAGGCAAAGCACTGGGGGAGTGCAGTGGAACAGCAAGGGAATGGAGTGACAAGGTCCCCAGGGAATGCTGAAAGTGGACTTTGGGGCCAGGGCGTGGTGCCCCAACAGACTGGACTGGAAAACGCTCCTAAGGGCCAGCAAATGATCCCTGAACTAACTACAAGCTTTTCTCTTGTGAAAAAAAAAAGGAAAATAATAATCTATAACTTATTAAGGGTTCATGGGGAAGGGTGAGCAGGGGAGGGAGAGAGAAGAAATGGGAGCTGATATCAGGGGCTTAAGTGGGAAGAGTATGCTTTGAAAATGATGATGGCAGCATATGTGCAAATATGCTTGACACACTGGATGAATGTATAGGTTGTGATAAGAGATATAAGAGCTCCAAATAAAAGTATTTTTAAAATAAAATTAAATCATGGGCTAAAACATAGCACAATTGTGAAAATGGCACAGAACCAGGTGATGTTTCGTAGGGTCATTATGAGTCAGAACTGACTCTACAGCACCTAACATTAACAACATGCTATTTCTATTCATGCAATCTTCACAATACCTCCTCTTTGAGGTGAAATACATACATGGTGTTAGTCTAAAGAAAATATTTAAACATGTCTATAAATCAGTGGATGACTGCAGATAAGTTCTTTTGGTAACACTTGTTTTAGTCTCTTTACCCATTCACCCATGGCCATTGGGTCAATTTAGACACATAGTGACTCTATTTAGGGTTTCCATACAAGAGTAGATAGCCTCATCTTCCCCCTGAAGAGCAGCTTGTAGGTTTGAACTACTGACCTTGTGGTTCTCAGTTCATTTATTACCCAATAGCACCACTGAGTTTCTTAAAACAAACAAACAAAAAGGTTCAATCCAAATAATGACTTCTGAAGGGAAAGCTCAGAAAGTTATGGTAACTTTTGGGGGATGTAAATTTGGTAATCTTGGTAGGTTGATTCTATCTTTTATTAACCTGAAGATTAGATAGCATTGATTAGAGAATCTGGTGCATGATTAGGCTTCAAATCTTCTTTTGTTAAACCACTATTCATACTTTCCCAGAATTACTTAAAAGGAAACAAGGTATAATTTTAATTTAACCTTTGCACATTAGCAATTTCTCTAAAGTGTCCATCAACTTGGTATGAGAAAGATAGAGACTAGCAACAACTGGAAAACCATGTTCTAAAGTCACTGAAGTCACTGGAGTTGAGAGTGCAATCAGGGAAGAGTGAAAGAGAAGACAGACCACCCTTTGGAATGTGGTGACCGAAATCTACGTCTGAAAATAATCACACCTTGGGGATCTTGGAAGACCTGTAGACACCGATTACTCACCAGTTGTAAGATCGCCCAGCACTAATCCATCCTGGCAGTGGGAGGACATTACCAAGTGACCATATTGCCTGCTGACTTTCTTGAAACTCCTGGCTGGGAAAGCAAACAGAACAAACAGTCACTCTCAAAGACGGAATTGTTTCCTTTTGGGAATCTCATGGATATCCTTCAAGCAACTAAACCAGAATTTGATCCCTTCCACCCCCACCCCCGGTGTCAACATTCTAGCACATTCTAAAGTGTTTAAGTCCTGTCCTGGAAGCAGCTTCCCTAAAATTTAACCAGACACATTTCAACCCAATGATGATTAAAGGTTATTTTCTAACACTATAGTAATTTTCAACCACGATATAAATGCCAAACCTTATCCTGATCATATTAGTTTAAGAAGTGAAAACAATTGTTTGGCTCTTGGGGATGCTTTAATGTCTTTAGGTAAATATTCACATCTACAGCCTGCAAGTTGGAGGAGAAAAGTGTCCTTGAGAAAGCAAAACATGTTTCTTTATTGGTAAGATAAGTTTTCATCACAAACAGTAAAGATAGTGTCAGATAGAAGACAAAGAACTGGCGTCCTGGCGCTAAAAGACTTCTTGGGCCACTAAGGACTTTGAACTTGCCGTTTTTTCTTCAGGTGGCTCTTCACAGGATTGGGAAGAGAAGAAAAAACGTGACATTATTAAACTGAGAAGCCTTATGGAACCATTGGGTATTTTCTATATTTAAGAAATGAGAGGGACGGCAGGAAAAGAAGACAGGAGAGAGAGAGAGAGAGAGAGAGAGAGAGAGAGAGAGAGAGAGAGAGAGAGAGAGAGAGAGAGAGAGAGAGAGAGAGAGAGGCCATTCTAGCAGATCTTCTCTGGAGAGTAACTGAATACATGTTATATGCACAGAGAAGGTTTACCCAAGAGCCAGAGTCAGGTCGTGCACATTAGAATGACATCCAACAGCACCACGATCTAGCTCAGGAGGTCATGAAGAGCTCATTTTTAAGCCCAGCACTATTACTAGTCTGTTGAAGAGACACATTAGCTACTCATGTAGCCCGCAGCAGGCTGGAAAGAATGTCTTTGTACCTCAATTTCCCGAGTGGTCTTCGATTGCAGGCTTGATGAAGAATGATCTGCCGTAGAGTGCTTTAGAAGGTCAGACCAGAGGTCCTGGACAGTGACTTCAGTGAAGTTTTATAGGTTACTGTAGAGTCTGAACTTAATTTCTCACTGCAGGTGAGATGAAGAGTCAAAAGGTCCAAACCACAGACTCTTGTTATTAATTCTTGAGGTTTGTGCCCCAGGCTTTTATAGGACAAGCATTAGGTTAGAATACTTGATTTGGGAAACAGGGCAACAATAAAGTGGTGTAGGCTAAGTCACTTGGAGAAGGCATCCCTTTTAGCTTCTACCTGTTTAAATACCTCAAATTGAAGCCACTTTCTTTCAGGGAGAATTGACCATATTCCTGAGAACTATGAATAGAGATAGGACACGAATCACTGACAGGAAAACAAGGAAGAAAATATGGATCAAGAAAAGGAGGAGACCCCAGAAGGGCCACACAGAAAGGATGACAAATCTAGAGTACGATATGGCACTGATGAAACACATAATTATCCACTAGTTCTTTAATATTTCTTCCCATTACTATTAAGGCTGTTATTTGTTTTGCCTCATTAATCATGTTAGACTTATCTATATTCATTTGTATATTTAAGATTGGCTCATGAAAGTCAAGCTACATAACACTGCATAAGCAGTAACAGGAGTAATGGTTCCCTGAGGGTATGGGAAGAGGCTGGGGGTGCGGAGCTGATAGCATTGATGACAGCACAATTCCACTTGATGGGACAGAAATGTATGTGGATGGATATACTGAAATGTCTAAGATGTAAGATCTGTCAATAGAGCTGGTTTTTTAAAGGGGAGGAGGACAGAATTCCAAGAAAGTAGGTTAGCATTTGGCAGGATGACTATCCTGGGTGAGGCGTTGCAATAGTTTCTTTCTTTAAATGATTTTATTCGGGGATCATACCACTCTTATCACAATCCATACATATATCCATTGTGTCAAGCACATTTATATAGTTGTTGCCATCATCATTTTCAAAACATTTTCTTTCTACTTGAGCCCTTGGTATCAGCTCATTTTTTCCTCCCTCCCCCATCCTTCCTCCCTCATAAATCCTTGATAATTTATGAATTATTATTATTTTTTCATGTTTACACTGACCGATCTTTCCCTTCACCCACTTTTCTGTTGTCTAACCCTCTGGGAGGTGGTTATATGTAGATCATTGTGATTGGTTTCCCCTTTCTCGCCCACCTTCCCCTTCCCCTCCTGGTATCAATAATCTCATTGTTGGCCCTGAGGTGTTATCTGTCCTAGCTTCCAGCTCTTATCTGTACCCAGGTACATGCTCTGGTATAGCCAGATTTGTAAGGTAGAATTGGGGTCACGATAGTGGTGGGGAGGAAGCATTAAAGAACTAGAGGAAAGTTATATGTTTCATCTCTGTTATACTGCACCCTGACTGGCTTGTCTCTTTCCTTGTGACCCTTCTGTAAGGGGATGTCCAATTGTCTACAGATGGGCTTTGGGTCTCCATTCTGCATTCCCCCTCATTCACATTAATATGATATTTTGTTCTGGGTCTTCTTCCATGTGGGCATTGTTGCTTCTCAGCTACATGTCCATTTCTTTATCTTCAAGGTTTTAAGACTCCAGATACTATATCCCTTCATAGCCAGGCACCATCAGCTTTCTTCACCACATTTGCTTTGCAGGTTTTTTGTCTTCAGCAATCATGCCAGGAAACTGAGTGTCATGGAGCCAGGTTATTAGATCACAGTGTTCTTGTGTTGAGGGAGTACTTGAGTAGAGGTCCAATGTCTGTCTGCTACCTTAATATTTAACACATAAATATATGTACATAGATCTTTTTCCCTGTCATTATATATAAATATATTTACATATGTACATGCCTGGATTTAAACCTCTATAAATGCCCATTGCCTCCTAGTTCATTCCTCTATTTCCTTTTCCTTTTCTTTTATCCCACTATCATATTCACCCTTCATTCAGGTTTCAGTATTTTCTATCAGTTACATTGTCCTTGATCAAGCCCTACCAGGTATACTCTATCCTCCTCGCCATCAATTTTACATCATTTGTTGTTTGTTAACACCCACTTCCTTTCTCCTGCCTCCCCCTCTCCTGTTTCTGCCCAGAACCCTCCCTCCTGTTGTTTTCTCCTCTGGATTGTTTATCCCGCCTATCTTAGCTAGATAGACATGCAGAGACAATAATAAGCACAGAAACAAGACAGAGCAAAACAAAACAACCAAAAGAACAACAACAAAGCTTAAAAATTTTTTTTCTAAAAGAACTGCCAATAAATAGTTCCAGGTCTTTTTGTTGACCTTTAGGAGTATTTTCCAGTCGAGTCTTCTGGGGTGCTATGTCATGGCCCCAAAGTCTATTTTTGGTATTCCCTGTGGACTTCATTGCTTTGCTCCCCTTGCTACTCTGTGGAATGCCTTTAGTGTTTTGCCCCAGTGTGGTGGAGTCAGATTAGGCACGGTTCCTGCCTGTGCCTCCAGTGTGGTCCCTCACAGTGCTATGAGTGCGTGAGGCACATCTTGTCTCATGGTGGGGCCGGCCCATAGTCCTTTCAGTGCATTGGCTGCTCTGAGCAGGAATATCATCTTTGGGGCTTGGTGGACCAGGATGTGTTCCGTTCTCTCTCCTTCCCTCTTCTTTTGATCCTGTGTGTTCTGATCAGACATGTCCCTCTACCTGAGCTTTAGCTTCAGTGCTGCCCTCTGAAGTGAACTCTTCTTTGAGGATGGATCCCACGTAGTTGGGACTGGGGCCTGCCCCACAGACCTTTCTCTTGGTTCCCTGCTTCCTGCTGGTATGTTGCATTCATGTCTTGGTGCACCGGGTTGAAGTCTGATCCCTCTCTCCCTCTCCTGTAGAGATATAAACAAAACCCTCACTTAGGGTAGGTTAATGCCCTGTTTCCCTGTTACGCATGTCTTTTTCTTTTTTTCTTTTCGCCTCCTTTTTAGTTGGCTGCCATATGTATCCCTGGTTTAGGTCTGCCCCCTGCCATAGTACCTGGACCTCACCCCAGGAATGTATGTATACAATAGCTTTTCTCCTATTCCCCCTTTGCATTTTTAAGTTCACCTCAGTGGACTAAAATTATACTTGTCCTTTTGTGCTTGGCTTACTTTGCTTAGCATATTTTCCTCCAGTTCTTCCCATGCAACGATGTGCTTCATGCATTCATCACTGCTTTTTAGGGACGTATGTATGTATGTACCACAGTTATTTAATCCATTTGTCCATTGATGGAAATTGAGTTGTTTCCAACTCCTTGCAATTGTGAACTGTGCTGCAATGAACATTAGAGCGCAGATGTCTGTCCATGGTTTGTTTCTTGCCTCTTCTGGGCATATGTCCAGTAGGGGGATTTCTGGGTTGTATGGTAGCTCAATTTTCATCTGTTTTAGATATCGCCAAATCGATTTCCATAGTGGCTGTACATACCTACAGGTCAATCAGCAAGGAGAAGAGTTATTATCTCACCAAAGCCCCTCCAACACTTGTTACTCTCTGATGTTTTGAATTGAGCTATCTTTGAGGGTGTTAGGTGGTATCTCTTAGTTGTTTTAATTTGCATTTTTCTTATGGACAATGATCAGGAACATTTTCTCATATGTTTATTGGCCATTCAGATTTCTGCCCTTCTCAAATTTCTGTTCAGGTCTTTTGCACACCTCTGTAGTGGGCAATTCATTTTTTTCTTTTTGTAAGCTAGCAGATTACTGTAGATTTTAGTAATTACTGTAGATTTTAGTAATGAGGCCTTTGTCTGATGTTTTATTGCTAAAGATGTTTTCCCAATCCATGGACTCTCATATTACTCTCTTGGTGAATTCCTTCAATGCACACAGATATTTTATCTTCAGTATATCCAACTTCTCAATTTGGGCCTCCTCTGTATTTGAATCCTTCCCTATTCCAGATACCCTATGCATCCCCTGAGCCAAAATGCTCAAGTTTCTTCCAGTTCCCTTATTGATGGCCCTGATAATGTGAGGCTTTACCTCGAGGTCTGTGGTCCACCTTGAGTTTATTCTTGTGCATGGAGTGAGGCAAGGGTCTTGCTTCATTTTTATGTAGGTAGATATAAATTTTTTCCAGCCTCACTTGTGGAAGAGGGCCTATGCTTCCCGTTGGATACTTTTTGGGTCCTTATGGAAGATCAGTTGTCTGTCTGTATGCTGATGATTTTATTTCTGGATTTTAAGTTCTTTTCCATTGGTCTGAGTATCTGTCATTATACAAATACTACGCTGTTTTGACCACTGTGGCTTTATAATAGGTGACAAAGTCAGGTAAAGCAAGCCCTCCCGCTCTGTCTTTCTTCTTGAGGAGTTCTCTGCTAATTCTGGGCTTCTTCCCTCTCCATATGAAATTGTTTTTCCAATTCTTTGAAGAAAGATGATAGTATTTGCACCCAGATAGCATTAAACTTATATAGTGCCTTAGGGAGACCTAACATTTTTATTATATTGAGTCTTCCAATCCACAAGCATGAGATAGTCTTCCATTTGTGGAGGTTACTCTTGGTTTCTTATAACACTATTCTGTAGTTTTCCTTGTACAATTTTTTTTTAAGTAAGGCATATCTCTAGAGAGTTCAGTTTGTGCTTGACTATTGTGATCTCTTCCGTGATCTTGTCCAATGTATATAAGAGTCCAACAGACTTCTGTTTGTTGATCTTGTATCCTGTCACTCTGCCATATTCTTCTATTGCTTCCTGCATTCCCCTTGTGGAGCTTTTGGGATTCTCCTTATATAAAATTGTATCATGTTCAAATAATGATAGTATCACTTCCTCCTTCCCCAGGCAAATAACTTTGATGTCTTTTCTTTGCCTTATGTTGTTAGCTAGGACCTCCAGTACAATGCTAAATAAGAGCGGGACAAGGGATATCCTTGACTGGTCCCCTTCTTCAGTGGGATTATTTTCGCCTTTTCTCCATTGGCTGCTGATTTTTCACATATAGCTTGTATTATATTGAATAATTTTCCTTCCATTCCTGTCTTCTTGAGCATCCTAAACAGGAATTGGTGTTGGATGTTGTTGAATGATTTTCTGCATCTATCGATATTATCATGTAGTTCTTGTTATTTTCCATGTCCATGTGGCAAATGATACTAATGGTCTTTATGCTGAACCATTCTTGCATCCCTGGTATGAGTCCCACTTAGTCATGATGAATTATTTCTTTTATATACTTTGTATTCCATTGGCCAGTATTTTGTTAAAGATTTTTGCATCAATGTTCGTTAGGGATATTGGTCTGTAGTTCTCGATTCTTGTGGGATCCTTGCCCGGTTTAGGTATCAGAGTTATAAAAACTTCATAGAACAAGTTTTGGAGTTTTCTGTCTTCTTCAGTGTTCTGGAAGAGTTTGTTTAGGTTTGGTGTCAGTTCTGGAATACTGTGAAGCCATCTGGTCTGGGGAATTTTTTTGTTGGTAATCTCTTGATAACTTGTCTATTTTTTCTATTGCTCTGGATCAGTTGAGATTCTTGATGTCCATCTGGGATAATCTAGGGAGGGATAGTTTTTCCAAGAATTTGTCCATGTCTACTGAGTTGTTGAATTCATTGAATACAGGTCTTCGTGGTACTACAATGTAATTATCCTTTTGATGTCATTAGGGTCTGCTGTAATGTCTGCTGTTCTATCCCTAATCCTTGCTATTGATATTTGTGCCTTTCTTTCCTTGGCTAAGTTGTCAGTGGTCTGTCAATTCTGTTAAGCTTTTCAAAGAACCAACTTTTTATTTTTTTGCATTTTATTAGGGGCTCATACAACTCTTATCACAATCCATACATATACATACATCAATTGTATAAAGCACATCCATACATTCTTTGCCCTAATCATTTTCAAAGCATTTGCTCTCCACTTAAGCCCCTTGCATCAAGTCCTCTTTTTTCCCCCTCCCTCCCCGCTGCCCCCTCCCTCATGAGCCCTTGATAATTTAAAGATTGTTATTTTGTCATATCTTGCCCTATCTGGAGTCTCCCTCCCCTCCCCCTTCTATGCCGTCCGTCTCCCAGGGAGGAGGTCACATGTGGATCCTTTTAATCAGTTCCCCCTTTCCAACCCACTCACCCTCTACTCTCCCAGCATCGCCCCTCACACCCCTGGTCCTGAAGGCATCATCCACCCTGAATTCCCTGTGACTCCAGCTCCCATATGCACCAGTGTACAACCTCTGCCCTATCCAGTCCTGCAAGGTAGAATTCGGATCATGGTAGTTGCGGGGAGGAAGTATCCAGGATCTGGGGGAAAGCTGTGTTCTTCATCGGTACTACCTCGCACCCTGACTGACCCATCTCCTCTCCTAATCCCCTCTATGAGGGGATCTCCAGTGGCCAACAAATGGGCTTTGGGTCTCCACTCTGCACTTCCCCCTTCATTCACTATGGTATGTATATATATATATTTGCATGATGCCTTATACCTGGTCCCTTTGGCACCTCGTGATCGCACAGGCTGGTGCGTGCTTCTTCCATGTGGACTTTATTGCTTCTGAGCTAGATGGCCGCTTGTCAAAGAACCAACTTTTAGCTGAATTATTTTTTTCCTAGTTTTCCTGATTTTCATAGTTTTCTTGTTTTCATAAATCTCAGCCCTGATTTTTAAAAAATTTGTTTTGCTATTAGTAGGGTTATCCTGTTGACTCTGCTCTGATTGTTGCATGCTTTGTGTCAGTATATCAATAATAAGTCTTTCTTCCTTTTTCATGTGTGCATGGTTTGCTATCAAACTTCCTCTGACAACTGCCTTTGCTGTGTCCCAAAGTCTTTGGTATGTCATATTCTCATTCCTGTTGCATTCTAGATACTTTCTAATTTCATCTCTGATCTGGGCCGGTAGCCATTCCTTTCGCCATAGAGAGGTATTCATTCTCCAATTGTTTGCCCTTATTTTCTTTATCATCTCCGTTTGTAGATTTCTAGCCTCATGCCATAATGATCATGGAGAGAATCTATATGATCTCAATGTGCTTGAATTTACACATATTTGACTGTTGTCATATCATGTGCTCTATCTTCAAGTATATGCCATGTGGACTTGAAAAGAATGTGATTTTTTTGCATTTGGGTGGAGAGCTCTAAAAATATCAGGTCAAGTTGCCTAATCATAATGTTTAGGTCTGTACCCTCCTTGATAAGCTTCTTTCCATGTGATATCTCTTTCTCAGAGAGCTATGTATCACATACTATTATTGATGAGCCTGTAATTTCTTTTCTTATCTTTTGGAGTGTTTCATCAATTAATTTCATGAGTGAGTCATTGGGTGTGTATATATTTATTATAGTCACTGGTTCGTGGTCTACTGTTCTGTTGAGCATTATGTTGTGCCCCTCCTTATCTCTTGTTATGACTTGAAACTTAAGGTTAATGTTGTCTGAGATCAGGATTGCAACTCCTGCTCTTTTTGAATTGCCACTTGTTTGGTATATTTTTCTCCAGCCTTTGACTCTCAGTCTATTTTTTGGCTGTAATTTTGAGATGTATCTCCTGTAGGCAGCAGATTGAGGGGTTGCATTTTCTAAGCCAGTCTGCTAGCCTTTGTGAGTTCATCCATTGATTTTCAGGGTTATTACCTCCATTTGTGGACTCTGTGATGTCATCTTATACTTTTTGTGTTGGGTGCTTTCCTATTTCCTTCTCTTGAGCCAATGCTATCTTGGGGGCTACTTTTTCTTTGTTGGCATCTGGGTGGGGTTTCTAGTGGTGATTCCTTATTTGTGTTCAGTGAGTGCTGTTCTTCTGCAAATAATGGGTCAGAAAGGATCTTTTGTAGGACAGGTTTCCTTTTAACGTATTCTTTGAGTTTTTCCCTTGTGTGGGAAGATGCTTACTTCTCCATCTATCTTGATATATAATTTGGCTGGAGAGTGTTTTTGATTTGCATTATTTTCCTTCAATTTTTGGAACTTGTTACTTCACTCTCTCTTCTTCATAGTGTCTGCTAATGGGTCTGAGCATATTCTTATTTGGGTACCTTTATAGGTGACTACTGTTTTTCCCTAGCTGCTCTCATGAATTTCTCCTTTTCTTCAAAGTTGGATGTTCAATGATTATATGCCTTGATGACTTCTTGGGATTCAGTCTAGCTGGTGTTCTTTCAGCCTCCTGAATGTTTGCCTGGTTTTTATTCATTAAACTGGGAGGTTTTCTATAAGAATTCCCTCACTATTTTTGCTGTTGACTTCTTCTTTTTGTCTTGTTCAGGTAGTCCAATTAATCTAATGCTGTTCCTACTCATAGCATTAAACATGGCTCTCAGGTTTTCTTCACCTTCTCTGATTATCTTATTTGACTTCCTTTCCCGTTTGTTGAAGTCTGATTAGCTATCCACTAGGTAACTGGTGTGATTCTCTGCCTCCTCAATTCTGTTGGCAAAGTCTGTGAATTTGCTACTGGCTTTTAAAATCTCGTCCCTCTTGTATTTCCATTTGGTTCATGTCATTTATCTTCTCTATCATTCATCCTTTTCTGTATTGTTTCCCTCATATCCTGTATGACTTCAAGCAGCATTCTGAAGATTTATTTCTGTGGCAGATCAATGTCTGCTTCTTCTATGCACGTAGTTAGGTTCAGGACTTCTGACATTGACTTTTGTTTCTCTTGTTTTTCTGTTGAGGTTGTTGGGGCTGATGGCTGTTTGCATTGAATTGGTTAAGCGGAGCCCGGTGATATTCTCCAGAGTCATAGAGGCCTGGGCTCTCTCTTTGGGAGACTCTTATGAATGCTTCTTTAAACTGCCTACAGCTAATTGCACTGTGGGCTCGGGTTACT
The DNA here is from genome assembly GCF_050624435.1 of Tenrec ecaudatus. Lineage (NCBI taxonomy): Eukaryota > Metazoa > Chordata > Mammalia > Afrosoricida > Tenrecidae > Tenrec > Tenrec ecaudatus. The sequence goes on along the minus strand of NC_134531.1, from coordinate 61,822,641 downwards.
GCTTTATTCTCCTGTGGTTTCACTCTTTCCCAGTCAATCAGTATTCTGTTATTTGGAGGGAAAGTTGGATGGTTCTATCAGGGGATGCTAGTTGGGTGGTTGTGGACTGGTGAGGAAGGAGCTGCACTGGATAATCTCACAGGAAACCATGGAGGTACGGTCCACGGCAGCTTGGGGCACCTCAAAGGTTGTCTGGGGGTGCCTGATGTGATGGGAGTGCTGATGAGGGCAGGTGAGTGTGCCAGCTTTGGTGTACAGCACTCAAGGTGATGGGCTGAATTTCCCTAGTTGTCTAGATCACCAAGTTGGTTGGGCAGAGTTTCCTGCAGTAGTGTGGATTGCTGGAGAGTGTTGGCGGAGCTGCCTCAGGTGGTGTGAGGCACTACTGTGGGTGAGAGGAAGTTCCCTCAGCCATGTGGGACCCTGGAGGACAGGAAGGGTTTCCCCCAGCTACACGGAGTACTGTGAAAGGGAGACAGAGGCTCCCCCAGTCAAGTGGAGCACCTGAAAGTACAGGCGAGAATTCTCTCAGCTGCTTAAAGTGCCTTGAAGGGTAGGCGTGATTTCCTCTGTGGTGGAAGGTGGGCAGGATTTCCCCAGCTGTGTGTTACACTGCAGAGGACAGAGCTTCCCCAGCATGGTGGAGAGCAGTTATAATTGTCCTAGGCAAAGGGGAGTGGCCTTGAGGTAGGCAGTGGTGTGTGAGACTGTGGGGGGAAGAGAGAAGATAGAGAGACAAAGGTAAAGATATAGCTGAGTTATGATTGCCTGACCATGGGGCTAGAGGAGTTTAAACCTTGTGCAGAGGTAGTGGCAAGCTGTGGCTGTGTTGAAGGAAAGCCTTTGGGCCGGCCAATGGAGCCTGGCTCTGCAAAACTGTGACAGGCTAAGGTTAAGCCGTAGCCAGCCTCCACAGTAGTAATCCCAAAGCCCACCGTTCCTCAAAATATAGTGGATCTGTCCCTACTTATCTTTATGATGCTCCTCCTGTGAGCTGGCAATGTGGAATTTTCCTCTCAGTTGTTCTCTTCTGATTTCTGTAGAGTTTCAATAAGTAAATGTAGGGTACTAGTTAAAAAGTGGAGAAGATTCATAGAGAAGGTAAAAAAAGAGAGAAAGAACAGTTATGGAACTTTGTACAGTCTAGTACTACACAAATTACTATCTCTAAAGAGGCATTATTCACATCATAAACAAAACATTTGAAATTTATTATAACTTTATTGTAGATGGTCAAGTGTTTTGTTTTTAAAAAAAACCCATAGGATTGCAATAATTTCATATAAGGAGGCAAAGTATTTTAAAGAAAGAGGGACTTTTCTAATTCTTTTCTCTTAAGGAAAAAAAGTCCAGTGCTCAAAAGTAAAAAACCCAGAACTAAATCAGTTGTCAAATAATCCATCTTGACTCATGCAAATCCCCATATGCAGGCTGCCATCTTTTTGAGAAAGGTCACCTGGCATTCTTTTGTGATGTCTCTGTTGGATTAGAACAACTAACCTTTCAATTAGTGGTTGAGTGTTTAACCATTTGTAGCACCCATGATAGAGGAGGACTCGGAGCAGAGACCCAAAACCCATCTGTAGACAATATGACATACCCTCACAGAGGGTCACAGGAAGGGATGAGTCAACCAAGGCACAGTAAAGTACCAATGAAACATACAATATTTCTCTGGTTCTTTGAGGCTTCCTCACCCCCCTGCCCCCATCATGACCCCAATCCTGCCTCTCAGTTCTGGCTTGACCCGAGCATGTACACTGACACAGATAAGAGCTCATGCACATGGAATCCAGGCCAGATATGTCCCTCAGGAACAGAAATGGGAGCAGCGATATCAGGAGAGTAGTGAAAAGGTGGGGGGAGGAGGGGAAGAAGGGGAAACCAATTGCAATGATTATTGCATAACTCCCCTCCCCGCGGGGGATGAAAAACAGAAACGTGGGTGAAGGGAGACAGCGGTTGGTGTAAGATATGAAAACAATAATAATTTATAATTTATCAAGGGGTCATGAGGGTGGGGGAGGGAGGGAAAAAAAGGAGTTGATACCAATGGTTCAAATAGAAAGTAAATGTTTAGAAAATGATGATGCATCATATGTACAGATAAGCTTGATACAATTGGTGTATGGAATGTTATAAGAGCTGTAAGTGCCCCCAATAAAATGATTTTTTAAATGTTTACATATAATCTATACTGGCTTTTGATTTTCATCAGTCGCTACTTGGAGTCTACTTTACTTACAAAAAGCAAGGGTGTGTCATCTGCATATTTCAGGCTGTTAATGAATCTTCCTCCAATCTGATTTGGCATTCTCCTCACAGAGCCCACCTTCTTGAATTATTTGCTGAGCATACAGTTTGAATAAGTACGGTGGAAGGACACAAATGGATGTATACCTTTTCTGATTTTAAGCCACACAATACCCCTTTGTTTATGTTGTGGACTTCCTCTTAGTGTACAAGTTCTATATGAGCAAAATCAGTTGTTCTGAAAATCCCATTCTCTGCAATGTTAGTCACAATTTGTTATGGTTCACACAGTCCAATGCCTTTCATGAAACACAGGCAAACTGCTTTTTAGTATTCCCTGCTTTCATCTAATACCCCTTGGATATCACCAATGATAACACTTGTTTCATGTCCTCTTCTGAATCAGGTTTGAATTTCTGGCTGTATCTGTGGCATCCTATTGCAACCATCTAAAAACTCTCTTCATTAAAATTTTATTTGTGTATGATATTTATTATATTGTTTGGTAGTTTCATTGCATTAGATTATCTGTTTTTGGAATAGGCAGAAAAATGGCTATGTTACAGTGGGTTGACCAGGTGGTTATCTTTACATTTTCTTGACATAAGCATCTTAATTGCTGTTCCTTCAAGTTTTGAAATCTTGATGTTAGCCATTGTCTTCAGTTTAGTGTGCACAACTTCCTTCAATGCCATCAGTTCTTGATCATATCCTACCTCCTGAAATGGTTGAATGTTGATCAGATATTTTTTGTTTTAGTGACTCTGGTTGTTTCTTCCATCTTCTTTTTATGCTTCCTGCATTGTTCAATAAGGAGCCTGGATGGGGCAGTAGTTATGTGTTGGGCTGTAATCCACATGGTCAGCAGTTTGAAAGTGCCACCAGCGCCACTGGAGAAAGACGTAGGCCAATAGCTACAGTCTCAGAAACCCACAGGGGGGTTGCTATGAGTCAGCATTGACTTGATGGCAGTGAGTTAGCATTGGTCAATATTTTTTGGTCATAGAGTCCTTTAATATTGAAACCCAAGACTTGGGTAATATATCTTAAGTTCTTTCAGCTTAAGGACTATATTATTCCCTTTTGGTTTTCTAACACCAGCTTCAGCTCTTTATCTATTCCATTAGAATACTTTATCTTCTTGAGCCACCCTTTGAAGATCTGCTCACCTCTTTTACTTCATTTCTTCCTTTCAGTTTGGCTACTGTCTGTTCTTGAAGAAATTTCAGCTTCTCTGTGGGCATCGCTTTTGGCCTCTTCTCTCGTTCTAGTCTGTTCAGTGATTCTTTGTTTTCTTCACACGACATTCTTTACATTGTTTCACAGCTTGCCTGATTTTTTGGTCATTGGTGTTCAATGTGTCAAATCTCTTCTTGAGATGATTTCTAAATTCAGGTGGGATACACTCAAACTTATAATGTGACTCCTGTGGACTTCTTTTAATTATCTTTAGCTTCAACTTAAACATGAGCAACTGATTGTCTGTTCCACAGTTAGTTCCTAGCCTTGTTCTGACTAATGATAGAAAATTTCTGTTGTCTCTTCCCACACATGTAGTCTGTCTGATTTCTGACTATTCCATTCAGTAGGGTCTATGTGTATAGTTGCTATGTATGTTGATGAAAAAAGTATTTGCAATAAATGTTATTGGTCTTGCAAATTTCTCTTATATGATCTTTGACATAATTTCTACCATCAAGACCATATCTCCCCAGTTACTTATCCTTCTTTGTTTCCATCTTTGATATTCCAATCAACAATAATTATCAATGAAGCTTAATTGCATATTTGATCAATCTGAGACTACAGAATTGGTAATAAATTTGGTAATAAACTTATTGATCTTTGGCACTAGTGATTGGTGCATAAATTTGAACAACAGCCATATTAACTGGTCTTCTTTGTAGGCATATGGATATGATCTTCTCACTGACAGCAGCTACTAAATTTCATTTTTGACAACTTCTAATTTTTTTGGAGTCATCCTTGCACAGTCCATGTCGTAATTATTAATGGATGTTTCTCATTTTGAGTGTTGCCACATCAGCAAATGAAAATCCCCAAAGTTTTATTCCATCGCATCATTAATGTTGACTCTGCTTTGCGGAGTGATTTGTTTTCTATTTTTGAGTGCCTTCCAAACGGAGGGGCTCATCTTCTGGCATGATGTCAGCTCTTCATACCGCTTTCACTGGCCAATAGTGTACAAGTGGATGCCAGATCCCCCTCCTATCTCTTAGTCTGGAAGCTCCACTGGAAGCTGTCTACCAGGGGTGAGTGACCCTGTGTCTATGCAATGCCAGTGGCATAGCTTCCAGTATCACAGCAGTGTGCGAGCCACCACGGTGTGACGAGTTGTCAGAGGCATGACGAGAGAACGAGATCAGTGGCAGCACATCTTTCTCTATTTAAACTGTATCAGAATACAAGTACTTTACATGACCTGAAACTTCCTCAGGGTTTCTTTTCCCATCAGAACTTGCCAACTTTCCTCCTCATAGGTCAGGCATGAGAGCATCTTGTGTGACTACCAGATGGGATTTGAAAGTGAAAGGAGAATGGAAACACAGGGGAAGGATTTGTATACACTGTAGTTAAAGATCATGTGGCTTCCATAAGAATTCCTTGATGTGTTTAAAAAGTATCATTCTAAGCAAATTAGTGTTGACTCTTAATTGTGACACCTGAGGTAATGAAGAACCTGTAATCTTTACCCCCGTTTTTTTTCTTTCTTATAAAAACCCCAAAAATCTACTGCCATCAAATTAATTCTATTCATAGCAACCCTCTAGGACAGAGTAGAACTGCTCCATTGGGTTCCCTAGACTGAAATCTTCATGGAAGGAGGGAAATAGCCAACTGGGCAGCTCATGGAGTTGAATAGCTGAATTTGTGGTTAGGTGTCCAACAAGTATAATTTGGGAGAAATAAACTTGGTAGAATTAGTTGAGTGTAAATGGAATCATAATCCCAGTAAACACACACACACACACACACACACACACACACTATTGATTTTTTTAAAGAGGTATAGTTCACGCTGCCAAAAAAAGAGACACTAAAGAGATTAAATGCAGAGAACAAACACTCTAATCTTGATGTAAACATGGGGGACATTTCACTGATTAGCTTTCTGAAAAACTATTTTGTTATCTTCTAACTTTAAGGTATTTTTAATAAATTGATGGCCATTGGGAGGGTATATTCCAACACCCGAATAAATCACCCATTGTTTCAGTGAACCCAACTGTTCATCTATCTGATAAATAAATGACTCACTTAGCCTTGGAGCACAAGAAAGACTTACCAGAATCATTAATTACCTTTCCCCATCAAGTGAACATTGTACTCAGGAAGGGGAGTAGTAGCCAGTTCTGGAAATTGAGAACGCACAGGTGGTGTACTGGTCTTGGCTCCTCAGGCTGATAGCCTGGGTATTATTTGATCTGATGTTCTGTTTTCTTGAAAAGACAGCCTGTACATAAAAATTCTGCATATCCAATAGCACAGTGAATTTGCCTAGGAGCTCATAACATAAAGAAATTCTCAGAGAATGTGATTTGTGTGTTTTAAGAAAAGAATATTTTGCAATTTCAGATTTTTGTATCATAGCATAGTTTTCCCCTCTAGTGTTCTGCTCTATGGCAGGGTCTCTTTAAGTCTGAGCTTGTTAAGAAAAAACAAAACACAACAGATTTCTTGCCCCTCTTCAACCATATGGTTCTCATGAGTGAAAACGGACTTGGTGACACCCAACAATAAGCGCCTAGAAATAGCCACCCTTGTATGGTCTGGGAAAGTGATTAGAACAACTTCTCTGGCCCCTCTCTCTACCTTCTCCAGTGTGATTGCGAAGAACATCAGTGTGTTTATGATATAACATTTTGAATTGTTCCTTTGGGGCTAAGATGGAATTGAGTCTCAATTCAGTACCAAAGCACAGAGAGGGATGAATGGCCCTTGCAGATTCTTTCCCAGTTGAAATGAGGGCACACACTTGTCAGTGTGGGCTGTGTGGCCGAAAACATTTGAAACTGCAAATCTGCAAAACCAATGCATGAATATTAGGACTCTTTCTTTGTAAGGGAAAGAATACTCTATCATTCTACTATCATAGTTTGCGTGTTACTGAGTTGGAACTTGTAACTGTTTCTAAAGAAAAACTTGATTCTTATTTAATATGATATTTGGAATTTACAGAAAAATCTGAGAACTATCTAAACTAAGAATATATCCCACAAGTTCATAAATTAAGGATCTTTTAAATATTATATATTCCTGGACTCAGTCTTTAATTCTTGCTTGTTGACAGACTTCAATCATGTTTATACAAGTAATATAGGCACTCCATATCTTTTCATAATCTCATTTCATATAACTTGTTTATAGTCCTCTACATTCTAGGTTACATTATATAGCACATACAAGCAAATGTCATTAATACAATATCTATTTAGACTTTCACCTGAGATTGTGCTACCGGACCATCTAAATTGAGCACTCTCTAATTCCTTCACGGGATGAAACTTAATGGAAAATCAGCTAGGTGGCCCCAAAACAATGAAAGAGTTTGTGTTCATGATCTTCGAATTTCCTCTGCTGCAAGCCTGTTTGTGGCCTCTGGACTCGGGCTTAAGGGGAGAGGTCTCTTGGGGATTCCCTCTTGGTTTACTACTGTGGTGAGGCTGACGGCAGCTGCTTTCCCAGGCCCAGAAGCGTCCGACCTGGGGATGATGTGCAATTTCACTCCCTTGTCTCGCCCATCATGACTTCCTGTTCTTTTTCCGTAATGTTTTTCAGATCTGCTCTTTCCTGTTGCTTTCCCAAACCTGATTCTAGTCCAGGCTCTAATTACCTCACACACACCTGCACTTTTCCAACATCCTCTTTCCTGTCTACAACTTTTCCTCCCACCAGGTTTTTGTTTTTTTCTTCTTCCCCCAAGTTGTTTGAATCTTCTTCCTTACGCATCATTTCCATCACACTTCTCCAGCAGCTCCCAGTTGTCTCTTGCATCAAACCCAGCTCCAGACTTTCTGCTCCAAAGCCCTCTCTCACTGTCCGGCCCATCCACCTCCTTTCCAGCTGCGCTCCACTCCAGCCAAGCAACGTCCTGACACGATGTCTATGCAATGCTATAACATCTGGCTAATCCAGTCAACTCCGTCAAATCTTCAGTTAATCATCTGGATGTTTTGTCTACAAGACGCCAAACATCTGGATTGACTGAGGAACTTCACTATATTGATGGAGGCCTTTTTTTCCCTTTCCTAAATGGGATGGACCAGATGTTTTGGCATCATGCAGACACATTGCTGTCTCCTATATTTCTCTTAATAGCCTGTCTGCACAGCGTTCTGTCCACCTGGAGTATGACCTGTCTCCTTAATGTCATGTTCTTCCATCCTTCCAATTTCAAAATCCCCTTTGCCACAAAATACCCATGGTTCTCAACCTCCCTAATGCCCGATCCTATAATACATTCCCTATATTGTGGTGACCCCCAACTATAAAATTATTTTTTGCTACTTCATAACTAAATTTTTTCTATTATGAATCGAGCGACTCCTGGGAAAGGCTCGTTCAGCCCCCAAAGGGATTGTGACCCACAGGTTGAGAACCACTGTTGTAGACTAATCTTACGAAATTAATGTTTTCGTTCTTTGTTTATACTTTGTACATAAATAATCATTTTCCATGGTAATCACTATAATTCATGGGTCTATTTTTTGGGGTGCTGTTTTCCCCTTCAGCCCTTCCAGATGACAAGTTCTGTGGGTGTATCAAAAAAACAAGCTAGTTGATGTAGTGAGAGGCGTGGTTGCCTAGTGGCCAAAGGTACAGGTTCTGGAAGCCCATCTTGCGCTATATCCGATTTCTTCTGTTTTCTTTGTGACCTGGACTTCCTTCTCTAAGTCTCAGGTCTCCTTCTCGTCTGTACAGTGCGGATGATAATGGTGAGGCTACTTCATAAAAGTATTCATAAGAGGTAAATAAGTCGATATAGGCAAAGCACTTAGACAAGTGCCTGGAATAAAGGAAGTATTGATGAATTGTTAGCTTTAAAAAAATCGTTTTATTAGGGGCTCATACAACTCTTATCACAATCCATACACACATCAATTGTGTAAAGCACATCTGTACATTCATTGCCCTCGTGATTCTCAAAACATTTGCTCTCCACCCAAGCCCCTGGCATCAGCTTTTCATTTTCCCCTTCCCTCCTCATTACCCCCTCCCTCATGAACCCTTGATAATTTACAAATTATAATTTTGTCATATCTAGAACTCTTAAGATTATTGTATTGTTGAAAATCAGGAAAGGGTACATTAGGGTTGTGTCCTCTTATCATACTGATTCAATTTGAATGTTGAGAAAATAATCAAAGAAGCTGGATTATATGAAGAAGAATGTAGCATTAGGATTGGAGGAAGGCTTATTAACAACCTGAGATATGCAGATGACGCAATCTTGCTTGCTGAAAGTGAGGAGGACTTGAAGCACTTGTTAATGATAGTCAAGGGTGCAGTCTTCCATATAGATTGCAACTCAATGTAAAAAAAAAACCAAAATCCTCACAACTGGACCAGTAGGTAACATCATAATAAATGAAGAAAATATTGAAATTGTCAAGGATTTGATCTTGTTTGGATGCACAATCAATGCTCATGGAAGCATCAGTCAAAAGATCAAAAGACGTGTGGCATTGAGAAAGTTTGCTGTACAAGATCTCTTCAGAATATCGAAAAGCAAGGATGTTACTTAGAGGACTAAGGTGGGCCTGACCCAAGCCATAGTGTTTTAACTAGCCTCACATGCATATGAAAGTTGGACATTGAATAAAGAAGACTGAAGAAGAGTTGATGCATTTGAATTTTGGTGCTGGAGAAGAATATTGGAAGTACCAGGGTCTGATAAAAGGTCAAGTGTGTCTTGGAAGAAGTCTTGTTTTAGGCAAGGATAGTAAGACTTTGTCTTACATACTTCGGACGTGTTGTCAAGACAGACCAGACCCTGGAGAAGGACCTCACGTTTGGCATTGCAGAGGGACAGCAAAGGAGAGGCAGGCCTTCAAGCAGATAAATTGGTCCCTTGATTGCACCAATGGGCTCAGACACAGGACTAGGCAGTTTCCTTCTGTTGTGCATAAGGCTGCTACAGGTCAGAACTGATTCAACGGCACCCAACAACTTCTGGCTTTTACTTTATTTAATTTATTTTTTGCTGTCCTATCTTTTGATCGGGACAGAATCTTGTTAGGCACATGTTGTTCCTATGTGACAGATAAAAAACAGGTGTCAGTGTTATGTCACATGACCATGAAATCAATTGCAGGTTTGAAGCATCCCAGCTGTGCTTTCTACATAGTAAATCCTACCCCTCAACTCTATCTATTCTCAGGCATTGGAATATTGATTTTTATAATTACCAACCACTGAAGGGACAAATAGAGGAGGGATTTATTTTCTAATAGGCCAATGGGTCCCAAAAGTAGACTGCAGATCCTTGTCTATGATGAAGTGCCTTATTTTAAAGTGAGAAAAGGAAATAAGTAAGATTTTTCTAAAGCTACATTTATTCAATTCTGATTGTTCCCTAAATTGCAATTACCATATATACTCGAATATAAGCCGACCTGAGTATAAGCCGAGGTACCTAATTATTACCTGGGAAACCAGAAAAACTGATTGACTCAAGTATAAGCCTAGGGTGCAAACTACAGAAGCTATTGGTGAGTTTCAATAATCAAAACAAATGAAAATAAAATTACTGAAAATTGAGACATCAGTGGGGTAATGTATTTAAATATTTATTTTAAATAAAAACATAAATAAAAGGACAAGTCATTTAACATTAGCAAACCAGCACAGTAAGTAGAAAATAGGTTCAAAAAAAAGAAAATAGGTTCAACAAAAACAGTAAGGTATCAACAATGATACCTTAAGAGTACTACTATTCCCTGAGCTCAGTCAGCAACCAAGCTAAAATGTAGAGTTAAAATCCTTCAAAACTGGATTCATCATCATCATCCGTATCCCAATGCAGAGCTTCAGCTGGTGTGAGGTCATCATAGACGCTGTCCTCACTGAGATCGCCGTCATCACTATCATGCTGTCATTTTCATACAAAGCGCAGTCTTCACTGCCATCCATAGCATTACTAATACTACATTTCTGGAAGGCACGTGGCACCATGTCTTCTGGAATGTCTTCCCATGCAATATCTCGAGCCCACTTTGTTAATAACTCTTATGTCAGGCTTCATGAGATTTCCTCCTTTTGTTAGTTGGGCTTGACCAGATGACATCCATTCATGCCACATCCTTTGCACATGGTCTTTAAAAGGCTTATTCAAAGATACAAGTCATAGGACGGCTCTGATTGGTTAGATGGGAGTAAACAAACATTCAAAGCCCTGCAGTGTCAGCGGGCTTTGAATGAACAGAGGAGAAATGGCAGTCACCTGAGAGATAACAGGTGCTCGTCCCATTACCTAGGTGGGGGCCCCAGCGAGATGGGGTACCACTGACTCGTGTATAAGCTGAAGCCCAGTTTTCAGCACATTTTTTTGTGCTGAAAACCTCGGCTTATACAAGAATATATACGGTATATCTTTCCTTCATTTTAACTGTTAAAATGTTCTATTTTTAATGAATTTAGGTGATGTAAAATTGATAGCAACCCTATGTGGGATTCCTAGTTTTGATTTTAAATCTGCTTTAATTCGTTCACTGCAACAATGGGTGCAAACATAACAACAACTGTGCAGCATTTCCTTCTGTTGGCCGTAGGTAGCTATGAGCTAGAACTGGCTCACTAGTACCTGAAATAACAATGTATTTGATGGGCATGGTCCCAGTCACTTGGAACGGTAGTGAACCAGCATGACAAAATCTTTGCCCTTACGAAGGGTATTCTCGGGTGGGAGATGGACCATACACAAGAAATAGCGATAAAGTATTTAGAGGTTAGTGGTGGTGTTAAATAAAACCAAACCAGGTAAGAAAGACTGAGCATATAAGAAGTGGCTGGGTTGCGATTTTAAAGAGAAGGATTTGTTGAAAAAGTGCCAAATCTGGAAGCATGACATGACTTAGTCATGCAGACATCCGAGGTGAGAGCATTCTGGGTTGGAACAGCAGACAGTGTAAAAATCTTAAAATGGAGGTCACAGGCAGCCTATACAAGTTGATGGTTCTTTGGACCAAGGTGGTGGTAGTAAGAGCTAGTAAAGATATTGTGGACATCTATTGAAGGCAGACTCAACAAAATATTATGATGGACAATATGTAAGAGTGAGATAAAAACAGAAGTCTAGGTATTTGGCCTGAACAACTGGAAAGATGGCGCAGCCAAGACTAGAGATGGGGAAGCATGCGGTTCAACCAGTCTTAGTGGAGGCCAAGCTGGGACTGAGAGTTTAGCGGGGCATTCTAGAAGCCAGATGATGCGCATTGTGAGATGGACATAGGCTCTATATAGTCTCATGTAAAACTTTTCCAAATTATTTAAAATTTTTTGGTTGAATTCTCTGGTTGCTTGAAAGATAGAACACATTTAATCAGTATGAGTAACCTATAATCAATTCATTTATGTCAACAATACCATATAACCTTAGGATTGAGTTAAAAGTCACATTGTTTTTTCCTAAATAATGTTATTTCCTCAACAACTGTAAATTAAAGAACAATTTATATATGGCACAATTAAAAAGAGCAAACCCCATACACTGGCAGCCTCCTAAGGCCACTCCTAAGGACTGAGAACTTACCATAGCACCTCCAGCATATCCGTATACCACTCCTCAAGTGGAATGATTTCCTATAGATGGCACCCTTGGTTTCGAATATGTAGTTATTGAAACATTTGAACGACAATAAGAGTCACTGTGAGTCAGCATGGACTTGATGGCAGGGGAAGTGATTCTCCAGGGGGATGATTCGTAATGTTCTTTAACATAAGATGAAGGTGATGCTGAGCTGAACCAGAGTCATATATTAACTATAGATGCATGAATGGATTTTGGGCTTGCACATCATTCTAGATTCATACTAAGAACAATACATTCTTGTGCCATGGCTGTGCTTGATGCTTACTCTCATGAAGAGATCACTGAAGATATGGGTGTTACAGGAAGTGTGGTGAAGAAATCAAATAGTGCTTGGTTATCAGAAAGAATGGTGCCTGGATCTTAAAATCTTGTTTTCAAACAAGCAACCATCTAAGTGAGGTGTCAACCAAGTCTTTATGGAAACAGCACACCACCCTGTGTGATCCAAGGATTGTAAATAATATACTTTGAATCTAAAGAAGGGAATGGTATCAGGGCTTAAATTGTGCACACCTGGTTTTCAGAAGACTGGATGACAGTGAAAAGCCAAATCCATTTACAGGGCCCCGTTGTGGATTAAGCTTCCTATGAATCACGCTCTGACCATTTACCAGGGGTACGAGTAGCCTTGGAAGCAGACAGATTGTGTTGCAAAGTGGACTAATGCAGATGCAGGCAGGCTAAAATTCAATCCCTTAACATTTGTTTTCTTTTTTGACCCATTTAAAATTTGTTCTAGCTTTTATTATTTTCTGCTTTCCTTTTTATTGAAGTTTTCCTATTTTTATTATTGCTTACATTTTTTTTCTTTATATAAAATCCAGGATAGGTAAATTTTTAGAAACATTAATGAAATTAATGGTTTCTCAGTTATTGGCAGTGAAGATTTGGAGGAATGGGTAGCTAATAATGAGTACAAGGAAGAAGAAAATATTCTAAATCTGATTGCGGTGGTGATTGCACATTTCTTGATGTGATTGAACTATTGAGTTATATGTCTGTGAATTCTGTATATACTCAAGTATCAGCTGAGGCAGCTAATTTTACCGCAAAAATGTGCTGAAAAAACTCGGCTTATACACACGTATATATGGTATATCTCAATAAAACTGTTGAAAAAGACTCTCCACTAAGATTAAATTCAGACCAGTGGGAAAGTCAGTAAAACATGGCCCTACTATCTTGATGGGCCGCCCTCACTTCTGGAATCAGGAGACTGAGAAAATAATAGTTTTCTAAAAGACCACAAGAAAATCTTCGTCAACATTATTATTGCTATGAAGAAAAACTTCAAGGATGTTTTTGCTGAGAAAGTAACATGGATTTATACCATGATCTAATCTTAAAGGAGCAATTCCCAGCAGATGAGGGAGCGTCTAGACGCCTCTCTACATGTCATCTAGAGAAGGCAACTTCTCTTTCCACAGGTAGGATTCTTCACCCACAACCCCAAGCACTTTTTTTTTAAAGTGACAGATTATTACATTGTCACTGAAAGGGAAAAATTCAAAGAACTATTATATGCTTATCACCCTGCCTCTTTTATTGTTTTGTGAGATTTGGTTTCTTCTGGCAATGGGGTCATGACTAATTGGGGCAGAAAAGACAAGTAGGAGGAAGAATTTAAGTTATCTAAATGGCTTTGAGAAACTCCATCTACAGAGAATCTAAAGATGCAAACTAGTCACAAAAGCATCGGCTGCGACCGTTGCTAGAATTCAAAACATCCCCAAGCTCTGTGAAGTGATCACATACAATAGAAATAGGGTATGAGGATTAGGATCCTGGCAACAGGCGAAATCTTCAGTGCCGATGCAAGAATACTAAAGCAAACCCTTGTTCCCCCCAAATTACTGTATGGTAAATATAGGTATCATATCATTCCATAGTTCAATCAGAGCAAGCATTAAGTAAACTTTTAGCTACAAAGGGAACAGAATGGGAAAATAACCAACAATATACTAGGACTACCTTGAGTTCCTCAGGGTTGAATCCTCTCATCAGACTTATTCAATCTGTGTGCAGAACAAATGGCCAGAGAAGCTGGATCATATGAAGAACTTGGCCTCAGGATGGGAGGAAGGCTCATAACGAACCTGCTGTATGCAGATGACACAGCCTTGCTTGCTGAAAGTGAGGGGGACTTGAAGCATTTACGGAGGAAGATCAAGGATTGCAGTCTTTAGTAGGGATTACAACGCATGTACAGAAAAGCAAAATCCTCACAACTGGACCAATAAGTGACATGATGATAAATGGAGAAAAGATTGAAATTATTAAGAATTGGTCTTGCTTGGATTCACAATCAATGCTCATGGAAGCAGCGATCAAGACATCAAATGACATATTGTATTGAATAAATCTGCTGCACAAGAACACTTGAGATACTGAAGAGCAAGGATGTTACATTCGGACTGAGGTGCACCTGATGCTTTCAGTCACCTCATACTCATGTGAAGGTTTGACACTGAAGAAGGAAGACTGAAGAATGGATGCATCTGAATGGTGGTGCTGGCAAAGAATACTGAAAGTCCCATGAACTGCCCAAAGAACAAACAAGCCTGCCTGAAAAAGTATAGCCGGAATGCTTCTTCGAGGGAAGGATAAAGATATTCTGTCTCGAGTACTTTGGACATGTCGTGAGAGCCCAGTCCCTGGAGAAGGACATCACGCTCGGTAAAGTGGAGGGGAAGTGAAAAAGAGGAAGACCTTCAACAAGACGGACAGACACTGGCTGCCCCGAAGGCTTACTGGCCAGGCAGTGTTTCACTGTTGTGCATAGGGTCACTAGGGGTCAGAACTGACTCGATGGCACTTAACAACACTCACTTTTAGTAGCTTGAAGTTTGCCACAGCAAGGCTAATTACACCATGGACATTCATAAATGGAACAAAATTAGATTTTCAAAATCAGGTAATTTTCTTTCTCAATCCCTTCCTATTTTAAGTTTATATTTTCCTTTCAGGATCCATTTTGCTAGTTTACCATCAAACGTAACTATCCACAAGAAGTCTTGACGAGCTAATCACCTGTGGCAAAGATACTTATATGGAATTTGGGGGATGATTATTCTTTAAATCAGCATGAGACTTTTAACATTCATCCTAGTAAGGTTTGATGTTTTATTATTATTCTTGAGATTCCAATTTTATCATGTTGTAGTAGAAAGAATTTGATTAAAATTTGATTCCTGCCCCACTCTTTTTATTAAAAGCTAAGGAGCTAGAACATACATGTGACAGGGAAACCATCTGCTTTCTAGTAAGCAGAAACAGCAGCACATGATAAGCAGGTCAGTCACTGCCCAGAGTCAACGCCAGAGAGAAACCAGACCCGCCCGTTTGTGAATGGCAGTGTTAAAGAATGCAACCCCTCTTAAGTTCTCTGCACCTCATACCTACAAATTGCCTGCACCGAGACAAGCCTCCATGGTGATCACTTCACACCTCCAGTTTCTTTCTTGTTATCACCAAGATTAAACAGTACGTTCGGGCAATATTCGACCTTTATCTAACTTTTTCTACGCAGGTCACCCTGATGCAACAAGGACAGGTTTATATACCTCACACGTCAGCCCCTATCCAGAAAGTTGGTAGTGACCGTTTGATAAGAACACCCTAACTTGTTGAACTTGTTCTAAAAACAACAGCAGCAAACCACTCATCTCCTCACACTCAATGACCTGGTTCTACAGTGTCCCTGCTTTTAGATGCATTACCGACTGTGTGGCCTGAGCATACAGGGCACGAGGGACATGTGATGATGTGCAATTTGACAGCACACTATTAGGAGGTCTAGAGAGATTTGTATTTACTTGAATTACGTATGGAAAAACGAGGGGCCCAGGTGAGTCCATTTTAACTTTCACCTCACCAACAATGTTGGGGTAAGTTGACAAATGTTTTGGCAGAAATTGTGGGAAAATATCTGCCAGGAGTCTGCTCTCCTTTCTGCTGTCTAGAATGTCCAACATTGCAAAAGACAAGGACGAACAAGACTGCTCACAGACTTTGTGTTACAGGATCATTTCTAGGGTAAAAATGAAAATAAACTCAAATAAATAGAAAATTAGGATCAAACTTAAAGGCTAATTTTCTAACACATTTTCATTTTTGGGGGGTCTTCAAACTTAAAAACAATTAATACATTTCCAACACACTCTTCTTTCTAAAGACTTTACTAAGAGCACATTTCATGCAAAGTTTAGTAGATAACGTATTTCAAACTTTTCTAGAACATTGTTCTTTCCATTATCTGGTTTGAAGGGGAACACTCAGCTACTGTGAACTTTAAATTATGTCCCTGTTTTGTTCTTGTTCATGTTGTTGTCAGTTCCAACCTACGTACAACAGGACAGAACACTTCCCCACCCTCTTATTTTTTGCTAGGTCTCAGCCCCTTGTGGTAGTCTCTAGAGCCTCGGTGGCATAGTGAGTACACGCTGGGCTGTGATCCGCAAAGTCAGCAGTTCGAAACCACCAGCAACATTTCGGGAGAACAATGGATCTTTCTACTTCCATAAAGAAGTAGTCTCAGCAAACCACAGGAGCTACCCTGCCCTGCAAGGGTTGTTGAGAGTCAGCATTGCTTTTACGGCAGCGAGTGAGAGAACCGCAGTCGGTCATCGGTCATCAATCTAGCTCATGGCAGATCATCCCCTTTCTTTGTTTTTGCTGACTCCACTGCACCTAGCATGCTGTTCTTCCCCAGAGACTGAGTCCTTCTGGTATGATGTCTGCAGGAAGTAAGACAAAGTCTCAATTTCCTCTATTCTCACCTAGCATTTCTTGGCTTGTGCCCTGCAGGTCTATGGTTCCATCGGTTCTTGAAAGCGTGCTGCCTGGCAAACATGGGCACATCCGAGGAGCACACAGAAAAGTCCGTGGAGTACTTCAGCCCAATTGGAGCCAGTTTGCAAAACCCAGTCATTTTGTGGTTGTGGATATTTATAGATTTTCTTTTCTCAAACTAACCTGTGCTGACATATAGCTCTGCTTTGGTAACGTTCACCACGACAGTGTTCCAGTGTGGACAATGAAACTTATGTACATTTAGCCATTCTCTGGTTGATGCTCTAACGGATATCTTTAAAAAAAACATTTTATTAGGGGCTCATACAACTCTTATCACAATCCATACATATACATACATCAATTGTATAAAGCACATCTGTACATTCTTTGCCCTCATCATTTTCGAAGCATTTGCTCTCCACTTAAGCCCTTTGCATCAGGTCCTCTTTTTTCCCCTCCCTCCTTGCTCCCCCCTCCCTCATGAGCCCTTGATAATTTATAAATTATTTTGTCATATCTTGCCCTGTCTGGCCTCTCCCTTTACCCCCTTTTCTGTTGTCTGTCCCCCAGGGAGGAGGTCACATGTAGATCCTTGTAATCAGTTCCCCCTTTCCAACCCACTCTCCCTGTCCAATCTCGTCTAACGTACATCTTACTACAGGTCTCCCTGATCAGTGCATATTTCTTTAGGGTATACACATATATCTAGGATTGGAATTTGTGGGTCATTGGATTTGCACATCTTTAATGTCACTGTTGTGTGACAATATTGCTATCGTGCGCCTTGGTTCAGTAACTCACACAAAAAAACCCCAACAAAACCCAACTTCCTTTCATGTCCCCCGCCCCTCCCCCCAAAAACCCAAACCAAGTTCACTACTGCCATTCTGTCAATTCCAACTCACATCAACCCCACATGGCCGAGTAGAACTGCCCTTCCGTGCGCCTTTCAGAGACGTAAATCTTTACGGGATTGGAAAACGTCATCGTTCTCGCTGAGTGCAGTTGGTGGTTTTAAACCGCTGCCCTTGTGCTTAGCAGTCCAGCGATGACACACAAGCCACCGAGCTCTCGTGACCCTCGGTGATGCAGTGGAACTGCTCCACTGGACTTTCTAGGGGGTTTCATGGCGATAGAGCCCCAGGGCTTTTTCCCCATGGAGCTGGTGGGGGTTTAACTGAGGTTCTTTGTGCTCGCAGTTGAGCATTCAACCACAGCACCCACGGCACCATCAGCAGCGAGGCTCGCAGTCTTCAACAATTCCCCAGGCCCACAGCTTTACCTTCAGCAGAGGGGCGGGGACAAAAACCAGCATTTCTAACATGTCCACAGAGGATGGTGCTGCAGCATTGAATCTGGGCCTCTCCAGGGCCCTGATGAGACACTATCTGAAAAGGTGTACCAGGAGAGGTAGGTGTGTCATACCTGAAAATTAGCTGTGTATAATGGTAGCATTCAGATTTTAGAATGGACTAAATATCAAATATGTACTAAATAATCAGTATGGGTATTGTCAATGAAGGCTCACTGGGAAGGGCAGTGAGCGGGCAAGGCCGTGCACACATTTTGAACTGTCTGGGCTGCACCCATTAAAATCAAGGTGTGGGTGAGGTGCGAACATTCACTTGGGGGGTTCCCTCAACATTACAGGCATGATGTTAGTGAATCTTACTGTTTTGGGAGAGCTCAGGTATTTATAAGCAAAGCAAGCAACACAAAACAAAAATGACACAATCCATCTTTATATTATATAGTTTTTAAAAAGTATACGTAAGTTAGTACTATGGTAACAGAATGCTGAGGGGAAGTAGCCCTCAAATTCTTTTGAAAAGCTTACAAAAGTTGAAAAGGAAGCCTTCACATATTTAATGGTTAAAAGATACCAAAAGGCTTGCACAGCTTGGAAATGGTTAACACGTACTTTGGAAGCAATAGGAAAGGCCAGTTAGGGGGAAAAGGGCAGGAACCAGTAACTAAAGCAACACCACAATTTCCCAAAGAAGACCCTCCCCCCTCCCCCAAACCAGGCAACAGGTTCCAAAATACGTCTTTTCACGTCCTGAAGGGATGGCCATTTATTGCAAGCACGCTTCCAGCACGTTCCAATGATCATTACTGACATTTTATCTTCTTTCTTTTTTCTCCCTCAGGAGCTTTTTGCTTTCTTCTCGTCTTCTTTTAGTCACTGGGTTCCGAGGGTCGTAGATTTCAAACGTGTCTGAGTCTTGCATGCTTGCGTCTTTCACTTTTCTGCTTTTGTCCTCAAACTGAAGTACATGCGACATCCTAGAGCGGGAGAGAGATGGTTCAGTGACTTTGGCATAGGAACTGAAAGCAGAAATTCTACACCACGCTCTCCCTGGCATAATACGTTGCAACTCTAAGGGCGCAGTACACCAAGACGGGCTTATTGTTTACTAGTGCTTCCGCCACGTGGGGCTGGCTTCTCGCAAACACACACGTTTGAAAACATGTCTGGAGTTGTGCTGCTGGTTGTGTTTCTCACAGGGAGCCTCTGTGCCTCCGTCTGTGCTTGAAATTCCTGCCTTAGTGGGCAGTTAGAGGAGTTTTACTCAACAGTGTACCTTCAACTATACAGAGAGAACGAACACTCAGCTTCAGCCAGGCTGCAGAGCAGCCACCCTGCAAAAAAAACCCACTATCAGATCCAATCCAATCCAATCCTAATAGCTGATTTTTTTCCCCTCCCAGTAGTTAAATGGAACAAAAGTCAGGAATACTCAAAGGAAATTGAAATGTTATGCTCACATGGTGCTATGACTTCCTTTTGGGGAGGATGCTGCATTGGGGCTGCTAACTGCAAGGTCCGCAGATCAAAACCACCAACTACTCTGTGGGGGGAAAATGAGGCTTTCTACTTTCTGTAAAGAGTCATAGTCTTGGACGCCCACAGGGACACCTCTGCCCCATCTTCCAGAGCTGCTCTGAGTCAGCGTGGCCTCACTGGCAGGGGGCTTGATGGGTGTCGTGGGCTAATTTCCTCCCCTTATTGTTGATTACAATAAGCCCAGCAAACCTGCTCCCACTGCTTTGCCAGCTCTCACTGGTCTTAAGGTATCAGCAGGTGCTTGAGTTATAAAGTAGTGGGATGTTGGTGACTCCTCCTAGCAGGGAAATATGTGATTAGACTATAGACCAGTTGAATGAGTTTGGAAAGAGAGAAGTTCATTTTTGTCCATTTTGGGGGGTACAAACACAATTACATTATTCATTGCTACATAACATTATTCATTGCTACTTCATAACTATAATTTTGTTATTGTTATGAATCAGGCGACCCCTGTGAAAGAGTCATTTGACCCTCCAAAGGGGTTGCGACCCACAGGATGAGAACCGCTGGTATACATGAATATGTCATATCACATGAAAGAACTGCTGAATTTGTACACTAATACTGCTTTACTGAACACCGTCTTTAGAGAGTGCTCCATGCAAGAGTAGAAGCTGTTTTCTTATGCTTTCATTGAAGCTAGTTAAAGTGCTAGCTTCTCAGAATATGATATCGTCCAACTCTTAGGAAGAGATGGATTGTCCTACAGCCACAGCAAACTAGAACGAGCACAAAACAGAATCAAGCCTGATTTGGTCAATTAATGACTCACCTTGGTCTAAAATCAGGGGTCCTCAAACTTTTTAAACAGGGGCCAGTTCACTGTCCCTCAGACCCATTGGAGGGCTGGACTATAGTTTTTTTTTAAAACTATGAACAAATTCTTATGCACACTGCACATATCTTACTTTGAAGTAAAAAAAGCAAATGGGGCAAAAACACCCGGCGGGCGCGATGAATGTCCTCGGCGGGCCACATGTGGCCCGTGGGTCGTAGTTTGAGGATGCCTGGTCTAAATGATCAGTGAGAACTCAATTTAATGGATACGCTTTTCAAAGCCAGCTACTCCGTGACAGGCTCCTGCTTCCGAAAGTTCGTCAATCAGTTGCAAACTCATCCCAGTGAGCTTGTTTCTGACAGCCTGATAGCAATAGCCTTTCCTCCATAATAGAGGCCGATGCAGCCTCCCTCTAAACAATCTCTGACCCCAAACTCCATGTAAGAATTGCAGCCTGTTTGGAAACATTATGCTTAACAAGTACAGGGCTTCTTTACTTATGTATGCAGCCAGGTAAAGCTTGCAGCTTTCCAAATGACTCCTGTGTCGACACGAAGCCAATCCTAGGGCGTTGTTGGGTTTACATGCCTGCTCAAACAGCTTTATTCAACTACCTGTGTAGCCGGTGCTGTTGGCTTGCTTCCAACTCACAGTGACCCCAGTACAACAGAACGGGCACACCCAGTGCTGCGCCAGCTTCACACGCTATATGTCGGAGCTCCGTGTTGCAGACACATTGCAAATCCAAACTGCTGAGGGTTTCCTTTCTTTTGTTGCCCCTTTCTTTACCAAGTATGACGTCCTGTTTCAGAGACTGGTTTCTTCTGATAACATGTTCAAAACAAGGATTTTCTTAGTTTATTAATATCTTCTAATTTACACATTCTCCTCCCTGATTTAAATATTATACTATATTCATCCTAAAATACAGATGCATTTTTTCTTAATGTCCATAATAAAATTATTTTTATTACAATTAGTTAATTAGAAGCGTAAAGAGGTATCTAGTCACTGCTGACTCATACCGATCCTATAGGACAGGGTGGAGCTAACTATCCCTGTGAGTTTCTGAGACTGTAACTGTTTACAAGAGTAGAAAGCCACATCTCTCTCCTGAGGGGCAGCTGGTGCTTTTGAACTGCAGACCTTGTGAAATCTCAGCCCAACTCATAGCACAATGCCCCCATGACTCCTGTCAAGTGGCACAGTGGTGGCAAAACATGAAAATGTAGTTCATGTCATTGGGCTGTAGCCTTTCAAGTGTTGTGTGAATAGATGTTTTAGTGCATATATTTCATCACAATAAATGGAATAAAACAAAATAAGGTATAAAAGGGCGCCACATTCCTTTCTATAGCATGAGAATGTACAAGTACTAGATTTAGTTGGCTGTGGAACAAGAAATGAAATCTATACAAAGAACAACAACAGCACAAAGTCTACAAAAAGAAACACATTTTCTTACAAATGCAAAAAAAGAGAACCATAAATTTAAGTGGCTGTCTTTTTCAACTATTTGCTTCTGACATGACCACACTAAACAAGTCCAACGTTTTGATGAATAACAACCTTAAGCCCAGAGGAAAGAAGGGGCTGTCGGCTTACAAACGACTTGAGCTCTAATGCCCCAATACTTCGCATGGCTGGCTACTCTGCAATAATGTTTACCCATTAATAGAAATAGAAGCATAATCAAAACGCTTCACCCATTTATCTTTCAACATGCTCCGGTCACTTCATCTTAAAAAGCAAAACAAAACAGTTATGATGATTTTCAGCATAATAAACTCCTGACCTACGTGCCTTCATAAATCACAGAGAGCAGAGAATTGAAAGCATGCCCACATTGCACAGTCTCCTGTGAGAATACACATGCAGACTTACAGTACAGACTTAACTCGACTACATATGGGTCTGGTAGCTTACAATCTTGCATGGCCCAATAACTCAATACGATCTTGCTCTGTGGCTGATTACGGATTTGGCCTGACAAGAGAAGTGAATTTTTGGGAATCATTTATATAATGATTATTTATATATGAAAATTTTAAACTTGTTCACTTGAAGGCAAAGACAAACATTTAATTCTGAATACTAAAGTAGTTAACATGGACTCAGATTCTCAAATAATAAGGCTGACTTTACTTTAGAAGTACGGATGCTTATCCTTCTCAGAATGTCTGTGCTTGGCAGGCAGCTTGAAAAGAATGAAACAGTGTGCTCCTTCAACAATGAAGGAGGTCAGGGGCGCTGGACCCCAGCAGTTGAAACGGACTCTCTCAATGTAACTAGTAACAGTTCACTGCTGATTGGAAATCTTACCAACAAGATTAGCAGTCAAATAATACATATGTTGTGCACATCTGGTATCATATACTGCACCCCCATGCAGGCGTGTTTTCAACATACGATAAAAAGGTGTTTCACACAAAGGGCAAGGTTTTCATGCCTGCAGAGTCACTGCAGCAACAGCCCCAGTGGACGGGCCGCATCAAGTCACCCCCCGTCTCGTCATGTCCCTTTTCTTCTCTGCTTCTCGGGCACACTCCCAGCACCACCGTGGCACCTCGTAGGGTCCCACCGTTCTATGCAAGGGTTGCGACACGGCACTGAATACTATGAGAAAGACACCAGAGCCACAGGAGATAATTTTTTAAAAACTGTAATGTGTAATTTACTGGAGAGATGAACTGCTCGTGTGGAGATAATTATCAACAGACGGTGTTTTTAAAAGAAAACCTCATCTCTGTGGACCTATGTAGTTCCAATCTGTTCAAGGCTGAGCTGCATAAAGAAAATTATGCGAATGATTCTTGGCACCGGACCTGGATCTTGACTATCTTGACATCAGTTTTTAAAGGTCTCATGCAATTGTGAAATAAATTAAGACAGGACAGCAATTGACGTTAATGAAGAGTGCAGGAGAGGAGTAGGCTGAAGTGGCTCAATAGAGAACTCTAATATGAATCATTTATTTCTGGTTGAAAGACAGTTGAATTATATATGCTTAGATAATATAAGCAGTTATCTTTCTCATTGGAAATTCTATAAACAACTCTTGGACAACCTAAACAACTCTTACTAACTAAAACCAATGGCCATCAAGTTGATTCCAACTGATCGTGGCCCATAGATAGGGTTTTTAAGACTGTACATCAGACAGCCTCAATCTTTCTCCCTCGTGGTGGCTGGTGGGGTTGAACTGCTGATCTTTTGGTTAAGCAACCCAGGATCTAACCCACAGTGCCACCTGGGCTCCTTTTCGAAGTCACCTTAATTTAAGAATTATCATCCATTCCTTAGATTATTGCAAGAGTCCTAATTGTTTTATATCTACACAATTTCTCCCTTGAAATCTCAAAAAAATTCTAAAATCATCTCTCCCATACATTGCTTTTATAGTATTCTTTTGACCAGGCACTACCAGCTGCCACACTAGTCTAGAAAGTTTCAGCCCGACCCTTGACTCACTCTGAGAAAAGGATGCTTCCCAGTCCACTGACCTTATCTGTTCTCTTTTTCCACTGTTAGCATTTGAGCAATTACCCCTTGTGAGCAGTTAGTTGTTCAAGGCAGAGTGTTAACTTCTTCACAGTTGTATTCCCAGTGTTGGGCATGGCACTTGTTTTAGGAATGAAAAAACCTCAGACCCTTAGTATGGCCCAGACCTGCAGGCTAGTACTAGTTGGTTTGCCAAACTAACCCTTGACCTCCTTTTCGTTTAGTTCTTATGACCCAGCAGTACTACACGTCTGACAGACTCTGGAGAAAGTCTCATGCTCAGTGCAAGTCCAGCTTTTCATGACCTCCCACAGCTCTGTGACTGCTAGCTTTTACTCCTTGACAGACTCTGGTGGGAGCAGAACTGTGTTCTTTTCATCTCCTGGAATCCCTGAGGTAGAACCAGACAGACAGGACTCCTTAAGGCAGCTCTTTCTCAGTGTGTTCTTAGCACTTGAACCCACATCGAATGCAGGTTGCACATTTGAATCAACTGGTTTTCTTAAACAAACAAACAAACAAACCTACCAATGCCAGGCTACCTCCCTACAGAGATACTGATTTAACGATCTGGGAGTGGGGTCCCAGCATCAATAATTTTTAAAACTCCCCTGGTGGTTCCTAATGCAGCTAAAGTTAAGATCACTGGACTAAAGTGTGAGATCTTTCATGCTCTCAGGCTGACTGAGTCCATCAGCCACTTGTTCTTGTCCTTTGGAGAGGGCTGGCTCTTAATGACAACTAGGCACGTCTGAGTCGGTTACCTGACACGACTAATCTTAAGTGGAACAGCCATTTCTTATACATGGTTTGTGAGTAAGACAACGAACTAGATTCAGTTATTCCTTTAGCAAGCACCTGAGAGCGTGATATGTGTGGGGCCGAAGGACAGACATTGTGGACACAGTCGGCTTGTCGCTCCGGCATGCACACAGACCCTACCATGAGACACATGCTTCTCCTGTAATTGCTGCATACTGTGAGAGGCCCACAGCTCTACAGCTTATAGAAAGCTTCCCCAGTGGTCTAATATTCTCACACCAGCTGTTCGAGGTGGGCAGGAAAGCCCCGTTCTTATCCTCGTTTCACAGAGCATCTTCACGCTCCACAGGCTTCATCTGGCGCATGAAGCAGTCGGCTAGCTGGCTTTCTTCTTGACTGTCTTCAGAGGTAAGCCACTTTCATTCTGGGAAGACGGATTCCACTTTGGAAATCAAAGTTAATTCAGAAGTCTACTGCTTATTTTAAAACAACCAATTTTTAAAAATTTAACTCGATAAAGGGATAAGAAAGAATACCTGTGCAGTTTTTAAGTTGACCTTTAAGCTTAATTCTAAAAGAAACACTCAAAAACCCGCCTTGAACAAGCAAGAGCATCTTGAAAGTTACCTCTCACGGAGGTGACGGCTTTAATGAACAACAAACTAGGCTTTCATGTTCACCGCACACCCAAGAGCTTATCAACAACTGCTGCTGCCAACACAAAGGCACATTCTTACATTTTTCTATGCATGTATATGTGCACACACATATATGGACTGAGTATGAACATGTATATAAAACTCCCTGTCACCGAGTCGGTCATGTTATAGCAACCTTCGAGGGCAGAGTGGGACTAGGCCCTGTGGACGTTGGAGACTATACCTGTTTACATGATTCTAAAGCCCTTTCTCCCACGTATAAACAAAGGAGCTTCAAAAAGTATATGAAAAAAATTTGATTATCTTTTAATTCCATTTTACACAAACTTATTGATGCCTCTTTATATATATTCCCCTTAATAAACAGTGTTTTGAATGAAATCCATGTTAAAATAAATAGTTGCATATATACTTAGCTATTTCCATAGTGTGGGGTTTTTTGCCTGCCCAGCATTCTTCTATAGGCAGTAAGCCCTTTCCTTTCTTTCCAGAAGCAAATTAGAACTCCTCCTCCTCCACCTGTTTGGCCTGGATGACACACCTTGTCCTTGTACAGGCCTGCTCAGAGTAAACAGCCTTGACTCAAGGGCTATTCCTGAAAATGTACAGGAAGGGTTGGACTGCTAACTTCAAGGACGGCAGTTCAAACCCACTAGTCAATTCGTAGGAGAAAGAGCAAGCTTTCTGCTCCCTACGGCGGGTTGCTATGATTGGAATTCACTCACTGGCGATGGTGGATGGGTTGGTTAGAATGGAAATATAAGCCTAAAGCAGCTGGAGGCCATCCTTAGCTCCCCTTAGATCTTATGGATTGAATTGTGCCCCCTACAAACACGTGTTGTAAATCCTAAACCCTCATGGAGTAGTGGTTAAGTAGTTGGCCAGCTAGGTTGGTGGTTCAAATCCACCAGTTCTGTGGCAGAAAGATGTGACAGTCTGTTTTATAACCTTGTGCATCCTATGGGCTAATTTTACCTTGTCCTCCAGGGTCACTGCCAGTCAAAATTAATGGGAAGGCAATGGAATAACTGGTCACCGTTACCATTTCATTTGGGAATTTTTGTTTTGTTTTGTTATATTGTTGTAGCACGTAGTTTAAAGGCAAACACACTTATCTGCTCCCATAAAGACCAAAAGCCTCAGACACCCACTGGAGCTGCTCTCCTCTGTTTTACAAGGTCATTATTAGTGGGAACTGACTGGGAAACTATGAAAGAATGCTATTTTAAGTTCTAAGTACCATAACCATTTTTATTCGGTGGTTCTCAGATGTTTAAAATATAAAATTATTGAAAAATATGTCATTTTCCTATATCTAGACTACATTTAAACACATAATTGCATGATTCCTTACATTTCTATATTTTATTTTAATGTCCAGAATATAAGCTTTAATTAAAAACCTCATCAATTTCTACATTCTAGGGCTTTTATCCATTACTGATTTTAAGTAATGTAGGTTTCTCTTTTTAGAAATGTTCAAAGCTTTTAAAGAAAGGAAGTAAAGAATGAGAGAGCTTCAGTATCAGCACAAAGAAACAAGAAGTGCAAAGCATTAAGTACAAGAGTTCATAGGAACAGACAAAACACAACTGTGCTCAGAAATCAAACTATGTCTTTTTTAAAAAAAGAGGCCAGTTGCATGTCCAGTAGAAAGGATACCACTGGAAATGACCCTGAGGGGCAGAAGGGACCAAGGAGGAGGAAATAGCAAAGAAGAGAAGATGAGAGACTGAGAATGGGAGCCGGAAGCAAAGCCAATGTCAGAAATGGTAAGGTGCTTAAGAGAGCGAGTGAAAAATTGATAGAGAAAAGTAGGAACAAAAACTATAAAATAATTGAGCAAAACATAAGAATGAGAAGAAAGAATGGTAAGTACACAAAGAAAGAGGAAAATAGCCTGATCGCTGGAACAAGAAAACCAAAGAGAAAAGCCACCAGATTCTCTTTTACATTTCACCACTAAAATGGCAAAATCTCCTTTGTTCTGAAACTGAAAGGAATGCCAGGATTGATTGGTGCTCTACAAATGTGTGGTAAAGGTTAGATTCGCATTGTAACTTCTATTTCTACACAAAATAGCTCAAGCCCATTTTATTTATTGTGCTCAATTGAATTGTTTGCATACAAAGAACAAAATATTATGTTGAATTTAACTCAGTGATCTGCACTGATACCAGAGGGGAGAAGACATATTAATAATTCAAAAGTGATGGGCAATAGAAAGATAATTGACAAATATCTTTGGAAGAATATTTTGTATGTGGTCATGTGAAATGTCCTAATGGTAGCATCACATAGAACAAAATGTAGCTAGTTACTATCTACTCTATGACTTTGTTAATCCATTGTGAATTTGTTCAGTGTACCAGGGAGAGAGAAAAGAAAAATCGATCAAATGTCTCCTAGAAACATTTGTATAAATAATGCCATAGCACAGTTATCAAAACTCTGAGATGATTTCACTCTTTTTAGACATTTTGTATTCCTCATGTTACTTGTTTTCCACATGTGGTCTCTTCTATTGTTTTGTCGGTATGGTGTTTGTCTAAAGACAGATTATTCCCTTCTTGGCACCATGGCTGCAATCAAAGTAGCTGCCACCTGTTATGTAATAGTGCCTTTTTGATTGCATGCTCTATTGTTTAAGCTTCTTACAGGTGTAGATAACTGAGTTAGTTTTTTGTGCCAACCAGGCTGATAAACACGAGTAGGGCTAATTTAAGGGCAGAGGGATAAATTGGTGAGCCTTGCCTTTCTTGTTCTCGGGTCTATTGCTTTCTGATGGTTGGACCAGGGTACAGCTGCCTTAGCCAGTTCCCTGCTTTAGCTGGAAAGGCTCACTTCCTGCAAGACATCCCTGAGAAGAAGCCACATGGACCTACCCAAATGCAGCCCTGGATGCTGGAGCACCCGTGTGGAGACCCCTGCCAGCACTGAGATGCTTACACACTCACTGACTCAGCTTTCCTCCTGCAGTCGGCATCATTGCGTCTGTTTTGTGAGAAGGAGGAGGACTTTGTGGATTGGTGTTGGACATATGGGTTAATGTTGGACTTGTGGGCTTGGGCAGCACTGGGTTGGGATGTTTTCCTGATGTGCATTTAACCTTTATATAAAGTTCTCTCTTATACATGAGTTTTTATGGATTTGTTTCTCTAAAGTACTCAAACTAATACAGTAACTAAACAAATGTAGAACATTATCCAGTGACTTCTGTTTTTAAAATAGAAATATGTGCTGAGTAATAAAGGACCAAGTTGCCACACCAAATATCAAGCAGTATTATATGCCTACATTCATTAAGCCAAGAAAGCACTGACACCGCAATAGACAGAAAAGTCAAGGGAAAACAACAAATGGACCTACAAATATACCCGGCTTTATCTCTGATAAAAGAAAACATTTAAGATCAGTGGGCTAAATGTATGATTACTCAATTTTGTATTTAGAAATTTGAAAAAAAAAGTCACATCATTGGTCTAATATTATACAAAAAATAAACTCCAAATGGATTAAATATATAAGAATACTTGAGAAAGATCTATGGCTAAGTATTTATATAACCTTGGGATTATGATGATCTTCAGAAGCATACCAGACATGGAGGAAAAGATTGACAGGTGTGGTAACGTAAACATTTACACTCCATGTTGGAAAGGTTAACTACCAGGAAACAAATATATTAAAATTAGCACACAGTAGAAATTGGTAAATAATACATCCACAAGGGGGGCTCTAAAAAGCTGGTGAAAATATGGAATGGAAAGTTATTAACTTTTAACACAACACAGATAAGGAGAAAGCAGTCATGTCATACACTGCTGATACAGGTGTAATGCAACCTTCTGGAATATAATCTAGCAAAAATGTTACCCAAAACATATGTGAGTGGACATAAACAGAATATGGCTGGAGTTCAATTATCTGGAAAGGGATCTGGGCATTTTTAATTGGGAGGATTTCTTTTAGATACAGTTAAACTATTAGAACAACTGCTCCTTGATTGCTCTTATATGACGATGATGATAGTCAATTAATATAGTCCTTCTCTAGCCATAATCCCTATG
Organism: Tenrec ecaudatus; assembly: GCF_050624435.1. Taxonomy (NCBI): domain Eukaryota; kingdom Metazoa; phylum Chordata; class Mammalia; order Afrosoricida; family Tenrecidae; genus Tenrec; species Tenrec ecaudatus. The sequence goes on along the minus strand of NC_134531.1, from coordinate 61,793,141 downwards.
TGATGTACTACAAATTATCTTCTACGCCTAAGCCACAGGCATATGCATAAGCTACAAGCATAGAGACTAGACTTTATGGGGCATCACATACAATGTTATGGCTAGAAAAAGGGCCACATTAATTGATTATATCTCACCATCGTACACGAGTGTAGTAATTACACAATCTAGTGTCAATTTGAAAGGATTATGAGTGAAGGGGTGGAGCCTGGCCTGTCAATCAAGATAAAACCAATGAGGCCTCTGTGTGGGCATGACTTTATCCTGAGAATTGTGGGAACACCTGTATTTCCTCCTTGGAGGCACGAGACCCTTCTCTCTCTGTTCCCTCCCTGAGAGTTGCTCTACTGACAAGACACATGGTGCTACGCCCTGGGAACTGGAAGCCACATGGACCTACCCTGATGCAACCAGATCTCTGGAGCCGGAGAAGCCAAGTCGAGACCCCTGCCGACGCTGAGATGCTTACAATGCTGTGGGATCCACAAGACTTTCCCACCCACTGACGTGTGATCTTCCTGCATTTGGCATCATTGCATGTATTTCGTGAGTCTGGAGATGACTTTATAGATTGATATTGGACATATGGGCTAATATTGGACTTATGGACTTGATCTGGACTGGGCTGGGATGTTTTCTCAATACAATTGCTCTGGTATATAAACCTCTTATATATATAAATAAAATATAAGCCTCTTTTATTTATATATATATAAAACACACAATATATATATATATATATATAATTTTGTTTCTCTCGTCTACCCAAACTAACACAATCAACAATCAAGGAACAGTTGTTATAGTACTTTAATCATATCTAAATGAAAGTCAGATGATGCTTAAAGCAGGTGCCAAGGTGGTACAGTGGCTAGGCATTAAACTGCTACTCGAAGGGTCAGCAGTTTGAAACCACTAGCCGCTCCATGGTCGAAAGACAAGGTTTTCTACTCCTATCAAGAGTTACAGTCCTGGAAAGCCACAGGGGCAGTTCTATCTTTTTTTCCAATTAAAAATTTTTTTGGTTTAATGTGTTTAATCACATAAGGCAGTTCTATTCTGTCCTATAGGGTTACCATGAGTCAGAATGTGAATGAGTTAATCTCTGGTTTATGCCCGTGGCTATCAGCTCATTTGGAGGCAAAGGCCAAGGCACCACTAAAGGCTGAGAGGCTGAGGATTGGAGAGAGGTTCTGCAATGGACCAATGATGATATCCTAAATGTTTCTTGCAGATCACAGCCCAATTCTTAACCACTATGCCACCAGGGCTCTAGCCTAAATGTTTCTTTACCCTGGCTTGTGGTAAACTGCTAACTTTCCTGATAAACCCCCTTAATCATAAATATTGCCTCGGAGTTCTGTGTGGCCACTGGAATGAATTACTGAAGCCAGCCGAAAAGTAGAATGCTGTGGGAGGAACAGATGTGTCAGCAGAGGTACAAAGCAGGATCGAGGGTGGAAGCAGGCATGTCTGACCTCTGCCTCTCACACCCTCCTCACCTTCCCACCCCCACAGCTATTTTTGCAGATGGTGATCTCTATTTGCATTGGCTTTGTTACTATCTGTAATTACCACCGTGAAATGACTTTATTTTTTACTATATTATAGTAATCCCAAGGATCTCTGCTTCCTAAATTCCTTTCCAATAAACTACTTGTGTCTACGCAGCTTTTCTCTGTTCCAAGATATGCCTGTCAGCTAAAAAAAAAAAAAATTCCTGAGAGTCCACAATCCATGACTCTACATTCCCCATACAGGCAAGGCAATTTTGTCTACATGCCTCTTCGTTCACTCTAGCTAAACACTGCTAGTCTCCGCATTTTATAATCTATTTACAGCTAAAGAACCTGATTTAAAAAAACCCAAAACAAAACAAGATTATACTTTTCTTCTTTTCTCAACAGATACTAAAATAGAATGCACACATGCACATTCCTTCTCTACCACAGGTAGCATTACTGAAGTAAATTAATATTTACCATTGAGGCTGTAGATCAGGAGGATGTGATGTTTATCAATTCAGACAGGTTTGCTTGTGCTGCTTGGGTAGTGTGTGTCCAGGCTGACAAATACCACCTAGTATTAAGCATCATCACCCTCTCTTGAGTCTATTAGGGAGCATTTTCTGGGAACCAGGGATTGTGCTGAGTCTTTTGCATGAGTTGTCTCACTTAATTGTAATCATTACTCTGCGGCAGATGCGGTTATCTTCATTTTACAGTGAGGTGATTGAAGCACAGCATGCTCATCTCACTCTGCAGTCACTGGCTGGGCAGGGATGGGAACTCAGCTTTACTTGGTAGTCCCGCTGGACGGCTAGATGGCTGTTCAATATGAGGAAGTGCAGAGTAAGTCTTGGCCACAGAATTTATGGTGGAAAAAGAATGGCTTCTTGAGAAGCCAGTGTGATGGTGAATTTCTTTAAAAGAATATAGAAAGTGTTTTGAAGATGAGAATGGGTGGCATACAGCATAACCAGATGAAGAGGACAGGTTTACTTTTCAGAATTAAAGGTTAACTTGGATTTTCTTCTTTGGGGGAGCGGGGTGGGGGGGGCTACCAATTAAGTTTAAATCACTGTTGATGAAAGCTGATGTTCTGGAAGCCGCATCAGTTTGTAAGAGTGACAGTGCTGCCATTTACAAAAACTCATGGCCACAGAGTTGGTTCCTACTCAGACAGACCCTATAGGCAGGGCAGAACTGCCCTGTGGGTATCATGGACTGTAACTTTTTACAGGAGTAGAAAGCCTCATCTTTCTCTCATGGAGTGGCAGGTGGTTCAGAACTGCTGACTTTCTAGATTGTGAAAAGTGTGGCCCAATATGCCACCAGGCTCTGGTACCATTTACAAGACAATAGAATTTTCCCATGAACTTTTTGAAGCCCCTTCATATTCTACATGATTGTGAGCAAATAATCTAATTTCTTTGTTCTTCAGTTTCCTTATATATTGAACGGTAATAATATGCTTTAAAAATCATTTCATTGGGGGCTCTGACAGCTCTTATAACACTCTATACATCCATTGTGTCAAGCACATTTTTAGATAGGTTGCCCTCATCATTTTCAAAATATTTTCTTTCTACTTGAGCCCTTGGTATTAACTCCTCATTTTTTCTTCCCTCCCTCATAAACACTTGTTAATTTATAAAGTATTATTATTTTCATATCTTACACCAACCGCTATCTCCCTTCACCCACATTTGTTGTTCTTCCCCCTTGGGAGGTGGGTGGGACAGATGTATGTGGAGCGTTGTGATTGGGTCCCCTTTTCTCCCCCTCGTTCGCCCTGACCTCAAGGTATTGCTATTCCATTATTGTTCCTGAGGGGCTTATCCGTCCTGGATCTTGCGTGTCAAGAGCTCTTAGCTATACCAGTGCACATGCTCTGGTCTAGCCAGATTTGTAAGGTAGAATTGGGGTCATGATAGTTACGGGGGAGGAAGCATTAAAGAATTGGAGGAATATTGTATGTTCTGTTGGTGCTCTACTGCACCCTGGCTGACTCGTCCTTTCCTTGTGACCCTTGTGTGAGGGGATGTCCAATTGTCTATGATGGGTTTTGAGTCTCTACTCTGCCACCCCTCCCTACCCCCATTCTCATTGATATGATTATTTGTTTTGGGTCTTCTGGTGCCTGATACCTGATCCCATGGTCACCTCAGTCTGGTGCGCATATCCATGTGGGCTTTGTTGCTTCCCAGCTAGATGGCTTCTTGCTTATCTTCAAGCCTTTAAGACATCAGATGCTATATCTTTTGATAGCTGGGTGCCATCATCATTCTTCACCACATTTGCTTGCGTACCCATTTTGTCTTCAGCGATCATGTCGGAAAAGTGAGCATCACAAAATGCCAGATTATTAGAACAATGTGTTCTTGCGTTGAAGGAGGACTTGAATAGAGGCCCAATGTCCATCTGTCACCTTATTAAGCATATAACGTATGAACATAGAACTATGTCCCTATTGTTACATATAAATATATGTACATATGTGCCTGTATTTAGATCTCTATAAATGTCCTGTGCCTCCTAGTTGTTTCCTCTATTGCCTTTCCTCCTGTGCCACTATCATGTTTGACTTCACTTGGCTCCCAGTAATTCCTTTCGCTACATTGCACTTGATCAAGTCCCACTAGGCATCCTATGCCCTCCTCGCCATTGATTTTAGATCACTTGTTGTTCCCTTGGGCTTGGGTTTTTTCCCCCCTTCCCCGTCCACATCGGAACTGTTAGTCCCATTGTGTTCTCCTCAGGATTGTTTATCCTGTCTATAGACATGAAAAAATAAAACTGAAACCAAAACAAAACAAAACAAAACAAAAACAACAACACTAAAGAAAAGCCTATAAATAGTTCCAGCTAGTGTTGTGGGAAGCCAAACACCCAGAGGGACACGTTTTCTCTTGTGATGATTAAATGTGATGAGACAGGATAAAACTCCTAGAGGCATGCTTGGCATATAACTCAGGGAGATATTTGCTTCAAGGATGAATTGGTGGGATCCAGAGCTACCTTCACCTTCCATTACCAGCATAAAAGCAAGAGTAAAGGACACAAAAAGAGTGCATATTTACTTTAAAATAGAAGTAATTCCTACTGTAAGTAATTTTGTGTACTTTTATCAGTTAATCTGACTGAAAATTAACTGTAACAACAACAAAACCCAAACCCACCACCAATGAGTCAATTCTGACAAAAAGTGACCCTAGTAAGAATGGAACTTCCCCATAATGTTTCCAAGGTTGCACATCTTTTTTTCCCTCTCAAAACTTTTACTGGCATGTAATTCTCATGTCGTACAATCCAGAGAGTTGTACAATCAGCTTTAAGCATTTTCCACATTCTTGTTCTCACCGTTATTAGCTCTTCATTCATTCACCCCACCAGCTCCACCTCCCCTGCCATAGCCCCAAGGAACCACCAATCCAATGACGGTCTCGAGATTTACTTATCCTGAATCTCATATACAGAAAAACATAAAACAAAACCCCAAAACTAACAACAATTACAAAGCAAAACAGATAAAAACCCCAATAAATAAAAAAGAAAGCAGAAAATATTTAAAAGTAGAACACATTTAAACGGGTCATTTAAAAGGATATCAAGTGATATATGGTACTAAATTTTAACAACTGCATCCTCAATAATCCACTTTCCAGCGCATTTTTCACAACAGCAAAGGTATCCACATCCCTGGTCCCTAGCGCTGGGACTCAATCCATGTGTATTTCCCCTTCACTTTTCTTAAAAAACGGAAACAACTTTAAATGGATCAAAAGTGAGATCAAATGATAAGATGCTACATTTTAACCGAAGTATGACAAGGTTGTCGATTTTTTATGGAAGTGGATCGCCATCTTTCTCCCCAAGTAGCTGGGTTCAAACAGCTGACCTTTGGGTTAGCAGCTGAGCCGTTTAGCCACAGTGCTACCAGGGATGACTGGTTACATAACCTCTGATAAATAAGGACTATCATGACACACCATAATTAGAGAATACTTAGCTTGGTGGTTCTCAGATGTGGTGTGGAGAAACTTGAATCTGCAGATCAAAATTATTTTCCTCAAATATGAACTGCCCTTTTCACTCTCATTTCTCCCATGAATATACAATGGTATTTTTCAGATACATAATGTATGAAATTAAAACACACAGAATGCAGAATAGATGCAAATCTGCTGCTCTTGTTAATCCTGACATGAAAGGTTTGCCAAACAAACAAACAAACAAACAAAGGAAAACAAAAAACCAACAATACCTCTCTTTTCATTAAATTTGGACAATTTGATGTGGCAGATTTTCTGCTTGGAGAAATAGAACAATTTTCATAAAAATATGTTATTTTTGTTTTTAAGTGATTTAAAATGGCTTGGTTTTATTTTCTACTAATATAAATATTAATAGATGTCTTATTTTTGCGAGGTGCCATCCAGTTGGTTCTTATGCATAGAAACCAATTATACAATAAAATAAAAAACTGCCTGGACCTGTTCCTTTTTCACAATTTCTGCTATGATTGAGGCCATCATAATAGTCACAGTCAAGCCATCTCGTTGAGGGGTTTTCTTATGTTGACCCTTCTACTTCACCAAGCATGATATCCTTCTCTATGGGCAGGTCCATACTAATAACATGAATAAGGGTATGATATGAGACAGCTTACTATTCTCACCGAGAAACAGCATTCTAGCGGCATTTAACATGTGTTTGTCCTTGTAGCACCCTAGAGAATATACACTATTCTTTCCAAACACCACAATTCAAAGGCATCGATTCTTATTGAGTCTTCTTTATTCATGGTCTAGCTTTCACATGCTTATGAGGCTATTGAATAATATACCATGGCTTGGGTCAGGCCCATTTGAGTTATCAAAATGACATTTTTACTTTTTAACATCTTAAAAAGGGCGTTTCTAGCAGATTTACCCAGTGCAACACATTGTTTGATTTCTTGATGTCTGATTCTGTGGTGTAGATTATAAATCCAAGCAAATTAAATCTTTGTATAAAATCAAATATTTTCTGTTGTTTATTGGTACAGTTGTCAGGATTTTTGTTTTCCATACTAAAGGCTGTAGTTTTGGATCTCCACCAGTAAATGTTTTAAGTCTTTATGTTAGTCTGGGTTCTCTACAGAAGCAAACTCAGTGATACTTGCACACACACACACACACACACACACACACACGACAAAAGTGTACACATATACGAAAGTATTTACACATGTATATGTGTCACATATATACATTTTCTTGATATAAATTTCCTAGTATATGTGTACATATTTCTTTATATAGCAATAAAATGGTTCACACATTTGTAGAAATGGGTTAGTCTACTCTGTTTCCAGTCTGTGGGTCAGAGGCTTCTCTTGTCTGGTGTAGCGTCAGGGGCTGCTGAACTAGGAAGCAGGAAGATGACGTGGGAAGAGGGAAGACTTAGGTTGGTAGATGCAGAGAAAGATGACTCCAAGGTCAGCAGGTCAAAGAGCAGGCTCTCATGGCTTCGAGGGTCAGCAGACAATATGATAGGCTGTTACCTCAAGTTCAAAGAACTGGAGAGCAATGAGCAAGAAGTGAAGCGGCTTTCCACACCATCTACGTGTATAGGAGTAAACCATTCCACCCAGCCAACTTCCCTCCTATTTGTCTCCACCCTAATCTTTTTAGAATCATTTGGCTGTTTGCAGCTGATACCATCAAAAGTTGATTCAGTGGGTCAGACCACATCATGGCCTTAACTGCCATGCCACTGAGAATCTGGGCTGAGCCAAGTTGACAGAAAACCTAACTATTACAGTCTTCTTCACTTAAAGCAGTGGTTCTCAACCTGTGGGTTGAATGACCCTTTCAGGGGGTCGCCTGATTCGAACTGTAGCAAAATTACAGTGATGAAGTAGCAACAAAAATAATTTTATGGTTGTGGGTCACCACAACATGAGGAACTGTATGAAAGGGTTGTGGCATTAGGAAGGTTTAGAATCACTGACTTTAAGCAAGCAAGGTTGTGTCATCTGAATATCACAGGTGGTTAATGAATCTTCATATAAACAAATTTCTAGGTTTATTTGCTCATCAAACTGAATGAATAAAACTGATCACAGGATATAACCATGATGCATACCTTTACTGATTTTAAACTGTGCTGTATTCCTCTTCTAATGATTACCTCTTGGTCTAGGTACATGTTCCACATGAGCACAAGGAAGTATTCTAAATTCTCATTTCTTATAATTATCCATAATTTGTTATGATCCACAGAGCTGAAGGCCTTTCATAGTCAATGAAACACAGGCAAACATCTTTGATATTTTCTGCTTTGAGCCAAGATCCATCTCACATTAGTAAGGCTATTCCTTATTTCATGTGTTCTTCTGAATCTAGTTTGAATTTCTGGCAGTTACATGTTAATGTACGGCCGCACCATTTTGGAATGCCTTCAGCACATTTTTACTAGCACATGATAGCAATGATATTGTTGGATAATGTCTATGTACTGGATCACCTTTCTTTGGAATGGGCACAAATAAGAACCTCCACCAGTTAGATCGCCGTCTTCCGAATTTCTTGGCATAGATGAGTGAGCACTTTTAGCATTATATTCATTTGCTGTAATGCTCATTTGGTATTTTGTCAAGTCATGGAGCTTTGTTTTTCACCAATATGAAAATGGACTTCTTCCTTCAATACTTTCAATATGTTCTTGATTATATGCTGCCTCCTGAAATGGTTGAATGTTGACTAATACTTTTTGGTTCAGTGACCGTGCATTTCTTCTATCTTCTCTTGATGCAGGGGTGAATTTTTCTTCAGTTGTTTTAGTTTGGAACATATGATCATAGTCGTCTCTGTCAGTTTTATAACTCCAGGTCTTTGCACACTTCCTTATAGCATTTTCTCAAGCTACCCATTGAGATCTCCTGTTCATGTCACTTCATCCTCTCTTTCGTATGCGCCAACTACGCTCAATTCAGGAGGATGTTTCAGAGTGCCTTCTGACTTTCATTAGTTTTTTCCCTTCCTGATGTTATAATAACCTTTTGCTTTGATCACATATGGTGTCTTTTGATGCTATCCCTCAACTTGTCTGATCTTCATTCATCAGTTTCCAGTGTGTCAAATCTGTTCTTGGGATGGTCTCTAAATTTGGGTAGAATATACTCAAGGTTGTACTTTGGCTCTTGTGAACTTGCTTCAACTTGAACTAGCATATAAGCAATTGGTGGTTTGTTTAGCTTTGACCTCTGGCCTTGTTCTCACTAATGGATTATATCAATTGACATAGTGGACACAAATAAAAGCTCCTTAAGGACTTCAATTTTTAATAGTGTAGAGGGATCTATATACAAAAATTTGGAAACCAACACCCTGGTTGACTCTGCTCAATCATATGGCTGACCTGACCTTAACTGATTTCACAACCTTCATCTTTCCAGTTGGCTGTCTTTGTGTGTGTCTACAGCAATCTGTTAAACCATGTTTGGCATTGTTCTACTTGAATAAAGTGGGGAATATTTTTAGAAATTCATTTCTTATCATTATACCATTTGTTCAATATATGACAAAACCATACACATTTTATTATATATAAAAGGTACTTAAAGCTTTGCCAATGCAAACCATGAGATGACGCTATATTCCTTAATGCTATAATGAGGTCTGATTTGGTCATTCTGCCATCAAGTCAACACCTCCTCATAGCTACCCTACAGGACAGAACAAGTGCCTTGTGAGTTTCCAAGATGAAATCTTTATGGGAGTAGAAAACCCCATTTTTTAAAATCCCCCGTGGAGCTGCTATTGGTTTTGAACTGCTGACCCTGTGGTTAGCAGCCCAACTACATCCCTAGGGCTTCTCTGATTGGGTCTAACAGTCAACAATGTTTTTAGATCTTTGGGAGAAGCAAACGACAGGTACTTTGCATCTGTGCTTATGTTAACCCCAGTGGAAGGCTCTAAATGTTTCTGCCAAATCCTGGTTCCCGGAATTCCAGGATCTAGCAGAATATAACAGTCGACTGATGAATAATGTAAGATTTTCTATCTCCCACAGCATTCTACTTGTCAGTTAGGTCCTATAATTAATTGTAATGACCACCCAAAACTCACAGACAATGCTCCTGATTATGGGCTTTATTATGGAAATTAACAGGCTGTAACTCGGTTGAGAAATGCTCAGGATAAGGGGCGTGCAGTTAGGACATGTTTCAGTTCTTTAGACCTGATGATAAATGTCCCAAAGTAGCCCTCGTGGCTTAGTGGCTGTGCAATGGGTTGCTCACTCAAAGTTTGAGCCATCACCTGCTCTGTGAGAATTGACGAGGCTGTCTACTTGCTTAAAGAGTTACAATCTTGGAAACCCACAGGGGTATTTCTACCCTGTGCCATAGGGTCACTGGGGTATTTCTACCCTGTGCCATAGGGTCACTATGGGTCAAGCTGGAAACGACTTGACAGTAGTGGGTTTGGATAGAGTTAGACTAAATGTCCAAAGGGCATGCCATTCTTCTGTAAGCCCCAATTGAAGGGATTCGGCTCACATGCTGTGGGCCAGCAAACTTAGTTTCAGAATTAAGTGTCCAGAGGCACCCAACTCCAAAAGCCATTTATTGTTGTTATTGTTGTTAGGTGCCATCCAGTAGGTTCTGACCCATAGTGACCTTATGCACAACAGAACAAAATATTTCACATCCGATACCATCCTGAGTCCATTGTTGCAGCTACCGTGTCCTCTTTTTCACTGCCCCTCCACTTTACCAAGCATCATGTCCTTCTCCAGGGCCTGATCTCTCCTGACAACACGTTCAAAGTGTGTGAGAAAAAGTTTGATTATCCACGCCTCTAAGGAGCTCTCTGGCCATACTTCTTCTAAAAGAGACTTGTTTGCCCTTTAAGCAGTCCATGGTACTTTCAATATTCTGCACTAGCACTACAATTCAATTGTGATTTTTCAGTCTTACTCAATGTCCAACTTTCCTATGCATATGAGGCAATGGAACACACCAGGTTTTAGGTCAGGCTCATCTTAATTCTCAAAGTAATATCCTTGATTTCCACTACTCTAAAGAGGTCTTATGCAGCAGATTTACCTCATGCAACACTTCTTTTGATCACTTGACTGTTGCTTCCCTGAGCATAGACTGTGGCTCCAGGCAAGAGAAAATGCTTGACACCCTCAACTTTTCCCCAGCTATCATGATGCCATCAATTGTCCCAGTTGTGAAGATTTTGGTCTTCCTTACATTGGTGGCAATCCTTTATCTTCATTACCAAGTGCTTCAAGTCTTCCTCAATTTCAGCAAGCAAGTTTGTGTCACCTGCATATCTTAGGCTGCAGCTTTCCTCCAATTCAGGTGCCACATTCTTCTTATAATCCAGCTTCTCTGATGATATGCTCAGCACATAGATTGAACATGTATGGTGGGAAGATACAGTCCTGATACATACCTTTCCTGATTTGAAACCATGCAGTATTACTTAGTTCAACTGCCTCTTAATCCATGCACAGCTTCCTCATGAGCATAAAGAAGCATTCTGGAATTCTCATTCTTCTCAAGGTTATACACAGTTTATCACAGTCCACACAGTCAAATGCCTTTGCACAGTCAATAAAACACACGTAAATATCTTTCAGCTTTCTCTGCTTTCAGTCAAGTTCCACCTGACATCAGCAGTGAGATCCTTGTTCCACATCTTCTGAATCCAGCCTGAACCTCTGGCAGATCCCTGTCAGTATACTGTTTCAACTACTGTTGGATATTCTTAAGCAAAATTTTACCTGAATGCCACATCAACGATACTGTTCTATAGTTTAAGCATGTTGTTGGGTCACCTTTCTTTGGGCACAAATGTGGATCTCTTCCAGTCAGTTGGCCAAGTAGATGCCTTCCAAATTTCCTGGCATAGATGAGTGAATGCTTTCCATGTGCTTCAGCTTTCTGAAACATTTCAAAGGATATTTCATCAATTCCTGGAGTCTTGTTTTTGGCTAATGCAGTCAATGCAATTTGAACTTTTTCCTTCAGCGCCACTGGATCTTGCTCTATGCTATTTCCTGAAATAGTGGTATGTCAACTAGTTCTTTTTGATCCAGTGACTCTTTCCATCTTCTCTTGATGCTTTCTGCTCTATTCAATATTTTGCCTGTAGACTCTCAACATTGCAGCTCAAGGATTTAATCCTTTCTTAAGTTCTTTGAGTTTCAGATATACCGAGAGTGTTCTTCTGTGGTAGTGACACAATCTCCTGTCAACTTGTGAAGGGGTGGAGTTTAGCTGTCTATCAGGTTGCAGCTTGACGACCTCAGTCAGAGGTGCAACAAAGATAAATAGCTCACTGGAGGCCAGATACACTTACTCCCTCTGAGACATTCCTGTTGACAAGCCAAAAGGAGCTATGCAGATAGAGCCAGAGCCTGGGAGCTGGAGAAGCCACATGCAGACTCCTGCCAGCACTGAGATGCTTCCACTACCACTGAATCCACAAGACTTTCCACCCACTGGCTTGTGATCTTCCTGCATTCAGCATAATTGCCTGGCTGCATAAGTCTGAAGATGAATTTATAGACTGGCATTATACTTAAGGGCTAATATTAGACTTATGGACTTGATCTGGAATGGGATAGGATATTTTCTTAATATACAATTACTCTTTGATACAAAGTTATTTCCTATACATACGTGAGTCTCCCTGGATTTGTTTCTCTAGTCTATCCGAACTAACACATCTTCTTTTCTGGTTTTCTAATTCTAAATCTTTGCACATTCCATTGTATTTGGCTTTGTCTCTTCAAGATACCCTTTAACATTTTTTTATTCAGCTCTTTGACTTCATCATTTCTTCTAGTTGCTTTAGCTGCTCTATGATTAAGAGCAAGTTTCAGAGTGTCTTCTGACATCCACACTGATCTTTTCTTTCTTTTTAATGACTTTTTGCTTTCTTCACAAATGATGGTCTTGATGTCATAGGTCTTTAGTTATGAGTGTTCAGTGTAGCAAATCTGTTCTTGAGATGGTCTCAGAATTCTGGTGTGATAGATACAAAGCTATAATTTGGTTCTCATGGACTTGTGCCTCCTGCATAAAAGTACTGACTTGATGCATGGGGTGGGAAGTTCACTCTCTCTTGCTCTGGTTGCTGGTTTTGCTGCTGTTCCACTGCCACTCAACCAAAGTCATAGGTGTCTTCTGATCAAGTAGGTGCACTGCAGGGGCCAGATGCCCTCCTCTTATGGCTCTTGCTGGCTGGGACATCCCCTCTTTTGCTTCTAAAATGATGGTAATCTCAATGTTAACAAGTCCACAGAACTGAATCCCATCAGTATCTTTCCTCAACTTCTCTTACTCAGAACCATCAAGAAAGGGTCATTTTCTGGGAGCTAGTTTATGGCTAGAAGTGTCAAATTAAATAATTCACTACACCACTCCAAGGCACAGTAATATAAAATATTTTTTTGATGCAGAATTTCTAACCCATAATTTTTCTTAAAAGGAGAGATTTTTCAGAATCAAGAACAAGATGAATTCAGAGATAAGGTGGTTGAAAAGAGGCACTGTGATAAAATCTTAATTATTGGAATTCTAACAGCTATAAAGACAAGTCTTAAAAATGATAGTTACTTAAAGAATAAATTGGAAAGACATTTTGAGATGGTCATTTGAAAATATATAGCAGAAGTCTAATATGCATACCCACTGACAAAGACCATACAATTTTAGAAATTTATCTTGAGAAATTAGGGAATGGTAGAGATATGAAAAGGCTTCAAAATTTTAAAAAAATTCCATTATCCTTTAATTCCAAAAATACAAGAACTTTTTAAATCCTTCTAATGCAAGGATATTCACTGCAACTTTGTTTACAATAGTTTAAAAAATGAAAGAGTGTAAATAGTCAGCAAAATTTAGTTAGCAAATTATGATTCATCAAATGATGGAACAGTATATAAATATAAAACAACATAAAATCATCATCATAAAGTTATGTGTGAAAAGGCAAATTGAAATATCTAGGGATAGACCTGACTAAAAGAACCAAAGATTCATATGAGGAAAACTACAGAACACTATTACAAGAAACCAAGAGTGACCTCAACAAATGGAAGAACATCCGATGCTCATGGATTGGAAGACTCAATATAGTAAAGATGTCAGTTCTGCCCAAGGCACTATATAAATTTAATACACTCCAGATATGATTACCCTCATCCTTCTTCAAAGAAATGGAAAAACTGATTACCAACTTCATATGGAGAGGAAAGAATCTCTGAATTAGCAGAGAACTCCTCAAGAAGAAGGACCAGTGTGAGGGCTTGCTTTACCTGACTTTAGCACATACTATACAGCCACAGTCGTCAAAACTGCATGGTACTGGTATAATGACAGATACTCAGACCAATGGGAAAGAACTGAAAACCCAGAAATAAAATCATCAGCATACAGACAACTGATCTTTGATAAGGGCCCAAAAATATCACATGGAAAGCAGATGCCCTCTTTAACAAGTGGTGCTAGAAAACATGGATATCTTTACCTGCAGAAAATTGAAGCAAAACCCCTATCTCACGCCATGCACAAGAATAAACTCAAGGTGGATCACAGAGCTCAAGGTAAAACCCCAACCTATTAAGAGCATCAATGAGGGAACTGGGACCAACTTGAGAACTTCGATGCAGGGAATACATAGGCTATCAGAAATAGGGAAGGATACACACACAGAGGAGGCACAAAATGACAAGCGGGATATACTGAATATAAAACACCTCTGTACATCAAAAGAATTCACCAAGAGAGTAATAAGAGAGTCCATGTACTGGGAAAACATCTTTAGCAATGACACATCAGACAAAGATCTTATTACTAAAATCTACAATACTCTGCTGGTTTCCATAAAGAAAAAACTAAATGGCCACTGAAGAGGTGGGCAAAGGACCTGAACAGAAGTTTTAGAAGGGCAGAAATCCGAATGGCCAATAAACATATGAGAAAATGTTTCTGATTATTAGCCATAAGAGAAATGCAAATTAAAACAACAATGAGATACCACCTAACACCCTCGAAGATAGCCCAATACAAAAAATCAGAAAGCAACAAGTGTTGGCGGGGTTGTGGTGAGATAGGAACTCTCATCCACTGCTGGTTGAACTGTAGGTATGTACAGCCACTATGGAAATCGATTTGGTGATATCTAAAACAGATGGAAATTGAGCTACCATACGACCCAGCAATCCCCCTACTGGGCATATACCCAGGAGAGGCAAGAAACAAACCATGGCCAGACATCTGTGCTTCAATGTTCACCGCAGCACAGTTCACAAATGCAAGGAGTTGGAAACAACCCAAATTTCCATCAACAGACAAATGGATTAAAAAACTGTGGCACATACGTACAATGTAGTAGTACGCATTGCTAAAAAAGTGATGAACGCATGAAGCACATTGCCGCGTGGGAAGAACTGGAGGAAATTATGCTTTAGTGAAGTAAGCCAAGCACAAAAGGAAAAGTACAACATGAGTCTGCTGAGGTGAGCTTAAAAAATAAAAAGATAAAAATGTAAACGGGGCATAGGGAAAAAGTTCTGTAGACAAACATTCCTGGGGTGAGGTCCAGGTAATAAGGCAGGGGCCAGGCAAAATCCAGGGATACATATGGTAGCCAACTAAAAAGGAGGGGGGAAAATTAAATAGAAAGAAAGAAAGAAGTGGGTAGCGGGGGACCAGGGCACTATTGTTCATATCTCCACAGGGAAAAAGGGACCAGACTTCAACCAGTGCTCCAAGATGTGATTGCAACATACTGGCATGAAGCAGTGAACCAGTAGAGAGGTCTGAGGGGCTGGCTCCAATCCCAACTCCAAGGACAGCTGCACTGCATGCCTCCTATCCCCGTGCTTCAGCAGAAGCATTTACTTCAGAGGACAACACTGAAGCTACAGCTCAGGGAAGGTAACATGTTTGATCAGAGCACATGGGAGTAAATAAAGGGGGAGGAAGAGAGTGGAGTACTTCCTGATCTAAGCCTTGAGGACAATAACCCTGCTCAGAGCAACCAATGCACAGAGAGGACCATATGGCCGGCCCCACTACAAGACACAACATCCCTTACTGACCCATAGCCCTACAGTGGACAACGCTGGAGACACTGTGTGGGACACACGCCTGCTATGACAGAGGAAAACACTAAGGGCTTGCAACAAATACCAAAGGGAGCAGAGCAAGGAACTCCCATAGGAGTATCAAAAATAGACCTTAGGGCCAGGGCATGGCACTCTATCAGACTCAACAGGAAAACACTCCTAAAGGTCAAGAAACAGATCTTGAACTATTTACAGGATTTCATTTTTTTTGGCATTGTTTTTTTGCTATTGTTTTGCT
Source organism: Tenrec ecaudatus (assembly GCF_050624435.1). Taxonomy (NCBI): domain Eukaryota; kingdom Metazoa; phylum Chordata; class Mammalia; order Afrosoricida; family Tenrecidae; genus Tenrec; species Tenrec ecaudatus. The sequence continues at coordinate 61,777,262 of NC_134531.1, read as the reverse complement.
CTGTCTTGTTTTTGTGTATATTATCTCTGCAGGTCTATCTAGATAAAATAGGGTGGATAACAATCCGGAGGAGAAAACAATGGGACCAATAGTTTCGGGGGGACATGGGAAAGGGGGAGGTGGGGGAAAAGTGATGGTGTTAACAAACCCAGGGACAAGGGAACAACCAGTGATCCCAAATCAGTGGCAAGGAGGGTGTAAGAGGCCTGGTAGGGATTGATCAAGGAAAATGTACCCGAGAGAAATTACTGAAACTCAAATGAAAGGCTGAGCATGATGGTGGGACAAGAGGAAAGTAAAAGTAAATAGAGGAAAGAACTAGGAGGCAAAGGACATTTATAGAGGTCTAAATACAGGCATGTACATATGTAAATATATTTATATATGATCATGGGGAAATAGATCTATATGCACATACCGTATATTCTAAAATATAAGCCGGCCCCAGTATAGTCGAGGTACCTAATTACTACCTGGGAAACCAGAAAAACTGATGACTCAAATATAAGCCTAGGGTGGAAAATGCAGAAGCTATTGGGGAGTTTCAATAATCAAAACAAATGAAAATAAAATTACTGAAAATTGAGACATCAGTGGGGTAATGTATTTAAATATTTATTTTAAATAAAAACATAAATAAAAGGACAAGTCATTTAACATTAGTAAACCAGTACAGTAAGTGGAAAATAGATTCAACAAAAACAATAAGGTAGGTATCAACCATGATAACTTAAGAGTACTATTCCTGAGCTCAATCAGCAACCAAGCTAAAATGTAAAGAGTTAAAATCCTTCAAAACTGGATTCTTCATCTTCATCCGTATCCCAAAGCTGAGCTTCAGCTGGTGTGGGGTCATCATAGACGCTGTCCTCACTGAGTTGCCGTCATCACCATCACTACTGTCATTTTCATACAAAGCGCAGTCTTCACTGCCATCCATAGCATTACTAATACTACATTTCTGGAAGGCACGTCGCACCATTTTTTTGGGAATGTCTTCCCATGCATCTCAAACCCACTTTGCTATTAACTCTGTCAGGCTTCTTGAGATTTACTCCTTTTGTTAGTCGGGCTTGACCAGGTGACATCCATTCATGCCACATCCTTCCCACACAGTCTTTAAAAGGCTTATTTAAAGATACATCCAGAGGGTGCAGTACAGATGTAAGCCCACCTGGAAGAACAGCTAAAGTAACTTTACTAGATTTTGCCAGTTTTTTTATGTCATCCGATAGGTGGGTTCTGAACATATCCCAAACAAGTAACGATGGTCTTTTTCTTTAAGGTTGCTCCTGGTCGTCGGTTCCAAATTTCTTCCAAACATTTTTTTGTTCTGTCTTCATCCATCCAGCCTTTAACATGTGCACGCACAGTAATTCTTGGTGGGAAATTGATCTTTTTAGCCAAGGTCTTTCTTTTAAAAATAATGGCAGGAAGCAGCTTAGTTCCATCAGCCAAACATGATGGAACTGTAAAGTGGTTTTTTTTTTTCATTTCCTGTGGTTTTGAGAGAAGTGTTTTTTTTTTTTCTCCTAAACTTGCCACAGTTCTGTTGCTTGGAAGATCAAAAGTCATGGAGGTTTCACCCATATTCCCAATATCTTCCGGGTCATAATTATAAATCCTTTGTTTTATAATAAATGACTGTAATGACATAATTTTTTCTTCAAGGTCTTGTGGCAATTTCTGGGAAATTTTTGTTCTTTGTCTCAAACATAGGCCAAACCTATTCATGAAGCGGGTACACCATCCTGCTAACGCAGCAAATTTTTCAATGCCTGGTACTTTATATTTGTCATCCTAGCCATTTGTAGAGTACGTATGTGGATTCTCATGCATGTTACGCAGTAACCATTTTGATGACCCTCCATAACCCATTTAGCCCCATAAAAAGATGTTAAACCACGATGAGCTTTTTTAGCTTTTGGAATCTGGTCCAAGTCAGTCTTCATTTTCTGCCACTCCCTCATTTGCTTTTCATCAACACAGAATTCCCTACTTGCAATACTGTTATTGCTCTCTTCTACTCGTGACACAACCTTCATTTTGAAACCAGCCTCATATGACTGGAGTTTTTATTTTGGTTCAAGAGTATCCATTTCTAATAGGATAAAATAACTTTCATGACACCCCCCCCTGACTCCCACCCCCTGCGGTGTGTTAGCTGGGAGGGGGGTGCAGTCTGTGCGGGTGGGGGATGCAGGATGTGAATTAACAGAGACCAGAGGGGAGAGACGGAGTGCAGCCACAGACACATCCTTACCAGTTCAGCTATTGGTGTAAGTGAGTCACTACGGGTGCTTCTGCGAATTGGAGCCGTCCATATCATAGGACGACCCTGATTGGTTAGATGTGAGTAAACAAACATTCAAAACCCTGCAGTGTCAGCAGGGTTTTGAATGAACAGCGGAGAAATGGCAATCACCCGCGAGATAACGGGTGCTCATCCCGTTACCTTGAGGTGGGGGTAGGGCCCAGCGAGATGTTATACCTTGCTGGGGTACCAATGACCCGTGTATAAGCTGAACCCCAGTTTTTCAGGACATTTTTTGTGCTGAAAAACTCGGCTTATACACGAGTATATATGGTATTTATAGGTTTAGTATTAAGGTAGCAGATGGACATTGGGCTTCCACTCAATCACTTCCTCAATGCAAGAACACTTTGTTCTATAAAACTGGCATTCCATGATGCTCACCTCCCTGACATGATCACTAAGACAACTGTGGAATAAAGCTGATGGCCCCTGGCTATCAAAAGTTATAGCATCTGAGGTCTTAAAGGCTTGAAGGCAAACAAGTGGCCATGTAGCTGAGATGCAACAAAGCCCACAAGGAAGAAGCACACTAGCCTGTGTGATCACCAGGTGTCGAAGGGATTAGGTATCTGGCATTAAAGAACAAAAAAATCCTATCATTGTGAATGAGTGGGAATGCAGATTGGGGACCCAAAGCCCATTGTGGGAAAATGGACACCCCCTTACTGAAGAGTTGCAGGGAGGAGGAGACAAGTCAGTCAGGGTGCAGTGTAGCAATGATGAAACATACAATTTTGCTCTAATTCTTAAATGCTTCCTCCCCCCCACTGTCATGACCCCAATTCTACCTTACAAATACGGCTAGACCAGAAGATGTACACTGGTATAGATAGGAACTGGAAACAGGGAATCCAGGGCAGATGAACCCTTCAGGATCAGTGGTGAGAGTGCCGATACCAGGAGGGTGGAGGGAAGTTAGGGTGAAAGGGGGAACCGATGCCAAGGATCTATATATAACCTCCTCCCTGGGGGATGGACAACAGAAAAGTGGGTCAAGGGAGACATCGGACAGTGTACAATATGACAAAATAGTAATAATTAATAAATTATCAAGGGTTCGTGAGGAAGAGGGTGATGGGGAGGGAGGGGGAAAATGAGCAGCTAATACCAAGGACTCAAGTAGAAAGCAAATGTTTTGAGAATGATGATGGCAACAAATGTACAAATGTGCTTGACACAATTGATGTATGTATGGATTATGATAAGAGTTGTATGAGTCTCCAATAAAATGATTAAAAAAAGAAAAGGCAAAATGAAGTTATGGCTACATGCCTAAGGAGGAAATTATTGTAGCATTGTAGTATTATATTATAATAATCCCATTAAAATATATGTGCATATAAGTATTGGGAAGGAAATAACCATGTATAGATTAATTGCATCATATTTGAGTTTGGGATCCCCAATAATTTTTTATTTACTTCTTTTAAGGGATTGATATGTGATCTTTCTACAGCAAACATTTTTGATTTATATTATGAAAATAATCACTAAAACATTTACTTTGTACAACCATTTGGTTATTAGTGAGTATAACATTGAGAATTTACATGCACCATGTGTAAAACGAGGAGCCCTGGTGACAAGTTGGGGTTAAGTATTGGATGGTTAACTGATAGGTCAGTAGTAGAAAATCACCAGCTGCTTCACAGGAGAATGATGACCAAGTCTGCTCTGTAATGATCTTCAGCTGTAGAAACCTTATGGAACAGTTCTACTTGGGTCTATAGGGTTACTTTCAAGTTAATGACAGTGGGTTTTTTTAATCAAGAAAACTGGTTGCGGGGAGAGAGAGGAAGAGAAGGCATGGGGAATGTTTACTTTATCATGTGTATGCGTTGTGATGCTAATCATATATTTAGCAATTTGAAAATAAGTTTTCACTGGAACACAGTAGTGAATGGCTAATGTTCACAAGATTGTAGTCTATGCCCATATGTTTAATTTGTTTTCCTTTCTGGAAATGCCTACTTTATTGTACAAGAAGAAGGTGACTTTCATTTGTATACATCTTTCCACTGGACACAGCTCTCAAAACATTTCTGGGAGCAAGCTTACATTAGTCTTCAAAAAAAAAATTTCTGGGAGCTAACCATGCTTTATCTAACCAAACCCCAAACCCAAACTACCATGTGGAGTTCATCCACATGGTCCTAAGAATCCTTAGGCTGATGCTGCCTGCCATGTATCTAATAGGTTTTATAAACTCTATGCTTGAAGAAGATTCATATATTTACCTGATTCAATAATGCTGTGGGAGTAAGGAATGTCATGACAAAGAGGGAATTTTAGCTGCTAACCTGGAATCTGGTGCCCATCATTGCCACCAAATAGTGGATGTCTATGTCCTATCAAAAAAAGAATCTTAGTAATTTTGAGTGAAAAACTTCTACCATGCATTTCAGCTTAGATATACTAACAACACTTCTTTAAATGCCTTGTTAGACAGTGAAATCTGGGAATAATTATCAAACACTATACACACTGTTTACAATAGAATCATATTTCTTTTCTCTCTTTTCCTCCTACTTTCTTTTCTTTCTTTTTTTTTTGCATGAAAAGTAGAATGCTGCTGAATGGTACCCAAATGTCTTGTATACCATGCCAATACAGCAGCTCAGCCAAAAATGCGAATAGAGCAGTTTGCCAAGTAAAAGAAAACATAACAAATTGGTAATGGTTTCTATCTTGACAGAAAATGAAAATGATCCCTCAATGTGTGGCCACTCATGTGGACACATAAAAATGTCTTAGAAGCAATCATTTTACCTCAGATAACAGACCTTGACAGTGTAGTACAGCATACTGGCTGACTTTCACTTTTTAGAAAAGCGGCAACCATGACCTACAAAATAGTCTGGGAACCATGTAATTTATGCATAACACACATGCACATGCCATGCACTCAAATACTTGCTATAAATCATTTTGAATACAAGACTCCTTTTTCTTTATGAGAGAAGATCTAAATCAACTGAGACTTGATAAAGCTGAATTGGTTTATTTATGAGAAATGATGCCGTTGCTTACTAGGTTACAAAAATGCAGTGATCTATAATGGCAATAAAAAGGCAGCACACTTGTATTTAGGAGTACTTGTATATACTTGTAATAGGGACCCTGGTAGTGTATTGGTTATGCGCTGACCTCCGATCCACATGGTCAGCTGGTCAAACCACTAGCAGCTCCGCAGGAGAAAGACTGGGCTTTCTACCCCCGTGAGCCGCTACAGTCTTAGGGGGTCTACAGGGGTCACCATGAGTCAGCAGGAACTTGATGGCACCGAGAGAGAAAGATACTTTTACATAGTGATTGCATGCAGTTTATGTGATTCTGCATAGTGTCTTGAACATTAAATGTATTTTTATTAGCTGTTAGATAAAACAATACCAAAAAATTCTGGATATGCATGGTGTCTGACCTTCTGTTTAGGAAACTGCAAATGAAGGCAAAAATGAGTCCACTAAAGACTTGCTAATAGTTTCTTAAATTATTTCCCCTCCTTTCCCACTTTCATTTGGTCCTTGGATAAAGAACTGACCAACATCACTGATCAGTTATTTTTATCCCCCAGCTTGGTGAAGTTTTCCAAATTCTTTTCCCAACTCTGATAAAGATGTTAGACAAAAAAAATTGATTGCATTGTGAAATCACATAAAAAACAAGAATGACACTTTCAAGAACACATAATTGATATCTGAAGCTAACGAAGAATCCAGAATGAGAGATTATTGACCTTGGGGACCAGGAAGAACCTTGACAAGGTTAAATGGTCTTGCCAAGCTGAAAGTACCCTTGAATCCTGTGGTTTATGAGTTTCAAATGAAACTTCTGGGGTTTGAATTTGTTGGTGACTTTCCTGTTCAATAAAAAAGGACTTAAATAGCTTATAAAAAAGGTTAAAAAATTATTGGGCATCAAACTGCTCTTACAAAACACCATCTTGATGAGTTAAGTGTAAATGAATCAGAAACACATGGATCATATTTCCTTAAAAATGCATATTGATTCAAAAATAAGGAGAGAGGACTTGGCAAAACAATTTTTTTTGTAGTGGCTGGACCCAAAACATTTGAAAGATATTTTAGGACATTCAGGAATCCAAAATAAAAGTAAACCTGTCCAGTCATTTGGAAAGCAGAAGATTCTTCTATGTAATGTGCATTTATCTGCACTTATCTCTAGGGGCCACTCAACACTTACTGGGCCTTCATCTTTGGCATAAAACTATGGAAGAAACCAGATCTACCTTGAAGTACCAAGGAATTTAAGTATTAATAAATATCCATGGGCAACAGAAACCAATGAAAAGACATGTAGGACTTTATGAAAAACTGGCATGCGCAATCTAGATCATACAGAAACTATACATTAATTGGGAAATATACAACGTGCTTCCAGGGTCCCAGGTTAGGTAGAATTCATTCCATCCAAAGCATCCTCCCCTCACCGTTTTTGATGAATGCTATGAACAATTACAGAGTTACTTGTTGAAATGTTTTCTAAATGTGTTTCTATGTCTTTTAAAATGTGTGCTCCAGCCTTCACCTTCCACCCTTTAGAGTTGTGAGTGTTCAACACACCTTTCTGACTGGTCTCCTGGAGAAGGGGGTGTTGAACAGAGCTCTGAAATAAGGGGGAGATGCTGTGTGGCAGAGAGGAGTGAGGCTCTGATTCTGGGTGGGGATAGTGGCACATGTGACGGCGTAGAGGATCCAGAGTGTGAGTAATGTGTGGGGAGTGATACACTGGCTTACTAACAACAATGTGCTGGAGCCAGCGTGGAGTGGGAGGTGGGGGCAGTTAGGTGTGAGGAGGCCAAGCATACTGCATGGGAAGTCAAGTTGAGGACAGAGGGGTGTGATAAGGGAAGTCACAATTCTTTTTGTTGCCAGTATAGGATAACGTTCTAAGCATAGGATAAGTAGGTGCCACCTTCTCCCCTACCCCCAACCCCTGCTCCCTTATCAGTGTCTTAAGTAGCTGAAAACTGTCCAAAGACAAAAGTGAAAAATTAGTAAATATGAGCATGTAGGAATCTGTAAATCAGAAACTTTGAAGAGGAAATTAGTAGGATTATGAAATGGATTACTGAGGTAAAAAATTTTAGTGTCAAAATACTAAACAAAATGAATGATTTATAGTCTCTTAAAATTGTTATCTAATTGTTTAATGTGACAGAGTCTTTGCTACAACACTGGGAGGTTACCTGGACAGAGGAGGTATCGTTTGTCTCTTCACAGTACTATCATTCAACAACTGCTTATTGAGCGAAATGAAATAAAAGGACGATTCAAAAGAAACCATGGCTAAGAGTAGCGGGACTGTCCAGACAAGGGAGATGTGATGGATGCCTTGAGTCTATTTGCCTTGGTTAATTTAAAGAAATCAAAGCCCTTACCATCCTTCATCATCTTCCACTTCTGTTTCAGAAATCTCGTTTTCAGGAGTTTCAGCAATTGCTTGAGTGAGTTTAGACTTAAACTGGTTGAGCAGTGCAAGAGTCTAAAATAAAATAAAAAGATTAGACTGATAAGTTTTATGATAAAGACTTAATTTTCAAAGAGATATTTAGATTGGCTAGAAAATAAAGCATTCTAGTAGGATGTAAACCACTTAGACAAATGTCTCATTTTGGAGGAAAAGGCATTAAAGGCCGTCAAACTCCAGCAGTGAGATTCAAGTCTCTTGACACTGCCTGTTTGGACATTTTTCCTCATAGATAAGTGACTGGTTTCTGAACTGAGGAACTATGATTAATTATAGAGAATATGTTTAAATATTAAAATGATTATTAATGGTTAAATTTTAGTGGTTTTATGATAGCAAATAATTAAGATACATGAGATGAAAGGCAAAAGCAGTAACAAATAGTATTCCCATTCACCAAATATATTAAAAAGAAGTCATTGTTGGGAAGGTAGAATGAATGAATACATTAACTGTTGCAAGAAGGGTAAATTGAAATGATAGCTTTAAAAAGCCTTCTAGCAATATGTATTGATCTCTTTAAGATGAGTATTCCCTTTAATTAAAAAAATTCAATCCTAAAAATACTCCATAAAAAATTAAAACACAGTAAATGGCTTATGCACAACATGTTCACTGGAGTATTATTAATACAAGTAGAAAATGGAAAGCATGATACATGTCTATCAACAAGAAGATATAGGTAAATTTGGAAAAAATTAACAGGCTATTCGGCTGCTAGTAAAATATATATTTTGTTGAATAAAAAAAGAAATATTATATTATGTTTAAGAAGAAAACAGAACATTCCTCTGAATTCTTCTTCTTTTAATTAGTTGGGATTTAATACATGTATCATTCCATAGTTCAATCATGTCAAGTAGAATTGTATAATTGCTACCACAATCAGTTTCCAAACATTCTTTTCTACATCGGCTCCTTGACATCGTCTCCCTTTTACCCTAACACCACCACTGTACCTCCCTCCCCACCAAACTCCTTATTATATTTGCTGTCCCTAATAGGTTCATCAATCCTGGGTTTCATATACTCAAAAACGGAAAAGCAGATAACACAGCTTCAAGAGAGTGACCTCCACTGACGTAAGATTTTTGAGCTACACTGTAATACGAACAAACAAAAAATGAACAAAACAAAACAAACACAAAATACAGAAAATCTTGGAAACCAGATCAGGTCCAGCCTGTGTCAGAGGGGGATCTACAGACAAAGTTTTATCCTCTGAATTCTTGTTTGACTCCTGTGCTCTTTGCGGGGAAGATGCAACAAGTGCTTCCAGTGCTGTAATAACATTGTAACAACATTTTCCCACATTAACTGAAGAGAACAGGATGTTAGGGAAAGCTTTTCTGTTGGACAATTTTAAAGAGTACATCATTGTGAAATGGAATACAGTGCTACCTGTTTAATAAAACCAAGGGCCTAGTTAAAATTCTGAACCACTCAATGCACTGCTAAAATATACACATTTCATTGGGAACAAGATGTCTGATAGTTCAACATATGGGTAACAGGTACAGTAAGGAGCCACTGTAATTGCTAGGCTCTAACGTTTGCATAGGCATGTCATTGCTGAAAATTACCGCAGGGACTCAAGTATAAGCCCACCCAACTGTCAGTCTAGGCACCAAATTTTACCACCAAAACTGCATTAAAAATGTGCTGAAAAACTCGGCTTGTACCCGACTGTATACAGTAAGTAGGTTTGGAACGTAAGTTCAATGAGCACAAACAGTGGCAAATGAAAGAAACAGACAGGTATTGCTAAAACATGGGCGTAAAAAGTGCCGTATACATTTCTACCCGTACCAAATATGCTGTATATACTGAAGTAGATATATATTTTTAACTTATTCCTGATCGTAAATGTGATGGATTGATGCAGTGGCTGCAACAATGGGTTCAAACATAACAAAAATTGAGAGGATGACATAACAGTCGTGGAGTAACTCGTTCTGTTGTTGCTAGGAGTTGGAACCAACCTAATGGCACCTAACAACAAGTTGTTGAATGAGATACTTTTGGGGGGCATAACTGTAAATTAAAAAAATAATTTTATTGGCAAATAAGTCACATCATACAATTCAATAGTTCAATCATATTAAGAGCTGTGTAATCACAATCAATTTAAAAAACATGTTCTTCGTTCTTATATTCATTGTGGTTAGCTTCCCATTCCTCCCAACCTCCCCTGTCCCGAGGTAATTATAATCGAGTTATTGTTTCTACAGATTTACCTAACCTGAATTTCATATACAGAAAAACACACAAATAAACCCCCAAACAACATAAAAAACCTAACAATAATGACAAAATGAAACAAAAATCACAACAGAAAAGAAAGCAAAACATATGAAAAGCTGGGCCAAATTTAAAATGGGTTGAAAGGGTAATCAAATGATAAGCTGTTGTAGTTTAGCCTAAGCACATCTGCAACATGACATGACAACATAACACTGCACAGCCCTGAGGCATGCTCACAATGGTTCCGATGCCTGAGCCCATTGTTGCAGCCACTGTGTCGATCCATCTCCTTGAGGCCTTCCTCTTTCTCCACGCTTCTCCACTTTACCAAGCGTGAGGCTCTTCTCCAAGGACTGCCCTCTCCATCACAATATGTCCAAAGTTTGTAAGACGAAGTCTTGCCATGCTTATCACTAAGGAGAGCTCTAATTCTTCTTCCAGACAGCTTCTTCTTTTGGCACTCCAGAGTGCTTTTTAATATTTTAGCCATCTTATTGTATTCTTCATTTGCTCACATATATTCTTTACAAGGCAATCTAAATCCAAAGTCTATAAAATGCACCATAAATTTCACACTGTCTAGCTAAACAAAGAAGGTATTTTTAGTATATTTTGTTTACTTTAATTATTTTTAATTTGAATACATTTTATTGTGAGTTCTTACAACTACAATAACCCATATATCCATTGTGTCAAGCACAATCGTATATATAAGTTGCCATAATTCATTTCAAAACATTTTCTTTCTAATTGAGCCCTTGGGATCAATCAGCTCATCATTTTTTTCCTCCCCACCACCCTCATGAACCCTTGATAAATTATAAATTATTATTATTTTCATATCTTACACCGTCCACTGTCTCCTTTCATCCATGTTTATGTTGTTCATCACTCTGGTTGGGGGTGTGTGTGTGTTAAACATCAGTTCCCTCTCACCTTCCCCTTACCCTCACGGTATCACTATTTCCTTCATTGTTCTTAAAGGGAATATCTGTCCTGGATTCTGTGTGTCAAGAGCTCTTATCTGTACCAGCATACATGCTCTGGTCTAGCCAGATTTGTAAGATAGAACTGGGCTCATGATAGTGGAGGGGAGGAAGTATTAAAAACTAGAAGAATGTTGTATGTTTCATTGGTGCTTTACTGCACCCTGGCTGGCTCATCTCTTTTCTTGTGACTCATCTGGGAGGGGATGTCCAATTGTCTACAGATGGGCTTTAGATCTCCACTCCACTCCCCCCACCCACCACCCCTGTTCCCAAAGATATGATTGTTTTGGGTCTTCTGATGCCTGACACCTGATCCCAGTCACACCTCATGATCAGATCACACAGGCTGGTGTGCTTCTTTCATATGGGCTTTGTTGCTTCCCAGCTACATGGCTGCTTGTTTATCTTCAACCCCAGATGCTATATCTTTTAATAGTCAGGCACCATCAGCTTTCTTTACCACATTTGCTTATGCACCCACTTTGTCTTCAGCAATCATGTCTGGAAGGTGAGCATCACAGAATGCTAGTTCTTTCTATTTTAATATATTTAAAAAATCATTTTATTGGGGATTCATACATCTTTTATCATAATCCATCCATCCATCCATCAATCATGTCAAGCACATTTGTTGCCATCATCATTTTCAAAACATTTTCTCTGTACTTGAGCTCTTGGTATCAGCTCATTTCCTACCCCTGCCCCCCATGAACCTTTGATAATTTATACATTATTATTATTTTATCATGTCTTACACTGACCGATGTCCCCCTTTACCCACTTTTCTGTTGCCTGTCCCACAGGGAGGAGGTTATATGTAGATCACTGTGATCTCTTCCATCCTTCTCCCCCCATTTCCCCTTACCATCCTGGTATCGCTACTCTAATTATTGGTCCTTAGGGGTTTATCTGTCCTGGATTACCTATGTTTCCAGCTTTTATCTGCTCCCAAATACCAATACTTTCAATATTCTTCACTAACATTATGGCTAAAATTCTTCTTCGGTCTTTCTTATTCAATGTCCAACTTTCAAATGCAAAGGATGTTACTTAAAATACCATAACTTGAGTCTTCAAAGTAACATCTTTGCTTGTCAATACTCTGAAGAGGTCTTGTGCAGCAGCTTTAACTAATGCAATATGCCTTTGGATCTCTTGACTACTGTTTCCATGAACATTGTTTGTAGATTCAAGCAAGACAAAATCTTTGGCAACCTCAACCTTTACTCCTTTTAATAATTGTGTTAGTCTGGGTACTTTAGAAAAACAAATCCACAAAAACTCATGTATAAAAGAGAGTTTTATATAAAGGTTAAGTGCACATCAAGAAAACATACCAACCCAGTGCTGCCCAAGCCCATAAGTCCAACATTAACCCAAATGTCCAACACCAATCCAGAAAGTTCTCCTCCATCTCACAAAACACACTATGATGCCAACTATGGGAGGAAAGCTGAATGAGCGAGCATGTAAGCATCTCAGCCCTGGCAGGGGTCTCCACATGGGTGCTCCAGCACCCAGGGCTGCATCAGGTAGGTCCATGCAGCTTCTCCTTGGGATGTCTTACAGGAAGTGAGCCTTGCCAGCTGAAGCAGGGAACTGGCTAAGGCAGCTGCACCCTGGTCCGACCATCACAAAACAAGAGACCTGAGAACTAGAAAGGTGAGGCTCACCGAGCCATTCATCTCTCTACCCTTCAATTAACCCCACATGTGTTTATCAGCCAGGTTGGCACAATAAACTACCTCAATAATGTTATCTGTTGGTCCAGTTGTTTGGGTTTTGGTCTTCTTTACATTGAATGATAATCCATATTGAAGGCTTCAATCCTTGATCTTCATTAGCAAGTGCTTCAAGTCCTCCTCACTTTCAGCATATCTCCTCACATTTGCATACCACAGGTTGTTAATAAGCCTCCCTCTGATCCCGATGTCACATTCTTCTTCACATAAGCCAGCTTCTCTGATGCTTTGTTCAGCATACCTCTTCAGATCTGTATACCACAGGTTGTTAATAAGCCTTCCTCCAATGCTTATGTTACATTCTTCATATGCATCAGCTTCTCTGATGATTTGCTCAGAACACAGGCTGAGCAATTATGGTGAGAGGATCAAACCTGATGCATACATTTTCTGGTTTTAAACCATACAGTATTTCTTTATTCGCTTCCCATATGGGGACCCTGCAAATGAATTTGAGGCTTCCAATGTTATATTAGCCTTCTGCAAACAGTGTGCAGAATTTACGTTCTGATATCACTTCTTCCTCTAGATTTGGATTTTTAAATTTACAATCCATGCATCGCACAGGTTAGTGTGCTTCTTCTGTATGGACTTAGTTGATGCCTCACTTAATGGTTGCTTATTTTAAAACAAGCCTTTGAGACACCAGATGCTATTCTTTCTGATAACCAGGTATCATCTGATTCCACACTTCACCACATCTTCAGTACTCTCTCTATGAGGGTGAGTATCCAGGAGAGTTATTCGGTAAGAATTAATTTTTCTTAGATTAGGGCTATGGTTAAGTGTGAGCCCCAGATTCATTCATATGTCGACGGCTTACATATATTCCTGGTTCACTTTAAAGATATCATTACCATTAATAATTGGAGAACATTAAAAGTCATCCCACGGTCATGTTGCAATATTATTGATGTTTATTCAATGGTATAGGATTTAACACACTGCTGAGAAAGGTAAATTATATGTGTATAGGCTAGATTTTTAGATTACCACAGAAGAACTATTGACAACTCTAAAGTCTTATGGAATATTTTAATAAATTTTTCTGAAGAATTCTTAGGGTTTGGATATTTTTATCTATTCCAAGAGTAATAAAATATAGTAATACAAATAAATGAAAAAACAAAACAAACAAAAACCAACCCACCAAGTCTGTGCATCTTTACAAGAGGAGATGGCGTCAACTTCCTCCAGCAGACGGGCTCATGAGTGAGAACTGCAGACTCACAGAGCCACCAGGGCTACCAATCATAGGACTAAGGTCTTCAAACAATGTGACAGGTAAGGAGAATAGTCTTTATTTTTAAGTTTATTCATTAAAAAACAACCAAAAGCAAATGTAGGCTCTCATTTACAAACTTTTAATGTACTTGTTTTATTTTACACTGTGGAAAAAATCACTATGGAAAAATTGGAAAACACAGAGTAATAAAGCAAAATAATTATTTCACCATTCTGAATAATCGAGGATTATTTATTTTGATATACCATATGTGCTCATGTATAAACCGAGTTTTTCCAGCACATTTTAAATACAGTTTTTGTGGAAAAATTAGGTGCCTGAGCTGATATTCAGGCCAGCTTATACTTGAGTATATAACATAATATCCATCTATCAGATTTAAAAAGTGAACTCTACTAATATTTTTATGGAGGTAAAATTCACATAACATGAAATCAACTATTTTTAAGTGTACAATTGAGTGACATTCAGTACTTCACATTCTGTGTAACCACTACATTTAATTCCCAAACACCTTTATAACTCCAAAAGGGAGCTCCATCCATATTCATTAATCTGAAAGTATCTGTTACCGTAAGTCCCCCAGCCCTTGACCACCACTTCTACCTGCTGGCATTAGGGATTACCTATTTTGGACAAACAAACTGCCATCACATGGGTTCTAACTCATAGTGACCCTGTAAGGTGGAGCAGCACTGCCCCATGGGTTTTGGAGACTGTATATTTTCATGGTGGCAGAATCTTTCTCCTGCAGAGAAGCTGGTGGTTTCAAAGTATTGACTTTGAGGTTAACAGCCCAACATGCAACCCCCTTTCACCACCAAGGCCATGCATCCATCGTATGGAATGTCATGTATGTGGAATCATGCGATGCATGATGCATGAGCTTTTGGTGTCTGACTTCATTCACCTAGCTTTGAGGTCCACACACCAGTGACCACATTGATATTAAAAGGTAGACTTTTCCACACTTTTAAATGTCTTTTCTGAGAGCAAAACAGAAGGTTGAAACAAAGGAGATGATTTCTTAATGGCAGTGGGCTCCGCCAGCTGCAAGATTGGAAATTTAAAGTCATCAACCACGCCAAGAACTAAAGACGAGGCTGTCTTCTGGGCTCAGAAAACCTGATAGGATAGCCGGGAGAAGGAACTGACTCAATAGCAGTGGGGCTTACTGTAGGGTCTTAATGGAAATTACATTCAAAAGCTTCCTGGAATATCGTTAGGTCTATACCTTTCTCAATTGGACAGTGGCCAGGCAGTCTGTTCTTGGAGTCAATTAATGTGCTACCGGATTTCTTAAAAGAGAGGAGGGCAGGGGATGTGATAACACACAAGAGATGGCCTCTCTGGCGTCTGCAGCGGAATGACTGCTGCCTTTTGCTGAAGTCACCAATGGCCAACCCCTCACGGTATGGCAATTCGGCAAGTGCGAGTCTCCCAGGCATAGAGACATCGTTCTGTAGAAGACCTGTGTTGGCACTCTGCCTGCACAAGTCTCTGAAATAGTCTCTGTGCCTCTAATTCTGCCTGAGTCCAGCCCATTCTCCACACGCTAGTTAGAGGGATTACCCCCAAATGCAAATGAGATCATCTCATTTCCTTCCATTATTAGCGCCTCATTTCCTTTCAGGCAAATTTGAGTTCCATTAATAGAGCTCAAAACTATATCACATGAGCTGGCTCCTACTTCTTTATTTAACTTCATCTCTTTCTTTTTAGGTTATTTTCCAGTCATCTTTTGGTTCTTTGCAAAGAGGACATATATTTTTGCCAGAGCCACATCCTCACTCCACTTCATCTGATGATTCCTTAATGAATCTTGAAAGTTCAGTTGACAAATGTATTTCTCAAGAAGGTCTTCTCAGGACCTTGGCTTATCATTACACCTTTAAATTGTGCCATATACCTATACTGTAAGCATTGGATGGCTAACTGCAAGGTTGGAGGTTCAAAATTATCAGCACTTCCAGGTAGAAGATGAGGTTATTTGCTTCTTTAAAGATTCTCAGCTTCAGAAGCCCTATATAGGGTCACAACCAACTTGTTGGCAGTGGATTTTGGTTTGGGTTGACCTACTGTGAAAGACCAATCACTAGACAGAGACATAATGATTGGTAGAGCAGAGGGTCAGTGAAAATAAAATAAATCTTCTATAAGAAGGATGACTACAATAGCTGCACCGGGGGCTCAGATATACCAACAATCTCAGAGCAACGAAGGACCACGCAACTAATAACAACAACAAAAAATCTACCACAATTCATTCATCTTTCACAGGTAATATTACTTGTTTACCTTGTTCTTTTCCTTGATAAACTATAAGCTTTGAGAAAGTGTCAATCTTGTTTATCACCAAATAGAGTAATCAGGTTCAAGACAGATTCATTTAAAAAAGTTTACTGCTATATAATGAACATTTCATACAACTCAATACTGCATTCATATTAAGAAGGGTTATAGAATCATTACAACAATCAACTTTGGAACATTTACTTCCTTCTTGTTATGGCGGGGAGGATTCCTGGTGGCATAATGGGATATGTGATGAATTGGGCTGGCTACTAACCCACCAGCTGCTCCATGGGAGACAGATGAGGCTCTCGGATCACACAAAGATGAACTACCGTGGAAATGTAAAGGAGCAGTTTACTCTGTCCTATAGGGCCATTAGGAGTTAGAACCCACTTGATGGCAGTAGGGTGAGTGAGAGGGTAGGGAGAAAAAAGAATGCATGAATAGGATGATTCTCAATATCTTTAGGAGTGTATTCATCAGAGTTGCTATTTGGCGCATTTTATGAGTCCATAAAAATAAGTTAATAAGGCATTTTATCATCATTTTACTTGATGTGCCATTTCCTTGAAGTTACATGTAAGTAAATTAGTTCTCTGTAATTTTCTATACCTAACTTCTTCTTGAATTTTTCTCATGATTATTGTCATGCTAAGTACTTATGCATGATCCTTATTTATAATTTATAATATAGTTCCTGATTATATTAATTTATTCAAATAAGCCTGGATTTTAAAATGTACTTTCCCGTTACCTGCTTTCCATTGAGTTGCTTCCAGCTCACAGCAAGCCTGTGCACACGGACTGAAACAGCACCCAATCTTGGGGCATCCTCACAATTGTTACAGCCACCCTGCCAACCCATCTCACTGAGGGCCTTGTTTTTGTAGCGGCCCTGTACTTTACCAAGCATGATTTCCTCTCCAGGGACTAGTCTCTCCTGATAGCACGTCCAAGCACGTGAGAAGAAGCCTTGGCGTCCTGGCCTCCAAGGAGCACTCTAGCTGCACTTCTCCCAGGGCCGACTTGTCTGTCCTTTTGGCAGTCTGTGCTCCTTTTCACCACCAGCACCCTAATTCAAATGTATCGGTTCTTCTTGTGACTTCCTCATTCAATGTCCAACTTTCAGATGCTTACGAGGGGATTGAAAATAGCACGTCTTGGTGCTCAAAGTAACATCTTTGTATGTCCTTACAGATGGCAGCACCAAAAGAAATGCTTCTTCGCACGAAAGGCTGCTGACGAGACTTGCCTTCTTAAGTTCTAAGTGCTGCATGGGGTATGCTGATGACTCTCACAGTGTTTCTTTCTATTTTCATTCTTAATTTTTGACCATTAATAAACGTATATCACTACTTAAAGGTCCAGGAATTACTTGCAATAAGCAGCATGTTGTGATGTCACTACCGTGGAAGTATACTAGTAGACGAGATGCCTTATTTCCAGGCAGTGTACAATTGCAATATTGAGCTAGCTAGTCAGCCTACAAGAGGCTGGGATGGAAAACCCACTTCTTTTCATTTACAATCACACTCTCCGCTTCATAATATTTACTTAGACAGTAGTTATACCTGGGAATTTTATATGTAGCTTTGTAAAGTTCCAGAACTTACCATGGGGGTGGAAGATTGAAACTTGAAAGATTTAAGCTCGTTATTTTGCTAAAATGTTGAGAAAGACTAAGCTATGGGCTTTGGCACATATGTCCAGGATCCTTGTCAACCTACTCTATGTAGACATATATATTTTTAAATGTTCAGAAACAGTGGTTACCCTGATCTTAACTCAGAGGAGGTTCCACTTATAACACCCACGTACAGCGCAAAGGCAATGCACGATGCCGGTCTGGAGTTTGGTTACCTGCTCTTCCCGGGAAGTTCCCTTTTTTGTCTGTTGTTTTCTCAAAGCTTCATACTTTTGTTTTTCTCTTCTGTATTCTGCGACTGCGCTATCTGGAGCAGCTTCTTCCTCTGAAAAACAATAGAATATTACTAGAGATGATTAAAGTATCTG
Source organism: Tenrec ecaudatus (assembly GCF_050624435.1). Taxonomy (NCBI): domain Eukaryota; kingdom Metazoa; phylum Chordata; class Mammalia; order Afrosoricida; family Tenrecidae; genus Tenrec; species Tenrec ecaudatus. The sequence goes on along the minus strand of NC_134531.1, from coordinate 61,758,926 downwards.
TAAGTTTGCAGCTATGTATATTCTCATGTCAGAAAGAGAAATTCAAACCTGGTCTATGTAAGGACTTTTTGAACACACCATCCTCTCTTCAATCTGAACCGTTGCACACTGTGTTCCTTCTTTTTGGAATACGATTAACACTCCATCCATCCACTGTCCAATTAATTTGGCCTTGTTTAATTCCTATTCATCTTTTAGGTCACAGCTTTGCTGGCACTTCCTTCAAATAACCAGTTAAGAGGCCACTCTTGAAGTGTGATATGGATTGCCTTACTCGGAAGTCTCCATAACATCCTAGAGCATGTATCACACTTTATAGAAATTCCCTATTTATTCTTCTTTTTTTAAACGCTTTTTAAGGGCTCATACAACTCTTATCACAATCCATACATACATCAATTGTGGAAAGCACACCTGTACATTCATTGCCCCCATCATTTTCAAAGCATTTGCTCTCCACTTAAGCCCTTGGCATCAGTTCCTTTTTCCCCCCCCCCTCCCTCCTTGCTCTCCCCTCCCTCATGAGCCCTTGATAATTTATAAATTATTATTTTGTCATATCTTTCTCTGTCCAACGTCTTCTTTCACCCCCTTTTCTGTTAGCACCTTGAGAATAAGTTAAATTTTCCTGGCATTAGAGACAGTACTGAGGCATATGACAGAATCTCAATAAATACGAATGCAAAAAAGGGAAAGTTCTATTCTTAGGTTTTTTAGCCACAAATGTGATTCAAATTTAAAATCAATGAAAAGACTGAATTCAACGAATAAAGTTGCATAATATCCCACAGGTAGGTTAAATGTAGGACTTACAAAACAGCGCTTGTTTTTTAGTTTAATATACAATCTTCTTCAGGAAGCATCAGCTACTTGATTCCACTAGGAATTAATTAGAAATTCTAAGATGCTTAAGGTTTTCAGAAAGCTGTACCACAAAAAAATCTTAAACATTCATTTAAAAAAGTCAAGGATAAGCAAATTTAAGTACCTTATTAGTAAGAAGGTTCTGTGGCAAAGTGTGCTTAGGAAAAAAAGACGCTAATTTAGAAAAATTAGTAACCTTATTTAAAAAACGGAATGAGAAGGCCTAAAAGAAACAAACCTAAACTCACTCTGCTCGATTCTATGCTGACCCACAGAGAAGCTACAGGGCAGGGGAGAGCGGAACCAGTGAGTTCTGAGACGGCAACTCTCAGAGCTCCGTCTTTCTCCCTCACGGGGGCTGGGGGTTTTGAACCACTAACTTGAGGTGAGCAGCCCGACTTGTAATCACTACACCACCGGGCTCCTTAAAATAATGACAGCACTTTAAAAAAGCTCAGTACTGGTATATGAGAGATACATGGACCAATAGAAGAGAACTGTTACCCAGAAGTAAATATATCCACCTACAGACAACTTGATTTCTAATCAAGGCCTGAAACACATCAAATGAGGAAGTGATAGGACCTTCAACAAATGGTGCTTAAAAAACCTCAGCTCCATTTGTAGAAGAATGAAGCAGGGTACATACCTTACTCAATATACAAAACCAGAAAACAAAATAGATATTGGGACCTCCTAAAAATTAGACACTTACTGTATACACCCGAGTATAAGGCGGGTTTTTCAGCACATTTTTAATACAGCTTTTGTGGTGAAATTAGGTGCCTTGGCTGATATTCAGGTAGGCTTATACTTGAGTATATACATTATGTATGTGCCTTAAAAGACTTTATAAGAAAGTATACTGCACAACACTCATAAATTACTAATATCCAAGTTGAGATTGAAAAAATTAAAACTAGTCCACTAAAGCCAAACTATATCTCAAGTTCTGAGAACATCTCAAGAATAAATTTGAACACCAATGACCTGATTAGCTGTGGTAGGACATCATGAACAACACACATGAATAAGGTAAAAGATGAATAAAAAGACAGGGAAAAAGAAAAGAACAAAGTAGATTTCAGAAGAGAAACTGAAACCTGCTTTTAGCTAAGACAAATGGAAAAAAATTCTGTCAAAGAGCTGAAGAGAAAATTTCAAAGGGTAGCTGGAGAAGACAAAACAGTATACTGAAATGTGCAATATAATGAAACGTGGGGTTAGAGAACCAAAAAGGAAGAACATGCGCAGAATATATCAAACTGAGAGAACTAAGGAAGAAGTGCAAACCTTGAATGATAATATTAAAAGATCCTTTAAGGAAAGCATTGACACCACCCCTCAACGTGCGTTCCCCCCCGCCCCCCCCCCACAGTGTGGTAAACCACCCTGTGAAAGTGTCGTTCGACCCCCAAAGGGGTTGTGACCCACAGGTTGAGAACCACTGTTATATAATATCACACCCCACACAAACTCACTGCCATTGGATTGACTCTGAGTCACAGGAACCTACAGAGCAGAGCCGAACTGCTCCACAGGGTTTCCGAGGCTGAGCGTCATTTTTGAAGCAGACGGCCTAACTTTTCTCTCACAGAATGGCTGGCGAGTTCAAACTGTTGACCTTTTAGTTAGCAGGCCAGAAACCAACCTGCTGCACCACCAGTTCTCCTATGTACAATATAGACAGCGTGCATTTAGACGGTAATTTTCATTTTCACTTTTTCATAAGAATCCCCACCCCCCCAGCACACACACCATCCCACCCATAGCTCTGAAAAGAGAAGTTGCTTGGTCTATCTAACAAGGTGGCTAGTTTTTCTAATTGTCACTTCTCTTGGGCCCACGCTGGATCTTCGTCTCCTTGTGTGTGATTAAGGCCCGGCTCTAGGTATTAAAGCCTGCATCTGTCCCCTCACTCCCCTTGGGAACTGCAGTACCAGTTTATTCATTTAATGCTCCACTTACACCGTCCGCTTCTTTCTGTCGCCTATCAAGCAATCTGCCTCGGCCAAGCTCAGCTAGGTATTTAAATTGAGATAGATCATATTTTACCCTGTATTTCTATATATTTCTGGAGAAGGCAGTTCTGTATTAACTCAGTTCATGTTGCCAGAACAGGAAGTAGTGCATTTATTTCTCATGTGCTTGAATAGACAAAAATTGAATAAGTAACTGGATGATTTCAGTGACATAAAACTGGCCGACACAATGCACAAGAAGTTTTAAAAATTAAGTTTCTCTAAGTGTAGACTGCTTTACTTTGCTTATAAATCTCAATGCTCATGGATGTTGATTCAATTATAATGATACTATATAACTATTTAGTCAGTAACTGAAATTTAGAAACATGCTAAAGAAACAGGAATACAGGAAGGAAAAAAATTTCAAAACCCTTTATTAATGATTACATGTTAGATACTACGTAGGCTAAGATGCTTTGATTATCCATGAAGAGCGTACTCATGTTTATTTTACAAGTGAGAAAAGTGATAGAGTTATAATTAGACTATACTAAAGGTAGAATTTGAACTTAGGTGTGAATGATACTAAAAGTCCTATTTTTTATTATGTCTTATTGACTCCAATTAAAACCTCAATGCCGAAAATAAAATTTGCTAAGTGCTTCCAAATGCCTGACATTGAGAGATACTGTAAAAGACACTTAGAAAACGCATGCTAAGTTTTGTGCTCAGGAATGTCATCCAGGGTAGAATACAATCAAGCAATCAAGCTTCTAACCTTAGGGACTACTGAGAAAACTTAATCCTGGTTCCACTTGTATTTTTTCATTCCTAAAACTTTTGTTTCAGGAGAAAGGAGTGATGACTACTAAATTAATTGTCTACGTAACCAGTGATTTTCATCTTTAAATCCCATTTCATTGATTGAAAGTTTAATGCCTTCATTGTCCCACTGGCTACACAAAGGAGGAGAATCCAACTCTGAGGCTGCTTACCACATGGCAGAAGGGTCAGACATGCCTCTACCCTCTCCATCCTTCTTAACCTATTCTTTTTCCAACCATCCCTCCCAACACACTCTGCTTCTCTGTGGGGTTCATGAGCTCATTGCAAGGGAACTCACAGACACTACTCATGAGCATGAGCATGGGTTCTTAGGGACACCAACAGGTCACAAAACGCTAAGGATAAGACAGCTCTTTTGTCTGTAACACCTTTTCTGAGCCATCCTGGCAGGCATGTTCTCTCTGATCCTCAGCCTCTACCTTTGGCCTTTGCCTTGTCCCATGGGCCAGGAACCCCACGATTCTGCCTCATGACATCACTGCGTCTCAGTGGCTCTGCTTTAAGGGTCTTGGTGCTATGGTCTCTGGTGCCTCTGCTTGCACACACTGGGCTGACACAGGGCTCCCTTCCTGTGTCTGAGAAGGATTATTCTTATATACTCAGTATAATCATTGCAAAGCAGATCAGTTCACTTTAATAGTGTTTGACAAACCCTATTTGCATGATCCCACCCAATCACTTGATATGAAATATTCCAAGTAATTTCCCTTTACAACAGTGCTCTAACAGCTCCTAAACCTGTAAATTCATTCATTTAAAAAAAACTCACGAAGACGAAGGATCAGAACACAGTTAATAGGTATGCTTTTGAATAATTTCAAATTGTTCTAGATCTAATACTTTTTCTTTAAAATTCCCTATCAAATGAAAACTTCCAAATTACATTTTAAAGTGAAATTCTATAAGCTATATGATTATAATATAGCAATAAGAGGGTTCTACACTAATAAACTGTACTTAAATAATGGATTTTAATAATATCCACTTTAAGAAATACAGACACTATCAATGCTTTGATCTAATTGTACTTATACTTTCTGGAAAGTACAAAGCATGCCTTTATCAAATTTTATATACACTAGATCTTAAATTAATTCAAAAGTACCAGAATTGAAAGAGCTAAAATAATAGCCGACACGTGAAGTAGTCACTATTTGTCAGGCATTAGTAACTGACTCATTCACCTAATTTTCATTAAAAAACCCTATGAAGAAGATATTCCCATTTTGCTGATGAGCAAAGTAATGCACTAAGAGCTTAACTAATTTATCTGTGAGATTCCCATTTGGGACTATAAACCCACGTAACCTGGTTCTAACATCTAAGTTCTTAACACCAAACCAAAACCTAAACTCACTGTCATTAAGTCTATTCTGACACATCGTGACCCTGAATGGACAGAGCAGAATAGACCCTGTGAGTTTTCTAGACTAAAAGCTTTTTACGGGAGTAGAAAGCCTCATCTCCCCTCGCTCCCACAGTTAACTGGTGGTTTCAAACTACTCACCTTGCTGTTAGCAGCCTAATGCATAACCTGCTATGCCTCCACGGCTCACTGCTATTGAGTCAATTATGACTCATAAAGACCATATAGGGCAGGGTAGAGCTGCCCCTATGGGTTTCTGAGTCTGTAACTCTGATGGGAGTAGGAAGTCTCATCTTTCTCCTGCAGAGTGGCTGATGGTGTCAAACTGCTTACCTTGTAGTTAGCAGTCCAACATATTATCCACTATGCCAACAAGCCTCCTCTAAGTTCTTAACTAGTACAGTGTATTTTTAATTTATGTCTGCGGCACAAGAAAACTTAAAAGAAAATATTCCAATTTGATATCAAAAAGCATCAGCTTACAACTGATGTGTCTGAATATGAGCCTACAAAAAGGGGTTCCAATTTCCTCCCAGAGCGCAATGCTCATGGATCACAAGAGAAGCAGAGCGATGCAGGCTGCCAAAGGGTGACTTTCCCAAAACCGTTAATGAAAATAATTCTCACCTAATAAGAATCTCTTATGGCTTTTCCCAATTCCCCCAAACTAATCCTATTTCCTCCTCATGTGAATCTTTAAAAACATTTTGTACCTCTTAAACACATGATAAGACGACTGCCTTTTTGTTTGTCTGTACCAACCCCTAGGTAGGAAGTGTGTCCTGTTTATGTATGTGTCTTGCACATAGGAAGGGCCTTGAAAAGTTGGTAGGAAAATGAAATGAAAAAGATAATGGAATTTTTAAACAAACTTTTGAAGTTCATATTTACTAAGTAAATTGTGGCTGAGTAGACTGACTGATCATGTTAGGTATTGGATTATAGATGTGTCTGCCACGGCTTTATTGCACTTAATTGGAACAGTTCTTTAAAGCTATTTTAGCTTAGGTCTCTGAAGTATTAAAAAACACCTTTCTCATGGATATTTGCCTAACTCCATTGAGTTATAACATTTTGGTAATTTTTGACACTAAGTTGAAGGGAGATGATGAAGATGCTAACCTTAGGGCTCTGGGTACTGGCTATTCATGGGGCCACTGTACCCTTCACCATCTCCTGGAAGAACTACTATAGGGGTAAACTAAACGTCTCCCTACCCTTCCTCTGTTTCAGAATGCCTATCTTTTCTTTAGTTGTGATATTAATAAAAGGTATTGAAATGAGAGTAAGGATAATATCCTGTGTTATTAAATGAGAATCTACATGTAATGAATATTTTACTTTTGATTTTCCTAATTACATACTTGTCACAATGACAAAAGCAATGATAATTGCTTGTGAAGGGTCCAGAAGCTTAATTCAGAGTAATTTTCCCTTAAAGATAATTAAGAATTATTACATATTATCTTTTATGAAATGAATAAGAAGAAAACTGGTCACTACATCCAATAAAACTGCCTAAATGGAAACTTGCAATAAATAAACTATTTAATGGGGATCTGGTTTTTGTATATACACAGTGACAAAGACTAGACAGGTGACTTATAAGGGTTTATTTTTTGCTGTACTATAATTAAAACACTTAACATTTATTCGTTTAACCAATATTCATTTTTAATGTTTGCATTCTATGAATTGAACAATACTGGCTCCATCTGGTGGACAAAATAAGTCTCTAGAGAGTGTGAAAATTAGTTAAAAGTGGTTCAATAATTTAGAGGGTACCTGAAGCATACTTATGGTGCCTTTATGACACACCGATTAAGTGCTTGGTTGCTACACTAAAGGTTGGTGGTTCAAACTCACTGAACACTTGACAGGAGAAAGATGTGTAAATCTGCTGGGGAAATCCTATAGGGAAGTTATATACTGCCAAATAGGGTCACTAAGAGTTGGAATCTACTGGTCAGGTGTGGATATTGTAGACTACTTGGACACTGAACATCGATTACGCAGAGTTTACATTTAGGTAGTTTTATTTCTATCTTATGTTCTTTCCCTGTAGTTAAAATCCTACATATATTGGTTCATGTAATTTTAGAGCATAAAATAATTCTTAAAATAATGCAGAATCTTTTCCCCTCTGTTTTTCTACTAGCTGAGTTGAGAAATGTGAAGGCAACACAGAGTTTTAGGGGATAAACAAAGTAGATTTAAAGTGCGGAGGGCTGGTAAAAAAGAGGAACCCTGAATGACGTGGATTGGCACCGTGGCGGCAACAACGGGCTCAAGCTCAGCAGCGATTATGGTGGGGGGCACGAGATTGAGACTGGGTTGTGTGTTTCATTCTATTATCAACAGGGCCACGATGAGTCAGGGCTTATTTGATGACCCATGACAACAATAAAGTTTACCCAGATTTTCAGACTCAACTCCATTGTGGGCCATAAACCATAAAAATACTTACGTTCATTAACACGCTTCTGGAAGGGTATTAAGAAGATATATGAGAGTTCATATCTATGAGTTCCGTGTAATTGCATTCTACTGGCTAGTCAATCTTAATTTTCAGAACTGCTGTGCAAGAAGTAGAAAATCACAACATACAACATAAAAACCAAACCAAACGGACTGCCACTGAGTCAATGCTGATTCATAGTGACCCCCTGTGGGTTCCTGAGACTATAACTCTTTATGGGAGTAGAGGGCCAAGTTTTTCATATTGGTGCTTTTGAACCGACAACAATGTAGATCACAGCCCAATATAGCCACTACACCAGGGCTCGTCACACAAAATTTAAGTTCCATAAAGTCCACAGGTATCATCAGTACACTGCTGGTTGAAAAATCAGTGTAGAGAGGTGTGTTGGTCCGGGTAGACTAAAGAAAGAAATTCGTGGAAAGAGCTTTATATATAAGAGCAAATGCATATTCAGAAAATATCCTAGTCAATCCAGATCAAGTCTATAAGTCCGATATAAGCCCAAATGTCAGATATCAATCTATAAAGTCCTCTTTAGACTCAAGAAACACATGCAATGATGCCAAATACGGGAAGATCACAGGCTAGTGGGTGTGAAATCTTGGGGATCCAGTGGTGTTGTAAGTATCTCAATGCTGGCAGGGGTCTCTGTGTGGCTCCTTCAGGTCCCAGGGCTCCGTCTGCATCAGAGTAGCTTCATTTGGCTTCTCATCAGAAATGTTTCGCAGGGAGTGAGTGTGTGTCTTGCCTATAGTCAGTCAGCTATTTATTTCCTTAGCGCCTCCAAATGAGGTCATAAAGTTACCACCTGATTGACAGGTAAACTCCACCCCTTCACTCTTAAGTCTCAAACTGACAACAGATTATGTAACTATCACAAGTGGTTAAATTATTGTGGCACACTGATAGCTGAAATCAATTTTTTGACAGTTCCATGTTGTCTCTTCATATACTCTCCTGTGTATACCTTCTCTTTGTAGTATGTAACCACTACATATCCAGTAATCATTTTAGACTATAAATCTATCACATAATTTTTCACCTATTAGGCAAGTTCACTCAAATTCATCTGAGTTGATTTTTAAGACACTATTTTATAATAACATGTTATTGTGTTTATACCAACAAGGCTGCTATTTGTATTTGAATTATAATCTTAACAGAGTGACTGACTTGTGTATGCATTCACGTAAATTTTTCATTTGGAATTTATGCAATGGCATGTGTCCTTGATGTCGATTAAGTTACATAATTATAACCTTTCTTAAACTTTAGCTTTATTACTTTCTCTTAAGATATTATAAACCTAAACATAAAACAAGAAAAAGAAAGTTGTTTTAAAAGATCCACTTCTTTCCAAATTAAAAATTCACTCGAATGCATATTCAGGAGACTAGCAGTCAATTGTTTTGTTGAGATCATAACTCAAATAGCAGTCATGTGGGTTTAAAAAATGTAGTTATAATAACTTGCTATCATCATCATTACATTGATTCAAATGATTCTGAATAAATTTACCTAATGAATTAATAGATGAAAAGAACTTAATTAGATCAGAAAAATAGGTTCTGATAATGAAACATTAAATTATTTAAATTGGATTTAATTACCTTATCTTTTACTAGTATACTCTCATCATATTGATTCTATTTGGCAAACAGCTTTTTATAAGATTTTTCTCAATTTTTACATTTTTAAATAAAATCCCACCAATTCCTGACTCACTATTTTGATATTTGACATTTCACATTTACAACTACTATAGAAAGTATACTACCTGACTTCTTTTTGTATTACCATCCTGTACCTGGCAGTAATGAACACTGAGGTGTGAATTGAGAGTAATACTAGCTGTGATGACTAAGGTTATGTATCGATTTGGTTGGATTAAATTTCTCAATGGTTTGGTAGTTATATAACAATGTGATCTGGAATTTATGTAAAGATGCAGTTCTCACCCCTTTTGTAATCTGATGTGGTCATCCCTACACTTTCGTATAATAATATGAAACCAATTATGTCAACAAGTGTGGAGCAGCTATATTATATTATATTTCTGCTGTGGTTTATCTATCTATTGCCAAGAAATCTGGATGACAGCTACCTGGTCAACTGACTAGAAGGGATCCATATCTGTATCATTTGAAAGAAAGGTGACCCAACAGAATACCAGAGTAAAGAGCAGTATCTTTCATATCGCACACAAGTACATTTTTGCTGAAGACCATAGGCAGAGAGCTTCCAGAGGTTCAGGCCAGATTCGGAAGAGGACATGAAACACAGGCTATTACTGCTGATGTCAGATTGATCTTAGCTCAAAGCAGAAATAACAGAATGTTTACTCGTGTCTTGATGACTATGTCAAGCATTCAAATGTGTGGATCAAAACGAATTATAGATGTCCTTGAGAAGAACAGGAATTCCAGAACATGTCACTGTGTTCACATGGAACCCGTGCATGATTAAGAGGCAGTTGTGCAACCAGAACAAGGGAATATTGCATGGTTTAAAATGAGGAAAAGTGTGCTCACCACACTTACTCAATCTGTAGACTGCACAAATAATCAGAGAATTTAGCTTATATGAAGAGGAATGTGGCATTAGGATTGAAGGGAAGCTTACTAACAATCTGTGATATGCAGACGAAGCAACCGTGCTTGCTGAAAGTGAGGAGAACTTGAAGCACTTGCTGAAGAAGATTAAGAATTGCATCTTTCAGTATGGATTATAACTCACTATCATGAAGACCAAAATTCTCACAACTTGACCAATAGGTCACCTCATAATAAATGAGAAAAATTGAAGTTGTCAAAGTATTTTGGTTCTATAGTTAATGTTCATGGAAGCAGCAGTCAAGAAATCAAAAGAAGAATTGTATGAGGTAAATCTACTACAGAAGACTTCTTTAAAGTTTTGAAAAGAAATAATGTTACTTTGAGGACTAAGGTATGCCTGACATAAGCCATGGTATTTTCAATCACCTCTAAGGCATATGCAAGTTGGACATTATATAAGAAAGACTGAAGAATTGATATATTTGAACTAAGGTGTTAGGAAGAATACTGAAAGCACCATGACTGTTAGAAGACAATCGATCTTGGAAGAAGTACAGAGAGGCAAGAATGGTGAGACTTTGACTCATCACTTTGTACATGTTATTAGGAGAGACCAATCCCCGAAGAATGACAACATTCTTGGTAAGGTAGAAGGACAGCAAAAAAGAGGACGATCCTCAATGAGATGGAGTAGCCCAGTGGCTAACAATGGGCTCAAACACAGGAACGATTGTGAGGAGGTGAGAACTGGACAGTGTTTCCTCCTGTGGGGCATAAGGCTGCTGTGAGCTCGCTCCAATTCCTAGCAAATCTTTGTACAGCAGAGCAAAATAGTGCTGGTTCTTTGACATCCTTACAATCGTTGCTGTTTGAGCCCACGGTAAAAGCCAATCTGTCTTGTTGAAGATTTTCTTCTATGCCTCAGACCCTCCACTTTAATAAGCATGATGTCTTTTTTTAGAGATAACATGTTCAATGTACATATGATGATGAAGTCCTGCCATCTTTGCTTAGAACAGTGTTTCGCCACCTTCCTAATGTTGTGACCCTTTAATATAGTTCCTTATGTGTGGTGACCCTCAACCATAAAATTATTTTCATTGCTACTTTCTAACTGTAATTTTGTTACTGTTACGTTTTCCGATGGTCTTAGGCGAACCCTGTGAAAGGGTCGTTCGGCCACCAAAGGGGTCACAACCCACAGGTTGAGAACCGCTGGCTTAGAAGAACATAAAGTATATGGAAGCAATCTAGATAGTTATGTTGTTTGAATTCATTCTAGGAAAACTTTAAAGGTTATTTTCTTATTATAATACTAGCTTGAGATAGTAAAATTAGGGTAAAGTTCCAAGTTTCCTGATGTCCACAGTATTTTTTTTATCAATGAACAATGCATTCCTCAGTGGTTGAGTAAAAGCAAGAGAGACTCCCAAGCTCTTGAGATTTTTTATTAATAAATATAGGAAGAAATTTTGAAAAATAACTTATTATGATCAACAACGTCTCACCTATTGTTTCTCAGACATTTAAATTTGGGTAAAATTATTTCTCCATGTCGCCAGAATAATCTCAGTGTGAAAATAGGTAATATTAATTTAAAATATGCCTACATGTACTTTATTGTCTCAAACGTTTTCCATTTCTAAGTCATTTCTTCACTGCAGATGCTGTCAAGTAGGCTCAGATTCATAGTGACCCTGTGCACGACAGAATGAACTACTGCCTGGTCCGGCACTGTGCTCTCGGTCATTAGGTTGAGCCCATTGTTGCAGCCCTCTCCTCGATGGTCTCCTTTTTGTTGATTCTTGGCTTTACCAAAGCAAACCTGCTTGGAAACAGCACAGCTAGAATGTTCCCTAAAGAGAGGATGGTGGGACTTGTCTCATTTACTTTGAGCATGCTATCAAGAGACTTTCACAGGCACATGATAACATGTTCAACATCTCTAAGATGAAGACTTACCATCCTCACTTCTAAGGAACATTCTCTGACTGTAATTCTTTCAAGACATATTTGTTTGATCTTTTGGAAGTCAATAGTAATTTCAATATTCTTCATCAGTACCATAATTCTAATATATCAATTATTCTGCAGTCTTCCTTATTCATTTTACAGCTTTCACATATAGACGAGGGGACTGAAAGGACCTTGGCTTAGATCAGGTATATCTTAGTCCTCAAAATGACATATTTGCTCTTTAACCCTTTAGAAAGATCGTGTACAGCAGATTTACACAACAAAATTATGTTGATTTCCAGATTGCTGCTTCCACTACAATAAATAGTATACAAAGTCTATTTGCAACAAACAATTCACAAATTGTGCTTCCTCTGAAGCTGACATGTCCACATGTGCTTCCTGAAGCTTGAGGTTGAAGGGTGAGTTTGATGAAGGTTGCCCATCTCAATTTTAGTGAACTGTGGGCTAGCACTTAGTCTACTGATTCTGGCATTTAGTTTATAGGTTATATTGATGTGGTTTATTTTATTTTATTCTTCAAGGAAACAATGTGTTGTAGTTTTATAAGGGAAAGAATATGAAACAGAATTCTCACTCATCTACAAGTTTAACTGTTTAATTCAGGGTGAGTACTAAATATTTTAATGATTTGGTTTCTTCATATCCAAAATGGAAACTATATATATTAAAATCTATTTTTCAGCATCACTACAGAAATAAATGCAGAGACACATGACAGGGCTTTGTAAACTACTCATGATAGACAAACCTCAGGCATTGTTATTATTTGGCAGAGAACACTAGGGGCCATATTTTATGTAGCTGTGGCTCCTTTCAAATGATTACATCTCATTTGAAGCAGTAGGGAGTAGATGCAGTATTTTTCATTTTATTAACCTACCTGCTTGAATAAAAAATATTTCAGAATATTGTTATCTTTTAAAACTATCAATAGAACTTAAAATAGAAAGAAATATGAAGAATCATTTTGTGAAGTGAGATTATCAAACTTTATTATTTTCTACATGTTTGAAAATCCAAATGTAGCATTGCTAAGCAGGGCATGTCTCTGTAACTCAGAATTTGCTTAAAGAATAAATGTTCTAAAACGGATCGTGGTGATGATTGTACCACTCTTGTTGATGTGATTGGACTACTGAATTGTATGATATGTAAATTATATATCAATAAAACTCCCAAGGAGGAGGAAAGCCTATAAAGATGCTCTGCTATCGTACTGGCATGATGGAAAATGTGCTGCTACTTCTATGTTACACCAACTGCTAACGTTCACATAGGAACACTCATCTATAGATAGATACAATGCTTTCCTCTGGCCAGACAGTTTTGAAAGCACTTGAGGCATAATTACTCATTTAAATGTAATAGGAGACATAGTTGCCACTAGAAAGACTAGAGTGTTATACTTTAATACTTAGAAACCTACCCTTTTATTGGTACAAGTTGTGAACTGGAAAAATAGGTTATCCGTAGATGCGCGTGCTTTGAGTAAGAAGGCACTGAACTTACACAAGAATGTAAGCTCCTGGGGGTCCGGGATTTTTTTAAATCATTATATGTTCAGAGCCTAACACCTAGGTATATGTTACTTGAATGACTGCATGCGTGGGGGGGATGAGATTTCAGAGAAAAGTCAATTCCAAAGCAGGAGCTAACTGAAAGAGAGCATGAAGGTGGATAGAGAAGGGACAAACCACAAGAGGGTGACTAACTGGCCGTGTTTGCACTAAACCTTGAAGAGCTGCAACTATTGGGTGCCACGTCATAAGCTTCATGTCCTATGTCCTTGAGTATTGACTTCACATATGCTACTTACAGCTAAAGTAATGATGAGGAATCAATAGGAATCGAATGCTAGTACAGAGATTTATCAGCTAAAGCGAAAATCTCCAAATTACACTACTAAAAACACGTTCTTTGGGGAAAAGAAAAACAGTGAAAATTATCTTAGTTTTGAGGTGGCATTTGTTAACCCTTCGACATATAAGGGTCATTTGGGTTTGTCTGAGTATAATTCCATAAACCGAATCCATCACTAAAGCAATATGACACTTTTCCCTTAGTGGAGTGAAAAATTTCTCACCCTCTTATTTTGGATTAGAACATAATTACAGACACATTCTCACTGATTAATCTTTTTTTATCCTTTGGCTTAGTCACAAAACTAAGCCAGCACGGTGAGAGGACTGAGTTCAATATATGGAATTAACAACTTCACATTCTATTCCCAGCCCTGCCACTCACTGGGCTGAAGGCCTGCGTCTGCCTCACAAATGCTTTGTCTCTGTTTTCTTAGGCAGAAAACAGTATTGTCTTTAAGTTAAATAATATGGTAAATTAATTTGTGTAATACTCTAATAATACTAATGAGAGGAAGAATGAGATTTCCAGTAATAGAAAAATAGGCATATCCCTATATCTGAGGAGCGGAGTACATTGGATTTTTCCTCCAGTGGTTTCCTCAGCAACGTCATGAGATACTAGACCAGCAGTCTTTAGCTCTGGTTGAGTAAATGTTAGTAGTCATTCACTTCAACCACACCAGACGGGTGTGGATATATATAATTATCCTCTCTAGATGCTTCCTCAAGCAACTCCACATAGCATTGAATAAAGTTAAGATTGCTCCACAAGTTTTTGTAGAAAAGACAGTACAAATAGGACAGATTTTTTATGTAGTATTTCTATAAAAGCCTCAAGTCTTGAAGTCACCAATAATACTGCAACCAAAAGGTTCAGAAATAAACCAGAAAAGAATGCTAAAAAAGGAAACTGTACTGCCAATTCTTGGCTGGAGTTACATGAAAGAGCCCGAAAAATAAGGTTGCTTCTAGAGAGAAAGTTTAACAATACGCTGTTTAGTACTCAGGCCAAGAGTAACAATAAAACTATAGACTCCCATAGCATAATAAAACGTACATTTAATAACAGGCATCACAAGAGTACACAGAACTCCTGTCTGTAAGCCTTACATTATTATAGTGAGGGAGAGAGGAAAATACATTGTAGATTGCATACGCCTTCCATTTTATGCGCCACACCAACAACTCGTAAGACTTTGAAAAGGTGCCACGCTTTGCCTTATCTCCAGGCACAAGCTGCATGCTGTTTGGAGTAGCTCTACTCAGCTAACGCACTCTCATAAGCCAGTAGCTTCACATGCATGTGAGGGAGGAGCTGTGGGGAGAAGCTCTCCAGTGCACACAATGACTACTTAGAGGTGAAATGAAAATACTAGAAATCTATTTATAGTGTACTGAATCTCTAAATGTTTTGAGGATATTTTATCTTAGTGGCATAACGGATAACCTGTACTGCTACACACAAGGTTGGCACTTCAAACCCACAGCCAGTCTGATGGTGAAAGAAGGTTTTTGGCTCCTGTAAAGTTTTCCAGCCTACTTAATTCTATAAAGAGCAGATTTACTACTCTGCCCTATAGGTTCACTGAGTTGGGATTGACTGGAGTTTACTTTGTTTCTTTTGCACAATATGTTCATTCAGTGCCAAGTATATGTGAGTCATAAATAAAGTTTAAAATACACAAACTAGAAGTGCTTACATTTTATTTTTTAAGATACAATTGAACATTTTTGGGGTAAAGCAATTGAAATACTCTATATACTCGAGTATAAGCCAACCTGAATATCAGCAGACACACCTAATTTTATCACAAAAACTGCATAAAAAATGAGCTGAAAAACTTGGCTTATACATGAGTATATATGGGAACTGATAATTCTATTTGTTTTTGGTCTCAAGAAAGCTACCTGCTGTCTGGACTTAATTGCCTCTCCTTTGCTCTCTCAAACATTTATGAGAACATATACACCACAGTATTATAACTGGCAGTTTCTCTTGTTCCCTGGCTAAACTGCAAGCCTACTTTTTTCACATCCCCATAATACATTAAAATATTACTTAGATGGTTTAGCGTTTAAAAGTAAAACAAAATAATTATAAGTAATAAATGAAAAGTTAAATGATCACTAGATGTACTAGATTATTGTTACATAATATCTTATTATTGAAATCTAAGATATTCATAAGTTCATAAACACACGGAAGATCAATGGTTTAAAAGAGGTGGGGAGGATAGATCGAGTTACTTAAATGAGTGTGAGTGCAGAGTGGAGACACAAAGCCCATTTGTAGGCAACTGGACACTCCCTAACTGAAGGGTTACAGGGAGGAGATGAGCCAGTCAGGGTGCAGGGTAGAAATGATGAAACATATAACTTTCCTCTAGTTCTTAAGTGCTTCCTCCCCCCGTTATCATGATCCCAATTCTACCTTACAAATCTGGCTAGACCAGAGGATGCACATTGGTACAGATAGGAACTGGAATCACAGGGAATCCAGGATAGATGACCCCTTCAGGACGAGTGGTGAGAGTGGCGATGCCTGGAGGGTGGCAGGAAGGGGGGGGTAGAAAGGGGGAACCAATTACAAGGATGTACATATAACCTCCTCCCTGTGGGATGGACAACAGAAAAGTAGGTGAAGGGTGATGTCAGACAGTATATGATATGAGAAAATAATAATAATTTATGAATTATGAAGAGTTCAAGAGGGAGGCGGAAGTGGGAAGGGAGGGGGAAAATGAGGAGCTGATATTAAGGGCTCAAGTAGAAAGCAAATGTTTTGAGGATGATGATGGCAACAAATGTACAAATGTGCTTGACACATGGATGTATACATGGATTGTGATAAGAATTGTATGAGCCCCCAATAAAATAATTTTAAAAAGCTAATACAAATGCTACACAAACTCTTATTAAAAAAACAAAAGAGGAAACATAATGCCCTAACTCATCTGAGTCAAATATTATACTATAATGAAAACTGTAAGATGATACAATGAAAAACAAAAACCCCAGAAACTATAAACCCATAGTCTTTATGAAGATAGATGCAAACATCCCAAAGCAATGTTTTCCAAGCAAATTTAGAAACATTAGAAAATTAATAATTATGATGCATCACAAAACCCCAAACCCACCATAACAACCCTACAGGACAGATCAGGACTGCTTTAATGGGTTTCTAAGACTGCCATCTTTATGGGAGCAGACTGCCTCATCTTTCTCTCATAAAGAAGATGGTGGATTTGAACTAACATTTAGCACCTTTAAACTTAACCCACAATGACACCAGAACTCTTGATTGTTGTTAGTTAGCTCCAACTGCTAGTGACCCTATGTACAATAGAACGAAACACCACCTGATCCTGGCCGTCCTCACAATTGTTCTTATGTTTGAGCTCGTTGTTGCAACCATTGTGTCAATCCATCTCGTCAAAGGCCTTACTTGTTTTTGCTGCCCCTCCACGTTACCAAGTATGGCATCCTACTCACCACCTTTGCCTCTAAGAGTATTCTGGTTGTACTTCTTGCAAGACAGACTTATTTGTTCTTCTGGCAGTCCATAGTACTTTCAATATTCTTCATCAACAATGTAATTCAATATAACAACAATATAATTCAAGTGGCTTATGTCAGGCACACTTTAGTCCTTGATCTTTTGACTGCTGCTTCCATGAACATTGGCTGTGGATCCCAGCAAGATGAAATCCTTGACAACTTTTAATCTTTTCTTTATTTATCATGATGTTATCTGTTACCTGGCCAATAGAAACATGTGGACATGTGGGATTAATCAGATTGCAGTTTGACTGGAGGGCAAAGAGATAAATGGTTCCAAAAGATCCAACCCCCTCTCTCTTAATCTCTAGTGACCGGACTAGCATGCTGCTGCTTTAGCTAGTTCTCTGCCTCAACCTGTAGGATACACTACCTGTGGGGCAGGCCAACCCATAGATCATGTCCTTAGAGCTTGAGGCTCCTTCGAGACCTGCTTTGCCATGCTGCTGGTATGTACATCACTTGAGCTTGAGGCTGGTGGATCCTGTTGCCTTGCATTGCTTCAGTTTGATATCCCATATGGGCCTTCTTTGTTAAGCTCCAGAGCTACTGACTGTTGCTGATCCATCCTGCTGTTTGTTGTCTGTGGGCAGATGCTGCCTGCCTTATCCAAGGGAGGACTCCACTGTCTGTTACCTTGACCTTGGACCCAGCATCCCTTGTGAGTTGAAAGGCTTTCAGTATATTAACTGTTTCATGGAAGTGACTTGAACTGAATCCTCTATACTCCTGGGTGGACTAATTAGCTGTTATATTCCTTCTCGCTGTCTATATCTATCTATCTATCTATCTATCTATCTATCTATCTATCTATCTATCTATCTATCTATCTATCTATCTATCTAATCTATCATCATCATAAGTGTCCTGGCTTTGTTTCTCTAGAGAACCCTGCCTAACACAAATGTCAACTAGTTTTTTTTTAAATTGCTTTTGATAGACCTGTAGCTTTCAGCAGCAGAGACACACAAAAGCCACCAATGTATGGCAAATTGACAAGTGTTGGCGAGGGCTCTTTACATACCATAAGAGACTTAAAAAGAAAAGACATACACGAAAGTCACTACATAAAGAAATTTTTTGGATAAAATTAAAAATCCATGCAGATGGTATGATCTTCCCCCAGAGAGCTTCCTCTGTCAGATATGATTGTATGTGTATGAGTTTATAGCAAACTTAATAGTGAAAGATGGAACATATTCCCTCAAAGAACCAAGCAAAGATATGTGTTCTAACTCTTTCTATAACATGTCCTATATGCAATAATGAAAGAATAATAAATAAAAGACATACAGATTAAACAAGAAGTGAACTGACTTTAGACACAAAATATACAAGTAGAGAAACCTCAAAGAACCTATATAAAGTTATTGGAACTAATAAGTACACAGAGGACATTAGACTTAAGGTCAACATACAAAAATTTAGTTCCATTTCTAAAAATCAAAGAGCACTTGGATATTGAAATAAAAGTATCACTTACAACATCATAAAAAACAAACAAAATATAAAGTATTTATAAAAACAAAGCCAGTGCTATCCAGTCTATTCTGGCTCGTGGAAACACTATGTGTGTTATAATACAACTGCATTCTATTGGGTTTTCAATGGCAGAGTTTCCAGAAGAAGATCATCAGGCCTTTCTTCTGAGGAACCTGTGGGTGGACTTGAATTTCCAACCTTTTGGTTAGCAGCCTAGCGTAGTTGCTGTTTGTACCACCCAGGGACTCCAATAAATATCTAGAAATGGATTTTAAAATTTGAAAAATAACTGTAAACTGGACACTATAAAACATAACTGGGAGAATCATTTAAAGAACCATCATGAGATGAAAAATAAAATAATGTTAGGGTATCAAATCATTCTAAAATTAAAATTTTAAATTCATCGATCCTTGCAGGGCTTTTTGTAGACTCGGACAAGCTGAGTCTACTTTGGCTGCCTAGGCAAAGCCTAAACAATTATGCTTTTAAACAAGTGGACAAGTTAACATTAGCTAATTTTAAGATTTAATATGGAACTATATTTATCAAGACTCTCATGTAAGTCAATGGGGCAGTGTCTAAAAATGGGTTCATGAATTATGGTCAGTTGATTTTTGAGACAGGATAATATTTCCAACAAATGGAACTAGACAATTGGATATCCCTAAGCACACAAGAACAAATAATGAGGGTGGAAAAGCAGCAATTCACGGTGTGTAGTGCCAAGTGTCTTTGGACTCCTCACCTGCCAACTGTGGAAAAGCACTCCTCTAGGGTGGCCTGGAAAGATGCTCCAACTGTAAGCCTGCCAGTTTGTTGCACAGCTCTCTTGTACCAACTTGGCTACTGGAACCCCCTGTGGTGAAGTATGATGTCCAAGTCTTTCTAGCACAAAGGATGGTTACACTGACTTTCAGTTCAAGGTAGACTTCCCAAGATCCCTTATAAAGCCACTGCACTTGTCACCCTGTTGTTTTTGATTGACAGCTTTTTCTTTACTATGGACTCCCTCCTACGGGCAGCCTGCCTCAGAAAAAGGGGATATACCTAGCAAGCCATTCTGGTCCTTATCACTAGAATTCTGGTGTTGTTGCTAGGCTTCTACCATCCACACATCACCTTTTACATATCCAAAGGTTACAGAGGATACTCCTATGAATACATTCTAGACTTTGATGGCTAGCACTCATCTCATGCCAGAGAAGAAGAGTCATAGATGGGACTGAGTCCAGTTTAATACTGGGCAAAAAGTATATAACTAGAGGGCTAAGGAATTCTGTATTTTGCAGATGTTTAATAAAACTAAGGCCAGATTTTATGGTTTTATCCAGAGATGTTAACTGAGCTTTTAAGTAACTAATTAGGGCATGGTTTATTTTTCATTTCTTGGCCTTGGCAAAAGCTGACAAGTTTTTTCACACGGGTCTGTATCATGGAGGAGCAGTGATATTAACTGTACGGGAAAACAGGAAGTTCTGTAGTAGAAAGGGTTGCCACAATCACCCTACTTACAAACTGAATGTTTATTCCTTTCTTAAAAAAATAAATCATTTTATTGGGGACTCTTACATCTCTTAAAACAATCCATACATCAATTGTATCAAACACATTTGTACATATGTTGCCACCATCATTCATCATTTTCAAAACATTTCTTTCTGTTTGAGCCCTTGGTATCAGCTCTTTTTTTCCTCCCTCCCACCCTCATGGACCCCTGATAAATTATAAATTATTTTAATTTTCATATCTTACACAGTCTGCTGTCTCCCTACCTCCATGTTTCTGTTGCCCCCACCCCCACCCCCCGGTTATGTGTGTAATACATCTATCATTATAGTCAGTTCCCGTTTTTCCCAATTACTCCCACCACCTTCCCCTACCCTCCCTGGTATCGCTACTCCCATTACTTTTCCTGAGGGGTTAATATGTCCTGGATTCCATGTTTCAAGAGCTCTTATCTGACCCAGGGTACATGTGTGGGTCTAGCCGGGTTTGTAAGGTAGAACTGGGGTCGTGATAATGGGTGTAAGGAGGCATTAAAGCAATACAGGAATGTTGTAGCTTTCCTCGATGCACTGCTGCACCCTAGCTGACTTGTCCCTTCTTTGTGACCCTTCTATGGGGAGATGTCCAATTGCCTACAGATGGGATTTGGGTCTCCACTCTGACCCCCATCATATGCATTGAACCACTGACCCTGTTATTTTCTCCTGGGGATTGGTTTTCCTGCCTACCTTACATCGATAGACATTAGAAAAAGAAAACAAAGCAAAAAAAGCCTATAAATAGTTCCAGGTCTGTCTACAGACCCTTGTGAATGTTTTCCAATGGAATCTGATGAGGTGTCAAGCCCTGATCCTGAAGTCTATTTTCAGGATTCTATTGGGACTTCGTTGCTTTGCTCTCCTTGTACTCCCTTTGTGTTTCGCTTTGGTGTGTGGGTGGGTGGGGTGTCAGAAGGGGCACAATTCCGCACTGTGCCTACCATGCTGTCCTGTAGCACACTGTTGGTCATTGAATGTTTCTTTTAAATAGGCTCCATTTTCAATTTATTCATATGGAAAATGGAAATGTGCAATTTTATTAAATGTGTCTAATTTTATTTTTACTAAAGAAAATAGATACCCACATATTTTATGCTGTATACTTACCTCTAACTTTGTGCTCTAGTAGAACACGAGACAATCTAGTTGGGCACTGGGTCGGTAATGATCAAGTATAAATAAGACGACGTCAACAATATATATTTTTACTTGCTACTGGTAGTCACTAGTTATGCTTAAACATCAGCAAATTTTAAAGATGTAAATAATTCCTGGTCAGTTCTGCTCTGGTTCACCAAAAAAATCGGCCCAAATAATGAGGGTCCTTTGAAAAGAAATGTTCTTTATCTATATACCTTAAAGGAGTATATATTTTTTCGCCATTTCCTAATGAAAACTGTAAATAAATGGTTATTTTCTAGAGTTTTATATCCTCATCATTAGCATCTTGACCTGTGTCATTCTGCTGAAGGCCAAAGGACAGCCTGGATCACTAGAGAACTACATGGCTCAGTCTGATTGTTTCTTGGTTGTAAAGAAACCATGTCCAAAGTACAAAAGACAAAGTCTAATCATCTTGTCTTTCAGGAGTATTCTGTCATTCTTCTTCCAAGATAGATGTGTTAGTCTGGGTAGACTAGAGAAACAAATCCATAGAAACTCTTATGTGTATAAGAGAAAGTTTTATATAAAGAGTACCTGTACATTAAGAAAGCATTCCAGCCCAGTCCAGATAAAGTTCAAAAGTCTGATATTAGCCCATATGTCTGATACCAATCTATAAAGTCCTCTTCATACTCTCAAAACACATGCAGTGATACTGAATGCAGGATGATCACAGGTCAGTGGGTAGAAAGTCTTTGGATCCAGTGGCGTTGTAAACATCTCAGCTCTGGCAGGGGTCTCTACACAGCTTCATGTTGCATCAGGGCAGGTCCACGTGGCTTCTCCAGCTCTGGGCATTAGAGTAGTTCCCTGTGTCTTGTCAACTGAAATGTCTCCCAGGAAGTGAGCAGAGAGAGAGATAGTGTCTCCCCCCTCTAAGAGGGAAAATCCAAGAATTCTCAGGAGAAGGCCATGCCCAGACAGAGGCCTCATTGGCTATTGTCTGATTGACATACTAGGCTTCACCCCTTGACTCTTAATCCTCTCAAGTGCCAAACTGACATCAGATTATGTAACTACCAGGGCAGATCTGCTGGTTTTTCTGGTTGTTCATGGTTCTTTTAATATTTTTTCCCAGTTTTCCCCAGTCTTCCATATTCAATGTCCAACTTTCCTATGCTTGTAAGGCAATTAAAAATACCATGGCTTGGTACTTTCAGTTGCACCTTAGTCCCCAAAATAACATCCTTGTTTTTTGTTTTTTTTTAACACTTTAAAGGTGTCTTGAGCAGATTTACCATATGCAACACATCGTCTGATCCATTGAATACTGCTTCTAAGTTCATTGATTACGGATCCAAGCAAAACAAAATCTTTGACAACTTCAATCTTTTCTCCATTTATCATGTTACCTATTAGCCATGTTATCAGTATTTTGTCTTCATGACACTGAGTTGTAATCCACACTGAAGGCTACAATCCTTGATCTTCATCAGCAAGTGCTTCAAGTCCTCCTCGCTTTCAGCAAGCGAGTTTGTGCCACCTGCATATGGCAGGTTGTTACCTGATGTGCACTCTTCTTCATGTAATCCAGCTTCTCTGATTATTTGGTCAGCACACAGAAAGAATAAGCATGGTGAGATTTAAATAATTTAACACCTGGTTTACTGTATTAATGACTTTTAAATGTTAAAATATGATACACTGAAAGAAGTTTATTATTTCATACAGTAACATTAAAGACGAACAATGAAAGAGCTACATAAAACTAGGGCATGTTATAAAAGTTTTACAATATTAATGAAAAAATAAATTATATTAGACAAAAGCAATAAACTGTTATTTAAGACATTTCCACAATTCTTGATTGGCAACTTCACTCGCAATATTTTTTGTTTTTATCTGACATCATTGGCTGTGTGGTTTATCTTTCTTTTCATAGTAGGGATAGGATCCAATTCCCTTAGAACAGTAGTTCTCAATCTTTCTAATGCCGCGACCCTTTAATACAGTTCCTCATGTGGTGACACCCCAACCATAAAATTATTTTTGTTTCTATTTCATAACTTTAATTTTGCTACTGTTATGAACTGGGCGACTCCTACAGGGGTTGTGACCCACAGGCTGAGAATCGCTGCCGTAGAGGTAGGCCAATTAGACAATAGTCGTTTTGTTTGGCATATTAGACACAGGCAGCTTCTCTTCTCTGAACATATCATGTTCATCTTTGAAAAGCCCCTTTCTGCTTCTGCTGAACTTAACAGCAACTGTTTTGATAATATTTTTAGTTCTTTGAACAGTTTCAGGTACTGCATAATCCATTCATAATATCTTGTGTATTTGCAGTGCAAACACAGAGCAGCAACAAAAGACAGAGTGTCATATTCTGGTTATTTGATACTTATTTTCATTAAGCTATACATTTGTTTACTAAAGTAACAAATGCAAGGGGGAGGGGAAGGTAGTAATTCATTAAAAGTAAGATGAGTTTTATGAAATGAATAAATAAATATTACAAGCACAGTTCCCCCTAGCTTTCTATGCCTATGGGCAGAACGAACATTGTTACTGTTGTTTAGAACATGCTGCTGTGCAGATGAACATTAAAAAGGAGATAGGATAGAAATGTGTGAGTTTCATATTGGACAGCTGCCTGCCTTAGGACCCTGATGATAGGTTTAACAATTTAACAATTAGATATCTGCTCTATCGAACCCGTGCAAACCAGCTGAATCCCACCACTAGATAAAACCCCGATGTACATCTTTCCTGATTTTACATCATGTTTTCATGTTGTCAGAGAGATCAATCCCTGGAGGACCTCATGTTTGGTAAATAGTGGAGCAGGGAGAAAGAGGAAGGCATTTGACAAATGGATCGACACAGTGGCTACAGCAATGGAACAGACCTTAAGAACAATGATGAGGATGGGGTGAGACCAGGTGGTGCTTTGTTCTGCTGTACATAGGGTCACTATGAGTCAGAACTGACTCGATGGCACCTAACAAGAATGATCGGTTGCAAAAGTTACGTTCATAAAAAGTGAAGATATCAAAGAAAGAAAAAACCCAAACAAACCTCAAACAAACCAAAGAACGCAAACGAAATGAAACCAGCCAACAACCAAAAACCAAATAATGAATCTTGACCCTATTCTTACATCATATATAAAAATTAACTATACTATGATCAGAAACCTTAACTTAGGAACCCATGCTAGAAAATTTATAGAAGAAACCAGGAAAAAAACAAAAACACTACATAACTGCAGGGGCAGTAAATTATTTACTGTGGTTCTTCCAGGCGAAGTCTCTGTAACTCCCACCAAATGACCTTTTCCCACAATGGTCTGGGTGAGAAGGTGGAGGAAGATACTTGATAGGATTCACCTGTGAATAACTTTTAATCAGATCCATTGTGATTGGTATCCTGCGAAGTATAAAAGGAACCCGATGAGTTGTAGTGCAGGGGATCTTACTACTAGCAAGATCCAAGAATGGAGAACATCCTTGGATCCCAATATCCCTGAACAGTGAACTTCCTCGATCCAGTAGACAGCAGTGACATCAGAGGAGCGGCAGAGGCAGAAAGATGCAACAGAACCTGGAGCCAGACTGATTACCTTACCATCCACAGACCAAGTAAAACAGTGGTTTCAGGTGAGAGCCTGGTTTGTGGAGTGTGGTACATCTGGGCACTTAATACAGGGTGCTGGGCTTGTTGATCCATGGAGTTAGAGCTGAGCGCCTTTGAGTTGAGGCTTACTGGGGTGGAGTGCCTCAGGCTCTAATTGGGAGAGCTAGGTTCACTAACACAGAGATCTGGAGCTGAGTGTCTTTGAGTGTAAGCTGAGGCTTACAGTGGAGTGGAGTGACATACCCTTTGGGAATTTATTAGCACCCCTGAAAGAACTTTCAACACATCCTGACTAAACAGCTGTATCCCAAGCATTTCTCATCTGCATTACAACTGGTTAACGTCCACAATAAACCCTATAGTTGTGATTATTGTCTGTGAGTTTTGCATGGCATTATCAAAGCCTACATACTGCATCTTAACTAACCCAACCACACCAAGTTCACTTCCATCAACAGTCCATTCAGACTCACAGCAACTGTATGTAGGGTTTCAGAGATGAAATCTTTGTGGGAGCAGACAGCCTTATCTTGTTCTTCATACCCCAGAGTGGTTACAGTTACAGACTGATTCTTACAAAGAACTAGTAAGGGTTTGCAGCGATAGCAACTTTCTTACATTGCTGGTGGGGATACACAATGGCATACCCATTTGGGAAAACAGTGGTCGTTTCTTATGAATATTCATCACTGCTTAATTCATAATAGTAAAAACTGCCAATAATCCAAATGCTCACAAATGCTGAATAGCTGAACAAACTGTCTTACATGTACTTGGTGAAATGTTACAGCATACTGTATATGACATACTGTAGTAGGGAATAAACTGCTGATGGAGGCAAGGATATGGAAGAATCTCAAAAGTATTATGGTAAGTAAAAGAAACCAGATGCAAAATACTGCATAGGATACAATTCCATTAATATGAAATTACAGCAAAACTATGAGATACGTTAGTGTCTACCAGAACCTGAAACTAAGGCTGGAGGGCACGAACTGCCTAGGAGCATTGAGGAAGTTAACAAAAATGTCCAGTGACCTGATTGTGTGGGTAGTTTTACAATGCATATTTTCATCAAACCTCATTTGAATTGTATGTATAAAATTAGTGAGTATTATTGTATATAAAGTATATTTCAATAAAGCTGATTTTTAAAGGTATAAAAAAGTTCTCACCAAGTAAACACAACTCACAGTACATGCATACTTTGTTGTATTGAGAGTGAAAAACCTCATCTTTCTTCCTAGAAAACAGCTGTTGGTGAGGAACTCAAAGCGAAACTCACTGCCACGAGGGCTCCCTATAGGGTTGTGACGAGTTGGAATCAACTCAGCAGCAGTGAGTTTTCTTTACTAGGTCTCTCAAACACAGCGTGATGGCGTCCATTCTGACTCACAGTGACCCCACAGGGCAGAGTGAAACAGCCTCTGTGCGTTTCTGTGACTGTAAATCTTTTGGGGAGTACAAAGTCTCTCCCTTGGAGCAGCTGGTAATTTCAGAGTGCTAATCTGGCGTCCCACACCTCAATGTATAACCATTATAATAGCCCGACAAAGCCCACTCTGCCACTGGTAAATGCCGTCTATCCCTATAAGCAGTGGTGAGATTCAGCCAGTTTGCACCTGTTCAGTAGAATCAAACCTACGGAAATTTTTCGTTGAGTTCTGTGAACCACTTGTTAAATGGCACTTGTAATCTGCCTAATGTGAAAATCACAAATTTACATTCCCATGCTCAGGACAATGCATTCTAAGCACCTGTGGTAATGCTCATTCCATTATAGGGATAAAAAAATTCAATGAACCTATGCTTGTGATATTTGTTCATTCCATAAATCTCATTCTACTTCTGATGAAACACTACGTCTTATTTTTTTGCTTTGTTATTTGAGTAAACAAGCACACAACATAACGAGAAAAAGTGCAAAGCAACCAGAGGGTGACATGCTATCATTGTTTCCACTTTGTGTTATGCCCTAAATTCTCACAAGATCTTATGAGTGCGTTATTAAATTCTTGAAAGTGTTCAAAGAACTAAAATTATTGTCAGAAAAATGGCTGTAAACCGAGCAGAAGCAGAAGTTGCCTACCTTTCTAATATAGCAACCACATTCACTGTGGTCTAACTGACCTAATGCTAAAGGACTAGGATCCTACTCCTACAGAGAAAAGACGCTTAAGGACAAGTCACATCATCAATGACATTCAGACAAGTCAAAACACTGCAAGTGAGGATGCCAATCAAAAAGCAATATGGAAATTTCTTAAATAAGTTTTCCCCCAAGTATTAATATTTTCATTAATATTTTAAAACTCATAAAATTTAGTTTTGTGTAACACTTTTATTGTTCTTTAAATATTAACTATATGAAATAACAGATTACTTTTCAATATATCATATTTTAATACTTAAAACTGTCATTAGAGCAATGAACCAGTTAAAATGATTTGAATGCCTATACTGGCTATAAGTAATAAATTCCGTAGTAGTCTAGTATAATTGTGATTTTTTTTCTAGACCAGTACTATCCAATAGCAAAATAATAAAAGCTACATATAGGATTTAAAATTTTCTAGTAGCAACATAAAAAATGTGAAAAGAAACACATGGGGTTAATTATAATTTATTCAATTATCAAAATTGTTAGACTTTAAATATATAATCAATATAAAATATTAATGCGTGTGATCTTTAAGGTTTTGTGTCAACTTTACTGGGTCATAATTCTTAGTAGTTTGGCAGTTAAGGCCTAGTAATTGCCCATGATGAGATCTAACACAGTATAATCACTTCCCATAATGAAATCTGCTTTGAGCAGCCAAATAAATGGAACGGGATTTCCTTGGAGGTGTGGCATATTTCCAATATAAGTGGATGTTGTGGAAAAGCTTACTTGCTTTTTACTGGGCCTGGATCCTGCATCTGGCTTTGTTAAGCTCTGGTTCTTTGGATTTGAGCCAATGACCTGGCCTGCCATAGTTCGTATCAATCCTGGGTATGTGTGTGTGGGTGGCGTCATCAGTGAACTGCCAACTGACTGTGGATTAATATGCCTCTGTGGCCACAAGCCCATTGTGAGTGCTCATCACAGATATGTGAGGCAGAAGAAGCTTCAGCCATATGACCCATGGACTTAAAATTAATAGTGTAAGCCATTTGATTCATATAAATTTCTCTATATAAACATACATAAGCTTCGCTGGTTTTGCTTCTCTAGAGAAACAAGCCTAAGGCAATGAACTAACTTACATTTTTTGGTACTAAGTCTTCAAAGTCTGCTATATATTTCACCACTTATGTGGAGTCTTTAAAAAGCACATGGAAAATTTATATTAAGAAAAAAGCTATGCATGGATTTAAAAATTCCGCACCAAAATAAGCTTATATTAACTTGCATATTATGTCTAGGGGAAACTTAGTTTGAGTGACTGTGATAGGTTAATTGTGCCAACCTGGTCAATAGGAGCATAGGGGATTAATAAGGTCGCAGTTTGATTTGAGGGCAAAGAGATAAATGGCTTGGCTAGCCACCCCCCCCCTCTTGCTCTCTGGTGATTGGATGGGACCAATCACCAGATTAGCCCTCTGTCACAGCTGGTGAGTTACACTACCTTCGGGACTGCCAACATGTGGATCCAGTCACTAGAGCTTGAGGTTCCTTTGAGACCTGCTTCGCCTTGCTGCTGGTGTATACATCACTTGAGCTTGGGACTGTTGGGTCCTGCTGTTTGCTGCCTGTGGCCAGACTGCCTTCATTGACCTAAGTAAGACTCAGCTGTCTGCTTCCTGACTTTGGACCCAGGGACCCTCGTGAGATTAAGGACTTCCAGTATTAACTCTTCCATGGAAGTGAGTTGAACTGAGCCCTCTGTACTGCTGTGTGGACTAATTAGCTGTTATATTCCTTTGTGCTGTGTGTATATATAATACAATAATAAATTCATATATATGTATTATAATACATAATACATGTAATTGATATCTCTATCTCTATCTATCTATAGATCTATGTCCTGATTTTGTTTCTCTAGAGAACCCCTTCTAACACAGTGACTAAGAAGAACAAGGCATCGCTTTTAAAAAAGCCCTATCAGAGCAACATGGATTCTACTAAAATTGAAGCAAGAACAAGTATCAAGATAGTACTGTTCTAGGGGAAAAAAACACAATTATACTAATCACTGGTGTTTCATGAAAACTTTATGGGGGCAATGCTACAGAGAAACCAGCAATTTACAAATGGATAATTTGTTTTAAGAATGGAGCAGACATCACCCTCCTGACATAACCGCTGAAGCCAAAGCAGGTGAACAAGCAAATGTGGTGAAGAAAGCTGATGGTGCCAGCTATCAAAAGAGATAGTGTCTGGGGTCTTAAAGGCTTGAAGGTAAACAAGCGGCCATCAAGTTCAGAAGCAACAAAACCCACATGGAAGAAGCACACCAGCCTGTGCGATCAAGAGGTATCGAAGGGATCAGGTATAGGCATCATCAGAAAAAAAAAAATCTTACCATAGTGAACGAAGGGGGAAGTGCAGAGTGGAGACCCAAGGCCCATTTGTTGGCCACTGGAGATCCCCTTGCACAGGGGTCTAGGGGAGGACATGAGCCAGTCAGGGTGCGATATAGCACCAATGAAGAATACAGCTTTCCTCCCGTTCCTAAATGCTTCCTCTTCCCCCAACTATCATGATCCGAATTCTACCTTGCAAGTCTGGATAGAGCAGAGGATGTACACTTGTGCAGATAGGAGCTGGAGGCACAGGGAATCCAGGGCAATGATACCTTCAGGATCAGGGGTGTGAGGGGCGGTACTGGGAGGGTAGAGGGTGAGTGGGTTGGAAAGGGGGAACTGATTACAAGGATCTACATGTGACCTCCTCCCTGGGGGACGGACAACAGAAAAGGGGGTGAAGGGAGACGTTGGACAGGACAAGATATGACAAAATAATAATTTATAAATTATCAAGTGCTTATGAGGGAGGGGGGAACGGGGAGGGAGGGGGAAAAAAGAGGACCTGATGCAAAGGGCTTAAGTGGAGAGCAAATGCTTTGAAAATGATGAGGGCAAAGAATGTACAGATGTGCTTTACACAATTGATGTATGTATATGAATGGATTGTGATGAGTTGTATGAGTCCCTAATAAAATGTTAAAATAAAAAGAATGGAGCAGACAATGTTGAGGATGAAATTCATGGTGGTATACCATCCATACTAACTTACAAGAAAAAATCGATTTTGTTTGTTCCCTAATTAAAGAAGAGCAATGATTAAATGTAGAAATAGCCAACAGCATAGACTTTTTTATTGGTTCAGTTTACACAATTCTGACTGAAGGATGAAAGTTGAGCTAAGTTTATTCAAATGGAGCTTAACCTGATGGATACTGAGGCTGTTGTAATTCAGATCTGATGCAAACAATTGACATGGATAAATTCCAGGAACTTCAGTTCTTTAAG
Source organism: Tenrec ecaudatus (assembly GCF_050624435.1). NCBI lineage: Eukaryota > Metazoa > Chordata > Mammalia > Afrosoricida > Tenrecidae > Tenrec > Tenrec ecaudatus. The sequence continues at coordinate 61,728,217 of NC_134531.1, read as the reverse complement.
GATGGACTAAAAGGCTGGTGGCATGACTTACAGTAGTGTTTTGATCTTGATGGAGCTTATGTTGAGAAAAAAAGTTAAAATTCCATTTTGGAAGGTTTCATGTAGTTATTCGCTTGATATGTAGTTACAGTATGGAATAAATGAGATGAATAAGAGAAAATCCCTGGTTTCCGGTAGGTTAGAGTCTAGTGTAGTGGGTCCCAATGTTTCCTCATGTAGAATTATCAAGGAACTTCAAAAATTACTGATGTCTTTGAGTTGGAATTTCCAAGCAATTCTAATGTGTTGAAATGTTTGGAAACCATTGGTCTACTGGCATCTTAGGGAAATGATGTCATACAATTTGAATGTTGAAGCCATATTCACTAGATGTACAAAACACTCGGCATAGAAAGCTGTGGCAGCAAGGGGAAAGGTCTGAAATGGGTTGGCATGTAGAAATACTCATACACCTAGTCCTCATTAGCACATAATAAAGATGGCCAATAGGATGGTTCATGATGGGCCAGTGCTTTGTGGTAGGCAGCGTCATCATAAGCCGCAACCAACTTACCTAACAACAATACCCCTTTTTGTATCAATGTAGCACGCAAAATATATGTTTGGTGTATAAATAATATATAAATCCGAATGACTGGTTTTATACTATTTTGAAATACAGCAATGACAATCTCATTTACTTTAATGTAATGAAACTTACTTCCAGAATTTCATGAAACAATATTTACCACTGCAACATGTGGTGCACTCTGTTTTTGGTCTCTTATCATTTCATTAAATGAAAAACAAAAAAGCTGATGGACACACACTTGACTTCCTGACTCACCAGTAAATGACTGCCTGTAATTTGAAAAGCCCTGCTCTAACTTGAAACCTAGAGTGAAGGTTTGCCTCTAGCTTATGCCTTGAACTGACAGGATGAAGTCAATTGGAAGAACTCATCTATGGCTCAGAGCAGCAGAGTAAAAATGAAGCAAGTATTAAAGATGGTGCAACTGACTAAATTTCCTTAGGGTTTTCTGGACGCTCAGCAGAACTGGCAATCACCATACCTAATGGGGAAAATGCAAAGAGTGGAGACTTCGCCCAAATCTGCTCTGACTCACCACAAGCAATTACTTAATATAGAAGTGATTCAATATTGTTGACTGACAATGTTCTGAATGACAGGTTTTATAAAGCTCTCTCCAAAGTCTTTTTTCAGGATAAAAACAAATCAAGAAAATAAAAGCTTTACATGTAACGCCAGGTTTCTTTGTACAAAGAAGGAAGCCCACAGAGAAGGTTCTGTCTAACAGTTCTTTTCTGGCTTTCTATAAGATCATCGTTAGACCAGATGAGCAGAAATTTTCCATTCTACATAACGTTTTCTGAGAATGAATCTTTTCCAGTGTTATTAATAACTAGTGAAACAGAAGAGATGATAACAGAAGCAGACATATAGCTTATATTCTGATTAGGCTTTTACCTTATTAAAAATGAGGGCTATATAAAGACTTTCACAAAAGCTTGATTATTAAATTTTTTATCAATGAAAGCCAAAAATGCAAGTTCTTATTCAAATACAACCATTATGAGACAAACGCTGATATACACGCAGGGAAGTGCTACACACAGGCTAAAGCAGAAGCACGAATAACACTGCACAGTCTGCTCGCTCGAGCTGGAATCCTGTGCACACATATGACCACCCCACCCCCATTCTTCATGCTACCAATAGCTTTATCTGATGGAACAGTGCTGACAGAACTTGAACTAATGCCAACCTTGCTGATGAGAAACAAGGTGGAACAGTTTGCTGGCTAGAGGGAATGTTTCCTTTTTAGGAAGTAGCAGTAAGATGATACATGGAAACATGGTTGGAATGGACTGTCATAGGTTGCCAATAGAAGAAATGTTTTTTAGTTCTTAGTAAACAAAGGCTCAAAGAAATTCAAATGCATGGCCAATGTGTATATAGGGAAGGTCTCAAACAATAACTGAGCCCCTAAATGTGTGCACAAGTAATTAGGTTGAATTCTACTTGATACAAGAATCAGTTTGGTCTTTTCTACATCAGGCAGATTTTGTAAAAGAACACGAAGAGCTAAGAATGGGACACCTAAACAGCTGAGAGGCTTCACTATCTGCCATGCAGATCCCCAAGGAGATGGAAAAGAAAGCAGAATATGTAGCATATTCTTGGGCTCGCGGCACTAAAAGAATTGAAGAAAGAGTAAATAGAAGCAACCATTTCACGAATAACTTTCTTAAACTCTGCAATGATGTATTAATTTTCACATCTAATCTCATGTTACAAGAGCAGTCACTGTGTCTTCATTGCATAATGACTTAAATGTTGAATATCTTCCATGAGTTTTGCGAATCTCAGCAACTGCTTTATCCATAATGTAATAAGAAATCATGTTCCACTCAAAGAAGCCACAAAATACAGAAGCGCATTTTGAATGTCAAAGGGAATAAATCACTTTTAGGAGAATTTTATAGTTAGATATTGAGAATTAATATATTTATGATGAGATTAAGAAAGGTATTTGCTATATGTATTCTATAATATAATGCACATATGTTTAAGGTATTTGTGATGGCTAATTTTTTTTGCTAGGCTAGGGTGAAGAGTTATTTGGTAAAATAGTAATCTAGACTGTTATGAAGTAGCTATATATGAATAAATCAGTAGCTCTTAAGCACACTACTTTCCTTGATGTGGGTGGGCCTCATTTAATCAGTTGGAGGTCTACAGAGCAAAAATTGTTCTCTTTATGGTGCACTTCACCTTCAGATGTAAGTAGATATCTTGCCAAACTCTCATATACTTCACTTTCTCAATATCATGACCTATGAATTCTGGGACATAAAACTGCAGGAATCTTCTGCCTACTGGCTGATCTTTCGATTTTGGATTTCACAGGCTTCTTCCACAACCCTGAGACAGCTAAGGTTTACTGTCCCAACCTAGCCAATAAACACATGTGGGATTAATCGAAGGGCAGAAAGATAAATGGCATGGTGAGCCTCACCTTTCTCGAGTCTCTTGTTTTCTGATGGTCGGACCAGGGTGCAGCTGCCTTAGCCAGTTCCCTTCTTCAGCTGGCAAGGCTCACTTCCTGCAAGACATCTCTGAGGAGAACCCGGTCCGCTGGTCCAACCATCAGAAAGCAAGAAACCCAAGAACTAGAAAGGCGAGGCTCACCCAGCCATATATCTGCCCACCCTTCAATTTAATCCCACATATGTTTATTGGCCAGGTTGGCACAATAAACCTTAACTATCTCACCCTCAATAACATGAATCAATTCCTTAAAATAAATCTCTCTCTCCATGTTTGCACTGTATATTCTCTTGTATAAGCAAGTTTTCCAGCACATTTTAAAGGCAGTTTTGTGGTAAAATTAATTCGGTGCCTTAGGTGATATTCGGATTGGTTTAACTCGAGTATATACAGTATCTATACATGTGTTTGCATATTATTGTTCTTGGGTGCTACAGAGTTAGTTTCTGATGAATAGCAACCCCATGTGACAAAATAGAACTGATACATAGGATTTTCTAAGCTGTCCTAGTTAGGGAGATGGATTGCCAGGCCTTTCTCCCATGGAGGTGCTATGTGGATTAAACCCATCAACCCTTCATTAGCAGCCAAGTGCTTAACTTGTCAAACCAAGGCTGTGCAAGATGATTGTGCTTATGATTAGGCTAGTGACCATGGAGTTGTGGATTAACTAGGTACAGAGTGTAAAAGGAAGAGAGGTGTCAAGAATGCCTCAGAAGATAATTTGAGACATAATCACCACAAGGTCAGCAGTTTGAAAACACCAGCCACTACATGGGAGCAGGATGAGCCACTCTGTTCCCATAAAGATTTCTAGCCTTGGAAAACTACAGTGGTGATTCTAGTCTGTCCTAGAGAGTTCCTGTGAGCAGCGGGCGACTCAACAGCCATGGGTTTGAGATGTGTTTGCTTTTTGAGTATTAAACACTTCAGGAATTATTTTCATGTAGGTGATCCTTAAATCGATGAGTGAAAGATATGATAAAAGAAGGAAATTAAGTATTAAAAGAGATTAGAAATCAAGTGAAGATGATTCAAGGAGAGAGGGATCAAAAGTGAGACACCACCTTGAAAGGCTAATTAAGGTGAGAGCTAACTCTGAGTGGAGTCTGTTTAAGGGTAACTGGAGAGAGCACGCACAGTCTTTCCAGGGACTGCTTCATTTCAGAAAAGGACGCAGTAGCCAAAGGGCAGCAGATGGATGGCAATGCGAGAACAAGATTTCTTCAGTTCCTTAGGAAAAATACTGCACTTTTGCATGCTCAGGGCAAATTATTAAGCAAAGAGGGACAAGTGACAATTAGGGAGAAAGAAAGAGGTCTTGGCGTGATATCTGCAGGTAGCTGACAAGAGGCAGAACGTGGAGCATACTGGGGTGGCCTAGGAGTATAAACCAGCCCAGCCATTGTTGGCGGGGGCCAGGCAAGCAAGCAGCACAGACACAGGTGAGTAGGCAGTTGTAGTAATAGAATTTCTTTTCTTGTTTAATTAAGAAATCCCCCTCTATATTGTGATTGGCCCAGGTCACATGTTCTTTCTCAGCAGACCATGTTTGGCAAAGAAATATAGAAAGGATTCCCATAAAAAGGAAGGTCCAAGTGGCCTGTGCCTTTCCTTCTTGCTTTAGATGTCCTTGGATAAAGATGCTGAGCTAACATGAGGCAAAAACTAGATTATGACAGAAACTTTGCATACCTAATGTTCACCAGCTAAGATATCTTCCCCACCCCCCCGCTTGTTTGCTCCTAATGTAACCAAAGTACCTGTCATTAGATGAATACTTAATAAATGAAGTACGATGAAGATGGGTCTTGTCTTTTGTAAACTCACACAATATAGGTTGCATCAGCAAATAAAGAGAACACTTCACTTGCACGCTCTAGGTGCTAAAAAGTCATGGTACAGAGTTAAGGGCTACCCTTAATCTCAATGAACTTCAGCTCATATTGTAGTGAAAGTCAACTTGCCACGGTTGGAATGTTAATTATAAAATGTTTTATCCTATATTTTTGGAAACCATCTTCATGTGTGTATTTCCATAATTATAAACAAATACTATGATATAATCTTTTCATGTTTTTATTCAGTAAAACACAAAATGGGCTATGATCTGGAATAACATTTGTTTTACTCATTAACTTCATTTTTTCCCCCTCTTGTCTCCATCTATTTTTTACTTGGGAGTACAATCACACTGATGAAACATTTTACCACAGCTATCATCAGTTTTCATTGAAAAGCATTCAGGATGCCCTGTTTTAAACATTTAAGATTTCAATGTCTGCTTTTTTTCTTTAGGAGAGTGATGTTTCTCTGTTGTGTGCCAGTATGCCTCCGCCCTGCCCCCATTCATCTCAGCACACACCATTATCTTTTTCCTCTGGAATCAGTTTTGGTTACCTGACTACAATGAAGTCCTTTACTAGACACCAGAAGACAAAGTGCTTACAGTCTTTTTACATAAGCACACACGTGGCACTAAGCACAGGCACAAAAGTAAAGCTGTAGGATCCAAACCCTGGGCTAAAATTATATTTATGCTGTTGAAGGCAAAAAAGCATATATTATTTAGTCTACAGTAACATGTAAGTAACAACAAAACAAATATTTGGTCGACGGTGGAAAGCCAATGTTTTCATTACTTGTTACAATATGCAAGCGAAAAACAGGCTGACCAATCAACTTCTAACAGAGAATAACATATGCCTTCATCAATCTTTCAATTCATATAACACTGTGATTCTTATAGATTAATATGCAATGATGGTGGTATTATTTCCAAACATATTTTGTATATGCTTATATAAATTTTCCATTTGTTGTCCATTCATTTAAAATGACTGTAATTTTTCTTAATATAACAAAATATTCACTGCCCTTTAAAATGCTTTCTTCTAGTATGACACACTCAGGATATTAACAAATTTTTAGTAAACTATTTGTCTGCATGTTATAAAAAAAGACACTAGATAATCTGTAAAACAGTTACCATTTGCTGAATGCCTGCTGCTAAGACGTCTGTGCTTGATTATTTTATCGTATCATTTAATATCTTCTAACATATTTATTTATTGGTAATTCTACCTTATAGATAATAAAACTGAGGAATCAAAATGATGTGCACGAGACTACTAGCCCCCAAACAAGAGCCCATAATGAAGCTCAGAGGACATGAGGATACTGCTTGGCTTAAAATCAGGAAAGGCATGTATTAAGGTTCTATTCTTCTACCATCTTCATTCAATCTGCATGCTAAACAAATAGCCTGAGATGGTGGACTATGGGCATACGTCATTTTGTTGTGTTTTGCTTGATTTCTGCAAAGATTATCATTTTGAGAACTCTTGTGATTTTCAATCACCTCATATGTATTCATTTAATGTTTATGCCAGTTATTATTTTTTTCCTGTTTTAGGAATTTGATGTTCTTTCCATCCATTTCCTATTAAGAACACCTGGCAGAAAACATCCTTGTGTGCATAAAAAATAATTTCATTAGGCTTTGTCTTGAAATGGAATTGCTGAGCCTGGCAGTGAATGTTTACCAATTGCTATGTTCTACTCACTATTCTACAAGCTTTATATGCATTATTTAGTTCTCAAAACAATAGGTTGTTGCTGTGCGGTAATATAGAATTAGTTCCCACTCAGAGCAAACCATGTATAGCCACACTGCCCAAGCAGCACCATTCACATAATTATTTTTGTTTCAGCCACCGTATTACTTATCTTGAGGATCTTGCTCTTGCTTGCTAACTCTCTGCTTTACCAAGAGTCCTGTGCTTTTCTAGGAACTAGTCTCCTGACATGTTCAAAGTATGTGAGACAAAGCTTTGCCATTCTCCTTTCTAAGGAACATCCTGGTTGTACTTTTTCCAAGACAAATATTTTCTCCTGGTAGCAGTCCATTGTATATTTAATATTCTTAATCTATACCATAATTCAAAGCACCAATTCTTCTTCAATCTACTCTTTGATTATCAAGTTTTGTATGCATTTGTTGTTATTGTTAGAAGCTACTGAGTTAGTGCCTACTCATTGCAACCATACGCATAAAAGATTGAAACTGCCCTTATAATGCCATTCTCACCACTGTTATGCTTGAGTTCACTATTGTGACAGTCATTGTGTCAATCCATTTATTGAAGGCCTTCCTTTCTCCTCCTGACCCCAACTTCACAAAGCTTGAGTTGAAATCTCACCAACACTATATCGAATGAACATTTTAGCTTTACTTTCAGGATACTTTTAATATTCTTCACCAACATGGCAACCTGAACGCATCAATTCTTATGTACTGTTCCTTTCTCATTTTCTAGGTCTCAAATGCATATAAGGCAACTGAAAAACACCATGGCGTCAGGAAGGCACGCATCAGTCTCAAAGTGATATCTTTGTTCTCTGAAACGGTCTTATGCAACAGATTCAGGTAATCGAATGTCATTTGATTTCTTGACTATGGCTTCCATGCGTTTTACTATGGATCTAAGTAAAATGAAATCCTTAACAACCTCAGTCTTTTCTCATTTATCATGCTGTTGTGTACTGGTCCAGTTCTTAGAATTATTTTTTAACATCGAAGTATAATCCAGACTGTAGACTGCAGTCTTTGATCTTTATCAGTGAGTGCTTCAAATCTTTGTCACTTTTAGTAAGCAGGTTGTGGCATCTGCACATCTCAGGTTGTTAATAAGCCTTTCTCCAATCCATATACCACGTTATTCTTAATGTACACACACATATACCTTGGAGGTATACCTTTAGTTCTAGAGCATCAATGTTTTTATATATAACTAATGTTTATTCATCTGGTAAAACAAATAAGCATGAGCTATAAATAAGAACATGGATATGTTCAAAATCATTGTTTCCCAAAAAATCATATCATTGTGAATGAGGAGAAGTGCTAGTGGAAACCCAAAGCCCATCTGTAGGGAAATGGACAGCCCTTACAGAAAGGTCATGGGGAAGTGACGAGCCAGTCAGGGTGCAGTACAGCACCGATGAAACATACAACTTTCCTCTAGTTCTTTAATGCTTCCTCCTCCCCACTATCATGATCCCAATTCTACCTTACAAATCCAGCTAGACCAGAGGATGCACACCAGTACAGATAAGAACTGGAAACAGAGGGAATCCAGGACAGATAAACCCCTCAGGACCAATAATGAGAGTAGTGATACCAGGAGGGTAAGGGGAATGTGGGGGAGAAAGGGGAAATCGATCACAACGATAAACATATAACTCCCTATGTGGGGGACGGACAATAGAAAAGTAGGTGAAGGGAGACATCGGACAGTTAAGACGTGATAAAATAATAATAATTTATAAATTATCAAGAGCTTGTGAGGGAGGGAGGGGAAAAATAAGGAGCTGATACCAAGGGCTGAAGTAGAAAGAAAATGTTTTGAGAATGATGATGACAACAAATGTACAAATGTGCTTCACACAATGGATGTATGTATGGATTGTGGTAAGAGTTGTACAAGCCCCCAATAAAATGATTTTAAAAAATCATGTTTCATGAAGAAAATATGCAACTGAAAACCAAAATTTTTGAACTGCACATATAAAAAATGGAGATAACATTAAAGATTTCAAAGCTTATTTTACTTACATACAAAATCACCGCTCATGGAAGGTGTTGTTAGTGCCACCAAGTCGGTTCCGACCCACAGCAAGCCTATGCACAACAGAACGACACCCTGCATGGCCAACGGAGTGAAATACTGTACAGCCCTGTGCCATCTTCACAGTGGCTCCACAGCCACTGGTCCGTCTACCTCCTTGAGGGTCTTCCCCTGTTTGTCTTCCCTTCTACTCTATTAAGGATGATGTCCTTCTCCAGGGACTGGTCTCTCCTGACAACACGTCCAAAGTATGTCAAATGAAGTCTTGCCATCTTTGTCTCTAAGGAGCACTTTGGCCTTACTACTTCCCTTTAGCAGTTCATGGTATTTTCAATATTTTCCCCCAGCACCATAATTAAAATACAACAATTCTTCTTTGGTTTTCCTTATTCAATGTCCAGCTTTCACATGAATATGATGCAATGGAAAATACCATGGCTTGGGTCAGGTACACCTTAGCCCTAAAAGTAACATCCTTGTTTTTCAATACTCTAAAGAAGTCTTGTTATGATAGTGGGGTGAAGGAAGCACCAAAGAACTAGAGGAAAGTTTCGTGTGTTTCATCGGTGTTATACTGCACCCTGACTGGCTCATCTCTTCCCTGTGACCCTCAATTCTATCTTACAAATTGGATTAGACCAGAGCACGCACACTGCTACAGATAAGAGCCCCCAACACAGGGAATCCAGGATAGATAAAACCCTCCGGGCCAACAATAAGAGTAGAGATACCAGGAGGATTAGGGGAAGGTGGGGGGCATAAAGGGGGAATCAATCACAAGGATCAACCTAGAACCACCAACCAGGAGGGCAAATAATGGAAAAGTGGGTGTGGGGCGACAGAAGAAGATGTAAGATATGGAAATAATAATCTATAACTTATCAAGGGTTCGTGAGGGAAGGCGGGCAGGGGAGGGAGGAGGAAGAAATGGGGAGCAGATATCAAGGGCTCAAGTGGGTAGAGAACACGGTGAAAATGATGATGGCAGCATATGTGCAAATGCGCTTGATACACTGATGAATGTATGGATTGTGACAAGAGATGTAAGAGAACCCAATAAAAGTATTTAAAAGAAAAGAATAAAAACATAACTTATCAAGGGGCCAGGAGGATGGGGGAAGGGAGGGAAAAGAGGAGCGCTGACACCAAGGGCTCAAATAGGACGTGAATGTTTATAAAATGATGTTGGAAACATTTGTACCAATATGCTTGATGCAACTGATGTATGGAACGTTATAAGCGCTGTAAGAGCCACAAAATGACTGAAAACAAAAGTGTGCAGCAGGTTTACTGAATGTAAACTCTGGCTCTCAGGCCAATGTGTGTCCTTCAGTGCGCACATACAGTTCTGAAGTAGATTTAAAAATTCTAAAGGAATTTTCATATAATGATGATCTCATTTGTTTGTAAAAATATTTATAGCTCTCGATTAATTTTTCAATTTTTGTGAGGGTCAGGAGTGGCTCTTCTGTCTCAAAAGTTTGTCAACCTCTGTTCTAGCCCAATTCTCTACAACTCCAATCAATCAACCTTTTCCTGCAGGCGTCTGGGTAAGAAGGTCAGGAAGACATTGATAAGATTCACCTGTGAGTAACTGCTAAAGGATTCACTGAGTTTGGCATCCTGCCGGGTATAAAATGAGCCATTTTGAAAGCAGGAGAGGGAAATCTCACTTCCAGTAGAATGAACCCTTTGGACCTTGAGATCCCTGCATAGTGGACATCCTTCATCCAGAAAACAGTCGTGACATAGCAGCAACAGTAGAACCAGGAGCCAAAGAAGGAGACAGTGTGGAGTTTTCAACCTACAGTGCAAGTAAAATGGAATGCTTTGGGGCAGGACGCTGGTGTGTGGAGTTGAGTGCCTGTGGGTACCTAATGGAGAGAGCTGGGTTTACTGGACTTGTATGCTTCTGGTTTAAGGCAGCAGTTCACAACCTGTGGGTCATGACCCCTTTGGGGATCAAACAACCCTTTCACAGGAGTCGCCTGATTCATAATCACAAAATTACAGTTATGAAGTAGTAACGAAAATAATTTGATGGTTGGGGGTGGGTGTCAGCACAACATGAGGAACTGTATTAAAGGGTCGTGGCCTTAGGAAGGTTGAGAACCACTGGTTTAAGGCTTAGAGCCGAATAGCATTCCCTTTGGCATTTATGAGCAGCCCTGAAAGAACTTTGTAATATAGTGGCTGACCGACTCCATCCTGCCACTCTGCACCTGAGTTGTAACTTGTAATTCCACCGTAAACCCTCAAGTCCCGAGCCTTGTTTGGGAGTTCTGTATGGACTTTGCACAGCTCAGGATCAAGCTCAGTAGCTGAAAAAGAAGAGACTGTTGATTGAACAAGTCGCACACATCCATTAGTAATTAGGACTTGGAACGAACAAAGTATGAAACTAGGAAAATTGGAAGTCATCATAAATAATATGGAGTCCATACATTATCAATATCCTAGGCATTAGTGAGCTGAAATGGAATGGAATGGATCATTTTGAAATAGATAATCATGTTTTACTACGCAGAAATGACAAGTTCAAGAGAAATGGTATCGTATTGTCAAAAAGAACACTCAAGACCTAATTGATGTACAATGCTGTCTGTGATAGAATAATGTCCAGATACCCACAAGGAAGGCCAGTTAATACAACTATTATTCAAGTTTAAGCTCCAACCCCACTGAAATTAACTATGAAGAAATTGAAGAATCATAACACGCAATAAGGCCATATTGAGAATTATTAGGGAATGGAATGTAAAAGCTGAAAACAAAGAGGAAAGAGTAGCAGTTTAAAAATATGGTGTTGGTGATTGAAAGGAAAGTGGAGAGAGAATGATATAATTCAAGACCAATGACTTCTTCATTGCAAAATGCAACCTTATTTTCAAAATAAATGGCAACTATAACCATGGACCTTACAGATGAAGTACACTGGAGTCAAACTGACTACATCCATGGCAAGAGATGATGACTACATCCATGGCAAGAGATATTGAGTATATCCTATGTCAAAGCAATGCCAGAGGCCAATAGTAAAACCATCAATCATTGGAAGTTCAACTGAAGCAAATTAAAACAGGTCCACGAGAACCTAAACACACTGTGAATATCTCTCTCCCTTGAATTTTGTGATCTTCTCCAGAAAAGAGCTAACACGCTGAGCACTAAAGATCTAAGACTTGATGAGTTATATGGTGACACCAAGGACATCATAATGCCTACAGAGAACCAAAAAGGTCACTAAAAAGACAGCAAAAAGAGTTGCAAATTAATACCAGAAACTCTCTCTGAACATAAAATCACTAACGTGAATGATCACAGTGACGAAGTAAAGGAGCTGAACAGAAAAACTTAAAGGATAACTTGAGGAAAAAACTGACTGCTGTTGAGTCTACCTTGACTCGTAGCAACCCTATAGGATAGAGCAGGGCTGCCCCTTTGTGTTTTCTAGGCCGTCAACTTGACAGGAGCAGAAAGCCTCGTCTTTCTCTCATGAATCAGCTGGTGGTTTTGACTTGCAGACTTTGCAGTTAGCAGCCCAATGCGCAAGCACAGCATAATGGAATGTGTAAACACGTGGAGTTAGAAAGCCCAAAAAGGAAAACCGTGTACAGTATACCTCAGTCTGAAAAAACTGAAGAAAATGACTCATTTCTCAAGGTGTGATACTGAGTGATTTTTATACGGCAAATATGGAACGATGTCGGGGGCAGCAAGGAAAATGGAATGAACACACAGACACATACAGTCACTGTACCAAAAATAATTGATCAGCATTTATCTATTTCCAGAGGCAGAATATGATCCAGATGCAATATTATTGAAGAAAGAAATCCAAGCTGCCCTGAAGGCACTAGTGAAACACAAGGTTCCAGGTATTGATTGGGCCATCACTTGAAATGTTTCAAAACACTGATGCAGCCTTGGAAACACTCACTAGTCTAGGAAAGGAGCTTGGGAAGACAACTGGAAGAGTTCTTTATTTATGACAACAGCATGCAGAAATTATAGAAAAATATCAATATCATACGAAAGTAAAATTCTACAGACCAAAATCCAAACTCATGGCCGTTGAGTCGATACAAACTCACAGTAACCCTATAGGACAGGGTAGAACTGCCCTTGAGAGTATCTGCGACTAAAACTGTTTACAGAAATAGAGAGCCCCATCTTTCTCCCTGGGAGTGGCTGGTGGTCTTAAACTGCTGACCCTGCGGATCGCAGCTCAAATCGCAATCACTACACTACCAGGGCTCCTTAAAATCTGCAGAAGATAATTTAAAAATGGCCAGAGCAGTGCATCATCAGCAAGTTGTCTGAAGTTCAGGCTGTATTCAGAAGAGGGCATGCCATGGCAAGAGGGGTAATGTTGTTGATAAAAGATCTTGGTTAAAAGCAGAGAATCCCGGAAAGATATCTGTCTTTAAAAAAATATATTTCCCAATAGTTTTATTGGCACATAATTTACATATCTTACAAATCAATAGTTCAATTGTTCAATCATATCAAGGATAATTTGTACAATCATCACCACATCAATTTTAGAGCATCTCCACCCTCCTACCAAGGTTACATCGCCTTTGAAATGAGTTGTGCAATCACAATCCATTCTAGTGCTCCCTCCCCCTCATGCCTTCGTTATTTACTCCCCAAATCCCCTTTCCCTCCCTAACACCCACCCACCACTGTCTCCCTGTATCCCCTTGTATCCATTATTATTCTGCATCCACTCCTCCTGTGCTTTACAGCTGGGAGACCCAACAGAAAATAACAAAAAACCAAAATTGCACCAAGGTGGTAGGGATAAAATCATAATAGTATAAAGACAAAAATATGAATAATGCGTAAGAAGGAAAAGACAACCGTCAACATTCAAAAAGCCAGGGAAGAAATTTCGGTCATGGAACAAATAAGAGATACCTGTACCCAGAACCAATTCAGGTCAGTCTACAGCGTGGTCAACTGGCCAAGTATAGAGTTCAATCCAGCGTAATCAAGACTACTATGGTTTTTCTCCCAATAGTAAGGCTGTTTGGGACTCTTGAGTGTTAGTCTGGGTAGATTAGAGAAACAAACTCATTGACACTCATATGTATAGGAGAGAACTTTATACCAAAGAGCAACTGTATATTAAGAAACATCCCAACCCAGTCTTGGTCAAGTCCATAAGTCCAATATTATCCCATATGTCTGATACTAGTCCATAAATCCTCTTTAGACTCACACAGCCATGAAATGATGCCAAACGCAGGAAGATCACAGGCCAGTGGGCGGAAAGTCTTGTAGATCCAGTGGCAGTGGAAGCATCTCAGTGCTGATGTGGGTCTTTATAAGGGCTCTGCAGTGTGTCTCCATGTGGCTTGTCAACAAACAATAGAAATGTGGGTGAAGGAAGCAGTGAATGGTATAAGATATGAAAATAATAATACTTTATAATTTATCAAGGGGTCATGAGGGTAGGAGGGTGAGGGAGGGAGGAGAAAAAAGAGCTAATATCAAGGGCTCAAGTAGAAAGAAAATGTTTTGAAAATGGTGATGGCAACATATGTATAAATGTGCTTGATACAATTGATATCTGGATTGTCATAAGAGCTGTAAGAGCCCCCAATCAAATGATTCATTAAAAAATAATAGGGATTCAGGAATCTTTGTTGTGTTTATGGGGAAACTATATATTGATTAAGAGGCAGTCGTCTGAACAGAACAAGAGAACATGGCATAGTTTAAAATCAGGAAAGGTGAGTATCAACTTTGAATCCTTTCAACATATTTACGTAACATGGGTGCTGAGCAAATAATGCAGGACACTGAGCTCTGTGGGGCAGAGTGTGGCACTGGGCTGGGAGGAAGGCTGCTGAACAAGCTGTGCGAAGCAGACGACACATTTTGCTGGCTGAAAACAAGGACGAGTGTAAACACTAAGACTTTAAACAGTGATGAAGACAAAAGACTGCAGGCTTCAGTATGGATTATAGCTCAGTGTATAGAAAGCAAACATTCTCATCACAAGTGGACCCAGGGACAACAGAAGACTGAGGTTCCAGGGATTTCATCTTACTTGGAACTGCACTCCACACTCCTGCCGGTAGCAGTCAGGAAATCACATGACAGAGCGCATTTGGCAAATCTGCTGAGCAAGATTTTTTAAAATGTTAACATGCAGACATGTCACTTTGGGGAGTCAGGTGTGCCTGGCCTGAGCCATAGTGTTTTCAATGGTCTCACATGCATGTGGAAGCTGGACAATGGATAAAGAAGACTGAAGAAGAATTGATGCCATTGAATTATGTTGTTGGCAACGAATATTGAAAGTGCCATGGTCTGTCAGAAGCACGAAGAACTCTGGGTTAGCGGAAATACAGCTAGAATGTTCACTGGAAGAACAGACAGCCAAACGTCGTCACGCATGCTGTGGAAATGTTATCAGGAGAGACCCATCCCTGGAAATAGACATTATGCACATACCATCAACTAAAAATCAGAAGACCCTCAAGGAGATGGATCGGCACTGTGGTTGCATCAATGGGTTCAACATAACAAGGGTGGGAGGGTGGCACAGGCCCAGACAGTATTTCATTCGTTCTGTTACGTACAGATTCACTATATAAAAGAAGCACTAGAGCAGCGGTTCTCAACCTTTGTAATGCAGCGACCCTTTCATACAGCTCCTGATGTTGTGGTTACCCCAACCATAACATTTTCATTGCTACTTCATAACTGTAATTTTGCTACTGTTAGGAATTGGGTGACCCCTGTGAAAGGGTCCTTCAACCGCCAAAGGTGTCGTGACCCACAGGTTGAGAACTGCTGTGCTAGAAGGTTTCAAGATTTGTTTATGTTCCTATTTCTTTTTCCAGATGAAGATAATATAGTCAGAATATGGTGTCCCAGTGTTTGAAATTACTCTTTATTTTCTGTGGGTGAATGTTACTCAGTAAAATATAGTTTCTCTTTCCTTTGGCACTCATTTTTTCCACCTGCTTGCTGATTTAATTTTTAAAAATAAGTAGACCGTTTCCAAAAAGCCAAAATTATAGAAAAAGGAAGTCAAGGAAGAGCTCCTGTCTCCTCTAGCCCTCTCATGGCATTTCCCACCTTCCTTCCCTTCTACAAAACCAACTGAATGCGCCCTGGTTTCTCTGTATATGCGTGTTGATATCCATATATTATGCATTGTTTTGCACTTAGTTCTGCATTCCCCGCTTACAAAGAACAAACAACACAAATTAAGATTCTGAGAAGACAATTTATGAGGCAGCTCTAGGAAGGAAGCACAAATTAGGACTTCTTCCCTGGCATTGCTGAAGGTTTCCCCTGAGGAATTCCTTTTCAACCTTGTGCCACAGATTTACACAAGGGAGGAAAACTTGTAAATTGGAAAACAGCAAGCTTCTAATTACCTAATAATATACATTTCTGGATATTCATTATTTTTATTTTTTGCCACAATGAGTTAAAAAATTACGGGGGAGCAATGAGAGCCCTTGTTAAGGAGATAATGGCAGAACTTGGAAGAAATCTTGAAGAAGAAAAATGTTACAGCATTAATTTTTAAAGTTAGGGGTGAAACAAGTAAGTGTATGGCAGAGGATAAAAAGTCAGTGATTATGGACAGAATTTTGCAAACAACAAGAGAACAGTAGGCTTATGAAGACGGTGGGAAGGGGGCTGAGGGTGAGCTTTGGAAAGAACCGGGATCGCATTATTCTGAGGAACACAGAGCGGAGAACTGTGTAAACAGAACGTGCGTGGCCGAGAGGAGTACAGAGACGCGCACATTAGCCTTTCCCAAAAGGATAGACAAGGAAATCTGCGAAAGGCAAGGGGAACATTAGAAATGTGAAGACTGGAAACTACTTGGCACAGAGAAGTCAGATGGCGAATGAATAGTACCGAATGAAGACAATAAACAGGATAGCCTCTTAATAGTCTTGGGACATGTCTTTGGTTTTGATAGTTTAATAATGTAAAGCACACTTACCTATATCAGAACTAGTGATGTCACTATTATCTCTCTTGATTTTTCCCTATCTTACCAGAACATTTGCCAGATTTACTAAATGATATAACTGTTATGAAACTTTTGCCATCCTTCCATCATTGAACAATGAACTTTAATAAAGTCCAAAGGACAATATGAAATTGAACTGGAATTTGAATTTCGATAAATACTGTACTTGCTAAATCTGAATTGGAAAAAATATATATACATACACATACATATAAATCTAATATGCATATATCTGGACTTTATTTATACGAGGGTGTCTCAAAAAGTCCATGGAAACAGAGAACCAAAAGACAATGGAATGTGTCCATGAACCGTTTGAAATACTCTCGTTTGTTATATTTACATGTTATTTTATGTAATAACTTTATAAATTATCTAATTAGTTCTATAAACTACTATAGTTAACAAATCAAATAGATTAAAGTTCAATTTTCAAATACCACTTCTATTTTATAGCAAAACTCACCATTCTTTGAGAAGAGTTTTTAAGAATGTCTATTGATCAGTAAAATCAACTAAAAGGGAGCCTACTGCTCATATATAAAGTGGTAGCTAATCCCTGCTCAAAAAAGAAAGTTAAAAAGCTGAAAAGACAATCTTTGGACTAACTCTGTGTTATTTCCTGTCCTTTATTTGAGTCTGTTGGTAGCTGTCATCTAAATACCTGTAATTCATGGAGACCACAGGTTCAAGGAAACATGTAGCATCGTCATGTTAGACTGTGGATCCAACTCTTGTGATTCACTCTTTGCAAACAGACCACCAAGACCTTTCTTTCTAGTCCATCTTAGCTGGAAGCTCTACTGAAACCTGTTGACCAACATAGCAACATGCCTAACTCCCCTGACAGATGGGTCGTGGTTACACATGGGGTGCACTGGCCTGGGTCTTCGACTACTGAACATAAAATATTTTAAGCCTATTTTTAGACGTGTTTTTCTCTTACATGTGTCTTGGGATTCTATACCTGATTCTCTGCTAATTACATTTCGTGTTTGCATGTCATATGAAATCACCACTTATCTGCGAGTGCCGTTATGATGCTGAACACGTTTCAGGAGCGCTCCCAGAAAGTTCCAGGTGAAAGTTTACAAAGAAAATTTACACACAATTTGTCCCGTAATATTGACTATCTCTGCAATGTGTCAGCATTCTTACCATTTCTGCACTATTCCCTGTTTCTGCGCCTCCAATATCCCTTTGTCTCCTTACCTTCTCAACTTTGCTCTTGGGCAAAGGAATACATTGTTTGTGAATAATATTGTTTACTTTGTAGGCCAATCTACTCTTTGGCTAAAAGGTGACTTTCATGAGTGTCTTTAGTTGTAGGTAAAAAGAACATCTAAGGTGACAGGCTCGGGGTTCTGCCAGTAAAGGTGTTATTTTTAAATTTTGTTTTAATTTTAGGAATTTGAATTTTCTTTCAATTCTCTGTATTTTTCTTTCATTCTAACTGAGATTTTCTATTATGTCAGAAGAGTTGTTAGCAGTAGCTGGGCACCACTTAGTTCTTATGGTGCCAGCATAGAGGAGACTGGTTTGTGTGGACCATTCATCTTGTAATTAATGATATCATTAGTATCACACACGAGTAAAATTTTGCTGCAGATAATTTGAAAACACTTAACAGCAGTACATTGATAAGGAACTGCCAGACATTCAAGATGGTTCAAAGTCCAAATGCCTTGTGAGACTGAGTTATTAGTCTTTTTTTTGTAGATATCAAAGTTGATTAGTGGTTACTGGGGTCAGTATACAGAAAGTGGGGGGTGGAGGGTAGTGGGGATGGAAAAACCACATGGATCATGGACTGGTACTCTTGCAAACATATTCTTTTAATTGCTGTCAACAAGGCTTAAACCTGTAAATAATTGAACGGGCAAAAGTTGTGTGATAGGTACACAAGGGGGCTTCAAAAAGTTTTTGGGAGACTTCCATCATTTAAAGATTTACTTGAAGTCATCACTGGGGCTATATCATGTGGATCTGTTTGCTGGCTTGCTCTTCCACCTGCATGGTCTGGCGCAGTGCATTCCTGGAACCTTGGAAGGCTGCGAGGTACTTCGTAAAGTTGGCGAGGGTGGCTTCTGCTTTGTCAATAGTCTGCAGGTCATAGTCAAGCTTCTTGGTAATCGTGGAAGAGCTTATGTCAGGTTGGCCCTTGCTTTGGGCTGAAGAGGTGCAAGGAGTCTTGGGCAGAACACACATCTGGGAGCGCAGGCTACGAAGTGTTCAGGCTGCTGGTTTTTCTCGGGCACCAGGCTCCCCGTGCACAGGAAGCAGAATCGAGTTATTAGTCTTACGGGACATTTAAGTCAATTGGCATAACACAATTCACAAAGAAAGTATTCTAGATTCTAGCTTGTTGAGTAACATCTGGGGTTTTCAAAGCTTGGGAGCAGCCACCTAAGACAGAATTCTTGTTTCTTCCCATTAGGAACAAAGAAAGCGAAGGAAACCAAAGATTCAATGTAGCAATTACTAATTACAAGATGTCTTCCAAATTTCTTGGCACTTCTCATGCTGAACGAAGTGAAGAAATAAAGTGAAGAAATAGCTCGAGCCTTGAGTCGTAGCTTTGAAGGATTCTGTGGGCAAAAAACTAAGCCATGTAGGAAGCTTCAAAACAAGATGGAAGCAATCTCTATACCAAAAAGAAAATCAATTGATGTTCAACCATTTCAGAAGCTCACGTAGGATAAAAATTGATGGGATTAAAGGTAACAGTCCAAGCTTCACTGGGGCATTGGGGAAAAACACAGCTCCAAGAACTGATGGCAAACTTACCAAAATATTTCAATTAACAGATGCAACACTACGCATGTTGACTCATCTGTGCCAAGAAATTAATTTAAAGTTATTCAACGTTAAAAAAAAACACCATTGCCATTGAGTCAATACTGACTCGTTGCCACCCTTATAAGACATGGTAGAACTGCTCCCGTGGGTTTCCCAACCTGTAACTCTTTATAAGAGTACAAAGCCTCATCTTCTCCTAGGAAGCAAGTGGTGGTTTCGAACTTCTGACCTTCTAGATTACAGGCCAATGCATAACCACTAGATCACCACAGCTACTTTCAAAGACACATACACACACACACACACACACACACACACACACACACACGATCAGCTGGGTGACGCTTTCATAGTATGATTTTTTTCTACTAGGCAATCATCTGGCAACTTTCTCTTAGTTGGTACACTCAGTGGTGTCACCTAGCAAGGTTCTCTCTGGTCACAGTTAATTTTTTCGTTAAAAGCAGTTTCACTCAGACCTTGGTTTTTGAGATGGCTGATTTAAGAGAAGAGCTTGCGGCTGTGAAATTTTGTCTCCTGCTTGGAGAAAATGCTCCAATACCTGTTGTGATGTTGACCACAGCTTATAAGTACTATGGGGAAAACATAAGTGTACGAGTGGTTTCATCATTTAAAAATAGGTGAAATGTCAATTGAATACAAACCTCGTTCTGGATTTCTATCAACTTCCCAAACAGATGAAAATGTTGACTCATAGTACATTAGAGTTGGTGCTAACAGGTCAGGATTTTTAATCAGGCTTTCTATTGAGAGGTTCTGAAAAGATGTGTAACAGCGTGTAACAAAAAAAGCCTGTGTTTTGGCAGATGGAGGCCTGGCTTTGCCACCTATGTTAGTTACATAATCTGGTGTCAATTTGGGACTTGAGAGGATTAAGAGTGAAGGGGTGAAGTCTAATCTGTCAATAGGTTCACAGTCAATGAGGCCTCTGTAAGGACATGGCCTTCTGACAATTCTGGGAACTCCTGTATTTCCTCCTTGGGGGCATCATACACCCTTCTCTCTTGACTCACTCCCTTGGAGATGCTCTACTGACAAGACACCTGGAACTATGCTAGTGCCCTCAGGTGGAAAGCCACATGAAGATCCCTGCTAGGCTGAGATGCTTACACTGTCACTGGATCCAAAGACTTTCTAACCCCTGGGCTGTGACAGTCGAGCATTCGGTGTCATGGCATGTGTTTCATGTGTCTGAAGAGGACTTTATAGACTGGTATCAGACATACGGGCTAACATATGATTTATGGGCTTGGACTGGGATGGTTTCTTAATGTACAATTACCCTTTATATAAAACTCTCTTATACACATATGAGTCTCCATGGATTTGTTTCTCTAGTCTACCTGGACTAACACACCACCACAATTCACCTGCTTATGCAGCCATCTCAGTGCGCCAGTTCTTGGCAAAATACAGGACACCTCTCTTGCCCCAAGCACCTGACCTCACTCTCTGCGACTCCCCTCCCCCCACCAAGAATGAAGAGGGACATGAAAGAACAGAGATTTGACAATGTAGAAGAGGTGAAGAAAAAAAATGAGGGAGGTGGTGTCAGCCATCCAAATAGATGAGTTTGAAAAATGTTTCCAAGAATGAAATAGCAGATTTGACAATGTATTAAGTGTAATAGAGAGTATTTTGAAGGAGACAAAGTTGTTTTGTAAAATAAATTTAAATACATAGTGGGGGGTAGGGGTGTGCATTATTTCATTTTAGGGGAGGGGTACCCCTGTATATAGGTCTGACTATGGTTGTAGGTCTCAGTAAAGAGATGAAAGCAGCCAGAGGTGATACTATTATGTTTTTTTTTTTAGAGAAATACTATGTTTAATCCTAAAGAACTGATTTAGACTTATAATTTTACTCTGACCAGTACTTATTTATTTATGGTGACAAATTTACTGGGTCCCTAGGGCAACATGAAGCAACAAAATGTAGTTATTTTGTTCTATATAGTCAGCGGGACACACACAAATACACATTCAAACAAAATCTTTTTATCCTTAAAGGATATAATAATAAAGTTTCAAATTGTATAGCAAAAATATACAGAAACAGCATCATAAAAATAGCTTGTCTGTATGACCTGCATTTCTCCATGGAACTTGAAATCCTTTAACAGACATTATCTCATTGTTTTAAGAACTGTTATGAAACAATCTGACATTTATATAACACCATTCATTCTCAATAATCCCAAAGGGATTTACAAATCCTGGAAGAACGGCTTTGCCCATTTCCAGTGTGCAGCCACGGAAAGATGAGGAAGGGGAGTGAAAGAAGTAGACAGGGCTGTGTTAGGTGCGCCCTGTGGAACACAGCAGTAACATTACACATCCATTTGTGAAAGGGAGGGAAAAGTAATCTTAAACTGAAATCACAAAGAAAAAAGAACAGAAAGATCAAAGCTAAGACTAGATCACACTTATTAGGGAAAAATATTACCACCAACTTGACTTATTTTTACTTTTATATCTTATTAGTATAAAACACAAGTATTTTCAAGATTTAAAAAATGACCACAATTGAATATCTTGTACTTAATCAAGAACACCTATTTTTACAGTGCTTTCTGGGATAAGTAGTGGTCTATTCCCATTAGGATGATAATTTATCATTGAGCTAGTATATCTTTTGGGAGCTACATAATCTTAAAAATGACTCCTTCCCTTCCTCTTTCAGCTAAGACTAGGATGCTGAGAAACAAACATTCAACTAGAAAAATTAAGGGTTTTTATTTGTTTGTTTTTAACGAGTCTCTCCCCCTTCAATGGGAAAAAGAAGAGCTCCGTTTTCCTGAAGTATAGTTGTCATCACTGTAATCACGTCTAGAGAAGACATGGTGCCAGACGTTCTACTGGAATAAAGAAATGTGCTGACTATGCCGCAGTGCTGGCGCATCGTCTCCTTTAGTCCTAATCTACCCGGAGGAGTTCACAGAGGAGGGATGCTAGCCTGGGCGCATCCAGGATGAAAGTAGAGAGAATGTAACGGAAGAGCCGGCCATCTCAAATCATTGCAAACTAACCTCTGACCTTGAAGTCAAGCATTTGTGAGGGGCCATCAGCTTTGGGTGTGGAGCACAGCACACATCTTCCAGAGGAGCGAGAACACACACTTCTGGCTATATAGAGGCTTTGACTATGTCACTATCCCATTCATAGTAAAAAGGGGAGGCCATCTTCATTGACCTATCAGAGGAACCACTTGAGGTCCGAGACTTAGAGGCCACCTTCTAACACAGAACCAACTAGTCAGCACAAAACCACGGCAACGACTACTGTCATCACGACTAATTCCACCACTCCTCACATAAGTCTCACAATGAAGAAACGAGTGTGCCCCTTTTCTAGGCCAGGAAACGGAAGCTAAAAAGGCCATGTGTTGTAAATACATTTTTGTCTGCCTAGCATATTATGATCACTTCTTCTGTTACAACGCTTGTCTTTAAGGGTGGCCCGGCATATGATCAGGCACTTTGTGTCTTAGAAGTTCATTTCTTAAGCGGATAGAGGCAGCTTGAAAAAGAGAAGCAAGGACAAGTTGTTTAATGGTAGACACTTGGAAGAGTTCAAGAGCTCCTGTTTCCATGGTCCTGAAGTTGCTCCTGGGATTTCTCACCTTCCTGAAGCCTGGCTATCACAGCTTTGTTTCATTTTGTGTGCTATGACCAGTATCCTAAGGTTTAAATTGGAGAGAGCTGTGACCAAGAAACCTTAAAAATTATAAGACCATCTGAGGTCATATAGACTCAAACCTAGATTTTTATGACTTCAAAACTTGTGCTCTTAATGTATATAAGTTGTAGTAGTTTAAAATCTGTTCACAATTTTTTTATAGACACTAAAAAGATGAAGGCTAGTTGTCCTCTCTTTGAGTGCCTGCGTGTGGATTAGACTTACTGTCATGTGTGACTTAGGAAAGCAATAAGCACGTGAAGATACTTCTACTTTCTCCTGATTTTCATTCTGGGATTACTTGCTCTAGGGAAAGTAGGATACCATTCCATGCAAATGCTAAAGGGGTTGTACAGAGACACACATGGTGAAGAACTAAGGGCTCTGGCTGGCGCAAAAGGTTTGCCCTTGGCTACTAACCCATACATTGGTGGTTTGAATCCATCGAGCAGAGCTTCAGAAGAAAAGATTGGTGATCTATGAGGGCAGGGCTTCAAAAAGTTCGTTGAAAAATGGAATTAAAATATAAAGAATTTTCCCCACAAACTTTTTGAATCCCTTTATACTTCTCCAAGATCAAATCTATTGAAAATTTTATAGACTGCCTTTCTACTTTGACATATAGAGTTGCTATGGGTCAGAATTGACTCAAAGGCAGTTGGCTTCTTTCTGGGTTTTTGTGTGTGTGTGTGTTTTTTTATCAACAGCTACATGAATGATCTATCTCGGAAACAGACTCTCCAGCTAAATCAAGCCTTGACCAACAATATTTTGCCTATAATTTTTAATCTTTCAGGAAACTTTTACTAATTTATCAAATCACTGTGAGATTTCTTGTTGAAGATGAGTTGTGGTAGTTACATAATTGTGTCAATTTGAGAAGATTATGAGTAAAGGGGTGGAGTCTGGCCTGTCAATCAATATATACCCAATGAGGCCTCTGTGTGGGCATATCCTCCTGAGAATTCTGGGAAACCCTGTATTTCCTCCTTGGAGGCAGGCGACACCACTTTCTCTCTGCTCATTTCCTGGGAGAGATTTCAGCTGACAAGACACATGGAACTACACTAGTGCCCGGAACTGGAAAAGCCACATGGACCTACCCTGATGCAACATGACCTCTGAAGTCGGAGAAGCCATATAGAGACCCCTGCCAGAGCTGAGATGCTTACAACGTCACTGGATCCAAAGACTTTCTACTCACTGGCCTGTGAGTATCCTGTATTTGGTGTCATTGCATGTGTTTTGTGAGTCTGAAGAGGATTTTCTAGATTGGAATCATACATGTGGGCTAATAATGGACTTATGGGCTTGGACTGGACTAGGTTGGGATGCTTTCTTAATGTACAATTACCCTTTATATAAAACTCTCTCTTATATACATGAGTTTCTATGGATTTGTTTTTCTAGTCTACTTGGACTAACACATGAGTGTATCTCAGAAAGATATGCATATAAAAATGTACGATGAATACTATATTACAATGGTATTATGATGAACCAGTCAATTAAGATATGCTAAGGCATAAGTTATGGATTTTACCTTGCAGGCCACACTTCCAACTACTACTCGACTGCTTACTCTTCCCTTCAGAGTGAAATTTCACTCGTCTCTTGAAACACTGTTCAAAGATTTGGACACGTTTTTACTGAACAATGGATTGGTGCCTCTGTTCAATGGCAAAAGATTTGAAGAGAAGCTTGAATATAAAAAATAGCAAATAAAATGATGGATGCTCAACATCAGTACATGATTAGGGAAATGAAAATATAACCACAAAGTAACACAACCCACTATTAGAATGACTATAATTATAAAGAGTGACCATACCCAAGCATTAATGAGGGCACAGAATAACTAGATAGTTCATATACTACTTACAGATTGGTAAATAGTACAATCATTTTGGAAATTTCTTTATAAGTTAAAAAATGCACCAGTTCACATGACCTTGTAATTTCACTTCTAGAAAAAAAAAGTGCTTATGGCTATATAAAAGCTTACATTATATTTAAATAATGGAATACAATTTAAAAAGAAATAAACTACTGTCTTAACAATATTTGGAACAAATACCCAAAATTAGTTATGCCTGAAGGAAGAAATCATGACTGGAAAGGTACATACTCTATATAATTAATTTCAATAAACCTCTATGAAATTAAATTAATTGATGATGACAGAAAATCGTTTACAGGTAGCTAGAAGATGAGAGGGAATTCCAAAGACTGTGATGTTCATTACCTGGATGGTGGGGGTGGTTTCATAAGTGCATAAATACTTCAAAACATATCAAATGTGTATGATAAACCATTAATCAATAAAACTGTTAAATTTTTAATGCACTTCAAATTACTTTTTGTGGGTTCTGTCTCTTCATTGAGCCCCTCTGGTACATCCCACTCTAGTGGCTCTCTAGTCACCGCTCCACTGTTCTGGTTCTCTATTTTCATAGCTTTTATTACTTGCAATTACTGGGTCAATTATTTGTTTATTATTTCTACCCCCTTCCAGAAAAGCAAGAATAACAACAACAATAATCGGAGCGTGAGTTCCCTAATGATCGGGGAAATTTCTGTTTTCTTCAATCAATCCCTATGACTTAATAACATGCCAGGCACAAGCACATTCTCACACATATTTTCCTTCCGTGAGCTCCTTTTCAGGCTATCTAAGCTCTCTCTGTGTTCTTTATTACACTGTGAACTTATGCTCAAAAATATTCGTTTGAATTTCCTTCACTGCTATTCTCTGTCCCCCTTAGCTGATAAATGTCTATTGAATTTGAACAAGAATAAATCTCATTCATTACTATTGGAACTACTTGGGTTTTGCTCCTCCTTTGTGAGTCACCTTTCTGAGGGCAGACACGGCTATGAGTATCTATGGTTCCTACCTTTCAGGCCCTTCCAGCCAATACTCTACTTTCTGCCCTTCCTTCTGTAGCGAGATCTTATTTGTCTTCAAAACACCGCTAAGACCTTTCCCTGCATGAATGGAATACTGCTAATACATTATTTATATTATGTAACTATCTGCTAATTTTCTCCCTGAATTCATTCTCCCCCTTGCCTTTTAGTGACAGAACCAACCCTACAGACTCTCAACTCCACCACTTTTAGCCATGATCTTGGCCATGAACTACAGAATACATTTCTCAGCCTTTCTTACAGCTAGGTTTGATAATGTGACTAAGTTCAGGCAAATGTGATATGTCTGTTCAACATTTGAGCCATCTCCATAATGAAGGAACTTTTGGTCTACTATTTGCTCTTTCTTCTTCCCATCTATAAAAACATACACATTTAAGATCCCAATTCTACTTTACAGATCTGGCTAGACCAGAGGATGTACATTGGTACAGATAGGAACTGGAAACACAGAGAATCCAGGACAGATGACCCCTTCAGGACCATTGGTGAAAAGTGGCAATGCCTAGAGGGGGGAGGGAATGTGGGGTGGAAAAGCGGAACTGATTACAAGAATCTACACATAGCCTCCTCCCTGGGGGATGGACAGTGGAGAAGAGGATGGGGGGAGATGTCGGACAGTGTAACATATGACAAAATAATAATTTATGAATTATGAAGGGTTCATCAGGGAGGGGAAGAAGGAGGAGGGGGAAATTAGCCAATATTAAGGGCTCAAGTAGAAGGCAAATGTATTGCGAATGATGATGGCAACAAATGTACATATGTGCTTGACATAATGGATGGATATATGGATTGTGATGAGAATTGTACGAGCCCCCAATAAAATGATTAAAAAAAACATAGACAAAGACGTGGGCAAGGTCCCATTATGTGGTCAGTGAGAATGTTCTGTTCTATGAGACAAGAGAAACAAAATAAAAGGAACTTGGGCCCTTTAATTACCTGCTAGTTCTCAGGGTTGATCTGAGGAAGATAAATAATCCCTGAATCTTATTAGGCACTGTCTGTCTGTCTCCTTCCACTTACTTCTTCCTAGTGCCCCTCCTCCCTTTTTAAAAAGCAACTTCCTTCCTAGCTAATAAAAGTAACACTACTAATAGAAACTGCTCTTGGGGCATTCTTTGTACTTGGCAATTAGATTTTGTTTTCTCTGGTCTGGAAAGACAGCTCAGAAAGAACAGGTGATAAATGCATAATATGATAAAATCAAATTTTCTGTGTGTAAGAAGTTATAATATTGAGTACTTTCCTTATTATAATCTACTTCTTTCAATTTTTTTCTTTCATACATTTCTGCTTTTTATTATTTTCTTCTCTCTCTTTTTGGCATTTAAAAATATCATTGTTTTATTCTTCTCAGCAAACTGTCTCTAGGAAAGTGGCAACGTTCATAAGTATACATATTGTTATAGCCAGTGATAGTTTACATAGTTAAAATAATAGGAAAACTCTTTGTAAAATTAGGTTCATAAAAGTGTAGAATGTGTGATATAGTTAATACTCTCCCTAAGATTAATATCAGAACATTACTACATAAAATTAAAATACTCATTAACGTCATTTGATTTGAGAAAGCCAGAAATAATTTTATTCAAAGAAATAAGCAATAATGGTAAAAGATGTGATTAAATGTACCATATCTTTCTTAAACCAAACATGCTTTTTGTCCCAGAGAAGGCAATTTTCATTCTTACAATCACAATTTCCTTTGTCCCAAGCAGGGCTCCTGCATTCAAGCCATTATTTGAATAGTTCATCATCAAAAGGTTTTTGAGGCGTTTTCATTTCAGTACGTATGCTGGAAAACTGCCAGCTATCAAGAATTTTGTTAACAATAAATGCAAATTTGTAGTAACTGCCAACCGACACCAACAACCTTCTAGACTCAAGATGAAATGTGAATTCAGTATTGAGGACGGGGTTCTTCAAGCTGGTCAGATCCCGTCTGCTAAATAACACTGTCATAAAACCTAAAGAGGAGACCTTAGTGGGGCCTTCCACCGCGGCGCATTTCCCAGGTGATCGCTCTCGGACTGCAGAGCCCCTCTGCTTCAATCCTTCTTCAGTCGCTTGGCTTTTGCAATATTTTCTTGGCGTTTTTGCTTCTTCTTCTGCTCCTTTTCCCTGGCTTCGATCATCTTGGCCAATTTCCAGGACAGCACAGCACTTGCGAGGAACAGTGGCGTGAGGGCCAGAATCACTGTGGTCAGGAAGCCATAGGGGTCCTTGGCGGCCCACTCCACCACGTACTCAGCCCAGGCCTTGACGTCAAGCATCCCTTACGGTTGAGGAGTCATCTCCAACTTTGTCCTGGGTTTACCAATGAGCAAATCACAATTTCAGATAAGCTTTCATTTTTGTCTTCTATTGTTCTACCATGCACTTTTGGGAGAAGGCTAAAATTCTCCAGACTGGAAGCAGGAAACCTATTTCCTCCTTTTGTTAATTTTCTACTGCCACCTCATTTTCCAGAATGTTTTTGCATGGATAACTATGAAACTCATTTCCTGAAATAGAAGCACCTAAAACTACAATTTTTATTCTATGTAATGAAATGACAGCATTAATATGCTTGGAAATCTATAGCAACTATTTGAAATCAAATGCTAGTAATTCCCAAGAACTAAGTTTTGTCACAAAATGTAATCGCTTTGAAAACAATCCTCTGACAATGTTCTAGCTTACTTCTGAATTAGTATGTGACCACTTTTCCTAAAACTTTCCTAAATGCAGGAAAGGGTCAAGTATTCTGAATGGCTAAATGCCATATTCTCTTTAGAATAGCTTTAGATCAAGCTTATTACTGGCGCAGTCTAAAACTGCTATTCTCAAACTAAATTTTCATGTGTTTATTTTATTAGTTACTTATAAAAAGCATGCTCAAACCTCCTCCCACTTTGATTGATGTGTTTACAAGGTGTGGGTCTATGAATCAGAATGGACTCAATGGCAGTGACTTTGAGCTTTTCTTTGGTATCAACTTTTGTAATCAACATTTTGAAACTATTAAAGATTTGATTGTCCAATATATTTTACAATGTTTCTCAATAAGAAAGGCCAATAAGGACATTATGCTGCTGGAGAATAGTAAATATATATTTATGTAACTATCTGATAATTTCCTCCTTGAATTCATTCTCCCACTTTGCCTTTTAGTGACAGAACCAACCCTGTAGGTAGAGCACACCTTCGACAAAGATGGTGAGGTTGTGCCTCATCTACTTTGGCTATATTTTCAGGAATGACCGCTTACTGGAAAGGAAATCATCCTGCTCGGTAAAGCAGAGAAAAGGCCAGTGTAAAGAATGACCCTCAGTGGCTCCAACAAGGAGCTGAGTCTGAGGAAAAATTATGAGGATGGTACAAGACAGAGCAGTGATTCATACTATTGTATATAAGGTTGATGTTATTTGGAATCTATGGCACCTAATAGCTATTATTTATTTTTATATTAAGGAGCCCTGGTGACATTGCATTATAAGCATTAGATCACTAACTCCAAGGCCCGCAGTTCAAAACCACCAGTTACTCCACAACAGAAAGATGAAACTGTTCTTCTCAAGATTTACAGCCTCAGATAAGCAGTAGAGGGTTGCTAAAATCTACTCAATTGCAATGTTTTTCCCCCTTTTCCTTTCAATTAGTTTGAGAACACTGTTCTACTCTGTCAACTGATTTTTTATTAGTTCTACAAAATTCTCATCTTATCACATTCATTTGGTTTTTGATCACCTTTTGGAACTTATTGCTTTCTCTTCTTAAAGGTCTCTTATCTTTTCAAATTATTTTCTCCATATTTCCAATTTAATCTTTCAGTTTAATATTGTTCTTTTTGTTGTAAATCTATTTAGTTTTAGTGCCAAATGTTACATGTTTAATTTCTGGGAGATATATATATATATATATATAATTTTGGGGATCTAAAGATAGATATAAATCGGGTTGTCCTTTGCATTTTCCAGCCTACAAGGAGTCCTGGTGGTATTGTAAGGCCAAGGGAGATGGTTTAAACCACAGACATCCTTAGGAGAAAGGAGAGCTCCTCTGTCCCTCTCTAGATTGATAGCCTCAGAAACCCTTTGTGGGGCCACTAGGAGGCAGAATCTACTCAATGGCAGTGGGTTTGTTTGGGGCATTTAATATTGAGGGTCTGAATTAAATTGGAAGTTTTTGTGAGTCTGATTCTCCCACCTGTTGTTTCTATTGGCTTTGGATGCCTGAATGATCCACACACACCCCTTTTTTTAAATTTTGAGCATTGGTAATGAAAGTAGGTTCTTTAGAAAGGATTTAAGTTTGCTTGTATCAGACTCCTGAGGGCACTAAGAATAACACCAAACTATTTCACACTAAACTCTTGGCTAAAGGATTACTAGGCCACCCAGGTAGGTTGAATTTACACTTCAAGCTGGTGGGAAGGCTGCCTGCGGCTAGAGTTCCCAGGAGACATTCTGGCCCCAAATATACTGTTTTATAACTGCAGGCAGGTAATTTTCCTTGTAGTGTTCCGGATGGGAGTGACATAATCCCACTTCCAGCTAATTCTCTCAGCCCCTATGGATGACAGGTTTTAACTCCCTAACTACATGAGGTAGTCTTTATTAGAACCTCCTCCTCCTTGGGAGGACATTATGTTTTGTATTTTTTTCTCATGAAAATTGTGAAGTCTTTAAAAAGAATGTTAAAATTCCCCATCTAGCAAAAAGTTCTAAGGGTTAAGGCTGGACTTAGTGTCCCACTTACTTACCTTCTAATAGTTCAAAACTTTACTTATTCCCTGGTTTGACAATTTCTTATTTCCCTCAAGCTCTTAAGAGAATATTAGAAAAATATGTTTGTATTATATCCAAAGCTTTTAGCTGTTTTCAGTGGCATCTGTGTGAACTTCTAACTTACTGTTGCCAGACATTGGTCCTTCCCAATAACATCTAAATTTTGTCATTTGCTCCAAATTACATATTCAATATTTGAAATGATAGAACCTGCATATCATGATATTATGCTCGCTAAAGGACACCAACCCTGTTGAGCTATTTCAGAAACAATTATTCTAGCCAAACCCAAAGAAAGTTTGAATAAATACCATTAAAGTTTTGCATACGAGAGCATCTTACAGTTGGACCAACTGTGATGAATAGAGTAATGGAAAGAACCAGATTGGGAGACAGGCGATGTTGGTTCTGGTCTTAGCACCGATCTGTGTACACTGGGTGGGCAAGACTTTTAGTCGGCCAGACCTTGGTCTTCTCTCTCTATAATGGAGGGTAGATAAGGGGGGCTGGATGCTCTTTGCAGGACAAAAATTCTGTGATGGTTGCTTGCACAGAAAAATGCAGTATAAATGAAGCACACTCAAGATCAGAGTTTCTGATATTCAAAATATTCCTGAAGGCTAGTCTGCTTATTCATCTTAAATAGACTTGAGCATGATGTTTTAAACAAGTTTATATTGTGCTGTAGCCATTTTTTTAGTTCTGAGAACTTCATTATTCCTTTTGTCCTTTTTCACAATTCGAATTCTTTTCTATAGTTACTAATATAACTTATGCAATATCTGATTTCTGTATGAAAAAATGAACATTCAAAAGTGGCGATTGTACCATCTGCCAAGAATATAAGTGAATGTTTTTGAAATATAAGTATTAAAATGTACATATATTGTGGTGATCCAGAAAAAGGAAAAGAACTACTATTACTACTACAGCACAAATTAAATAATAAGGTCTTGACAGCAGTCTAGGATCGTTAACAGCTTCATTCCCAAATGGGAACATTGCTTATAATCAAACATTCAAGGACAGTATTAATTCTCCCTTTGAATCACTATAAAAACTAACAAAACAAAAACCACACACACATTTTATCTTTATAAAGTGAAAACATTTGTAATTGTTTCAAATTTTGCCTCAAATATCGAATAGGATTCTAATGTTTCCTTATAGAGTTGTTAGTGCCCACTTGAGAATTGGAGAGGTGACAAGTTACCAGGCAACATCAATCAAGGTTATTTATTGTTTCACTGAATTTGTTGCACTGATTCATAGCATCCCTTTGCATAACAGAATGAAAACAGTGCTCAGTTCTGTGCCACACTAACAATTGCGTTCCTGCTGGACCCCACTGTTGCAGCCACGGTGTCAATACATCTTGGGAAGGGGCTTTCTTTTTCACTGCATCTCTACGTTACCAAGCACGGTCTCCTTCTCCAGAGACTAGTTTTTCCCGGTCACATGTCAGAGGCGTCTGAGATGGAAGTCTCACTATCTTTGCTTCTAAAGGACATTCTGGCTGTACTTCTTCCAAGACAGATTTGTTTATTCTTTTGGCAGTTCACTGTACTTTCAATATTCTTTTCCAGCATCATAATTCAATGCCAGCATCATAATTCAACTGAATTGATTCTCTTTCAGTCTTCCTTAATCAATGTCCAACTTCACATGCATATGTGATGATTGAAAATATCATAGCTTGTGCTTGACATATCTTAGTTCTCAAAGTAAACTCCTTGCTTTTCACCACTCTAAAGAGGTCTCATGTAGCATTTTTACACAATGCAATGCATCCTTTGATCTCTTGACTGCTGCTTCTACGGGCACTGATGGGATCCAAGCAGCTGAAACCCTTGGGAACTTCAATCTTTGATCCATTTACCATGATGTTACTTATTGGTCAGTTAATTACAGGTATGTGCAATTCTATTGGCAATGGAAATAGAGTCTCTGGTGTCAGTGACTCTGCATCTTATCTTATAAACTGCAGGAGTGAAAAGAGTGGAAACCTTCCATCTTCCAACTACATGTATAGAGTCTTTATATGTATCATCATCTATGAGGGGGTACCCTAAAAAACCTGGACCCCCCGCCCAAAGTCATGTATTTAATTACAAAACAAATTTTCATTAAAAATTTTGTTTAATACATTTGTCAAATCTGTGATTCCATTCTTGGAAACATTTTTCAAACTCATCTGTTTGGATGGCTGACAGCACCCCCCCTTTTTTTCCTTCACCTCTTCTCACTAGTGGGAAAACAAAGAAGTTGCAAGGCGCAAGGTCAGGTGAGTCAGGTGCCTGGGGCAAGAGAGGCGTGCTGATTTTTGCTAAAAACTAGCACACTGAGATGGCTGCATGAGCAGGTGCATTGTTGTGGTGGCAAAACCAGTCTCCCATCTGCCACAGATCAGGCCTTTTTTGTCTCACACTCATTCGCAATCTTTTAAGAACTCTAAATTGAAAAGTTTGATGGATAGCCTGACCTGGTAGAATGAACTCTAAATGTACTACAAGTCCACCTTTTCTCTGCTTGGGAAGTTGACAGATATCCAGAACGAGGTTTGTCATCAACCGACATTTCACCTTTTTGGAAACAAGAAAATCATTTGTACACTTGAATTTTCCCACAGTGCTGTCCTTATCCTTGTCAGCTGTGTTCAACATCGCGACAGTTTCGGCCGCGTTTTTCTCAAGCAGAAAACAAGACTTCACAGTCACACACTGTTCTCTTAAATTGGCCATCACAAACAATGAGATTCAAGAGAAACTGCTTTTATGAAAAAATTCGCTGTGACCAGAGAGAATCTTCCCAGGCAATGCCACTGGGTGCACTAACTCAGAAAGAGTTGCCAGACACTTGCCTAGTGAGGGGTGCGTAATAAGAAAGTGTGGTTCTGTCTAGTGCAATTCTTGTTTCTCTTGGGTGCTCCCTTGCGTATGTGACTCTGCCTGATGCGACAGAGCAGGAGGAAGAAATACCCTCGGGAGGAGGTGTCCATTTTAGTGTTACTGCTCAAATTTACTGGTAATTTTTAAACTGCCAATTAAAAATAAAATAAATAAGAGTTCAATAAAACAATATTTTGGGGGAAATTTAAGTATTGATCTGAAAATAAAAAATTAAAAGTTCAGAAAAAAATTATATCATAAAGTAAATCATGTTATTTTGGCAGAAGGATTATTGGTGACCTTTTTTATCCTTTATACTTTTCTGTATTTCTGTACTTTTGGAAAAAAGACAATTATGGCCAAATATTAATACTTGTCAATTAGCAAACTTGTT
This sequence comes from Tenrec ecaudatus, assembly GCF_050624435.1. Lineage (NCBI taxonomy): Eukaryota > Metazoa > Chordata > Mammalia > Afrosoricida > Tenrecidae > Tenrec > Tenrec ecaudatus. The sequence continues at coordinate 61,694,036 of NC_134531.1, read as the reverse complement.
TTTATCCTGTCAGGAATAACACAGGTAATAATAAGGGGGCAGATACCGATTACTAAATACATAATTAAAGACTTGCCAAATCATCAGGCAGAAAAGATGATAATGCTTATTAGAAAACTATATTAGGGCTGTGGATTGACCCAAAACAACAAAAAAAGATATTTTTGAGAAAGATGGGGATCGGAGCAAAGACCTAAAACCCACCTGTAGAAAATAGGACATCCCCTCACAGAAGGGTCACAAGGAAGGGGTGAGTCAACCAATGCATAGTATAGTGCTGATGAAACACAAAATATTCCTCTAGCTTTTTGAGGCTTCCTCAGTCCCCACTGTCATAACCCCAGGCCTGACTTTTAGTCCTGGTTAGACTGGAGCATGTACACAGGAACACATAAGAGCTCAGTTCACATGGAATCCAGGTCAGAAAAATCCCTCAGATACAGAAATGGGAGTAGTCAGACCACGAGAGTAAGGGAAGATGGGGCAAGGAGGTGAGGGGGGGGGGAAGAGGGGCATTGGCGGAGGAGGGAAAGGAATGCAACGGTCAACACATTAACATCCCTCCCCTTGGGGGGAGACAGTGGTTGATATAAGATATGAAAACCAATAATAATTTATCATTTATCAAGGGGTCAGAGGGTAGGGGGGCGAGGGAGGGGAAAAAAGAGGAGCTGATACTAAGGGCTCAAATAGAAACTAAATGTTTAGAAAATGATGATGGCAACATATGTACAAATATGCTGGATACAATTGATGTATGGAATGTTATAAGAGCCCCCAATAAAATGATTTAAAACCAAAAAAAAACAAAACAAAAAATTGACTGTGGAATGCCAGCAATCCCCTAATACTAGTATATTGGTTCTTAAAAGCAGCAATGGAGGCAATTAGTCACACATTCCATTTACTCCCAATTCTTTTTCTCTTTCTTCCTCTATTGTCTCAGCATAATAGGAGTGCAGTTGTGGAATGCTGGATTGTTGTTTCCAAGTTTTTAAGATCTCAGCACTTTCATAACTGATGAAGAAGAAGAACAAAAACTCTATATTTAAGACAATGGATATGCCATGAAGCCATGATGCTAAACCTCTTAACTAGAGAACTAAATCCCATGAGGTTCTTGGCTGTACAGAGGCAGAACGTGTGCCTCTGTGAACCACCGTGACCTTTGCCAGGGATCAGAACAACTGGATAGGTGTCTGGCTACCATTACTAAATATTGGGATCAGAACAACTGGATAGGTGTCTGGCTACCATTACTAAATATTGGGATCAGAACAACTGGATAGGTGTCTGGCTACCATTACTAAATATTGGGATCAGAACAACTGGATAGGTGTCTGGCTACCATTACTAAATATTGGGATCAGAACAACTGGATAGGTGTCTGGCTACCATTACTAAATATTGGGATCAGAACAACTGGATAGGTGTCTGGCTACCATTACTAAATATTGGGATCAGAACAACTGGATAGGTGTCTGGCTACCATTACTAAATATTGGGATCAGAACAACTGGATAGGTGTCTGGCTACCATTACTAAATATTGGGATCAGAACAACTGGGTAGGTGTCTGGCTACCATTACTAAACATTCTGATCACAAATTATACAGAAGAATCTTGATCAAGGGCAGGGGTGGAGGAGATCAGAATCTCAAGTCCTCAAAGAATCTTGTTATGCTGGAGTCATGGATGAACCTTTGAAACTACTGTTTTACGATAATTTGTAAATCTTACACCAAAAACATCTTCTGATTTTAAAAAAACCCAAACAATAGCTTAGCTTAGTAAAGAATGTCTGCCTTGAGCAATGTGCTCTTAAGATCTATCTATATGGAATCAAATTGACAACAGCACATCAAAAGATTAGACAGGAAGCTTAGGGAGCAGTGAGTTTATGTTACTGGAGGATAAACCATTTGGAATGGTAATATAACTTCAGGACTGTTATCTACTTCACGGAACTATAATATGTAGAGATTGTTGAATTGGTGTATGTTCTGAGGTACTTATTAACAAAGAACAAGAAGAAAAGTGTCAATGAATGAGTCCTAAACAACCATGAAGGAGGTTACAAGATCCGGAATTCAAGATACAATAAAACAGTGGGTCTTTTAGAGTTTTTCTCTGTACCCCAAAATTAAATATGCTCAATAATCTATGGTCCTCACAGTAAAATTCAAGATCTGCTCATGGTGACAAGTGAGAAAGTATGAAATGGACAGACTATCCAAAAGAGAACCAAGTACTTTATGAACTCTCAAATTAATCATTGTTATCTTTTCCATTTTATTAAAAACTTCTTAATCTAATTGTGAGGATATATACATCTTTGCATTTTTTCTACACCTTTAAAACCTTTTCATATTTTTAATACAGATATCACCCCCCCCGCCAAGAAAACACCAGTTAAAAACAGCATGCTTCCTAGAATATTCTGAAAAACAAAAACATACATTTAATAATTTCCACTAAAGAGATTATCCTAGTTCTGAGCCGATGCTTTATTTTTTCAGATCTTCTTAGAAATGAGGTATTTAACATAATTGAGTATTCTAAGTAAGAGTAATGTCTTTAGTTTATGAAAGTGATTAATTTTTAACCACTTAGGTTAGCATCATTGCCCATTAAATAATAAATACCACTTAATATTTTCGTAATGAATACATTCATTACAATGAGCATCAAAAATTTCATCTTTCTAGCAGACAGACTTTGGATCTCTACTCAAGGCCTCCCTTAACACAAGAACACTTTGTCTAATAACCTGGCACTCTTTGAGGATCGCTGCAGACAAAATGGGTGCATTAGCAAATGTGGTAAAGAGAGTGGATGGTGCCCAGCTAGCAAAACAAATAGCATCTGGGGTCTTAAAGGCTTGAAGTTAAACAAGCAGCCACCCAGCAGGGAAGCAAACAAGCACACATGGAAGAAGCACACCAGCCTGTGTGATCATGAGGTGTCAACAGGATCAAGTATCAAAAGATCCAAAACAGACAACTATATTGATGTGAACAAGGGGGTTGGAGTGGAGACTCAAAGCCCATCTGTAGACAATTGGGCACCCTCCCACTGAAGGGTTATAAGGAAGGAATGATTCAATTAACGTGCAGTATAGCACCGGTGAAACACACATCATTCCTCTATTTCAAGAATGCTTCCCGACCCCCACCCAATGACCCAGTTCTACCGTACAAATCTGGTTAGACTGGAGAACACACACTGGTACAGATAAGAGCTCTTGAAGTAGGATTCAGGACAGATAAACCCCTCAGGAACAGTAGTGGGAGTAGCAATATCATGAGGGTAGGGGAATGGTCAGTAAGGGGGAAAATAACAGAAATGTGGGTGAAGGGAGATAATGGGCAGTGTAAGGTTTGAAATAAAAGTAATAATAGAATTGATCCAGGATTCCCAAGGGTAGGAAGGGAAAAAAGATGAGCTTATACTAGGGTCACAAGTAGAAAATGTTTTGGAAATGATGATGGCAACATATGCATGTTTGATACAATTGATATATGGAATGTTATAAGAGTTGAAAGAGCCGCCATATAAAATGATTAAATTTTTTTTCATCTTTCAGTAGTGACATGCTCTCAGCGTTCTTAAGCATAGACACCAAATAGATCTATGATATTCAATTACTACCTATTTGTGTTTCCTTGTCTACTCTCCAGAGGCTGCTGGAAGGAATGTCCCCAGCTGTCCTTACCCTCCTTTTTTTAGCCTATTGGCTATTAAATAATCTTTGCTAAATAGGTGCTAACTAGGTCAACAGGTGAACCCCTGCCCTGGCTTTATTTTTTGCTTATTTTTTCCTATACTATTTTTAAATGATCAAGATAAAGTTCTCATACCATAAAAATCATCCTAGTAAGATATACCTGTCATTACTTTTCATTTTTCATTCTTAAAATGTTTTGATCTTTGAGGCTAGATACTAAGTTTGTTAGCATCATGTCCAAAATAAAAATAAATCCATGGTTAGAGGCTTTCTATGAGCCAAGTAAAATAAACTTTCGTTTTTCCATGTAAAGAATGTTTAAAAATTAGCACACAGATTAAGAGCAGAAATGATGGTAAAAGAAGTCTGATAATATTGCTACACTGCACCCTGACTGGCTCGTCTCCTCCTTGCGACCCTCCTGTAAGAGGATGTCCAGTTGCCTACAGATGGGCTTTGGGTCCCCAATCTGCATCCCCCGTCATTCACAATGATTTGATTAAAGGGCTGTTCTTAAAAAAAAAAAAAAGTCTGATATTTATAGCCTCTAAGAGTGGTGGAGGCAACTCCTGGGCATCTAGAAAAAATTAACTGCTTTAGACAAAAAAATGAAATTTACTCAATAAGGTACAACAGAGACCTAACATTTCAAGAGTGTCTGTTTCTTATATATATATATAAAAAACCAAGATTAAGCTAATTTAACATTATATATTAGATAAATGAGAAGTAGTCAAAAACTATCTACTCTCACAACCTAACAAGCCTGAAGGACTTCCGTTTGGCTTAATTCAGTATTAAAAAGATAGCTTGAAGAAACTTGAAATGGCCCCATGAGACTTGAGAGGTAGGCACTAAGCACCTCAGAATGTGCTTCCTGAAAAGACTTTAAAAGCCTTTTTATTTATAAGCTCGGACATCCCTCCCTGCTCTCCTGGTGCTAGCCCTAGAGCAGTACTGTCTGCTTAGATCGTAGAAAAAAAGATCTGACGCCGTATCTCCCGACAGCTGATTAGAGTCTGTCCAACCTGTATCCTTATGTGACTGGGTTCCGTTTGGTATTGGTTTTGATATGAGGAGGCTTACAGAAACCTGGAAAGGACTTAGAGACATAATTTAACAAAAAAGACTATACAGTTTATTAACGAACTTGAAAGCGCCAACACAGGAAACCAACTCTATGCCCAATGAACTATCAATCTCATTCAGAATTTATCACACCGACAACGAAACAGCCAACTGCACAGACAGATTTACTGTCAAGCTCGAGACGCTGAGGCTGTAAACAGGACTGTCCTGCAGTACATCTCTTTGTGACATAATTGATATATAAAGTAAAACACCACATTCCTTGTTTACCTAAATTGGGATGTTAGAAACTACTGCAGATTCTATACTGAATTAAGAAACTGAACTATTTTGAATTTGAAAGTCAAATTTCAAGCTATAAAGAAATCTGTTAGCTATATGACTGAAAGGACAGGTCTATTCCTTGCCACTATATTTCTTTCATCTTACAAATGTAAATTGACAAATAAAGGGCAAGATTAAATAAGGTTGTGGTAGTTGGATGATTTTATGTCTACTACACAGTCGACTAGGGGTGGACTCAAGCCTGTCCATAAGGGCAGCCTGATGCTGTGTCCTTGGGGATGTGGCCTCCATACAAGCAAAGAATGAGGGGCCTACCCAGTTTCTCTCTCCCCCACCTCATCTTTCTGCTTGCCGACCACCCTGAGGGCATGGATCCACAGGACTCTGCACCCACCAGCCTGTGACCTTCCTGCATTCTGCATCACCGCATGTGTCTCTGTGGGTCTTGAAAGTGACTTTGTGATTAGTATCAGGCTTACAGAATTGAGCTAGACTGGGCCAGGATGCTTTCTTGATATATAATTACTTTTTGAAATCAAGCTCTTTCTTTTATACAAGTGTGAGCATAAGTGGATTTGTTTCTCAAGTCAAGCCTTCCTAACACGCTGTTATATTCATATACAAAGGCAATAATGGTTCAGTGGCAAAATTCTCACTTCCCAGGAAAGAGTCAACATCAATTCCAGATCAATGTACCTTGTGAGCAGTCAACACTGTCAATCAGTGAAGGCTTACATGTTGCTATGAATGCCAAACAGTTTCAGAGAAGCTTTCAGATTAAGGCAGAGTAGGCGGAAAAGCCTGGTGATTTACTTCCTAAAATCAGCCAATGGCAACCGTATGGCTAACAATGAATCATGATGCTGATGATTTCATTCTGTTGTGGGGGCTCTATGGGTAAGAGGCCAACGTGACAGTAGCTGAAAATAATCACATCATATTAATATGACATCTTTCTTTCTAAGAATTGTAATTAAATCTATAATCTAATAATTGTCTTGTGACATGAGGGATAGCAGTCCACATTTATCTTTAAACATATACACTGAGCAACAGATAGGTCCAGATTTTAAAACAGGGCTTTAAACAATTCAACTTGTTCAGTCATGGCTGTTGAAATGAAACCAGAACAGATTCCACTTTTACCCAATTTTTTGAAAAGTGGATGATATGCAGTAATGAGGCCTGGAATGGAAGAAGTGAAGAGGCATAGAGAGAGTGACTAGGAGCACGGAGGTGCTAGACCTGCCAGATGAATTCATAAATCCAGAAAACCCTACTACTGGAGGCTTTTGTTAAAGATGTATAGTCATGCACACCTCCCATTAACAAAACATCATTATAGATACACAGATATGAAAAAAACATGTGAAGAAGTTATTCAGATAATTTGCTTTATGCCATATTTACATGTAGGCAAGTAATCCTGTTTTAATTGCAACTAACACATTTTTAAAACATGTATTTTCAATTTGTAACATTTGGATATGAAACAAAATGGAAATAGTATAGCTATATTCTTATTATACATAAAAATCATTAGGTTTATGTAACACTGCAAATTTATTAAATTAAATTTCCCATTACCCAATTTACTTTTGAAAATAACCCTGAAGGATTGAGATGTAGTCAATTATTTAATCTGGCCCTTTTAGCTGCAATATAAGCCCTTTTGTAATGTATTAGAAATTCTAGCCTCTTTGCCTGTGGTTATAACTTCACTTTTGGAGGAGATTCTCTGTAACAGGATTAACATGGAAAGTGTTCTGAGTTTCTACATTAGTAGAGGATGTGACTTAAGACTTCAGCTTTTATTTCTTTGGGGTATGAGCTGCTGAAAGACAACAACTACACCTCTATCCACACCATTCCTCTGTATGAGGGCCATCTCAGTAGTTCACAGGGAAATTCAGGACCGCTAGAAGAAGAGCTCCAAATGGGATACGCTCAAGATCTCTGTAGTGGAGGTCAAGACCTCTGCCTCCATGGGCCAGGGAGCCAGCCTGCTGCTCTGCACCAGTCTCAGACACTCAGTGCTGCTTTTTAGGCATTCCATTTCATTTTTGACAACTTCCAAATTTCCTAGATTCATGCTTTATAAATTCCAAGTTCCAATTATTAATGGATGTTTGCAGCTGTTTCTTCTCATTTTGAGTCATGCCCCATCAGTAAATGAAGGTGCCGAAAGCTCGCTCCATCCACGTCATTATCGTAGATTCTGCTTTGAGAAGGCAGCTTTTCCTCGGTTATATTTTGAGTGCCTTCTCTGACCTAAGGGACACATCTGGCACTATCTCTGATAATGTTCTGCTTCTTTTTACTAGGATTTCAGAGTCTGGCAAGGTTTTGATGCTATCTATAAGGTTTTCAATACCTAGCTTCTCTAAAGTGGACGGCCTACAACTTCCTTGTAGTCTGTTCTCTGTCTGGAAATACTCTGAAACGTGTTCACTTAGGGCGACCCTGCTGGCATTTGAAACACCAATGACATAGCTTCCAGCACCACAGCAACACACAAACCACCACCGTGTGAAAACCTGACAGTCAAGATGTGGCATGTTGCCTTAGCAGAAAGGCTATTCAGGAATTACTAAAGCATATCGTTGGGCAAATGTAAGAAACCTTCCAAACACCTTAAGTCAATTGGCATAACACAGTTCATTAAGACAAGGACATCCTACTCCGGGGCATAGTGGCTGGAGTCTTAAAAGCTTCCCGTCAGCTATCTAAGGGGCAACAATTGATCTCTCCCCATGCAGAACAAAGAGTAGTGATGAAAATTTTTAGATATATAGAAATAACTAGTCCAAAGCACGAATGGACCATGCAGACATCAATCTCCACAACCTTGGGAGAAAAAGAAGTAAACAGTATCTGGCTGCTTTGTCAAAGTGCACCAAAAAGAACCCCATGAGAAGGTCCTGAATAGTGTCGCAGAAAGACATTTAGCATAACTTAAACTCACAAAAGAGACTATGCTTTCTGACCAACTAGAAAGTGCTGGAAACCCCAAGAGTACAGTCCTTAGTGCCCCTTTGGTTCTGGAACTGAACTCAACCCTGTGCTAGAATCACTTCACATCAAAAAGGCAATATTTACTGAAGAATAAAGTTCAGAGTGTTGGGAAAGGAGTAGGGATGGAAACATGAAACACAGGGAAAAGGTGAAATAAGTAATCGAACATTGATGGGATTGGAATGGATAAGATGAAACAAAATGTTTGAGTTCTTGAATATAAAACTAATGACCTGCTCTGTAAACCTTTGCCTAACTCACAAGAAAAATTTAAACAAATGGTACTTCCTAAGAACTCATATGCATCTGAAATGAATACAGAAGACAGAAGACAATGAATAATGAAGATAGAAGAATGGGTGGACCTGAATTATAGTGCTGATGCAAAAATACAAGAAGAAGTAGAGCCAAAATGCATCTTAGAAGTGAGGCTAATAAGAAATTGTCTCATGTCCTTCGGACAGTTTATTATGAGGGTCTAGTCCCTAGGAAAGGACCTCATGCTCAGTTGAGGGTTAGTGAAAAAGAGTAAGACCTTCAACTAGATAGATTGACACCATGCTGCAACAATAGTCTCAAATCTACTTTAATACTCTTACTCACTGCCATCAAATCAATGCTGATTCACAGTGATCTTACAGTGCGGAGTAGAACTGCCTTTCCCAGTAGCCAAGACTATAACATTTTCCTGGAGTAGAAAGTCCCATCTGTCTTCCACAGAGTACCCGGTGGTTTTGAACTATTGATCTTGCAGATCACAGCCCAATACATAATGACTACATCACCAGGGCTTCTTGGTCTTAAATCTAGCAACAATTTAAGATGACACATTGGAAACGGTTTCATTCTGTAGTACCTAGGGTTGCTATGAGTTGGAATCGGATGGATGGCATCCAGTAACAACATCAATAATAAGTATACATTTTTAGAATATTTCTATTAGAGAGGGCTCAAGCATGAAAACAATTGTGAGGATGGCAAGAACCAGGCAGCATTTCATTCTATTGTACACAGCGTTGTCATCAGTCTGAACCAACTCCATAGCATCCAACAACGTATTAAAGGTATGTGACATGCATCCAAAAAGAAATTAATGTGGAGGACAGATCTAAGAGGGCTTCAAAGTGGAATTATCTTTATTTTTTCCATTTTCCATGAGATTTGTGAAGTCCCCTCATAGATAACATTTTGCTCTACTATTAATTATTAATTAGGCCTGGAAGCACAGTGGATTAAGAGTTGAGTTTTTAATCACATGTCAAGGGGTTCAAGCCCACCAATGCCCTGTGGCTGAAAGATGAGGTTGTCTGCTCCCATAAAAATGTACAGTATTGGAAATCATATGTAAGAGCAATATGAGTTGGAATTGACTGCAGTAAATATTTTATTTGTGATGTTTTTATAAGTTGTCCTAACTAAGCCTATTAGCAAATTTAATATAGATATAGCATATAAAGTTCAAAGATCAAATCATTCAGAATGGTAACATACCCTGATAATCTTGGACTAAAATGAAATGTTTTAGAAAAGGCAGATATGTAGCCATATAGCCTAATCAAGAAACCTTTCCTACATAGAATCAGGAAGGCATTTAGTTTAACTGATGCATGAAGTTACAAAGCCAAGGTCAAATAACATTTTCCAGTTCTTTTCATGTGCGAATCTTACTATGGAAATGCATACGAGAACCTCTGGATCTGTTCCCAGGGTTTGCATTGTTCTAGCCTCAGAATATCCTTTGGCTGGGAAAATAGGCTCTATTCTGGCATACATTCAAGGATGCCTAGAATTCTACTTTATTTCTAAATGATATACAGTGAAAATAGCTCATGACATAATTTTTAACTCAAAAGGAAAAAAGTAAAAATCACGTTATAGTTACTAGAAACTGGACATAAAAATCACATGTTATAGTTACTAGAAACTGTCAATTTCAGATATAATATAATAGTTACTGACATACAGAAATCTTTCATAATAAATGCAATTTATATAAGCAACTCTTCATTTTTAAAAGCTGCAAGTAAGTTTGGAAAAAAAATACAATTTCAAAAAACTGGCCATCGATAATGTCTATTATACATAGATTTAAGAAAGAATCTTTTAATAGTAAATCTTTACACAGTAACTGGATTAATGGTTCCTTAGGGGTATGTCTGGAGCCCTGGTGGTATAGGAGCTATTCATTGGGCTGCAATTTCAATGATCAGCAGTTCGAAACCACCAGCAGCAATGAGGGAGAAAGACTGGGCTTTCTACTCCCATAAACAATTGCAGTCTTGTAAATCTACATGGTCAGTGTTTTAGTTAGCATTGACTGGGGTGGCAGTGAGCTTGGTTTGGTTTTGGAGGCACGCCAGGAGAGGTTGGGGGAAAGTGGGGAGTTAGTGACGATGAGTACAGGAATAAAGAAAATGTCCTAAAACTGATTGTGGTGATGATTGTACAACTCTTTTGACCTGATTGAACAACTGAATTATATGCCAATAAAACTGCTGGAAAGAGCTAATATATATAAGATAATTCCAATTACACTCAGAATAGTTTTAAAGCAGGTCAATTAATGCCAAGATTTTGGTTTCTAAAGATGATTCACCAATCATAAGAATCAATAAGAAGATTAACCAATAAGAAGAACCTTGGAGAAGTGGTTGATTCTAGGGTTGACAAGGTTAAACACAAGATAAGCAGGAGCATCTGTGGTGCTGGAAAATAATGAGAGGTGCTTCAAGAAGGCTGGTGCAAGTCAGAAAAGCACGCAGAGGAATCAGTATGATTGGCTTGTTGAGTCGGGTGCCGCTGGACACTTAATTTGAGGAGTTTGGACTTGTCCTCTGGAGGTGATGTTGAGTGCCTTCATTCTAAGGCTACTGGAGTGGGGTGTCTTTGAGCACTTAATTCATGGAGCTGGGTTGCTGATTCATGGAGTTGGCACTGAAGGCCTTCTAGCTAAGGCTTACAGCAGACTGGCACACCCGGTAGGCATTTACTAGCTCCCTAAAACTTTAAGCCGTGCCCTGATGAACAACTACAATGGATCCTGGGCACTTCTCACATTACAATCTGTTAACTTCCTTAACGAATCATTAATATTGACTGAGTTCTGTTTAGCTATTGCGATGAGTATTAGAACCTAAATTTAAAAAATGATAGCACTGTTTGAGACAACTCATATATCATGGAATTTAATGTTTTAAATACAGGTAAATAAACTAGCAAACTCTGCTTATGACTAATACAGGCCTTAATTGTACAGACTTATTATCTAATTATCTGTTTGCATTCCTCTGACTCCTGTTAGACCATGGACCACATATCTATTATAAATTTCATGCCCCTAGTCTAGCACAGTTCTGCAGACACGAGGTACTCATTAATTATTAGCTAAGAAAAAATGAATAAAGAAACTAAAGTAAAATATCTTATATATTTGAAAATATATACAACATAAACTTCACTGTTTTTCTTTCAAATTTCAATACTACCAACATAGATTTTTCTATTTTGGGCTAAATTTGTCTATATGATATAGTCACATAGCTTATTAATCCTAGGTTTTTCAATTCAGTTTATAATTTATGCCATTACTATGATTTTAAAAATAACTTGCTTCATTCAAATATAAATTTCAGTGTCTTTCAACTCTTTATTAGGTTCTTACCTCTTATTACAATACTTATTAAGAATATGGTGAAAACAAAACCGATAAACTAAGAACTAGGCTCATTAGAGGGCTACATGTATTACTGGTGCCACTTAAAGTAAGAAGAATCCATTCTGCAGTCCAGAGCAGGAAGGCCGATGATCTGTAAAGTCCATAGTCCTGAAAACACTATGGAGCATTTCTAGTCTCTAACACATGGATTAGAATTTAGTTGAGTCAGAATTAAATTGATGGCAATGAGTTTTGTTCCTTATTTGTACATATTTGTGCTATCACATAGTGCTAAGAATATGAATTTCTTAACAACAAATGCTATATTTCGCTTTTTGCTGTAGTATATCTCCAGCGAGTTAACAAAAGCAGGTAGAAAAAAAAACTTTACGCTTCCAAAACCAGGAGAATATAGGAGATATATGGGGAAAGTGAATTTGTGAAGTCAAATTCACTATACAATCGTAGAAGAAATTTTCTATCAGAGTCACTATTATAAAAGAGAGGACACTCAGAGTTTTAAGGTGAAATTCTGAAAACTGAACATTACATTTTAATAGCTGAAATACTTTTATACAGAATTAGGAATTTTTAGGGTAACAATCTTTAAGTTGTTCTAATTTAATTTTTTTAAATTTATAAAAATAAATTTACCAACATCTTCTTAGGTACTCTTCCTAGATTGGTAAGGGAAAAATTCTATCATCACAAAACTAATAAATTCCAGAGAAAGTATTCATGTCTAATTACCACTTATGACTCCATTTACTAAAGGGAGGGAGAAAGGGGAAGAAGTTTTCCTATATAATACAGTGTATTACTATGATCCATTTGTAACCAGCTTTATTCAAAAAATTGTATATTCTGTGTCCTAACATAATAGTAAAAACAAAAACAAAGGAACAAACAAAAACCAAAAGTCAAAGTAAGATATTTAGCACTATTCATACCAATACAAAATGTTTCCATGAGTCTTAAGCCCAGGGCCCCCAATTTTTCTTACATATTTTAAAGAAGATACAATGTACAAACAAACATCCCATGTCAGCACACTTTTTCATCATTGTATGTGCCATGGTGACATTGAAGTTTAGCCTTGGGTCAAATGCTGTTAGCTCTCAGAGAATATGTTTAGGAACAACTATGATCATTATTTAATTGAATTTACTTCCTAGAAGTGGGCATTTAGTTTATTGGTTAAATGTCTAATTGGTTAAATGTCTAAATAAAAGATTAGACAAAACCACAACAGAAATTCAACTCAGGAAGGAGGAAGAAGATGAGAATCAGAGGTAATAAGAGAAAATATAAACTCATAAATGCCCTTACCTTCACTTCTGCTTTCTGCTTGTTTTGCTGCATTTTCTTCTTTTTTTTGTTTTGCCGCTAAGAGTTCCCTCTTTATTTGTCTTGCTTCTTTCCGGAGCTCTTCACTAAAAGGCAAAAACAGTTCCATAATATGTCACACACTGAGAATATTGTTTAACAGAAACAATTTTCTGGTACACTGAACGTTGAAGTAATATATGTCCTTATATATTCAGGTACACTAAATGTTGGAAGTCAACCAAAAAATTAGTGGTTCAAATACATCAGCTACTCAGAGAAAGAACAGTGAGGCAGTTTTGCTTCTGTAAAGATTTACAACTTTGGAAACCCTTTGGAGCAATTCTATTCTGTCCTATGGGGTAGTTAGTGATGTCAGAATCGACTGGAAAGCAATGTTTTTTTTTTGGGGGGCATGGATTAAATGTCTAAAACAAATAGGATTTGTAATACTGTCAAAACTTTAAGATTTTGGTAAACAAAACATTTGTTAGGACTTGTGGAATCCATGACTCTTGGAAGAAAATGCAAGATTTTTGTATCATAATCTAATTTTACAGTTCCCAATCTTAAATGCTGTGGAACCATAGTTCAGCAAATATATTTAAATCTGTTAAAAATAAGAATGAAAGGATGGCAGTTGTAGCGATCATCTTACCAAACTGCACACTTGCTTAAGAGTCCGGGCAGCATCTTTCAGGCCCCCTAAAGTCCAGTTTTTGCTCAAATGGTAAAAGAAATGTCTTAAATATGAAACACTGTCATTAAGCCAATGCTAATTACTTCTTTTTCTTTGGTGGTAGTCTCTAATATGATTTCATCTGAATTTAAAATGTGGTTTATATAACAACATGATTATCTAACAGACAGCTCTGTATCATAGATAGATAGATAGATAGACAGACAGACATATATGTGCATTCTGATAAGTCTTTAATATGCTCTGTGCAATGGAAATCTTCTCTCTCCCCTTTTAAAACCAGTCCAATAAAATAACAGCCTAGGAATTACAGTAGTGTTTACATAGTTAGTGATGGCCAAGAAACTAGCAATTACTCAACAATTTCTGGAGCTTCGAATATTTGTATAGAACCATACTGTACACTGGCACAGAAATCAAGATGAGCAAGGAGAGATGGGAGCCTAGTTTCTTTAAATCAGTCACATCTCTTATTGTTTAACCCTCTCAAGCCCTGTGGTCTAGTATCTCTAAGATAAAAGAGCTGATATTTGCTACCAAAAGTGATTAATCCCCATTAATCTCAATGTCATCATTATCCAAGAGCCCTTTGGGGACAAGTAAGTTAATATTACTAAAATATACAATCAAAATCATATTATAAATGTAAGAGTTATAAAAAGTTACAGATAATTTTATTTCGATTCTATTGGATTTAGGGCTTCAAATCCCATGATATGTTAAAATTACTTTTATCTCTGCTCTCATGTCTAAGTGGTGAATTGCTGAATATTGTCATCTTTGCTGTAGAGGCAAGCAAGTTGAAATAGAGAGAGATTAAGAGATTTTTACATTAGCACCTAAGTCAATAGTGGACTTTAACAAGACACAAACACTAATTAACTATGCAAAAGCTTATACATTCTGCAAAAAAAAAGTACTTTTAGATTTGTATGCTCCGATTTTAGGCACAACATGTTTTTCTACCACAGAGGCTGTCATGAATGACAATGCCAGATTGGCAGTAAGCCTGTAAGTCAGAGCAGTCCTGCCCTGCGGGTGTCCAAGGCCGTAACACACTTTATTACAGATGTCAACGGCCACCGCTCTCGTCCTCAGAGTGGGGCACGGTGCAAACCGCTGCGGCCTTTTGGTTAGATTGTGCTACCAGGGACCCTAAGTCACTATGAAGGAAGAAAGTTGTTATAACTATAGGATGTCTAAATTTTATATGCCTCTCTGTATTACTTAATAAAAGTAGTTTAGAAAGTAAAGTTCAGGGTTTTGGTTTTTGATCATGCCACTTTGGACGGGAGGCTGGCCATTTCAAATGGCAGCGTCAAGCGTCGTGCATAATTTCCCGTCAGTTTGTATTTTTGTCCGGATGCTTTTCTCATTTTCTCCAGTTTCCAGGAATGTGCCTTACGAAAATTTTCTTTTTCTGTTATTTTTGCTTATGGCATGAGAAATAGTATCTGAGTATAAGGGTGGCGACCTTGTCAAGCACTGACCTCTAATATTCACCTTCAAAAAAAAACCCATACACTTGATCAAAATGTGAGTATTTGACAAACTTTTGAAGAAAACTTCCATCTAAGCAAATAAAATAAAGTATGTGTAAGTTTCTTACATCAGGCAGTGAATGATTTTACCCAGGAACCTTATTAAGGAAGCTGTCAGCTAAATGCGAGCCCGCCACAGATCAGTACTTCTTGAAACACAAAGATAGCGCTTGCAGTTAGCTTATGCCTGCTCTTTTCAAACATCTGATAAGAATTCATAACACATGGAAATGATTGCAAAGTGACCAGTACACGCTTCATGGTTTTGAGTCTGCTGCTTTAATCATGAAGAGACTGAATCTGTTTGTAATGAAACAACAGCTTGGTTGTTGATGAAATCATAAAATAGTTGCATTAAGCGGTATTAAGGCTGTAGATGCATGGCACTTTTTTTTTTTTTTAAGCTTATGGCATCATCAACTGCAATAGAGAAGCAGGCTTGCTATTTCATAAAGTACCATACCATGTGGTGTGCCTATGAATTTTGATAATAGGTAAATATGCCCAGCAAATAGGTAACAAAATAAATTTCCCTCTGTCCTATTGATCAAAGCTCTGTCCGAGCTATTACTAACAGCATGACCTTGGATAACCAAGCTAAGGCTTGATTTCCTCATCCTGAAATGGTAGTACAGTTGTTGAAAGAGAGAAACACGATTCCATGGACATTATTTGCTACACTAAACATGGTACTTGACTTTTAGGTACATTACCGCTGACCGTGATTATTAATTATTATTTCAAGTTCCATTACTAACAAACTTATCCTTTCTAATCACAGAGTCAATGACTGAAAAACTGCAACCTTAATCCAATGAAAGAAATTAAAGGTAAGCTTGCCATTTTTCTCACTTTTTAATGAATACATACAAAATACTTTCTGATAACTTCTTGTGTTTAAAGCATGATTTAGACTAAATACCATATGCTATGAAAGTAAGAAATGTAATACATTTTTTTTCTTAATCTAATACACTTTTAAAAAATTAAAAACGATAAATCCCATATTCTAATTCTGGTCTCTAAACTCTTGGGGCATTATAATTTCTTCCTTTTTTCATTACATATAGTCTAGGCGAAGAGGTAATGAATAAATAAGCCAGAAAAGAAATATAGATACTTCCAAATTCAATGCTGGAGGCTAACAAGGCTTACGTTGCTTTGGTCTAAGTCAGCGGTTCTCAAGCTGTGGTTGTGACACCTTTGGGGGTCAAATGACCCTTTCACATGGGGTCGCCCGATTCATAACAGTAGTAAAATGACAGTTATGAAGTAGCAATGAAAATTATTTTACGGTTGGGTCACCAAACCATGAGGAAGTGGTCGGAGCATTAGGAAGGTTGAGAACCACTAGTCTAAGTGAGCCCAGATGGCATTTACCAGAAGACAAAATCTAAACTGAGAGAGTGTTCTGTATGCCCTTTATAATTTGCCACACCAATGCTTAGGAACAGAAAGACTACAGCCTTATTCTTGATCAGTCTAATAAATCCCAGTGACAGACATCCAGCTTTGGGACAACTCCTACTTGCTCTTACATGGTATGTAAATTTCATTGCAGTTCACCTTCATTTGCTGCATGGGTATCTTGTAAATCATGGGAAAACTTTCTAGTCTTTCTTGCACTAAAAACAGGCAAAAATCACTCACAGACACACACACACATACACACACATTGAAGGCTAACGAAGAACCCTACGCATTGTCCGATTTACTAGAAATACAAGTTACAGGCACACTTCAGAATGATCTGTGCATAACTCAGGGACTGCGTGCACTGCAAAGCAGTGTCAAACGTAGGCGCCTAAATGCACCTACCTACAGCCTTTCAGAGGACTTTTTACATCTTTCACATAAAAGGCCACATTAATTTTTAAATAAAAACTTTAGATACCTGAAATAAACTGCCATCAATTTTTGTAAGCCCTCTTTTTAATTTTACTGTTTTTCAAAAGAGAACAAAGGAAGAGTGAAACTTTCAGAAAATCACAAAGTATCTGTGAAAATAGTGAATAACATTGCTGTCCTGTCCACATCAAGTAAGAATTTCAGAACCAAACTCATTTCATCACAAGAATTTGGCTTAGGCAACATTTCACCAAAGCTGAGTGCATTTGCTACAGCAGAAACTCAGTCTTTCGTCATGTGCTTGTTCTACAGCCCGACGCTGCCAACGACATGAACTCAAGAAGGAAAGGAAATAGGGCGCCCACGCTCAGAAAGGCAGCATACCGAAACCCACTGCTATGGAGTCCATTCTGCCCATAGTCACCCTGCATAGGGCAGGGGTAGACTGCGTCATCTTTCTCCCAGAGATTACCTTTGGAGGTTTGAACCAATGATCTGAAAACACACAGAAACACTAGAGGCAAAATACAGAGAGAAAAAAGCAACTATGAAAAAAGAGGTTAAAAGACATGTTAGATAGGATGAGAAAACTGAATATCTGTGTAAATGTAATTATGAGAAGAGCAAGAAGACTGAGATTGTGGCAATATTTAAAGCAATAATGTCTGCAAAACTTTTCAGAGTTGAAGGATACTAGTGTGAGTATTCACACACTAATTTTCATTCAGAGAACTCAATGCATTTACAAGCAAGATAAATAAAAAGAAAATTCACATATCAATACACCATAGTTAAATTGCTGAGGATCAGACACCTAGTGATCTTAAAACACCCAGAATAAATTCAGTAATAAATCATTTAGAACTAAGTTTATTTATTTGTTTATTAGGTGGGAAAGTAGGTTGACGTCTTGTAGAAAAAAAAGGATCATGAGCTTATCAAATATCAATGATGTCTTTCCTTATATCCACTGGCAGAACCTATAATGGCTGGTCTCTTAAACAAGAGAGAATATGGATTAGTTCTAAATACCTATACTATTCAAAGACTGTTAAGTAACATGTCAAAGTTAACTTTTAGATATGTTCCCACTAAAAGATTATGAACCAAGTGTTTAGTCATATTCTGGCATTTTAATTAATGACTTGTAGCTGTACTAAATGTATTGAAAACATTCCTAGTAAACTTGTGGACATAAAAATTTGGAGAGAAAACCCAAGTTTTTAAACCTATTTTATTGTGACCTGGATCAAGAATTTACAGAGCAGATAAGTTTTCTATTCAGGAGTTCCTATATATTTTGTTTTATCATACTGATTGTAATCCCCGCAGTGTAACATCACTTTCCCCAATTCCTTGTTGGGTTCTTGTTTCCATGACCCCTTCTTGTCTGGCCTTTATAAACTTTGTCCTTAGGTAAATGTTGTCCTTTTAGTCTCAAATGGTTGATTCTTTATTCTAAGATGGGCCTATCTCCCCAGTGTTATTATTCTCCTTATCAACTTATTGTTTAGCTGAAAATTGAGGGATGGTTGGGTTTATTTCCAGACTAAAGGTCATACAACTAAAAGCCATACATTCAGAGGTTCCACCAGTCTCTATCTGACCAATAAACCTAATATTTATTTGAATAATTTTGAGTTTTCCCCATATTTTCTCCCAATCTATCCAGAACTTCCAATGCAATCCCTTTCAGGGCAACTAGGAGTGGGAGGCAGGCACCATCTAGTCCTCATGCTTTTCATTAGTCCAATGGACTGTTTCCATATATCTCCAACTTCCTCGTTCTTCTTTCCTCTGGCAAGAGAGACCAATAGTTGCACCTCAAGTGGCCACTCATATGTTTTTAAGATCCCACTCACTACTATCCAAAACAGGAATGCAGACTGTTGTCTCTGTGGACTCTGTTAGGTCAGTTGTCCTTGGTGTCCTCCAGGACTATGGTCCTGGACCCCCAGGCCTACTGACTCATTTTCTCAAGAGATTTGGTTATATCTAAGAAGTTTTCATAATTTTGCACCCAAGTATGATTTAGAGTATAAGCGGCAGGAAGTATGCAAAAGATGGAGTACCTTATAGTTGACAGCACAATCTGAGTCTACTCTGACTTGACTACCAAGAGAGTTTGCGTGCGCTTAAGCTCCATCAAGAGAAGTGCATCACTAGCAGAATGCACGACAGTGAGTGTGACTATTCTTTTCTGCTTAGTACTGCTCCCTGTCTTGAATGGACTTTACACAAGGAAGGACTGAATGAACCAGGAATGCTTTACATGTAAAGGAGAAATCTGAGGGCAATCCTCATAGTCTTTCAATATAAAACCATCGCAAAGAAGAGAAACTGATTCACTTTATATGTATTCAGGGACATAGAAAGATGATTGAGAGGTAAAGTTAATGGGGAGAAGCATTCAGTACAACTAAGGATCTGCTCCATAAATTTGCACCTAAATAATTTTTTTTAAGTTTTAAAAACAAACAAAAATCTACTCTAACTCACATGAGTTTGGCCTGTCAGAATCGACTCAATAGCAACTGTTGTGTTTTTTTCCTTTATGCTTGCAAATCTTTACCAAATATTTTCCAAATATTTTTTCATTTTGCTTTATTTTTCTCTAAGGACATTTATTGATGAAAAACATTCTCCCGGGGCAAAATACTAAGGGTGTGCAACAGAGAAGCCAGGGGAGCAAAGCAATGAAGTCCCCGGGGTATACCAAAAGTAGACTGTGGGGCCAGAGCATGGCACCCCATCAGAATCGACCGGAAAACACTCATAAAGGTCAACAAACAAGACTTAGAACTATTTATAGACTTTTGGTTTTTTGTCACTGGCTTTCTTTTATTGGCTTGTTTTGCTCTGTCTTGTTTTTGTGCTTATTATTGACTCTGCATGCCTATCAAGATAAGATAGGTGGAATAAACAATTTGGAGGAGAAAATAATGGGATCAATGGTTCCAGGGAGGACATGGGAGAGGGGGAGGCAGAGGTGAAGGGAAAGGAAAGGGGTGTCAACCAACCCAGGGACAAGGGAACAACAAGTGATCTAAAATCAATGGCAAGGAGTATATAGGATGCCTGGTAGGGCTTGATCATGGGCAATGTAAGTCAGAAGAATTACTGAAAGCCAAATGAAGGCTGAACATGGTAGTGGTACAAGAGGAAAGTAAACAGAAATAGAGGACGGACTAGGAAGCAAAGGACATTTATAGAGGTCTAAATACAAGCATGTACATATGTAAACATATTTGTATACAATGATAGGAAAATAGATCTATGTACATATATTTACATGTTAAATATTAAGGTAGTAGATGGATATTGGGCCTCTACTCAAGTCCTCCCTCTATGCAACAAATTTCACAGGGAAGTAGCACACTAGCCTGTGTGATCACAAGGTATCTATGGGATCAAGTATCAGGCATCAAAAACCCAGAACAAAAAAATCATTTATCAATGTGAATGTGGGGGAGTGTGGAGTGGAGACCCAAAGTCTATCTGTAGACAATTGGACATCCCCTTCCAAAAGGGCCACAAGGAAGAGATGAGTCAGTCAGGGTATAGCACCAATGAAATATACAACTTTCCTCTAGTTCTTTAATGCTTCCTCCCCACCACTATCCTGACCTCAGTTCCCCTTTACAGATTCAGCTAGACCAGAACATGTACACAGGTACAGATATGAGCTGGAAACACAGAGAATACATGACAGATAACCCCCTGATGACCAATAATGAGAATAGTGATACCAGGAGGGGAAGAGGAAGGTGGGTGGAGAAAGGGGGAACTGATCACAATGATCTACATATAACCCCCCCAGGGGAATGGACAATAGAAAGTGGATGAAAGGAGAGATGGGCCAGTGTAAGACATGAAAAAATACTATAAATTATCAAGGGTTCATGAGGGAGGGAGAGGAAGAGGGGAAATGAGCTGATACCAAGGGCTCAAATAGAAAGAAAACACTTTGAGAATGATGCTGGCAACATATGTACAAATGTACTTGACACAATGCATGGATGGACGGATTGTGATAAGAGCTATACAAAGTCCTAATAAAATGATTTTTTTAAAAAGAAAAGGAAACCCTTTTCATTCATATGCTTTTCTTATTTTCATTATATAGTATTCATATTAATTTTCCATATTGCCATGTAAATATCTTCCCCACCCTTTATTCCGCTCATTGAAATTCAGTTGTTTTATTATATGAAATGTGAACTTTAGATTTTTACAGACAGTTTGGTCTCTGAAATAAGCTCAGAAAAATTCTGTAGATTGATTCTATATATGTAGTTAAAATCTATGTAACTTAAAGAAAATGCATATATATTTTATCATATCAAACAATGTGACATTTCTTCCACCATTAAGTTATCTGAAACTACTTTGTAATTTTTTTCACCCACATAGCGAAATCTGAAATTTAAGTGGCTTATAATATTGGCAAGGGTCCCTGTGTCACCGAGGATTAAGCACCGTGCTCCTGACAGTAAGGTTGGTGGTTCCAGATCCCCAGGCATCCTACAAGCAGCTCTGCAGGAGAAAGGTGGCAGAATCTGCTTCTGTTCATATTTACAGCCAGAAAATACAATAAAAACGAAAACCCCACTGCGATAGTTTATTGTGCCAGCCTGGTCGATAAACACAAGTGGGTTTAACTGACGGGCGGAGAGATAAATGGCGGGGTGAGCCTCGCTTTCTGTCTCTCGCTCTCTAATCATCGGACCAGCGTGCTTGTTCTGTGCCTCAATTTAAAGGGTACACTACCTGTGGGATGCCTAGCCTGTGGACTGTGTCACTGGAAGTTAAGGTCCCTTTAAGCCCACACGATTGGAATGTTCATCTCTGGAGCTGGGGGCCGACAGTTGGTGATCTGCTTTGCTGTTTCCTGCCTGGGTATACATAGCCCAGCTCTCTCTACAGAAGAGGAACTGGCGGACCTCAAGACTTAAAGGACTGCTAGTGTCTCACTGCTTTATAATTTAACTGTTCATTTCTTGTATTATATATCTATCTGTATATAATTAATGGTTCATTTCTTGTGTTATATATCTATCTTTATAAATATATATAATTACTAGCAATCTGGTTTTGTCTCTCTAGAGAACCCTAACACATTTTGGTACCAGGAGTGCTTCTAGAGAAATAATATCATAAATATGGGTTTCCTAAATTGGCTCTGCAACCTGATTAGTCTTAACAGCACTAATAATGCTACTTCAACACCCCAAAGTATGAATGAGTCTGTTACTCTTACTAATCCATGGTGTGAAATAGCAAAGATAATACCTAAAGTAGCACCACTGATAGATGAGATGTGGTTAAAGGAGAGGCTCTGAGTGATCGTATGTTTGATATTTTCCAGGAGTTTTCTAAGGATGACAAGTATAGAGAAACTGGTTGGCTGGTTCTTCTTACAACAGAAAATGTGATTAAGGAGAGGGATGATCTTAGAGCCTCACAAGTGTGCCTCAGGTGCAGGCTAACGGATTTAAAAACTTCCATCTGTGCTACAAAGGAGAGCCTTCTCTCCTCTAGTAAAAGAGCTGACATTGCTGAGAACCAAGTCCAGAGTATCATTATACAAGTGGCTGAATTACAACGGCAGCTGAATCGCAGATCTAGAACAGTGTCTGAAACCCAAGTAAGGGCATTGATTGGGACCCTGAAACATGGGATGGGAACATATGGACTGATGATCCAGAAGAGGAGGACACTGAGCCCTTAGAAACACCTGAGCAGATTAGCCAAACTATTCAAGTTGATATGCCAGGTGGGGCTGCATCAGTAGCATTGCCTGAGAGAGATGCCTTAAAAGATATTGCTGAGAGCACCCAGGAAACACCCTCACAATCCATTATTTCTGCTAGACCTGTTACTAAAATTAAGTCTTAGAAAGCTCCTAAAGGTGACGTTGAGATGATTATCCAAGAAGAAGCCCGCTATACTCATAAAGATCTGCTCGAGTTTTCGAATATGTACAAGCATTACGTATTCCTGGGGAATATCCCTGGGAATGGTTACTAAGGGTGTGGGATGGATACTGGTCCACGAAATGTAATATCAGATCGGTCTGAGTTTATGGATATGGGACCCCTAAGCATAGACTCTTCTTTCAATGTCTCTGTGAGACAAGCTAAAAAAGAATCTAGTTCTTTGGTTGGTTCAATGAAGCATGGACTGCCAGATGGCCTAGATTAGACCAACTTGAAGTACCTGACCTACTTTGGTACACTGTAGAGGAAGGCATCCAAAAGCTTAGAGAAATTGGTAATGTTAGAATGGATCAGGATATTCCCATAGACCCCAAAAGGGGGTGTCCTGAGGACATACCCTTTACCACAACCATAAGGAACAAGTTTGTGAAGTGGGCCCCAGCATCTCTTAAGACTCCTGTAATTGTTATTTTATGTGCTCCACGATTAACAGCCGGCACTGCCCTAAGCAAACTCCAACATTTGCCCACAATGGGACTGATTGGTCCCCGTGATGGTGGAGGGCAGGTGTCAGCACTGAATCAACAGAAACAGGGTAGGCGTGGTTATAATAGACAACAAGTTTTTAATAGTAATTAAAGCAACCTGTCTCGTGTGGAATTATGGCATTAGCTACTTAGCCACAGTGTTCCTAGGAATAAAATAGATGGGAAACCTACTAAATATTTACGGGATCTGTACAAGCGAAAGAATGGTAGATCAGGTGAACAGCAGAATAGACAGTCACGATCGCTCAATCAATTCCCAGACCTGAGTCAGTTTACAGACCCACAACCCCTTGAATGAGGGGGAGACTGGGTCCCTTTGAAGGAGGACCCTGCTACATCACTGAAGGTTTATACTGTTAGTATTTCTTCTAGCAGGTGCCACTCGTAAGTGGACAGCAGCAGCACTACAGCCCCTTTCTGGGATCTCCCTAAAGGACAGTGGTGAAGGGAAATCCTCCCAATGGGCAGAACTTTGAGCAGTGCACCTGGCTGTTCAGTTTGCATATAAGGAAAATAGCTACATGTGAGACTAGATACTGATTTATGGGCTTTGGCTAATGGCTTGGCTGGATGGTCAGGGAATAGGAAGGACCATGATTGGAAAATTGGTGACGAGGTGTGGGGAAGAGGTATGTGGGCAGACTTCTCTGAATGGGTCAAGAGAGTAAAGGTAATTGTATCTCACGCTCAACAAAGGATTACCTCTGAAGAGGAAGACTTTAATAATCAAGTGGATAAGATGACATGTGCTGTAAAGACTGGTCCTCCTCTTTCCTCTGCTACTCCTGTTATCGCCCCATGGGCACATGAACAAAGTGTACAAGGTAACAGGGATGGAGGTTATGCATGGGCACAGCAACATGGACTTCCACTCACCAAGGCTGACTTGGCCACTGCCACTGCTGAGTGCCCCATTTGCCAGCAGCAGACACCAACATTAAGTGCAAGATATGGGACCATTCCTCGGGGAGATCAGCCAGCAACTTGGTAGCAGGTTGATTACATAGGACCATTTCCATCATGGAGGGGACAGCGTTTTGTTCTTACTGGAATAGACACCTACTCTGGATATGGATTTGCCTTCCCTGCACGTGATGCTTCTGCCAAAACTACTATTCGTGGACTTACAGAATGTCTCATCCACCGGCATGGCATCCCACATAGGATTGCTTCAGATCCAGGAACTCACTTCACAGCAAATACAGTGTGGCAATGGGCCCATTCCCATGGAATCCATTGGTTGTATCATGTTCCTCATCATCCTGAAGCTGCCGGCTTGATAGAACGATGGAATGGGCTCCTAAAGACACAATTACGGCGCCAACTAGGAGGCAACAACTTGCGGGGCTGGGGCAATGTTCTCCAGGAAGCTGTATACGCTCTAAACCAGCGGCCAATATATGGTGCTGTGTCTCCAATAGCCAGAATTCATGGGTCCAGGAACCAAGGGATGGAAGCTGGAGTGCCACCACTCACTAGTACTCCTAGTGATCCACTTGCAGCATTTTTGCTTCCTGTCCCAGCAACCCTATGTACCTCAGGCCTGGAGGTCCTGGTCCCAAAGGAAGGAACTCTCCCACCTGGAACACAGCACGGATTCCACTGAACTGGCAACTGAAAATGCCCGCTGGTCACTTTGGGCTTCTCATGCCTTTGGATGAACAGGTCAGGAAGGGTGTCACTGTACTAAGTGGTGTGACTGATCCTGATTACCAAGGAGAAATTGGATTGGTACTACATAATGGAGATAAAGAAGAATATGTCTGGAATCCAGGAGATCCCACAGGCCGACTCTTAGTGTTACCATGCCCTGTTATTAAATGGTAAGTTACAGCAACCCAATCCTGACAGGACTTATAATGACCCAGACCCCTGAGGAATGAAGGTCTGGGTCACCCCATCAGGCAAAAAAAACACAGCCTCTGAGGTGCTTGCTGAGGGCAAAGGTAATACAGAATGAATAGTAGTAGAAGGTAGTTCTACCTATCAATTACGACCATGTGATCAACTGCAAAAGCAAGGTTTGTAATTGTCAATGTATTTTCTTTTTATGCGATTATTGCATATATTTCCTTTGTTCAGGTATGATATATCAGATACAATTTGACTCTGTGTTTTCATTTATATGTATGATAGATGATTGATGATAAGTATAAGTGTGATATCATTAATGTCTGGAAATCATATAAATATATATGGCTAAAGAATTGTGTACATATGCCAGGTTGGCAAGGGGTGGATTGTGATAGTTTATTGTGCCAGCCTGGCCGAAAAACACAAGTGGGATTAACTGAAGGGCGGAGAGATAAATGGCTGGGTGAGCCTCTTTAGTTTGTCTCTGGCTCTTTAATCATTGGACCAGCGGGCGGCTGCCTTGCTCGTCTGTGCCTCAATTTAAAGGGTACACTACCTGTGGGATGCCTAGTCTGTGGACTGTGGTGCTGTAAGTTAAGGTCCCTTTATGCCCACACAATTGGAATGTTCATCTCTGGAGCTGGGGACTGATGGTTGGTGACCTGCCTTGCTGTTTGCTGCCTGGGTATATATAGCCCAACTTTCTCTACAGAAAGGGACTGGCAACTGGAGGCTCTCAAGACTTAAAGGACTGCTAGTGTCTCAGTGCTTTATAATTTAACTGTAATTTCTTATATTATCTATCTATCTGTATATAATTTAGTGGTTCATTTCTTGTGTTATAATATATTACATATATATATATATATATATATATATATAATTATTAGCAATTTGGTTGTCTCTCTCTGGAGAACTCTGTCTAACACACCCAGCCAAAAAAAAAAAATTAAGCCTTAAGAGTAGAACTGTCTTATAGGGTCACTGGGCTTGCCATTTTAGGAAATAAATTGCTATATCTTTGTATTTCATGGTGCCTATGCCAAAAAGAAGTTGTTTTGGGGAAATAACTGTAAACCTTCACACTATATTTTGATAGTTTTTCACTTATCTGAATAGCCATAGTGGTGAGCGATAGAAGAGAGAAGTAGGAGGCTGTGGGGAGAAAATGAAAGTGTTTACAGTTTTTTTTCCCCAACAGTAAACAGTACAGCTCCAATTTTAGAAGAAAGGAAAACAAAACAAAGAAACCTAACTCTTCTTTCTACCTTAACCACATAGCACAAGACAACAGTATAAAAGCATCATGGATCCAACAGACATTAAGCCACAGTGGGGCCTTCAATTTGTGTTGACTTCTGTTAAACAAACAGACAAAAAAAACCCCCCCAAAAAACCACCTCACCAATAATATGGCTTTAAAATTTGCTGCAAGTGAATCCGCAAATTCTCTATTTCTGAAACTCTGGTTGGCTTTTAGCTGAAAACAAGCTGCATCCTCTACTAACTAGATGCAAAAGCTGACTTGTTCAGGCGACGGCTGCAGAAAAGGCCAGCTTTCCCATTCCATAAGTCTCCATAGACTTCACCTCTCTGTGCTTTCCAACTGTGTTACCACTTGGCAGACAAACAGGACTAAAAAACTTGCTCGAACTGTGCTAGACCAATGCTTCAAGAAAATAAGGAAAAGATGTGAGCCAGGAAAAGCACTTTGGAAACTACTTGCACCTAATAAAAACATATTTTTAATTTAGCTAATGTGAAATCTGAAGCAGTTCAGTCCAAATGGAAAAGATGCTTTATTTATATTTGTGTATGTTCTTAATTTAGGCCTGGTTCTTGCCTACTTATGAATAAAAGCTACGATTTTATAGAACATGGTGCACATTTGGCCTTCACACTTTCCTACTGATCTTCATTAACTTACAGGAGATAAGAGGCAAAATTTAATGTTTGGCCTTAATTTTGTGAATAAACTAAAATTTTATTTTATGAAGTGAGTTCATTACAGAATTATAATCAAATACATCTATGAAACTAGAGAAGCTGGATTATATGAGGAATGTGGCATCAGAATCGGTGGAAGGCTTATTTATAGCCTGCGATATGCAGATAACACAGCCGTGTTTGCTGACAGTGAGGAGGACTTGAAGGTCTCCCAGATGAAGATCAAGGACTGCAGCCTTCAGTGTGAAATACCACTCGATCTCGAGACCCCAATCCTCACAATTTGACAAATAAGAAACAGCATGATAAAAGGAGAAAGGATTGAAGTTGTCAAGGATGTTGTCTTGCTTGGATCTGCAGTCGATACTTAGGGAAGCAAGTCAGGAGATCAAACAATGCATTGCAGAAGACCTCTTCAGAGTATTGAAAAACAAGGATGTTACTTTGAGGCTTAAGGCTTAAATAACCCAGGCCATGTTTTCAATTACCTTATATGCATGTGAAAACTGGACATTGAATAAGGAAGACTGAAGAAGAAATGTGTTTGAATGGTGGTGCTGGCAACACATATTGAAAGTATCATGGACTGCCAAAAGGACAAACAAATATGTCATGGAAGAAATACAACCAGGGTGATTCTTTGAGTCAAGGATGGCCAGACTTAGTCTTACATACTTTGGACATATTGCAGGAGAGCCGAGTCATTGGAGAAGGACATCGTGCTTGGTAAAGTAGAAGGGCAACGAAAGAGAGGTAAGCCCTCAATGAGATGGATGGACCCACTGCTGCAACAATGGACTCAGGCATAAAAACAAATGCCCGTATGGCCCAGGCTTGGGCAGTGTGTCATTCTTTTGTGTACAGTGTCCTATGGGTTGAGCTGATAGCTCAGCCTCCATGACCTTTCAGCCAGAAGAACTGGATTGCTGCCCAGCTGAATGTCAAATGCTGTGAAAGGGATCACAGCAGAATGTCTTAGTGGGGAAAATGTGGAACAAAACTCAGAATCAAAAAGTCAAGACTCTTTGTTCTGACATAGACTGGTGGATCTCGGGGACTATGGTCTTATTCACTCTTGAAGCCTAGAACTGAACTTGTGGCATGGCTCAACTTTCAGTCAAAAATAGACAGGCCTAGCCTATACGGTGAACAATAACACCAGTGAAGAATATATCCCTCAGAACAATCAGTCATACAAGATCAAAAACGCTGCATTTGCCCAGGTTTAAACTCGGAAATAGGAAGGGATAAAAGATAAATGGAAAAAGCAAACCCAGAGACAAAGTGGGAAGAGTGCAATTAAGTTGTGAGGATTGCAGTAATTTGTCACATAACAAAAATGTATAAGAAGTGATGAATGGAAAAACAAATTGCTCAATAAAATGTCACCCAAATCATAATAAAATCTTTAAAAAAAAAATGAAACGCAAAATAACCAGAGAGACAGCTCTGGAAAACACTTGATCTAATCGACACATATAGAATACTGCAATCAACAATGGCAAACTACTTATTCAAAATACTGAAACAGGTTAACTAATAATCAGGTGGCAAATCAAGAAGGAATTTTTTTTGTTTTATGTTTGATACTCAAGAAAGTAATATAGTTAGAACTACACATGGCCAGTTTGATCTTTTTCTGTTGCCCAAAGTGTTTCAAGTACAGTGCTGATAAGCAGACTCACATATCTTATTGCATATAATCTTCACAATCAACATTCAATCTTCACATTCATAATATTTTTGTATGTGGAGAATTGGACATAATCAATGATATATGGAAAGATAATGAAGCAAGAACCAGCAAGGCAAATGAAGGAAAACTTCTACTTACATAGTGGAGGATGTGTACCAAACTGAAATGATAAAAAATAAATGGAGGATGGAGTGGGGTGTGGTATATTTCACACATACTAAAACCACAGCACCAAACAAAAGAGTTTGGACATCAGAGCTGTAAGACAATTTAAGAAAACAATGAGGACTAATAGAAAAAAAATCTCTGCCCCACAAGTTTCTCATTCTGTATGTGTCTTAACAATGGAGAATTTCCAGTTTTACAAATTCCTAGGGAAAGTGAGGCTGCCAGTATAGGGACCAAAGTTTGAAAGCAACACTGCATATGTAAATATGAAACGCTATTAATATTATCTTGTCCTTGAAAATAATCTAGGCTAAGCAATGAAACTCCCTTTAAGAGCTACAGACTTGGAAACCAAAGGGGTGATTCTGCCCTACACGACTGGGTTGCTCTGATTAGGAATGGGCTTGGTGGGTTTGGAAACATGGAACAGATTCACTTACTGACAGTCCCCAGGTTCAGAAAACAAAATTCACTGCCATAGAGTCATTGTCAACTTATAGGGACTCTATGTAGGGCAGAGTAGAACTGCCCCCACAGGTTTCCAAGTCTGTAATTGTTTCTCAGATAGTAAGCCTCATCTTTCTCTCAGGGAGTAAATAGTGGCTCCAAACTGCCAAACTTTCAGTTGGCAGCCCAACTCATAACTACTATGCCACCGAAGCTCCTTCATTTCTATATTAAGAGCCTTCAATTTATTGGGTAACCCCTACTTGCTTTGTCATGTCATGTAAATGGATATTCATTTTGAAATGATGGGACCAACTCTCACTCAAAATAAAGTCTTCATCCCAATTACCTTCATTTGCTGTTAGTGCAGATTTGAAATCTTTGAAAATGCTTTGCTTTCATTCTTTTTTTTGCACTAGAGTCAAGCTAAATAAGTACCACAGGCACCCGGTCAGATTTACCTACGAATTCGTAAAGATACATTAACAGATTTCATTTGTATCACAGGGACTGCAAATACTTTTCATTTGATCAAACTTCAGTATTTGCAGTTGGAAATGCTAAAAACTTAGGAGGCAACTCCAAAATCATGGGTAAATTTTAAAAAGCTTGGCTTTTAAATAAGCTCACTAATAAACAAACACACGTATTTTACAAGGGTTGGTAGAACACAGGTGCCCTTTTACAAGCACCATGCTTGTTCATTGTTGCAGGTACCAAAGAGAGTCTACAGAAAATAACTTTTCTAATATGTGGCTTAGAGGGGTAGTATGGAATACCGCTACCCATTTGTGCTGCTGTGATGCCAGGATCTATGTCACCAGGGACACTCATGAGAGGAACATTTCAGTGGATCTTTACAATTAAAAACACTTGCAAGGAATGCCTGGTAATCTACTTCCAAAATACCTTGTTATTGGATTCCATTAAGCTGGCTCCCACTCATAGTGAACACATGCACAATACAAGAAAACACTGCCTAGTCCTGTGCCATTCTCACCATACTTATGTGTGAGCACTGCTACAGTCAATGGATCAGTCCTCGGGGCCTTCCTCTTTTTCGCTGCACCTCTGCTTTACCAGGCATGAAGCCCTTTTCCAAGGACGGTTCTCTCCGGATATCATGCCATCCTTGCCCGAGGAACATTCTGACTGTACTTCTTCCCAGACAGATCGGCTTGATCTGTAGGCAGTGCATGGCATTTTCAATATGCACAATTCAAATGCAATGATTCTCTTTCGGGCTCCCTTATTCAATGTGAAACTTTCACACGCATATGAGATGATGAAAACTAACAAATAGCTCTTCTCATTTTAAACCCACGCAGAGTTCCTTGTTCTGCTCAAATGATGGCCTCTTGGCCAATGGATAGGTCTTGCATGAGGTACAATTTAGTATTCTGAAATTCACATTCTTCTCAATTCAATTCATAGTTTATTGTGATTCATACCTTTGCATAGTCAGTAAAACACATGCAAACAATTTTCTGGTATGCTCTGTTTTCAGCCAAGACCCACCTGATGTCACCAGAGATAGCCCTTATTCTTCATATTTTTAAGTCATTTATTAGGGGCTCTTACAACTCTTATAACAATCATACATCAATTGTATCAAGCCTATTTATACATATGTTACCATCATTATTTTCTAGATATTTACTTTCTATTGAGCCCTTGATATCAACTCGTTTTTCCCTCCCTCCCCACCCCTTGACAAATTATAAATTATTATTATTTTCATTATTTACACCATACATCCTCTTTTAAATCCAGCTCGAATTTGTCAGCGCCCTCTTAAAGTACTGCTGAAAGGACTGTTAATAAATTTCAGCAAAATTTGTGAGTGTGTGTGTGTGTGTGTATAAGAAAGATATCTATATACAAGAGCAATTGAACATTGAGAAAATATCCCAGCCCAGTCCAGATCAAGTCCATAAATCCGATATTAGCCATATATCCGTTACCAATCTATAAAGTCCTCTTCAGACTCACAAAACATGTGCAATGATGCCAAATGTAGAGGATAAAAGGCCCACGGGTAGAAAGTCTTTGGATCCAGTGGCATTGGAAACATTTCAGCAGTTTTTGTATGTGATCTTAATGATACTACTTTATAATTTCCATATTCTTTTGGGTAACCTATCTTTGGGATCTGACAGTGCTTCAATTCTGTCCATAGGTTTTCACTGGCTAATTCCTCAGAGTAGACAGCCCATTCCTTCTTTGTAATCTGTTCTTCAACTGGAAGCTCTGCTGAAACCTGTTCATTTTAGATAACCATGCTGGTATATGGAATACCGATGACGTAGCTCCCAGCATCATGCAACACAAAAGAAACCAAAGTGCAACAAACTGACAGACAAGAGGTATAAATATTCTATAGGCAAAAAAAATGAGCGATGCACGAAGCATCAAAAGAAGATGCAAAGAGTAGACTGAAATACGGTACCAAAAAGTAGTCAGCATGCAGCCACCTCAGAAGGCAGCATATGAGCAAGATTTGTGGCTGCACTGAAGAAGAAGAAGTTCAAGCTGCACTGAAAGCATTAGCCAAAGACAAGACTACAATACCAACTGCACACCAACTGGTGCACACCAACTGAAATGTTTCAACAAGCTGATGAAGCACAGGAAACACGTACTAGGCTGTGCCAGAAAAAAGCTACCTGACCTGTTGACTGGGGAAAAAAAATCCATATTTGTACTCATTCCAAAGAAAGGTAACCCAACAGAAGGCTCAAATTATAGAACAATATCAGACATAACATGCAATTAAAATTTTTAGCAGTACAGTAACAGAGAGCTGTGAAAGGGTTAGGCTGGATTCACCAGAGATCGTGGAACAAGAGATATCATTGCTGACGTCAGATAGATCTTAGCTGAAAGCAGAAAATACTAGAAAGAGATTTACTGTGTTTTATTGATTCTGCTAGGAAATTTGATTGTGTAGACTCTAACAAACTACACATAGCCTTGAGAAGAATGAGAATCCCAGAACACTATCTTGTGCTCATGCAGAGTCTGTACATGAATTAAATGGCAGTTGTACAAACAGAACAAGCATGCATGCTGCATGCTTTAAAACCAGAAAAGATGTGCGCCAAAGGTACATCCTCTGACCTTACTTATTCAATCTGCAAGCTGAGCAAATCGTCAGAGAAGCTGAATTACACAAAGAAGAATGTGGCATCAGGAGTGGGATATGAAGATAAGACAATCTTGTTTGCTGAAAGTGATGTAGCACTTGCTGATAAAGATCAAAGATTGCAGTCTTCAGTATGGATTTACAACATAATGTCAAGAAGACCCAAATCCTGACAAAGGGAACATATAACATCATGATAAACATAGAAAAGATTGAAGTTGTTAAGGATTTCACATTGCTTGTTCCACAGGAACTATTCACGGAAGCAAAAGTCATGAGATAAAATGACGATTGTATTGAATAAATATACTGTACATGATAGCTTGAAAGTGCTGAAAGCCAAAAGGTTACTTTGAACACTAAGGTATACTTGACCCAAGCCACAGTGTTTTCAATCACTTCATACGAATGTGAACGTTAGCTATTAAATAAGGCGCACAAAGAATCAACGCATTGAATTAGGATGCTGGCAAAAAATATTTAAAGTACCACAGGCTGCTTATAGAACAAACAATTCTGTCTCTAAATACAGTCAAATGTTCCTTAGAAGTAGGATGGCTGGCTCGTCTCCTAACCGAGACCCTTCAGTAAGTGGATGTCCAGTGGCCTACAAATTGGCTTTGGGTCTCCACTTGGCACTCCCCACGTCATTCACAATATGATTTTTTGTTCTGATGATGCCTTATACCTGATCTTTTTGACACCTCATGATCACACAGGCTGGTGTGCTTCTTCCATGTTGGCTTTGTTGCTTCTGAGCTAGATGGCTGCTTGTTTACGTTCAAACCTTTAAGACCCCAGGTGCTGTATCTTTTGATAGCTGGACACTATCAGCTTTCTTCATCACATTTGTTTATGCACCCATTTGTCTTCAGTGATCATATTGGGGAGGTGAACACACAATGATATGATTTTTTGTTCTTTGGTGCCTGCTAACTGATCCCTTCAGCACCCCATTATCACGCAGGCTGGTGTGCTTCTTCCATGTGGGCTTTGTTGCCTCTGAGCTAGATGGTCACTTGTTTACCTTCAAGCCTTTAAGATACCAGATGCTACATCTTTTGATAGCCAGGCACCATTAGCTTTCTTCACCACATTTGCTTATTCACCCGCTTTGTCTTCAGCGATTGTGTCGGGATGTGATGTAGCAATGATGAAACACAACTTTCCTCTAGTTCCTGAATGCTTTCTCCCCACCTCCCCCACTATCATGATCTGAATGCTACCACGAAAGTCTGGCTAGATCAGAGAATGGACCCTGGTACAGATAGCAACTGGAAACACAGAAATCCAGAGCGGAAAATCCCTTCAGGACCAGTGGTAAGAGTGGTGATACTGGTAGGGTGGGTTGGAAAGGGGAAACCGATTACAAACCTCCTCCCTTGGGGATGGACAACAGAAAAGTGGTTGAAGGGAGACGTCGGACAGTGTAAGATATGACAAAATAATAATTTATAAATTATCAAGAGTTCATAAGGGAGGGAGGAATGGGGAGAGGGGAAGAATGAGGAGCTGATGCCAGGGGTTTAGGTAGAGAACAAATGTTTTGAGAGTGATGAGAGCAATGTAAATCAAATGTGCTTTACACAATTGATGTATGCATGGATTGTGATAAGAGTTGTATGAGCCCCTAATAAAATGATTAAAAATAAATAAAATTAAAAAAAACCAGCAAGGGTGGCAAGATTCTGACTCAAGTACTTTGGACAGGTTACCAGGAGAGACCAATCCCTGGAGAAGGACATCATATTTGGTAGAGAGGCAGCGAAAAACAATCAGGTCCTTGACAAGATGTACTGACATAGTGGCTGCAACAATGGGCTCACAAACATAAAACCAATGGTGCAGCTGGAACAAGACAGTGTAGTACTTTATTCTCTTATACACAGGGTCACCAAGAGTTGGAATTGACTCAATGGTACCTAACAACAATAAAAAGCATCTCACACCTTTCTATTTGTAAATTCTATGTGAAAATATTATAAACTTTAGAACAAACAAAAAATATATGGATTCAACTCTGGTTCAAAATCTCACTAGCTGTATGATAATACTGGGCAAGTTTACTTAAGGCTGCCTGGCAAAATGAAAAATGCAGTAATATCTACATGACTGCTGGGAGTTGCTAAATATTGGCTCTCTTTTCTTTCTTCCATATCTGACTGAGGAAACAATATGGGAGTCACAAGTGACCTCCTCTGGCTACAAAGTGGAGGGTGGAGAGTCCACTTCCTCACCAGGCCAAGGTCAACTGTCACAAGGCAGATGTCAGACATAACCTCTACCCTTCAAACTTGTTTACTCTGATAGCAATTATCCTTCCCACAGCATTCTACTTCTCTAGTGGGTTTGATAATCAATTGCTAAGGTAACAAAGAACTCACTGGTGATACAATTATGGGGGTTTTAAGGGAAATAAGCAGCTTACCACCAGTCAGAATCAGCAAACATTAAGGAAACAGTCTTTTTGTATTCAACAGTGTCTTTTCTCAGTTGTACCACCAGGCATGTCTTTTTTGATCCTGGGCCTCAAAGCCATGCCCCCTTGACCTCTACCTTGCTCCATAAGTGTCACAAAGCTCTGTTAGTACTGATAAATGCCCCCAAAAGGCACCCTACTATGCAAGCCAGCCTCTAGTACAAAGGCACTCAGTTTGCTTTCTTCCAAGCACCAGAAAGCCCATTGCACTTTCTATGGTCTCCCCTGCCAGGACTCCTGCTGCCACCTTCTCCACATGGAGATCCCAGACAAACCTGGCTGCTGCTTCTACTGGGTCAGGGATTCTCTGTTCCATTTTCTGAGCAAGCTCACTTTATACATGGTGGAATGGCAAAGCCGACCAAGCCCCAAGTGTTTGTGTGCTCTACACATTGATTTGCATGTTTTCACTTTCACCACACTGACTAAGCCAACTTCTTACCCTTAATCCGATATACCAATGATCAGCAAGTTTGAGAAATATTTATAAAGTATTTCAAAGTCTAAACAAAAGTGGTGTATGTTTTCATTACAATTCATCATTACACAAAGTAGTGAATGATTTAAAGTATTGGCTATAATCTAGATAACACTCTAGCCAACAAGAACCCATTTTTCTTAAATGCATGAGAAACATTTTCCCGGATAAATCATAGAGTGGACCACAAAACAAGCCTCAATGTATTTAAAATTATTGAAATCATACAAACCATGTACTCTGACCACAACAAAATGAAATTAAAAATCAAAAGGAGAAAGAAGTTTTAGAAATATGTGGAAGTTCCACACTCACTCCTATTAGATCAAAGAATACCATGAAGAAAAGTGAAAATACCTGACTGTGCTCTACACTTAAAATAACGCTTAGTGGGAACTTCTACAGGTGTAAATGCTGACATTAAAAATAATTTTCAAAAAAAAATAATTTTCTTGCTACAATTGATGTATGGATTGTTGTAAGTGCTCCCAATAAAATACTTTATAAAAGGAAAAAAGTTCAAATTAATAGCCTAACCTTCTATGTACCCCTACAAGAAACAATGAAAAGAAAAACTAAAATAAACTATACCTGAGCAAGTAGAAGGAATAAAATTATATTCATTAAGAGCAGAACTTAATATAGTGAACAAAAAATGAGAAAACCACTGAAAGGAAAAATGAATATTTTGAAAAGATCAATAATATTGAGAATCCAATAACTAGACTGATCAAGATATATATATATATATATATATATATATATATAGAGAGAGAGAGAGAGAGAGAGAGAGAGAGAATGAAAGAATAATTTAAAACTTTCTAAAAAAGAAAAGTATTGGGTCCAATGGTTTCTTGGTACAATCTGCTAAATATGTAAAGAAAAATTAATACTACCCTTTACAGACAGATTCATCAATCAAAACAAAAAAATACTTTGTGATTCATACTATATAACCAATATTATCCTAATACCAAAACCAGACAAAAAGATTACAAGAAAACAAAAACTACGGACTAAAATTTCTATTAATATGATGCTAAAATTTTTTTAAAATGTAATTTTTACGTAATATAATAATTACTTAAATATTAGTAAATGGAATCCAGGGACATATGAAAAGAACTAAACACCAGGACTCTGAGATTTACACTAGGAAAACAAAGTTAATTTAACATCTAGAAGTCACTATATACAATACACTAATTCAATAAAACAAAGACAAAATCCACATTATCATCCAAAATAAATTCACTTTCGGTAACCCTTTTGGCATCTGAAATACCAGATACATAGCATCCAGCACCATAGCAACACATACACTATCAAAGTTCGACAAAGTGACATACTTTGGTTAAACCTGGCAGGATGGCCAAATTGACCAATGCTCTTATTATGGTTCCATATACCTTATTTGTATGGTTCATCTACATGT
This sequence comes from Tenrec ecaudatus, assembly GCF_050624435.1. Classification (NCBI taxonomy): domain Eukaryota; kingdom Metazoa; phylum Chordata; class Mammalia; order Afrosoricida; family Tenrecidae; genus Tenrec; species Tenrec ecaudatus. Next base: position 61,656,714 of record NC_134531.1, on the reverse strand, counting down.
ATGCCAATTCCATTATTAGCAAGGCATCTAATTCCCTTAATGGGTCATGCATCTTACATTTGGTGAGAGTTATAAAGACTATAAGCTACAAGGGCCATATCAAGTAATTCACCATATTGAAAAGGTTCTATTCAACATTATATTGGAAATTTAAAAAGTATCCAAGTTGGAAAGGAAAAACCAAAGCTATCTTTGTAAATGGCATGACCTTATATAGAAGACTTCAAAGAATACATACAGAATACAAAAATCAACTCTACTTCTATGCACGAGCAGTAAACAACTTCCTTATAAAAAAAAGTAAAAACTTACACTTAGAATAAAAACGAAATACAAAAAAATAAATTTAACAAAAGAGTGCAAGGCTTGAATTCTGAATATTAGAATCCCATACTGGAAAAAATTAAGAGACCTAAATAAATGAAACAATGTCTCATACTCATTGTGGTATAATGAAATTTCTTGATATGGCTCCTCTATCTACATACCCACCCCCTACTATCTGCTTTAAAAAAACAAACTCAGTACCATTGAATCAATGCCAACTATGCAAACACAGTGTATGTAACACTAATAAAGGGGATTTGTAAATTTGAGTTGCTATTCCTCTCTGTATAAGAAGAGGAAGTAGAAGTAGAGAGAATTCCCAGGATCATCAAGGAAAAAGAGTCTACAGTGTACACGTTCAAGATCCCTACTTGCCTGAGTAGTGGAGGCAACAGAGGCGATGGCATGACCAGATCAGACGGGCTGCAGACTATGTAACTGTGTTATAGAATAGTGGGTGGGCTCCCTGGCCCACAGAACAACGTAGACGTCAAAGAGCTAAGAGACTGAGGACCAGAGAGAGAATTGGCTTCCTGAGGAGAAGAGCTGCTGTGAATCAATGATTCTATGCTTAATGTTTTCTGATTCTGACTTGCGGTAACTTCCCTAATAAACTCCATAATCATGAGTATTGTCTGTGATTCAGTGTGGCCACTGCAATGGATTATGAAATGCGGTAGAGAGTTTGAGTGCCTTAGGAGGGGCAAGTGGTGTCAGAAAAAGGCAGAGCAAGATGGAGGCATGCCTGACCTCTGCCTAGTAGCAATGGGGTTCAGGCTGGTGTAGAGAGAGAGTCTCCTTGTCATTTTCACACACAAGGATGAGAAGACTTCGTACTGTTAAGATGGATTATTCCCTGTGTTTATCTACATAAAATCCCCTAAATAAAACTGTGGTCTTTAGAACCAGCCTGCTGGAATCCAAGTTCGAGATCAGTCACACTCACCGTATGACCTTAGAAAGTCACTTAACCTTTCAACGCCTCAGCATCCTTATCTGTCAGTGAGGATAAGAACAACACATACTTGTTCATGGAGTATACTTCATAGCGTTATAAAGAATACATGAGATAATTATATGATTCTTTGTACTGCATTGTACATTCTAAGATGTAAATAAACATAAGCCATCATTACAATTATCCTCATACTTGTTTTTGCCACCCCCATACCTCAACTCCTGAGTAACAATAACTACAGACCATATAAAATATTTCGAAAAGAATAAACAAATCATCTTTCTCTGCTTGACAAACACTAATTAGAATTTATACTACTGAGGATCCTTAAGTTAGTGTGATGATTTGAAGACAGAATCACAGGCCTTGTATCCAAATCATGTGTTCAAATTATGAGAATCCAGAAAGATGGCCGACAGATAGGTAGCTCACGCCCGGAACTCCAAGAAGACTGGTGAGTGAGGAGAGTTGGGGGCGGAGTAAGGGTATCAAATCTGCCTGTTCAATTCCCAAGACCACTAAGAGCATCTCCCTGACCCAGAGGTGGACCCAAACTGACCGCCGGGGCTCTGCGGACACTCGTGTATCTGGTGCGGCGCTCGGGGCTCTGGGCAAAACCACTAGTCAGTAACCCCACCCCTGCAGATTCAGGACACACCCAGGTACCCCTCCTGGTCCAATGGGCCAGACCCTCCTCCTTCTCCCTGTAGGTACATGCCCGGGAGGTACATGCAAGGCACCTCAGCCAGGTGGAAGGGGTGCTGCTTCCCTGCCTTTCTGCTCTTTACGAGCCTCCTATCAGACCTGCCGGACATTCAGAGGGCTCAGCCCAGAGGTGCCTGCCCATCACTGAGCTCCTTGCTGATCCGCCAGCCAGCTCCCTCTCTGGGCCTCCCCCACCCCCACCCCATACACGTACACACCCATGCACGGGACACGCACACACACACGCACGCACGCAGAGATTCCCATCCTGCCACACTGCTTCAGGCCTGCCAGGCAGGGGACCCAAGTCTGGCAGAGGTTTTTGCAGCTGTGGCAAGGAACCCAAAACATTGGGGCTGGCTCACTGCATTCGCCCTTCTCCCTGCTCACTCTGTCCCATCCTTTGGGCTCCAAGCAGTGCATCTGCACACCAGTCGCGGCCCCCTCCGACCTGCCTACCTGAGGGAAGTGCCCCTACCCAGAAATAGAGCACCAACCCCCAACCCATCCCCTAAATACAGCCCCCTGCACTGGGGCCAATATTTTCTATCAGACCACAGCCCCTAAGGGAAACCAACGGTGACTCTAGCACAAACTATAGGCCAAGGTGAGAGGGAATCCCGAGCAAGACAAAGGTGAAGCACAACCCAGCGATACAGTGGGCTAAAAGCAACCAGCTGAAATACAAGCACTAACTTCCCAAAGAGAGAGCCCAGGGCTCAGAGACACCCAGGAAAATGGCACCAATTTCCAACAAATCGAACAAAAACCAGCACAGTTTCAACAAAAACAAACAAAAGCCAACGCCATAGGAACACTTGGGCCTAACAGCATCATAGAAAAGGCAGAGGTTGACCTCGCACAGAAAGAAATCTTCAAAATGATGCTTGGAGCCATATAGGACATGAGAGAAGCATTACAGGAAAAGGATGAAATGACAGAGTAATAAAGGCCCTGCACCAAAGGTCAATACAGGAGTTAAAGGGCAAGATAACAAAAACTAATAGCAAACTCACGGACATCGCCTGGAGGATGGAGGAGGAAGAGAACCACACCAGTGACCTAGAGGATTCGCAAGAAAATATTAATAAACGTGAGCAAAACTCTATCAAGTCCATCAGAGAAGCTGAAGAAAACCCCAGAGCTATGGCTGATGCTATGAGAAGGAACAACATCAGAATTACCGGCCTGCCGGAGGAATGCACATCAAGGAAACCAACATCCAAAATAGTGATGGAATGCTTGGAAGAAAACTTCCCCAACTTAATGAATGAAAACCAGGCAACTGTCCAGGAGGCAGAAAGAAGGCCAGCTAGTTAGAAGTCACCAAGACATATAGTTGTTAAACTATCCAACTTTGAGGAAAAGGAGAAAATTATGAGAGCAGTTAGGGAAAAACAGGCAACCACATATAAAGGCAAGCAGATAAGAATATGCTCAGACCTGTCAGCAGACACAATGAAGAAGAGGAGACAGTGGAGAAGCATATTCTGAAAATTGCAATAAAATAACTCAAACCCAAGAATACTCTATCCAGTCAAATTATCTATCAAAATTGAGGGCGAAGTGAGGGTCTTCCCAGACAAGGAAAGCCTTAAAGAATATGCTACAAAGAATCCAGCACTACAAAGATCCTCACTGACGCAGTATGGACAGAAGACCAACACTCACCAAGCACATACAAGAGACCGTCAAACAGAACAACTCCACCCAGAGACCATCAAAGGGAAAACAGCCCCCAAGAAGGAACTGGCTCAATGATGGAAAGAAGGCAAGAATGAACCACAAACACACATATGCACAAGCAACATAAAAGAAAGGGAGGTAGGAAAACACCCAACACAAGAGACATAAAAGGACATCACAGGGTCCACAGATAGATGTAATAACCTTGAATATTAATGGTTTGAACTCTGGCCTTAAGAGACAGAGGCTAATAGACTAGCTTGGAAAACACAAACTCTCAACTTGCTGCCTACAGGAGACATATCTCAAGATTACAGATAAAAACAGGCTGAAACTCAAGGGATGGAGACAATATGAAGCAAACTCTAATTTAAAAAACAGGGGTTGCAATCCTAATCTCAGATAAAATTGACCTCAAAGTGCAAACCATAAAAAGAGATAAGGATGGGCACTATATAATGCTCCAAGGAGCATTCTAAACATTTACTAGCCAAACAAGCATCCAGCAGAATACGTCAAGCAAACACGGCAAAGAATGAAGAAAGAATTCGCAGCCTCAACAATTATAGTCGGTGACTTCAATGCACCGCTCTCTGAGAAAGATAGATCACTCGGAAAGAAACTCAACAAGGAGACTAAAGATCTAAACACTACAATTAGACAACTTGACCTGATAGATCTCTACAGAGCTCTCCACCCAAACAAAAAAGAATTCTCATTCTATTCAAGTCCACATGGTACATTTACGAAAATAGACCACATGCTGGGGTATAAGTTGAATCTGCATACATTCAAGCACACTGATATGATACAGACCTCTCTCTCTGACCACTGTGCCACAAGATTGGAAATAAACAAAAAGAAGATAAAGAAATCAAGGGAAAATCATTGGAGAATGAATAACTCTCTATTGAAAAAGGAGAGTGTACTGGCACAGATCAGAGATGAAATTTGGAAATTTCTAGAAACCAACGAGAATGAAAACACAACATACCAAAACGTATGGGACACAGCAAAGGCAGTCATCAGAGGAAGTCTCATAGCATCACATGCACAAATAAGAAGGAGGAGGGGCTAATGATTGATACATTGGCACAACATTTACAGCAACCAGAGCGGAGTCAGCAAGAAAATCCAACTAACAGAAAAAGAAAAGAAATAATAAGGATTGGATCTGAGATTCACAGGAAAGAGAAAATAAGAAAACTATGGGGAAAAAAATCAATGCTGCTAAAAGTTGGTTCTTCAAACAGATAAACCGAATTGACAAATCTCTCATGAATTTGACCAAAGAAAGGAAGGAACACATCTCAATAGCAAGGATGAGGGATGAAAGAGGGAATATTACAACGGACCATAGTAAAATCAAAAGTATAATTACATAGTACTATGAAGGACTGTACTCCAAAGAATTCAAAAACTTGGAAAACATGGATGAATTCTTGGAAAAACAATCCCTCCCTAGATTATCTCCAATGGCCATCAAGAACCTCAACAGATCCATATCAATAGAAGAAATAGACAAGGCTATCAAAGAATTAGGAACCAAGAAGGCACTGGGACCAGACAGATTCACTAGTGAATTCTATCAAGTATTCAGGGAAGAACTGATACCAATCCTACACAAACTCTTCCAGAACATAGAAAAAGATGGCAAACTCCCAAAATTCCTTCGTTGAAGCTAGTATAACTCTAATACCTAAACCGGGCAAGGATTCCACAAGAATTGAGAACTACAGACCAATTTCCCTAATGAATATCAATGCAAAAATCCTTAACAAAATACTAGCCAAGAGAATATAAATAAATATATATATATATATATATATATATATATATATATATATATATATAATAATTGACCATGACCAAGTGGGATTCGTACCAGGGATGCAGGGATGGTTCAACAGACGAAAGACCATTAGTATTATTTGTCACATTGAAACGAAGAAATATAAGAACCACATGATACTATCAATAGATGCAGAAAAAGCATATGACAACATCCAACACCAATTCATGTTTAAGACACTCAAGAAGATTGGAATGGAAGGAAAATTCCTCAATATAATACAAGCTATATATGAAAAACCAACAGCCAATGTGGTAGTCAATGGAGAAAAGACTAAATCAATTCTTCTGAAAAGGGGACTAGACAAGGATGTCCCCTGTCCCCACTCCTATTTAACGTCATGCTAGAGGTCCTAGCTAACAATATAAGGCAAAGAAAGGACATCAAAGGTATTCATCTGGGCAAGGAAGAAGTGAAACTATCATTATTCGCAGATGATATGATTTTATATATGGAAAATCCTAAAAGTTCCACAAGAGGAGTACTGGAAGCAGTAGAGGAATATGGCAGAGTAGCAGGTTACAAGATCAAAAAACAGAAGTCTATTGTACTACTATACACATTGGACAAGGACACAGAAGAGGAGATCAAAAAGGGGGTACCCTTCACAACAGCCAAACACAAATTGAAATACCTAGGGATATACATGACTCAAAAAAACAAAAGATCTGTATGAGGAAAACTACAAAACACTATTAAACGAAACCTAGGATGACCTCAACAAATGGAAGGAGATCCCATGCTCGTGGATTGGCAGACTCAATATTGTAAAGATGTCAATTCTACCCAAGGCACTATATAAGTTCAATGCTATCCCGATCCAAATTCCAGCAACTTTCTTCAAAGAGTTGGAAAAACAGATTACCAACTTCATATGGAGAGGGAAGAAACCGAGAATTAGCAGAGAACTCCTCAAGAAGAAGGACCAAGTTGGAGAGCTTGCTTTACCCAACTTTAGCACTTACTACACAGCCACCGTGGTCAAAACAGTGTGGTACTGGTATAACCATAGATATTTAAACCAATAGAAAAGGACTGAAAACCCAGAAGTAAAATCATAAGAATGCAGACAACTGATCTTTGACAAGGGGCTCAAAAGTATCAAATGGGAAGTGTATGATCTCTTCAATTCATGGTGCTGGAAAAAATGGATACATAGCTGCAGAAAAATGAAGCCAGACCTTTACCTCACTCCGTGAACAAGAATAAACTCAAGGTGGATCACAGACCTTGAGGTAAAACCCCAAACTATTAGGGCCATCAGTGAGGGAATTGAGACAAACCTGAGAATCTTGGCATAGGGATTGCATAGGCTATCGGAAATCGGGAAGGACACCAACACAGAAGAGGCACAAATTGACCAAGGGGACATACTAAAAATAAAACACTTACATACATCGAAAGAATTCACCAAGAGAGTAATAAGAGAGAATACAGAATGGGAAAACATTTTTAGCAATGACACATCAGACAAAGGCCTTATTACTAAAATCTACAATACACTGCAACTAGAAAAAAAACAATTGTCCACTCAGGATTTGGGCAAAGGACACAAGCAGGAGTTTCTCAAAGACAGAAATCCAAATGGCCAATAAATATATAAGAAAATGTTCCAGATCTCTAGCCAAAAGAGAAATGCAAATCAAAAGAACTATGAGATACTAACTAACACCCTCAAAGATAGCCCAATTCAAGAAATCAGAAAGTAGCAAGTGTTGGAGGGGATGCAGAGAGATAGGAACTCTTGTCCACTGCTGGTGGTCCTGTATGTATGTATGTACAACCATTATGGAAATCGATTTGGCGATATCTAAAGCAGTTGGAAATTGAGCTACCTTATGATCCAGCAATCTCCCTACTGGGCATATACCCAGAAGAGACAAAAAAGAAACCACGGCCAGACATCTGTGCCCCATGTTCATCACAGCACATTTCACAATTGCAAGGAGTTGGAAACAGCCCAAATTCCCATCAACAGACAAATGGATTAAAATACTCTAGTACATACATACAATGGAGTATTACGCATCCCTAAAAAGCAATGATGAACATATGAAGCATATCGCCGCATGGGAAGAACTCGAGGAAATTATGCTAAGTGAAGTAAGCCAAGCACAAAAGGACAAGTACTACACGCGTCTGCTGAGGTAAGCTCAAAAAAAAAAATTCAAAAGGAGCATAGGGAATAAGATGCAGTATACATATGTCCCTGGGGAGAGGCCCAGGTTAATATGGCAGGGGCCAGACTACACTCAGGGATACATATGGTAGCCCATTAAAAGGTAGAATGGAAAAGGTATGGTTAGCCGGGGGAATGGGGCACTAACCCACACAGGGGGAGGGTGTTGATAGTATTTCCACAGGGAGAGGCAAAACTTCAACTCGGAGCTCCAGGACAAGAACGCGACACCCTGACATGAAGCAGAGAACCGACAGAGAGGCCTGAGGAGCCAGCCCCATTACCAACTAAGTGTACAGCACCACCCTCCCTCCAAGAAGAATTCACTTCAGAGGGCAGCACTGACACTACAGCTCAAGAAGAGGGGAAGAGGACTGGTCTGGTCAGAGCACACAGGAGCCAACGAGGGAGCATAGGGGAAAATAAGAAAAGAGTGATGCACATTCTGGCACCAAGCCCTGAGGACAATGTTCCTGCTCAGAACAGCAATGCACAGAGATGACCACAGTGCCGTCCCCACCATGGGACACAACATTCCTCATTGACCCATAGCACCATTGGGGACAACACTAGAGACACACAGTGGGAATTGTGCCCACCATGAGCTCACCACGCCAAAGCCAGCCTCTGGGGGCATGCAGCAGAGCAACAGGGGAAGCAGAGCAATGAAGTCCCCAGGGATAAAGGCAATGTCAGGGCATGGCACCTCATTAGACTTGACTAGAATCCACCTGTGAAGGAAAACAAACAGACCCTGAACTATTCATACGATTATGTGTGTGTGTGTGTGTGTTGTTGTTGCTATTGTTGTTGTAGCTATTTTTTACTTTCTGTGTTGCTTTGTGGTACTCAGTCTTGTGATACTACACAGCATGTCTACCTGGAAAGGATAAGTGGAATAAACAAGTCAGAAGAGAGAACAATGGGATGACAGTTCTGGGGGACATGAGGGTAGGGGTGGCGGGGGAAAGGAAGAGGGTGTTAACAAGCCCAGGGACAAGGGAATAACAAGTGATCCAAAATCAGTCTCAAGGAGGGTGTGAGAGGTCTGGCAGGGCTGGATCAAGGGTAATGTAACCGAGAGGAATTTCTAAAACCCCAATGACGGTAGAACATGATAGTGGGACAAGAGGCAAGTACAAAGAAACAGAGGAAAGAACTAGGAGGCAAAGGATAGTCATAGAGATTTAAGTACAGACATATAAAGAAGTAAATATATTTCTGTATGACGAGGGGGGAATAGGTCTATGTACATATATTTATAGGTTTAGTATTAAAGAAACAGATGTACAATGGGCCCGTGCTCAAGTACTCCCTCAACACAAGAACACTTTGTTCTAACAATTCGGCAGTCTGAGATGTTCAGCTGCCTGGCACGATCGCTGATGACAATGGGTGCACAGGCAAATGTGGTGAAGAAAGCTGATGGTACCGGCTACCAAGATATAGCACCTGAAGATAAACAAGTAGCCATCTAGCTGAGAGAAAACAAAACCCTCATGGAAGAAGCAAACCGGCCTCTCCCGACTAGATCACTGAGGACAAAGTGGGTGCATAAGCAAAAGTTGCGAACAAAGCTGATGGTGCCCGGCTATCAAATGATATAGCATCAGGGGTCTTAAAGGCTTGAAGACAATCAGGCGGCCATCTAGCTAAGAAACAACAAAGCCCACAAGGAAGAAGCACACCAGCCTACCCCAAGGCGAACACTGAAGACAATGCGGGTGCATGGGCAAGTGTGGTGAAGAAAGCTGATGGTGCCCAGTTGTGAAAATATATAGAATCTGGGGTCCCATAAGAAGATAAACAAGGGGCCATCTAACTGAAAAACAACAAAGCCCACATGGAAAATGCACACCAGCCTGTGAAATGACAAGGCATCGAAGGCATCAGGTATCAAAGACAAAAAACAAACAAATCACAGCACTGTGAATGAGTGGGAGTGCAGGGTGGGGACCCAGGGCCCATCTGGGGGAAATTGGACATCCCCTTGCAGAAGGGCTGTGGAGAGGTGACGAATCAGTCAGAGTGTAGTGTAGCAATGCTGCAACATACAAATTTCCTCTACTTCTTGAATGCTTCCTCCTCCCCACTATCATGATCCCAATTCTACCTTACATAACCGGCTGGATCAGGAGATGTACACTGGCATGGATAGGAACTGGAAATATAGGGAATCCAGGACAGACGAGTCCCTCAGGAACAGTGGTGAGAGTGGCGATACCAGGAAGGCGGAGGGAGGGTGAGGGAGAAAAGGGAAATAGATGACAAGTTATACGTGTAACCTCCTCCCTGGAGGACAGACAGCGGAGAACTGGGGGAGGAAGACGTTGGATGGTGAAAGATATGATAAAATAATAATTATTTATAAATTATTAAGGGTTCAGGGGAAGGGGGAGTGAGGAGGGAGGGGAAAATGAGGAGCTGATATCAACCACTCAAGCAGAAAGCAGGCGTTTTGAGAATGATGATGGCAACATATGTAAGAATGTGCTGGATACAAACGATGTGTGTATGGATTGTAAAAAGAGTTGTATAAGCCCCTAATAAAATGATTTAAAATATAAAACAAAAAGACTGTTAGCAAATACCAATGGGAAAAATAAAAAATTATATCAGCAAAGGAGGCCTACATATATCAAGTCACGACACTCTTATAGTGAGTCTCACAGCCTGAGTTTATCTGTGTTCTATCGCTGTGAAACTGAGGCTCTAATTAAAATGAAGGATCCTCCTGAAACAGACACTGGGTCTCAGGTCTCAAAAATTTTTGAAGTCGGTACTATGCGCAGCTGTGCTTATTAAATAAGCATTTCTAAGGTACTGTAGTTACAATGACCAATTCTTGAATTTCAGATATTTTAAAATTCATATACATTTTCTTACAGTCACAACCTATGACAGCTGTGGCTAGAAGTCTTCAAAATAAGTGGAGTCTTTAAAATGATGATTCAGATGTAGTTATTTCAAAATGAGCATTTCATTAAAATGTTTATATACATGACTAGACAGATTCATCATATCCTAAAAAATATGTTCAAAATGATCCTTTATTCCCTTATTAGCTGTTTTAGTACAGTGTAATTAGCACTAAGGTATAATTTTGTCAACAAAAAATTAATATTATAAAATAAAAATATGGAGAGACTTTGTCTTAAAAGTTAAAATTAAACCACAAACCCTCTGTAATAGGTAACTAAATTTACTCTGAAATCAATCCCAAAGATTACTGAATAAATCACTTCACTTCCTCTATTGGATGTCACCCGCTGCTATTAGATGTGAGCTGTAAAGTTACTATCTTGAACTCACCACTTGTGCTGTTTAGGAGAAATATGAAACCTCTGTTCCTCTAAAGATTTATATTAAAAAACAGACAGGGTTAGTTCTACTCTCTCCTATATTGTTATTATAAGCAAAATCATCCTGATGGCAGTTGCGTTATAAATGTGTCTTTTTTTTTTACCATGTTTTCTTTTTTCCCAATGATTTTATTGGGCGCTCGTACAACTCTTACCACAATCCATACATACATACATCCATTGTATCAAGCACATTTGTACATTTGTTGCCATCATTATTCTCAAAACATTTGCTTTCTACTTAAGCCCTTGGTATCAGCTCATTTTTTAAAAATCATTTTATTAGGGGCTCATACAACTCCTATCACAATCCATACATACATCAATTGTGTAAAGCACATTTGTACATTTGTTGCTTGCCCTCAGCATTCTCAAAACATTTGCACTCCACCCAAGCCCCTGGCATCAGGTCCTCATATTTCCCCCTCCTCCCCACTCCCCCCTCCCTCATGAACCCATGATAGTTTATAAATTATTATTTTGTCATATCTTGCTCTGTCCCACGTCTCCCTTCCCCCACTTTTCTGTTGTCCGTCCCCCAGGGAGGAGGTCACATGCAGATCCTTGTAATCGGTTCCCCTTTCCAAACCACCCTCCTTATCTCCTCCCAGTATAGCCTCTCACACCACTGGTCCTGTGGGGATCATCCACCCTGGCTTCCCTGTGTTTCCAGTTCCCATCTGTACCTTCTGGTCTAATCAGACTTGCAGGGTAGGATTCGGATCATGAGGGGGCGGGGGAAGCATTTAGGAACTGTCTTATCAACAACTGTGGTAGGGCCATTTCTTGTTTTATATAACCAGCACTCAGGCAACTTTTTGATTGAAGAAGCCTTTCAAGGAAGCTGTTGACAGCAAACTCTGCCTCCCACTACAGAAGCCAATCAGAGAAGATTTTATCCACGTACAGACTTCGGACTGCTGGGTTCTTTAAACCTAATAGCCATCAGGTAAAATCCTGTCTGTGCATACATATCCTGTCCCCCATAGGCATCTGTCTTTGTCTCTCTTTTTTAAAAATTTTTACAGTGGTAGAACCAGTCACTGAGTAGATGGGGTGAAAAAGGAAATATAGTCTTTAAAAAGCAGTGATGAATGAATCAAATACTGAAATATAAACTGGTGATAAATGGTGCTGCCTAGATTTAAAAACATTATATTGACGCTGGTAATTTACTCAAACCCTAAACCCAGGAGCTTACGTCTCTAATCTGGCACCTTCTCAGGAAGAATGGATAATGCATTGCAAGAGGACACTTTTTTCTTTGCCACAAAATACCACTCTTCTTTATAGGCTTTTACACATTTACATTTTCTTATCAACATACTTTCAATGTAGGCTAATTAGCTTAACCCAGAATAATTAATTACATTAGCTAGCATCATCTGGTTTGCTACAAAATGCTACTGTATAAAGATCATTCACAGGAAAAATATTACTTAACAGTGACTTGATTTTTGGAGTTATAAAAGGATGGAACTTATACTATTGAAAGATTTTGAAAAATTATTAAAAATTTAGTCAATTTAAAATACTTTCTATCCTAGTTGACTTAATATGATCTTCTAATGAATGCAGTATCCCTGAACAGTCCAAATCCCTAAATGTTTTCTGGAATTACTTTTCCCAACTAGAGCAGTCAAAAGCTCTCACTGCTTTTTGACACCAGGATCATCACTTTAAGAAAAACGAAACCAAAAATAATGAATTAGTTGAAAGTTCAAATATTAAAAGGTTCAAATTAAAGTCTAAAAATATATATGTGTATATTCAAAAACATGTGTTTACCATGTTCCCTTGAAGATTGGTATGAAGTGGTATAAAGCTCTAGAAATAATAAAAAGAGGAAATTGTTTTAAGGAGATTTTTTTAAAGTATAACCTATCAGCTTTATAAATTCTTTAGTATTTCCAACAAGGTAAACTACTCACATTTGCTTTTGAAAATAAAGCCCACAATAATTCTAATTAAAACACAAGTGTAAAACTACTATTTTTAAAATGAAAAATATTTTGAGCAAATCAATTTTAGTTTTAATTGATTATAGTGATTATAGGAATTGACCCACGAAAGTACTGGATTCATTTTGCTTTTCTAAAAGAGAATGTGAAGTATGAGGAAACTTCAAAATGTTTGTGGGAAAAAATTCCATTCTCTTTTAATTCTATTCCTCTGCAAACTTTTTGAAGCCCCTTATTTGTGCTAAAGAAAACTGACGGCGAATCCCATGTTACTCGTATTCTACATCCTTGTCTATCATGTCCTCTTAAGTATAAAATAGAACTTGAAAATTTATGAATTTTTTTGTACATAATCACATCTTATTTGTGAGATGGCCATGATGAGACTTTAGAATAGTCCCCAAATGTTTACTGTGTAGGCTCACTGTGCAAAAGACATCTATCGCTAGAAAGTAGAAATATCTTCTACTTGTTTGAATTTCATAGCTTTAGATTTGGATTCATAAATACACAGCACATGTCTTATTTTGCTGTAAGAGAAACACGAACTGAAATGGGACAGTGCATAAAGAAATTTGGACAGAACATGCGCAGAGCCCATGACAATATCTTGGGGCTACTTTTCCCAAAATGCCTTTGGTTATTCTCCCTGTCCCACTGAATTTCCCAAGAATCCAACATGCAAACTTTTAAAAGACTGTGTGTACCAGTGGAATTTACAGAGGTCTAAATTCAGGCATGTAGATACGTAAATATGTTTTATATAATGATAGGGAAATAGATCAATGTACATAAATTTATATGTTAAGTATTAAGGTAGCAGACGGACATTGGGTCTCTACTCAAGTCCTCCCTCAATGCAAGAACAATTTGTTTTAATGGCCTGGCATTCTGCGATGTTCACCTTCCCTGAAGACAAAATAGGTGCATTAAGCAAATGTGGTGAAGAAAGTTGATGGTGCCCGGATATCAAAAGCTATAGCATCTGGGGTCTTAAAGGCTTGAAGATAAAAAAGCGGCCATCTAGCTGAGAAGCAACCAAGTCCACATGGAAGAAGCACACCAGCCTGAGTGATCATGAGGTGTCGATGGGATCAGGTATCAGGCATCAAAGACCCAGAACAAAAAAAAAAATCGTATCAATGTGAATGAGGGGGAGTACAGAGTGGAGACCCAAGGCCCATCTGCAGACAATTAAACATCCCCTCACAAAAGGGTCACAAGGAAGAGATGAGCCAGTCAGGGTGCAGTATAGCACCGATGAAACATACAACTTTCCACTAGTTCTTTAATGCTCACCCCCACCCCAACTATCATGAACCCACATCTATCTTACAAATCCAGTTAGGGCAGAGCATGGACACAGGTACAGATATGAGCTGGAACACAAAGAATACAGGACAGATAACCCCCAATAATGAGAGTAGCTATACCAGTGGGGGAAGGGGAGGTGGGGGGAGAAAGGGGGAAATGATCACAATGATCTACATATGACCCTCTCCCAGGAGGATGGACAATAGAAAAGTGGGTGAGGGGAGACATCGGTCAGTGTAAGACATGAAAAATAATGACAATTTATAAATTATCATGGGTTCATAGAGAGAGAGGGTAGAGGAGGAAGGGGGAAAATGAGGAGCTGATACCAAGGACTCAAGTAGAAAGAAAAGGTTTTGAGAATGATGATGGCAACATAAGAGCAAATGTGCTTGACACAGTGAATGTATGGAAGGATTGTGATAAGAGCTGTATGAGCCCCAATAAAGTGATTTTAAAAAGAAGAAGAAATACCAACAACTGCCATGCTGGTTGAAAGGGTTTTTCCTTCTAGGAGTTAGTTTAATAACATTCTCTTATGAACCCTATGTCTTTCTAAAGTAAATTCCATGCAAAAGGAGAATCTGAAATCCAGTAACAGAAATCTGTTTGTTTTGGTTTTTTTTCTTTTTAAACATTTTATTAGGGGCTCATACAACTCATATCACAATCCACACATATACATACATCAATTGTATAAAGCACATCTGCACATTCCCTGCCCCAATCATTCTCCAAGCATTTGCTCTCCACTTAAGCCCTTTGCATCAGGTCCTCTTTTTTTTCCCCTCCCTCCCCGCTCCCCTCTCCCTCATGTGCCCTTGGTAATTTATACATTGTTATTTTGTCATATCTTGCCCTATCCGGAGTCTCCCTTCCCCGCCTTCTCTGCCGTCCATCTCCCAGGGAGGAGGTCACATGTGGATCCTTGTAATCAGTTCCCCCTTTCCAACCCACTCACCCTCCACTCTCCCAGCATCGCCCCTCACACCCCTGGTCCTGAAGGTATCATCCACCCTGGATTCCCTGTGCCTCCAGCCCCCATATGTACCAGTGTACAACCTCTGCCCTATCCAGCCCTGCAAGGTAGAATTCAGATCATGGTAGTTGGGGGGAGGAAGCATCCAGGATCTGGAGGAACGCTGTGTTCTTCATCGGTACTACCTCGCACCCTGACTGACCCATCTCCTCTCCTAAACCCCTCTATGAGGGGATCTCCATTGGCCTACACTTGGGCCTTGGGTCTCCACTCTGCACTTCCCCCTTCATTCAATATGGTATATATGAATGTAGATATATACATATACACACACTTATACCATATATAAATATATACACACACATACATACACACACATATATACACATATACATATCTATTTTTTGTGTGTGTGATGCCTTATACCTGGTCCCTTTGGCACCTCGTGATCGCACTGGCTGCAGAAATCTGTTTTTTACAGAGATTTTTTTTTTTTACATAGAAGTAATCAAGTCTCAGTATAGCTATAACACTGTCTACACAGGCTTAAAAAAAAAGCGGCAAAGTACCCATTACTAAGCTGATGTAGTCAGAAAAAGATGTACATGTACATGTAAGCACAAGTCTCTGGGGTTGATGATATTGCTCATTGATAATAAAATACTAAAATATTCTTTTTAAAATTCATTCCCAAGTCATGGTTTAAAAAATAATCTTGATTTGAAAAGGTCAAGAATTGTTCATTGTTATACCATTAATATTGATGGTACCAAGCATTTATTCAAGATAGCAATAGTTTAAAAACAGCCACACTAACTATAAACTTGGCTCAGTAAGAGCTCAGTGATCTCCTATCAGCCTGTGGGCAATGCAGGGGAGGAAATGAGAAGAAGACAACTAAACAACTCTAAATGTAGTAAACTAAATTCCTTTTGCTTCCCAAGGATCTGTTTTGCTGAATTCATGCTGCATTCAATAGTCTTCTTACAGAGGAATAATCATGTTTTCACTACTGTTACATTGAAATTTCTGGAATAAAGGAGAGAGGCAGGTGATGACCCTCAGGGCCAGCACAGGGATAGGCATTTATGAGAATGGCTCATAACTAGCACATGGGCACTGAAAACTAGACTATTCATAGAGCCAGGACCACAACGAGAGATGTCTAAATTTTTATCTACTTTATTTATATTTACATTACTATATAACGTATCTTCTTTATTTCATCTTAGAGAATAAGACATTGACCCTATTAATAATCTCTATCTGACCAAGATCAATGTTATGAAGCAAGCACATTTTAAACCACATTTCCCTACATAAGCTTTCATACAGCAGCAGCTATGTGTAGACAACTGCACAAGGTGTTAAAGCCACATTGTGATAATGTTTTGTATATGACAGATGCTCAATAAATAGTAAGTGAATTAAAGTCCAGAAGTTTTGCTGTACTTCTGCAGAAGGAAGCAGGGTTTATTACAGTTTGAGTCAACACCCCCCCCCCCCCGCACAAAAGGTCCACCTCAGTATCCGCTGGCAAAGGGCCAGTAAACTTCCATTTGAATAGTTGAACTTCATGATATGGCCATTCCAGGTCATTTTGAGCTGAATCTACTTGCTAGAAAGAATTTTTTTATTGTTGAGCCCATATCTGTCTGCAGTAACTGCTATTTATTTATTGATCTTGTTTCTGCCCTTAGGAGTTTTAGAGAGAACAGAAATAACCTAATCCCTCTTGTAATCAAGGGGGAGGAGTTAAAGCATAATGCCATAATACCACATTCTCGATTTTCTTTGCCAACAAGCCCATTAGCACAGTGCCCTAAAGGACAAGCAATATGATCCATACGACTCTCAGTCAGTTTCTTTTAGAATAGAGTCCAGAATGCTACGATTAGAAGTTTTCAAAGGAATGCTAATTCATTTGAAATCATAATTTAGCATTCTATTTTAAAGTGCCCTTAATAACTTCAAAGATTTTGCTTTTTTGAATCACCTGCAGCCAGACTTTGCAACATTATTTGGTGTTTGCGTGTTTGTTTTTCCTTCCTCCAGCATCTCCACAATAAACCCTGATAAATAAACAATGTTTGCAAAATGCTTTGTCTACGGGTTATATGATGGTGTTCGTAGTCACTTATTCCATTTTCATTTGTGTTGGAGATGTTGCTCGCGCTGTCTTTACAACCCTAAAGTGATGGAGGCACGTTTAGTCACCGTTATCTTTGGATGCACTTGTGTACGTATAAACATGAACTTGGCAATAGTTTGTACTGAAGCACTCCAACCAAACATTTATGTTGTTATTTCTGGTGTTTCAGTGCCAGTGAACATTTATTTGAAGGAATATGAGCAGTAATTTAAGTAAAATTGTGTTCTGTAAATTATACCTCAGCTATGTTCTGCACTTAAATAACTATAAATTCTTTTGAAAATTTTTGAAAAATTTGCCTCAGGTCTTTTGCTGATACTTTTCTTAGATTCTGAAATGGTTAGAGTTCACCTGGAAAGTGAAAAAGCAAACTAGAGAGATGAGGCAAATGTGATTAATTTCTATTGCAAAGTGTTGAGTTAATGAGCATGCAGTACAATGTCTTGCATTCAGCAGGTATTGAATAAACACTGAAACACAATGGGTCTTCTGATTACATATAGTGTTTGTCTTTACAGAATTACAAGATAAAGTGAAACCAGCAGTTGTAAAGACTTCAGAAACCTCCGAATTACCACTGAAGCTAACAATGCCTGACAATGATATGAACTATTTCCCATCTTACACAACTGAAAACCAATGAAATAGTATTTCATAAAAATACATATTTCTCATGCAAGTCCTAGAAAAATTAAACCTTGTGCTAACTGAAAGGGCTGAAGTTCAAAACTACCAGCAACCTCATGGGAGAAAGATGGGGCTTTCTCTTCCTATAAAGAGTTACAGGCTCAGAAATCCCTAGGGCCATTCTACGCTGTCCCAAAATGTTGCTATCCAAGGCAGTGTGTTCTGTTTTGTTTAAATATTACTAGGGATTAACTATTCTTATAGAGACTCCTCCCACTATTCAAAAGGAGTACATTCATATGCAACATTTCCTAATCTGAAAAGGCATAAAGTAAAGGAGCAATTACCATTAATGTGTCTGGGGAACATTTATTAAGTCTTCCTATATCCTAAATATACCATCAAATCAAACCAAATTACCCACAGCAGTAGCACCCAGTGCTCACAGACATAGTTCTGCGCTGCGCTGTGGTGCCTGATCCAAGAAACAAGCACGGTTCCAGGGGGAAGAGGCTGGCATTGCTACTCTTGCAACTCCGACAATGCATTGTCTCCTTAATGGCCCCTGCAAACAAATGCTGAACGCAGTTCGCCTTTTCTCAAAGAAGTCAAAACTCTCCCGGGACTTCTCTTGGCAGAAAGCAGGAGTATACATGTAAGTCTTTCATAAAAAGGGAGGTGGCAATAGGTTTGTGCAAATAATCGTTGTATGATTGCCAACTACTATGTTAGAACTGTTTCACTCAGGTTCATCTTTTCCATCAGTTACATGTCTGGGTGCCTTATTTATATGGATGTGTTACCTGCAAGAAAATATATGGTGTTTGCCTTTTGTTTGTTCTTTAAGTGAACTATTACAAAGTACCTAAAGATCAGAAGCTAGGGTTCACTGGGAAAAGGGCTTCAAGGAAGAGTTGTAATTTGAAAAACTGTATGGTAGCACATCCCATGCCTCATTAAGGAGTTGTAGATTTTGAGTCTGTTAGCTATTGGGATCATTAAAGAAATATGAGCAAGGCAGTTTAACATCGATAGAAATATGTTTTGGGTAAATCAATCCACCAACATAGTAAAAGACAAATTGAAAATTTAAAGCGAGAGAAATCAATGCCATTATAAGGTTATAAGTCAGCAAACTTTTTCTGTAGACAGCTAGGTGGCAAATATTTCAGGCTTTCATGCCATACAGTCACTAGGAGCATCGTGGTTGCATTGGGCTGCTAACTGAAAGGTCAGAAGTTTGAAGCTACCTGCTGCTACTCTGGAGAATGGCAGGGCTTTCTCCTCCTGTACAGAGGGACAGTCTCGGAAACCCACAGGGGCAGTTCTACCCTGTCCTCTAGGGTCGCTAGGAGTCTGCATCAACTCCAACTTCATTGAGTTTGGTTTTTTGAATCTCCACCATAAATAGTCAACTCCGTCATTTAGCAAAAGCTAAAATACGAAAGAAGGAGAGCAGCATGTTTTAAGAAAACGTTATTGCAAAAATAGGTCACAGGCTGAATTTCATCTACAGGTTATACTTTTACTAGTTTCCATTCTAAATAAAAAATAAAAACCTGAACTTGGGCTACTATAGAGTTGATGAAATGTAAAGAATGAATCTTTATGGTGACTGACTATATAAAAATGTAGACATTACAGAAATAGGACCACACTTTGCTCTCAGAGATTATTATAAACTTGATTATGATGGATCTAACTACAATACAATATAATACATAGTCAGATGGCCGCCCTCTTCATCCAACCTTAATTTGTTCTAGGTTTCTCGCTTGTTACACAACAGAAATTTCTTCTCTGGTTTATTTGAATATTGCTGGTGGGTTGTTTTTTCCTTGCTTGCTCTTCATTTTTGTCTTTTATCAATTATGTTTTCTTTCTGTTTTCCAGTTCATGATGCACAGGAGTGGGTGCGTAGAGAATAGCTGATGAGATGGTTTATCGTGGAGGTGTGGGGGAGGGGCATTCAGGAGCAAATACTCAATGTGGAAGTGGGGAGAGCATTAGAGCTGATTGTGATGATGTACATGCAACTCTATTTAAAAGTGACTTAATTATGGAAGTGTCTGATTTGTGCGTTTTGTACCAATAAAACTTTTTTTTTTAAAGAAATTGGATTGTAGGACTATTTTCAAATTGCTAGCTCGGTGATTCGATGAATGAGGGCATTAATCACAGGGAGCGAGCGAGGGGGTAATACCTGTTTGGAGCAGGTTGAACATGCAGTTCCCACATGACTTCCAATTGAGACCAAGGAATGTGATAAAGCAGTGCAAGTATACGATGTTTTCCTAACTCCTGTCTTCTCAACCACACGTCCTGTCAATTCTTCCTTATAAAGCTCTCAGCATCCCTGATGCCTTAGCTAGATCCTTAGGACCAAGGTTACTGGAGTAGCTTCACAATGGGTTTCTCGGTCTCAAGCCTTGGTGGCCAAAAGAACTATTTTAAAATATAAATCTCACCTGCCACTCTTCAGCTTAAAACACCCTCACAACTCTCTAAGGAAGCATAAGCTCTTTTATAATCTGATTTCTGTGTACTTGTTAACAAATAATAGGAAGCAATCACTGTAGCTCCTTTGCCATTTTACCCTACAAATGGTTCCTTTTGACTAAAGGGGGGGAAATCAGAGAAAGACTTGTAGAAAGTATGCTACAACATTAACAGGTGTTGTTAGGCGCTGTTGAGTTCCAACGCATAGCAAGACCATGCACCACAGAAGGAAACACTGCCCAGTCGTACACCATGCTCACAAAGTTCTTTGAGCCCATGGTTCCAGACACTGTGTCAATTCATCTTGTTGAGGGTCTTCCTCGTTTTGTTTTACTTTTTTCTCTCCTGCTTTACTAAGCATGAGGTCCTTTACCAGGGACTTGTTTCCCCTGATAACATGTCCAAAGTACATGAGAGGAGGTGTTGCCACTCTGGTTTCTAAGGGGCATTAAGACTGTACTTCTTAGAGACAGGTTTGTTTATTCTTCTGGTAGTCCAAGGTACTTTCAACAACCTTTGCCAGCACAATAATTCAAATGCAAATGAGGCGATTGAAAACACCAAGGCATGAGTGAGGCTCACTTTACTCCTCCCTCAGAGTAACATTTTTGCTTTCAACACTTAAAAAAGGTCTTGTGCAGCAGGTCTGTAGTCTCTTGACTGCTGTTTTCATGGGCATTGATTGTGGATCTAAGGAAGATAAAAATCCATAACAACTTTAATTTCTTCTCTTCATTTCACTGGATTGTAATCCATATTGAAGGCTCTCATCCTTGATCTTCAGGTCCTCCTCACTTTCAGTAAGAAAGTGGTATCATCTGTATATCACAGGTTGTTAATTAGCCTTCCTCCAACTCTGATATTGCCTTCTTGTAGTCCAACTTTTCTGATTATTTGCTACGCATATAGATTAAGTAGGGTGAGAGGAATCGATGCTGATGCATATCTTTCTTGGTTTTAAACCATGTAGTGTTTATTCCCTTGAGAAGCCCTGGTGATGTAGTGGTTACAAGTTGGACTGCAATCGACATGGTCAGCAGTTTGAAACCACCAACAGTTCCACAGGAGAAAAACAAGGTTGTCTATACTCCATAACCAATGACCGTCTCGGAAACCCACAGGGGAGTGGGTTCCCGGTGTTTGGTTGGAGTATCCCTTTAACCTGTCCACAGAACTCCTTCTTGATCCACGTGCAGGGCCCACACGAGGACAATGAGGTGTGCTAGAATCCTACTTCTTCTCAAGGGTGTCCATAGTTTATTTTGATCCACACAGTTGAATGTCTGTGCGTAGTCAATAAAACACAAGTGAGCATCTTTCTGAATATTCTCTGCTTTCAGCCAAATTCCATCTTCTATGCCCTCTTCTGAATCAGGCCTAACCCTCTGGCAGCTCCCTGTTTATGTACTGCTGCAACCGTTGTTCAGTGATCTTCAGTAAAATTGTACTTGTATGTGATTTCAATGATACCGTTCTATAGCCTGAGCATTCTGTTGCATCACTGTCCTCTGGAGTGGGTACAAATATGGATCTTTTCCAGTCAGCTGGTTCTTGTCTTCGAAATTTCTTGGCACAGATGAGTGAGTGCTTCCAGGGTTTAATCAGCTTAGTAAAACACTTCCATTGGTATTATATCAACCATTGGAGTACTGTATCTGGTTAATTCCCTCAGCATAGCTTAAGACGTCATCTTTCAATAGCATTGGTTCCTGATCATATGCTACCTCTTGAAATGGCTGAATATCAACTACTCCATTTTGGTACACTGACTGTATATTCGTTCCAGTTGTTTTGGTTTTTTTTTTTTATGCTTTCTGTAGCATTCAATATTTTGTTCACAGAACCTTTCACTATTGCAATTTGAGGCTTGAACTTTTTCATAAGTCCTTGCAATTTAAAATATGCTGAGCCAATCCCCCTACTTGGCATATGCCCAGAAGAGGCAAGAAACAAATCACAGCCAGACATCTGTGCTCCAATGTTCATTGCGGCACAGTTCACAATTGCAAGGAGTTGGAAACAACCCAAATATCCATCAATGGACAAATGGATCCAAGAACTGTGGTACATACATACAATGGAGTACTATGCATCCCTAAAAAGCAGTGACGAATGGATGAAGCACATTGCCGCATGGGAAAAACTGGAGGAAATTAGGCTAAGCGAAGTAAGCCAAGCACAAAAGGACAAATACAACATGAGTCCACTGAGGTAAGCTTAAAAAATGGGGCCTAGGGGGAAAGGTATTACACACACACACACACACACACACACACACTCCTGGGGTGAGGTCCAGATACTAAGGCAGGGGCCAAACCCAATCCAGGAATACATACGGCAGCCAACTAAATAGGAGGGGGACGAAAAAAAAAAAGATGTGTTGGGGGGAACAGGGCACCTAACCCACCCAAGGTGAGGATATTGTTTATATCTCCATGGGGGGGGAGGGAGGGAGGGAAGGAGAGAGAGAGAGACAGACAGACAGACAGAGATGGATAGACAGAGAGACAGATGAGGCTTCAACCCAGTGCACCAAGCCAAGACGTGGATACAACATACTGACCAGCATGTACCAGTGAACCATTAGAGAGGTCTGCGGGGCCAGCTCCAATCCTAACTATGTGGATCCACCACCCAGAAGAATACACTTCCGAGGACAGCACTGAAGCTACAGCTTGGGGAGAGGGGCACGTCTGATTAAAGCACACAGGAGAAATGAAGATGAATGGAGAGTGAGGGCAACACATCCTGGCCCACCAAGCCCCGGGAGGATGATATTCCTACTAAGAGCAAACAATGCACAGAGAGGATCATAGGGCCAGCCACACCATGAGACACAACGCCCATCACTGAACCATAGCGCTACGGGACACAACACTGGAGACATAGTGCGGAAATTGTGCCAGATTTGATCCCACCACACTGGGGGAAAACACTAAGGACATGCAACAGAGCAGCAAGGGGAGCAAAGAAATGAAATCCAGGGGAATACCAAAAATAGACTTTGGAGACAGAGTGCAGCACCCCATCAGACTTGACTGGAAAATACTCCTAAAGGTAAAAAAACATACCTGAAACTATTTATAAAACTTTTTCTTTTTTGTCATTGGATTTCTTTATGTTGTTATTTTGTTTTTGTTGCTTTGTTGGTTTTGTCTTCCTTTGTTGTGTTGTTTGGCTTTGCCTGGTTTTTGCACTTATTAATGTCTCTGCATGTCTATCTAGATAAAATAGGCAGGATAACAATTCAGAGACAAAAACAACAGGACCAATGGTTCTGGGGAGATATGGGAGAAGGGGAGGTGGGAGAAAATAAGGGGTGGGGGTGTCAACCAACCCAGGGACAAAGTAACAAATTAACTAAAATCAATGGAGAAAAGGTGTAGGATGCCTACTGGGGCTTAATCAAGGGCATGTAACAGTATGAAATTACAAAACCTGAATGAAGGCCAAACATGATAGTGGGACAAGAGGAAAGTAAAAGGGAATAGAGGAAAGAACTAAGAGGCAAAGGACATTTATAGAGGTCTAAATAAGGGCATGGACATATATAAATATATTTATATAAAGCGATAGGAAAAAGATCTATGCACTTATATATATCTATATGTTAAGAACTAAGGTAGCAGATGGACATTGGGCCTTGGTTCAAGTACTCCCTCAACACAAGAAAACTGTTCTAATAATCTGGCATGATGCTCACATTCCTGACACAATAGCTTAAGACAAAATGGGTGCATAAGCAAATGTGGGGAAGAAAGTTGATGGTGCCAGCTATCAAAAGAGATAGCATCTGGGATCTTAAAGGCTTGAGAAAAACAAGTGGCCACCTAGCTTAGAAGCAACCAAGCCCACATGAAAAAAGCATACCAGCCTCTGTGATCATGAGGTGCTGATGGGATCAGGTATCCGGCATCTAAGACCCAGAACAAAATCATAACCAATGTAAATTGGTGGAGTTGAAACCCAGAGCCCATTTGTAGATAACTGGACATTCTCTCCCAGAAGGGTCACAAGGAAGAGATGAGCCAGTCAGGGTGCAATACAGCACCGATGAAACACACAACTTTCTTCTAGTTCTTTAATGCTTCCCCCCGTCACCCCTACCACTATCATGACCTGAATTCTACCTTGCAAATTGGATTAGACTAGAACATGTACACTGCTACAGATAAAAGAGTCCACAACACAGGGAATCCAGGCTAGACAAACCCCTCAGGGCTAACAATGAGAATAGAGATATCAGGAGGGTAAGGGAAGGTGGGGTGAGAAAGGGAGAATCGATCACAAGGATCAAGCTATAACCCCCTCCCAGGGGGTTGAACAATGGAAAAGTGGGTGAAGGGTGACAGAGGATGATCTAAGATAGGAAATTAATAATCTATAACTTATCAAAGATTCGTTGGGGGGGCAGAGGGAGGGGAAAATGAGGAGGTGATATCAAGCGCTCAAGTAGAAAGAAAATGCTTTGAAAATGATGGCAAAATATGTTCAAATGTGCTTGACACTAATAACTCACTAATATACCCAGGATATCTATCTTTATTCATGTTATCAGTTTTGAAAACATCAAATTTTCTTGGATTCATACTTTGTATATTGAATGTTCTAGTTCTTAACTCTGCAATGGAAGAATGTATGGATGGTGAAAAGAGATGGAAGAACCCCCAATAAAAGTATTTAATTAAAAAAATAAAATATGCTGAGCATAATCTTTATGGTTTTCCAACTCCAAGTCTCTGCTCATTTATTTTGTATCTCAAGCTTTTAGCTCTTTTACTTTATCATTTCTTCCATTTGCCTTGTATTTTACAATTGAGAGTAAGTTTCAGAGGCTCTAATCAAATTGTTTTAAATTTGTTCAATTTAATTTGAACTTAAGAGAGCAGCAATCTCTCTTCTAGTCAGCCCTGGCCTAATTTTAGTTGCTTCTCCATTGTCTCTTCCCACCACACAGTCAATTGTATTTCTGTGTATTCCATCTGGAGAAACTGACACATGTAGTCACTGTTTACTGTTGTTGAAATATTGGCCATGAAGAAGTCATTGGCCTTGCAAAATTCTATCACGTGATGTCCAGGCTCCATTTTTATCAACAAGGCCAAATTTTTCCACTACTGTTCCTTTTTGTTTCCAACTTTTGTAATAATTATCAATGCATCCTAATTGCATGTTTGATCAATTTTTGACTCAGGCATTGGCATAACTGCTCAATTGCTGTGCATACATTATTGTCTGAACTCCTTTCATGTGGATTGATATTATCCTATCACTGTACTTTAAGACTGATCTTAAAGTGTCCTTTTGAATGATGAATGCAATGCCATTCCCCCTGAATTTGTCATTCTAACATAGCAAACCAGATGATGCTGATTCAAAATGGCAACTGATAGTCCATTTTGGCTCACTAATACACCCAGGATATATATCTTTGTGCATGCCATCTCAGTTTTGAAAACATTTGATTTTCTTGGAATCACACTTTGTATATTGCAAGTTCTAATTATTAATTGGTTTATGGAGCCATTTCTCTTGTTTTGAGTCATGCCTTATTAACAAGCAAAGGTCGTTAAGGGCTTACTCCATCCACGTCATTATGGTTGACTCTACTTTTAGAAGACAATTCTTCCTAAGTCCTATTTTAAGTGCCTGCTGACCCTCGGGCTCATTTTCGTGCACTATCTCTGGCAATGTTCTGCTGCTATCCATGAGGTTTTCGGTGGCTAATGCCTCATAAGTAGACAGCGGTTCCTTCTTTGTAGTCTGTTCCTCCTCTAGAAACTCTGCTGTAACTTGTTCACTTTGAGAGACCCTGGAGGTATTTGAAATAACAATGACATACCTTCCAGCATCACAAAAATACACAGCCACCACAGTACAGCAAGCTACAGATATTAGAGATACACACACACACACACACACACACACACACACACCAAAAAAGGTTTTTTTCTTTAAAGAAAGACAAAGAAAGTTACAAAATATTCACCTATAAGGGTATAAAAAATTGACTCCCTTTTTGATAACTCTGACCAGCCCTTGCGGCTTCATCTTTTTTCTTTAAGGGCACTGCCTGGGATCAGCAGAGTTACTGCATCCTGTCTCGCTTTTGCTGCCGGTTCTTCTCATACCTCAGTTCCTGCAGAGGTCAATATTTATTTCTAATTACAAATACATGAAATTTTGTCTTGAAGCATGAAGTAGCATGGGTAAGAGTCTTAATGTAACAACAGTAAACTACATTGCTAAATTTTATAACAGTATGCATAAAAAAGCCAAAGTCAATGCAAAGGCTGAGATCATTGCTTTGTCACCAGAGCAGAAATTCTGGGGCAGTCTTTGCAAAAGCACAATGAAGATCCTCTTCCACAACAAGTCTACTTCTGTATTTAGACTTGATAACCAGCAAGCTGAAAAACTCTGTTTCACAAAGATATGTTGTTGGAAATGGAAGAAGAAGGCACAACACAGTCTCCGACAGAACAGGACATGACTGCAAACACTTGATTGAGAATTTTGTAACTGACATTGTAGAGAAATCAGTTCTTGCTGCATCACTGTTAATAAGTTCAATGAACTTCTCTTGTGCTGTCTCAGGTACATCTTCAAGTTTGTGAATGGGCTTCTGGTAAGTGCAAATGGGGTGTCAGGTTGCTTTGGGAAGTATGATGAAGTTTTGTCTGCAAGCAGGTGCAAGTGTTCTTTCACAGAAATTATCATCGTAATCCTTTTGTCTGGTTCAATGTCATGTTCCTCAAGGAAGGCAGATAAGGTAGGCAACATGTACATTTTACTTTCATCCAATATTTTTTTTGCCAAAGTTGATTTTTTCATTTGAAATGATCAGATCTTTTCAAATTGAGGGATGTCGCATTTGGTCCTTGCAGTGATAAATTTAACTCATTCAAGATGGCAACGAAGTAAGCTATTTTCTGTAGTTCACTTTTATTGCTGAAAAGTACTTTGAAGTCCTGTCATGCTTTCTGGTTAAAAAAAATGCTTTGAATTCACCCCGAAGCTCAAAAAATACGTTTTAAAACTTTTCCTCTCAACTACCATTTCACTTCAGTGTGAAATTACAGAGCATTATTCAGCGCATGCAACTTGTTGCACAGTTGTGAAAACAGTCGACTGTTTAAAGTGCTCGCCTTTTATACAAAATCGACAGAAATTATGACGCTTTTCATTATTCTTCTAACTCTTATGGCAGCGTCATCGTTGCTAATATTTGCAGATGAATCATACAGTGAGTTCGATGACTTGGTGACTCATTCGGTACCAAACGTTGAAATCCAGATGGCCATCCTAGCATAGCTGGAGCACCATCTGTGCAAACACCACAATCCTTTCCCCAAGAGATCTTCTGCTCTTTCCGAAATAAACCAACTGTGTCAAATGCATCAAGTGCAGTAGTTGTTGTTTCAAGAGGTTTGCAGAAAAAAAACAACCCTCATCTTTAAAGTCGCCATCATTAATATTCCTCACATAAACCAGTAACTATGAACAGTTTCCAATGTCTGTAGACACATCAAGCTGTATGCTAAATATTGGAAGTGGAAAAATTTAATTTCCTGGATCAAGAATATCAGCAGACATGTCATCTATTCTTCTGCAGACAGTGTCATTAGATAAGGAAATTGAACTCAATTTCGTAACAAATTCATCTCTGATCATAACTCGAACAATGTCTTTGGCCGCTGGCAACAGTAAATCCTCAACAACGGTGAGAGGTTTCATAGCTCTGGCGATTCTGAGTGCCACCAAATATGAAGCTTCAACAGCTGCTATGCTTTGTCTGTGGTACTTGCCACCTCTGGCTCTCTTGAGTCCATCAGCTTTGCTTCTAAAATAGCATTTTAATCTGTTAATGATCATAGAATCAGTTGATAGAACTTTACAACAAATAACACATTGCGGTTTCTCAAATCTTGCTGTCATTATTGAGGTAAAACCATACTGAAAAAACTCCTCACTATATTTTCTTTTCTTAACGTTCTTAATGTTTCTTAACATTCTTTACCCATTGTCATGGGTTGGTTAGCTAATGAAAATAATATATAAAAATAGCTATAATAATACAAGAGATGATACATGGCATAGTTCAGTCAATACAGTTCATTAAAGTTTCCTATGATTTACAAGTCTGTGTTGTTTTTTAACATACCTATTACTATTACAAGGGGGTAGTATTCACATCAAGCACAGCTGAATATAAAAGGAGCGTTCAGCACCAGATTAAGCTCCCATGGTACAGATTTTTTGTTGTTGCAATAGTTGATGACTTTATATTTACCAAGTAATTATAATTCATGAAGTATCGTTTTACCTCCAATACTGCTGCTTTCAATACAGCAGGTGCTCTCTACACATGTGTAATTGGTCCACATAATTACATTGTTGTGCCAACCCTGTCACATACACCTGCATTTGTATAGGGTGTATGTGATGGGGTTTGTGTGATGATATCATCATGCCGGGGACTCGTATGTTGATGTATCTGCATGTGGATGGACTCACCTGGAGACAAATAAAGGAGCAGTGTCTCAGTTCATAAGACCATTGGAAACATGTGTTCTCCGATGGTCTTAGGTGACCCCCAATGGGGTCACAACCTATAGATTGAGAACCGCTGAAACAGAGGAATGAACTAGGAGGCAAAAGAAATTCACAGAGGCATAAATTTAGGCATGCACATATGTAAATACATCAATATGTAACGATAGGGATAAAGGTCTACTTATATATATTTAAATGTTAAACATTAAAATAGCAGATGGGCATTGGGTCTCTACTCAAAGTACTCCCTCAAGAACACTTTGTTCTAATAACCTGGCATTCTGTGATGCTCACCTTTCGAAAACCACTACTAAAGTCAAAATGGGTGCATATACAAATGTGGTGAAGAAGGCTAATGGTGCCTGGCTATCAAAAGATATATAGCATCGGGGGTCTTAAATGCTTGAAGATAAACAAGCGGCCAGCTAGCTGAGAAGCAATCAAACCCACACTGAAGAAGCACACCAGCCTGTATGATAAGGAGGTGTCCACAGGACCAGGATTTAGGGATCAGAAGATCCAAAACAATCATATCAATGCAAATGAGAGGGTCCAGAGTAGAGATCCAAAGCCCATCTGTAGACAAGTGGACATCCCCTCAGAGAATGGTCACAAGAAGGGACGAAGCAGCCAGTATAGCACTGATGGAACATACAATATTCATCTAGTTCTTTCTTTAATGCTTCACGCCCTCCACATTCCCCAGTTCTATTTTGTCCCTAGTTCTGCCTTACAAATCCGGCTACACCAGAACATGTACACTGGTACAGACAGAACTCTTGACACATGAAATCCAGGACAGATACAGTAGAACCCTGGTAATCGACCACATCAGTCCGCGACATGATCGAATTTTGATGAGAAATATTGAGAAAATTTTGCACGGGAGCTGGAACATCGGAATCCAACCCAATGCCACATGATTTTTGTAAAGAAAAGCAGTTTGTGCTTTGGCCAGTTGGCATTAGTTGGCATTGTTAGTATGTGTTATTTAAACCTTTTGTGGATGTGTTCCAGGCATTTTGCAATTATTTTCCTTATTTTTAGTGGCTTTTTATACCGTTTTTAGATTTATAAAAACCATGTATAGTAGTTATATAATCTGGTATCAATTTGGGACTTGCGAGGATTAAGAGTGAAGGGGTGGAGTCTAGTCTGTCAATCGGGTCATCGACAATGAGGCCTCTGTGTGGGCCTGGACTTTTGAGTATTCTGGGATTCCTGTATTTCCTCCTTGGAGGCGGGAAACTTCTCTCTCTCTCTAAGCTGACTCCCTTGGAGATGCTCTACTGACAAGATACATGGCGCTATGCCCTGGGAGCCCGAGAAGCCACATGG
Source organism: Tenrec ecaudatus (assembly GCF_050624435.1). NCBI lineage: Eukaryota > Metazoa > Chordata > Mammalia > Afrosoricida > Tenrecidae > Tenrec > Tenrec ecaudatus. The sequence continues at coordinate 61,626,219 of NC_134531.1, read as the reverse complement.
ACCTACTCTGATACAACCAGACCTCTGGAGCCAGAGAAGCCACACAGAGACCCCTGCTAGTGCTGAGATGCTTACAATGCTACTGGATCCAGAAGACTTCCCACTCACTGGCCTGTAATCTTCCCGTATTCGGCCTCATTGCATGTATTTCATGAGTCTGAAGAGGATTTTATAGATTAGTATCGGACAGATGGGCTAATATCAGACTTATGGACTTGATCTGGACTGGGATGGGATGTTTACTTAATGTACAATTACCCATTATATTAAGCTCTTTCTTATATGTGTGTTTATGAATTTGTTTCTCTAGTCTACCCAGACTAACACAACATGGGTCCTGAAAGTGTTTTTTGAAAAAAATAATCATGATAAGGAACCGGCTAACCATGTTACAGTATAGTTTATGATAATTTAGTAATCCCTTTAAGAAGACAGTTAAGGAAATGCCAACAACAGACCACATTAGGAAGATTTTTTTTTTTTTTTAGAGAAAGCCAGCCATGTTCTAGTGAAAAAAGGCAAAGAAGGTAGACAACTTCTGAAAAGCAGCTACCAGTTGATTTTATGGAAGGAGATTCCCCTTACAAACAATGACTCTCTCTCCACACCTCCTCTCTACATTCATATCCACAGACCCAGATCCTCAACAGTCTCAAGGTATGGGCCATACTGCAGTTGTTTAAAACTGTTTTAATGTTGTGTTTCTTATTTAAATTATATTATTTAACTCTGAACCCATTTACTTTGAAATTTCTGTGTAATGTTTTGTATAAAAAGGCAAGGTTAGGGTAAAAACTTGGTGGTTGAGAACGGATTAATCCATTTTCAGTTATTTCTTATGGGAAAAATTGATTTGGCACTTGACCACATCACATCTCAATGCTCCTTCTAGAATGGATTAGGTTCTCCTGTAAACCCCTCAGGAACAATAACGGGAGTAGTGATACCAGGAGGGTAAGGGGAAGGTGGCAGAACTGATCGCAGTGATTGATGTATAAGTGCCCCCCCCCCAGGGTGACGAACAACAGAAACATGGGTGAAGGGAGGCAATGGATGGTGTAAGATATGAAAATAATATTTATAATTTATCATGGATTCATGAGGGTGGGAGGAAGGGGGATGAAGGGACAAAAGAGGAGCTGATACCAAGGGTCAAGTAGAAAGAAAATGTTTTGAAAATGGTAATGGCAACATATGTACAAATGTGCTTGGATTGTTAAAAGAGTTGTAAGAGCCCCCAATAAAATGATTTATTAAAAAAAAAAGTTAGAGCCTCAGACACTCACAGGAGCTTTAGGGTCCTTTAGGGTCATTGTGAGTAGGAATCGTCTTAATGGCAGTGAGTGAATTTTATCCCAAAAGATGGCTTCAGAGAGTAGCTCAGGTCTAAGAGAGCTTATCATTTATAGTTTTCTTCTGGTCACAGGTGGTCTGTCTCTTGCTCTTTAAAAGAAGCATCAAGAATCATCTTTGTCTCCTCCTTCTGTTTGCAAACAATTAGTTGTCATGTCCAGTGTCATCTCTTCTTTCACAAGAAATAATTCCCCATCTGTTCTTTTTAGATCTTTTACTTCCTTTTCCCCCCACGGTCACTATGTTTAATCATCTTTTTTTAAAATCATTTTATTGGGGGCTCGTACAATTCTTATCACAATCCATCCATCCATCGTGTCAAACACATGTGTACAATTGTTGCCACCATCACTTTCAAAACATTTTCTTTCTACTTGAGTCCTTGCTATCAGCTTCTCATTTCCCCGCCTCCCTCCTCCATCCTCCTTCCCTCATGAAGCCTTGAAAATTTATAATTATTATTTTTTCATGTCTTACACTGGCTGATACCTCCCTTCATCCACTTTTCTGTTGTACATCCTCCTGGGAGGGGGTTATAGATAGATCACTGCGATTGGTTCCCACTTTCTCCCTCCACTTTCCCCTTCCCCTCCTGGTAGGGCTACTCTAAATATTGGTCCAGAGGGGTTTATCTGTCCTGCATTGTGTTTCTAGCTCTTATCTGTACCTGTGTACATCCTCTGGTCTAGTCATATTTGTAAGGTACAGTTGGGGTACTAAGCATTAAAGAACTAGAACAAAGTTGTATGTTTCATTAGTGCTACACTGCACACTGACTGGCTTGTTTCTTCCACGCAACACTTGTTTCAAGCTTTTCTTGTCTCTCTCTCCTCTTGTACAACTTTTACAGATTCCTAACTGATCTCTCTCAAGTCTTTTCCCAAAGTACTCTATCTTATTAAGGTAGTGCTCCCAAAACTCAAAAGGGCCCTCAAAGAAAGCTGAGGTTCTTGGCTTTCAAGCATTCAAGACCTCCATACTCAGTCTAGTCCAATGCCCTGCGCCACCACCACCCCCCAAAACCTCCTCCAGTACGTCCCTACGGAGGCAGCTGGACCTTTCCCAAACCCCTCATCAGGCTCTGTACATTTTTGCTTTTAGCTCCTTTCTCATGTTCTCCCTTAAAGAGAATGGCCTCTTTCTATTTATCTTTTATTCCATTTAGTTTTTAAGGGTTATCTTAAGTGCTACCTACACCTCATTAAGCTTTCCTTGTTCATAAAAGACATCTGTATTCTGGCTTTTAATTCCTTTAATTCTGCCTATATCCTACATATTTATTTCCCAATTCCTGTGTCTTCCCCATCAGATTTTTACAACAACTTTTATCGTCATCTTTATGCCTCACAGAGGCCAATATAATACCATGTATAGGATGTGATTGCTAAGTGAATATTTCTCAAGAAACATAAAGGTAAAAAATAAATAAATAAAAGAAACATAAAGGTATATGAAAAAGTATTGCTATGGACTCAAGGAAACATGTATTAAACAAACTATCAAAAGGTGAAGCTGCTTCTCAACAAGCCCTCCATCTAGTTTATGCCCTTCTCAAGGTGGTGGTTCCATCTCTAGCGCCCTCCGCCCCCCCCCCCAACACTGCACTCTGGTTTACGCCGTGTCAAATAGCAATTTTCACAGCCTCAGGGGACTTCATTCCTCGTGAGTCTTTTAACTGTCCTATGGATTTGGGGAATGAATAAAATGAAGCCTGATGAGGTAAGATCAGGGCTATGGTATAAATGGGTAAGGTTTGTGAGTGCAATTCCTGTAGCACTGCCCTTTCTATCCTTTATGTGAACAAGCACATTATATTGGGGAAAAAAACTCCTTGACACGGTATTTCTTACCTTTGAAAATCAATGCAGTTTTCAATTTTCTAAAACTCTTAAATAATAACACCCCATTACCATCTTGCTTCCTTCAAATCTATGAAGATTATCCTTTAATAATTCCCCCAAAGTCACCACAAATCTCCAAGCTGACAACTCGGCCTTGAATTTAGCTGGCTCAGCAGATTCCTTCAGAAGCCAGGGTTACAATTGGGCCTCTTTTTCTTGTTTTGTTTTGAAGGCACTATTATGAGACTAAGGCAATGCATTGCTAGGTGAACTTGCCTGTAGCCATTCACTAAGTATAAGGACAAATGTCAAACAACTGTTTTGTGGAATATGCCCACCTATCTGTGAAGTGGAACCCTAGTAGCAATGCTTTTTGACCTATTCCCTTTAAGGGCCAAGATGATGTCCTGTTTCTAACTTCTGTGCAACTAATACATTCAAGGATTTAGTAAATATGCTCAATAGATATAAGTACTTGATTTACGCACTGATTCAATAAGCATTTTGTAAGCACCTTGTGGATGCCAACCACAAAGGTTAAGAAGTCACGAAGAGTATCAAATTAAATTGTGAAAAGGGTCCAACCTTGCATTCTGTTGAAAGATATTCTTTTCCTATCAGTGGATAGACCACAGTTTCTTGGTTCCTCTTGCGTCAAGTTTTCATAGCATGACTCATTATATTTTCATTAATTCTTGAAGCAGACATGACCACATTCAAACCTGAGTATGAAAAATCATTCTACATCCAAATATAAATAATTTTACAAATTTTGTCTAGATTACCATATTTCTAAGACTTTTCTCTGATAGTGCCCCCCCCACAAATATGGGTTACTCTTAAGATTCTAACTTATCAATGTCAGTTTTAATATTTATGAGGAAATAGCCTTTTGAGAGTTAGACAGGCAGAAGACACCTGGGGTGTGAACTCTGCACTCACCCTTTGTATGAAAAAGTGTCCTTGTGGATGCCGTTTGGTTCAAGCACCAGTCAAGTCTCATGAGTATAAACATTTCCTTAAAAGGAAGCTCACAGATTGTTAGTTCAAGTTCTTCTGATGAAAATGGAATAGCCTTCAGATTGCTAGTTCTTTATAGTGAATATAAAAGGAAAGTGACATAGCAAGAGATAAATTGTTCCTGATTCTAAGACTCTGTCGTGCATGTACATTGTTATTAGCAACTACTTATCCCTACTAGGGACTTTTTAGCAAAAGGGAGCTACATTGAGATATGCTGTGTCTTCTCCGACCATATAATCTTATATATGACCAAATGCTGGATTTAGTTAATTAGATTGAAAATAAAAGCTAAAAAGCATACATATTATGCATGTGTATATGCTCTCCTCTTGATAATCTATGATCCACCCAACACACAATACTACACTAGACTTAATTAAGAACTGAGAGCAGAGAAAATCTAATTACTTTGACTGAACAAGTAATGCTAACTATTCAAGAATAAATCAATTATATGGTCAATATGAATTACAGAGAATAAACATTTCATTACAGAGGGTTACTTTTAGTATGAAACAGAATTCTCGCTTAGGAAATAAAATGCCAATATTCAAGGATTTCTAAGAAAAATCGTAATGGCTATAAGTACTTTTTGGATTTAAAAGACAATATTTCATAGAACTGAAAGGTTAAAATGTCTTCCCTAGCAAATACTATCCAAAGTTTTCAACATTAAAGATATGTGCAAAGGAAAGATTTTTAGAACCAGAAACTACTTCAAATTTTTAAAACAAAATTTTAAAACAAAAAAGTTCGGCAAAATTACATACTAAAGTTAAGAAGTAAATTTTTTGTTTTTAAGTTTTGTTTCCAAAGTCTAAAATGGAAAATAGAGTAGTAAAATTGATTTCTTAAAGCCTGGGGTTTTTCTTATTGGCTTCACTATCGATCAGCCATTTTGTTGCCTAATAGAGATAAGACTAACGCTAGATACCAAACACAATTACTTCATTGAAACCTGTTCAATGTGAAAAGAGACTGGTTCAAATCGATTCTAAGTTCTGAAACCAAATTTGACATGTTAGTAGCCAGAGTAAGCAATGGAGTCACATTATAAACTTATCTGGGTATAAAAGTTATATTTTAAAAAGTTAACTATAATAACCTATTGGAGAACTTGACATCTTAAAAACCTAGTCTAAAAAACCCAAAGTATAGTTTAAAAAATAAAATTAATAATAGTGTGATTTCACACCACAGGTGTTAGAATGCCTTCTAGAAATACAAAGATCCTCTAATGTATGTTCTTACATAAAATATAAGTCTATAAACTATGAAAGTTTAACTCACTCAAATATGCAGAGGGACTGCTAATTTTCGGAGCACTTCCCATTTATATGGGGAAATGGCTTGATCTTGAATTCGCCTCATAAAACTCCTGCAAATGGTCCACTACAGACATTTGCTTGTGATATTTGTTGGGTAGAAAGTGGTAAGCACAACAGCTATCCTTTTAAAACTGGCCCTGGTATATGGAAAATCTTAGTTTCTCATTTATGCAAACCAGTCCTGTAAGTTGGATAAATACAACCCTTTTAGAACAGAGCCCTTACAGCGCCAGTGCTTTCCTCGGCTACACTTAGAGGACTCAATGATGGCACATTTTCTGGGCTCCACCTTCTGCAGACAGATTTGGGAGTACTGAAACGCAACCAAGGCTTTACATCACAGAATAACAGACTTAGCAACAAAAACTGGAGAAAGGTTACAAACAGCTGTTACCCTAATGGGTGGTTTGAACAGTAAGATGTATTGTCTCCATCCAGTCTAAATTTTAAACCATGGATTTTGTCAAAGTTTCATACTAACTCACATCAAATTAGGCTTGATGTGAATAGGCTAGCTCACTGCTAACCACATACAAGCAGGAAAATGATTTCCTTTCTTTTCGTTTTAAAGGTCGCATGCCTGAGACCTCTGCAAAGAGTAGTATTATTAAAGGGAAACCACTAGGCGGGTCCAAGAATGGCAGACATATTCACAGAGGAAACTCTTGATTAACAATTGAAGGTAAAACCAAATTGGGCAAGGTAAGCCTAAAAATTGAACACATCACATAATGCTTTGCAAAGCAACAGGAAGATCAGTGGTGCCCTGATGCCTGACTGCTGTGAGAGTCCCCTCTTCTCTCCTTTCTCTTTCCTGCCCACTGACCAGGAGAGACACTAATGAAGGTCAAGGGGTTATCACTTTTAAGCACTGAGGAAAAAGTAGAGGGGGGGTTTCTCAACAATACTGCTGGAGGCTCACTAAATTTTATCATTACTTATAAGTAAAATATGTATAGTCACAGCCAAGAACCTTAAATGTGATCATGAAATTATTATTTGAATAATTGAAAATAAAATTATGTTTATTAGTTAAATTGGATGTCAGATTGAATTTCAAAACTAGTTTACTGCTTTTTAAAGTTATTTTTCCTTTTAGTTAAGCAATTTAATTTCTATGTATCTGATCATTGAAAGGAAATCAGTTTTTCATTTCCATTTGGGTTTGACCCTCTACATTCCAATAGTCTCAAGAAGTATAGCAGCAACACAGATTATGAAAAGGCTCAAGCATTTTTTTCTTTCAGCAAGAATATAGGTGTGTCTCTTATAAAACAAATATAAACTATACAAACCTCTGATTAGTTTTCCTAGACGCTACAATCTCATGGGTTAGAGGAAAAATAAACTCACCAAAAGATACTGGATATTCCATACTAGAAGTGAGTATCAGTGTGAAATTTAAGTTATATGAAAATACTCATGGCAAACTATTCTTTCTAAAGGAATGAGCCTGCATTACCTATATTTAGCAAAATAACATCACAGAGAAGTACACAACTATTTCCACTACTAATGTACATAATGGAAAAGTTTGCCCTTTCCGTATCCGGGGCCAAAATGTATAATTATCTTTGCCAAACAGTCAGTCATCTACAGTCTGAATGCCTGAGACACCCATCGTCAGGAGCACATCTGTTTCATGGACATGCATGTAAAGGAAAGGAGGTCGCACATTGAGACTATTACTACTACTATTCTCAACTTGTGGCTTATGACCCCTTTGGGAGTCGAACTACCCTTTCATAAGGGTTGCCCGATTCAAAACAGTAGCAAAATTATAGTTATGAAGTAGCAACTAAAATAATTTTATGGCTGGGGGGGTCACCACAACACGAGGAACTTTATTAAAGAGTCACAACATTAGGAAGGCTGAGAACCACTGACTTAGATGCTTATTAAGATAGAAAATTGGTCATGGCTTAATAACTTTTTGTAAAGTAACTTTTCCAACTATAAAAAAATGGCAGATTTTACTATTTATATAGGCATCATGTTAATGCATAGTAAAGAAGGTTAGTGGAAATATCCGATTCTTAGAAACATTTCTTCAATCTACAATTATAAACCTGAAAGGGTAACTTTTCATTTATCTGATAAGATAAAATTATACTTATAATACAAAGATCATGAGAAACTACTCATTTAATCTAACACCCCCCCCCCTATTTCTGGTTTATCAATCAGATTTTAAAAGCTATGACTCTGTACCTACGAGGAGGGACCGACGCAGGCTCTAGAAACAGTCGGTTGTTTGGCAGTAGGACCCAGGGAAAGTCCCGGAATTGCAACCACTTTTCCTGTTCTATGACTGAATCCAAGGACAATCTTTAGAAACAATCCTTGCTTCACTGAATATGAAGCTTGCTTCTGGAGATGGCTCAGGGAGAGGATTAAGAGCTTAGGTGTACACAAGTCTGAAGAAACAGCATAGTATTAGCATATGAACAAGGAAACTTTTAGACCCTAGGTATAGAATACATATGTGTCCTTGAATTAAGCAAAATGAAAAAAATATAAAAACTTTCTTTTCGGCCAAAACAAACAGCCAAAGGTATAAGAAAGGGCAGACATCGCTAAAATTAAAGGCAAGATGAATGCTTGGGACTCTTCCCACTTCCCTTTGGGATGTGTCACTGCACTGAAGTGATTATCATCCAGCCTAACTTAGAGTGAAAGCGTTTCAGACAACTCCAAAAACCGAATTATAACGAGGTTAAAACAAAATATAAAATTATTCCAGATCTCTTTTAGGGTCCTAGCAAATTACATGAAAGCTCCCTAGGTTTAAAGAAAAAGGAAACGTCCTTTAGTGTTTATGCTCTACAGAAGAACACTGAGATGGTCTGAAGAGGCTTCACGGAAGAGCTTTAGAGAAAGTTCATTTAAAGCTCAGCTCAGAGGAGATCAGGGTTATGCTGCTAGTTACAAAAATGAGAGAAGACATGTATAATTATCACCCTTTTATGCTAGCTGATGTTCAATAAATGTGTAAATGGTCGAATAACTAATTTGGTTTTATTTCCTTTAAAATGTATAATTTGAATACCAATGACAAAACATTAATCCTTAGGGAAAGGGGGCACAACTTTATAGAAATTGCTTTCATAAAAAATTCAGAGTGAATTTTACCCACTCTCTCGTATTTTACAAACAGATTATTGTTATTTACGGTTCTACCAGAATAATTATATTAAATTTGATTAATAAATAGCATACAGGCTCCCATTAGCTAAAAGTATGTTTCACTACTTTTACTTTCAATCAAATTCTGGCCAATACAGAAGATAAAAGCAATCAATAGTTTGTGTATTAAGGATAGATGATCGATTTAACTAACAGAAACACAAATTTTTATTCAACTTTAATTCAACTTTCTCCTACATCGTGTCACAGAGAAAGTTATTCAGAACGTTACAGCAAATACAATCAACTTTCAAATACATCCAGGTTGCAAAGAAAATGAGCTGAAAGCAAAAGCCTACAGAGAGTCAAACAAATCGACATTTAACTTTTAAGACTAAACCAAGATGAGCCATCGCTTTTACACTAAAGTGTAAAAAAATCATAAATCTTTTTACATCATACTGAAATACCTTCCAAGGAGATATGAAAACTGGAGGGACTTATCTAAAAAACATACCAGTTAACAAAAGGATAAATTTATCGAATGCAGATGTCAGCATTAGTTCCACATTATGGCTATCAAATAATTACAATACAGTCTCTACAACCTAAAGTGTTAAAATCAAGATATATAAACAATTGTTTCTGAGGGTCTTCAAAGAGAAGTAGAGGACATCTGTCTGGCCTAGTTTTGATATGAGTTGATTTGAAAGCAGTGCGATGAACTTGAGTGTTATTTACAAAACATCTCAAACTAATGGAACATATACTAAATCTGTACGCACATAATGTAAAATAATAATTTATAAACACATAGGCTTATTACATATCAGGCTCCTTTGAAATCATTTTATGTCCTCACAACCCTATGATATGGTTCTGTTATAAAACAACTTTGCAAATGAGAAAATGAATATAATTATTTGCTCAAAATATCACAGTGGGGATAACGACTTTGGATTCATTCAATCAAGTTCAAACTCATTTACTTCTGCATCCACCAGCCTGGGCCTCCTGCTTCTTCCTGCCTCCTGTTTGTCATTCTGCTTTCTGTTCCTCAGCTTCCCCATCCACATGAGTCAAAGCCTCAAGTTTATCTATGTAAGTCTCAAATAAATTATGGATTTGAACCAGACTGGTCATACCTACTTCTAAAACTATGTACACCTTTTCTTGAAATCATTTTCTTTCTATATTTATACATATTTATTTATATGATTTTACTCCTTTAGGAAACTCAACCTAACAACACATTTAGGTTGACTGGTGCCAAGATCTGTGCTCAATGTTCTTCAATACCTGCGCAGATAGTTCTCTAGGTGTGCTTGTGGGGCCTTAAAACCCACAAAATCATAAGAAAACATGAGGTCAAAGCTATTTTAATGAAACTATTAAAACGTGATTCTCCCTTTCTACTGTTACAATGGTGCGATTGTGTGTTGTAAAACTGTTGAAAGCACACTATGAATTAAGGCAGTGGCAGCAAATTGTACTAGAAGTCATCATATTCTTCAAAGGGAGAACTCACCATGATGTCCTCAGCAATCTGTGGCTTAAGATATAGTTCTAATGATATTAAAGATTTTTACCTACACCCACATACAGGTGCATATCTCTGAAAGCACAATCACATATGCAAATTATATGTATAGATATATTCACAAATGTAATTTTACGCAAGGTACCCATAAAAAAACAGGCGTTTTTTTCAAAGTTAGGTATTTAAATTTTTTTACAAAATAATCTTATCACCTTCAAAGTACTCTCTATTAAATTTAATACATTTGTCAAATCTGTGATTCTGTTCTTGGAACCATTTTTAAAACTCATCTGTTTGGATAGCTGACAGCACCTCCCTCATTTTTTTCTTCACCTCTTATATCCTCAAATCACTCTCCTTTCATGTCCCTCTTCATTTGCAGAAACAAAAAGAAGTCACACAGAGCAAGGTCAGGTAAGTAAGGTGTGTGGGGCAAGACAAGCATGCTGTTTTTACCCAAAACTGGCACACTGAAATGGGTGTGTGAGCAGGTGTATTGTCGTGGTGGCAAAACCTTTCCCCCATCTGCCACAAATCAGGCCTCTTTTGTTGTATACTGTTAAGGAATCTTTTTGGAACCTCTAAATAGAAAACTTGATTAACAGTCTGAACTGGGGGAAGAAACTCCTAATGAAATCTCCCTCACACCAAAAAAACAAATGAGCGGGGAGGTGGGGGTAACCACTTCATATATCTATTTCTCTAAACTCAATTTTTATTTCCTATTGAAGTTGGAATTCATCCAAAATTTAACAATGGGGAATCCAATGATAACATACTACCTTATTTCTAAAGGAAGATTTTAAAACCTCAAACCAATATGCAAAAGAATTTTAAACACAACACATAATTTCAGTTCATAAGTACCTTGGAATTCTGTCTACCATTATAAAACTGGAAATTAACTGATTTTGCTGGACCTAACAAAGCTAATCTGAAAACCAACATATGAATCATAAAATAAGCGAGGCCTGGTTACATAAAACCCAAATCATAGATTAAATACCTATTGTTCTTTAAAAAATGGTTGCGAAGATGCTACTTACCGAAAGTGACCATGGATGTAGGCAGCTTCTCTACATGGCAGCCTGGCTTTTGTATGTATGCACCTTTATTCCTTTTGTTGTTGTTGTTTATAGTAAAAACTGACTGCCTTTGAGTTAATAACAACCCACAGAGACCCTATGGGATATCAAGTAGGATTTCTGAAGCGATAAATCTTTAAGGCAGCGGACTGCTTCATATTTCTCCCACACATGGCTGCTGGATTCAAAATGGCAACCGTTTGGTTAGTAGCCCAATGCTTAATCCACTGTGCCACCAGGAATCTTTTTTTGTTAAATACATATGTAATAAAACGTTTTCCATTCAAAACAGTTTTTAGCATGTACAATTCCATGACAGTGATTACAATTATAATATGCAGCCATTACTGCTACCCATTTCCAAATTTTTCTATCTCGCTTAACAGAAACTTTGTGAGATTTGAAAGCCAGAACACAATAGATACATGTACACCAATGATCACTGCAGTACTATGCACAATAGTCAAAAGAAGGAAAGAAACAAACGGGCCGTCAACAGATGACTAGATAAACAAAATGTGGTCCAATTGAGTAATATTCTGACATAAAGGGAAACAAAGTCCTGAGGAATGCTAAAACATAGGTTAACCTAGACAACATTATGCTAGGTGAAATAATTTAGTCACAAAAGGATAAACATCCCACTTACATGAAATATTCCAAATAGGCAAAGTATACTTGTGACAAGTCCCTTTTCATTGAGTTCCTTAGTAAGTGGGAGGTAAAATGTAAATTTAGTAGCCTTTTGAGTATAATTTGGTGTAGACTAGCAATTGGTTTGAGTGCTTTCAGAAGATAAAAAACAAAACACAAACTCACTGCCAGAAGTTGATTCTGACCTGTATATTTCCCAGACAATCACTCTTTATAGGAGTAGAAAGCCTCAACGTTCTCACTCGGAAGAGCTGGTGGTTTCTAACTGCTAACCTTGCAGTCAGCTGCCCAACACATAACCCACCATGCTACCAGGATGGTCGAACAGAAAAATGTATGCCAGATTCAGATTCATAGATTGTCATTAACAACATGCAATTTAAAACAATCAAAACTACCATATATACTCCAATATAAGCCGACCCGAGTATAAGCCAAGGTGCCTAATTATTACTTGGGAAACCAGAAAAACTGATTGACTCGAGTATAAGCCTAGGGTGGAAAATGAAGAAGTTATTGGTGAGCTTCAATAATCAAAACAAATGAAATTAAATTACTAAAAATTGAGACACCAGTGGGGTAATGTATTTAAATATTTATTTTAAATAAAAAACATAAATGAAAGAACAAGTCATTTAACATTAGTAAACCAGCACAGTAAGTGGAAAATAGGTTCAACAAAAACAATACTGTATCAACAATGATACCTTAAGAGTACTATTCCCTGAGCTCAATCAGCAACCAAGCTAAAATGTAGAGTTCAATTCCTTCAAAACTGGATTGTCCTCACTGAGATCTCCATCATCACCACCACTGCTGTCATTTTCATACAAAGCGCAGTCTTCACTGCCATTCATAGCATTACTAATACTACATTTCTGGAAGGCACATGGCACCATGTCTTCTGGAATGTCTTCCCATGCATCTCGAACCCACTTTGCTATTAACTCTATGTCAGGCTTCATGAGATTTCCTAATTTTGTTAGTTGGGCTTGACCAGATGACATCCATTCATGCCACATCCTTTGCACATGGTCTTTAAAAGACTTATTCAAAGATACACGTCATAGGATGGATCTGATTAGTTAGATGTGAGTAAACATTCAAAGCCCTGCAGTGTCAGCGGGGCTTTGAATGAACAGCAGTGGAGAAACAGCAGTCACCTGCAAGATAACGGGTGCTTGTCCAGTCCCGTTACCTCGGGGGGGGGGAGTGGGGGGCAGCAAGATATTACACCTTGCTGGGGTACCACTGACCTGTGTATAAGCCGAACCCCAGTTTTTCACTCGGCTTATACACGAGTATATACGGTAAGTTCTATCAAGTCAATTCCAAATCATTATCAACTCTATGGGATAAAGAAGTGTGCTATGGTTTCAAAGGCTGTAAATCTTTATGCAAACAGACTATCACACACTTCTGAGGAGCAGCTGGGAGGATCGGACCCATAAGCTTTAAAGATTGTGAGACTGTGAATCAGAAGCAAAGGTATCTTAAAATAAGTTACTTATCAGGTTTCAATAGAGTTGTCAGTTTAAGACACAGAAGAAAAAGGTCCTGGTGATGTTTCTTTAAAAAAAAACAAAAAGTCAGTGTAAATCTTCTAAATAGAAGCAGAACACTGTTGGATATGGTGCCAGAATATGAACCCCTAATTTTGGAATGCACCCAAATATGACTAAGGAAGAACTGCCACCTCAAAGTGGAGTCAACTTTAAAGACCTGAATGGAGAAAAAGTTTCACAACCTTCATTTCCTCATGTGGCACAAGTGAAAACAGAAAGAAATAGCTGTAAACATCCTTAAATAATCAAATTAGAATGCACAAAATGGAAGTTATCAAAAATGAAATAGACTGCATAAAGAATCAATATCCAAGGCATTAGTGAGGTAAAATAGACTAGTATTGGCTATTTTGAATTGGCTAATCAACTCCAGGACTAACAAAGTGAAGACAACCGTGTTGTACTCATAGCCAAAAATAATTCAAGATCTCTCATGAAGTAAAACATTACCAATGATAATATCTAAAAACCTATAAGGCATACCAAATTATTCACATGTATGCATGAATCACTAATGGTAAAGATAAAGAAACTGAAGATTTTGACAACTTCTGCAGCTCTAAATTAATTCAAAATGCATTCACAGTGACTGAAGTGGGAAATCTGGAAATCAAGAGTGGTAGCTGGAAGATATGACCTTGTTCATGAAATTATACTGAAGGTCATGTGATAGAATTTTACAATTCAGTAACTTATTCATTGAAAATATATCTCTTCAACAATCCAAACAGCAACTACACAGTGGACCTCACGTAATAGAATACACAAGAATCAAAATGATTACATCTGTGGAAAAAGACAAAGGAGAAGTTCAATATCATTAGCCAGAACAAGGCCAGGGCCCAAGTGGGAAACAGACTATCAGTAGCTTATATGCAAATTCAAATTTAAAGGAAAGAGAATTAAAACTTTAGCTCCACAAGTACTAAAGTATGACCTTAAGTTTCTCCCATATGAATTTAGAGACCATTTCAAGAATATTTGATAGTCTAAGCAATAATGACTGGGGAGACCAGATGGTGTGGGATCACATCAAAGACAGTATACAGAAAGCCAGCAAAAGGTCATTAAAACCCATCTAGCTCAGAAGCAAAAAAGCCCACATAGAAGAAGCACACCGGCCAGTGCGATCACGAGGTGCCAAGGGACCAGGTATAAGGCATCATGCAAAAAAAAACAACAACGATATAAGTGTGTGTATGTATGTGTATATATGTGTATATGTGTATATATATATATATATATATATATATATATATATATATATATATATATACCATATTAAATGAAGGGGGAAGTGCAGAGTGGAGACCCAAGGCCCAAGTGTCAGCCAATGGAGATCCCCTCATAGAGGGGTTTAGGAGAGGAAATGGGTTAATTAGGGTGCGAGGTAGTACCGATGAAGAACACAGCTTTCCCCCAGATCCTGGATGCTTTCTCCCCCCAACTACCATGATCCGAATTCTACCTTGCAGGCCTGGATAGGACAGAGGCTGTACATTGGTACATATGAGGGCTGGAGGTACAGGGAATCCAGGGTGGATGATACCTTCAGGACCAAGGGTGTGAGGGACGATGCTGGGAGAGTGGAGGGTGAGTGGGTTGGAAAGGGGGAACTGATTACAAGGATCCACATGTGACCTCTTCCCTGGGAGAGGGACAGCAGAAAAGGGGGGAAGGGAGACTCTGGATAGGGCAAGATATGACAAAATAATGATGTATAAATTACCAAGGGCACATGAGGGAGGGGGAAAGGGGAGGGAGGGGAAAAAAAAAGAGGACCTGATACAAGGGGCTTAAGTGGAGAGCAAATGCTTTGAGAATGATTGGGGCAGGGAATGTATGGATGTGCTTTATACAATTGATGTATGTATATGTATGGATGGTGATAAGAGTTGTATGAGTCTCTAATAAAATGTAAAAAAAGAACAGAGGAGAAAAAAATGATTAGGGCAAAGACTGTACAGATGTGCTTTATACAATTGATGTATGTATATGTATGAACTGTGATAAGAATTGTATGAGCCCCTAATAAATTGCTAAAATTAAAAATAAATAAACAAATAAAGAGGAAAATATAAATAAATAAAGAGAGAAAAAAAAAAGACAAGGGAAAGACACCCCCCACCCACACACATTCAGATGGGTGTCAGTAGTCTCTAAAATTTCCTCTTGAACACAGAGGAAATAAAACAATAAAACAAGTAAAAGAGGAAATTAAAAAAAGGAAATAAAACAAATAAAAAAGGAATAAATAAATTTTTAAAAGGAAATAAAACAAATAAAAGATGAAATAAATGAACAGAGAGTTTCCAAGGGAGACTTGAGAAGATGAAATAAAGTATGACGAGGAAATGTACAAAGACCTGGAATGAGAAACTAAAGGGAAGAACCCATTCGGCATTACTCAAGCTGAAACTGGAACAACCAACAATAAAACCCCAAGCCACGAGTTGCAACTTTGAAGGATTCTACGGACAAAACACCGAACAACACAAAAAGAATCAAACGAAGATGGGAAGAATTAACAGCATCATTATGCAAGAAGAACTGGTCTTAAATAAAAAAAGAAAATCTCAAAAAATAAAATGCACTATATTCAGAATCAGTTGAAAAGCTTTGAAAATGTATTAAGAATATGTGTATAAGTACATAATATCTGGAAAACAGAAAAAATAACATAATTTTAACAGCTATAATTTATTGAATCACTAAATCATCTATTAAATGATTAAATCACCTCATCATTACATCAATCTGATAAGATAGGTATTTTTTTCCTGTTATAAAATGAAGAAATTGAAAAAGTAAACAAGGAATCAAAAATCATTAAGTTATTATAAGACAAAACTGGTACTCCAAATTGAGTTTATGTGACTACAAATAGTACTCGATACGCTACCACAACAAAATACAGTTCCTCTCCCTAAACATGAGTACTTTTTTAGTCGTCAACTTTCAATTACTAATGACAATGGGAAGAATAGCAAACATGGAAAAATGCATTTCAGACAAACATAGTACACAGTTTATGACTTGGAATAACGTCCAGCAAAATTATTTATAAGATACTGAGTATGCTACTGAATTGAATGGTTTCTAAGATTCCTTCCAAATCTCAAATTTAAGCAATATTCTCAATTTAATGATGGTTAAAATAAATCATTCAATCCATTTTTACACTGCTATATGAATTGCTGACTAATCAAAAGAGTAAATAGATCATTAAAAGGATATGAATAACATTCTAAGCAAATGATCCAAAGACATTTGATTTTTAATTTTCTTTTCATTGAGCTTGTTTAAAGGGAAGCACATTGAAAATTCAAAAGGCCACTAAGTCCTGGCTGCCTCTGCTTTCTTAAGTATGGGTAAAACTTGCTGCACAAGAAAATATACTGATTTGATATTTCATTTCCATTTACTTTTCTGTTTTTATAATGAGAAGCAAAATTGTCAAAACAGCAAAACCATGTTCCAAAGAAAACGAAGAAGGACAAATCCAAGAAAATTTACCAACTAAAAATTTATTCTTGGATAATCAAGAGGAAACTGTAGATTTTAAATATTATACAAAATAAAACAAAAAGCAGAAGACATGACAGTTCTATTATGACCTATGCAAATAATCTAGAAACAAAGTTAAAAAATACTAATCATTTATTTAAATAAGTATACAGCCAAAACTTGCAGCCTTTTCTTTTAGCTTTTAAAAAATGTAATCATTTTAATCAATTAAGTAACCAAAAATTGTATTGATTAAAACTTTTTTCAACAAAAATTTTAGCAATTTAAACAATAACATGCAGGTCTATAGTGACATCAAAAATATTGGGACATTTATAAAACATTCCAAACAATCAAGTTAGAACATACTCTTTACAAATGTACATGGAATATGCACCACAGTAAACCATATGCTGGACAAAAAAAGGAAGTATCAGTAAATGTAAACCTGAATAGAATAGGTTCTCTTGTCACTATGGAGTTAATATAGACATCAAAGTAGAAAAATATCTGAAAATCCCCTAAATATTTAAACAGTACACTTCTAAATGATACATAGGTCAAAGAATCCACCAGGGGAGTTAAGAATTGTTTTGACCTGAATGAAAAGAAAACACAACTGTATCAGTTCGGATTCAACCAAAAAAACAACTGATAGAAATAATATGAGGAAGGAATAACATAATTACTAGGAAGAGAGAGATCCATTACATAACTGGTGGAATTGTGGGGATTGGCTAGATGCAGGGACATTTCTCAACTCTCTTTAATTCAATGGATTGGTTTCGGTTCCAAGATTACTGGAAATACTCAATTAAAAAAAAAGATTACTGAAAATAATCTTGTTTGTTTCAAGATACTGATTATGAATTTTAATAACATGTACAAAATAACTGTATAGTTACATCTAGACTAGTAACTAAGACAAGGCTTTTTATTCTCATAAAAATTTAGTGTTTGAAACCCAAAGGGTCAGTTATACTATGTCCTGTAGGGTCATTATGAATTAATCAACTTGATGGTAGTGAGCTCGAGTATTTGGATATATATATATATATCCCCACAAATTACAGGTCAAATGTTTTCCAACAAGAAGGACAAGATTATTCACTAAAGACTAGAGAGTGTCTTCAAAAAAAGGGGCTGGGGCAACTAGACCCCCATACAAAATAAGAACGTAGGTTCCTAGTTCTTTGATGGTTCCTCCCCCTGCCACCCCCTACTATTGTGACACTAATTCTACCTTACAAATCCAGCTAGACTAGGGCATGTACAAGGTATTAAACAGAGGAAGTTCAAGAAAGATAAACCCCTCAGGACCAATAACGAGAGTAGCAATACCAGAGGGGAAGTGGAAACTGGGAGGGGACAAAGGAGAAACGGATCACAATGATCTACATAGAACACCCTCACAGGGAAACTGACAACAGAAAAGTGGGTGAAAAGAGACATTGGCCAGTGTAAGATATGAAAAAAATATTATAAATTATCAAGCGTTCATGAGGGAGGGGGGGAATGAGGAGCTGATACCAATGAATCAAGCAGAAAGAAAATGTTTTGAAAATGATGATGGCAACATATATACAAATGGACTTGACACAATGGATGGATGGAGATAAGAGCTGTAAGATATACAAATCCGCTGGACCAAAGGATGTACACTGGTACAGATAGGAACTGGAAACACAGGGAATCCAGACCCCTTCAGGACCAGTGGTGAGAGTGGCGATACCTGGAGGGTAGAAGAAAGGTAGGATAGAAAGAGGGTGCCGATTACAAACCTCCTCCCTGGGAGATGGACAACAGAAAAGTGGGTGAATGGAGACGTCGGACAGTGTAAGCTATGACAAAACAATATTAATTTATAAATTATCAAGGGTTCATGCAGGAGGAAGAAAAATGAGGAGCTGATATTAAAGACTCAAGTAGAAAGTAAATGCTTTGATAATGATGATGGCAACAAATGTACAAATGTGCTTAACACAATGGATGGATGTATGGATTGTGATAAGAATTGTAAGAGCCCCCAATAAAATGATTTAAAAATAAATAAATAAATAAAAATCAAATATATTTTAACTTAAAAAAGCTTTTAGATAAGTGATTTTTAAATGAATTTAAATAAAATGGTTTCTTAAAACAATAATCTAGGCTCTTACCTTATAAAATGATTTTCTAATTTCTTTTTAAAATTATTATTAATAAATCTTTTTATTGGGGCTCATAAGTCTTATCACAATCCATACATACATCAATTGAGCAAAGCACCCTTATACATTCGTTGCCCTTGTCATTCTCAAAATTCGCCTTCTACTTGGGTTCCTGGAATCAGCTCGGCTTCCTTTTTTTTCCTTCCCCCTCCCTCCCCGCTCTCCCCTTCCCCCTGCACCCTTAATAGTTTATAAATAATTATTTTATCTTATCTTACACTGCCCAGCATCTCCCCTCACTCACCTTCCCATTGCCCATCTCCCAGAGAGGTTACACATAGATCTCCAAGGTCGGTTCTCCCTTTCTACACCCTCTTCCCTTCCGGTGTCGCCACTCCCAAAACTGGTCCTGAGGGGTTCATCCATCCTAGATTCCCTGTGTTTCCAGATCCCTACTGCACCACTGTACATCCTCTGGTCTAACCAGGTCCGCAAGGTAGAAGTGGAATCATAATAATTGGGGGGGGGGGGGAAGCGTTCAAGAACTAGAGGAAGGTTTTGAGTTTCATTGTTGCTACACTGAACCCTGAGTGACTCATCTCCTCCCCACTACCCCTCTGCAAGGGATGCCCAGCTGTCTTCAGATGGGCATTGGGTCCCCATCACGCACTCCCCCCCCTTCACTGTGATGTGATTTCCCCCCCACCCCGCCCGCCTTTATTGTTTGAGACCTGGTCTCCTCTGCCCTTCACGATCACCCATGTTGGTGTGCTGCTTCCGTGTGGGCTTTCTTGCTTCTGGGCTAGAGGGCCGCTTGTTTACTTTCAAGCCTTTAAGTCTCCAGATGCTGTATCTCTCAGTAGCCGGGCACCATCAGCCTTCTTCACCACACTTGCTTATGCACACATTCGTCTTCAGCGTTTATGTGAGGAAGGTGATCACACAATGATTGTTTTTGTTCCTTGGTGTCTGCTACCTGGTCCATTCAACACCTTGTATTCGCTTAGGCTATGTGCTTCTTCTCTGTGGGCTTTGTTGCTTCTGAGCTAGATGGCCACTTGTTTGCCTTCAAGCCTTTAAGACCCAAGACGCTATATCTTTTTGATAGCCGGGCACCATCAGCTTTCTTCACCACGTTTTCTTACACACACGTCTTTCTTCAGTGATCACGTCGGGAAGGTGGGTATCGTGGAATGATCGTTTAGCTGGGCAAGGTGCTATTGTATTGAGGAAGTGTGCGTGAGGAGATTTGCTAATTTCTAACTGAGAATTTAGCCAAAAATGCAGTAACTCATCCTCCTGCAGAATCAGTTTAATTTCTACCACACATTAATGAATATTTATGTCAATCACTTACTCTATTCAAATGATGAGAGAAAGATTTCTACATATATTGATGGCAATTAACGCTTCATATGAAATTTTTATATTAACAACTCTGGCATTTACTGTTTACTTTATTTGTACAAACTGATCACTTACTGCAGAATTACCTGTTCTGAGCTAGCACTTATGTTTTAGTCACCTAACCTTAAATCCACCTCTCCCTTGAGATGAATTTTTATTTTGCTTTCCTAGCACTGTATTTCTTTAAAATTCAACGAGTTGCCACCCTGATTCTAGATAAAATCTGAGAAACATTCCTATAATGAGTAAGCAACCTAACAAAGAAAAAGAAACTCTTTGCCACTGAGTCAATCCCAATTCACAGTATCCCTGTGTGACAGAGTAGAACATCCCCATACGGCTTCCAAGGCAGGCAATCTTTATCAAAATAGACTGCAAGCTCTTTCTTTTAAAAAATAATAATTAATCATTTTATTGGGGGCTCTTAAAGCCCTTATAACAATCAATACATCAGATTATGAAGCACATTTGTACAAATGTTGCCATCATCATTTTCGAAACATTTTCTTTCTTTTTTTTTTCCCCTTAAATCATTTTATTGGGGGCTTGTACAACTCTTATCACAATCCATATATACATCTATTATCTCAATGTGTACGTTTGTTGCCATCATCATTCTCAAAACATTTTCTTTCTACTTGAGTCCTTGGTATCAGCTCCTCATTTTTCCCCCTTCATGTCCCACCCTCCCTCCTTCACAAACCCTTGATAATTTATAAATTATTATTATTTTGTCATCCAGGGGTGTCAAACTGGTAGCCCGCTGCGGCTCCCGAGATAATGTTCTTTAACCCACGATGCTCCGAAATAAAATCTAACAAGGGAATTGTGTGTATGGTATTGCCTCAATCTTCTCTAAGTGCTATTTTCGTTTTATTTCAGATCATCATCAGCCACAAAAAAATTACCCTGGGGGGCTGATGTGGGTTGTGGGCCGCCAGTTTAACACACAATGACCTTCACCCACTTTTCTATTATATCTGCAAGTTTATCTAGATAAGATAGGCTGGATAAACAATCTGGAGGAGAAAACCACAGGACCTACACTTCCGGGGGAGTTCTGGGAGAGGGGGAAGTGGGGGAAAGGAAGTGGTGTTAACAATCCCCGGGAACAAGTGATTCAAAATCAGTGGCGAGGAGAGTGAAAGAGGCCTGGTAGGACTTGATCAAGGACAATGTAACCAAGAGGAATTACTGAAACCCAAATGAAGGCTGAGCATGATAGTGGGACAAGAGGCAAGTAAAAGGAAATAGTGGAAAGAACTAGGAGTCAAAGGGCATTTATAGAGGTCTAAATACAGGCATGTACATATGTAAATATATTTTTATATGATGATGGGGAAATAGACCTATGTACATATATTTGTAGGCATAGTATTAAGGTAGCAGATGGACACTGGGCCTTCACTCAAGTACTCCCTCAATGCAAGAACACTTTGTTCTATTAAACTAGCATTCCATGATGCTCACCTTCCCAAAATGATCACTGTCGACAAAGTGGGTACATAAACAAATGTGGTGAAGAAAACTGATGGTGGCAGGCTATCAAAAGATACAGTGTCTGGGATCTTAAAGGCTTGAAGGTAAACAAGTGGCCATCTAGCCCAGAAGCAACAAAGCCCACATGGAAGAAGCACACCAGCCTGTGTGATCACGAGGTGCCAAAGGGAACATTTATCAGGCATCAAAGAACAAAAATATCCTATGCATTGTGAATGAGGGGGAGTATGGAGTGGGGACCCAAAGCACATCTTACAGAAGGGTCTCGGGGAGGAGGCGAGCCAGTCAGGGTGCAGTGTAGCAACGATGAAACATACAACTTTCCACCGGGTTCATAAATGCTTCTTCCTCTCCCTACTATCATGATTCCAATTCTACCTTACAAATCCGGCTAGACCAGAGGATGTACATTGGTACAGATCAGAACGGGAAACACGGGGAATCCAGGACAGATGAACCCTTCAGGATCAGTGGTGAAAGTGGCGATGCCTGGAGGGTGGAGGGATGGTGGGGTAGAAAGAAGGAACTGACTACAAGGATCTACATATAAACCCCTCCCTGGGGGACGGACAGCAGAAAGTCCAAGTACTTTTTCCCTAGTAGCTAGTCAGTTCCACGTGCTGAGCTTTCGGATAGCTGAACATTTAACCACAGGTACACCAGAGCTCCTTGTTAGCACTCTAAATTCCCAGCACCCAGGGACATTCATGAGATCAACTTTTCTGAAACAACAGCCATTCATTATATGTATAGTCAGTTCCAAAGATGAGAGAAAACTGACATTATGCAAAAATGGAATCTGAGCATACTTAATTACAAAATATAGGTGTCTACATCATTACTCCCAAACCACTAAGAATCATGGTCCAATCAAGTTGCCACATACCTTAACCATCATTGTCAGGGTTACTCTTGCTTCATACTTATGTGTTTTACTGCCAGATTAATGCTGTTAATGTGTAAGATACTTGAATAGATTTTTATTTTTTTTATTGTTGTCCCACCACCCTGGGAGATATGAGAGCTTGCCATCTGACCCACTGATCTACCCCTACCAGCCATGGGCTTCCTGGGCCATCAACCCAGCAGTTAGGTCAGTCAGGGAGAGCCTCTAGCTTAACATCTGACCAATGGACTTGAACAGCACTGGATGCATCCAGTTGGACAGCTGTGTGAGCCACTTTCTTTATATAATGTTCACATAAATGTGTACATATACTCTTTTTGCTTCTCTAGGTTTGTGAGAAATGACAAACAAGTAAGACAAATCCTACAATTATCCAAGTCTACTATCTTAAGAGACTTTCCAGGCCATTGAGCATTTGTAGGAAAACTCAGCCGTAGCACATTTATTCTTGACTTAAAAAAAACAAAACAAAACTGGAATAGCTTTAAAATGGGTCAAAAGGGAGATCAAATGATAAGATACTACATTTTAATCTAACTACATCTTCTGTAATCGACTTTACAATGCTGTCTGTCTGATAATGGGGCTATTCCCTCAAATGTGATGGAAGATTAACCATAGTCGTAATCCATGTGTGAAACTAGCAAATGGATTTTGGACTTCCACGGTCATCTATAATCTTCTTTGAAGCATGTTCATCGTTTCAGCTGACAGCATTCTTTTCTTCAGATTTGGACTAGACTACTTACAATCCCTGAATCACCCAAATGTGCTTCTTCTACATGAACTTAGTTGATGCTTCACTTAGATGGCTGCTCTTTAAAAAACAAGACTTTAAGACTCTAGACACTATCTTTCTAAGAGCTAGGCACCATCTACTTTCTTCCCCACATTGTACTCTAGCACTCATATCTTCATTGATCTCTTCATTGGAGTGAGCATCAGGCAGGATTATATCATAAAACTGTTCTTACATTGGGGTTAGAATGAAATTCAAGCCCCAAATCCATTCATTCATCTATGGTTTACATATGTCTCTGATTCATCTTAGCGACATCAATGTCATTTTACCTTAGGGAACATTATCAATCATCCTCCTGGAGCATCATTTCCACTGTAAACAAGTCAATGCTGGCCCCTGGTGAACCCCCTCTGATCATGGACCAGGGATGTGGATAGCCTTGCTTTTATGCAGACTGATTTGAAAAGGATATTGTTGCAGATACAGTTAGCAATTACAGTTACAATTTAGCACCCTATCAATTGATCTCCCAAAGGAGCCATTTAAACTTGTTCTAGTTTTCAATATTTTCTGCTTTCCGTTTGATTGAGGTTTCCTTCTGTTTTAATTTGTTATTATTTTTAAAAATGTTTTTCTGTATATGAAATCTACAATAGGTAAATCTATAGAGCCAGTAACTGGATTAAAGGCTCCTTGGGGGTATCGCAGGGGAAGTTGAAGGGAGGAAAATGGGGAGCTAACAATGAGGACAAGAATGAAGAAAATGTTCTAAAATTGATTTTGGTCATAAATGTACAATTCTTCTTGATGTGCTTGAAATACTGAATTGTATGATATGTAAATTATACACCAATGAAAAACATTTTAGTTGATTGGGTGTCACTAGATTGGAAGTGAACTAAGCATTAAGGAGAAGTGACTCAAAGTCAGTAGGAATAACTGGATTAAGCGATGAGTTGCTAAGGAGAAAGTCAACAATTCGAACCCACCAGCCACTCTTCAGGAGAAAGACGAGGCAGTCTGCTTGCATAAAGAGTTACCGCTTCAGAAACTCCAAAAGCAGTTGTACACTGTCCTGTATTAGGTCACAATGAGTCAACTTTGACTTGCCAGTGACGGGTATGGCTGCTTTTTGATGCAAAAGAGAGATGGCCCTATTGGATAAGCGTTGGGCTGCTAGCCAGAAGGTCAGTGCATAAAGCCTATCAATGGCTCTGCAGGAGAAAGAGGAGAATGCTTGCTCCCAGGTAAAGGTTGAGTGTCAGAAACCCCAAAGGGGGTTGCTATGAGTTGCAATCAACTTGCTAGCAGAGAGGTTGGGCACTCTGGGTTTGCACTACAGAATACTAAGAGTTGAGTTCCACAGAGAGGCCTCCAGACACCCTCAGAGGACCTTCTTCAGTACTCAGCAGCAAGGTAATAACCATGGATACAAGCGAGGAGACAACTTGCGGCAAGGCACAATGGCTACTGCCACCACAGAGACTACAAAGCCTGATGCATGCCCCTAAGCAGAATACTCAAAAAGGTCTCACCACAGCAGGCAAAATAATTATCCTGGGACTAAACCGCTTGAGTAGTCTAATGAATATTAAATATAAGACCAAAAAAACTGATTACAGTTAGCTTAAATGAGTCCCACTAACAAGTGCATGAATCTCAGTATATAGGTAAATGTAGATACATAGTGGTATATGTATGAAGCTCTGGTGGACCTGTTGGGTAAGCCATGGACTGTGAACCACATGGTTTGTGGCTCAAATCTACCAGCTGTTCTTTAAGAAAAAAATTAAGACTATCTGCTTCCATAAAGATTTAAAGTCAAAAATAAATAAATAAAAAGATTTAAAGTCAGACTCACGATGAATAAAAATTAACTCAATGGCAGTGGGTAACTTCTGATTTATGGCAAAATAATTTTGAAACAGGAACCACAACCAAAAAATACATGCATGAGTATACATGGAAGCATATGTGTGACTAGGTATGTATAGATGAACATACAGTATACACATTTGTGTTTATTTAAAATCAATTTAAAAAACAAGCATATAGGGGACATAGTTATGGTGACATCTCAGCCCATCACTAACCATCTTGTGGGATTGGTTTGCTGGCTTTGAAGGCGTAGGGCCAGTCTCATGGGACATCTCATTCTATCAGCAAAGTTTATGCTTTAGATACTGTTATAATGAGTGGTGTTTGGGGTGTGAAAAGCTTGCACATGGCCATCTAAGCTACAGTCATTGACCTCTACTTCTCTGTAGTAAATGAGAACAAAAGAAACCAAAGATTCAAAGAAAAAAACTAATCTCTAAGACCACCAGTTGCTACAAATCATAGCCTCATCTACCCGAGACCAGAAGAAGGGGTTATAAAGCTCTCTTACTGCTGTCGAGTCCATTCTAACTCATAGTAACCCTGTAGGACGGAGAACTGTCCCTGCTCTGGGTTTCTAAGACTATAAATCATTTTTTAAAAATCATTTTATTGGGGGCTCATAAATTTCTTATCACAATCCATACTTCCGTCCATTGTGTCAAGCACATACATTTGTACATACGTTGCCATCATCATTCTCAAAACATTTGATGTCTACTTGAGCCCTTGGTATCAGCTCATTTTATTCCCTCCCTCCCCATCCCCCCTCCATGAAATCTTGATATTTTACAAATTATTATTTTGTCATATATTACACCATTCGACATCTGCCTTCACCCACTTCTCCACTGTCCATCCCCTAGAGAGGAGGTTATATGTAGACCTTGTAATCTGTTCCTGCTTTCTCCCTCACCCTCCCTCCACCCTCCAGGTATCGCCACTCTCACCACTAGTCCTGAGGGGTTCATCTGTCCTGGATTCTCTGTATTTCCAGTTTCTATCTGTGCCAGTGTACATCCTCTGGTCCAGCCGGATTTGTAAGGTAGAATTGGGACCATGATAGTGGCGGTAGGGTGAGGGGGTTTGGGGAGGAGGATTCAAGAACTAGAGGAAAATTGTATATTTCCTCATTGCTACACTGCACCCTGACTGGCTCGTCTCCTCCCCACAGCCCTTCTGCAAGAGAATGTCCAATTTCCCACAGATGGGCCCTGGGTCCGCACTCCCCCTCATTCACAATGTTATGGTTTGGGGTTTTTTATGTGGTCTTTGATGCCTTATACCTGAGTCCTTCGATGCCTTGTGATCTCACAGGCTGGTGTGCTTCTTCTATTTGGGCTTTGTTGTTTCTAGTTAGATGGCCCCTTGTTTATCTTCCGGCCTATAGGTCCCCAGATTCTATATCTTTGGACAGCTGGGCACTAATGTCTTTCTTCACTGCATTTGCTTATGCACCTGCTTTGTCTTCAGTGATCGTGTTGGGGTAGGCTGGTGCGCTTCTTCCATGTGGGCTTTGTTGTTTCTTAGCTAAATGGCCACCTGTTTATCTTCAAGCCTTTAAGACCTAAGACGCTATATCTTTTGATAGCCGGGCACCATCAGCTTTCTTCACCACTTTTGCTTATTTATCCGCTTTATCCTCAGCGATCGAGTCGGGACAGGCTGGTGTGCTTCTTCCATGTGAGTTTTGTTTCTCAGCTAGATGGCTAAGACTGTAAAGCTTTATGGGAGAAGGAAGTCTCATCTTACTCCCAAGGAGCAATTGGTAGTTTCAAAATGCTGGCATTGAGCTTGGCAGCAAAATGCTTGAACCATTACACTACCAAGGCTCCTTTGATTGTAAAGCAGCACAGAATTCAGAGATTGATGTGTAAGTTCATTATCTTTAGTATAGTTCATTACATGCTATCACTTGAGGCATCCTTCTGTGAGTTAGAAAAAGGCAAACAGTTTCAGGTAACCTAAAAGCAAAAAACCTCACCACCATCAAATCCATGCTGACTCATAGCAACCCTTGGAGGTTTCCAAGACTGTAACTGTTTATGGTAGTAGAAAGACCAGTCTTTCTCCCCAGGAGCTGCTGGTAGTTGTGAACTGCAGACCATGCTGATTGCAGCCCAGTGCATAACCACTACATCATCATGGCTCCTTACTGGCACCAAAATCTTTAAGATTGAACAATCAGAAAAGGAAACGGATTCTTGGGGACTGATATTAGGGTCCTTCTCCCGTGAACACGTCTAGGTGAGTGAAGCTCCAACTAGAAACTCACTGACATCCCAAAGGGTTTCACAGGACGGTCTTCACGATCCAAACCAGTAGTCCTGCTTACCAAATGCCCTAATAATTTATTATCGTTTTAAAAAATAATTTATTATCTTGTCAAACACATACAACCAGGAAATGTTATTCCATAAAAACATTCCATTTGAAAATGAATAATCTAAGGAAAACTTTAAAACTATGAAAAAGCTGTTTCCTAAAACTTTTGGCCCACAAGGGTTCTAGTATCATATAAAATTGAGTAGGATCCTGGCTATCACCAAGCCATAATTTTTAAAAGTTAACAGTTTGTTTTCTTTAGTAAGATTTGAAGTATTTCTCTAAGTGCAATATTGAAAAACAAGATGGAAAAAATAAAGCAGCATGCTTTTTCGTAAGAAGTACATGTCACCACTGAATTTTCAGTAAAGAAATATATCTTTCTAAATTAAAGAGTTGTATATACTAGCTTGTTAAAGTTAGATTTTTATATTTTATGTTGGTTTTCTTAAGTAAGCATGTGCATAATCACATTTGCAGACACAAGCTATTTTTGTTTTATGACGTTGCCAGCTTTTTTTAACCATAAACAGGATGTTCTCAAAAATACTTTCCCTTTTTATAAACATTCAAAATTAAGCAAATAAAAATAGCAATAACAAATTAAGAAAAGTGTAACAAATTTACAAAGTCATTATCTTCAAGTAGAACATTTCTTTTATTAGCAGAAGTACACCAACACTCTACTTACTCAAATATAGGTTCTGGACTGTTCGCAGTGTAAACTTCGTCTAGAACCCCACCTTTACTGAAATTCTAAGTACCTCCACCTGACCTGGCAACATTTTGTTTGGGATTCTCTTGTAAGTAGCAAGTTCAGTCTGCCAGTCAGTCCGTCTGACTCGATCCCATTTGGTACTGTTTAATGCGTTAATTCCTTTAGTAAGTGCATGGTCCCGTGTTTTGCAAAGCATGGTTTCTACGTAACAATCCTATTCAATGCAGGGAGTGTTCTCTGTAGTCAACCGAATACAGAAGGGAGACTAGGTTAATCTCCACAAATCTTCCCCTTGGCCTGGGTTCTTCTCTTCTCCCGCACGGGCAGCATACCACTGTCCTCTAAATCCTACCCGAGAAGCCATGTAAGCTAAATAACTATTCTTATCAATTACCTGACAAAGATGTTTTTCATTCCATTTTGAAAAAGTTATGTTTGAGATGAGGGTAGGAAGAGCCTAGTGGCACAGCAATGAAAGCCTCGGCTACTAACCAAAGGCTGACATTTGAACTCACTAGCAGGTCCGCGGGAGAGAGCTGCGAATTGCTTCTGTAAAGATTTATACCCTTGGGAAACCGAAAGAGCAGCCCTTCGACATCCTACACGGTTGGTCCCTGTGAGTCCAAAAGTGATCGCGTGGCTCTAGGTCTGGACAGGCCTGAGGAAGGAGGATTCTAGAAAGCAGACCATCTTGTGGTCGCGGTCAAAGGGCATTAGAGGCATCGTGTTTTAAAAGTAGCCTTATAGACATTATTTTATTTGGCAGTATCCTAACTCTACAATATAGGAAGGAAGGATATTAATCATATTTCAGAGATGAGGAAACGAGCTCAGAGGGGTGGATTTGCTCAGCTCTCATTTCTAGTAAGGAATCCTAAAAACAGAACCTGCGTCTTTACAGATCACACTTGTCATTAAATTTAACTTTTATTATGCAATTAAAAATTTAATAGACAAGTGATCTAAAATCGATGGCGAGGAGGGCATAGGATGTCTGGTAGGGCTTGATCAAGAGCAATGTACCCAAGGAATTATTGAAACCCAAATGAAGGCTGAGCATGATAGTGAGACAAGAGGGAAGTAAAAGGAAATAGAGGAAATACCTAGGAGGCAAAAGGAATTTATAGCGGTCTAAATACAGGCATATACATAAGTAAATACATATAAAATGATAAAGAAATAGATCTATGTACATATATTTATATGTTAAGCATCAAGGTATCAGATGGACATCAGCCCTCTATTCAAGTACTCCCTCAATGCAAGAACACTTTGTTCTTATACCCTGGCATTCCGCAATGCTCACCTACCCAACACGATTGCTGAAGACAAAATGGGTGTATAGCAAATATGGTGAAGAAAGCTGATGGTGCCTGGCAATCAAAAGAGAGCTTCTGGGGTCTTAAAAGCTTGAAGATAAACAAGCGGCCACCTAGCTGAGAATCAACAAAAAGTCCAACTGGAAGAAGCACACCAGCCTGTGTGATCATGAGGTATCAATGAGATCAGGTATCAGGCATCAGAGACCCAGAACAAAAATTCACATCCATGTGAATGAGAAGTGTAGAGTGGAGATCCAAAGCCCATCTGTAGACAATTGGACATCCCCCTTACAGAAGGGTCACAAGGAAGAGACAAGCCAGTTAGGGTACAGTATAGAACCAATAAAATATACAACTTTCCTCTAATTCTTTAATGCTTCCTGCCCCCACCCACCCACTATCATGACCCAATTCCACCTTAGAAATCCAGCTAGAACGGGGCATGTACACAGGTACAGGACCAATACTGAGAGTAGTGATACCAGGTAGGGAAGGGGAAGTGGGGGGGAGAAAAGGGGAACCGATCACAAGGATCTACCTATAGCCCCCTCCCAGGGGGACAAACAACAGAAAAGTGGGTGAAGGGAGACATTGGTCAATGCAAGACATGAAAAAATAGGAACAATTTATAAATTATTAAGGGTTCATAAGGGAGGGAGGGTCGGGGATGGAGGGGAAAATGTGAGGAGCTGATACCAAAGGTTCAGGTAGAAAGAAAATGTTTTGAAAATGATGATGGCAACGTATGTACAAATGGATTTGACACAATGGATGGAGGAATGGTTTGTGGTGAGAGTTGTATAAGCCCCCAATAAATCGTTAAAAAAATGGAAACATAAAAAATAAAAAACTTAGTAGAGTACTAGAAATAAAATTTGCTTTCATCTCGCCACTATTTAGACTCATTCCTCTCCCAAACAACAACCTCATTTATTGTAGTGATTTTGTATTAGTTTTCAAATTATAAAAAGTAAAATAAATATAATTCTCCAATATAGTAGTCAATAAACACTCATGTCATTCCTCCAAAGATGAAGAAATCTGGTATGTACCTAAGTTTGAACCTTTAAAATTAATTTACTACAGATGAAAAAGAGGTATGTGATCTATATTTATATGTACACCAGAACTGACACATCATTAAAGCACAATAAGTTAATCTGCACTTTACTATTATAGAACATACTTCAAGATCTGGTCCCAATCTCTTTCCTGTTTCATTTCCAACTATCTCCTCTAGTCATAACAGATAATTCTTCTCCAATACTCCTCATACTTTTTCTTAACTTCCTCTGTTGGAAATTCCCTTCCCCATCTATTTCCTCTTATTCAACTCTAAACTTTCGTCATGGACTAATATTAACGTTATCTATTGTACACATGCAACTTTCCTCTTTCCTAAATTTAAAATTAATCTTTCCCTCCTCTGTGTGGCAATTGTACTTCCTCTGAACTTCTATTTTATAGTGTTCTCTATGTACAATAGCTGGTCATCTATCTGGCTCAGCTGAGAGTTTTCATGTGAACAAAATAGTGTCTGTTTTTAAATCTTTAACTACAGAAAAGTCTACGTACTCCAATTTTTGATAAATTATATGCACAAGACAAACTATTCAGGAAATAGAATATTGCCAATAATAAGAGTCTTCATGTATGACACCCGGACTTAACTATTAAAACAGTTCCCAGTCTCTCTCCTCAATTTCAAGTCTTATCTTCCTCCAGTTTATTTTCCACATTATCATAATGATCTTTCTGAATCAAAAAGCTAATCATGCCACTTTTTAATATTAAACCTTTATGTTATTCTCTGCCATTTAAAGAATAAAGTTCAATATCCTCAATATTAGGTCCTGCAGACATTCATCCACATATATACAAGTTCCAGCAGCTCTCAGGATAGTGTGTCCCCTTGAATGTAGTATCTGTATCCTGGGTCCACTATCCACACACCACATTCCTGAGCCCTCACATAAGGGGTATGTAATAGGGCACGTAAGTCAACATATGTCTACTTAAGTTCCAGTACATGGAAGGTATTCATGAGTAAAACAAACTTTGAGCATACAATTAAAGATAGACTGAAAGTTCTCTAGCTTTACCATTCCTCCCCTGTTCTGATTGTATTACCCCTCTTGTTCTATGTGACAATGCACACTTCAGAGTTGTCTGCAAAATACATGACTAAGTCAGCATTAGAATTTAAGCTCCTAGTTCCCTGATCGTACAATTAAATTTCCAGATTTTAAAAAAAAAACTTTAATTTTTGTTTCCCTCTAAGTTTTTTTCACTACATAGAAAACTGTAAATCTTTTTTTTTATTTTTGCTTTTTAAAATTAAAAGACCATTTTATGGAGGCCTCTTACAACTCTTATTACAATCTATACATCAATTGCATCAGGCATATTTGTACATATGTTGCCATCATTCTTTTCTAGACATTAACTTTCTATTGAGCCCTTGGTATCAGCTCCTCTTTTCTCCCTTGTTGCTTAAGATAATGGTCTCAGCCATGTTGTCACCATATTTATGTACACTTATTTGCTATTCATACATCTGCATTACAGAAATATCTGTTCAGATCTTTTGCCTACTTGTAAAATCAGCTTGTTTTCTTATTGTAGACCATTATGAGTTCTTTATAAATTCAGGATACAAGTCTTTTATCAGATATGTGATTTGCAAAGATGTCTTTTCGATCTGTAGTTTATCTTTTCATCCTCTTAATCTCACTGCCATTGAGTTAATTCTGACATTGGTGAGCCTCTAAGACAAAGTAGAACTGCCACTGTGGGTTTACAAGACTCACTTTTTTTTTTCAAATCAGATTATTGGGAGCTCATACAGCTCTTATCACAATCCATACATCCATACATTGTGTCAAGTACATTTGTACATTTCTTGCCATCATCATGTTCAAAACATTTTCTTTCTACTTGAGCCCTTGCTATCAAAGACTCACTGCTTTACAGGAGCAGAAAGCCTCGTTTCTCACCCACAGAGCAGCTAGTGCTTTTAAACTGCTGACCTTGTGATTAGCAGACCAATGTGTAACTACTACACCACCAGGGCTCTTTTGCAGAATTAAAGGTCGTAACTTTGATGAATTTCAATTTAGAAGTTTCCCCTAAATTTCATGTTTTTTAAAAATTTACTACTAGGCCACTTTCAGGCAGATTTTCTCCTACTTATTTTAGAAGCTTCATAGTATTACATTTTACATTATATCCATAATCCATTTTGAGTTAGTGTTTATATAAGGTGTGAGGTATGAATCAAGGTTTATGTTTTTGAACACAGACATCCAACCGTTCTAGCACAATTTCTGGAAGACTATTATTTCTCAGTCATATTGTCTTTGAACCATTGCAAATTCAGTCATCCATATTTGCAGGAGCCTATTTCCCACATCAGGACTAGTCATTCTCATGTACCACATTGAATATACTTTCAGACTTCAGTTATACATCTTTCTTCCTAGGCAACTAGACAAGTCCATATAAAGCTCTCTAAAATCATAATGAATGTTTCCAAACAGCAGCAGGACATACACTTTAGGATCCTAGCTTTTTGTTCCATACCTACCTGGTATCTACCCAGAGATACTTTGAAGTCAAGCCAATGGTTTTTCTTTTTAACTCCTTTAAATAATTAAAGCTTATCTTCAAGGATTTCCAAATTATTGCCAATATTGTGAACAAAAAAGCATATCTGGAAATTTTCTAACAATTTTTAATGATTAATAAAACTAAAATACAAATGCTTATCTAAAAAGAAAAACAATTACCAGGAAGTCATTATATACCTTTCAAAGATAAGAAAACATCCTTTTTACATAATAAAGAAAGCCAAACATACATCCAAGAACAAATCTCACTTCCTACCTGATGAGTACATACCTTTGATCTAATAAGTTTCAAGAACCAATTGAAAGTAGAAATTAGAAAGAAATGGTTCAACAACTTAAGCTTACATCCACTTCAAAGTGCCTTTGACCATACAAAAGTGCTTTTCTGTAGGAATAGAAACCTATTAAATATTTTATAATAATTGTGAGACTGTTTAAACAAGCTAACTCTTTGAAAAAGCAGCTAAATTAGTATTACAAATTAAGAATTAGGAGGAAAAACAATAACAGGAAAGTATATTAACTATCATTAAAATGCATTTTAAGTGGAGAAATATAAAATACAAAATTTTATAATGAAAATAAGTTAGTAGGTCACAATATACTTCAAAACAATAACAGAAATCCTATCTAAGGTTTAACAATCACATCCCAAAACCAAACTCACTGCCATTAAGTGTATCAATTAATAATGATCCGATAGGGCAGTGTAGAAATACCCCTGTGGATTTGGGGACTAGAGCTGTTTATGGGAGTAGAAAGCCTAACCTTTCTCCTGTGAGCGAATGGTAGTTTCAAATTGCTGGCCTTTCAGACAACAGATCAACAAGTAACTACTACACCACCAGGGCTCCCTAACTTTCACATTTAAAAAAATCCTCAAACTCACTGCCATCGAACTGATGCTGCTCACAGTAACCATGGAGGATAGGGGAGAACTGCTCCTGTGAGTTTCCGAGATTATAACTGTTTATGGGATTACCCCATCCCAGTCACATGGAGCGGCTGGTGGTTTCAAACTGCCAACTGTGAGGATCGCAGCCCAACATAAAACCACTATGCAACCAGAGGTCCAGCCAATATTCACATAGGTACATTTAAATAGTAAACCAATTTAAATGAGTATAAATGTATAAATGTGTCAGATGACTGGAACACACAGTGTAGCATTATCTAGCTATAGTAAAGACTAGGCAGGGAGAATGTATCCCTGGTGGTACAGTGGTTAAGCTCTCAGCTACTAACTAAATTACCAGCAGCTCAAACCCACTAGCTACTCTGAGGGAAAAAGATGTGGCAGTCAGCTTTGGTGAAGAGCAGCCACAGAAACTCCTTGGAGCAGTTCTACTCTGTCATACAGGGTCACTACACATCTGAATCACCTTGACTTTTTTTTTTAAAGAAAGGAGGGAGATGAAATATTAATCACCAAAATTGACAAAGAAGTGGGCAATAACTAATGAACTCTGAAAAATCCATCTTCAAAGCAGATCCTTGTTAAATAGCTTGCCTTGTATCTACTTTTAAAAAAGGGAGTTGAACAATAAAAGGCCAAAAAAAATCCAATTAAGATTTAACAGAAAAAAATACTCATTTGGAAGATTAATGTTGATGAAACACTGTAACAGTTTTTTTAAATTAATAATTTTGTAGAAAAATGATTTCTAAACCACACACCAGGCCTACTGAAATATTTCTTTTTGAGAAGAAAATTATAGCATATGAATTTTGCTTTAAAAAAATTTACGCAATTAAAATGTTTTCTTCTGGTCATTTAGATATATAACCTATTAGAAATGGAGGCTTTCCACTCAAGGACTTCCTCAATGCAAGAATACTTTGTTCTATTAAACTGGCATTCCATGATGCACACCTTCCCAACACAATAGCTGAAGAAAAAAGCAGGTGCATAAGCAGATGTGGTAAAGAAAGCTGATGGTGCCTGGCTACCAAAAGAGATAGTGTCTGGGGTCTTAAAAGCTTGAAGGTTAACAAACCATCTAGCTAAGAAGCAACAAAGTCTGTGTGATCATGAAACGTCGAAGGGATCTGGTATCAGGCATCAAAGAACAAAAAATCAAATCATTGTGAATGAGGGGGGTACCCAAAGCCCATCTGTAGGCAACTGGACATCCCCTCACAGAAAGGTCACAACGAAGAGACAAGCCAGTCGGGTGTAGTATAGCACCGAAGTAACACACAACTTGCCTCTAGTTCTTTAAAGTCTCCTGCCACCACCCCACTATCATGACTCCAATTCTACTTTATATATCTGGTTAGACCAGAGCATGTACACTTGTACAGATAAGAGCTCACACAACACAGGGAATGCAGTACAGATAATCCCTTAGGGACCAATAATGAGAGTTGCGATACTAGGTCGGGAAGGGGAAGGTGGGAGGAGAAAGGGGGAACTTATCACAGTGATTGACATAAAACCCCCTCCTACAGGAACGAACAACAGAAGGTGGGTGAAGGGAGACATTGGTCAGTGTAAGACATGAAATCATTATAACAATTTATAAATTATTAAGAGTTCATGAAGGAGGAAGGGAGGTTGGAAGAGAGGGAGGAAGGAAGGGAGGGAGGGAGGGGAAAAATGAGGAGCTGATACCAAGGGCTCAAGTAGAAAGAAAATGTTTTGACAATGATGATGGTAACATATGTACGAATGTGCTTGACCAAGTAGATGTATATATATAGAGAGAATGTGATAAAAGCTGTAAGAGCCCCCACACAAAATGATTTTAAATAAATATTGTGG
The DNA here is from genome assembly GCF_050624435.1 of Tenrec ecaudatus. Classification (NCBI taxonomy): domain Eukaryota; kingdom Metazoa; phylum Chordata; class Mammalia; order Afrosoricida; family Tenrecidae; genus Tenrec; species Tenrec ecaudatus. The sequence continues at coordinate 61,589,855 of NC_134531.1, read as the reverse complement.
AAGACAAAAAGGAGGCTTTTAGAATTTATGCATTTACTGCAGATTCCCTAAATCAATCTGTTACCAAATTTTGAAGTCTACCTTTTTAATATTATTTCACATTCAACCCCATAGCTACTACCTTAGTTAGATCCCTTTTACCGCTCCCTTAGAACAGTGCAATAATTAATTTGTCTTTCTTCTTCCTCTAATCCAGTGGTTCTCAAACTGTGGGTCGCGACCCCGTTGGGGGTCAAAGACCCTTTCACAGGGGTCACCCAAGTCATAACAGCAGCAAAATTACAGTTATGAAGTAGCAACAAAAATAATTTTATGGTTGGGTGGGGTTCACCAAAACATGAGAAACTGTATTAAAGGGTCAAAGCATTAGGAAGTTTGAGAACCACGGCTCTAATCTAGAGCCTATCTAGAATAATATAAAGTGAGTCAAAAAATATTGCTGCCAGGGTCCCAGCTTATACATGCACAGATTTATTATATACAAAATATTTACACATCTATCTGTGATAAATCTATTACTGTAGGTAAATTCTCTCAGAAACACATTTGTTTTAGTCTTATAAAGGTGATTTCAAAAAGATCTCATAAAAACGGTGGCTTCCAAGGGAAACTCCTGAGCAGTTAAAATCATGGCAGAAAGGTCAGCTGAGAAGGTTATGGACAGTGTTGTTGTTATTATTTTTCCCTTTGAGGGGTGGGGTTGGGGGGATTCCCAAATGATAATCTAGGTAATTTCCACAAAGAATACAGATCCAGAGGGCTTATCATGAAAACGTTTTAAGAAAATTGAAAACGGCGTTGATGAGGTAATGGCCAAGCTGTTCTTGTACCTAGCTGTCTGTACCCATCACAATGACTCACCTGCTTACTCTTCCAGACTAGCAAGGGCGGTTCTATAAATATTTCACTAGGAAGCCTAGTCTCATCTAATCTGCTCTACAGCCCTAACCTGCTTCTTCAGACATCTTGTTGCCAAAAGTCACAAAACCTTTCAATGGAATACAATGTGAATCCTTCAAGAATATCAAACCTACTATTTTGAAGTGTTGTAAATAGAATAGCATGCAATTTTTTGAGGAAGGACTGAAAAGATACACACACTGCTTTCACAGTTGGATAGCCTGAGCTAAAGAATATGTTGAGAAACAGTAGCATCAAACTTTAGTATTTTTGTTCAATAAAGGTTTCTGTCATTTTAGAGGTCAGGATGATGAGACCTCGTCTTAGTAGCTTGGACAAGTTGTCAAGAGAGGTCCATCCCCCGAGAAGGACATCATGCTTAGTAAAGTGAAGGGCAGTGAAAATGAGGAAGGCCCTCAAGGAGAGGGATTGATATGGCGGTTGCAGCACAGGCATAATTGTGAGGATAGTGCAGGACCAGGTAGTGTTTCATCATATTCAGGCAGTGTTTCGCTATGTTGTGCATAGGGTGCTATGGGTCAGAATTGACTTGATAGCAACTAACAACCACAGCATTGTTTACTGGCAATTATTTTTGGCCTATCCTCATATTTCTAAAATATACTACACTTCTGCTATAAATGTTTAATCACACAAGCCCTCTCCCATCTCCACAGCAAATTGAACACCTTTGCAAGCCTGACATGATTTGGAGGTGGGCGAACTCTTTGTAGGCTCGGTAGAAGTCCCAGATCATCATATCATCATAGAAGCAAGGGCTGGCTGGGTCATGTTCTATTCATGGGATCAAAAGCAAGTCTTTTACCTTCTTTAATATTTTTCTTTATTTATTTTCATTTGTAAAATAAGGAACATAATTATAGGTTTGTTATGGAAGTTAAATTTGAGGATTAAATTGAGTCGAGAAAACGCCTGGTTAAAATATAGGCCAATTAAATATTTGTGAATAGAACAATTCTGGCTAGTGCAACTATAAATATTGACAGTCCTTGGTTGTTTACACAATGTTTGCCTCTATTAGACACTAAGCAACTTGAGAAGAGACTAATACTAATCTGAACAACCTGAAGCACAGCAAAGTGCTTGGTGCAAAGGAGATCCACTGTGCAAAGAACAGGAAGAAGGGCTGCTTACAAACAAACCAAACTCATGGGGACCCTACAGGGCTGGGCAGAACTGCCTCTGTGAGTTTCCAGTTTTCAGTACTGTAAGGCTCTGTGGGAGCGGAAAGTGCCATCTCTCTCCCTTGGAGGAGCTGGGGTTTCAACCTGCAGACCTTCTCTTGGGATCGCAGCCCAAGAAGTAACCATTATTAGCACCAGGGCTAGTCAATTTAATTTAAGGTAAATTCACCACCCATGAATAAAAAGGTGGAAAAGCAATGAATATTCTTCAACATGACTAGAATAGAGAACACTTCATCAAATGATGAATAACTTAAAAAATGTTTTTCTGCACGTCAACACCATACTATGCTGCCAATGCATAATCCCATTCCCTATAAACAACTGATACGGCAAGATCAATAGAATATAACTCTCACAAGTAATATAAATCAATAGAGATGCAAAAACCTCTTCTCCATTCTGACAGAATTTCTCCCACATGTGCATCTCACTGCTTCCTGCCTGCCATACAAAATCTAATTGTAAAACCAGTAGGGTTGTCGCATTTCTAAAGGATAGCACATAACTAGAGATCAGGATTTTTTTTGTTTTACTTTGAAGGTGACCCCTTAGGATACTGAGTTAGGGATTCTCAATGGGCTGCCTCGGGATTTTTACACTATATATTTCAACCAGTCCAAGAACAGAATTTTGTCTAATGATCCAAAATTCTTGCTGACACGATCCAAAAGGTAGAAAATTAGAAGCTTACCAGAAATACATAATAATGTTATGATTCATACCATTTCTACTACTCTAGATTTTTAGCCATAACAGGTAAAGTTACTAAAAAATAAACTCTAGTGTTCATCGGGGCATTATGCAACATCAATTTAAAGGATTTATTTTAATGTTAAAATACTGTTTCTTTTAAAAAATGACTCAGAAAATGGACAGGAATGTGCCACTTAACATCCACGGAACAACATCTAAGTGGGCAGTGTTGGGGCTTTCGTCTTGCTTATGAAAAGGAAAGCAGCTCTCCAATTTTACATGTTGGGCTGCTAGCTACAAGGTCAACAGTTCAAAAGCCACATCCAATGTGAAGGAGAAAGATGAGGCTTTCTACTCCCATAAAGATTTACAATCTTGGAAACCCAAAATCCTATAAGGTCACTATGAGTACGAATCGACTTGATGGCAGTGAACTTTGAGACTGGATTAGAAAACCCCAAACCACACTGAACCACGGCTGGGATTATGAGCAGATGAGGCCGAGGACATGGCTCTCTCTGTAAAGGCTTTTGGGCATTGTAATGGGGGAAGCGGGCGGGATCAATATCAGAGGGACTAGCAGACTAGGAAGTTCCTGTTGGCCAGGCGCGTGAAACAGTGAAACTGGGTACATTCTGCTACCTTCCTTCATGCTTCCTTCCAGTAGCTCCACTCTCATCCCCGCCTTCTTAGTCACTGCTGCTGCCAGTTCCCATTCCTTTGGCTTCAGCAGGAGCAGCAGCAAAGAGGGCAACCACGGGTAGGATCACATAAGTTTTTATATGGTGTTCACATTTGAAAATCTAAATCACCTAACATCCTAGACCAAGGAATATGCTTTGAATTTTAAGCAATCCCTACCTTCCCACATGAGGGGGCTCCAAAAGGTTCATGTAAAATGGAATTATAAGATGATGGAATTTTTCCCATAAACTGTTTGAAGGTCCCTTGTATTTTACTACCATTATGATAAAGCATATAAAATTGCTGTTAACTGTTTTTGACCTACCCCCCCAAAATGGTGATTTTTATTCTCTCTTTTGACCCAGGAATTTCATCCTTCTCTAAAACATATATGACCTACATAATATCCATAAGTATGTTTATTAGATTACTTGTCATAACAATCGAATTACAATTATTTTTAATCCTTTCTCCTACAATACATGTCAAGGTTTATAAACAGTAACTACATAACCTTTATTTTTTATGTTTCATGTAGCCTTACATTCTGTCTGGTACCTAGCAGTTCTTATGCTGTGAATGGCAAGAGCAACATATGTTTGAGAGGGGGAAATGGTTAGGTAAATAGCTTATCAAAAATAAAAGTCAAGTTCTAGTGAAAGTTAGCAAGCAAATGTCATTAACACCAAGATTGGTTCAAAACTTATCATCTGTTGTTAAAATCAAATATTTCCTGAAAATATTGAGACTATGACGACCCTCTAACAAAACAAAAAACAATTTTCTTTATTCAGAGAACAATTACTGGCTTTAATTCAACATTTTGATGCAAAAGAGGGTGAAACAAAACAGAAAATGCTCTGGTTAATTTCACTCAAATTTGTAAAAAGGTTCTGATGGGTGGGTGGGGGTGGAATCCTAATGATTCCAACAGGGTTACTAGAATGCCTGTGGCTTTCCATCTTTGTTATCGTGTGTACGACCTTTTAAAATATACTATCATTTAAAAATAGTGTTCCCTTTAAAATTTAGAAGTATAAATATTCTTATAAAATAAATTAAAATTGTGTGTTAAAGATAACTGTATACTTCCTAAGCCTGATCATTAGGTAAGTGAGCCCAAAATATAAAGTACAAATTTCAAATTTTCTAGATCTAAGAGAAAACCTAATAAGGAAGTATGAAAACCTTATTTATGATTCTTAGACCTGGCTTCTTAATTTAAAGTTCATTTTCTTAGATCTTCAATAGCAATTTCAACACTCATCTAAGTTCATGGTACTATCATTATAGGAAGATATTTTACAAGCACTTAAAGTAACACAGATTATGAATAAAACAAAACTATCTTTAACTTTATCAGTTAAGATTTTTTTCATGAAAAAGGAATGTCATCAGTCAATTAAATGTAATAGGCACAGTTGATCAGATTTCAACCTGCCCCAACACCAAACAGGCAATATTCTAGCTAACTCTTAAAAATTATTAAATCGGTAAGCATTATCATAAATGCACAATAAGAACATTCACAGATAAAAATTACATGTTAAGCCACAGCATTCCCACAATGATCGTAAGCATCACGACAAACTTATTTTACTATATAATCTGATTATTAAAAATTAATCTGCAAATATTAAAACAAACGAAGATAGACCAAATTGTTTTACAGGATTAATTTACAGTCACTGAGCGCCACCTACAGGCACACACTCACGTTTTCTTTATAACAATGTTTAAAACAAGATTTCCATAAAATAAACTCCAACTTTCCCAAACTTTTAATCAACAATATGTTAATCAATGGCTCTCACCATTTAATGTTTCACATTAAAATGACCTGTGGTCACTTTACATTTTCTTATGGTATCATACCAAAGATTCTGATTCAACTGATCCACATGGTACCTATGTATCAGAATTAGGTCTCCCAGTAATTCAGACATTGAGATCCTGCTTCAGAGTTTTACCAGCATACAGCTTTTAAACCATGTTTTGCACTCAAACATTTTATTTCTCCTAAAATTATTTGATTCCCACTGTGTTGACCTTTCCCCCCTTTTTAAAGATTAAAATCAAGTTCAGTTGTTATGTCTTCTTCCAGAGGCAATAAAGCTCAGGTGACTCCACTGAATATCCTCCATCTTTACAATATGTTTGACATCAGATGCAATGAAGACACTATAGAGTGGGTAAGAATGCTTACTGTAGAAGTTCTGAATCCTAAATACTCATTAGATAATCTGTAGAAGTTATCAAGTACTAGAATCCTAAATAATGTACACTTGTAGAATTTAGATACTGGTTAGTTTCGCAGGTGAGAGAAAAGTGAACAGAATGAGGGCTTCTGAGTAACAGCAATATTATGCTTCTTGTTCTGAGTGATGGTGCTAATGGCTATGTCTAGTTCGTAAAAAAATTAGAAAGGGGTGTATATCGTATGTGTGCTTATAAAATACCTTCATGCATATGTTTAACCTTTCTAAGTTTTTTAAAAAGAGTGGTTTTGTTGGTTTTTCTCTTATTTACTTTTGAATGATGGGTGAGGCTTAAACCTATTCATAAACTGAGGAAAAAATGATCAGTGAAGAGAAGATGGTGAAGACAAAGGAAGGAGAAGATGAAATCATGTCAGATGACTAGAGGATGCCTCTTCTACTGGTGCAGAAGAGATTTGTTGTTAGCTGCCATCCATAACGCACAGACGCATGTCAGCAGGACAGGTTGCAGGACCACCTTGGGAGCCGTAGGGGTTCATTATCTGACTTTGGGAAAGAGACCACCAGGCCTTTGTTTCTCCCAGGCTACCGTCATCTGGAAGCTCCGTGAAAACTTGTTCAGCATGACAGCACACAAGTCTCCAGTGACGGCAGTCATACGTGCGATACCTTGGCTGAGAATCAACGCAGGTCTCCCTCATAGAAGATGCGCATTTGACTACTGGCCCCCGCCCCTCAGTGCCTCATCAAGACAAGGAATAAGCGCAGTTCAGACAGGAAAGAGCTTGACATTGAAAGTGCATTAAAGAAGCTTTGAAGATCAAGCTGTGGCTGCAAATTAAACCAAACTCATTGCCGGCTAGTCAATTCTAGCTCACATCGACCCCATAAGCCAGGGGTGAATTGCCCTGGTGGGTTTCTGAGCTGTAAATCTACATAGTAGTAGAAAACCTCATCTGTCTCTGGCAGATCGGCTAGTGGCATCAAACTGCTCACTTGGGCTGCATTTAGCACTCCAATGTGTAACCAATAAGCCACTAATGCCCCAAGTCTGCAAACTATATAAAGAAAACAAAAATCCTCATAACTGGACCAAGAAGCAGTAATAGCTATTCACCTACAGGGAAATCCAATCAATACAACTGTTGTTCAAATTTATACACCAACCAAAAAAGCTAGTAATGAAGAAATTGAAGAATTGTGCCAACATCTTCAGTCTAAAGCTGATCACAAGAGCAATCAAGACACAATGATACCTATGGCAGTTAGAATGTAAGAGTTGGAAACAAGGAGGAAGAAACAGCACTTCAAAATATGGCGCTGGTGACAGAAACAAAGCTGGAGATCATATGATAGAAATTGGCAAGACCAACAGTTTCTTCATCACGAATACCTGTTTCAACAACACAAACAAGTCCACTATACATGAGGACTTGTCCGAATGGAGTTCACGGAAGTCAAATTGACTATATCTGTTGGAGGAAAATAGGAAAGCTCCATCTCAGCAGCTAAAAGCAGGCTGACCAGGGGACTGACTGCAGAACAAACAGACCGTCAGCTGCTCAAATGTAAGTTCAGGCTGAAGCTGAAATGAAAACAAGACCACGAGAGCCAAAATACAAACTTGAAAATATTCCCCCAGAATTATATAACATTTCAAGTAAAGATTTGACAGCAACACATCTACTGGTAGTAACCATTTTTGTTGTTTACAATGAATAAGTTATTCTTACAAATTCTACCATGTGCTCTCCAGCATTGTTTATATCACCAAAGGTCTATGTACAACTACCAATTCTTCTTCATTTCAAAGTTTTGCATTCCAATCACCAGTAATTATCAATGCATCTTGGGTGCATGCTTGATCAATTTTAGACAGCAGAAGTTGATAAAAATCCGTAAGTTAAATAACAGTCATATTAAACTGAACTTTCTTGTAGATGTATAGATACTATCCTGTCAATGACAGCATGGTACTTCAGGATAGACCTTGAAATTTACCCTTTTATGATAAATGCTGCACTATCCCTCATCAGTTTGTTATTCACCCCGTAGCAGATCACATGGTTTCCTGATGCAAAATCACCTATATGAATTGCATTGCATTTCTGACAACTTCCCCTTTGTCTGGGTTCCTTCTTCAAACACTCCCTGTTCTGATGAAAATTGGAGGTTTGGAGCTACTTATTCTCACTAGGAGTTCTACAACATTAGAACACCCGTCTTAAAGTGTTCATAAATCCACGTCACTAGGGTCAGCTGCGTATTGAAGAGAACGCTCTTTCCTAGATTTATTTTCAGGGACTTCTAATCTGAAGGGCTCATATTCTGGCACAATATCATACAATGTTCTCCAGGTATTTGTACAGTTTTCACTGTCCCATATTCTCATAAGTAGATCCAGGTCCAGTCCTTTTTTAGAAGACTTCTTGATCTCGAAGTTCAGTTAAAACCTGCCCATCACTGGTGAGCCTTCAAGGGTTTGAAACACCAGTGGCTTAACTGCTACCATCACCGTACCACACAGCTACAACAAACTGTATGGCACACTAAAATACAAGTGGCTACTAAAGAATATTTTCAAAACCAACTGAATAGAGGAATCAACCTTAGTTTAAAGGGACATACATTACCTACCCTAAAGTAATATGAACTGAATTCAAAAGAATGGACAGACCTAGAACTAAAAAAGAAATTAAAATTACCCCCAGCTCCCCTGGGGGGAAAAAGGGCCCAGAGGGCTTCACGGGTGGATTCTACCAAACATTCAAAGACCGGAAACCAGCTCCACTCAAACAATTGTAGAGTGTGGAAGAGCACTTTATGAAGTATGCACAACCCTAACATCAAAATGCGGCAAAGAAGTCGCCAAAAAAAAAATTATAAACAAGTAACTTTCATGAACATAGACACAAAAATTCTCAATTAAAAACCCTAGCCAACAGAATCCAACATTATGTAAAAAAAATTACAACATAAGCAAGTAAGATCAAGTTAAGTCTGGCAAGGATGGTTCAACAATAAAAAAGTAATCACCATAATCCACCACCACATACATGTAATATAGGCAAGGGTTCACACAATCACATCAATCAGGAAGAAAAAGCATTTGACAAAGCCCAATACTCATTCCTTGTAACAAATGATCAACAAGATACAAAGATAAGGTAAATTCCTCAGCATAATTAAGGACCTGGTGTTGGGCTATTTACAAGGCTGCCAGTTAAACCCACCAGCTGCTGTTCAGAGGGAAAGATGAAGCAATCGGCTTCTGTAAGGATCTGCAGCTTCAGAAGTCCTTTGTAGGATTACTATGATTTGGAAAGCTCCTTCCTAGTTGTATTTTTGGTTTTTATGGGAGTGTATTTAAAAACAACAAAACCATAGCCAACAGAATTATCAATACAGAGAAACTAAAAAAAAAAAAAAACTTCTCCCTGAGAACAGAAATATAGAAAGAATACCTTTTATCATCATTTATATTCAGTATTCCAATGGAAGTGCTAACAAGAGCAACAAGATAAGAAAGGGAAATAAAAAGTATCCAAATTAGCAAAGCAGAAATAAAACTATCTCTTTTGCAGATATGATTCTAAGAGAAAAACTCCCAAGATTAAGCAAGAAAATTACTGGAACTAAGTGAAAGATCCAGCAAAGCACCAGAGTACAAGATCAACATATAAAATTTAGTGGATTCCTTTACAATAACAAGGGATCTCTGAAAAGAAAACCAAGAAAACAATATCATTTACAATAGCCACCCAAGAAACATTTAGGAATCATTCTGGCCAGAACTACAAAGCACCTACATAAAGAAAACACTGCGGCACCTAAAAGATACCTACATAAATCAAAGAATACACCATGTCCATGAAGAAGACTTAATATTTGAAAATGTCAGTACTTCCCAAATCGATCTGCAAATATAATGCAATTCTGACCCAGATTCCATCATCATTCTTAAAAGACATGGAAAAAGCATTCACCAATCATTTATGGAAAGAAAAGACATAGATAAAGAAGAGAGTCAGAGGCCTTACACTTCTTGATCTCAAAACCTACTTTAGAACCACTGTGGTTGAAGGAACCTAGTACAGGTAAAATGACAGACATACGAGTGGGCACACACCCCCCCAAAAAAAAACAAACAAACCGGAATTATGTGAGGTGGGGCAGATCTGTTGTAGCACACATTTTTCTCCCTAGGCGAGTACTCAGCAACTCACTCTGAGTCAGTTCAGCCAGTGGAGTCACCTGAGAAGGTTCTCTCTGGTCACAATGAATTTTTCATAAAAGCAGTTTCACTTGAATCTCATTTTCTGTGATGGTCAATATAAGAGAATAGCATGTGCTGTGAGACTTTGTTTCCTGCTCACGAAACATGCCACAGAAACTGTTGTGATGTTGCACACAGCTTACAAGGACAGTGCTATGGGAAAACTCAAGTGTGCAAGTGGTTTTCTCCTATTAAAATAGGTGAAAAATGTCAATTGATGACAAACCTCATTCAAATGTCCATCAACTTCCTGGATGAAAATGTCTACTCATAGTGCATTTGGAGTTCATTCCAAAAGGTCAGGCTGTTATTCAAGCTTTCTATCTAGAGCAGCAGTTCTCAACCTGTGGGTCATGACCCCTTTGAGGGTGAATGACCATTTCACAGGCATCGCCTAATTCATAACAGTAGCAAAATTAGTTATGAAGTAGCAACAAAAATAATTTTATGCTTGGGGCTCACCACAACATGAGGAACTATATTAAAGGGTTGCAGCATTAGGAAGGTTGAGAACCACTGATTTAGAGGTTTAGAGTAATCTTACGAGATTACTTAATAGTATACGACAACAAAAGGCCTGATTTGTAGCAGATGGGGGACTGGTTTTGCCACCACGACAATGTACCCACTCACGCAGTCATCTCAGAATGCCAGTTTTTGGCAAAAAACAGCATGCTCTCTTGCCCTCTGCACCTGACCTCGCTCCATGCGACTTCTTTTAGTTTCCATGAATGAACAGGAACATGAAAAGGCAGCAATTTGATGACAGAAGAAGTGAAGAAAAAAACGAGGGAGGTGCTGTCAGCCATCCAAGCGATGAGGTTGAAAAATGTTTCCAAGAATGGAATTGCACATTTGACAAATGTATTAAGTATAATGGAGTAAATATATAAAGTATAATACCTATAACTTACTTTAATGTATTAAAGTAAATGCATAAAGTATAATTGAAGGTGAGAAGGTGATTTTGGGAAATAATTTATAATACACAGCTTTTAAGAAAAAGAATCCATTTTTCTTAGGGTACCCCCTTGTATTAATCAATGAAACAAAACTGAATCAAAAGATAGAGACAAAAGTAAATTCACCCAACTACAGGCAAGTGATCCTGGAGTCAACAAAAGTCGTAAGCACATTACATGAAGCTTCGATACTCTTTTAACCAAACGGTACTGGCAAAACTAGATATCTGTTTTTAGAAAAATAAAACAGGTATCATATAGCATTCATGCATACATAAATGAATGGAATTCAAGACACATATGTAAACTTAATGTAAAACCTGTAACTATAAAAATTATCAATCATAGAGACAGACCTATGCAACCTATACTATTTGATACCAAAATATGCTATCAAACATCGAAAAACACACAAAGAGCAGAAGACACACTAGATGACTAGATCCTCCTAAAAATTAAACATTCATATACACCAAAAAATCAAAAAGAGAACATTACCTTCACAAAATATCAAAAAGAGAACATGTATGGTGGTAGAAATATTTCATGACATATCAGACCAGAGACAAAGCTCCACAATTTATAGAAAACTTCAACACCCCAACTACAAAAATATAAATAATCCAGTTTAAAAATGGGCAGGGGTCATGAACACTGAAGAAGACATTCAAGTAGCCAACGAAAGGAAGAAATGCTCATGATAATTAGCCATTAAAGTCAAAACCTCCAGCCATAGAGTCGATTCCGACTCATAACAACTTGGCAGGCGAGGGTAGAACTGCCCCATAAATTTCCGAAAGTGTAAAGTTTCACGGAGTAAAAAGCCCTTTCTCCAGAGGACTTGCTGTTGGTTTTTAAATATTGACCTAAAGGTTATCAGCCCAACACAGAACCACTATGCCACCAAGAATCCTGGAGAGATATAAAGCAAAAGAACACCATCTCACCCAATCATTACAGCAACATTAAAAAATAATAAGAGAAATGGACAATAAGGTATCTAGAAACTGGAATGTTCAGACACTAGGGTGAATTGTAAACCGGTGCAAGCACTGTGGAAACAGAACACTGCTTCCTTAAAGTGCTGGGTGTAAAATAGCTAGTAACGCCACTGTTGAAACAAGGAAATGAAAATGGAAATAATTAAGCAACAATAGCAATAAAGTGAAATATGAAAAACTAAAGAACATTATTAAATCTTTTGAGTCCTAGAATCAGATGAACTGGCTCACCTGCGACTCACTGATTTCTTCTCCCCTTCTTCACCAGTTGGTTTAACATTGGCACTTGGGTCCTTTTTTAATTTTTTTGCAATTCTTTCTCTCATCAGTTTCTTTTCATCACCATCCATAGAGTCATCATATTCAGCACTTGCATCATCTTCATCCTGTCAAAATTAAAATTCAATTAAAATTCAATTTCCCTTTCACTTCCAGATCTCATATCACATTTTGGGGAAGGCAGATCTTTTATTTTGTTTTGAATTAGTAAGGGCTTCCAATACTAATGACATATGTACACAATAGAATAATCACCCATATAATAAAATAATATCACAGGGGCAGTATTTACCCATGGACAAAGTTTTCAGAAAGCTTATGAAAGAAGCGGTGGGATAAGTGGTAGAACACTGAGGAGATTGCAATGAATGCGATCAAAATGTGTATGAATTATCGAACGTACAACTGTTGATTTGTTCTTTAAACCTACACCCAATTCACAATAAAAAGTTTTTCAAAAGAGGAGAGAAAAGGGGCAACTAGGATAAAAGGAACTAACCAAAGTGGGTCATTTTTCTCTTCGGATTCTTTGATCAGGTGAGTTATGGTGAAGCAGAATTCTTCACTTCACACTGATAGGAATCCTAAAGCAGAGGTTCGTGAAGTTTGATCTTCACAGCACATGTGCTATCTGTTAAAAGTGTTAACTCCTAGCTTTTGTCCCAGATTTATAAAACCAAATTTTTAAGGCCGAGGTGATGGTTTTCTACAAACTAGTCAATTAATTAATTCAGAAGTACTAAATTCTAATAACCACTAACTTCTATGCTTTGGACTAGGAAGATCTAAAATACTCGTCTACTCATTACGCCTGTAGGGAAAGAAACATAACAAAGGTTTGGGCAGGCTGCAGGGCTTGGGGAGCTAAGAGGAAAATGACATCACCATGTCCAGGAAGGAAAAGTAAGTCTAGAGAGTGATTATGGAAGAAATTTTACAATTATGCTTGACATGCTTGAACTAGGAATGATATGACATATGTAATAATTTCCAAGTTATAGCAAATTTTAAAAAAATAGGCTCACCAGAACTCCATTCACTAACACTAAATCCTAGCTCCAATTTAAGAACATTTACTTCTTACATCATGGCCCTGCCTGACACTCAACTTTATGAAATTATCATTTAAAATAAGGATGCCACAGCAAAGTATGGTTTCCAGCTATCAATTGCTATAGTGCCTGGGGTCTTAAAGGCTTGTTGTATTCAAATAAGCAGTCATCTAAGCGAAGAGCCAACTATGGTAAATCCACACAGAAGAACATACCAGCTTGTGTGATCCAAAGATGACAATTACAAAATCTGAACATGGTGAAGAGAAAAATATCAGAGTTAAAATTATGAAAACCCAATTAGAAGAAGGCTATGAAGGACAGTGGGAGCCCAAAACCCATCTGCAGAGTATGTAGTTAGACTGAGGCACTGGGAGATCCGCTGTAGACAAAGGCAAGAGTCTCAAACAGCCTTACTGTCAAGGCAGAGACCGCTGTAATCCTGATTATGCAGGACTGAACTCGGAACCAGGCCAGTAGCCCTACCTGAAAAGACACGGCCTGAATTAGTACTGGGTGCAAGTATCTCTTAGATGTCCCATGGCAGAAATTTCTTTTCTGGATTTTTGACTGTTGGTGGGGGTCTTCTCTCCATTATGAATCATTTGTATTTTTGTCCTTATTACTAATATGATCTTATCCTTAACATCTTAGTGAAATTTGTCTTGCACTGTTTCCTGTTGGGTTTTCCAGCTGTGAAGCCCAGGAGGAATGGATGTGTGATAATCGCTGATACACTTTGTTGTAGGGAAGGCAGGGGAACGGGATGGGCGATGGGAGGGAAGCAGGATTTGGGGCGTAAACAGGGAGGGCCGGAGTGGGAAGAGAGCACTGGAACTGATAATGACTGCATAGCTCAGTTAGAAGGTGAGGTGACCATGGAGGTGACCATGGAGGTGACCATGGAGGTGACCATGGGGGGCTGGGGGTTCTAAATAAATGTGGTGGTGAGTGCCCAACTCCCCTTGATGTGATTGAATGACTCAACAATTGTATGCTATGTAAATTATGTGCCAATAAAACTGTTGGAAAATAAACATTTTTTAAAATACTCCCTTGAAAATCCATAAAATGTTCTCTGTGGGTGTGGTACATTTTCTGGGAAGGTCTACACTTGTAGTTATTCAAAGTAACTGGGTCACAAAATAGTTTAAGCAATGATACACTATCCTTAGATGACTTCACCTCCACACATGACCTAAAGAACAAATCCTTAACTTTACATCAGACCTTGTTCCTATCATATAATCCCATATTATTGTTGCATAGGTTTCTCAAAATTATCTTAATCTCATTGTGTACAAAACTAGTCTCACTATTTTAAAATTTTAATTATCTCCCACCTCAACTTTACTCTTTCTTTTGTACCCACTTAACAAAATGCCCAGGCCAAAAGCATTATGGTTATCTTAGATTCTTTGACCTCAGCTAGCATGATGTAAGACTCTTTCAAGTATATTGTCTTTCCAATGCACAGCTGTGGTCTTACATCAAGCTCTCCGCCTAAAAATCGCTTTCTAAAAAGTTTCATTGCCTCTAGTTTGCTTCTTCTAATTTGTCTTCTATAATATGCTGTTGTTGTAGTTCGGTGCCATTGAGTCAATTCCAACCCATCACAACCTTATACACACAGAAAGAAACTGCCAAGTCGTGCACCATATTCACAATTGTTCCTAGCTTGAGTCCATTGTTTTAGCCACTGTGTGAGCCCAGCATGTTTAGGACCTTGCCCTTTCTCCTTGCTCCTCTACTTTACCAAGCATGAAGCCCTCCTTCAAAGGCTGGTGGTTCCTAACAATAAGTATAAAATATTTAAACCAAAGTCTAGCCACCCTTGCCTCTAAGGAGCACTCTGGTTGTACTTCTTCTAAGACAGATCATTTTGTACTTTTCACAGACCGTGGTACTTATAATGTTATTGACCAGGAACACAAATCAAATACAGAAGATAAATCATTGTTCTACCTTCCTTATTCAATGTCCAACTTTCACATGCATAGGAGACAATTAAAAATACCATGACTTGGGTTAGGCCATCGTAGTCCTCAAAGTAGCATCCTTGCTTTTTAGTACTCTAAACAGGTCTAATGTGGCAGATCTACCTAATGCAACCTGTCTTTTGATTCCTTGACTGCTGCTTCCTAAGCATCGACTGTGCATCCAAGCAAGATGATATAGCCATGCAAAAATGCAAAGTTGGTCCTACAACTATCTTTTAAACTACCCTTGATCTCTTTCTCACTTTTAGAATAAAATTTAAAATCTTCACCATGACGTACAAAAAACAAACTTACTTCCCTCCTAATGATTCTGACTCAAAGCAATTCTATAGGACAGGGCAGAATGGTCCCTATGGGCTTCTGAGGCTGTAACTCTTTATGGGAGTAGAAAGCCTGATCTTTCACCCATGACCTACAAACCTTCTTTTTCCCAGTCTGCCTCCTG
Organism: Tenrec ecaudatus; assembly: GCF_050624435.1. Classification (NCBI taxonomy): domain Eukaryota; kingdom Metazoa; phylum Chordata; class Mammalia; order Afrosoricida; family Tenrecidae; genus Tenrec; species Tenrec ecaudatus. Next base: position 61,574,136 of record NC_134531.1, on the reverse strand, counting down.
GGGAGTTCCTTACCATACTTTAATTGAAGACAAAAAATATCATGCTGGTTTACAGATGGCTCTGTACCATACGCAGATGCCACTCGTAAGTGGACAGCAGCAGCACTACAGCCCCTTTCTGGGATCTCCCTAAAGGGCAGTGGTGAAGGGAAATCTTACCAATGGGCAGAACTTTGAGCAGTGTAGCTGGCCATTCAATTTGCATATAAGGAAAAATGGCAAGATGTGAGACTATATACTGATTCATGGGCTATGGCTAATGGCTTGGCTGGATGGTCAGGGAACTGGAAGGACCATGATTGGAAAATTGGTGACAAGGAGGTGTGGGGAAGATGTATGTGGATAGACCTCTCTGAATGGGCCAAGAAAGTAAAGGTAATTGTATCTCACATGAACGCTTACCAAAGGATTACCTCTGAAGAGGAGGACTTTAATAATCAAGTGGATAAGATGACACGCGCTGTGGAGACTGGTCCTCCTCTTTCCTCTGCCACTCCTGTTATAGCCCAATGGGCACATGAACAAAGTGGACATGGCGGCAGGGATGGAGGTTATATTTTCCCCCTTTCAAATTCTCCCATCTCATCTTACTCTCCATCCTGTAATAACACTCCAGTTACATTGGCCTGTTTCTGCCTCTAAAACAATTCTCTCCTACTTGTAAGTCTTTTCCACATTTACTTTCCTCTACTTTTAGGAGTCTTCCTCCCTGCTCTTAAAAATCCAGGCTCTGATCACACTTGAAATCTCAGCTGTTATTGTCTACATGAAGTACTAGTTCAGCTCACTTTCCTGCTTCAGCATGCAATAGTCTCTGAGTTACAGGGACTACTTCATCCTTCACAACTTTTCTTGAGACTAAGCTAACTCCTAGTTTTCCTGTAAGACAAAACATTATCTCTTACAGAAAGGTTTCCTTGACCAGGTTAGAAATTCATCCTCCTTCAACTGCATACAGTATAGTGAGTGAGAACATTCCCTTTTGGCTGGAAAGAAACCTGTATTCATGCATGGAAAATGATATTTTTTGTAATGAATTATACAATGCAGATCAATGGGCTTTTATACAAAGCAGCATTTGGATAGCTTAAAAATTGAATTTCTTACACATTAAAACAAACTACCTTCAAGTTTATCAGCTTTGTTGGACAGCACAAATAACAAAGAACTATAGTCTTGAGTGAAATACCCTAAAATGTATGTATTTATAACACTAAAAATCATTGACCCCAAGCATTTCCCACACATCAGGTATGAGATAAACCCAACATTCAAATTTACAGCATTAAAAATAATCAAACTTTTCATTTTAAGCATTCAAGTATATGATGTCGGGGAAAAGCAGGCTAGAAAGTCATATATATGATTTTATATTGTTAGAGCAATATATACACATACTCTTAATTGTAAGTAAATGTATCCAATATTAACATATTTTTCCAAAATTTTACCTGAACTTAACGAAAGCAGTATACATAACATTTGAAGAAAAAAATAATCTATATATATTTTTTAAATTTTAAATTTCTTATAAATTTTCAAAATGCATATTTATACCAACATTAATACTCACTTCATCTAAATCTCCTGCTGCATCTTTTTCACTACAAAAAAAGTGAAATAAATAATCTTCAGCGTTAAAATGAACTAATGAAATTATTCAATAATCCAAAACTCTACAAAGTGTGTGCTGGGAATAATGTTCTAAAAACTTACTTTATTAAAGTAATTTTAGAATGGCATTATAGAATGAGGGAACCATTCAAAATAATATGTTTATAAGTATAACAGTCAAACATTTCTAAATAGAGCCAGAGCTATGCTCCATTAGTACATACATGAACTCACTAGAATACTAAATAATAATAAGAAATAGCAACAACCTACAGTGACATTTCTGGTAACAGAAGTTACAGAGAGCTATTTCTTCTATTGGTTTAAAGCAATGTAATTGCAGAAAGTGCAGGGACTAAATCCTTCAAATAAAAGAAAATTAAGAAAAGATGTTTTTGGGAATGAAACTCTTGAAAATGAGCTATATCCAGTGCAATAGTATCTTAGTTCCCCTTTGAAGCACTAGCCTAATGCATCGTTTCTCAAAGAGGAGCAAGAAAGATACAAGACAATTTTCTGTTCCTTCCTGAAAGGATGAGAAATCACAGTGGATCAGTTAAAAGGAAAGGATGAGAGATCACCCAGTGGATCGGTTATAAATAAAGGATGAGAGATCACACAGTGGATCGGTTAAAAAGAAAGGATGAGAGATCACCCAGTGGATCAGTTAAAAAGAAAGGATGAGAGATCGCACGGTGGATCAGTTAAAAAGAAAGGATGAGAGATTGCACAGTGGATCAGTTAAAAAGAAAGGATGAGAGATCACCCAGTGGATCAGTTAAAAGGAAAGGATGAGAGATCGCCCAGTGGATCAGTTAAAAGGAAAGGATGAGAGATCACCCAGTGGATCAGTTATAAATAAAGGATGAGAGATCACACAGTGGATCGGTTAAAAAGAAAGGATGAGAGATCACCCAGTGGATCAGTTAAAAGGAAAGGATGAGAGATCGCCCAGTGGATCAGTTAAAAGGAAAGGATGAGAGATCGCCCAGTGGATCAGTTAAAAGGTAAGGATGAGAGATCGCACAGTGGATCAGTTAAAAGGAAAGGATGAGAGATCGCACAGTGGATCAGTTAAAAGGAAAGGATGAGAGATCACACAGTGGATCAGTTAAAAGGAAAGGATGAGAGATCACACAGTGGATCAGTAAAAAGAAAGGATGAGAGATCGCACAGTGGATCAGTAAAAAGAAAGGATGAGAGATTGCACCGTAGATCAGTTAAAAGGAAAGGATGAGAGATCACACAGTGGATCAGTAAAAAGAAAGGATGAGAGATCGCACAGTGGATCAGTAAAAAGAAAGGATGAGAGATCACACAGTGGATCAGTAAAAAGAAAGGATGAGAGATCACACCGTAGATCAGTTAAAAGGAAAGGATGAGAGATCGCCCAGTGGATCAGTTAAAAGGATTGTGACTTCTTTACAGAAACCATTCACTGTTTTGCTGCACAGTAATACCAAATGACACAAAAATGCCTCCAGAAAAAAATAACAAAGCAACTGTCAAGCAGTTTCCTAGCACACAATTAATCCTAGATTATAAAAATTTAGTACATAATTTAAATTATTAGTTCAACTGTAAACAGCAAGAAAATAATACACGTGATTAGAGTGCTTCTCTCCATGGTGCTAGGAGCTTTTGACCACCTCCATTATCAGAACGGCTTTAGTTTTTTTGGCTAGGTTGAAAATCTGAATTATAAAACATACTTACACACAAAGGAGCAAAAAAACTGACCGAACCCAGAAAATAAGAACCCAGAATCACACCAGCATAAACTAACCTTCCAACAGCTGGGACAGAACTGAGATGTGGGTCATCCTTAAGCAGGTCATGACTACTTTTGCTTTTGCCCTTCATACTCTGGAAAGTAAAAATATAATTATAAGTGCAGGGAAGTGTGTAAATATTTTAAAAATTGACATGTTAACACAAAATCAAGTACAAATGTGGTTAGCAAAAGATATGTATCTGTAAAATTTAGTATAAACTGAAATTTTATAAATATGAAAGCTATGCTAATAACCAAAACTTAGAAATGACTTTTCTTTTAGATAGTGACATACTTTAAATAAATAAATCTATTGATTACCACCTCCACACACGAAATCTTCATCACAATTTACATACAACTAATTAATTTTCATGAGTCATATACTATAGGTTAGAATTGTAAGAAGAAAATAAATGCATGTTATTATTCTTCAAATAAGCATCCTATATTCAAACAACTAGATGATTAAACCTCCAAAAATCCATCGTCCTCAAGTTGAGCAACTATTCTAGACAGTAAAATTGTCTCATAAGGTTTCCAAGACTGATCATTCCAGAAGTAGATTGCAACATCGTTCTCTAACGGAGCAGTGGGTAGGCTAGAACCACCAACCTTCTGGTTAGCAGTCAAGTACTTTAACTACTGAGTCACAGAATGTCTTTATGTATATTTTGCCACAATAATTAATAATTAATTTCACATTATTTATACCAAAGAGTGATGACACAGCAAAATATCAAGTAATTATTTAATAATACATTTGTCCAGCTATGACAAATGTGTAAAAAATAAAAAATTAGAAGGAAGTATAGTGGAAAGAAGACAAGATGGTAGCTGGATTAAATGAGTTCTATATGTATTTCCATGAGGTGGATTTTAGGGCTAAATTTGTATCATTTGTGAAAATAGAATAATCCCATTAGATCTCAGACTGCTTGCCCACAAAGTGGGAATGATATCAGCTTTGCTTATTTCTAACAAGAAAATTCAGTATGCCATGTGAAATGTATACAGTTTCAATGTAGGTGGCTTAAATGACCTAAACTAGCAACAACAACAAACTAATACTGTTTCGTGCTACAGCGAAAATTCCTTCCTCCTTGATCTCCAGCTACCAGTACTTTTCTCTTATCCTCTAGAAAATATGCTCTTAGTAAGAGTTCCCCAAGTGAAGTCACAATCACAATTATCACAGCCCCTACTGCAAATGAAAATTACACTAACAAATGGCAGGACGATGATTAGAAATCAGGTCTCTATGCTCTTGGTCTATGACTAAACTCTATCATTTCCTTAAGTTGCAAATGTTAATTTTTAATTGTTAGTATTTTTTGAAAGTGCAACTTCATTTATCTCCAATGTTTTACTTTAAACATCTTGAAGGAAAAAGAAGAAAATAGCATTTGATTTAAAATGAGATTTCACATATCTGAATTAATCTGAATAATTGTTACCATTTCAAATAACGTTGGCAATTAAATTAGGAAAGAAATACACAATCAAACACATTTTAGATGTTTCTTCTCATAATAGATCTAGCATCTTGCATGCAAGTATAGAAACAAAGATAAGGAACAAATGATATAATTAAGAGACAGCCCCAAAGAAGGTGAAAATCAGATAGTTGAATTTATTTCATTAGGTCACAATAGTTTTAGAAGAGTAAATAAATACACACACACGCAAAACATATATATATATATCACTAGTTGATGGACAGTTGTTGAATAAAATATTAAATATTTCGAGTGAATTTAGTATAAAAAATTCAAAATTGTCTACAAACAAATCAGAAAAATGAGCATGTAGGAATTCCAATTTCAGACCCAGAACAAAGAAACAACCAGAACTAAATAAAGCACAGGTGGAAATAAAAGAAAGCCTTACGATGTGGTGACACAGAAGATGACCTGGCCAAGAAGTTAGGTCTGCGCACTTGAATTAGCTAGACTTCTAACTAGTTAACTGTGACCTTCAGCGCACAATGAGGAAAAAGTTATTAGTCAAAAAGAATTTCAGAGTCATTTAATCTAGTTTCCCACCCACTACAGGAATCTGCTTGACATCATTGTTGACTGGCCAACTAATGTCCCAATGCCTGAAAGGCATTTATAACCTCACACTGAAAGCCATTCCTTTTTTTTTTTATTTCATTGGGGGATCCATACAACTCTTATCACAATACATACATACACTGTGTCAAGCACATTTGTACATTTGTTGTCATCGTCATTCTGAAAACATTTTCTTCCTGCTTAAGCCTTTGGTATCAGCTCATTCCCCCTCCCCTCCCTACACCACCATCCGTCCTTCACAAACCCTTGATAATTTATAAATTATTATTTTTTCATGTCTTACATCGTCTGATGTCTCCCATCACCCACTTTTCTGTTGTCCATTCCCCAAGGAGGGAGTTATATGTAGATCATTGTGTTCAGGTCCCCCTTTCTCCCTGACCTTCCCCTTATCCTTATTATTGGACCTCAGGGGTTTATCTGTCCTGGATTCCCTTTGTTTCCAGCTCTTATTTGTACCAGTGTACATCCTCTGGTCTAGCCAGATTTGTAAGGTGGGATTGGGATCATGAAAGTGGGAGGGGAGGGGGAAGAAGCATTAAAGAACTAGAGGAAAGTTGTATGTTTCATTGGTGCTATACTGCACCCTGACTGGCTCGTCTCCTCCCTGCAAGCCTTCTGTAAGGGGATGTTCAGTTGCCTACAGATGGGCTTTGGGTCTCCACTTCACACTCCCCCTCATTCACAGTATGATTTTTTTTTTGTAGTTCTTTGATGCCCGATACCTTATCCTATCAACACCTCGTGATCAAACGCTGGTGTGCTTCTTCCATGTGGGCTTTGTTGCTTCTGAGCTAGATAGCCACTGCTTGCTTACCTTCAAGCGTTTAAGACCCCAGACGCTATCTCTTTTGATAGCCGGGCACCATCAGCTTCCTTGACCACATTTGCTTTGTCTTCAGTGATTGTGTCGGGAAGGTGAGCATCATGGAATGCCAATTTAATAGAACAAAGTGTTCTTGCATTGAGGGAGTACTTGAGTGGAGGCCCAATGGCCATCTGCTACCTTAAACCTATAACTATATAAGTTTATATAGAAATATATATATACTAAACCTATAAATATATGTGCATAGGTCTATTTTCCCATTATCATATATTTACATATGTGCAAGCCTGTATTTAGATCTCTATAAATGCCCTTTGCCTCCTGCTTCCTTCCTCTATTTCCCTTTACTTTTCTCTTGTCCCACTATCATGTTCAGCCTTCATTTGGGTTTCAGTAATTCCTCTAGGTTATATTGCCCTTGATCAAGCCCTACCATTTCTCTTACACCATTGACTTTGGATCACTTGTTCCCTTGTCCCTGGGTTTGTTAACACCCATTTCCTTTCCCCCTGCCTTCCTCTCTCCCACTATTGAAAAATTTTCTCGTCAACTAAAGAGTGGAAATCTGCTTGTCGTGTGATTTCTGACCAATGACTATAGTTTTACCTTCTAAAACTACAAATGAATTAACAATGTCTGCTATTAGGCATACTACATAGAGTTTAGTTAAATACAAATAGTATAGTTGGCAAAATGACATCCATAGATGTCAATGTCCTAATATCCAGAATATGTTATCTTCTATGGCAACTTGGTTGATCAGTTATATATTTTGAGATGAGGAGAGTATCAAACCAAGCCCATTGTAATCAGTGTTCTTAGAAATGAAAAGAAGGAGCCAGAATCAATGTCAGAGCAGTGTAGCATCAGGAATATGTTAGCAACCAATACTGACTTTCCTGTGAAAGGGGTCAGTCAAGACCAATTGCAAGGGAATTACTTTATGTAGCCTGTCTAGGCAAAGCCTCTAACTCCTACCAAAGACCTTTCCCTGCATGGGCTTGGTAAGAAAATGGGGGAAGTAATCGGGAATAGGGTTCCTTGGACTGCCAGCCTTTTGTGTATAAAATGATAACTCTGAGAAGCAAGAGGGATCTCATTACCAGTCTGAGTCAGGGGGAGAGCATGTCTTCTGGACCTGTGATCCCTGCACAGTGAACCTACTGGATCCAGATGCAAGCTGCGCCATGAGATCAGCAGCAGCAACAGGAGAACTGGGAGCATGGAACACCGTGATTGACTTCTCAACACACAGAGCAAGTTAAGAGAATGCTTTGGAGCAGAGTAGGGTGCTTCCAGGCACTTCACTGGGGCAGTTGGACTTGTTGACCCAGGAAAGCAGAGCTCAGTGCCTTTGAGCTGAGGCTTACTGCAGTGGGGTTAGGGCAGAGAGGCTTACTGGACACTTACCATAATTCAGAGGGCTGGCTTTGCTGACCCACCTAACCTGAGCTGAGTGTCTTAGGGCTGAGGTTTATAGCAGAGGGATACGCCCCTTTGGGTGTTTATTAGCAGACCTGAAACTCTGTAACATGGCCTGGTGAACAACTATCCTCAGCATCGCACTGGCATTACAACTTGTTAACTTTCTTAATAAACTCTTTAATCATGAATTTTGTCTGTAAGTTCTATGTTGCCATTGAAATGAATATTAAGACATTAGAGAGATAAAAGAGAGAATATTAAGGCACTGTAACAATAAATACAGATGACTTCTATAAGCAAGAAAAGGCATGGGAACTAATTCTCCCGTTAAAAAGTCCCTCAGCCCAGTGAAACCCATTTCAGACTTCTGACTTCCAGACTGTCAGATACTGTGTGTTGTTTCAAATCATTAAATTTGTGGTAGTGTATTTCATCAGCAATATAATACTAATACAAATATGTTGACATATTTTAATTAGTTATACATAGATAACTAGAAAGATAAGTAAATTTAAATTTAATACAATTTGATGGGAAATGAGGTCTCTGGGTAGGGTTTTTTTTTAAAGTGCTTATCTACTAAAAATTGATCGTCTGAACCCACCCAGCAGCACCAGGGAAGAAATTTCTGGTGATCTGCTTCCACGAAGATTAAACTCACTGCTGTTAATTGATTTCAACTCATAACGACCCTACTGGACAGAACTGGACAGTTTCTGAGGGTTTCTGGCTCTGTAGGTCTTTAAGGGAGCAGAAACCCTAATCTTTCTCCCTCAAAACAGTCAGTGGGCTTGAACTGTTGAACTTGCAGTTAGTCGTTCAACTTGTAACCCACTGCACCACCAGAACTCCTAGTCCATAAAGATTAAAGCCTAAAAGAAAATGTTGGTACAGTCCTACTCTGTAACATGGGGGTTGTCATGAGTTGGATGAGACCTGACAGTACAGGATTTGGGTTTGGATTTAGTTACATTTGTTAAAATTAATCAATAATTTGAAGGGGCAAACACATTTTATAAATTAGACTGTTTAGAGCTTCTGAGTAACTCTGAGCAAGTGGTTTAGCAGCACTCTCCACATCATACATTTCTGGAAAAGTTTAAAATTTCTTAAGATAAACAGAACATAATGTGCTTACTTTCTTCTCAAAATAAGGTGTGTTTGTTTATCAATGTTAGTTCTTCTGAGTAAGGAAAAAGCCCATTTATAACTTTGGATTTGAGGTGCAAAGGTTAGTATGTCTGCTGTGAGAAAAATAACATGGATATTACTGATTGTGACACACGACTACCTACCGGGGTTCTTTGTGGTGTCCTGCGTTACATGTTAGGCTGCTAACTACATGGTCGCCAGTTCAAAACCACCAGCTGCTCCATGAGAGAAAGATAAGGTTTTCTACTCCCATGAACAATTACTATCTCAGAAACTCACAAGGCAATTCTATTCTGTCCCATAGAGTGGCTATGAGTTGGAATTGACTCAATGGCAGTGACTTTGGTTGGGTTGCTATGGACCAAACCACTCAAGCACCTGTCATTTTACTTGCTCCTAAGCACTCACTGTCTGACTGTAAAATTTTACTTAGAAAATATTTCCTGACTATTTAAGTTGTACATGAATATCCATGCATAAATTTAAATGAATACAGACATTTGACAGGAAATACTGCTGCCAAATATGTGAAAGTTTGGACCTCTGTAAGACAAAAACTTATCAGTGAAGAGAAACTCAGCTATATCCCTCTCAAACATTTGCAATCTAGGGTCATGTTTTCACTTAGCTTTTCCTCCTCTACAACATGTCCAGTTCCTCAAGCATTCCTTGTGTGAGATGGTTTATGGCATCATTCCTGCCTGTGGTAGTTATATAATCTGTTGTCAACTTGAGACTATTCAGAGTGAAGAGGTGGAGTTTAACCTGTCGATCAGGTCGCAGCTTGATGAACTCATTTGAAGGCACTAAAGGGATAAACAGCTCACAGAAGACATGACAGGCACTCACTCCCTGGAAGACATTCTTGTTTACAATCCATATGGAGTTATGCTGGTGGTAGCCAGAGCCTTGGAGCTAGAGAAGGTACATGGAGACTCATGCCAGGCTTAAGATGCTTCTACCGCCACTGGATCCACAAGACTTTCCACCCAATGGCCTGTGATCTTCCTGCACTCGGTGTCACTGCATATGTTAAATGAGTCTCAAGAAGAATTTACAGATTGGCATTGGACATCTGGGCTAATACCGAACTTATGGACTTATCTGGACTGGGCTGGGATGTTTTCTTAATGTATAATTGCTCTTTATAGAAAGTTCTTTCCTATACACATTTGAGTGTCTATGAATTTGTTTCTCTAATCTACCCAGACTAATACATTGTCCTTCCTCTGGATGCATTGTCCTTCCTCTGGATAACCTTCTTAATTGTGCTCTGAAGTATTCAAAATGCCAGCAATGTGACCCCAACAAGGCAAAGAATGTTCAATCTCGTATTCCAGATACCTTACTCTTAATAATTAAATGAGGACTTACTGGGTACTATGCCTTATACCTATTCAGCTCGTTTTTTGTTCGTTTGTTTTCAGTTAGTTTTACTGAACTAAAATACAGAATGTACATTTACCTGTATGACATTTCAGCTTACTAGTTCAAATTATCAGGTGCAGTGGGCAACTCTGGGCAGAAATGTACAATGGCTAGAAATGCATCTGATTATACTGCATCCCAGAGCATATTGTACAACACTGTCCCTAAGAATACTATGAGAGACTCTGACAATGTGCTTTCCTGAAATCAAGGTAAGATTATTATGGCACCCCTCTACCATGAAATCCTATCAAAAGGGAAATGGGGTCAGTATGGTAAGTCATTTAATCAGAGTCTTAGTTTCCTCATCTATAAAGAAAGGAAATTTGACTAGATCCCTCTGTGCTATAAAACCCTGAGATTTTATCAGGGAGGAAAGATACTGAACTAAATAATGAAGGAATGCTAACCCCCGCGGGAGAGGCGCCTTGTCATGAATAATGAGTGGACTGAAGGGGTGTCTGTAATCACACACTGATAATCCAAAAGCCAGAGACCACTCTATCTCATTTCTCTTGTCACATAAAGCAGTTTCAATCCCAGATTATAACAATTATTAACTTGTGATCAGTTAGATCATGGCACTACAGAAGCTACACATAACTTTTGGCCATTGTAAAAGATGCTTCCAATACATATAAAAAGATTTTGGTTAATTTAAATAGTTTCTACATATATATTTAATATGCTGAATTAAATAATATGTATATATTTCATTGCACATAGAAAACAGCTTAAAATATTAAGGTGAGATGCAAATACATATTTAATTTATATTAAATGTACATAAAATAATATGTTAAATAAAGATATAATTGGTACACACACATATATTTTTTTCTATTAATCAGACTTCCCTTTCCTTATCAAAATTTCGCTTTATCAACAGGAAAAAGGGTATTTTAAGGGTGCTTACATTTTGAGATGTTCAGAAGCAAATTATACAAATATATACTCCAATACATGAATTCTATGTAGAATTAGTACCATGAGAAAATCTTTCTCTTCAAGATAATTTCCTTTCTCCTATCAAAAAATTTCAAAGATTCTGGTTGTCATTCTATTTTTCTCAAGCTAGTCCACTGTATTAAATAAAGGAGACAGAAGAGCTAACTTGTCTATAGCAATATTTGGAAAATCTACGTAGCATGGCAAGACTGATCTGTACTTGAAAATGGGTTGTTGGTGTGCCATCGGTGCTGACTTAATCAGCAGTCTCTATTTTACGTCTGTAGTGTCTAATATTCCAAACCTATCTACTTCGTTGCTCTGGATTCCAATAATCATTGCAATGGGCTATACACATTCACAGACAAAATTCATGACTAAAGGATTTATTAAGGAAGTCAACAAGTAGTTATGCCTGTGAGAAATGCTCGGGGCAGTTATTTATCAGGATAGGTTACAAAGTTCTTTCAGGTCTGCTCCTAAATACCCAAAGGGGCACACCAGTCTGCTGGAAGCCTCACCCAAAAGGCTCCAAAGGTCAGCAAATCCAGCTCCCTGAATTAAGTGCTCAGAGGCACCCCACTCCAGTGAGCCCCAGCCCAAAGGCCCTCAGCTCCATTTCCAAGGGTCAGCAAGCCCAACTTTCCCAATAAAATCCCATTCTACAGGTCAGCCTACTGCACAGAAATACCCTTACTTTGCTCTGTGGGTAGAGAAATCTGTCATCACTCTGTCCCATGCTCAAGATTCTGGTTCTGCTGGTGCTGCTCCTCTAATGATAGAACAGTCATCTGGATCCAGGAGGTTCACTGCACAGGAATCTTGAATCCAGGGGACATGCTCCTCTCCTGGCTCTATGCTGGTAATGAGATTCCCCCATCCTCTTTCTCAGAGGTCTCATTTTAAACACATCAGGATGACACTCCAAGGAATCTTGTTCACAAGTACTCATGGGTGAATTCTATCAGTATCTCCCCACCTTCTTACCAGACCCAAGCTGGAAAGATCTTTAGGTGGGAATTAGAGACCTCGGCCAGAAAAACCACATTAAATAATTCACTGCACCTGTACCACGATGTAAAATGATCCTTTCCTCCACCCATGTTCTCCAAGTCTGCTCATGCTTTCCAGGACCCTATGGAAGGTCTCAGGAAGGGCAACATGTGAATAGCACTGAGCTTATGGATCCTATACTGAAAGCTGGGTGGCGAGAAAGTTTCCCACTAATAATAAATTTATTGGGAGACTGGTTCAGCATAATCATATTAGAGACTGTATGATGCTCTTCAACACTTGCCTGTCCATTTGCCATATTGTAGTGGCTTCCATGTTGATGTGAAAGCAATGCCACTACTATTTTAAATGCCAGCAGGGTCTCCCATGGTGGACAGGTTTCAGTGGACCTTCTAAACTAAGAACATACTAGGAAGAGGAGATGCGCAGTACACTTCTGAGGGATTACCAATTGAAAACCTTATGAATAGCAGCAAAGACTGTCTGATATATCACCAAAAGATGAGCCATTCAGATAGAAAGGAACTCAAAATGTAACTGGGAAAGAGCAGCCCCCTCAAAATAAATATGACGGCAATTATAGGGACAGTTCAATGCTTTTACAGTCTTCATCTATAGAATGGATATAACTCAAAATAGAAACAGGTGGAATCATGAGAACATGGAATGTACTCAGTATGATTCTACGAATATTGAAAGTTGTCAAACATGAAATAAATGGCACAAGAAGGATTATCCTGGGTAATAACTGAAACAGACTGAATGAGTCATTTTGAATCAGGCAATCATACAGTTTACTGTGATGTAAATAAAAATTCAAGAGGTTTTGTGTCACATTGATTGTCAAAAAGAACATTTCAAGACCTTTCTTGAAGTGTACCTATATCTGTGATAGGATAATATCCACATGCATACAAGGAAATCTAGTTACTATGACAATTATTCAAAATTGTGTACCAATGACTAAAGGTAATGATGAAGAAATTAAAGAATTCTATCAACTTCCAGAATCTGATATTTACCAAATGTTCCATCAAGATACATTGATCAATACTGGCAACTAGAATGTGCAAATGAGAAACAAAGAGGAAGGGACAATAGTTGGGATATTATGGCCTTAGTGGTAGAAAGAAAGCAAAAGATCACAAGGCAGAATTTTGAAAGAACAACAACTGCTTGATTGCAAATAACTCTTTCAACAACATAAATGATGGATAAAATTCATGGACCTCATTAGATGAAATACCGGTACATAGGAATTAAATTGACTACATCATTAACAGAGACTATGGAGAAGCTCAATATTATTAGCCAATACAAGGCCAGGGGCCAACTGTGGAACAAAACATCAACATCTCATATGCAAATCCAAGTTGAAGCTGAGGAAAATTCAAGCAAGTCCATCAGAGCAAAATGGCAACCCACCCAAATATAAAGACTATCTCAAGAACAGATTTGATACAATGAACACTAGAGACACAAGACCTAAGGAGATGTAAGATACTATCAAGACTCTCGTAGGTGAAGAAAGCAAAAAATTAAGAAAAGACCAAAGCGGTATCAGAAGACTCTGAAACTTGTGGAGTGGCTAAAGCACATGGAAGAAATAACAAAGTAGAAGATCTGGATAGAATCATTCAACGGGTAGCTCAGTCAGGCGTCTTACAATGAAATGTGAAAAGAACGGGAATGGAAAACACAATATTGAATTTCGCAAAATTGAAGAAGCACGAAAAGATGGAAGGAATATATTTTGAGTCACTGTACCAAATCCAAATGGCCAATGTTCAACCGTTTCAGGAATTAGCAAATGACAAAGAACCACTGGTAATGAAGGAAGAAGTCTAAGCTGCACTGAACACACTAGAGAAAAATACAGCTCCAAGAACTGATGGAATATCAATTGAAATGATCCATCAAACTAATAGAGCACTCACTGTTCTATGACAAATAGTTTGGAAGACAGCTAAAGATCCATATTTGTGCTCATTTCAAAGAAAAGTGACCCAACAGAATATGGAAATTATTAAACAATATAATTAATATCCCTGGCACGTTAAATTTTGCTGAAGATAACCAAATAATGATTGCCGCAGTATAGCAACAGAGAGCGGTCTCAAACAGATTCAGAAGAGGACTGAGAACAAGGGAGACTGTTGCTGACATCAGAAGAATCATAGCTTGGAAAAATATAGACCAGAAAGATGTTTACTTGTGTTTTATACGCTATGTAAAGGCATTCAACGGTGTGGATTATAGCAAACTATGGATGACACTGCAAAATTCTGTAACAGTCTATTGTGCTCATGGGAAAGGTGTCACTCAAGGTTCTATCTTTTTACCATACTTACTCATGGTTTAACAGGAAGATTTATAATTTAAAAAAACAGTAAAATGCAGATGATACAACTTTGTTTGCTGTAAATGAAGAGAACTTGAAGCACTTACTGTTGTTGCTGTTGTTAGATGCCATCGAGTTAGCTCCAACCCACAGCAACCCTATGTACAACAGAATGAAACACTGCACAGTCCAGGACCGTCCTCACAATTGCTCCTATGCCTGACTCCACCAATGCAGCCACTGTGTCAATCTATCTGGTCCAGAGCCTTCCTCTTGTCCACTGCCCCTCCACTTTACCAAACATAATGTCATTCTCCAGGGACTGGTATCTCCTGAAAACATGTCCAATGTACGTAAGATTAAGTCTTGCCATACTTGTCCCGCAGGAGCTTGCTAGCCTTTCACGCTCCAATCAGATCCGTTTGTCCTTGTAGCAGTCCGTGGTACTTTCAACATTCTTCGCCAGCACCACAATTCAAAGGCGTCTATTCTTCTACGGTCTTCCTTCTTCAATGTCCAACTTTCATGTGCATATGATGCAATGAAGAATACTTGGGTCAGGTGTGCCTTAGTCCTCAAAAAAAAAAAATCCTTGCTCTTCAATACTCTAAAGAGATCTTTGTGCAAGCAGATTTATCCAATGCAATCTGTTTTTGATCTCTTGACTGTTGCTTCCATAATTATGGATCCAAGTAAGACCAAAATCCTTGATAACGTCAACCTTTTCTCCATTTATCCTGATGTTGCGCCAGGTGTGAGGATTCGGTCTTCCTTCCATTGAGGTGGAATCCACACAAAAGACTACATCTTTGTTCTTCACCAACAACTTCCTCACTTTCAGCACGGGAGGTGAATCATGTACATAATGCAAGTTATGTAATAAGCCTTCCTCTAATCCTAGTGTCACAGTCTTCTTCCGATAATCCTGCTTCTCTGATGATTTGCTCAGCATATAGATTGAAAAAATATGGTAGAGGAAACAACCCTGAGGCACACCTTTCCTGATTTTAAACCAGGCAGCATGCCCTTGTTCTGATAGCACAACTGCCTCTTGATCCACGCACAAGTTCCCCAGGAACACAATGAAATGTTTCCGAATCCCAATTCTTCTCAAGGTGATCCACAGATTATTATGGTTCATAATCAATGAAACACAAGGAAAAATTTTTCTGGTATTCTCTACTTTGAACCAAAATCTATCTGACCTCAGCAATGGTATCTCTTGTTCCAGGTCCCCTTCTGAATCCAGCCAGAACTTCTGGCAGTTCCCTGTCCGTGTGCTGCTGTAACCAGTGTTGGATGATCTTAAGTAAAATTTTATTTGTGTATAATATCAATGATATTATTCTGTAGTTTGAGAATTCTGTTGGGTCACCTTTCTTTGGAATGGGCACACATATGGGTCTCTTCCAGTCAGTTGGCCAGGTGGCCGTTTTCCAAATGTCCTGGTTCTTCCAGTCCTTCTTCAACTTTCTGAAACATTATATGGCCATCCCCTCAATTCCTGGAGCCTTGTTCTTGGCTAATGCATTCAGTGCAGCGTGACCCTGCTGGCATTTGAACTATCAGTGACACTGCTTCCAGCATCACAGCAACACACAAGCCACGCAGTACAGCAAACTGACAGTACAGCACTTACTGATGAATCAAAGATAAAAAAATATTCCCCTCAAAGACAACACAGACACTACTTCAATGAAGCCACAATCCAGGAGTCCACACAATGTGACAGGGAATAATGTTTACAATGTTTAAGGAGTGTAAACTATGAAAACGAAAGTCAAAAGAATCATAAGAAAGGTAAAGGATAAGTCAGAAAAAGAAAGCTTCATTAAAGAAAATTGGAAAGTACACTAAGAAAAATGACACTTTGAGTGTTGAAAACTAAAAATGACCCTGACTTCCGGAAGAAGCTCTATCAGCAGTGTGGATTAAGTGCGGGTTACAAAACATAAGGTCAGCAATTCAAGTCCACCAGTGGCTCGGGACAGTCGGTTTCAGTAGAATGTTGAGAGGCGCAGAGACACTCCACGGCGGTTTTCCTCTGTCCGATGGGGTCCCCATTGAGTAGAAGACACTCGATGACTGGAGTTTGGGTTTGGCCACCCAGAGTTAGGGAAAGGCAATCCCGACGGGGGGAAAATGGGGAGTTAGGGGTTGTGTGGTAGAACAAAGTCACAGAAAAAGGCAAATATGACAAAAGGCTATTACAGCTCATATGTCAGTTTGGTAAACGCAGTGTTTGCGACGTTTCTCTGATAAGAATCTAAAGGACACTCACTGAGAGCACAGCTGCCCAGGTTGCTCCTTTCCAGAGTCTGTTCCTTAGGACCGGGATGGAGCCAAGGAACCTTCATCTCCAAAAGTACCTTAAGTGATTTCTACGATGAAGAAATTTCAAGAAACACTAGGAACCCTGTGGCGTAGTGGTTTACACATTGAGTTATCAACTGCGAAGTCAGTGGTTCAAAACCACCAGTCGCTCCATGGGAGCAAGATGAAGCATTCTACTTAGGCAAGCAATTCCAATCTCAGAAACCCATGAGGACACTTCTGCTGTCTTATTGGATCACAGTGAGTTAGAACTGACTCGCCGGCAGTGAGCTACAGCTAAAGGACAGAGCAGGTAAAGAGGAAGTCATGAAAGACGAGACTTAAAATAAGAGCTCAAGGAACTGGCTGATTTTTCAAAGTCAATGAAGAACAGTGGTAACATCTTAACTAAGCTTCAAGGAAATTCCTCTGGCAGTCACGATTATAAGAAGAGAAGAAAAGGAAGAAGGAAGAGCAAACCAGTGCAGTAGTTCAGGCTGCGGATAATAGGGACCTGAACAAAAGCTGTAGCAAATTAAAATGAAAAGAAAGAATAGATTGGAGATGTAGATGTAGACGTGCCAGAGTGTAGCAACTAATTGGTGGTGCAGAAAAAAGTATGCAAAAAGTTAGAATAAAATGAAATATCCTGATTTGGAGGATGCCAGGACCAGGGAAAAGAAACCACAGATCAGAGAACAGTTTGGAGAAAAATAAATAGATAAAAGAGTTAAGATTTGGCCAGGGTTATGTAACTTATAAGATATTCAAACAGATGCCCTGTAAGCAGCTGGCGATTAAAGAGTAAACTAAGTTAAAGATATAAACCTGAGAGTCAGAGTCAAACATTTGATGATAATATTGTCACTCAGAATCCCTCCCCATTAAAGAGTTAGATAAGAAAATAAGACATGCAATACCGTGCCTCTAATGAGGAGTGGGTTTCAATTCCCTTGGGAAAAGGACTGATCTTACGACATCTCTCTACTATTTGAAGTGCTTCTCAGGTTTGAGAGAGAAAGTAAAGGACAAGCTGGCGATAGTATCTTACCCATCATATTTTTTAATCTTACAGCAAACACGAATGGCTCAGGGAGTACCAACTTCACAACACATCTTAAATAAATATTTTTTCTACTCTGTGCAACAGAAAGCAGCAGAAGGAAGATAAGCTTTGAATATTTAACACATGCTGTTGCTACAAACAGAAAAAAATTCAAACTAATTTCCTAGTTAAGTAAATCTCAGAGAAAATGTGAACAAATTGCTTAGGTCAGAAGAAATTTTAATTTCCACAAAAAGCTTGCCAGGAAAAACACTCTTCTTCCGCCCTTGCTCTGAGGCTTCTCCCCTGCTGTCTCCACCCTCGGGCAGACTGGCATCGGGCACGGTTACCAGTGAAGTTCCTCACCGTCTTCTAGTCGACGGCCTGAGCCTGAAAGGAGCGCTTTCTACAGCATTCACCATCATAGTGGAGACTAAACGATCAACACCTACATCCAAACCTTTTATTCCACCAACTCCTAATTAAATTATTTTAACAGCAACTTGACATTTTCATCTACAAATTAGAAAGAACATCTATAGTGAATGACTGTTATGTTGTTAGGTAACCCGTAAGTCAGCTCCAACTCATAGCATTGCTGTTTACAACAAAACATAGCAGTGCCGGGTCCAACTCCATCCTCAAAACCATTGCTATGTTGGGCCCATTGTTGCATTCAACCACTATGTCAAAACAGCTTGTTGAGGGTTTTCCTCTTTTGTGTTTACCCTGTACTTTACCAAGCATGAAGTCCTTCTTCAGGGACTGGTCTCTACTGATAACATATCCATGTAGGTGAAATAAAGTCTCACGATCCTCCCTAGCAGATTATGAAGAACAAATAGTGCAGAAGGAAGCCATTCAAGCAAGGCTCCCACAATGGATGGAATACTCACTGACAGGTTTCAACAGGCTGATGAAGCACTGAAAACACTCACTCGTCTATCCCAGAACTTGGAAGGCAGCTACTTGGCCAACTAACTGGAGGAGATCCATGCCTGTACCCATTCCAATTAACAGTGACCCAACAGAAGGTTCAAGTTACACAACAGTATCATTGATAACACATGCAAGGAAAATTTTCTTGAAGATCATCCAACAACAGTTGCAGCAGTGTACTGACAGGAAGCTGCCATAAGGACAGGCTGGATTCAGAAGAGGACAAGGGACAAGGCTATCATTGCTGATGTCAGATCGACCTTGAATAAAAGCAAAGAATACCAAAAAAATGTTTACTTGTGTTTAATTGACTATGTAATATGCAAAGTCAGTCGACTGTGTGGACCATAAAAAACTATGGATAGGCTTGGGAAGAATGGGAATTCTGAAACACTTCATCATGTTCCTGAGGAATTTTTAGATGGCTCAAGAGGCAGTTGTGTAAACAGAACAAGGGATACAACATGGCTTGAAGTCATGAAAGGTTTGTGTCAGAGTTGACCCTTCTCACATATTTATTCAATCTGCATGTTGAACAAATAATCAGAGAATCTGGGTTATATGAAGAACGTGGGTTCAGGGCTGCAGAAAGCTTTATTAAGAACCTGTGTTAGGTAGATGACACAACCTTGCTGAAAGCACTTAAGACTCGAGGCACTTGCTTACGAAGAGCAAGGATTGCAGCCTTCAGTAGGGATTATGACTCAATGTAAAGAAGACCAAAATCCTCCTAACTGGACCAATAGGTAACATCATAATAAGAGGAGAAAATATTGAAATTGGCAAGGATTTTGTCTTGCTGGGATCCACAATCAGTGTTCATGGAAAAGCAGTCAAGAGCTCAAAACACTCGTTCAGTTGGTAAATCTGCTACCCAAGGACCCTCTCGAGTACTGAAGAGCAAAGATGTTTCCGTGAGGACTAAAGTGTACCTGATCCAAACCAAGGTATTCTCCACTGCATCAGATGCATGTGAACACTGGACACTGAATAAGGAAGACCACAGTAGAACTGATACAATTGAACTGTGGTGCTGGAGAAGAACACTGAAAGTACCATGGACTGCCAAGAGGACAGACCAATCAGTATTGGAAGAAGTAAGCCCAGAGCGTTCCTTAGAGGCAAGGATGTAAAGACTTCATCTTATATACTTTGGACATATTAGCAGGAGAGACTAATCCCTGGAGAAAGACTGACACAGAGGCTGCATCAATGGGCTCAGGCACAGAAGAATTGTAGGATGGCGCAGCACTGTGCTGCGTTTCACTCTGTTGTGCATGGGGTCACTATGGGACAGAGGTAACTCGATGGCACCTAATAACAATAACAATTTCCAAATTCTGTGCCTTGAAATAAAATTATACCTTTGATAACTTGAATCTCTTTTCCATATATCATGAATTTTATGTAGGGTTTTCAAAACTGACAGCTGCAACCTTTGATCTTCATTAAAAAGCCCTCCAAATCTTCACTTTCAGCAAGCACCATTGTGTCATCTACATCTAGCAGGATGTTAAAGAGTCTTCCTCTAGGTCTGATGATGCTTTCTTTACCCAGTCCAGATTCTCAGATTGTGTGCTCAAGACACAGACTGAACAGGTATGAGGAAAGGATAGAACCCTGATGCGTGCCTTCAGTAATGTTAAACCATGCAGTATCTCCTGGTCTCTTAGATTGCCTGGTGATCCATATACAGGCTCCACACAAATAGAATTAAGGGTTCTGCAATTCTCATTCTTTGCAATGTTTTCCAGAATTAGTTATGGGCCACACAATCGGGTGCTGAGTTAGTTTACCGTGCCAACCTGGCCAATAAACACATGTGGGGTTAATTGAAGGGCAGAGGGATAAATGGCTTGGTGAGCCTCGCCTTTCGAGTTCTAAGGTCTCTTGCTCTGTGATGGTCGGACCAGGGTGCAGCTGCCTTAGCAGTTCCCTGCTTTAGCTTGCCAGGCTCACTTCCTGCAAGACATCCCAGAGGAGAAGCCACATGGACCTACCCCAATGCAGCCCTGAGAGCTGGAGCAGCCATGTGGAGACCCCTGCCAGTGCTGAGATGCTTACACGTTCACTAACTCAGCTTTCCTCCTGCAGTTGGCATCATTGTGTGTGTTTTGTGAGATGGAGGAGGACTTTGGGAATGGTGTTGGATGTATGGGTTAATGGGTTAATGTTGGAATTGTGGGCTTGGGCAGAACTGGGTTGGGATGTTTTCTTGATGCGCACTTAACCTTTATAAAAACTCTCTCTTATACATGAGTTTCTGTGGATTTGTTTCTCTAAAGTACCTAGACTAATACAGATGCCTTTGCATAATCAAATACAAGTAAACATCTTTCTGGTATCTTGTGCTTTCAGCCAAGATCCATCTGACATCAGTAATGATATCCCTTGTTCTATAACTTCTTCTCCAATCAGCTTTAACTCAAACTATTGCACACATAATAGGGGGCAGAAAGGCAAATTTGAAAGTAAATGTATGTGGTTGGTGAAAGACAAAAAACAAAAGATGACTCCCAAGATACTGAGTTGGCAGATTGATTGGAGATACTGATAAGACACAGTGGAAGCAGGTTTTCATATAAGGCTGAGTTTACTTTTAACATCTAAAGCACAGATGTTTACAAAAGGTAACTCATAACAAGAGATAATATCCTGACAAAATATTTGGCCTTATTCAATTTTACTGTGTAAGTGGTAATTGAATACATGGTAGGAAATAGATCTCTCAATGATCTACAGAGAGGAAAAGAAATTATGATCCAAATATCTCTTTTCATAACTATCTTTTAATTAAGTTTTAATGCAGAAAATACCTGTAGAATGTTCATTATTACATGAACACTAGACTATCAAAACCATGTTCACTAATAAATGAAGCACGTGGATGGAAGTAAGCATAGTAATATGCGTTTAAGTCAACGTTAATTCTAGTTTTGGTCAGGTGTAGTGTTTACACCCTGGGCTGTTACCAGCAAGGTCAGCAGTTGAAACCCACCAACTGCAACTCAATAAACGCTTACTGAGTATTGTACCATGTACAACATTCTGTATTACGTATAGTAGGAAGTATAAATATGATTAACATATACTCTACTTCCTTTCATAATTCAGAATAACAGGCAAATTCAGAGTTTTACCTGACTAACTCGATTTACTTCCTCCTCTTCTTCCTCGGCTTCCTCTCCAAAGGAAAGTAAACTAAAATTTCTTGTGATAAAAAAAGAAGATATTAAAAAATATATGAAAAGTTAAATTGATCAATCTCATCTTCAAAGAAATCGAAGAGGACAAAGACACTCTACTTATAATAAAAGACAAATAAAATCATTCTAAGTAACAAAAGATAGTTTATCAAATATTCAGCAGAAACATACAAAGGATTGACCTTTTCAGTATCATATAAAATTTAAGGCTGTGATCTTAGACCACAGATATATCACATTTGCTAGGCAAAGGACCAGTGATTCATCCTGAGCACTACCATTAAAAGTCCTCGGTGAACAATGACAGAAATAGGCCAACTTTTAATATTGTTTACATTTATGAAATCAGGAGCAAATTGGAGGTTCCTAGAAAACTAATAAATTTATAGTTTAAAGGGTACTATAAATGCAAAGTAATCATACTAAGATCTGCTAGAATGTGTCCTAGTATTTAAAAACTATATATATATATATATATAATTGTCACACTAAAAAATAATTTAAGCAATAAACTTAACTAAAAAGTCCTTGGAAAGGAAAAATAGAGTTTGTCTCTTTTGATCCTTCAGAATACAGCAGAAAATCTCACATCGAATAAAGGGCAATATTGACATTATCTGGGAAGCACTGAGAAAATAGGAAAGTTAGTCATCAAGGGGTGCTTTAAAGCTAATTGCCAGGAAGAAGGAAGCTCTGCTGGCATAGTGCTTACAGCACTGAGCGATTCTCCAAACACCCACCAGGCCTCCACGGGGCAACTGTATGTTAGACTGCTCTGAAGAGACCAACAGCCTTAGAAATCCTCTGACAGTTCTACTCTGTCCTGTAGTCACAGCAAGTCACCATCGACCTGACCGCACTGAGTTTCTTAGATGTAATCAACAACCACTACATCTCCCTGTATTTGCTGTAAATGTTAAAAATACTTTTTTAACTGCTTGCCAAGATAAATCATAGTGAAATATTATATCTGACTATAATGACAGTGACCTTTCACTAAGAGATAAATGAATTCAAATCAATCAAAGAATGAATCAAATATAGAATTATATAAGAAATTATTTTGCCATAAGCCAGAAAATGCTTATTAAAACATCTATCGCATGCCTGATACTTTATAACAGCAACTTCATTTATTCATTTATTTATTTCATATTCTTTATAATAGCAACTTCCTTTTTAAATAGGATGTCAAGGTAAAAACTAATATGCATTGAATATCAACTCTAGTAAGGACTTCCATAAGCCAATTCTCATTTAATACTCATAAAAACCTGGGGTTAAACTTACTATAATCTCCATATAACAAAACGAGGAAACTAAACCTCAGAAAGATCATCAACTTTGCCTCTCATTAACTGGGTTAGGTAGGATTACATCTCGAAATCTCAGGATTTTGTAAGTACAATAAAATCCTGAACGTGGATACTGTAATTCAGTCAAAGAGTACACTGAAATTGAACTTAGTACTACCATTTTAACAGAAAAAACTATGGAAGGACATTGTCTATGAAATATTGAAACTTATTTTTCAAATTTCTACTTTTAAGAAGCTCTCTTTAGGAGATAAAATACAGAAACACTTTATATATGAGTACAATTATAATAAGGGACTTTTTAATAGAAATGAAAGCAAATCCTGCTATCAAGTCAGCGAGCACTCAGTCAGCTGAACAGGGTTTCGGAAAGGGGGACCCTTTGCAGAGGCAGACGGCTTTCCCTCAGGGCACAGCTGATGTGCGGACCAGCAACTTTGCCTTTGCGACCTCACACCTGACCCACAGCACCATCTAGGCTTCTTAAAAGCAACAAAAGGGTGATGAAAAGTATCTCGATCCCCTCATAGAGGCGTTTAGGAGAGGAGATGGGTCAGTCAGGGTGCAAGGTAGTACCGATCAAGAACACAGCTTACCCCCAGATCCTGGATGCTTCCTCCCCCCAACTACCATGATCCGAATTCTACCTTGCAGGACTGGATAGGGCAGAGGTTGTACACTGGTGCATATGAAAGCTGGAGGCACAGGGAATCCAGGGCGGATGATACCTTCAGGACCAGGGGTGTGAGGGACGATGCTGGGAGAGTGGAGGGTGAGTGGGTTAGAAAGGGGGAACTGATTACAAGGATCCACATGTGACCTCTTCCCTGGGAGAGGGACAGCAGAGAAGGGGGGAAGGGAGACTCCGGATAGGGCAAGATATGACAAAATAACGAGGTATAAATTACCAAGGGCACATGAGGGAGGTGGGGAAAGGGGAGGGAAGAGAAAAAAAAAAAGAGGACCTGATGCAAGGGGCTTAAGTGGAGAGCAAATGCCTTGAGAATGATTGGGGCAGGGAATGTATGGATGTGCTTTATACAATTGATGTATGTATATGTATGGATGGTGATAAGAGTTGTATGAGTCCCTAATAAAATGTAAAAAAAGAAAAGAGGAGAAAAAAATGATTAGGGCAGAGACTGTACAGATGTGCTTTATACAATTGATGTATGTATATGTATGAACTGTGATAAGAATTGTATGAGCCCCAATAAATTATTTTTTTAAAAAAAAGAAAAAGTATCTCGATTATATAAAACAAATGATATGATATTCAGCTATTAAAAATTTCCTCTGGATCCTACTGTCCATGTTCTTCATACTGATCATACACTAATTTCAAAACAAACAAAAAGGATTTTTAATAACCCAGCTATATAAATATTGGATACTGAGGTTATAAAATTCATACTTAACACGATTTCATAAGGACTTCAGAGACAATACTTTTAGCTTGAGTTCAAAAAGTGCTCATTTAGAAGTGCTCAATTCATATTCTGTTGGTTCTAACTGGCTTCCCTCACTGGTAAACGATGGGAACGTATGGAAATAAAGTGAACGAAATGAGTTAGTGTTGCTTTTGAGGCTGAAGCAAAGTCTTTCAACTCTGATTACTTTGTGCCTTTGGGTTTTAATTTCTTTACTTCTTCCTCTGGCTTCTCTTTCTTCGGTCTTTTGATTTCCCTTGGAATGATGTCATCAAAAGGATTAAATAAAACCTAAAAATAGAAATGTTTTAAAAATATTATTGTTCCATTTTTAAAATTTCATGAAAACCTTCATGATATTAGGGTATACATTTCCCCTACATAACCATTGTTCGTGTAATATATAAATTTATTGCATAAAGTATTTTACTTACAAACCCTCATTGGATTTGCTCATTAACCTTATGTGGCACTAAGTAAGAAAGATTTTATCCCATTTTATAAAAGGAGAAGATATTCAAGAAAAATTAAATGATACACAGTAAGAGGAAGAAATTCTGGAGTTTTGGCTACAGATCACATGCTCTCAAAGACCTGTGCTCCTCAAGGAAGGTTTACTGTCATTAGCTCTCCCTAGTCGTCTAGGCTATAGAAACCTAATGCTTCTCGTGTTCCACTCTTGTTCATTTGGGTTATCAGCTCAAGGTTCACCTTTAACTTCACTACTCTTAAAAAAAATAAAACACCTACACAGAAGTGTCTAAATAAATTACAAAGACAAACTGTAAGTTATACTGTTGATTTGTATAAATAAAGCCTCTAACTCAATACTTTAAAAACCCAAAAGGACTTCAAAAAGTTCATGGAAAAATTGCAATTGAAAGATAGTGAAATTTTCCACAAATTTTTTGAAGTCCTTCACAATAATGATCTGCCTTACGTAACCCTTTAAGTGCTACATTTCACAATTATAATGCTCCTACCTCAGAACTTTTTATTTTGTGTGGATTACGTGGTCTTTCTTCATCATCAATGTCCACTTCTGTCAATCTCAGCATGTTATATACTGTATCCCCTGTCACCTATTACAAGAGAAAAAACATAGCAAATAGTATTGCATTCATTTTTTTAATTAAGAAAAAAATGTTAATATCGAATAACTAAAGAATATACTCATTCTATAAGTGTATATTTCTTTTCATGATCAATGAAGAATGAAATGGGTGCATAAGCAAATGTGGTGAAGAGAGCAGATGGTGCCCAGCTTTTAAAAGCTATAGCATCTGGGGTCTTAAAGACTTGAAGTTAAACAAGCAACCATCTAGCAGAGAAGCAAATAAGTCCACATGGAAAACACACCAGCCTGTGTGATCACGAGGTATTGACAGGATCAGGTTATCAGGTGTCAAAGAATCCAAAACAAATAACTTTACTGATGTAAACAAGGGAGTTTGGAGTGGAGACCCAAAGCCCATGTATAGACAGACCATTGGATATGCTCCCACAGAAGGGGAATGAGGAAGAGATGATTCAACTAAGGTGCGGTATAGCACCAATGAAACACAATCATTCCTCTAATTCCTGAATGCTTCTTCTCCCGATTACCATGACCCAGTTCTACTTTACAAATCTGGCTAGACCGGAGAACACACACTGATACAGATTAGAGTTCTCGATACATGGAATTCAGAACATATAAACCCCTCAGGAACAGTAGTGGGAGTAGCAATATCATAAGGGGAATTGTCAGTGAATGGGAAGGGGAAAAGGGAAACCCATCACAAAGTTGGATAGATAGCACCCCCCACCCCTAAGGGGATGAAGAGCAGAAATGTGGGTGAAGGGAGACAATGGACAATGTAAGATATGAAATAATACTAACAACATATAATTGATCAAGTATTCACGAGAGTAGAAGGATGGGGAGGGAGGGATAAAAAGAGGAGCCTATACCAAAGGCTCAAGTAGAAAATGTTTTGGAAATGATGATGGCAACATATCTACAAATATGCTTGATACAATTGATCTTATAAGAGCTGCAAGATGTATGGAAGTTTATAAGACCTGCAAGAGCCCCCAATAAAATGATTTTTTTTCCCAAAGAGTTCCGGTATATGCCTTTAATAATACAAAGAAAGCAATTTCCTGTTAAGGGAGAAAAAGTATAGCTGAACTCAAGCATTCGATGAACTTTAGGAAATGTCCAACATCTATTTCATAGGAGCTTTTATTTCAAAAGGAGCCCTGGTGGTATAGTGGTCACAAGTTGGGCTGTGATCTGAATGGCCAGCGGTTTGAAACTACCAGCTCCTTCAGAGAAGAAAGACAAGGTTTTCTACTCCCATAACAGTTACAGTCTCGGAAACTCAGGGTCCCACAGGGTCACTATGAGTTGTCATCGATTTGATGGCACTGAATTTTGGTTTGGGTTTTTATTAAAAATAAAAATTTACTGAGTGAAAATTCTGTCTTCAAATATCATTAAAAAAATTTAGACTTTAGAAGAGGACAGAAAAAGCAAATAAAAATTATAGTATAGTAAGGGCTTTGCAGACTTCATCTCGTTCAATCCTCTCAAGCAGCATAAATTAACTTAACACCATCATCCTCTTCCTTCTGTAGATACGAAAACAGAGACTCGAATACACAGAGTCAACATTGGCATCCCTTCTGACTTGCAGCAACAATGCTATATTTTGTCTTGAAAGTACAGGTTATATAGTATCAATTACATAAGGTCCAGGGGAGGAGACTAGCCAGTCAAGGTGCGATGAAGCAATGATGAAAAATACAACTCTCCTCTAGTTCCTAAATGCTTCCTCCCCTCACTATCATAATCCCAATTCTACCTTGCAAGTCTGGCTAGACCAGAAATGTACAATGGTACAGATAGGAAATGGAAACACAGGGAATCAGGGCGGTTGATCACTCCTAGACCAGTGGTGTGAGTGATGATACTGGGAGAGTAGAGGGAGAGGGGGTTGGAAAGAGGGAACCGATTATAAGGATCTACATGTGACCTCCTCCCTGGGGGATGGACAGCAGAAAAGTGGGTGAAGGGAGACGTCGGACAGGACAAGGCATGACAAAAAAAACAATTTAAAAATTATCAAGAGCCCATGAGGGAGGGAGAGCGGGGAGGGAGGGGAAAAATGAGGACCTGATGTTGGGGGCGTAAGTGGAGAGCAAATGTTTTGAGAATGATAAGGGCAGTAAATGTACAGATGTGCTTTACACAACTGATGTATGTGTGGATTGTGATAGGAGTTGTATGAGCCCCTAATAAAACGATTAAAAAACAATAATTTATAATTTATCAAGGGGTTACAACGTGGAAGGAGGCAAGGGCTCAAATAGAAAGAAATGTTTAGAAAATAATGATGACAACATATGTACAAACAAGTTTGATATAATTGTATGAACTGTTATAAGAGCTATAAGAACCCCAATAAAATGATCTTTAAATATTTAAAAAAATGATACCCAATGGCACGAATTTATAATATACGTACTTTTTTTTAATTATATGAAAATGTCTATGAACATCAGATTGTCTATGGTAGGGTATCTAGGAAGATTGTGCCAATGCGGATTTTTTAACCCATGTTATTAAGTAGTAAGCAGCAATACTGCCAGGAGAAAGATAAGGCTTTCTGTTCCCATAAATAGTTAGTCTCTAAAATGTATAGGGGTAGTTCTACCCAGTCCAATAGGATGCTTAGGAGTCATAACTGCTCCTATGACAATCAGTGTAACTCACTGTGAAGAGTTTTTTCAAAAGCAGCTATTTTCCAGTTAGGCTAATCGTATGTTTTTCCCATCCATCACCACAAAATCCAAGTTGCTTAGACAACAGGGAAACAATTATTGTTGAGCCAGCAGAGGGAGCTAATACACTGATCAAGTGTAACATGGCAAATACTTAAAACACATGAAACTATTTGGGGAAGGGAGAAGAATGACTCCCTTTTTAGTAATGTTGTTTGAAATTCTAGAAGGAACGTTCCTTGATAGGGCATTAAATGTGAACAGGATGAAAACTCCCTACTGTAAAACTCATGAGACTCACTGAGTCAGGATCAACTCAACTGGTTTGCTTTCTGATTTTTATTCAATGTATTTCCAGTAAAAATTTTCATTATCAACACAATTTTCACTTTACATTTAAAAGAATTCATGACTTTATTCTATCACTTTGAAAAATGATAAATATTTTAGGGTATATTTTTATGAAGGAAGTCCTTAAGATATAGTGATCAAGTGTAGATCATAAAAGCAAGAATAAGGTAATAAACCAAATCACAGTTGAAGGTAAATAAACACTGACCTTCCCAAAGATGGTGTGCTTATTGTTAAGTTCATCTGCTCGACCCAGTGTAAAGAAAAACTGGCTGCCATTATCATGAGGACCAGCATTTGCCATGGCAACCAGTCCTCTCCGATTAAAACGCAACCGAGAGTGAAATTCATCCTGAAGCATAAAAAAAGAAAAGCTTTCATGAATGATCTCCATTACACTAACACTGTTCATATTTCATCAGTTATTCATCTGATCGGCAAGGTCCCGAGCAAATTCATAAAAACTGAAATATTGTTCTTTAGCTATTCTTCACGTGTAAGCAAATTCAATATTCATAATCCCATCAGTGCCAATCCATTTAACTAGTCTTTATATATACTCTCTATATGAATATTTTTAATTGATCCTGTTTTGTGGAGAGTTGCCTACCCATAAAAGAGGGAATGGCTTTCTACATATTATTTCTTTGTTCTTCATAACCCTCAAGGTCATCTCAGGTTTCAGAAACTTCCATTATTTCTCCAAGAAAACCACTTACTGTTGTGTTATCTTGAACTATTGCCCCTTCCTGCCTCCAATTTATATTTCCATAAACAATTGTATTTATATTGCATTTTAATTACAGCAATCCACTGTGACAATATTACGTCATCGCACAATTGGCATCTTCTCTGAACCAGCACTGCTCCCATTTGCCAGCTTTCAAAAGAGCAGAGTAACCTTTCCAGGGGGGTTTTCTTGTGGTGGAGTCGAGGTGCACTGTGGCTAAGTGCTCAATTCTAGCCAAAAGGTCGGCAGTTTGAAGCCTTCACCACTCAACGGGAGAAAGATGCAGCGTTCTGCTTCCTTAAAGATGTAAGCCTTGGAAACTCTATGGGGCAGTTCCACTCAACCCTGAAGAGCAGCTGTAATTCAGATTCAACCCAATAACAATAGGTTTTGTTAGTTTGGCCTTTCGTTTGCTTTCTAGATATGAAAGGGCTATATAACATATTCTCTAGTCTTTTAGTTAACAGAATTTCTATCCACTCCTGAAACTGGACTGACCTATATAATACAGTAATCTTCTGTCATCAGTGCATTTCATAAAGGGAGTTGTCATTAGCAAATGATTCTGAAGAGATCTATACTCAAAGAATCATAACTGTCTGGAAATACATTATGTTTAATTAGAAATGACCTAATTTTAATACTTTACAAAATAACTATATAATCCTAAAATACTAAAGCAAAAATTCCATTGGGTTGGAATCATCAAAGAGATCTCTCTGGTACACCAAATGATAGAATCCAGGAATGCTTCCTACTAGACAAACACTCTGAAGTCATGATCTACCTCACCCTAGAAGGATATAAAATAGTGTCACCAACTATGACATCTGAGATTTTAAAAGCCATTCCACATTTTCTAAGGCCATTATCATCTGGAAACGAAAGCAGGTAAGTGAAATATCTTTCTTACCAATCACACCATGACCCAGGAAAACATAAAAGGATACGCTAGACGCAAATTAGTATATACACAATTAGTATAAACACAAAGCCTTCTTCATTTAAAGAACATGGCATCAAGTTCATTAAAGTGTGGCTTTTAGCTTTTACTTGAACTCTTTCTTATTCTAACCACATTATTCACATTAACTCATTTTTCTTCTTAGATACCATATATACTCAAGTATAAGCCAACCCAAATTATCAGCTGAGGCACCTAATTTTACCACAAAAACTGCATTGAAACTGTGCTGAAAAACTCAGCTTACACACGAGCATCTACAGCACATGTTGGGAGATAAGAAATCATAGATGTTTTTGAATAACACATGTTTGACTGACTTTTAAAGGCTTTTCCTTCTGTTCTCCTTGCACCTATCCCAGCATGCATTTTGTGCTAGTGTTTTTATTTAAAATGAACTAGATGCCTTATTTAAATAAAGTGTTTTAAAATAAGCTAGCATATGGAAAACATACCTTCCTATCCATAGAGATCAGAGAGTCAGCCATGGGCAAGTATATCTTATACTCATTTCTACCCTTTTCCTCGTGAGCACCTCTATGTCCACCTGAATTCATGCTGATGAGGAAGGCGCTGCTCTTATTTCTGTATAAGCCGACGTATGTGACAGGAATCTGCTTTTGTACAGTATTCGGAATTGTTTTCTTTCTTCGGTGGCATGCAGTCATGTTTGATAAGCAGTCCAAGTTTAATTGCAAATAAAGCATTATTCAGCCTCACCTTAAACGGGGCTCCATAGATAGAGTCACCGCCGGTCCCTGTGCCGGTAGGGTCTCCTCCTTGGACTATAAAGCCAGGCACTACTCTATGAAAGATGGTGTTGTCATAATAAGCTGAAAAAGAATTTTTAAAAATAATTGTTTAATGTTTGTAGTAATCAGAGTTAATACAACCAGGGTTACAAGATATTTTTTTCCGGAATTTTAACAATTTCCAAACTCAAATCTTTTCTTCCTTAATAGATTATTTACTTCTATAGAAGCCAGAATTGTGTTTACTTATTTCCATAATGCTTTCAAACTCTGGAATCCAGTTTTCAAAATTAAGTATCGAGTTTGGTTATAGATCAGTTGTCTCAACTGGAAGGATAGGAAGAATTTTGTCCCCCCTCCCCCCAAGGAAATATCTGGAAACATTTTTGGCTATCAAAAATGGGGGGTGCTACCAGCACCTGATGGGTAGAGGTAAAGGTTACGGTTTAACATTCTATGATGCATAGGGTAGTTCTCGGAAACCCACAAGGTCCAGTCTACTCTGCTCTGTAGGGTGACTATTAGTCAGAATGGACTCAATGGCAGTGAGCTGGGTGTTAAGTTTTTAAGAAGAATAAGACAAGTGTATTCCTGAAAGAACCTGCCTGGAGGCGTCCACTGATCACAAACACATATTTAAATATGTTTAATCTGGAAGAACCCTAAGCAGGTTGAGCTGGAATTCAAGGAGCAAAATGCTTTCACTGGCCCTCCCTCATATATCTAGCACATCTGCACATGCTCAAGACATAGCTAATAAATAACCCTAATAAATAATAAAACTATATACAATTGCGTTCAATTAGATACTGTTTGCTAAATGGTTGAAAAAGTAACTAATATATATACATAAGTGTACAATATGGGATTTATAAATATACAGTGAAGGTCACAGACAATCTCCTATAATAATTACCTGAAACCCAGACCATCAGGAGACTGCAGGGAGCAAAACGAAGTTATTTGGGTATGGTAAAAGCATGACGCTTTAAGAGGCAAAATAAGAGCAAAGAATTTAGTAGAAGTGGAAACACAAAAATCAGAACATCACTAGATCAAAAAATGTATTTTAAAAAGTAGAAATTATAGCCAATATGCACATGAAAAGATGATCAATATCATTAGTCACTAAGTAAATTCATAGGAAAACTGACATACATTACTGAGGGAATGAAAAATGGTCTATTTCATGTTTCCCAAAGTTGGGGCTACCGACCTCTAGGGGGTGCCAGAACCGCTCAGCAGGGGCTGCAACAGCTTTCTCTCAGGCTATAGCACAACAGATTTTCATTGCCAGGGGAAGTGTGGAGCATTTCTCTTAAAGCCAAAAAAGTTTGGAAGTTATATAATCTAGCAATTCCATTTCTAAGCATGTACCCGAACAAATTAAAAGCAGGTATTTAGGCAAATACTTATATATGATTGTCCACTGCAACACTATTCAATAACAACAACAAAAAAAGTCCAAATGTGGAAGCAAACTGTATGTCCATGATGGGATGAATGGCTATGCCAAATGTGCTATTATCCATAAAATGAAATATTACTGAGCCATAAAAAAGCAGAAATGAAGTACTGATACATGGTTCAAGATAGATGAGCCTTAAAAAACATTAAGTGAAAGATACAACATATTTAGGGTAGTTAAATCCACAGGGGTTGCCAAGGGTTAAGAAATAAAAAGACTGAGAATGACTACTTAATGGGTATGGCGTTTTCCTTGGGTGATGAAAATGTTTGGAGCCAGAGAAGGGATGGTTGTATAATACTATGGATGTACTAAATGTCACTGAATTGTGCACTTCAATGGTTCTTCTTCAAAACACCTATTTTGTCACTGAATTTCAACATTGTTTAAGAACATTTATTTTCCATTGTTACATTGTATCCAGATTGTTTTTGCTCCTTCTATTCACCTGGCTATAGATTGCAATCTACCATTCAGTCTGTCTAATGTTTATGTACTTTCACGTTGCAAACTTTGAGCTTCTCGTTCTTTAAAATTTCCTTCCAGAAACAAGTCTGGCTTGCCTGTGTCTACGGTGATTCTCAGTTCTGTTAACAGCTATATGAGGATTCTTTGTCGGAACTACTTGTCTGGCTCTATTTCCTTCCTGCTGTTATAGCAATTATTAATAATAGTGTTTGCAGATGTCTTGTCTTTTTTCTTTTTGAAGCCTTTTTTTGTGGGGGGGGAGTCTAAATGCTTTTCTATTTGAACCTTCCCTTCATAATTTTAGTAAAGGGTTTGTGGAAACTGGAATACAAAGATAATGGAATTTTCGAAGACCGTTTCTATTGATCTAAGGAGTCCTTGTGATGCTGTTGGGTAGCACTGGGCTGCTAACCACCAGGTCCAGGGAGAAGGATGAGGCTACTGCTCCTGGGAAGAGTTGTAGCTTCGGAAGCATAACAGAAGGGTGGTTTGAGTTGGAAATGACTCAATGGCAGCGGGCTGGGTGTGGAAGGCTTGTATTTATTATAGTTATCTATTTGGAAATCTTTGACTGTACCCTATTACTGGTTGCTTTTAATTCTTTCACATCTTGCCTCTATGGCAAAATACTGTTTTGTGGCAAAACACTGTTTCATGAGACTGAATAATTCTGTCTGGCAGAATCTAACAAATATTCTCTACATACCACACTATTTCTAATTTACAAAGGAACGTCCTTAATTGATTTCTGGGTTTTGTACTTACTAAAATGGTATGGCTATGCAGGTGGTAACTTTTAAGTCATACCATATGGTAAATACAAAACCCAAATGTAAGATTATTCCTTTATAAATCTGAATGACAACGAGTTGCCACTCCTGATGATATTGAAAACTAGGTGCAATGCATTCAAAAACTCAACAAGCAGCTCCAAAAATGTGTGTAATGTTTAATTTCCATAAGACAATATTCAGAAGGAAAAAACACATAGGCAAACATATTATTCTATAAAATTTTCAAAAAGAGTCAGAGTTCAAATATAAATATGTACAGACATATATGTGTATAATGTGCATATATGTGAAAACATACATTTATATGTGTGTATACACATGTGTGCATATACATATTTGTACATGCATGCACATATATGATATTGGTAATAATATCCCTGAAGGCTGGATAGAAAGAAGGCTTCGTGGAGAAAGTCCCACTTTAAGCAGACATTAAAAACCGGGTAAGACTTGAAGAGTAAAGAAACGAGAAAAAGCATTCCAGAGAGGAGAACTTGTATGAGGCTATGCATGAAAGTGCACATGGGAAGAACTGCTGAAGAAGTCAAAATAATGGTCAGCTGAAAGCATGTGGTGGGTGTAATGAGATACACAGTTAGAAATTTGGGAAGTTAAGCTGTGAATGGGGTCAAATACCAAATTGCTATACACAAGAGGGCACAGAGATAAACAATGAATATGTAAGAAGGTATAATGACCAATAATGAGAGGAAGACAAGGTAAGAGGTAAATGCTGTCATACAGATGGAGACAGTCTGGGAAATAAATTGATTAGGTTTGGGTTTTTTTCTAGTTTAGTTAGACCTTGAAGTCCTTGGGAGGTACAATTAAGTTCTCAGCTACTAAGAGAAACATTGGCAGTTTGAAACACACACACACACAACACAAAGCCTGGTGCTGTGCCCTGGAAGAATGGTCTGGCATCTGCTTCCATAAGGCTATAAACAGGAAAATTCTATGGAGTTCTACTCTGTATCACATGGGGTCAAAGTGGGTCAGAATTGACTTGACAGCAACTAGGAGTTACTGACTATAGTGGGTCCGAGTGCATACAAATGTTCACTAGAGAATTAGAAATGTAAAATTAGAACTAAGAAGAGAAGAAATGGTTGGAGTTTATTGAGATGAAATATTGAAAAACTGAAGAGTGAAGCAAATAGGGAACCAGAGGTAATTCGGGGGATGCTCACAATAGAGGATGAAAGGAAGAAGGAAAGGCTGGTAAAGAAAACCAAAAAAGTCCAAGGATTCCTTAATGAGATACATTGTTTTGTTAAAAGTGCACAGATTATTTGGAAAATAGTTTCCTCTCTCCCATTTCCTGACATGTAGTTCAACATCACATCACTCATCATCAATATAAAATCTGTTCAGTGCCATGAAAAATACAATGCAGTTTATTTTTAAATTAACAACAATATATCCTGCTAAATAAAACAAGAGTTACAGTTACCTTCCAAACAAAGCTGAATAAAATTTCTGCAAGCTTTAGGTGCTTCTTTAGACCATAACTCTATGTCAATATCTCCAGCTGTAGTTTTCAACAAAACCTGTAGAGAGAATATTACATTGTTATACTATCAATGTGCTTGAGAATCAGTGGAATGGAAATTCACTTGTGGCATTGTCAAGTTTTTAAATACAAATTAGAAATATTGCATGAATTTTGTTGTTAATACTTAACAAAACTAGAAATATTGACTACACAACATTTCTCATAACATTTTAAAAAGTAATTTAGGATTTAAGAAAATAAACATGCACCTGCTTTAATCACAGATAAAACTTGTTTGTTTAAAAAATAATGAAAACTTTTATAATCAAGAAGGATCCCTTCCAATGAAATTGGGGTAAAAAGTTAAGAAATTAAATAACCAATGATCCTATAAAATTATAACATATTAAAACAATTTAATAATTATACTTTTACATATAAATACTCTACATGTTCATTTAAAACCATGTTATTTCTAATTTGCAAAGCAAAATTCTTGATCTAATTCTGGATTTTGTACTTACTAAAATAGTATGGATAGGTGGTAGTTTTAAGTCATCATTTTCATAAGGTAAATCCAGATTTAGATGAGGGTTATTGATTAAGTTTATTCCTTTGTAAATTTGGCACAGCAAGGCTTTAAATGCAAGGAGTCCTGGTGGCCTAATAGATTACATTGGGCTCCTAAGCACAAAGGCAGCAGTTTAAAGCCACCACTCATTCTCCTGGAGAAAGATGCTGGTATCTACTCCTGTAAAGACTCACAGCAGTGGAAGTCCACAGGACAGATCTACTTTGTCATATAGGATAGTTGTAGGTCAGAATTGACTCAATGGCAGCAGAGTTTTTTGGTAGCCATTGGTTTGTTTTGATTTTAATAGTGAACACTCAAACAATCATTTGATAGCTTCTTTTAAATCAGCTCATAAAGACTCTAGTCAGAAACTGAACAAACATGCAATCAACATGCAAAAGTTGAAACAGAAAGAATAGTAGTTGGAAAATATGGCCTTGGCGGTAAAAATTAAGCCAAAGATTCCATGGTAGAATTGTAAAAAACGTTTGCACTAACACAAAAGGAGACTGTAGAGGTGGATTTATCAAGATGGAATACACAGCAATTAGATTATATCTGTGGGGAAAGATGCTGGAGACATTCAATGTCAGCTAAAATCAGGCCAAGGGCTAACTGTGGAACAGACCTTCAATTTCTCATATGTAAGATCAGGTTGAAGCTGAAGAACATGAAAACAAAGTAGGACCTTGACTCTATCCCACTTTAATTGCGAGAACATCTCAAGAACAGATATGAATCATTGAACACTAATAACATAAGTCCTGATTAGATGTGGAAGGACATCAAGAACATCATTCATGAAGAAAGCAAAGGGCCATTAAAAAGATACAAATGAGAGGATTCAAGATGATGTCCAGTCCATGATGCTCACCTACCCGACAAAATCACTGAAGACAAAGTGGATGCATAAGCAAATGTAGTGAAGAATGCTGATGATGCCCGGCTATCAAAAGATACAGCGTCTGGGGTCTTAAAGACTTGATGGTAAACAAGCAGCCATCTAGCTAAGAAGCAACAAATTCCATGTGGAAGAAGCACACCAGCCTGCATGATCACAAAGTGCCAAAGGAACAGTTATCAGGTATCAAAGAGCAAAAAATCAAATCATTGTGTGCTCACCTTCCTGATATGATCACTAAAGACAAATGGGTGCATAAGCAAATGTGGCGAAGAAAGATGATGGTGCCCGGCTATCAAAAGATTTAGTGTCTGGGGTCTTAAAGGCTTGAAGGTAAACAAGCGGCCATCTAGCTCAGAAGCAACAAAGCCCACATGGAAGAAACACTCCAGCCTGTGCGATCACGAGGTGTCAAAGGGATCAGGTACCAGGTATCATCAAAACAAAATAATCATATCATTGTGAATGAGGGGGGGGGTATGGAGTGGAGACCCAAATCCCAATTCTACCTTACAAATCTGGGTAGACCAAGACAGGAATTGGTACACAGACAGGAATTTGAAACACAGTGAATCCAGGGCAGATGATCCCATCAGGACCAGTGGTGAGAGTGGTGATACCAGGAGGGTAGAGGCCATCTAGCTGAGAAGCATCAAAAACCACATGGAAGAAGCAAACCAGTTTGTCTGACTACAAGGTACAGAAGGGACCAGTTATCAAAGAACTAAAAATCCTATTAATGGGTGCGCACCTCCCTGTTACAATCAATGAAGACAAACATGTGCATAAGCAAATGTGGTGAAGAAAGCTGATGGTGCCCAGCTATCAAAAGATATAGCGTCTGGGGTCTTAAAGGCTTGAAGGTAAACAAGCGGCCATCTAGCTCAGAAGCAAAAAAGCCCACATGGAAGAAACACACCAGACTGTGTGACCACGAGCTGTCAAAGGGATCAGGTATCAAGCATCAAGGAACAAAAAATCGTATCATTGAAAATGTAGGTGAGTGCAGAGTGGAGACTCAAAGCCCAATGTTAGTAAACCGATACCCCTTACTGAAAAGTTGTGGTGAGAAGCACCAGGTAGGGTGCAGAGTAGTAACGATGAAACATATAACTTCCCTCTAGTTCTTAAATACTTCCTCCCCATCACTATCATGATCCCAATTCTATCTTACTAATCTGGCTAGACCAGAGATGTGCATAGGCACAGATAGCAACTGGAACACAGGGAATCCAGGACCAGTGGTGAGAGTGGAGATGCCTGGAGGGTGGAGGGAATGTGGGGTAGAAAGGGGGAACTGATTACAGGTATCTACATATGGCCTCTTCCATGGAGGAGGGACAGCAGAGAAGAAGAGGGAGGGAGATGTCGGACAGTGTAATATATAACAAAATAATAATAATTTATGAATGATGAAGGGTTTATGAGGTAGGGGTGAGTGGGGAGGAAGGGGGAAATGAGCAGCAGATATCAAGGGCTCAAACAGAGGGCAAATGTTTTGAGAATGATGATGACAACAAATGTACATATGTTCTTGACAAATTGGATGGATGTATGAATTGTGATAAGAATTGTACGAGCCCCCAATAAAATGATTTTTTAAAAAAATAAGTCAACAGCTATAATAGCGAAGGAATTTCTGGAAGCAAAGTTCCCCACCTGATGAATGAGAATCAGACACTCATATAGGAAGCAGAGAGAACACCAATCAGACTAAACTCCAGGAAAAACTTATCAAGGCACATAAGTTCAATTATCCAACTTCAAGGAAAAAGAGAAAATTTAAGAGCAGCAAGAGAAAAAAAGGCAGTCACATACAATGGTGCTCAGGTAAGAATATGCTCATACCCATCAGCAGATACCATGAAGAGGAGGAGAGAGCAGTGTAACATCTTCCAAAAACAGAAAGAAAAAAATGCCATCTGAGAATCCTCTATACTGCCAAACTAACTATAAAGATAGATCGTGAGGTTAAGAGTTTTCCCTGACAATGAATAACACCCAACATGTGGAAAATCCTTGTTGACTCACTGTGGTCAGATGACCAACATCCACCAAGCACAAGCAGCAGACTGTCATGTAGCACAACTCCATCCAGAAGTCAAAGCACTGAAAAGAAGTACCAAGACAGCATTGCCTTGGAGGGTAAAGAAGGCAATAATGATGCCCCACCACATAAACACAGCACACTGATATGCAGCGTGATAGGAAAACACCCAACACAAAAAATACAAAAGGTACGAGATGACAGTGAATCAAAGATGGTGGTAATAACTCTGAAGTCAACTGCCTGAACTAATCCATTAAAGGACCAAGGTTAGCAGACTGGCTTAGAAAATGTAACCCATCAATCTGTTGCCAGCAAGAGATTAAGCACGCAGACAAATACAGACTAAAAATAAAAAGACTGGCGGAAAATATACAAGGCAAATAGCAACTTAAAAAGCAAGGACTAACCGATTACAAGAATCTACATATAACCTCCCTGAGGGACGGACAACAGAAAAGTGAGTGAAGGGAGACTTTGGACAATGTTAGATATGACAAAATAATACTTTATAAATTATCAAGGGTTCACAATGGAGGGAGAGGGGGGGGAATGAGGAGCTGATACCAGGGGCTTAAGTGGAAAGCAAATGTTTTGAGAATGATGAGGGCAATGAAATGTACAAATGTGCTTTACACAATTGATGTATGTATAGATTGTGATAAGAGTTGTATCAGGCCCTAATAAAATGAGTTTAAAAAAAAGAAGTAAGGACTGCAATCCTAATCTCTGGCAAAATTGAAATCAAGGTGCAAACAATAACAAGACACCCGGATGGGCACTATATAATGCTAAAAGAATCAGTAGCCCAGGAACCAGTAAGCATAATAAATATATATGTGCCTAATGCGACACCCATGATATTAATCAAAGAAACTATTCAACAGATGAAAAAAGAAATCACATATTCGACAATCATAGCATGTGCCTTTAATGCACCGCAACCAGAGAAACATAGATCACTTGGGGGAAAGCTCAGTAAACAGGCTACACAGCTACACCCTACAATTAGACAACTGGACCCAATAGCCATTTATAGAGCTCTCCATCCAAATGCAAAAAAAAAAAAATCACTCTTTTCAAGTGCACATGTGTGGCAGTAACATAATCTATTGTCAATTTGAGACTTAAGAGTGAAGGGGTGGAGTTTAGTTTGTTATTCGGGTTGCAGCTTGATGATATTTGGAGGCTCTAAGGAGATATACAGCTCACTGTAGGTGGGACACAGATTTACTCCCTGGGAGACACTGCAGCTGACTAGCTATGCTAGTGTCCTGAGTTGGAGGAGTCACATGGAGATCCCTGTCAGCGCTCATATGCTTATAATACCACTGGATCCGCAAGAATTCCAAACCACTTGCCTGTGACTTTCCTGAACTCGCTATCATTGCATGTGGTTCGTGAGTGTGAAGAGGGCTTTATAGATTGGTATCAGGCATGTGAGCTATTATCGGACATATGGACTTGAATTGGACTGGCTGTGATGTTTTCTTAATGTACAATTACTCTTCATATAAAGTTCTTTCTCATAAACATGAGTATCTCTGGATTGGATTCTCTAATCAACCCAGACTAACATACGATGGCACATTTTAAAAAACAGGCTACATGCTAGGAATACAAGTGAGCCTGAGTACATTCAAACACACAGAGATCACTCTGACAGCCATCTCAGATCACCATGACATAAGCTGGAGACAGCAAAAGGATGAACAGAAAAACAAGGGCAACAACTGGAGGATGAATAATGATCTTCTGCAAGACAAATGGTTACTGGCCCACATTAGTGAGGAAATTAGGAAGTTTCAAGAAATTTCTAGAGAATGTGAATATAATTAACCCAAACCAATAAGATATAGCAAAAGCAGTAACCAGTGGAAATCTGATAGCGATTAGTGCATAAATGAAAAACTAAAAGAGACTTATGACTGATAAACTATCACAGAACCTCCAACTAAAAGAGTCAACAGAACAATCACTCCAATACCAAAAGAAAAGAAATAATAAAAATCAGAGCAGAGTTAAAAGAGTGGGAAGATAAGCAAACAGTGCAAAAAAAAAAATCAATGTGGCAACAGTTCTTTGAACGGATCAACAGAATTGACAGACCATTGGCAAACCTAAGCAAGGAAAGGAAGGGAAGTAAGAAGCAAGCATCAATAGCCAGGATGAGGGATGAAACCAGGAAAATCACAACAAAACCCACAGAGATGAAAAGGATTAACACATAGTACTATGAAAGTCTATATTCTACAATTCAACAATGTGGAAGACATAGATAAATAATCTCTTCTTAGATTATCCCAGGTGGAGGTCAAGAACCTCAAAAGATCCCTGGAAAAAAGAAGAAATAGATATGGTTATCAAAAAAACTACCAACGAAAAAAGTTCCAGGCCAGATGGCTGCACAGGAGAATTCTAACAAGGTAAAAGCTGACACCAGTTCTCCGCAAATTATTCCACAGCATAGAAAAACATGGCAAACTCATTCTATGAAGCCAATATAACTTTGCTACCCAAACAGCATAAGGATCCCACAGGTATAGAGAACTAGACCAATATCTCTAATGAACATAGATGCAAAAATCCTTAACAAGATATTAGCCAATAGAATACATAAGTATTTAAAACATATCATCCATCATAATCAGGTGGGATTCATTCCAGAAATGCAAGGATGGTTTAACATCCTAAAGTCTAACATTATTCACCAATTGACAAGAATTTTGATAGCAATCACATGATAATATCAATAGATGCAGAAAAAGCATTTGACAACATTCAATACCTATTCCTAATGAAGACACTCAAGAAGATGAGAATGGAAAGAAAATTCCTCAAGTTAATACAAGCTATTTACAAAAAGCCAATATACAACATCATAGTCCTAGAGCTGGAGGTGCAACATGAAGACCCACACCAGCACTTAAGATGCTTCCACTGTCACTGGATCCACAAACCTTTCCACCCACTGGCCTGTGATCTTCCTGAATTCAGTATCATTGCATGTGTTACCTGAGTCTGAAAGGGAATTTATGGAGTGGTATCGGACATATGGGCTAATATGGGACTTGTGGAATAGTTCTGAACTGGAGTGGGTGGTTTTCTTAATGTACAATTATTCTTTATATAAAGTTCTTTCTTATACACATATGCATGTCTCCCTGGATTTGTTTCTCTAGCCATGGTAGTTACATAATCTGTTGTCAATATGAGACTTAAGAGCAAAAGGCTAGAGTTTAGCCTGTCAATCAGACTGCAGCTTGATGACCTCATTTGGAGGCATAAGGAGATAAAGAGCCACATGGAGGTCCCTGCTAGCGCTAAGATGCTTACATTGCCACTGGATCCACAACATCCATTGGCCTGTTAACTTCCAGCATTCAGCATCAGTGCATGACTGTGTGAGTCTAAAGAAGAATTTAAGGACTATTATCAGCATATGGGGTAATATCGGACTTATGGACTTGATCTGGACTGGGTTGAGATGTTTTCTCAAAATTCAATTGCTCTTGCATATAAAATTCTCTCTTAAACAAATATGAGTGTCAATGAACTTGCTTCTCTAGTCAACCCACACTAACACACTAGCCAACTCTGATTAATGCACCCATGGAACATAAGACTCCATCCAGTAAAGATGTCAATCTTACCTGAGTCACTATATAAGTTTAACACTATCCTGATTCAAATACCAACAATCTTCTACAAATTGTTGGAAAAAACTGACCACCAATTTCATTCAAAGAGTGAAGAAGCCCTCCAGCTTTGGGACTCTGACTGCCATCCACAGTAGCCCCATGTAGCTTGTCAGCAGGAAGACAAAGCAGAGAGTGGGACTGGCCTCCAGTGAGTTATTTATCTCTATAGCACTTCCAAATGCGGCCATCAAGCTGCAACCTGATTGACAGGCTACACTCCACCATAACAGTCTCAAGTTGGCATCAGATTACGTAACTACCACACAAATGAAAAAATCAGGTTCTGTGATATGGAGTTGGCCTACATTGGCCCAATATCCTTCTCTTCACAGGATTTTAAAAATTAGTACCAGGGACTAATCAAAGACAATATTAACAGAAGATCACTATGTCCAAGGGGGATGATTGATAAGACTCTCTAACATAAATTAACAAGGAGGTTTGGAAAGGGTGATATAACAAACAAACATAGATGCAGGAATGTATTTTGAGCTCACCTTAAACACTAGCTCCAACTCAAGAATAATTAGTTCCTACATCATGACCCTCCTCCGTACTGGCCCTCAGGAAGGGAACACAGAAGATATGGGTGTTATCGCTAAATGTGGTGAACAAATTAAAATAGTATCTGCAGTCTGAAAAGCTTGTCTCCAAACGAGCAGCCATTCTAAGTGAATGTCAACGAAATCCACATGGAAGAAACACACCGTCATCAGTCACCAAAGGATTATAAATAATATAATCCAAAATTGAAGGAGTTATTAGTATCAACGCCTACATTATGAGGACTAGGAGCACTTCGTGATAAAAATTTGGTGTGGATTCCCACTCAATATAAAAAAAATCCATAATCCTCACAACTGAAGCAATAGAACTGAACATCTTGCTAAACAGAGAAAAGGTTGATGTTGTCAAAGATTTTGTCTTGCTTGGATCTATAATCAATGTTCATGGAAGCAGCAGTCAAGAGATCAAACAACACATTGCACTGGGTAAAATCTGCTGCACAAGACCTCTTCAACGTGCTGAGAAGCAAGGTTACTTTGAGGAGTAAGGTGTGCCTGACCCACGTCATGGCATTTCCTATCATCCCATTGCATGTGAAAGTTGGACAATGAGGAGCTGATGCCAGGGGCTTAAGTGGAGAGCAAATAATACACAAGTGATGTATGTATGAATTGTCATAGGAGTTGTATGAGCCCCTAATAAAATGATTCAAAAAGAAAAGAAAGTTGGACAATGAATATGGAAGACCAAAGAATTGATGTGTTGGAAGTGTGGTGCTAAGAAGAATATTGATATGTATATCTATATCTATATATCTATATATATATATATATATATACATATATATTTGTCGGCCACTGGAGATCCCCTCATAGAGGGGTTTAGGAGAGGAGATGGGTCAGTCAGGGTGCGATGTAGTACCGATGAAGAACACAGCTTTCCCCCAGAT
The DNA here is from genome assembly GCF_050624435.1 of Tenrec ecaudatus. Taxonomy (NCBI): domain Eukaryota; kingdom Metazoa; phylum Chordata; class Mammalia; order Afrosoricida; family Tenrecidae; genus Tenrec; species Tenrec ecaudatus. The sequence goes on along the minus strand of NC_134531.1, from coordinate 61,529,815 downwards.
CCTGGATGTTTCCTCCCCCCCAACTACCATGATCCGAATTCTACCTTGCAGGGATGGATAGGGCAGAGGTTGTACAATGGTGCATATGGGAGCTGGAGGCACAGGGAATCCAGGGTGGACAGTGCCTTCAGGACCAGGGGTGTGAGGGGCGATGTAGGGAGAGTGGAGGTTGAGTGGGTTGGAGGGGGGGAACTGATTACAAGGATCCACATATGACCTCCTCCCTGAGAGTTGGACGGCAGAGAAGGGGGGAAAGGGAGACTCTGGATAGGGCAAGATATGACAAAATAACAATCTATAAATTATCAAGGGATCGTGAGGGAGGGGGGAGCCTGGGAGGGAGGGGGAAAAAAAGAGGACCTGATACAAAGGGCTTAAGTGGAAAGCAAATGCTTTGAAAATGATTAGGGCAAAGACTGTATGGATGTGCTTTATACAATTGATGTATGTATATGTATAGATTATGATAAGAGTTGTATGAGCCCCTAATAAAATGTAAAAAAAAAAAAAGAAGAAGAATATTGAAAGTACTGTAGACTGCCAAAAGACCAAACAAGCCTGTCTTGGAAGAAGTATGGCCAGGAATGTTCCTTAAAGGCAAGGATGGTGAGACTTTATCTCAAGTACTTTGGACTTTACCAGGAGATGTCACTCTCTGGAGAAAGACTCATTCATGGTAAAGTAGTGAGACTGCAGAAAAAAGAGGAAGGCCCTCCACAGGACCTTTGACACAGTGGTTGCAACAACGGACTTGAACATTAGAACAATTGTGAGAAGGACCCAGGACCGGGCAGTGTTTCATGCTCATGTACATGGAGCAGCTATGACTTGGAAGCAGCTCCAGGGCACCTATCAACAACACCCATCAAAGCATGAAGACATTAGCAGGAGAAAGATGAGGCAGTCTACTCTGATAGGAGATTTACAGTCCCCGGAACCCATGGGAAGGTCCACTGTCCTGATGGGTTGCTGAATCTGAATTGACTCCACAGCAGTGAATTTGGTTTGAGGTTAGCCATCTAATCCACCAGGCCCATTCACATGTGGAAAGATTTCCCTTTCCCTACTCTGAGCATTTCATGTTTTTAAAAGCAACCAAATCTTTCCCAAACTGCCACCGTTTTTCATTCCTCTCTGCTCAGTGCACGGACCAACATACTGTAAAGTTCGTCTTCACTGTGCTTGTCTTCCAAAGCAGTGTAAGCTCTCTAAGGACAACAGCTAGATGGGTATATCCATTTCGGCAGCCCTAGAGGGAAAGGCAATGGCAGCGGCAAAAACTGGCGTTTGGGTTGTGGAAGGATTGGTGAACGAGATCTTCAAGTGAAACTAAGAAAATGTATGCTGGTAAATGCTGGCAGTAAGTCCTGAGCAGGATGTAGAGCCAAGTCGGTTGACATATAGCGCAGTGGTTCTCAACCTTCCTAATGGTTGAGACTTTTCATAAGATTGAGACCTTTTCATACAACTCCTCATGTGTGGTGACCCCTCCCCATCAACCATAACGTTATTTTCGTTGCTACTTCATCACTGTCATTTTGCTACTGTGATGACTCCGGCGACCCTTGTGTAAGGGTCTTTGGGCCCCCAAAGGGGTCGCGATCCACAAGTTGAGCAACGCTGGAGAAATGACTTAAAAACTCCTTCCAGTAGACGCCTGGCAATACCAACCTATGACTTCCGAGGCGTCGATGTCTGGAGGCAAGGAAAGACCTTGCAGGTCGCCTCCCACCCTTCGACGCTCTGCCCGGGGCGGTTTCTCTGCAGGGCGCGGGAGCCCTGCGCAGGTCGCGGAAGCACTTACCTTCCCGTTGGTGGGAGGCTCCTGGATGTAGATGTTGCTCATGGCGGTCAGTGCTCGGGGCCGGGGAGCGGCGTGGTCCTCCGAGCGCTCGGGCGCGTCTCCTGCAAGTGCGCAGAGCGCTGCGGTCAGGCGTTCTCCCCCAAGCACCACTGCTTGCCTCCGAAACTAGCGCCACAAGGGCGCCGCCATGTTGCTCCTGGACCCCCGCACCGCTAACCCTGCGAAGGGGTTTCCAATACCCTTCCGGGGTGAAGCAGAGCGCCTCGACCTCCTGGGACTCAACGTCACGTTGACGCGACTCGTTACCGAAACCACCCGCGAGCCTCGTGGGCGTTCGCTTCCACTCCAGAAGCGTGCGGCTGGCACGCACCCCCCCCACGACGCGGGCGAGATGGTTCGCGCCGGTGTGTCGGTCCACGTCGCCGGCGTGGAAACCGCCGGCCGAGAACTCCGTTCCGCCGGGGAACTCGGTTCCGCCCGAGCCCGAGCCGGAGCCGGGGTCCTGCGGGCGCTGCCCGGCCTGGCGGAGCTTCCGCGGCGCCCGCGGGAGGAAGAGATCGCGCGGGCCGGCGCTTGTCCTCGCGGCGGGAGGACGGAGAGCTAGCCCTCGGCAATCGGGGGTTCCGGGGACCCCGCCTGCTGGCGCCATGGCTGTCCCAGGTGAAGACGGACCGCGCGGCCCGGGCCGGGAGGGGAAGCGGCGGTGGGGAGGGATGGAGCGGAGTGGGTGGGCTCGGGCACCGTGCCCACGGGGGTTCGGCGGGACGCTGAGACGAACCGGCTGGGAGTGGGTCTCCACGAGAAAGTTTGGATTCCAAGAACCCCTGAAGGGGGAGAAAGAAACGGTCTCCCCCCATTGGCTCCCCAAGCTGGACTTTCAGGGGATCATGAAGCAGGGAGGACCGAGAGGCCGAGGGGATGGGTGGTGGCCCAGGAAACTGGACCGGCCTTCGGGACAGCTCAAAACAAGTATCATAATAACAATCACGAGGTCGGGGTACTTGGAGGCGCCAGGTAGCCAGGGGCATTGTTCGTGTGGGAGTCCAGGAACGAAACCGGGCCCGAGGCTTCTCCTTCCAACACCCCCTTTGGGTCGTCGCCCCGTGGGCAGTAGACCCAGCGCTCGGCCCTTCTGAACCTCGATTTCCGAATGTGTCAAAGGAGGAATTTGGTTAACTTCTGTACGGGGTTCCCGCCACCTTTGGGGTGTCTGTCCCTAGAGGGTTGTCTTTGTGGGCCCTCCATTAGCTTCCAACTGGGGCCCTACTCCAGAACGGTGAAGCACCCCCAAATGTGTCCTCAACTCGGATCTTTACAGGTCTTTTCTCCTAGGAGCGGGCTGCCGGCTGATTCCAAGATCCGCTTAACCACAGTGCCACCAGGGTTCCGACTGCGGACCCCAAACCCACAGCTGTCGGTATCTTCCGACCTAGAGGGATCTGTCGGGTCATAGTTGGACTTCGCCCGTGGGTTTTCATGTCTGAATTCGTATGGGAGTAGAAAACTTAATCCTTCACCTTCAAGCGCCTACTGGGTTCCCACTGTTGACTTTGGAATTCTCAGGCCAAGTAGCCCACGACCCCACAGGTCTCGTTGTCACCAGGGTTAGTGACCCCAAACCGGGGATCCTGCAGATGTCAGGCCTCAGAGGTTTCCCCATCTGCAACTATCACCTTGGTTTCAAACTCTGCTAGGGAAAGTAGCTCCTTAACAAACTTTTGCAACAATGTAATCCGTGGGACCATAGTTGCGGGAAATGTTTTCAGAAATTTCACAGTCAAATTTGGGAGAAACTTCTCTGTGTACTCCTTGTCAGTTTGGGGATTCACGATACCTTTTAACATGGAAAAAAAAATCAAGGCGTGCAAGAAACCCTAATTTTGTTTAAACTGGCCGCCCTAGTATTATGTGACCTTGTTCTTTGTCCTCTGGCAGCCTTTACAGAACTGTTGGTACTGTTATCTCTGTGCTGCCCTACACCTACCGTTTGGGCTGGAGCCCGCAAGTGCTGTGAGAGAGGAAAGAACCACTCTTTTATACCCATAACATGTTTATTGTGTGCCAACTGTGTGCCCGGCACGTAACACTCACTGGGTAATAAACGATAAACAAGATTGGCGTAGCCTTGTTCACAGAAAATCTATAATATAGCAGCAAAAGTGGTGGAGCCAGGTACCAGAAAGCGGAGTGTATGCTGTGACAAGGATAGCACATAGGAAGAAACTTCACAGGGTAAAGGAAGAGCCAGAATCCCCTTCCAGAGGATGTGGCATTGAGTAAGAGACTTGCAGAATAAGATATTGGAGAATGAGAGGGAGCTGTGTAAAGGCCTGGTGGGATAAGCGAAGAAGTGTGTTTTGTGGAAGACAACCAGGAGCCAAGTGAAAAGTGAACTGGAGAGATGATAACAGTAGCTAATATTTACTGTGGCAGACACTGCGTAAGCATCTCATTTAAGTTTCACAGCCACCCCGGGAGTTTTAAAACAAAACAGTTGCCCTCAGTGCAATCCTGTCTGGTTTTTAAAAAACTAGATCACAAGGCTTGATGGACTCAAATCTTCAGCCTTTCGGTGTAAGGAGTTTGGTGGGTACTGACCATTGATACCTGTCAGGAACCCCATAGGTTGTGAAAGAAGTACTGTGATTCTCATTTTACAGATAAGGGACAGAAATCTCATAGGACATAGCTGGTAAATGATGGAGCTCAGTCAGTCTGGCCCCATTAGACACTGTTCAGGAGAATGTTGTCATGCTATAGTCTAATTTATGGAGTACCTTTTTTGGCACTTTGTGAACCTTTTAAGCTGTAACAAGGAGTTTTAACTTTATTTTTAGGACAGTTAAAACCTTTAAGGGTTTTTTTAAATACTCATCTGAGAAGGATTGTTCTGGCTGCACAGTTGATTGAAAAAGAGCTAATTTGCAGGAAAACCCACAAGTTAAAGAGAAATCTTGAATTATAATGTTACCTGACTAAGGTGCTATGGGGGCTCCAAACCCCTTGCTCCTGCTTCAGTCATGGCCAACTGATAAAACTAGAACAAACTTGAGTTTTGTAAATGTGGGCAGCAGAATGCACACACCGGGAACATTTTGAAGCCCTGCTAGAAACAATCTTTCTCTTTGAAAAAAAGGCCAATCAATGTTCCTGCCTCGTAGCTCACAAATCGCTTGATTGACCGAGTAGACAACAGCAGCCTCCAGCTCAGAAAGAGCAGCCACTGCACTGCTCTGACTGTGTGTCCCTCTCCAGAGTGCCGGCAGCAATCCCGTGTCACGGGTCAGGCTCCTGAAAGATTCAGTGTGCCTCTTCCAAGTCTCCAATCCCAAAGCATCCGTCTAATGTTTCTAGTTCTGGGTAGCATTCCAGATCAAGCAAAAGTTACAATCCAGGTCTACTCCAGTTTCACTTCATTGGCCGTGACTGAACTAATTCAGAAGCCCTGGTATGGTGTCGGTAGGAGTGGAGAAAAGCAGGCAGATTGGAGAAGTATTTGGGGAAGTCAGATCGCCTGAAAGCCATAATTGAGAGGAAATGAGGTTGATGTCGGTTTCACATGAACATTTACTGAGATACGCCACACCTGAGAAGGAGCAGGCCTGAGGGAGGATGGTTTCGGTACGAGGTATGTTGGGTTGAGGAGTCCCCAGATGCAGGAAAGGAAATAGCTAGTGGACAGAGATACAACCCACATTACTTTCGGAACGAAGCCAGAGTAAAAGACAATGATTTGGAAATCCTTCACACGTTCAGTAGCTGTTACAGTCACGAGGCTAGATGATTACTCAGGGGCAGTGTACGAAGGAAGTCTATGCTTGTAGTTATAGACACACCAACATTTAGGAGACCAGCAAAGAAAAACTGCCCTTCACGGCACATTACCTAGACATGCTGAATGGCTTACCCAGCCCGGGTACACTGTGGGAAGACAGCTGTTAACATTTTGATAGAGAGGCACCCAAAATTAACCTGACGACACTTAACTACTTAAACATTGTGAGCACCCACAGTGCGTGGTGCTCTGGGGAGGGGCACAAAGTCCTAATCTGTACCCTGACACCTTAAACCTAGTAACGACAGGTGCTACTAAAGGGGTTACAAGTTTAAAAGGGTTCAAAGCCCACATTGAAATTCTCCTAAACTTGGGCCAGCATTACAGTTACACTAACCTTTCAATTTTAAATAATGCTTCGGAGTGTAACGATCCGAAATTGAGCTATTACTCTAAATGGCAAGATGTAGTTAGACTGTTTAAAGACTGCAAAAAAAATTGAGATAGTGGGCGTGACAATGCTGCTGAAGTACAGTGCACATTCCATCTGAAAAACTAGAGAAAATGTTCAAATAATTTCTGAATAATCGACTGTGTACTAAAGGAAAATAGAGCTGTCAGAAGCGTTTCGAGGGGATCAAGGAGGACAAGTATTATGTTATGCTCTTTCATTTTTAGGTATAATGCTGGTATCGATTCAAGCTGGCATTTCTTGGGGTGTCCCTGCTAGTGCTTATTACAAGGTATGACTATAGGAATGAGGTCCCTTTCCACAAAACACACTTAAATCTCAGGTGCATCGGTGCTATTGCCACATACGTCAGTCATTTTTCCCACACCATTGAACATGAACGTACATCATGATAAGTTGTTGGCAGGTGCCTTAAAGTCAGTTATGACCCATAGTGACCCTATGCACAACAGAGGGTCTGCTGGTCCTGGGCCATCCTTACAATTGTTCCTATGCCTGAGCCCATTGTTCCAGTCAAGCTATGGGTCCATCTCATTGAAGGCCTTCCTCTTTCTCTCAGCCCATCCACTTTACTAAGCATGAAGTCCTCCAGAGATTGCTGTCCTGACCTCATGCCCAAATGTGTGAGACAAAGTCTGCCAGCTTTGCTTCTGAAGGAGCACTCTGGCTGTACTTCTTACAAGACACATTGGTTTGTCCTTGGAGCAGTCCATGGTACTTTCAATATTCTTCTCCAGCACCACAATTCAAATGCATCGATTCTTCTTCAGTCTTCCTTATTCAGTGTCCAACTTCCACATGCATATGAGACAATGGAAAACACCATGGCTTGGGTCAGGGGCTCCTTAGTCCTGAAAGGACCATCCTTGCTTTTCAAAATGCTAAAGAGGTCTTCTGCAGCAGATTTCCCTAATGTAACATGCCTTTTGACCTCTTTACTGCTGCTTCCAGGAGCACTGGTTGTGGATCCAAGCAAGACAGAATCCCTGACAACTTCACTCTTCTCCATTGATAATGATGTTACCTATTGGTACAATTGTAAGGCTTCTTGTCGTCACATTGAGTCGTAATCGTTCCTGCAGGCTGCAATCCATAATCTTCATCAAGTCCTCCTCACGTTCAGCAAACAAGGTGGTGTCATCTGCAGTCTCAAGTTGTTAATAAGCCTTCCTCTCATCCTGATGCCACAATCTTCTCTTTCTAAGCCAGCTTCTCTGGTGATCTGCTCTGCAGACAGGTTGAACAATTATGATGAGAGGAAACAACCTCACTCCCACCTCTCCCGGTTTTAAAACATGCAGGATTCCCTGATTTGGTTTGCACAACTTCCTCCTGATTGTTGTGCAAGTTCCTCATGAGGACAATGAAGTGATCTGGAATTCCAGTTCTTCTCAAATCTATCCAAAGTCTATTATGATCTACAAAGTCAAATGCCTTAACATAGTCAATAAAATGCAAGTAAACTACTTTCTATGCTTTGAGCAAAAATCCATCTGACATCAACCATATCTCTGGCTCCATGTCCTCTTCTGAATCCAACCTGAACCTCTGGCAGTTACCTGCTAATGTACTGCTGCAACTGTTGTTGGATGATTTTAAGCAGGATTTTACTTGCATTGATGTAATGAGCATTCTGTTGTGTCACCTTCCTTTGGAATGGACATAAATATGGATCTCTTCTAGTTAGTTGATAAAGTAGCTGTCTTCCAAATTTCCTGGCATAGGTGAGCGAGTGCTCCCAGTGCTTCATCAGCTTGCTGAAACATTTCAGTTGGTGTTCCATCATTTCCTGGAGTCTTGATTTTGGCGAATGCATTCACTCTTGCATGAACTTCTTCACTCATCACCATTGGTTCTTGACTAGTTCTTTTTGGTACATTAAGTGCATTCTTTCCATCTTCTTTTGGAAAGAATTCATTATTTTTCCCATGGACCCTTTCCATATTGCAATTTATAGATCTTTTTCTTGTGTTCTTTCAGTTTAAGAGTGTTCTTCCCTGTGGGGTTTCTATTCCTAGGTCATTACACATTTCATTGTAATATCTGGGTTTGTCTTTTCAAGCTGCCCTTTGAAATTTTCTCGTTAGTTCTTTGGCTTCCTCATTTCCTCCATTTTCTTTAGCTACTCTGGTCAAGAGCAAGTTTGAGTCTTTTCTGACATACACTTTAATCCTTTCTTTCTAATAACCTTTATTTTTCCACGCACGACGGTCTTGACGACCTCCCACAGCTCATCAGCTCCTCTGTCATTGGTGTCCAGGGGGTCAAAGCCTGTCTTGAGGTGTTCTCCAAATTTAGGAGCGATGGATCAGAAGAGGGAGGCTTCAAAACCTGTGCGGGGAAAATTGAGTTAAAAGATCATGGGTTTTTCCACAAACTGTTTGAAGTCCTCTCATTTAAGTTAATACACTCTCCCCCCAAAAGCCCATAACCTATGGCCTGGATTCAACCTTTTGGAATTGTTTTGTTTTTTAATGTTTGAAATGAACTTGTATGTCATTAGACTCCAATTCCACTTAAGGTTTTTTATTTTTCCTCCTATCTTAAGCCACTCAGACCATTTTTTTAGATCTGAGGAGTAAGCAATATGGAGGGTTTTGGTGTCTTTTTCCATGAAGCGATTTCAATTTTATTTATTCATCTTTTTTTTAGTATTAAACCTTCATTTTTGTGTGTCCCTCTCCATTTCCTCTCCCTGTTCCACTCCTGTCCCTGGCCTCTTTGTAGTCATCAGTGTCTTGTCTATTGGTTTATAAACCACATTTCTTCTTCTTTGTTTTTACTTATAACAAACATCATATTAATGTTTATCTTTATAAGATTGACTGGATTTCTAAGCATAATATTCTAGTGTTGTCCACGTCTTGTAGTGTTTAAAAGTTATCATTGCTTTTTATTGATACATACAATTCCATAGTGTAAATGTACTAGAGCTTGTTTACCCATTCCTCTATAGTTGGGGCTTTTTGTTGTTACCCTGTTTTTAATTGTGGAAGTTGCTCCAAATAACATAGGTATACATATGCTGTTCATGTTATATTCCTAATATCTTTGGGGTATATACCTGTATACCCAGTACAGAGATTGTTGGATCATAAGATAGTTGGATTTGCATTTGTTTAAGGATATGGCATACTGATTTCCATAATAGTTGTACAATCCTACTACTGTAAAACACCAGCGATGTAAAGGTGTTCCTATCTCTTCACATCCTCTCCAATATTTTTTATTCTCTCTATTACTGAATTTTGCCAAAAAAGTTGGTGTGAGGTGATATCTCATTGTTGTTTAATTTATATTTTCCTTATTGCTAATGGTCAGGAATATTTCTTGTGGTGCTTAGCCACCTGGACATCATCTTTGGTAAACTGCCTATTCATGTCTTGAACCTCGTTTTTTTAATTGGCTTATTTATTAAGATATTATAGTTTTATATAAATTTTGGAGATTAGCCCTTTATATGATGCATTATTACTGAATATTTTTTCCCAATCTGTGGGTTCTCTATTGAATTTTGATGAAGTCTTTTGCTGTGCATAAATAACATTTTTTTTTAGGTACTAATTCTTTATTTTGTCTTCTATACTGTGGCTATTTTTCATTATGTTTGGTAGTGTGCTTTTGCCTTGTTTTAGTTGTCCTTCCATCTGTCGCGGGGTTTTCGTCGATGGTCATAGTCAGTGGGTGATCTATAGTTAGGTCTTTGGTCCATCTTGAGTGTTTTGGGGCGTGGTGTGGGGGTGGGTCCTGTTTCACACTTTTGCGGGTGGAGATCCAGTTTTTCTAATACCATTTGTTGAAAAAGTGTACTCTTGTCCATTTAATGTGGTAGTTCCGTCTCTAAAAATATGTGGTGGGATTTGGATCAGATTTGCATTCAATTTGTAATGTGTATTTGGTAATATTGACATTTTCACAATATTTAATTTGCCTATTCAGGAACATGGTAGCTTGTTCCCAGTGTGTAAATTCTGTTTGCTACCTTAGTGGAGTATTTTGTAGTTTTTCTTTATATATTTTGTTTCTCTGGTAAAATTTATTCCTAAATCTTTATTATTAGTATAGTTATTGAAAATATTATTCTTTTCACATTTTGGGGTATTGATTGCTAGCATACAGGAATTCAACTGATTTCTGTCTGTTGATCTTATAGCCTGCTATACTACCAAATTTTTCAATTAATTCAAACAATTGTTTAATTGTATCTTGAGGTCTTCTATATGTAGGATTATTTCATCTGAAAATGAAGAGATTTTTATACTCTGTGCTTGTGTGGATACCTTTAATTTATTTTTGGTATCATATGGCTCTAGCTAAAACCTCCACAACTGTATTAAATAAAGTGATGGTAAAAGGGCAGCTTTGCCTAGTTCCTTATCAAAAGGAACCAATTTCAATTTCTTTCCATTCAGGGAGATGCAGGCTATTGGTTTCACATATGTGGCTTTAGTAGGTTTGGAAATTTTCCTTCCATGCCTATTGTGTTGAGTGTTTTTATCAGAAATGGATATTGACTTTCATCCAATATCTTTTCTGCATTAATTGATGTAATCAATTGTTCCTGTAATATTTAGCGTACTTGCATATTTGGTGTGAGTTCCTTTTGGAATTTTAATTTTGACTAAACAAGTTTTATAAACACGGGCACAGAATTTCATATACACATCTAGATTTCTGGTTTCCTTTGAAAAATCATAGCCCCGAAAGTGCTGGACCACATGTGTATAAGCCAACTGTGGGGGAGATGCTGTTAGTGGTGGTGGCGGTGGCAGTGGCGGGGGTGGACCCATAGTGACCCTAGGCACAGCAAATGAAACACTGCCCAGTCCCTGTGCCATGGTCACAATTGTTCCTTTGTTTGAACCCATTGTTGCAGCCCCTGTGTCCGTCCATCATATTGAGGACCATCCTATTTTTCACTGCCCCTCTACCTTGTGAAGCATGATGTCCTTTTCATGGGACAGGTTTCTCCTGAAAACATGTCCAAAATAAATGAAGTATTACCATCCTTGCCTCTAGGGAGCATTCTGTCTGCTCTCCTTTTATTAAGACACCCTTCGTAAGGGATTAGGTTTGGAACCCACCCTAATCTGGTATGATTTCATTTACAATAGAAAAACATATTCTCAACCAGGATCCTCTTCATAAGTCTAACAATTGGAACTTCAAAAGAATTGTTGAAGGGGACAAAGTTCAATCTGTAATAGTGGTTTAAAATCATGGACTCTGGCTCAGTTTGCAAGGCTGTGGTTGAAAGGCCAAGATCTATTTGCAGAATCCCCACAGGGCTTAAGCTTCCATGAATTCCATGGGCACATTGACCAGGTATGTGACTAACGTTGCCCTCAGACAGAAAAACACTGAACTCACTGCTATCAAGTGGGTTATGATTCACGGCAACCCTATAGGACAAGCTAGAACTGCCCCAGTGGGTTTTGAGGTGATACTTGTGTTCAGGAGTCAAAAGCTACATCTGTATTCCCATGGAGCATCTTTCAGATTCTAACCATTGACCTTGGTAGCAAGCAGTCCAACCCCTAACCCACTATGCCACCAGGACTCTTCCCTCAGAGTGCATCAGAAAGTGAGTTAATCTGATAGAGTTAAGTTAAATTTATATTTAAACATATTATTTGCTTTCCTTTTTGACCCAATTTTAATTCTAGCTTTTAAAATTTTTCTAATTTCTTTTGGATTGAGGGTGTTTGTTTTTTTTTTCAGTGTTTTATTTTGTTATTGTTATTGGGGTTTGTTATATCCTTTTCCTGAATCTGTAGTGACAGTAACTAAATGAATAGTTTCTTAGGTTTATGGCAGGGAAGGGAGAAATGGAGAGCTAATAACAATGTGTACGGAAAATGAAGTTGGTGTTCTAACCTTGTAGTCTAGCCATTGAAAAAATTAATCAATTATAAAAGAGAAACATTTTTAAAAGAATATTCCACATATTCTACAACCAAGAAAATGAGCCAGTGAACTTCAATATAAAATTCTGTTGAGTTACCACAACATAAATTGGACTGTCACCAATTTTGATTTTAATGGGTTGTACTTCAATTTTGTTGCTTATTTTGTAATCGGTGCTATAATTATAAATGAAAAGATGTTATAATTTAAAGCAGCTCTTTCTGTCCTTCTTTACAAACTCTTTGGTGATTTTTATCAAAGCTGATGAACAATATCTACTCCTATGCATAATAGAGATAATGAATCCTCCCACCAAAAAAAAAATCATGGACTCTGAAAGCACACTGTCTGGCACCACCATTTACAACCAATGATATTGGGCAAATTATTCAACCTTAATTTCCCCTTACGTAGAATGGGCATGGGACCAACACTTGCCTCACTGATGAACTGTTAGAATTAAACAAATTTTTACATGTAAATTGTACAATAAATCGGCCTGCTGTCCCTGCCATCTGCCAGCTCTCCTTACAGGCATTTGAGTTGGGGCCTCTGTTCTTAAGCAACCCCAGAATTGTTAGCTTCCGATTCCAGGGGCAGGGGGAAATCTTACAGTCATTATCAGAGAAAAAGCATTTGAAGAGGGTTATTCGTGGAGTTAGGAGCCTGGGTAATGCAAGTAGTTTACATCGGCTAACCTAAAGACAGACAGTTCAAACCCAACTAGGCGCAGAAACAAAGGCTTGGTGAAGTTCTTCCATGAAAATCACACCCAAGAAAACGACACAGCAGCTCTCCTCTAACAAAGGTTGATAAGAATAATTGCCAGCCCAGTAGCAACTGTCACTGTCAAGGACAACATCAGTGAAGTTAGCTTTCTTGAAAATGACTTTTCACATTCACAATCATTGAAATTAGTCATGACGGTCACGTTTGCGATTTTCTACAGGGAGTCCTACACAGATTGACCATTTCTGATGAGGTTGGTACAAAAACTCTTATGTTCCCCCGTGCTTCAATGGAAGCTGCACGGCCAACATGGTGAATTTCTATAGCCAAGTTAACATTTCAGTCTGGCTTAGCAAATTGAGTCACATTCCTAAAACACAATCCTATGGTATCTTAGTGACAATGGAAATCTCCTTCACACTACGTCACTCCTAAAGTATAGGTAACTGCTTTCTCTGCACAGCGCTGCTATCAAGTTCAGATAGGCGATCCAGTCATTCCCAGTAAGGGGAGTTTACTTATTCCCCCAAATCTGTGAACTTTCTAGTTTTCCTAAAACCACTTTAGCTTGCTGAGACTCACTTTCCTTGTCTCTAAAAGGAAGGAGCTGATGGCTAAGCTTCCTTTGCTTCTGAAGTATTTGACTCTCAAGACTCCCCATCTCTGCAAAAATGAAGTCTACCCTCAGCCTGCTCACATCGCTCTGCCCTTCACTCCCACCACGTTGGGAAAACCTGACTTGATCAGCTCATCCTGGAGCTTCACTTGTGCTTTGTGCTGTGTGGCTGCTAGCACTGCCCCTCCTTCATGTCCACACGTTCCTCTGTGAAGCTGAGCGTCTCGCCTGCCTTCTTCCTACTTATTAATAGAACTATCTCTTATGACACCTGACACAGTCTTCTTATAAGTGTGAGTGCATTTTTCTAGATAAGCACACATTGTAGCTTCTTGTAGTATAGGGATTCTACTTTATCTTCATGGTTTCCCTAACATCTACCTTGGAATGAATGTCCTTGATAGATAAAACAATTCAAAATAGATTAAACAAAAATATTGAGAGGACTGGAATCTCTACTGATAGACTCTATTTAAATTATTTTCATTAGGTAAAAGCTACATTTCTTTGTCTCCACTTAGATTGAACTGATAATACTTTAGCATGTTTTAGTCAGAAAGTATTTGTATTTTGTAAGTAAAGTAAAGTTGATGAGAGAGTTTTATACATTTACTGAAGTTTTAACTTTCTTATCAGTAATTTAAAATTATTCCTTTGTTGGTTATTTTTATTCTTCCTTAGGGAATCAAATTATATTTTTAATACAAGGACATTGGCTCTTTCAAAATAGATAAATCAAGGAAATTACCTATTTTTTAACTCACAAAGAATCCTTATTTTCTGCTGTTTTGCCCACTTTGACTTGGCTATAATATTTAGGAACCCCAAAGAAAGGAGTATATCTATAAATTATTTATATAAATAAGAAGAAATATTTAACTATTTCAAATCATAATTTTTTCTTTCTTTTTGTAAATTATTTTGTTGGGGACTCTTACAGCTCTTATAACAATCCATACATTAATTGTATCAAGCACATTTGTACATATGTTACCATCATCATTTTCAAAATAATATCTTTCTACTGGAGCCTTGATATCAGCTCCTCTTTTTATCCTCCCTCCATTGTGACCCCCTTGATAAATTATAAATTATTATTATTTTCATATTTTACATAGTCCACTGTCTCCCTTCACCCACCTTTGTGTTGTTCATCCCTCTGGGGCGGTTGGGGGTAGTATGTCCATCATTGCAATCTGTTCTCGCTTTCTCCCCCAATTCCCCCCTACTCTCATGGTATCACTACTCTCATTAGTGTTCCTGAGGGGTTTATCTGTCCTGGATTCCATTTGTCAAGAGCGCTTATCTGTACCAGTGCACATGCTCTGGTCTAGCTTCATTTGTAAGGTAGAACTGAGGTCATGATAGTGGGGTGGAGAGGAAGCATTAACGAACCAGAAGAATGTTGTGCGTTTCATCCGTGCTATACTGCACCCTGACTGGCTCATCCCTTCCTTGTGACCCTTTATGAGGAGATGTCCAGCCTCTACAGATGGGCTTTGGGTCTCTGCTTCGACCCCTCTCATTCACATCAATATGATTGTTTTGGGTCTTCTGATGCCTGTGACCTTATCCCATCGATACCTCATGATCACACAGGCTGGTGTGCTTCTTCCATGTGGACTTTATTGCTTCCCTGCTAGATATCCACTTGTTTAACTTCAAACCTTTAAGACCCTACATGCTATATCTTCTAATATCTGGGCACCATCAGCTTTCTTCACCACATTTGCTTATGCACTCATTTTGACTTCAGCTATTGTGTTGGCAACGTGAGCCTCACAGAATGCCATGTTAGTAGGACAAAGAGCTCTTGCCTTGAGGGAGGACTTCAGTAGAGGCCCAATGTCTGATGGTTACCTTGGTACTTAACATATAAATATATGTACATAGACCTCTATCCCTATTGTTACATCTTAATATGTTTACATACATACAGACCTATATTTATACCTGTATAGATATCTTTGCCCCTAGTTCTTTATTTCCTTTTACTTTCCTCCTGTGCCACTATCTAACCTGCATTTGGCTCTCAGTAATTCCTCTCGGTCACACTGCACTGGATCCAAACCCACCAGGCTTCTACCCCCTCCTCACCATCCATTTATAGATCTCTTCTTGTTCCCTTGTCCCTTGGTTTGTTGGCTCCCCATTCCCTTTCCCCCACTTCCTCCTTTCCCCTGTCCCCCTGGGATCATTGGTCCTTTGTTTTTTCCTCAGAATTGTTCATCTTGCCTATCTTATTTAGATAGACGTAGAAAAAAGGAAGAAGAAGAAGGGGGAAAAGGAGGGCAGTCTATAAATAATTCCAGGTCTGTCTGCTGACTCTTATGTATGTTTAACGACTGAGTTTAATGAGATGCCAAGCCCTACCCTCTGAGACTGAAGTCTGTTTTCAGGATTTCTCAGGGACTTCATTGTTTTGTTGCCCTTACTGCTCTGTTGCACTCCCTTCGCATTGCACCATGGTGTGTGCGTGGAGGGGTGGGCATGGGGGGGGGGGCAGACTGGGCACAATTTGTACACTGTGTCTCCAGTGCTGTCCCCTGTGGTCCTGTGGGTCAGTGAGGGGATGTCATCTCTCCTGGTGGGGCCGGCCCTATGGTCCTCTCTGTGCCTTGGCTGCTCTGCAGGCGTGTCATCCCCAGGGCTTAGTGGGCCAGTATGAGTGTCTCTCTCTCTCTCTCCCTCTCTCGCTCTCTCGCTCTCTCGCTCTCTTGCTCTCACTCTCTCACTCTTAACTCTTGCTCTCCCTCTTAATTTGCTCCCATGTGGTCTGGGAAAACCTGCCACTCTCCCCAGGCTCTGTCCTCAGTGTTGTCCTCCATAGTGCAATCTTCATGAGAGTGAATCAACATAGCCGGGATTGGGGCCGGGCCCCCAATCGACTCTTTATTTTTCATTGGCTCCAGCAGACCACATGTTTTATACAGCTATTACTACCTATGTAGTATATCCGTGACCACGGTTTATATTTTAAATGTGAGCGAAATCAAAATTGTCTTTAAGAACTTTTGAATTATTACAACTAAAACCATAATGGAGTGACCTCAGATCTAGTTCTCATTTCTCAGGGACGCAAAATGTGTCCAAACATGCATTTTTGTTTTCTTTTAGAATTTAGAAAGGTGGGGAGGGGGTAGTTTTATTGTTTGATTTTTCCTCAAAGATGCCAGAAAGGAATTTATTAAATCCCTGAGATTTATGGTAAGCACAATCGGTTTCATTTAGATTTGTGGCAATTTAGAATAGTTAATATTTTGTCTAAACCAGTCTATTCTGGTGTGTACATTAAGTTGTTGTGGTGGTGGTTGTTGTTGAACATCTGTATGTGGACCAGTTCGTTTCTGCGAGTGCAGGTCAGTGAGAATGATCAGATTCTGCAAGGTGTGCGGCCCTTCCAGCCTCCTTTTCTGAGCTGTTGCGCCCACAGACACGAGCTGCCCCCAAGTTGCCCATCGCTCTTGTCCAGTCGCTGTTTCAGGCTGACAGCACTGGTCGATCTTTGAAAGAGCACAAGGAATACACATTCTTTACTAGTTATGCTAAACTGTTGTTTGGTTTGGAAGATACCAGAAGGTATATTTCAGGGAGGGTGGGGTAGAAAGGGGGAACCGATTACAAGGATCTACATATAACCCCTTCCCTGGGGGTTGGGCAACAGAAAAGTGGGTGAAGGGAGACATCTGACAGTGTAAGAAATGACAAAATAATAATTTATAAATTATCAAGGGCTCATGAGGGAGGGCATAGTGGGGAGGGAGGGGGGAAATGAGCTGATATCAAGGGCTCAAGTAGAAAGCAAATGTTTTCAGAATGATGATGGCAACAAATAAACAATGTGCTTGATATAATGGATATATGTGTGGATTATGATAAGAGTTGTATAAGCCCCCAATAAAATGATTTTTTAAAGAATTAAAGATTACCTCAAGGCAGTAATTTCAAGGGTCTGTCAATTTTTGTGCAATCAAATGTGTGAGGATAAATTCCCAGATGTGAAATAGCTGGGTCCAAAAAAAGCCTTGTCAGAAAGCTTTAGTCCGGTTGTCTTCCAGAGCTCTGGTACCAATGGACACTCCTCTTGGCCATGTAAGGAGTACGTCCCTGACGTCCTCTTCAGCCTTGTTGATTTTTGCTACCCAGAGGTCATGTAGAATGCCAACGGAGTTCCTCAAGTGCATTTCACTTCTCTAGGAATAAAGCTAAGTATCTCTCTCTACAGGCGCCTTGGTGGTGTAGTGGGTTATGCTTTAAGCTGTCAACCACCAGATCAGCAGTTCAAAACCATCAGCTGCTTCATGGGAGATAGATGAGGCTTTCCACTCCCCTAAAGATGTACAGCCTCAAACACCCTATGTAAGGTGGCTATAGGTTAGAATCGACTCAGTGGCAGTGGGCAGGTATTTCTCTACATGTTTCGGACTCACTGTAGTTTCTCTGCTATGTGAACTGTCTGGTCAGTTCATGGTCCACTTTCTTCCCTCTTGGTTAGCAATGTGTTTTGCTAGTTGGGGTGTAGAGTAGGAATGGGCCTTTGTTAGTGCTATGGCTTGAAAATATTTCCCCAAGAATATGTGCATCTGTAAGTCGGTTTTTGGTACTCTTTGTGTTTGCATTTTTCTTTTTCAGTGTCCTAAAATCTGTCTTGGATTAAATGGTGTTTGGATTGCAGGTAATGTTCAGTAAACATGGAAGGTGAGAATCATACCGTATTATGCTGAACAACGACTGCAAACAGCGGGGAAATGGATCACATCTCAGCTGCTTAGAAGAAAAAGAAAAAACATCCTATTACCATACACTCTATTCCAACTAGTGGCATCCCTGTAGGACAGAGTAGAACTGACCCCTGGGGTTCACAAAGCTGTATCTTTAAGGAAGCAGCCTGCCACACATTTCTCCCATGAATGAACTGGGAAGTTTGCCTACCAACCTTTTTGGTTAGCAGTTGAACTCCTTAAGCACTGTTCCCCCAGGGTGTCCTCTCAGCTGAATAAAGGCTTTATAGTATAGACTTGCTCCTCAGTTTGACATCAATTTTGAGTATTGTATTCCCCAAGGTTTTTATTTCAAACAATAGAAACTGACTGGTTAATTTAGGCAGGGGGGAAAAAAAGGTATCATGCAGCTCATGAGAAGTTAAACAAAAGCCCAGGGTGGTGGGGGTGGGAGTGGGAATCATGGAAAGATAATAGGGCAAGACCAAGGGATGGTAGACAAGCTTGCATCACTACCACTGGGTACAGGTTTGTAGCAAAATGAATTCTCTGTCCCCACCTCATTGACTCTCCTGTCTCAGACTTATTGTATCTACTGCCTCAGCTGCACAATTCCTAAATAAAAGCAAGCAGTTGACCATGACCTGTTAATAAAGATCTCACTGCCATCAAGGCCATCCCAACTCATAGTGCCACTATAGGACAGGTTAAGACTGCCCCAGTGGGTTTCGGAGGGTGTAAATCTTTACGGGAGTAGAAAGGCTCTTTCTCCCTAGGAGCATGCCTAACCCATAAAAATTATAGATAAATGAAACTTAAAATGTAACTTACTGTATATACTCGTGTATAAGCTGAGTTTCTCAGCACATTTTTAATGCAATATTTGTGGTAAAATTCGGTGCCTCGGTGGATATTTGCATCAGCTTATACTTGAGTATATACTGTAATCCAAACACAGGTGGAAATAGGTGGAAATAGTTGATACAAAGTTACTTTATTTGGAGTTCTGGTTATGTTTCCCCGTAATGTAGAAATTACATCTTTGGTGCGGGAGATTTATATTTTGTCCATTCTAAAATAGGAGGTGGTTGAGGGCTGAGTTTTGTTAGTGTCGTTAGTAGTAAATGCATTCAGTTCTGATACATGCTGAGGAGAGATTATTTTGGATCTGCCGTTAGAACATTTTTAGTTTGTTGTGAGACCAGTTCATTGTGGTTTTAGCACAGTTTTTATTCTGAATTATTCAGTCCACAGTTTCTATGGTAACAGACCTAACATTGCTCCAGATTCTCTGAGCTTTTTTTTTTTTCTTGCAGTATTTTCTTATAATGAAAGGGTCTCAACTTTTATTGTGAATGCAGTTTTATCCCAAAGTCATTTCTGCTTCGACATTACCTATCTGCCTTGCAGTGTCATGGAGAAAAAATTGGATTAGGGAATGGCAGTCTAAAACTTTATGAGTGACATTTTAAAAAGCTTTTATAAAAATGGCCGTACATTTCTACATATGTTTAAAGAAGAAACAAGGAGGTAGAAGTAAATATGACACTTTTACCTTGAAAAAGGCCTGAAGTTTGCTCATGGGAAGTGGGGGTGTCAAAGTGTCACCTCTTGAGACCTACTGTGAAGTGGTAATAGAAGGAGATTTGGAATCATTGCCTTGGTCAGAGGTTCTAACATCAGCACTCCCAAGGGAGTGGAAATGGGGGTGGCGGGGGCGGGCAAGGAGGAAGAGGGGTGTAGGTGTATATTCCTATGAGCCCTGCTTCTGTTGGGTGCTCTTTTCTGGCTCCGCATAAAGTTTTCATGGACAACATTCATGTTACGCTCAACCCTTTCCCTGATGTATCAATCATATTGGGCAAATTTGCCTTTTCAGAACAAGTATGATAACAGAATCAACTAAATATTTCTAGAATAACTCAATAATATGTTCTTAAGGCAAACTTAGCATTTAGAGAGAGGAAAATGCCTAATGTTTTACATTTATAACATGAAAAAATGACTTTTAAATTGCTTTTCAAACTCAGCCTGGTTTCTATCTACTATCTGTGTACCATCCTTTACAATCAAGTTGAGCTGCTCTCCTCGTTGGAGGGCTGACGCATTTGCTACCCCTCCTCACAAAACTGGGAAACACTGTGCTGTTTCTCTGATTGGTAGATTGTGAAGCCTTGATTCAAGTTCACATCAGTTGTTTTGGTATTTATGTCTTCAATATAGCTGCATGTCTCTAGGTAAAATTTGAGTGCTGGATTCGGATGTTTCTTTTACATCTAGTAAAGTGGTCTATCTGGAATTTCAAAGTCAGGTTTATTATTATTATTATTCGAGGCAGAAAAACATTTGCTCACTGAAATGTTCTCCTTAGCATTCATCGGTTTGTTTCTATTTTTTTCCATCATTTTCTATTTAAGGTAGAGAACACCATACCTTCAAATTTCTTAAAGTAGAATTCTAAAATAATAAGCATCTTAACTTTAATATTGTAATTGTATTGAATTAGAGAAAAAATGTGTCAATACAATTCTTGCCAAAGGAAATCATTTTAACAATTTAATCTACTCATTTATTTTTAATCATCATAATTGAATAACGTTACTAAGGGAGTCAAGTTTGTTGTTGAGTTTTTTAAGCTTTTTTACATACCTTCTAAAATGATATCTAATTGTATTTCAGGTTGCAACAAGGACAATGTCAGAGCAGGCTGTAAAAAATGTGGCTACCGTAAGTATATTACAATATAATGTTTACTTCAGGGCTGTTAATGGAATTATTACCACATTGAGCAATATGATTTAGCATCCTGATTTCTGGGTTCCTATGAATAGTCTTTTGGCTTATTCTAATTAGTTTAGCTTTCAGTTGATTCAGAAACGTTCAGTACTAAATAATCTCTCTTTTCTGCAGGAAAGATGAGGCTGTCTGCTTCCAGAGAGATTTGTAAATTCTTGTGAATCTCCAGGGGCAGCCCTACTTTGTGCTATAGGGTCATTGTCGGTCTGAATCAACTGGATGGCAGGGAGTTTGGGAGTCTCTGCTGTACACCCAAGTGACTATGTATCTGGTGACAAGCAAAGTTGTCATGAAGTACATCTACTTAGTAGTATATTTTGGATTTGGAGAAAGTATATACAAGCATTAAAAGATAATAGAATTTTTCCATGAGCTTTTTGAAGCACCCTCATAAGTCCAACTCTCCCAACTGAGTGCTGGAGGAACTCCACTCCACAAGCCAGCCTCCTGCGTGAAAGCACTCAACTTGCTCCGTGCGTGGGGAGTCCATCACTCTGTTTCCTGCTCTGGCTCCTGGTTCTGCTGCTGCTCCTCTGATGGTGTAGTTGCCATCTGAATCCAGGAGGCTCAGAGCACACGTGTATGCGCATAGATGATACATATAGGATCTCTGATAGCATAGCAGGTTATGGAGTGTGCTACTGATTACAAGGAGGCTAGTTCAAACCATCAGCCATTGCATTGGAGAAAGGTGGCCTTTCTGCTCTGTACCAATTTACAGCCTCAGAAACCTAGAGGGACAATTTCGCTCTGTCCTGTTGAGTCATAGGAGTCAGAATCCACTCAGTGGCAGTAAGTGGCAATATCCATATACAAGCTTTATCAGTCTGGCTTTTCTGGAGATCTCACCCTAAGGCAGTATGAGACAGGTGCAAGTTTGAAACACTCATTCAGGGAAACAGAGAAAGCTGACAAAAGACAAATCAAAACTCACTGGGGTGAAACAGTATTTTTGCTAATGCACATGAATGTGTTTGTTCTCAAGCATTGCTGGGCCATGCCTTTGTAGGAACAATCCAAAGAAAGAATGAGGCTGGTTGTTTGCCTTGAGGGGCATTATAGAAGAACAAAGGTATGAGAGAGTCAAAGATGTTTATCACTGAGTTGTTCAAATGGTCAGTAATGAGGAGTTTGATAGACTAGGAGAACATGAGAAGTGGGTGAGCTTAATTTGATTCAAAAACATATCTGTGCATGTAGGTGAGCAAGTACAAAATAGCCCTAAAGGTTAAATGATTATTTTCAGAATATAATATCATAGTTTAAATTTTCGACACTGCACAGTTCCAAGTGGTGACAAGGACCATTGGGTGGACATGGCATCCAGAATGTCAAGGAACTGAGAAAAGTGAACATGCCTATCCAGGCTATGGTAGGGTTCAGGGGAAAGCAAGATTATGAGCTAGTGTCTAAAGACTGGTGAGTAGCTGTCAGACAGCAGCAAGGGCCTTAACCACAGAGATAGGACTGGTATTTAGACAGTGTTGTGCAGGTTGGTGAATACTAATAGTGAAATCAGAGATGATTGGCATTGGAGAAGGATGTTCAGGAAAGGGTCAAATGGCCTTTAAAACAAGTGGTAGAGAGAGCATTCTGCCAACAGGTTAATCATGTAGGACAATTGGTTCAGTGGAAATTGCCACAGGGCAGGGTAGAACTGCCACTGTGGGTTTCCAAGAGGGTAACTCCTTGTGGGAGTAGAAAGCCCCGTTTTCTCCCACAGAGTTGCGGGTGTTTCCAAATTGACCTTTCAGCTAGCAGCCCCATGCACAACCACTATGCCACCAGGGCCCCTTTGCATAAAACAGACTTCTCAAAACAGGACGTGAGACACGTTTCAGAAGGAGACCACTGTCTAGAAAAGCAACAAGAAAGCAGCTCACAGTTTATATTCCTATAAAATAACAAAAGAAATAACCAGAAGCTGGCAACCCAAGCTTATACCAGGTCAAAGTAAGTAGGATATGAATCTATACTACTTCTTTAATGAGGCAGGAAACATTTTCTGGTGCTCAGAGATTAACATTAAAATGAGTCTTGTATCAGATAAAGAAACCAAATAAAGTCTAGCGTGTCATTGTGTACCCTTTGCTTAAATCCCATTGATTTGAGCCAGCCTGTATGACTTCCCCACAGGATTTCCTGCACAGGGGAGTTTATGGTAGAGATCCTGTAGCCCTTTCTCCCTCCCAACTGCTTTGAACTACCGCCCTTATTCGCAACAGCTAAGCACTTCACCCTTGCCCCACCAGGGCTCTTTAAGCCCAGCTATATAGAAACTGACGGCCTAGAAAACTAAGATCTGCACAAATTATTTTTAAAAATAAGTAACCAACAGATACTAGGTTACATTTTGACAAAATATCAATCTTCATGATTCAACTGATGCTAACCGAAAGAGTTAAGCAAGTTTAATAATCAGATGTTTAAGGTAAAAAGAACACTAAAACTAAAGAGGGATATAAGAAAGATCAACCAGTAAGATAAAATAATAAAAACCTTGAATGTATTTAATTATTTAATAAGATTATATCAAAAGATGAGCAAAATCTGTTTTCCAAGGAAAATTTGGCAATCTGGAGTTATAGTATAATTTTGTGAAGTATTTCGAATAGAAGCTAGTAGACAGAAGCTGAGGATGCAGACAAGCAATGGCAGTACACACCCCGTCTTCCCTAAACTTTTCATTGAATTCTCAGCCACGAGTTTCAGAATCTCTGTGACAGCCACATTGATTTTTTTCCTGCCTTCCTGTCTTTATAATGACTTTGCCTCCTGTGTACTGATGGGGTTTGCAGTATTCTTCTCCAACACCAGAATACAAATACACCAATTTTTCTCCTGTCTTCCTTTTTCATTGTCTGTTTCCATATGCATACCCTGGCTAGGGTTAGGTGCACGTTAGTCCTTAAAATGACATCTTTGCTGTTCAGCACTTCAAACCCGTCTTAAGCAGCTGTGGTGAAGTGAAACTGTTGAATGTGGCTTTTCTACCCAACCCTTTCCCTGAGTGGGAGCATGTAAGTCGGAGGCAGAGGGCTCCAGCTGAGGGACTGGTCAGCTGCACCACCCCCCTGGGTACGAGTCAGCCCTCTGAGAAGCAGGAAGAGGACCTTTAAGAAAGAAGAGCCAGGGGACGAACAACAGAAAAGTGGGTGCGGGGAGGCAGTGGATGATGTAAGCTATGAAAATAATAATTGTAATTTATCGAGAGTTCAATACATTTATCGAGGGTTCAAAAAAAATGAAGAGCTGATAAAAAGTGATCAAAGAAAATGCTTTGAGAATGATGATGGCAACATTCCATATGTACAAAAGTGCTTGAGACATTGGATGGATGGGTGCTTTGTGATAACAGTTGCAAGAGCCCCCAATAAAAGTATTTAAGTTTTTTAAATCCTAAAAAAAGAAAGGAAGGAAGGAGGGAGGGAGGCAGGGAGGAAGGAAGGAAGAAGAGCCCAGGTGGACTGCATGTGAGATTCTTGTCGGAAGTGGCAGGGCAGCAGAGCCACCAGAGGCCGCAGCAATGAGATGAGGCAGCAGGCGGGCATCACAGAATTCATGTGACCATGAGAACAGGAGCAGCGATGGGACAGGGAGGCAGTGCGGGGAGCTGGCTTCCTGAGCCAGGGAGGCAGAGGCCAACGGACTAAGTGGCTGAAAGGCCAGCATACCTGAGAAGAGGTGCTGTGGAGAAAAGAACGGTATCCGTATCATTTTGTAACTCATTAGCTTCCCTAATGAATAAGCCCCATTAGCATGAATGTTGCCTGTGAGTTCTAGTTGGCGAAAGTAAGTCAGATGTGGCCCCCATGCCATTTACTCAGTCACTATGATTGGAGCCAAATTGGCGGTACCTAACAACAACTAACAATAACAATATGAAAATTAAACTGTTGGGTGTTATTAACAAGTCAGTTGCTTATTTATTATAGCAATTTTAAGTAGATGAAAGTTACACACTTACATGATTACAGTAGTAAAGCTGAGAAGGATAAGGTATGGGAAAGCAATAAAAATATGATATTTCTTTAGTAGATAGATAGAAAATACATAAAAAGGGAAAATGCAGTAACCCCATACCCTGACATCATAAAAAGTGGCCCAGAAGATGATGATTGAATTAAAAGTTCTGATAAAGAACAAAAGTTCTCTCTGTGTTGCTTTCAGGAAAACTTCTAGACTGGGAATGAAACTACCACCAACTGAATAAAAGTCAAATGAGATAGTACGTTAACGGTTGCTGCTTACCAGGAAGCCTCTGTTTGTAAATAAGAGTGCGTGCCGCATCTATGGTTTTGTCAATCTCTGTTTTGGTTTGCCTAGCTGGTCACCTGACTTTTGAATGCCGCAATTTCCTCCGAGTAGACCCTAAAAGGGACATCGTCTTGGACGTCAGCAGCACAAGCAGTGAGGATACTGATGAAGAGAATGAAGAATTAAATAAATTACAGGCATTGCAAGAAAAAAGTAAGCAATATGTTTTCTCTCATCCTTGAAAAATGTTTTCTTATACTTACCTATTGTATACTCTAGCATATTTTTTTTACTTTTATGCAAAAGCCAAGTAGCAATGGTAATAGTCTTTGAAGATTTTTAATTATTTCTCCCAGATCAAGCAACTCATCAATGATACAGACATGATAAGCCTGTTTCTAATTCAAAATTCTGTGTGTGTATCTGTGTGTGTCTTTCTCCCAGTAGCTCTTAGATGTGTCACAGGGTACAACACATTTCAGTTAACACCTGAAACATTAGTCTTGCCCTTGTTAGTCTTTTTTTTCCCCACGTGTAACTGGCAGCAGGTCACTTAGCCACTCTGCACCTCACAGCCCTCATGGAACAGCGCATTGTTAAGTGTTGTCCTGTCAGTTACAACTCACTGATCCTGTGTCGAAATGAATGGAACATTGACTGGTCCTGTCATGTGAGCCTATTGTTGCAGCCACTGTGTCAATATCATGTTCTCATGCATATGAGAACATGTCCAAAGGGCCACCATCCTTACTTCTAAGGGAAATGCAGGCTGTATCTCCTCCAGTAGAAGTTTGTTCGTTTGTCTGCCAGTCCATAGTATGTCAATATTCTTCGCCAACACCATAATTCAAATGTATCAATTCTTATCCAGTCTACTTTGTTTATTGTCCAACTTTCGTATGTATATAAGGTTATTGAAAATACCATGGCTACACTAAGGCGAAACCATAAGGGCGTGCAACAGAACAGCAAGGGGAACAGAGCAAGGAAGTCACCAGGGAATACCAAAAATAGCCTTTGGGGCCAGGACATGGTGCCCATCAGACTTGACTGGAAAGCACTCCTAAAGGTCAACAAACAGACCTGGAACTATTTACACACTTTTCTCTTTTTTGTCATTGGTTTTTTCTTCTTGTTTTGTTTTCTTTTGTTGGTTTGTTTTTCTGTGTGTGTGTGTTTTGTGCATATTATTATCCCTGCATTTCTATCTAGTTAAGATAGGCAGGATAAACAATCTGGAGGAGAAAACAATGGACTGATGGTTCCTGGGGGACATGAGAGACAGCCGGGAGGTAGGGGAAAGGAAGTGGGTGTTAACAAACCCAGGAACAAAGGAACAACAAGGTATCGAAAATCAATGGTGAGGAGGGTGTAGGAGGCCTGGTAGGGCTTGATTAAGGGTAATGTAACTGAGAGGAATTACTGAAACCCAAAATGAAGGCTTATAATGACAGTGGGACAAGAGGAAAGTAAAGGAAAATAGAGGAAGGAACCAGGAGGCAAAGGGCACTTATAGAGGTCTAAACACAGGCATGTGCAAATGTAAATATGTTTATATATGATGATGGGGAAATAGATCTATGTGCATATATTTATCGGTTTAGTATTAAGGTAGCAGATGGACATTGGACCTCTGCTCAAGTACTCCCTCAATGAAAGGACACTTTGTTCTATTAAACTGGCATTCCATTGATGTTCACCTTCCCGACACAATTGCTGAAGACAAAGCAGGTGCATAAGCACATGTGGTGAAGAAAGCTGATGGTGCTTGGTTATCAAAAGATATAGCATCTGGGGTCTTAAAGGCTTGAAGATAACAAGCGGCCAACTAGCTGAGAAGAAACCTAGCTCACATGGAAGAAGAACACCAGCCTGTGTGATCACAAGGTATTGAAGGGATCAGATATCAGGCATCAAAAAACAAAAAATCATATCATTGTGATTGAGGGGGAGTGCAGAGTGGAGATCCAAAGCCCATTTGTAGGCAACTAGATATCCCCTTACAGAAGGAAGGGCCACGGGGAGGAGACAAGCCAGTCAGGGTGCAGTATAGCACCATTGAAATATACACCTATACTCTAGTTCTTTAATGCTTCCTCCCCCCACCCACTATCATGATCCCAATTCTTCCTTACAAATACAGCTAGACTAGAGGGGTACACTAGTGGAAACACAGGAAATCCAGGACAGATAAACCCCTCGGGACAATAATGAGAGTAGAAATACCAGGAGGGTAAGAGGAGGGGGAGAAAGGGGAACCGATCACAATGATTTACATATAACCTCCTCCCTAGGGGGTGGACAACAGAAAAGTGGGTGAAGGAAGACATCAAACCATGTAAGACATGACAAAATAATAATAATGTATAAGTTATCAAGGGTTCATGAGGGAAGGAGGGGGGGAATTAGGAGCAGATACCAAGGGCTCAAGTACAAAGAAAATGTTTTGAAAATGATGATGACAACAAATGTACAAATGTGCTTGACACAGTGGATAGATGTATGCATTGTGATAAAAGTTGTACAAACCCCCAGTAAAATGATTTTAAAAGCAAACAAACAAGGTGCTCTAGGGAATGCAGAGGGTAGGGGTGGCGAGAGGGAAGGAAAGGGGATTTGGGGAGTAAGCAGTGAAGGCGGGCGAGGGGAGGGAACACTGGAATGGACCGTGATTGCACAACTCAGCCTAAAGGCGATCTAACGGTGGCAGGGTGGCAGGCTCTACGACAGAAGTGGTGGTGATTTCACAATTCCCTTGATATGATTGAACGATTGAACTGTTCAGTTGTGTGATATGTAAATTATGTGCCAATGCACTCTTGGAAGAAAAAAAATGTAATAGTTTAAGTCAGGTACACCATAATCCTCAAAGTGACATCTTTGTTCATTAACACTTTAAGGTGCCCTGTATACCAATTTTTCCCAATGCCAAACATTGTTTGGTTTATTGACTACTGCTTCCCTAAGCATTGATTGTGAATCCAAGTAAAATTAAATTCTTGACAACTTCAAGTTTTCTCCATTTCTCATGATGTTGCTTTTGAGCTCAGTTGCTTTTTAGTCCAGATTTTTGTTTTCTTTATATTGAGGTGTAAATCATAGGAGAGTAGAAAGCCTCATCTACCACCCAAGCAGCGACTGGTGGTTTTGAACAACTGACCTTGCAGTTAGCAGCCCAACGCATAACCACTAGGCCACCAGGGCTATTCCCTTGCTCAGTCTGTATGGTGAAATGATATAACGCTAACACGTACCTTTCTTGATTTTAATCCATTCAATATCCTCACGTATGTTCAGAGAACTGCCTTTTGGCTCATAGTGGTTCTGTATGAGCACAACTGAGTGCTCTGTTCAAAATGTTATCCATCATTTATTGTAATCCACACCATCAAATATCACATGAATTATAACCTGGCTCTATCATCCATCATTTATTGTAATCCACACCATCAAATATCACATGAATTATAACCTGGCTCTATCATTGAAGAGAGCTGCTTGATCTTAAACAAATTAGTTATTTGTTTAAAGTCTATTTCTTTATTCCCTTGCATAAAACAAAATATATAATAATTATGTAGTTGTTAAATTACTGGCATATAAATCAAAGATCATATTCAATATAAACTTTTAATTTGAAGGACATAAAGTAGTGAGAATAGACAAAGTAGCAAACATTCCAACAATACAATATTTCCTCGAGTTCTTTCTTTCTGCACCAGAGGCCACTCTGGCCAAAATTAATGTCAGAGATTTCTGTATGACTCACACAGAAGGGAATTGATTTGGTTATTAAACAATTTTCTTAATTAGTTTGGATTTAATACATATAGTATATCATTCCATATTCTGATCCTGTCAAGTGGAATTATACAATGGCTACCACAATCAGTTTCCAACCATTCATTTTCTACATGGATTCCTTGACCTTGTACCTTACCACTACCACTGTTGCCCCTTTCCACTAGCCCCTCATTTTACTTACTGGCCCTGTGGGTTTATCAATCTTGGGTTTCATTAAACATTTCTATCTTATGTCCTTTTAGCTAACATTTTTTTTCAGGAAGTCCTAATTATTTTTAAAGAAATTCACAATCTATTTTGAGAAATTCTAGAGAATTTTCTGCTGAAAGAAAATCCCAAAGTCAGTAAAGCTAATATTATGATTAATGTGTTTTGCCTACACGTCATATATACTTGTCATGATTGAGTTGTTTCTGATGCTGTAAATGTTCACAGGAGCAGACAGCCTCATCTGTCTCCCTCAGAGCAGAAGGTTGAGCTACTGACCTTTCAGTTAATAACCCAATACCTAACCCACAGTACCATATAGATGTGCATGTGTGCATATATACATGTCACCGTGTTCATATGCACAGATGTGTGTGCTTACATGTATGTTCACATATACTTTTATATCATAAAACATAGGGATACAGTTTTGGATACTTCTTTGATAGGAACACCTCACAGAATTGGATTTCTGGGTTTGAAGTTTTAGGATCATGGGACAACTTGGTCAACTGGCATACTATAGTTCACAAAGTTCATGTTTGACATCTTACTTTACTAATAGCGTTTGGGACAGTTAAAGCATCTGAGTAATCATCTACAGTGAAACTGCTGACTCATCTTACATGGAGCAAATGAGAGAAAGAGAAAACAAAAATTCAGAAAAGAAACTAATGCAAATGATTTAGCAGTCCAGGAGGCATGACCTAAAACCAAAGGCAGGTAGAAGCTGGCCACCACTAGTGGCCTTTCTGATCAGGGCTGCTGTCGATGGATACTGAGAGAAGGGGAGGAGAAATGTAGACCAGAATGCGAGTGATTTTTTGAAAGTCCAGATGTACCAACCAATTAAGAGTAGACAACTCCGAAAGACTATCATCCTGAGATACTCCATAGACATAAACCTACAAACAAAACTACCCATAGAAGGCTCCTTTTAGTAAATAACAACTTGACTCATAAAGAAAAAAATTTAAGCAGTGGCTTCTGTTCACCTCAGGAAACTCATCTGTATAAGACTAGTGGACAACAACTCTAAGCTACTCGAAAGGGGACAGGAAAGGCAAATCACAGGAAGAGAACTATCCAGAAGGGGAGCTGTGAGAAAATGTAACTAATGTCTCCGAACTGATGTCACTGTAGCCATTGTTAAATGAGAACCGAACATATTGTATAAACTTTTCACCAGAACAAATCTATTGTATTGTTTTTGAAGTATACTTTCTCATGGCCACTTAAAGGGTCAGAATTTCTTTCCACGTTTCCTGACTCCCAGGATCGTGTCCAGTCCAATAGAGGGTTTACTGTAGAAAGTATCCGTGTTTATTTCCCAGTCACCTAACGGATACTGGTGACTTCTAGCTGAATCAACAGTTCCCTGGTTTTGAGTACACCATGAAGAGACAACAGAGGCTGTGCTTCCTTCTGTTGCTAATCCTCTGCTAGTCCTCAGAATCTCTGAAGGGTTAGGGTGGAAACTTGGTCTGATGAGTGAGAGTGATAATTCTATATCCTGCTGCAGATAGTCTAGCGGCTTTTTAATTGATCCCTAAAGCCAACAGTTTTTGTTGTTTGGGGTATTTTTAAAAAATCATTTTATTGAGGGCTCTTATAGCTCTTATCATAATCCAAACATATATCCATTGTGTCAAGCACATTTGCACATATGTTGCCATCTTCATTTTCAAAACATTTTCTTTCTACTTGGTAGTTTTTGTTGTTGTTTTGTTTTGTTTTTTAATATGATAAAAATAGTGACTAAGGAGAAAGTAAAAATAAATTAATGTACTTATGTAATTTGTTATTTTGTCGTTATGATAGAAATAAGGGGCAGGGGAGAAAGAAGTAGCACTCTAAAAAAAAGACATGAAACTAATATTTGCATAAATTTTGTACATATTTAGTTTTGTGTTGCACATTTTTAATACTGATTTTATACTGTTCATGTAAGACAAAGCTAACAACTTCTAGATAGCAAGTATAATCGATTATTAGATAGTATGAGAACAGAAATGTCAAATCACACTAAAACAACCTGAGGCCTGTAGTCCTATAACATCATATCACCAATGCTAGGAAAATGGAAAATAATAGCCACCAGTGCACGCCAAAATTGGGGGCCAATCCTTTGTTGTTGATTGTGACTCAGCCACCCTATCTTCACCCTGCGGGATAGGATCTGCTCCATAGCTCTCCCATAGTAGTTCAACCCTATTAGATTTACAGAAGGAGACTGCCCACCTTTGGTTTCCTGTTTCACACTTATCCACTGCACCCCCCAGGGCTTCTCTAGCAAAGATCACAGTAAGTTCCTGTTGATGGTGTGTGTGTGTGTGTGTGTGTGTGTGTGTGCGCAAAGATATGGTTACGATCTAGCGCACTACAGTGCTTGGGGAATATTGTTAATGTTTATACCATTTTTAAATTGTCTTGTATTCTAAGGACATCACTATTTACTAAGGAACCAAGGAATTCAAGAATTCAGTGTTCTTTCTATTCTATTTGTGTTATATAATATTATTTAGAGTTTTCTTATATTAAGAAATAACTAGCTCTTAATCTCTCATCCTCTAAAGATTTGTATTAGTTTCTTAGCTCAGTCCAGGAAAAAAAATACTTTAGTTTGACAATTTGGGGATGTTAGGTTTAGTGTGTTTTTGGTGTGGGAAAATTCCCCAATAATGCATTTGCATATCATAATGTATTAATCAGTGCGCGCCTTCCTTTTAGTCACTGCTGGAATCAAACTCAAGTGAATAACTTACAGCGGTGGTTTCAAGCTTCATAATGCAGGGCTTAGCTGAATAAAGTGTATATTTGATTCAAAATGTACTTATTTATAAGTGAGCTACAAAAGATATTTGGTGAGTGGTTGACTGGAAGTCACAGGAGGGAGTGGGGGTTTTAGTTTAATGAGCCTCAACCTGGAATGGCCTTCTTGGGAATTAAAAATCAGTTGAGCACTTTCCAGAGGCGTCTCTAGCTCTGGCTCATAACCGCTGTCTGCCTGGATATCACAAGAGACAGACAGACACTGCTGCTCATCATCACGAAAGTTAAGTCTTACAGTACCCAAAAGCCTTTGCCTTCTGTTTTGTACTACAGGGCTAGTTGAAGTATTTTCCAAACTCTATTCTGAAAATCTCTAACTCTTTCCCTACTACTTGGTTGTATATTCATTGTGTACGTCCAAATGCTGGCTCAGAAGGAACTTAAATAAATAGATGTAGAATCCTTTTAGGGGCTTTCTGCAGTGTCGAAACACTGAAGAATCTAAAATTAAACTTGTCATCAGCCCTAGTATCATAGCCTAGTATCATCAGTTCTGCTAGTTCTTCATAAAGATAAAAGACGTAAATTCTAGAATTATATTTTTATTGAACTACTTTCTCTGCACAATTTAATCATTAAATTCTTTATCCATCACAGCTGAAAGAAAAAAGAAATTATTCCCTATTTTAATGATTGATTTTCCAAATAGTTCCATTGCATTTCCATTGTGTTTTGAGACATATTCTGTGTGATTTCATTTCTATTGAATTTGTTTTAGAGGCCAGAATATTATCTATCTTTGTCTATGCTTGTAGGTACTTGAAAAGAAATGGGTAGAGTATCTTATAAATGTTGATTAGATCTGATTGTTTGCTATTCTTCTATATCCTTTCTGACTTTTTGTTTAGTTTTAGGATTTGTTGAAAGAGAGGTATTAAAATCTGTAATTGGAGATGTGTCTATTTCTCCTTTTGGGTATCTGTTTGTATTGATTACATTACAACACTGTGGCTTAATGTATACGCATTTATGATTGTCATGTATTACTGGTGGAGCGGCCCTTTTATCATTACCTAATGTTTCTCTCTGGGTAATTTTCTTTTTCTAAAGTCTATTTTATTTGCAGTTAATTGATTGCTACCAGAGTTCGGTCTCATAAACTCACAGGAGCAGTTCTACCGTATCCTAGAGAGTCCTTGTGAATCGGCATGGGCTTCAGGTTAGGGAGTGTGAGTGAGTGACAGGGTTCATTGTGACTGTAAAATGTAGAAATCTAACATGCTGATTGGTCCATTTTTGCCCTCTCGCTGGGGATGAAATCAGCCATCAGAGAATCAGGAAGAGGGAATCTCATTACCATCAAGAAGGAAGAGCCAGGAGGGAAGCACAACTTTCGGCCTTGAGACCTATTCATTGAACTTCTTCAATTCAGGGCCGAAAGCTGTGAGTCAGAAAAGCCTCAAAAGCGTGTTGGCAGCAGAATTAAGAGCCAGACTAAGAACAACGTGTGTGCTTCCTGGCCTGAGGAAAAATAAAGCTGAATTCCTTTAGTCTGTATAGTCAATGAAACACTATTCTGTTTTTAAAATTGAGATTGATCTATAATGACCAGGAGAAATTTCAATTATTGTGAGAAATATGTCTGAGCCTATTATAGATGCCACCGTCCATTTCTCAGAGCAGAAAAATAGACCTTTATGTAACTATGAATGTGTACTGTATAGAAAGAATGCCTAGAAAAAGATACAGCTATGTGTAATTTTAAAAGGAAGTTAGAGCATATATATATTTTATAATCTTAATTTTATTAAAAACAATAAAAATACAAAAACGATGTAGTGTTGTTTTTAAGAACTGAAAGGTTACCTATCAAACTGTTGGCATTGATTTTCCATGGCATTTTCCATTGATTTCCCATGTATCATTTCAAATTTCTGTCGAAAGCATATACTATCATGAGATTTCTTTTTTATTTACATTTTATTAGGGGCTCATACAACTCTTATCACAATCCATACATAAACATATACATACATCAATTGTATAAAGCACATCCGTACATGCTTTGCCCTAATCATTTTCTTTCTTTCTTTTTTTTTTTAAATCTTTTTATTGGGGCTCATAAGGCTCTTATCACAATCTGTACATACATCACATGAGCAAAGCACCCTTATACATTCGTTGCACTCGTCACTCTCATATTTCGAGATTTTTTTTTTCAGTGAGTAAGGAAAACCAAGACAGGGAGAAATCTTTGTAGGAAAAAATGCAGTAAAATTATACAGACAGTAAAATTACAGCATGCCCTACAGGACCAAACCCCAAACCATTAACATGCCGTGGTAGCATACAGACTCATGGTGACCTGCTTGTTATTACAATCATTATTATTGTATACATCATGTTATTATTGTTTTTACAGGAATAAATGAAGACGAGGAGAGGAAAACAAAAGGCAAAGAAAAAATCAAATTGAAAAAAAAAAGGAAAAGGTATTTTTTCAACTTTTTTATGCAAGGTTTAATAAAGAATGGACTTTTGCAGTTTATTTTTATTTGTACTTCAGTTAATTTGATAATTATTTTTCTATAATAAATGTTAGCTATTTATTGTTTCAGCTAAGTAGACAAGTTCTTAGAATCAGAAATAAAAAATAAAAACTCAGCCACTCTAAATCTTTTTTTTTGGAATAAATTAAGGTGTACATAAATAATTTTTAATTGAGGTAGAATAAATACAATAATTCTAATGGTTACTGTAATATTAGAAAAATAATATAATGCTTGTAATATATGTAATATTCAAAAATACGGTAATTACAATCAAGGTAGAAAATCATATATGTAATCATGGAAAAAATGAAATAATTACAATCAAAGTGGAATAAATCAAATTTTAGAAAAATCAAAAATTAATAACAACCGTTCTTTGGTTGTTCTTTTTCTCAGCTGGAATTTTTAGTGTTAGAGTATCAGCCAAGCCTTTTGTTGTATATACACGTGTGAATTCTTCACATATAAATTTTTTCCTCATCTATTATAAAGCTAGAATTTAAATATTTGTATTCTCATGATTGCCATAGCTAGGAAATTAAATTTTATAGGATTTATGGACTTAGTAGTAATGCTAGCAATTCCTTTCTTTCAAAACATTTATCAGTCACCTGTAAATTTTTACTCTTTTTTGAAAACTGGTTAAAGAAACTCATCAATATAATTAAGAGGCAGTTTCTTCCTTGTGTAATGAATATAATTTCATTTATTTTAGAATAGTCATACACATAGAATTTTTTACGGCACTTAGCTATAATTATATATGGTATGTACTCTGCTCTGGCAGCTACAAAGTCAAATGCCTGAGCACATCAATAAACACAAGTAAGCATCTTTCTGGTATTTTCTGCTTTGAGTAATGTCCATCTGAAATCAGCAATGATATTCTTTGTTCCATGTCCTCTTCTGAATCTGACCTAACTCTCTGGCAGTGTCCTGAGCCTCCCTGTCAGTGTACTGCAACCATTGTTGGAAGATCTTTATCAAAACTTTACTTGCAGGTGATATGGATGATCTTGTATCATTTGAGCATTCTATGGGGTCACCTTTATTGGGAACTGGTACAGATATGGATCTCTTTTAGTCAGTTGGCCAAATAGCTATTTTCCAAGTGTCCTGCCATAGAGCAGTGAGTGCTTCCTGTACTTCACTGCCTTGTTGAAACATTGCAGCTGGTGTTCCATCAAGCAGTGAAGCCTTGTTTTTTGGCTTATGCTTTCAGTGCAGCTTGGACTTCTTCCTTCAGTACCATGGCTTCTTGCTCATCTGCTGCTACCTCTTGAAATGGTGGAATGTTGACTAGTTATTTTTGGTACAAAAATGACCCTGTATATTCTTCCCATCTTCTTTTGACACTACCTGCATCATGCAATATTTTTCCCAGAAAATTTTTCAATATTACAATGTAGATGTATTGCTTCTTTTGCTCTTTCAGTTGAAGATACGCTAAACCTGTTCATTTTGGTTTGCACGTTTCATTATAATATTTTACTTCATCTTCTCAAGCTGCCCTTCAAATTTTTCTGTTCAGAGCTTTCCCTTCGTTATTTCTTTCATGTGCCTTAGCCACTGGATGATTAAGAATAAGTGTCAGAGTCTCTTCTGACGTCAACTTTGATCTTTTCTTTCTTTCCTGTCTTTAATGACCTTTTGCTGTCTTCATGTATGATGTTCTCGATGCCCTCACCCGGCTCCTCACGTCAGCCATCAGTAGTCAGTGCAGCCAGCCTGTTCCTGCAACGATCTCAGGATTCAGCTGGGATGGGCTGCAGGTCACATTCGGCTCTCAGGGACTTGTGTTCACTTTCTTCCATTTCGACCTGAACTGACGTATGAGCAATTGTGGGTTTTTTTGTTTTGTTTTGTTTTTTGCCGTCAGTCCCAGCCTCATTTTAGCCTCTGATATTCAGCTTCCTAGTGTTTCTTCACACAGATAGAGTCAAATTGGATTTCTGTGTATTCCATCTGGGAAAATCCACATGTATTTTCCCCTTTTGCATTGTTGAAGAAAGTTACTTGCGATGTAGAAGCTATTGGTTTTGCAAAATTTCGTCACGCAATGTCTGCCTTTGTTTCTATCAAAGGCCATATTTTCCAACCACCTTTTCTCATCTTTGTTTCCAACTTTTCATTCCAATCACCAATAATTATCAATGCATCTGGGCTGCATGTTAAATCAATTCCTGACTGAAGACCTTGATAGACTTCTTCTATTTTTCTTTTTTTATTGTTATAAATTTGAATAATAGTTGTATTGATTGGATTTCATAGGATGTAGATAGATATTATCCTGTCAGAGGCAGCATGGTATTTCAAGATACATCTTGAAATGCCCTTTTGGACTAAGAATGCAAAGCCATTCCTCTTGATTGTTTCATAGTAAATGATGGGATTTTCTGATTCAAAATGGCCAATACAAGTCCATTTCAGCTCACTAATGCCTAGAATGTTGGTTTTTATGTGTTCCGTGTCACTTTTTACAACTTTGAATTTTCCTTCATACATTCCAATTAATGCTTGTGGTCATTCTTCTCATTTTGAGTAGTGCCCCTTCAGTAAAGGAAGGTCCCAAAGTCTTTACTCCCACACGCCCTACTCTGTCCATTTCGCGGTGGTCAGCTGTACAGCTGAGAAGGCCACTCTTCCTAAGTCATAGTGTGCGAGCCACTGACCTGAGGGACTCACTATCTCTGACGAAGTTCTGCTTCTTTTCGTGAGACTTTCAGAAGCTGACAATATTTCAGCTCTGTCCAGACGATTTCCATGGCTAGTTCCTCAGAAGTAGAGAGCCTACTCCTTCTTTGCAATCTGTTCTTAAACTGGAAGCTGTGCTGAATCTGCTCCCTGGGGGAGCCTGCTGGCATTTGAAATACTGTGATATAACCTCCAGCAAAAAGCAACACACTAACCTCCATAGAAGGACAAACTGATAGACAAATGGCCTCTACACAAAGAAAGTAACTAGATGAGGAGAGAGGAAGACAGCATTACATAAGTAAGGAGAGAGAGAGAGAGAGACAGAGAGAGAGACAGAGAGAGACAGAGAGAGAGAGTCGATCCATGAAGAAAACCATTGAGGGATTCACGCAAGGAGCTGTAAAGACACTATATAAAATATGCTTGTCTCACACTTTATATCCGTCATGTTTTCTGTGTTTGGGTTTTAAATTCCAGTGTTTAGATAATTTAGCTCTTGAGATACCTGTCTTATTTTTATTTTTTTTTCTCAATTTCTGGCTTGCCATAAATATGTGGGATCAGAGTGTAAGTTGAAAGCCTTGGATCACTCTATAAGATATTAAAGTGTGAAATTTTTGGGGGGTTTTGTACTACTTGGTTTCTTTTTCGTTCTTTTTTTTTTTTTACTATTAGAGGAAGGAGCTCTTAAGTTTATTCTAATTTATTACAAGAATAATAAGATAAAATAAGGTAAAGTGATCCATGATCCTTGTTTGTCTGTATAGAGTATTTTAACACATGAGAAATATAAGGTAAGGTGATACATCCTCCTTGTTTATATAGAGTATTCACTTAAAAAAGACACCCTTTCTGTAATTAAGGGACAACCTTATGGAATACAAGTGTACTTTTCTCTTATTCTACTCTAGAAGGATCGAGTACTTTCACTTGACAGATCAAGAGAATCAACAAAAGTGTTTTTGTTTTGCTAATTTTTATCTTTAATCCATTTATGCCAAGGTATAATTATAGTCTCTTTTATACAATTATACCCTTTTGTGGTTCTTTTAAAAGAAAAGAATATGCTAATAGCAAGGTATTATTGCAGCCAGAAGCACATAGAGTCTATAACGAGGTTTGCTGAGTGCTACTTTGCTTTGCCTTATAAGACTGTGAAGGATAGTTATAATATGAAAAAGTTAAACTCATAGGGAAATAATTTTATCTTAATAAATTCAAAATTTTTTAAGAGTTGAGCATAATAGAGTTATTTGTTTTACTAATGTCTGTGACCAAGTAGCGCAAATTCTGAGTTCAGCATTTAAGAATATGCATACATGGTGTTTACTTATGTTTACTACCTTAGTCTGGTTCCAGGAATCATTTAAAGCAGTTCAGATACTGCTTGACGTTACTCACTAGCCATAAATGCAAGTATCAGCAGTGTGCATTATTGTCCATAGGTCCTACTCATCCACTTCCACTGAAGAGGATACTTCAAAAGAGAAAAAGCAAAAATCTCAGAAGAAAGAAAAAAAGAAAGAGAGAAAAAACAAGGCAAAAAAAGCAAAACATCATAAGAAGGAAAAAAAGAAGAGAAAAAAGGAAAAACATTCTTCTGCGTCCAATAGCCCTGACATCTCCAAGAAGTAACTGTGACTTTGGCCTAAACCACTGCATTTTCAAACTTGTTTTTAAAAATTATTTGACCGTGGGCTTTACTATATAATAATTCTTTGCAATAAATCATAGTCTTTTCCATATGGATTTTTTTTGTTTGTTTATAGGACCATTATCCCTTTAGCAAAATATTTTCAATGTGCTCTGACTAAAAGCATTCAATCAGTCTTGTTACTTGATAGTCATGCCTCAAATGCAAAGCATCATTTTTGATATTTGTGTGTTTGGGGCTAGTGTTCTTCCATCGTAAGTTGATTATAAAATGTCTCTGCTATAGTCAGTGCAGAGAATCTACTTAGCCACCAATGAATATTGCTGAATCAAGTGTTCTAGTGACATTGATATTTTAATAGCTTTATGTATACTATGGTGTAATGTATGAAAATGGTGTAATTTTTTAATGTTTATTTTAAGCCTATAAGTCGTTTTTGATTACCGGAGGACATGAAACTGCTTATTGGGCCTGGCAAGGATTTTTAAATGAATGGTGTCTGCAGGAGGATGACAAGTTAAAATGTTTTTAACAAGTTAAAATGTTTTTTAACACTCTTTTATGAAATACAATACCTGTCTGCTTTGTTTTGGTAACAATTGAAAATATCTCTTGCCTGTTTGAAAACACAGATCTACTTCAGCCTATTCGTAAGTCTCAGAGATTACGCTGTCTGGGTCAGGGTTTTTAGGGTACACTGCTGGGTTGTTTTACAAATATATGTCATATTGGCATGTGTTAAAGTGATACCTCAAAGACAGACAATTTTATTTAGGAGGACAGCAAAATCTTAATTAGAAATGATTTATCTTATACTCAGTATATAAATTTTCTGACGTTTGTTTCTATGAGTAATATGGAAAATTTTTATACGTGTCAACCTATATATTTATTTTGTCTGAAATGGTTTGTATATAGTCTTGATGCAGGTTTCACACTGAATTTATGGTTTCCTAAATAACTGATTTGAGTTAATTGGTCTTTTACTTCCTGTACAAACCTCAGGAGTAGTGACAAAAACTTAGAATTAAGAGTCTTATTCTGTTCTTTTTAAAATTTAAGAAGCAGGGAGTTACATTATGAAAGCCTTTGTATAACGATGGCAATTTTATATCGGAAAGCATTTTCAAACAAATATTAGGAGGTTTAAGTGTTCGTACAATTTTTAATTTTACAGTAACTACTATTACTGTGTTTAGTGATGAGTTATCCTTGATGCCCAATAGTTAAACACTTATTGTAGTATAGCAGGGCTGGAAGTCCACCCATTGCCATGGCACAGCACCAAACATTGCAGTTCTAAGTTCTCTAAATGGTCGCCCACAAACATGGCCACAGGTAAATTCATATGGTGACATCAG
This sequence comes from Tenrec ecaudatus, assembly GCF_050624435.1. Classification (NCBI taxonomy): domain Eukaryota; kingdom Metazoa; phylum Chordata; class Mammalia; order Afrosoricida; family Tenrecidae; genus Tenrec; species Tenrec ecaudatus. Next base: position 61,489,691 of record NC_134531.1, on the reverse strand, counting down.
GTAAGTGCATTTCATGAGCTGTAAAGGTTAGCCAATTCTCTAATTGCATTAGTCTCTCAGTAAGACTCAGGGAACCCTACTAACTCATCTTAAAAGCAGAACCCAGGCGCACATTCTAATGAGACTGCACCACCTCCTCATTCCCGCCATGTAGTCGTGAGGCTCTCACATGTCAAGCTTTTCCATACTCAGCTTCTTTTTTCTTTGTCGGGTGGGCCATTGTTTGGGGGAGAAACAGGTGACTTTCAAGGATTTATTTTGCCTTTGATACTATTGTATGAAAATACAGTCATCTTTATTTACTTTGTTACCAGTATGAAAATGGTAAATGCAAAAGAATGGCCTCATCCCTTTGAGTGTGTTGCATAGTTTAAATTGATGGCAATTGCCATCAGAGTTCTACAATTAATTATAGAAAGTATAAATTCACTCAGATTTAGTTTCTGAATAGTGACATATTTAATAATGATACAGAAGAATGAGATAAAATGTAGCCCTCATAAATATAGTGTGTAAGTTAAAGGTGTTCGTGCTCAGTAAGTTTTCCCCAGGAAGCAATCATGGAATTCTTAAGTAAATTTCTCAGAGTCTGAGCATCCATTGTGAAACATCCCAATTGAATGAAAACCGCTTCTTTTTCACTGAAGTAATTATCTTGTAAGTTATAATGTTACTGTTATTAGGATTGGATGGAAGCTTCACCGATACATTTTAGGAGGAATTTTTCATGAATTTCCTCTCACGTGTTATGTAACAAGAGGAAAACTAACACAAAAATTCAGATTTGGCTCTTTTACCTACATAACCTTCAACAAAGTCATTTGTTTCCTTGGAATTTGGTGTCTTGTATAAAATGTCTCAAATGATCTCCGAAGTCCTTTCCAACTCATAATGTGTATACATTATTAATACGTCAGCAGCATTCAAGTAGCATTATTTATTTTAGAAATCATTCTTATAAAGCAGCTCATATTCTAAAATGGCAAAGATTAATTTAGAATGCAATTATTAAAGACCACGGTTGCCTTTATTTTTAATTTTTATTGTGAATTAAGGAAGGTTTACAGAGCAGATCTTAGCTTCACATTCAGATTCAATGTATCCCACTTCCCTGTGTGACCTATTTCCATGGATCCTTTTCTAACCAGAATTCTGTCCTTGGGTAAATGCTACTCTTTTGATCTTAAATGGTGATGATTGTAATGTGGCGGTGACTTCAATTCCAAGCCTGAAAGATAAAACCATAGTCGTAGGGAATCCCGCCCGTCTCCATCCAACCCATAAGCCTGCTCTCGTGACTTGGAGTTCTGTTCCACGTTTTTCTCCCCGTCTGTCCACGACCAGTTCTAACGTGAGCCTTTTCAGAGCAGGTAGTGGTGGTAGCTGGACACCACCACCTTCTTCTGTTCTCTGCGTTAGGAGAATGTTATTTGTGTGGTCCATCGGACTAACTGTTTCCACGTATCTTGATTTTTATCACTTCTTTCCTATGGATGGGGAGAGACTAATAGTTGCCTCTTAGATAGCTGCATTGCAACCAAATAGAACAGAGTAGAACGACCTGTGGGTTTCTGAGACGGTAACTCTTAGCGGGAGTAGAAAGCCCCATCTTTCTTGTGACTCACTCTCAGATTCCCCCTCATTTCATCCATATCATCTGTTAGCTAACAGCATTCAGCAGTATCTCCAGTTCTTCAGACTAGATGAGGGGTAAAATTATTCTGTGTCTGTATGTACTACTAATTCTATGGAATCGTGGATCATCTTCAGTAGTAAGCTAGGCTGAAGTGTCATGAAAGTGTCTACCAATATCTTTCACAAATGTTGAATAGCTAGTGTAGCAAATACCAGGGTGACAGATCTAAATAACATTGCATTTGCCTCCCTGAAAGTTCACAATTTAATTGGTAGGAGAAACACAAGATCACATCTTTACATAATACGTGCTGAAATTTCTCTGGATATAACTGCAGAAATGACACAACTCAACCCAATCAGGAGAAATTGGAAGAGGGCCCGAAAGAAACTAATGCCCAAATTACAAGAAACTATTAGTGGTGGATGTTCCAACTTCTATATTTCGTAATTTTTTAAAAGGTGAATTAGCTCTCATTAGGTTACATAAAAAGTAATTTCACCTTGTTATTTGTATTCTTCTCGACCCACTGTTTTTTCTGAAATCTGATTGTTGCTACCAAAAATTACAGTAATTAAGCCTCCTGAAAAGCACATAAGGATACTATATTATTCATCAGACCCATTTCCAGAACGTATATGTACTTTGAAATGTATTTTGCTTTGTTTTTATTTTTACTTTGGATTATTTTCACTGGCTTAAAATGAACTCTAAGATGATGTTATTATTCACTATACTTAAATAAATCTTTTTAAATATACTTTTTGTTGTACATGCTTTGGTGTAATTTTATCAGGCTTCTTGATTCTTGATATTTTGTCTTCAGTCTCTGAAGCACAAACAATTCACAGGGACAGACAGACATACTTAGTCCACGGAGATCACTTGGTAACAAACTGACACAGCCAAGGGTGCTTCATATTCTAACTACCTAGGCAGTGGGGTGGCAAGAACACGTTTCTTTTGCCAACTGGGAGTCCAGGTTCTTCACTTTAAAACTATGTAGAGTGTTTGAGGATGTGGGGTTCTTCTTAGCGTGAAATCCTCCAGCCATGGCTAATGCATCCAGCTTCTTCCACCAAGTTGAAGTCTGGGGAGCATGGGCATTCTGTTGGCCCGAAGTCTCTAAGCTTGCTGCTCCTTGTGTCATTTGGGTCACCTGCCCTTGCCCTTGAACAACAGAAGCAGAACTGCACCTTTCCTTAATTAAGCCTTTTCCATCTAGAATTTCAGTCGAGGCAACATTATTGATAATAGAATTATTAATGTCAGTCTATCAAGAGAGCCAACTTTAGGAGGGTTTTTTGTTTGTTTTAAGCTGGATAAAAGAAAAGATCGATAAGTGCCAACAAACACTTTATGGGCTTTTAAAAAGTAATGAAAATTCTTTTATGGCCTTGTAAAGTGTCAATTTTTTATCATGGAGATGCTATAACTTGGAAGCTTCACATTTAAGTGAGCAGTTTATTTAAAACATTGGCAGAAATCTCAAAATATTCTTTTTCATTGTAAAATTCAACTCAGTCAATAGGATGTAACAATGATCTAGACCAGTGGTTCTCAACCTTCCTAATGGCCATGACCCTTTAAATACAGTTCCTCATGTGGTGGTGACCCCCCAACCATAAAATTATTTTTGCTGCTACTTCATAACTGTAATTTTGCTACTGTTATGAATTGGGTGACCCCTGTGAAAGGATCGTTCAAACCCCCCTCCCCCAACGGAGTCACAACCCACAGGTTGAGAACCGCTGATCTAGAACAATGCTGTCAATATAGCCACGTGGTGTTTAAATAAAATAAAGTTAAAACTTTAGTTCTTCAGATACACTCAATATTTCATGTGCCCAATAACCACCTGGTGACTTTGTCCTGGAGAGCACAGATATAGCACATTTCCATCACTGCAGAAATGTCTTGTACAAAGCTGATTTCAACACTATTCACTGGTGTTGGTCGACATAGCAACAGCTCCTCGCTCTCACTGCTGTCGAGTGATCCCCTGTGGGTTTCTGAGACTGTAATTGTTTACAGGAGTAGAAAGCCCAGTCTTCCTCCATAGGAGATGCTGGTGGTTTCAAACTGCCAACCATGTGAGTCGCAGCCTAGTCATCATAAAGAGTCTCTGATTGTTGCACGCAGCTAGTACTCAACTACTAACCAAAAGACTGATGGTTCAAACCCACCCACAGAAGAGCCGTCCTGCTCACACGTGGCGTCACCATAAAACTGGATTGACTCAACTAGCTAACTGCAGTGATAAAGGGATGCCAGCCTTGTACAGGCCATGCCAAGAACAATAGGGCTTTTTTCTCTTTTTAATATACCAGGCAAAATAGATCTAGCATATTTTTAAAGGCTTGTCTGTGAACCACCAAAACGTTCCGTAGCACCGCACATGTGCTCAGCTGAGCTGGCTGTAAAACTAACCCTTTTTCTCCATTGAACACAATGCTATTTTCACTAAGCCAGGGACACCAACAAAAATAAAAAATAGTCTGTGTTTTTGTTATAGAAACCACACTGATGAGCAAAATTCTTTGAAAAACACTTAAAATGTGTAAAAATTGCTATTGTATTTCTAGGTGTATGGATAGTAATATTAGGTGGGATCAGATTCATTTGTTGTCTAACTTTCATTATAGAGCTTCTTTAGGAACTTTGCTTGTAAAGGATTTATATTATTGTTATCCCTTGGGATGCAGACAATTTTTATAGATTGTACCTATATTTTTGTTACTGAATATTAGCTTTTATAAAGATAGTATATAAGCTTCTAAAAAATCCTAGGCTGATTTCCAAGATAAAAGAACATGCCATCTCTAGTTTTAAAGACCATTCCCCAAAGACTTACCTAGATTGTACCACCTGTTACTTTATAACTTCCCTAAATATCAAAATATATTGTGGAATTCTGGTGATGTGACTTCTCATTGTTGCTTAGTAAAATAAGTTTGCTCATCTGTTATTGATAAAATCTTCAAAGGCAGAACCATGTTAATTAGAAAAGTAAACTTAGGCACATGAAAATCTATCAAAAATCTTGGTGCCTGTTTAATTGGGTGTTTAAAAATGCAGCCCTGTCTTGTTTGTGAATGGTTGGTGAATTTCTGAAAAATTATTATTACAAACAATTTGAAATGTTTTCTTTATTTTTATTGCTCTATCTCTCCAATCACTTTTAACAGCATAGAACTCTAAGTTAATGAGCAATGTGGATTTGTGTTGTGGCCATTGTTCTTTCTTGAATTACATCATCGACTTCGCAGGACGTTTCGTTTGTTGAACTTGATGTTGCATTTGAGTTGAGGGCTTTGGCTCTTCTGGTTGATATACCTGCACAAATACACAAAACAAAATTAAACTGTTATCTGGAAATATGGCATACCAGGTTACTCTTTTAATGGTATGTAACAACATTGAACACATGTCTTGAAAACAGTAGATAGATGAGTAAGAATTGAGATATTTAAAAGTTGTCTTTGGAGTGCAGAACACCTGATGGGGTTTGATCAAGTGCAATGTAGCCAAGAGGAATTACTGAGAGCAGAATGAAGGTTGAACATGATAGTGGGACAAGAGGAAAGTAAAAGGAAATTGAGGAAAGAAGCAGGAAGTAAAAGACATTTATAGAGGTTTAAACATAAGCATGTATATATGTAAATATATTAATATATAATGATAGTTATAGAGGTCTATATACATATATTTTATATGTTAAGTATCAAGGAAACCATCAGATGTTGGGCCTCTACTCAAATCCTCCCTCAAGGCAAGAACCCTTTGTTCTAATAACCTGACATTCTGTGATGCTTCCCATTCCAACACAATCACTGAAATCAAAATAGGTATATATGCAAATGTGGTGAAGAAAGCTGATGGTGCCTGGCTACTACAAGGTATAGCATCTGGGATCTTAAAGGCTTGAGGTTAAACAAGCAGCCATCTGGCAGGGCAGTGACAAACTCCACATGGAAGAATCACACCAACCTGTGTGATCACGAGGTAGTGACAGGATTATGTATCAGGCATCAGAAGACCTCAAGAAAACAATCTTATCGATGCGAATGATGAGGGTTGGAGTGGAGCCCCAAAGCCCATCTGTAGACAATGGGGCATCTTCTCACAGAAGGGTCACAAAGAATGGATAAGCCAGCCAGGGTGCAGTATAGCGTGGACAAAACACAGCATTCCTCTGGTTTGTTAATGCTTCTTCTCTCCCCCTCCCACCCCGCCACTATCATCATCACCCAGTTCTACCTTACAAATCCTGCTGGACCGAAGCAGGTGCACAGGTACAGATAAGAGCTCTTGACCAATGGAATCCAGACAGATAAACCCCTCAGGAACAATAATGGGAGTAGCAATAACATGAGGGTAAGTGGAAGATGCGGGGAGAAAGGAGGACAGATCACAAGGATCAACATAAAACAGACCTCCCCCACACCCACCCACTTGAGGGGGATGAACAACAGAAACACAGGTGAAGGAAGACAGCGGATGGTGCAAGATAGGAAAATAATTTATCAAGGGTTCATGAGGGTGGAGGAGGGAGGGGGAAATGAGCTGACACCAAAGGCTCAATTAGAAAGAAAATGCTTTGAAAATGATGGGAACATAAGTACAAATGTGCTTGATAATTGATGTATGGATTGTTAAAAGAAGTGTAAGAGCCCCCAATAAAATGACTTGTTTTTTAAAGTTGTTTTTGAGCATTTGCTCCTGAAAGTTACACGAGGGACATATGCAGTAACAGCAGTCAGAACTCTCAATCCCATGCTTACCTTTCTTTCCCCAGGCTCCCAAGGAAGAGACTACACTCATGTTAAGACAGTAACGAAAAAGTGATGTCCACACACATGAGCTACACTAGCATCAGTCACAGTAACCTGCCACACTTTGAGACTTTGTTGTCACGAAAATACATTTAAAGGTTATCTTGAGAGAACCGTGTCTGGGGAAGAACGTCATGCTTGGTAAAGTAGAAGGGCAGTGAAAAGGAGGAAGACCCTCAGTGAGATGGACTGACCCAGTGGCTACAACAGTGGGCTCAAACATAGCAATTGTGAGGAGGGCAAAGGACCAGGCAGTGTTTCCTTCTGTTGAACTGTAGGGTCACTAGCAGGCAGAGCCAACTGGATGGCATTTAATAACAAAGACTCTGCTGTGAACTCCCAGCTATGTCTCCTGCCTTCCAGGTGCAACTGCCGAGTCAGCATCTCTATATAGATCTCTAGTAGACATCTCCAGCTTAGATGAGGCCTGAAACCAGTTTCCTTTTTTTTTTTTAATCATTTTATTGGGGCTCATACAACTCCTATTACAATCCATAAATACATCAATTGTGTAAAGCACATTTGTACATTCTCTGCCCTCAACACTCTCAAGACATTTGCTGTCCACTTAAGCCCCTGGCATCAGCTCCTCATTTTTTCCTCTCTCTCCCTGCTCTCCCCTCCCTCATGAACCCTTGATAATTTATAAATTATTATTTTGTCATGTCTTACACTGTCCGATGTCTCCCTTCACCCACTTTTCTGTTGTCCATCCCCAAGGGAGGAGGTTATGTATAGATCTTTGCAATCAGTCCCCCCGTTCTACCTCCACCTTCCCTACACCTTCCTAGTATCACCACTCTTGGCACTGGTTCCAAAGGGATCATCTGTCCTGGACTCCCTGTGTTCCCAGTTCCTATCTGTACCAGTGTGCATCCTCTGAGCTATCCAGATTTGTAAGGTAGAATTGGGATCATGATAGTGGGAGGAGGCATTTAAGACGTAGAGGAAATTTGTATGTTTCATCGTTACTACACTGCACCCTGACTGGCTCGTCTCCACTCCACAACCCTTCTGTAAGGGGATGTCCAGTTACCTACAGATGGATCTTGGGTCCCCAGTCTGCACGCTCCCTCATTCACAATGATTTGGTTTTTTGTTCTTTGATGCCTGATACCTGATCGTTTCCACACCTCGTGAACACACAGTCTGGTGTGCTTCTTCCATGTGGGCTTTGTTACTTCTGAGCTAGATGGTTGTTTGTTTACTTTCAAGCCTTTTAGGCCCCAGATGCTATATCTTTTGATAGCCGGGCACCATCAGCTTTCTTCACCACATTTGCTTATGCACCCATTTATCTCAGTGATTGTGTCATGAAGGTGAGCATCATGGAATGCCAGTTTAATTGAACAAAGTGTTCTTGCATTGAGGGAGTACTTGAGTGGAGGTCCAAAGTCCACCTGCTACCTTAATACTACACCTATAAATGTACGCACCTAGATCTATTTCCCCATCCTCATATATAAATATATTTACATATGTACATCTTGGAAAAGTGTGACATTTGGAACAATTTTAATCTCCACTTCCTTGGGACTAGTCTTGTATTAATTCTCCTAAAAGAAATTATTGCCCCATTAGGGGAATGGCAAAATAAATTACCTGTGTTCCATATGATTTATCATGCAGTCCTTGATTTTAAAGGGTAGTTTCCAAAAGGCAATTTCCAATAAATTTTGAATGACATAGGTGGTGTTTACAACACAATTCTAATTGAAAAGGGATGGAAAAGTATCCGCGGTATACTAATAATACCTGTACACTCAGCTTCTCCTAGCTTTTCAAACCCCGTGGGATCAAACTTGGGCTCAGGATTTGACTTGCACCCTTTTCCTGGTTAGGAATAGCTAGTTTATTTTTACACTTAGCATTTCAGAGGTCTAGAAATACTGATAGTTTCCCCAATTTTCTCTCTCTCCCTACCTCTCCTGCTTTCTATTTCTCTCCCCATCTCTTCCTGTTTCTCCCTCTTTCCCACCCCACCCTGTCTCTCACTTCTATGTCCACTCTCCAGCTTCTTCATGTCCCTTCCTCTCCAACCTCTTTTTGTCCCAAACCATTTTATTAGGAGCTAATCCAGACATCACACCATTCCATGGTTCAATCACATCCACTGCTATAGAATCTGTTTCAAAACATTTTCTTCCTTCTTGAAGTCCTTGATATCAACTTCCTCTTACCCTCCCTCCCTACATCCTTCACCATATCCCCCAGGAACCTGTACTCTAATTGTTGTCTCTATAGATCCACCTACCCTGGGGTTTATACACACAATGATTCAAGAAGGCTTCTAACAATGAAGAAATACAACAGAGATCAACCAAACAAGAACGGATCAAGTCCAAGGTGTATCAGAGGGAAGATCCAGTGACAAGGTTTCAACCATTCCCGTCAGATTTTTAATTTAAACTACTATAGGATTTATTCTCAGCAAGTGAATAATCCAGGTATTGTGATATATAGTTACTCTATACTTGTTCAATCTCCAAAAACAGAACACTGCACTCTGGCCCGCTTGTCCTTTGGATTTTAGAAAATCTGCTGCAAACACTAAGCCAAAACTCCTCTTCCACAGTTGCAGATAGTTACTCTCTCTTCTCTCGCCATCTAGGCCAGCTTCTTAATACTAACTCTTTCTTTTTCCTTTAGCTAAATCTAAACCTTGCCTTTTAAGTCTGTTTAAACTGTCTGGCTCTACGCATGTGTGCGAAACTATATAGATGGTCTTTGAGGGCCAGACAAAACACACACATCCCCTACCCCACTTTGTGTTGATTTCATAGCTGAGTACTCAAAAGGACAATTTTTCAAAATTGGAAGGATGATGTTTCAGAGCAGCAAGCAGTTAACTGCCAATAGAAAGTGAAATGTATGCGATATTGATCTCGATTATAATATCAAATGTTTTTAGGTTTGAAACCTAAGGCTTAGAATTAGTAAAACATATGGTTCTGTTTCATGGCTTTTCTTCTGAACAACTTTGGTGGTAAAATAAATTACTAAAGGTCGTACTTCCAAATATCAATCACAGGCATGTTTCAAGTATATAAGTTGATTTTTCAAAGCTAATTTCCAGCCCCCAAATAATTCTTTACCCAATCATCCAACAATGCTATTTAAGATCAATGTTGTGGGGGAAATTGCCAATGAAAATTTAATAAATTGTTAACTCTTGGTTATTATTTGCAAAGTAGATTTTAAAAACATATAACCTGTACCAGTGCACACTGGTACAGATAAGAACTGGAAACACAGGGAACCCAGGACGGATAAACCCCTCAGGACCAATAATGAGCATAGCAATACCAGAAAGGGAACAACGGGAAGGTGGGGGAGAAAGGGGAAACTGATCACAAGGATCTACATATGACCCCTTCCCTGGGGGATGGACAACAGAAAAGTGGGTGAAGGGAGACGGTGTACAGTGTAAGACATGACAAAATAATAATAACTTATAAATTATCAAGGGTTTGTGGCAGGGGTAGGGAGGGAGTGACGGGCAAAACTGAGTTGATACTAAGGGCTCAAGTAGAAAGAAAAGGTTTTGAGAATAATGACAGCAACAAATGTCCAAATGTGCTTGACAAAATAGATGTATGTATGGATTGTGATGAGTTGTATGAGCCCCCAATAAAATGTTTTATAAAAGAAAGAAACATATTACCTTCAAATGTAACTACTAAACACTTGAAGAATGGAATATTGGGGCCTTTGAAACCATTTCTTCAATATAACATTTTAAAACCAAATTAAAATGCTTGCAGGTCGTTGGGGTTTTTGTTTGTTTGTTTTGTTCTTTTAATTAGCATTCTTCGTACTCTTCTATATTGCCTCAGGTAAATATAGCAGACTAGGGAAATTAGATATAAATTAGTTTCATTTTATGTGGGTTGCATTTGCATCATATGCAAGCATTTCTTTAGACATATAAAATTTTGCTATCTTCCTAGATAAGTCCTGGATTAGAAAGCTGTGGGAGTTACCTCAACTTCTTCATGTTTCTTAAAATTTTTACATACATACTTAAATTCATAACATTGCAATCAGACTTTCAAGATGTTTTGTTCACTTTGTCAGACTGTTTGGGGTTTGGCTTGTTTTGTGTTTATGGAAAATCAACTCAAGTTATTTCGTAACCTGGTTATTTTGAGGTTATCCCTAAGTTGTCTCCATTCTGATAGCTCCGATTTCCATGGGTTTTCCTGGAAAAAACGGAAAAGCATTCTCTAGTTTGTCTTTTGCCCCCTTACACTAGAGGATTGCAAAATATTTTCCAGTATTTCAGATTTTCCTTTCACTGGGACTTATAAAGAACCCTTGCCTCCCCCTCACGACTCCCACCCCCTCCATCTCCCCAAAGCAGGCCCCCACACCAGTGCAACCTATTAATTACCTGACCACTGGATTCTTCTACCCAGTTTAAGTAAAGTCAAAGATAATTTCTTAAAATTTTCTAGTAGTTCCCTTATAGAACCAATTTTCTTCGTGAACAAACAAAAGTTTATTATCAACACCATACTGACATTGTTTGAAGCAGGGGCTTTGATCAGCTGATCAACCGCTCCTGTGTTCACCAAGTACCTGCAGCGTAGGGAGCGCCAAGGTGCTTTCCAAGGATGCTCCTCTGGTAAGGTGGAGTCACTGGCCATGTGGAGAAAGGACGACAATGAGGGGGGGCTGGCGGAAACAGAGACCCTAAGGAGCTACATCCCTTTGGGGTGATTTTAAAAGAAAATGAAGGGAAGGTCTTTTAAACCTCAGGTTCTCCTCGCTTTCCTGTAACATGTAGAAACTAATGCTTTGCCAACAAAGTAGGCGTAACACCAGTGGCTGCTTTTCTGTCACAAGGTTACAACTTGAATTCAGTTTTAAATAAATCTGTAATACTGTTAAGCTCCCAAGGGATTTGTTACACATAAAGAGTTTTTCTTATTGAATTCCTCTTTTTCTTTCCCTCAGTGAAGATTGCCAAGATCAGACATCACTTCTTCCTGAACTGACATTACTTCCCCCGGCTGCTCACCCCCCATTTCCATCCCCACCCGCACCCCGCACCCCCTATCTCGTCACGTCATATGTCAATCTTACCCTTCCTTAACCCTTACCTTACAGACTGGCATTTAAATTAGCATTGGCCTTTGCCAAATTTTAAATCCAATTCATTAAACAAAATCCTTCCACCAATTCTTATCACAAGCTAGACCATATACTTTCTTCTGAGAACAGCTTAATTTTGCCATTTATTTTCAGAGTCACTCCTCAGGATTGCTACTTATGCTCCAACCTTCTGCTGAACTCTCTCTTGCTTGTCATTTGAAAATAACAGAAGAATGTTCCAGACCTCCACACACTGGCTCCTTGTTATCGGATAGAGCTATCATTAAGCGCTTCTGCAATAACCCTGCCTACAGCTGTGTGTGGCCAGCCTGAAGTCCGACAGCTGCTTCCAATTAAATGATCCAGATGAATCACGTTATTGTGTAGTAGAAAATTGACACATCCCTGCAGTTCATTCTTTTTTAAAAAAACATTTTGTTAGGTAGGGACTCATACAACTCTAATCACAATCCATACATACTGCAGTTCATTCTTAAGGAAATAAGTCATCTTACTTTGGAATCCAGAATAAAAGTGTTATTTGTAAGAGAATGTTTTCCCTTGAAATTTAATATGATTCATGGACCAGGTAAGCTAGATGAGAAAATGAGCACCACTTGCCTAGTAATCCACTCACCTAATGGCATTTCCCTTTCTCAATGCCCCGACTTTTCCTCCAAGATCGATGATAGACAGATCAATACATTGATCAATAAACAGGTAGATAATTTTTATGGATCACAGTTAAAATTAATTGGAAGGTAGAATCTTAGGTTTATCCTTTAGTATTGTCCACCTGCCAATGAACTGGGGTAGTTTTCTTCAGAAATGTCTTTCTTATGCCATCTTTTCCACAATGGGTGCACACACACACACACACACACACACACACATCTTTCTAAGTTGTTAAATTCTTCCAACTATTGATGACTTTTATTAGCTTACATTGATTATTATTTAGCTATATTTTGAATCCTTGGAATTAATTTTCTGCCAGCATCAGTCAGTGCTGCCTGACGTCAATCCCTGAAGTGGACCCAAAATTTGATTTTCCATAATCTTGGAACAGAACAGGCCTAGGAAATCCCATGCTCAATTTTTTAAGCACAAGTAGTGTTTTAGAGGGGGCACAAAAGGCTGTTATTGAGTAAAAAACTCCAATTACCACTAAGATCTCAATGCATTCTTTTTTTTTTCTTTTTTCATTAACAGTTTTTTTTTTAAATTTTAACAATTTATTGGGGCTCATACAATTCTTTTCACAGTTCATACATATACATACATCAATTGTATAAAGCACATCTGTACAGTCTTTGCCCTAATCATTTTTTTCTCTTTTCTTCTTTTACATTTTATTAGGGAGTCATACAACTCTTACCACAATCCACACATATACATACATCAATTGTATAAAGCACATCCATACATTCCCTGCCCCAATCATTCTCAAGGCTTTTGCTCTCCACTTAAGCCCCTTGCATCAGGTCCTCTTTTTTTTTCCCCTCCTCCCTCCCCATTCCCCCCTCCCTCATATGCCCTTGGTAATTTATACATTCAATGCATTCTTCAAGCCTTTCTGGAAAAGGATGAGCATTACTAAATAATTTGAAAGACCAATTAATAAAACTTTGGGGCAGAGTTCTGTTGAAGGAGTGTTGATGTTATTTTAAAAATTACCACCAAATCTAGAACATTCACCAAAATACCTATTGTTTTCCTGTTGCTTATTAATGTTTTTGTTTAATTTTACAAGATGACTCAGGTTTATTTGGAAACCTGCACATATAAGAAAGAATAAAACAAAAAAACTTAAATGATAAGCATAATGAGAAGTGGAAAATGAGTATTGCCTAATTAGATATTAAACTATAAAGTTATAATGATTTTTAAAAGATCTCACAAGTGCAAGAATAATGAGAATGATCAGTGAAACAAGACAGACATTGTAAGAACAGATACCAGGATACCTCATATACTCGTGCATAAGCCAAGTTTTTCAGCACATTTTTAATGCAGTTTTTGTGGCAAAATTAGGTGCCTTGACTGATATTTGGGTCAGTTTATACTCGAGTAAATACAGTATATAAAATTTCAGTTTATGACAAAGGTGGCATTTTAAATTGGCAAGGAAAGAGTGTATTATCCAATAAACATTTGGATAACTGGCTTCTTATTAGAAAATAAAAATAAAAGCATCCCTACCTTACACTTTACATCAGGATTAAAACTCTAAGAAGTAAAGATTTCAGTGTAAAATCAAGTTAATTCATTGATTAGAAGAAAATATAGATGGGATATTTTATAGTGAGGGGAGAAAATTGAAACTATGAAATAAAAAGGAAAAACACAAAAAGGAGAAACGTCCACATTAAAAAAATAGTCACATACAAAATTACAAGAAAACTGGGAAAAGTTTTGGGAATATATGTAATGCTGAGTTACTACTATATGTAAAGTTCTTATAAAACAATGAAAAGATTAATGCACTTATAGAAAAATGTATAAACCATATGTAATTTGTCTTTAAATAAATGACAGATAAACATCAAGAAATTATTCACTCTTATTATGAACCAATTTTTTAAAATGCTCTACCATTTATCTCAGTGAAATTGATGTGATATATATCCTTTAAAATAACAATACCCAGTGTCACAGAAGACATAAGGAAACAGGTAAGTATGAAATGGTAGTTTCCTGAAGGGTAACTGGCAATCTGTATTCAAAGCCTTTACGGGGTACCCATAGTTTGATCAGCAAGCCCACTCCTATGGGTTTAGTCTAAGAAAATATGTAGATGCTTAGTGTATGTATACCAGGGGGAAACAGAAACTAGTGCAAAGTCAGTGGTTAAATAAACGATGATACAATCATCTCCAACTGAATGGAACCAGGCTTCTTGAAGGAATGGGAGGTCTCAATGCTGGAACTGGACAAGTGCAAGATGAGGTCGACCATCTTGTCGACCAAAATAATACACACAATAAATGATAGACATGTGTCAGTAGGATACATGACCAATTAAAGGAACTCCCACTGCCACCGTTTGGAAGAATTTAAGACATAAAAATAAATAATAGTCTGATGTTAAAAAAAGCTATGAACCCATATAGATAATAAAAAATCAAAGAGTAGATTGAGAATTGTGAGTTCCTCCTTGTTCATTAAAGAACAATGAGAAAATACAAAGAAATAGTCTCTCAGGATCCCACCATGGAGGGAGACCAGATGTTACACTAATAATAAGCATAAAAGGAACGATGGGGGGGGGGAACGATGAGGTTAGAAAACCAGCATCGAGCAACTATTCAGTCAAGAATCATTCATGTGTGGGCAAAAAATACTGACGGGGAACATATGGCTGCGTCGTCGCCTTCTCATAAGGGAGTGACTTAGTACTCACATAGGGAATCGTGACTTTGTAGAAAGTTCCTCTAATAAATACTCCCTTAACCAAGTTACCATCGCCCACAGTGAGACAAACCAACCAGATGAGCTTCTGGTATGGTTCCCTGAGATATTTTGTGCTATTCCCTTCTAAAATGAATACTCTGTGTGCAACCTTGAGAAAACATCAGCTGAAACTAAATTGAGGGGCCCTGTACAAAAGAGCTGGCCTGTCACCTGGTTGGTGGTTTTCGGAGCTCCCGTATGCTCTGGGGGAGAGGGAGGGGGGAGATAAGGCTGTCTGCTCTTTGAAGCCCTGTGGCACAGTTCTCTGCCCCACACTGTGGGCACCATGAGTCAAAATGGGCTCAACAGTGAGTTTTACTTTTAAACAATGTCACAAGCATGAAACATGAAGGCAAGTGGAGGATTATAGAACTAAAAAATATATGGCAACTAACCACAAAATACGATCCTAGATTATGTGACATAATAGAAAAGAGCTGCGAAGGAAATTGCTGGCAATATTTCAATATGAACCAAGATTAGATAATACCACTCTATCACCATTCTATTTCCCGATTTTTATAAATGTAAAGGAAAATACTTGTCTTTTAAGTACACAATGAGATATTTGTAGCTAAAATTCAAAATCAAACTCACTGCCATTGAGTTGATTCCAACTCATTACAAACCTACAGAACAGGGTCGAACTGCCTTGTCCTTGTGAGTTTCGGGGACTTGAAAGCCTTGTCTTTCTCCCTTGGAGCAGTTAGTAGTGTCAAACTACTAGCCTCGGGGTTGGCAGCCTAATGCATAACAACTATGCCACCAGGACTTCTTCCATTTATAGTTAAAAAGGCAAGATATCTGCAAATTACTCTCAAATGGGTCATAAAATAAATTGAGAGGCAATGATAAAGCAAATGATGCAAAAGATTAATAGCAAATCTGAGAGGATCGAAGACAAGGGGTCTCTACCCTTGCAACTTTTCTGGAAGTATAAAATTACAATAAGATACGGTTGGGTTTTTTTAATCGAGGTACTGAAAGGGAACCATGAAATTGATGAAAGTGGTATGTATTGATTAGCATAGAAACATGTCAGTATTGCTAACTGAAAACATAGAACAAATCTTAAGAGCCATCCCCATCCCCACCCACATTCCCCTTTTCTTTTTAAAGTTGCCATTAAGTCAACGACATGGATGTCAAAGTAGAACCGGGCTTCAGAGTCAGTGTAGGGGAAGCAGATTGGCAGACCTTTCTTCTGAGGCACTTGCGGGTAGAATCGCACTTGTAGCTTTTGGTTGGCAGCCAGGTGTTACATAAACTGCTTACATCATTCAGGGGCTCCAAAGCAAAGAAATGCACTGGGCCAGGGGCCAGGGCAGGGGTTGGGGGTGGGGGGCATGCACAACATGTAGTGCTAATGATCCCTGTGTGGTGGGATTGTTAGTGACTTTGTTTCTCTACATTTCTGATCTTCCTACAACAAGCATAAATTGGAGGGAAAATAAAAGAGTTTTCTTTCCAAACAGAGGAAGAGACAGGATGAGGGTTGATCTCTAGGAAGAAATAGAGCAGGCCATCATGCTCTGAGCCCCTCCAAGTCCTATTTACGCATAGGCAAAAGAAGCAATTAGATGAATTTCACCATTACTTCCTTTCTCGGAATTCCATTCTCTATTTTCCTTCTAGATGACTGCTAAACCTTTATCTCTAAAAAAATGTTATACCATCTGCCTTTACAAGAGAGACCCCCAAAGGCAAGCTTGTAATTGTGCCCTGGTGGAATAGGGATTACACGTTAGGCTGCTAACTACCACGTAGTACAAATCCATCTGGTGGTCTATGGGAGAAAAATGAGGCTTTCTGCAACCTGTAAAGATTCACACCCTTGGAAATGCGAAGAGTAGAAATACCCCATAGAGTTCCCAATGCCATCGATCATTGTGGAGGCCGACTGCCACATCTTTAGTTCTAGGAGCATCTGGTGGGTTTAAGGCCCACCTTTGGGTTACAGCAGAGTGCTCTAACCACTGCTCCACCCTGGGTCCCATCATTCCCGTACAGCTGCATTATTATATTTGTGTCAAGCAGCTCTACTAACATCTGCCCTTCTGTTTGTGAACTGAACACACTAGTTCTGAGTACGCCTCACCTCACTCTCTACATTACATCCGGAAATTCAAAGTTACAAGATGACCATGCCTTATCTTCCTGGACCACCCATTTTATTCAGAAATAAAAAGATGTTGCTATTAGATTGAACAAAACCATTACATTATGAAATCAAATTGAAGCCTATCAAAAAAGTGGGAAATTTAAAATGATACTCATAAGCTTAAGTCAAGCCTCATCCTTTGGACTCTGGGAGTAATATTTATTATTTTAATGTAACGTTAAGGATTCTCTGATGGAAAAGCTTAACATGCAGAGATTTTAAAAATCCATCTTTTTAGTGCTCCCTCTATGAACCATTCATTCTTCTATGTCCCATGAAAGGAGTTCTCGCCTTCTGGAGCATCTAATCTGCAAGAAGCCCTTTCTACATCTCACCTGGATCTGTATAGCCTATTCAGTGCAATTAACAACCCATGGTTTTCTTCTAAACATAAGCCTTTGAGACATGCATGGCCCCAAATACAGAAGTTCAAAGGTATAAAATGGTTATGGGCTATAATTTAAGAGCCAATTGCTTAGCTCATCTCTATACAAAATGACCCTGGGAGGTAGTCCAATTATACTTTACAGTCACTATCAAAGATCTGCCTTTTCAAGATCAATGCAGATCTGTCTAAAGCTCTGAATTGTATACAAATGTAGCTCTGAGATACACTAAGGAAAAATCACTGGTAAATTAGTCTAAGTTTAGACTATCTGAGACTTAAGAACATTTTCACTTATATCCTTAAGAGTGGTGGGGGAAAGTCCAATACTGTAAGCCAGCTTTAAAATATGCACAAAAACAGGTTTTCCTTTTGTTGCTGTCATTAGCTGCTGTCAACTTGTCTCTGATTCATAGTCACCCTGTGAGCAACAGAAGGGAACATTCCCGATCCTTTGCCATCCTCGCAGACATTGCTATGTTTCTGCCCATTGTTTCCCTTTCAGCCATTCAAACTGTTTGTAGGGGAAAGTTTCAGCTATTTAAATTACTCTAAAATGATAGGAGATTGAGTCTTAAGAACAAACAGTTTTGGAAGTAAACAGTGGTACCTGGTGAAACAAATTTTCTCCTAGTGTAAAGTGTGTTTGCTTGATATGCTACGTTAACATTTTACCATGTACCCCACCTTTATTTAACACATCCCCTAACTGGAATAAAGCTCCAACCCTCGTTTCTCCACAGGCAGTACACTGGCATCCATTGATAGGAGGAATAATCATTGGAATGGACCATGCCTATTTAACAACAGATAGAGCAATGTTTAATGATCACTGCAGAGAGCCATTCTCCAATATAAGTCCATTTCCCCTCCCTACTCCAAAGGACCAAAGTCACATTATTTGAAAGTGACAGGACTGCAGGGATCATACAAATCTTGCCTTATGGAAATTAGGCACTGAAGAAAGGTGTATCAATTTGCTGACTTGATAAATAGGAGATTTTTGATAGTGGCAAAAAAAAAAAAAGCAGCCTCATCTAATTATCTACGAAGTGCATCACAGAAGGCTGTGGATTACATTGTGTCCGCACCACCATTGCCACCAAACATGGATCAGACTCCTGACTCCTTTTCCTCTGGAAAGCAGCCCTAGTGGCACAGTAAAACCCTGGGCTACTAACTAAAAGATGAGCAGTTCAAACCCACCCGCTGTTCCCCTGGGGAAAGACGCAGCAGTTTGGTTTAGTAACGATCGCAGCCATGGAAACCCGTGGTCAGTTCTACTCGGCCCCACTCAATCACTAAGTGTGGGAATTGACTCAATGGCAAAGAGTTCGTATTATAGGCCTCAAGCAATCCTGTTTGCAACTAGAAGTTCACTGTTCTGTTCATTAGATCACACCCAAGTCGGATGGGCTCTTCAGCTAATCAGGACTGATTTACAAAAAAGGCAGACAGAGACACATATGCAGGAGCAGATAGACAACAAAAGAAGCCCTAGCATCTTCAGCAGGGACCAGAAACTAGGAGAGGCACTCACAGAAAGGAGCAGCATGGCCGAGACCCCAAAGCCAGACAGTTCGTCTCCAGAAGTGTGAGAATATACACCTCTGTTCTTTTGAGTCACACTAGGTCACTAAAACAATCTAAGTTGGCGTAGCTAAACAGCAACAAGATTGGAAGACTTGAATTCCTGAACAGTCTATAAAATAAATCAGGGGAAAAATCAATTTTATATTGCATAGTACATAGAGAAGGCTCTCCGGCATTCTTTGATGATTTTAATGGTGATGATGGTTTAAATTAGTATTTCCCAAAAGATGCTCTTTCAATCACCTTCAATAAAGGGGCAGCGCTGCTCCATTCAATTCACTCAGCAAAAACTCATGAAGTGTCCTAGGCACTGAAGATACAGCAGTGAGCAAACGAGATCAAAATTCTTACTTTGCAGTTTAGGAAGAAGAAAGTTAGACAATAGGCTTAATAGACTAACAGACAACAGTGAAGTATATGTTAGTAGAACATTCTCAGATGCAAAGGAAAACAGGAAAACTGAAAGAAAGCAAAACAAAGAAACAAACAAAAGCTCACTGCCGATGGCTCAATTCTGACTCATAATGACCCTGTAGGACAGAGCAGAACTTCCCCTGTGGGTTTCTGAGCAGGTAACTGATCCTGGAGTGGAAAACCTCATCTTTCTCCTGCTGAACAGCTGGAGATTTCAACCTGAAGGTCAGAAGCCCAGTGCTTCACCCCCACAGCCACAAGGGCTCCATAAAGTAGGAAAAGCCCCAAACTCACTCCCATTGTGTCCCAAGCGACCCTAAAGAGCCCGGTAGAACTGCCCCAGTGGGTATGGAAGACTGTAGCTCTTTACGGAAGTCAAAAGCAGAATGGAGAGTATGAAATGTTGAAGTCGCATTAAAAAGTAAATAGAGTGCTCAGGGAAAGATTCCCTGGGAAGGTGACTGTTGAGCAAAGATTTAAAGGAAATGAAAGTGAATGTCAAATCGCAGGGCAGAGTTTTCCAGGCAGTGGTGAAAATATGCACAAAGACCGGAAGACAGGTGTTTCAAATAGAAGCCAAGAGGCTGGTGTGTCTCAGCCTGAGAAAGGAGGGAGAAATAAAGGAAGGGAGGGGAGGCCACAGGTCCATGCAGGATTCAGTAAGGATTGCCTTTTACATTGCGACAGCTAGGAAGCCATCAGGGTTTTGAGCGGAAGGTTGGTGACATGACCTCACTTCGGATTTAACAGGCTCCCTCTAGCTGTTCTGCAGAGACAGCTGGCAAACAAACAAGGGGCAGAAGCAGGAAGAGAGCTCCTTGTTTTCAAATGCAGACCCCCCTCTGTCTCCTGGAGAGCACCTGACTCTGGAATTTGTGCTCTTCACAGGCTCCCTAGGTGATTCTTAAGCACAGTCGATTTTGAAAGCTGCTACTTTATCTAAGCAATTGAGACCAAAGGGGAAAAAATCATAATAATTCCATGGTGTGATTATGTGATAATCACCAATTCACCAATTCATTTTGTCTGTGGGGAAACTGGGTGTCAGCCATTTGGACTAAATTCACGGTAGTTAACCACCTGTCAATTCAGCCAGGCATTTTCCAAACACTGCTTCCAAAGGAGAACTCCAGAGGGCCCTTGGCTCCTTGCTCTGTAATAAAGGAAACCCTCTGGCAGAGGTCTCCACGCCCAGAGAAGGCAACTGGAGCTAATGCAGACATAGAACGGCCGCCTTTTAATACGAGCTCAGCGCACCAACTCCACAGACATGAGTTTAGAGCATAATGGCAGGAAGTTGTTTGATTTTCTTTTTCAATGAGAAGCAAGTACGCACCTGAGTATTAATATAATTTTATGTCTCTCAAACAAGAACTCACGACTTGGCTCTTTTGGTACACCAATAGAAATGTGCTGTTGCAATTGTGTGCCGACTAGTCAATTCCGCCCATCTTTCTGTTAATTTCCAGTTGCTTAACTCATGAGCCACCAGGGCTCCTTAAAAGAAATTTACGTTCACCAACATCTTAACACATCTTTCTGATGGAGCTTGAGATGATAACAATTCGTACTGGCCCAGCACATTGTGCTGAGGTAATGATGAGAATCAGTCCACAAGCCCCACTTAAATTTGTTTTTCGCATGTGCAGATACACATTCTATATTTTAACTTGTTATCTAGCTGGGAATAAACACTGTCTTCTCCCTCCCCCCCGTTTCTTTTATGTGCTTCTGAATTATTATCCATGCCTCCACTGAATTTAGCATACGGCAGGCACACAGGTAAATGCTTTACCGACCAGTGGGCAGAGCCACACTGAGAATGCATGGTGAGATGTTTTTGTCCCTCTGTTTTATTTCTCTGGCTTCATCCAAAAACAAACTCTAAACATTCTAGGAGGATAGAACCTTTATAACTGAAAGGAACATAAATGAAAAAGTAAATTTAAGGAACCAATGTTATATTTTTCCTGAGAACATTTACTTCAGGGAGCTGTTGTTTCTTGGGTATAAGTCCTCTAAGGATTTCATCATTATAGGCTTGATTTGCTGTAAACTCTCACCAAAATACATAATAAATTGAATTTTAAAAGCATTCATTATTAACCGTATGATCTGTTACCAAAGTACAGATTATTCCTTTGGATAGAGTACAGGTAATTGGTTACACATAATGGATACTGATTACCTTCTTGAATGGAAGAAGCTTCTAGGTGCTGAAGTTTAAGGCCACTGTCTAATCTTTGAGGCTTTGTGTACAGAAATAAATAGCAAAGGACGCAGACGCTGATGACAAAGGCAAGTAGAACAAGAGCCGCAATCCCAAGTCCAATGAGAGCACCGATGCTGAGGGAAAGAAGATGAAACATTCAGATGAGACTCTCATAAGTAGGTTTACAAATAAACCAAAGAGAAATGGGGAGTAATAATTCTTGTTCCCAATCACTCATAACCGAATCACACTTTAATAGAGAGGATATATAGTTGAAATCTATAGCTCATCTTTTCCTACCATCAGATTTGTATATTTTCATAGCAGACTCTTTTAAATTTATAGATCAATATGAGTATGAAAGTCCATGTAAATTCATATTGCAAGAGGGGGAAAAAAAGAGGACCTGATGCAAAGGGCTTAAGTGGAGAGCAAATGCTTTGAAAATGATTAGGGCAAAGAATGTACGGATGTGCTTTATACAATTGATGTATGTATATGTATGGATTGTGATAAGAGTTGTATGTGCCCCTAATAAAATGTTTTTTTAAAAAGTTCACATGATTCTTATGAAACTATTCAGAAATATCAATTCAAATCAACATGTACTAGTAACATATGAATAGAAAACATGTTTGCTTCTGTAAGTGTAGTAAGGCAATTATTAATAAGCAATGTAGAACTGGAGATAAATATGAGATGCCATTTACTGATACACAAAACCACAATGATCACAAAAGAATGAAGTTTCAATTTAAAGAAAAGTAGTCTTATGTAATTTATATAAAGTTTATATGCAGTCTGAATTTCCATTTTCTACATGGGCATTATTTCAGTGACTTACAACATTTCAAAAAAGGAAGTCTTGTAATGTTCTCTAAAAATAAAATGCATGCTTGATATTTATCTGATATTATCATACTATAATAATTCCCTCTGATGGAATCATTTATAAAGCTAACCAATTGAGAAATGATACAGTTTTTATGAACCTGTGAACTTAATATCTTCAAATGGGAAAAAAGCTTGGAAAAAAGAATTATCTTGAAAGATCAATTTTCAAATATTCTACTTTTTTGAACAATATGTGTTCATGTGTGCAAATGTATATAAAATGAGAAGTTAAGCCTCTTAAGAATACTCTTGTTGACTTTCCCATGGTAGTTTTCACTATTCTTTACAATTAATAGCATGATTAGTTTGTAATAAATGAATGGAAACAATAACTGACTGATGATATAAGTTGGCACATACCTCGCTGTCTTTAGATTTGTCATTCTTCATTTGTCATTCATTATTTTCTTCCTGACTTGCCTTTACGCTTCTGGTATTTCCCAAAGATTAGGGCCTGAATTTGTACCATAAGGAAGGGAAGGGAGAATTTGACTAGTGATATGAAGGCCATCATTTTTAGGGGGAAACTATCAAAAGTGGTAGACTAAACTCACTCTGTTTATTCTTGCTTTTAGGAGTAGAAGCACCCCTACAATTTAGAGATTGCCTCCTAGCCACCCCATGACATCAGACCTGCAGAGATTCCTGTCGTCAGTTGATGAATGTCAGTCCAATTCTACTCGCCTGGCACAAAGTGAAGCCTGGGTCATTTTACACCTGGAGTCAATATGTGGGGTCTGCTTACATTTGGCATACTGTTTTCTAAGGAAGAGAATCACTGTGTCTGACAATCTCTTCTGTCCTGCTTGTTTGTATGTAATCTGCTCTCGGTTTTGTAGTCTGTACATATCAGGAAGGCTAAGTATCACTGTACCATACAGATACGTGGGAGTGCCATCCACTTCATGGGAACTTTGCTTTATGGATGCAGAACTCTAGGTATAAACTCTAAGTTAACACGGCACTCTAGGCGTCTCTTAAAATATGCACATTTCAGAACATGTGGATGGAATGCTTGCATACCTGTGCAGCAAGTGTGATTTTCAGCGGCCCTGTCGAAGGCGGTCAAAGGAAGCCCTAACAGAAATGGATAAGATGAGGAAAAATGGGAGTGAACTAGTCATGGTGGGTGAGGGGGAAGATAATTATTTTTTTCCTGAAAGTACCATACGACCACGATTTTCCAAGTCCTCAGAACCAAGGAGCCTGACGCTGACGTCCCATTAATACAGTGATTCCACTAATTAACAACTTTCCTTTTCTTGTGGTAATCACAGCTCTGCCTTTCTCCTGGAATATTTTCCTCACTTGGACTATTTTAAACGCGGGGTGGAAAGCCACAAACTTGTGTGAAATGAGGTTCTAATATATTTATCACCCCACTGTGTACTCAGAGCTCCACAACTCACAAGCACGTCAGGCCCCCCACTGCTGACACCTCTGTTGGAAATGATTTTCCTATTTCCCAGGAAAGATAAGTGGTAATGGTGCTGCGCTGTCCCATTTTGTTGGTGCTGAATGAAGACTCCAGCATGCTGTTCACTCCGTTAGCCCTTCGTAAGTCTCAAGAAGGTGGTTGTAGGACACTTCTTGATGTGAATAAATTGTATTATATGTGAATTACATGCAAATGAATGTGCTGAAAGATAAATAAATTTTAAGATCAAAGAAAATCTTCGGAAGTTCTCATACCCTGCAATTCTAGTGACTTTGGAGCTATTTGGAAATCTGAGAATACCAGGCATAATTTCCAATTGCGTTTGGTTTAGGAATGACAGTGTCCCTTGGTGGTCCCACCACTATTAACATCTCCAAAGACTCAAATTGCTATGCTACTTTCCCAAAGGCCAGATACTGTGCCAGTGCCTTACAGATCTCTTCCCCAAATGATCAGTAACCCTAAGGATCATGTTTTCTTCCCCACGCTTTGCCCCACTCCAGCACAATACAGCTTTGCAGATTGAGGTTACAAATAGGTGGTCACTCCTGCGATTTCTATGATGCTTACAATATATTTAAAAATTTTTTTCATTGCTTCAAGGCATGCTATTTGAAAGTCATTTGCTGTAGACTTCGCATGTCTGCCAAACTGTGGACCATGCTAAGAGCTTCGGAGAAACCGTGTTTTTCTCTTGCTGGCAGAGGCCCTCAGCAGGGTCCAGCCATGATCTAGTTTTAAGAGACAGTGGATGACAGATGTGAGGGCTCTCTCCTACAATCTTGGAGCCTCATTCATTCAGGAGGCAAAATGAAAAAAAAAATTCAAGGTCAAAATTTACAATCATATTGGGTGGAGGCGGGGGCGGGGAGTAAAAGCACTTTGTGATAAAAATGTTTGCATAAATATTAATTGAAAGAAATCAATTTCCTCCATAGGAAAAAGAGATCGGAAAAACTACACTTTAGAAATTCATAACTTTTCCGCAATGGCCAAATGGCTCAGGCGTTAGGAAGGTACTCATGTAAATACAATACCACTCTGTGGGTGTTTCTCAAATTAGGCCTGAGGTTCTGGGTCAATGTCAGGAAATTTGTAATAAGTACATTATAAAGTTCAGGCGTCAGTGCACACAAGCCTGAGCTTTATAATTCACAGACACATAGAGACGGACAGACACGCACACCTTGCTGATGTTTCAAAGAGCACAGCGAATCCCTCCAGCACCCACAAAGATACTGAAGACCCTCTGTCCCTGGGGTCATGCCTTCAAATGAGCCCCAGGAAGCCGCTTTCTAGTCAAACGCACCCCACATCAAAACAAGCCCCCAAAGCAAACTGAGTGATCTACTCCGCAACTTCTCTCTCATGCCCATCTCAAAAGAAGGGGCCGGGGCGTGGGGTGGCGGTTGGGGCGTCCCTGCTCGCCGGCCGCGCCCCGGGCCCGGCTCTCCCTCCGGGTGTCCCCGGCCCTGCCCACCTGAGGCTCCACATGTAGCCGTGCTTGTAGGGGAAGTAGCTGCCGGGCTCGCTGCAGCAGTACTTGAGGTCGGCGAAGCCACAGCAGAAGAGCAGCGCCGCCCCGTCCCCGCGCCGCGGGCACTGGAAGGACTCCACGAAGCTGCGGTTGAGGCTGTAGTAGCCCGAGCAGACCCGGCTGGCCGCGCTCATCCTGCGGGCTGCGGGCCGGGCGCTGCCCTGGGGCACACACGCGCGCGCACACGCCCACAAACACGCCCGGGACCCGCGGCTCCGGATCGGGGCTGGGCTGCGGGGCGTTCAGCCTTCGCGCGTCCCAGCCGCTCGCTCTCCTCCCCCTCGCGACGGGGTGTCCGTCTGTCTATCTGTCTGTCTGTCTGTCTGGTTGCTCGCTTTCCTCTCCTGACTCCCTCTGGCGACTGAGTGCTCCGTTCCTCGCGTCTCTTCGCGGGCTCCTGGCGGCTGACTTCTGGTCTCCTCCCTCCGCTCCCCGCGGACTCGCTTGGCATCACCATCGCGGGGGGGGGGGGGGGAGGGGGACGGGAACCGGGGGGGGGGGAGGGCGCTTGGCCGCTCCCACTTTCTGCCAGAGAGAGATTAAACCCGACAAGCAAAGCGGAGCTTTAGGAGGCGGTCCCAGTCGGGACGGATGGGGCCCAAGTCAGTCAGGGCAAAGAGAGCAGGGACAGGGGCGCGGGGATAAGCCTGTGGAATGACAGTATGGAAAACTCACTGGGGGGGGGGGGGCACTGCCACCCTCGACGGTCGCTAGGAGTCGGCAGCGCCTCAGTGGCAATGAGTTTGGTTTGATTTTGTTTGGAGACCCTGTAGGACCACACAGAACAGCCCCCACACGGGATTTCCAAGGGATGGAACCTTCTGGAAGCAGATGGCCACATCTTCCATTTGTAAAACCAAGGATCAAAACCCCCACAAAAGTTGATCCGACAGGTGTTTAAAAGTGTAGTGTAATTGCATTCAACCTGCACTTAGTTAACACCTACAGTCAACGGATTGTAGACGAAGGACCCCCAACAATTGAATAGGAAAGAGGCGATCTTTTCAACGAATGGCGCTGGCAAAATTGTATCTCTGTCTGCAGAAGAATTGTAACAGGACCCACACGTCACCATGAAAACAAACTCAAGATAGCGCAAAGACCTAAACGTGAATCCCAGAACTGTAAAAATTATTGATGGGGGAGACAAACACAAGGACTCTTTTGAAGGGCCTACACGTACCAGCCAATATAATGAAAACCACGCGGGAGTCAAAGTAGACGACCCAACAAACTCCAACTCACCACCATCGAGTTGGTGCCAACTCACAGCGGCCCCTGAGGTAGGGTAGAACTCCCCTGGGAGTTTAAGGGAGTAAAAAGCCCTTCTTCCTTCCTCAGAGTTTCTGGTTGTGGCTGACCCTGTGATTGGCAGCCCAACGTGTACCCACTACACTGCTGGTTGACTGCCATCGAATTGGTTCTGACTTACCGCTACCGTGTGCACGACAGAACGAAGCACTACACTGTCCTGTGCCATCCTCAGACTTGTTCCTGTGCCTGAGCCGACTGTGGCAATATCTCACTGAGGGTCTTCCTCCTTTTTGCTCCCTCTCCACTTTACCCAGCATGATGTACTCCTGACAACATGTCCAACGTATGTCAGTCAAAGTCTTGCCATCTTTGCCGCTAAGAAGCACTCTCGCCTTACTTCCAACGCTGATTGGTTTGTCCTTGTAGCAGTCCATGGTACTTTCCGTATTCTTTCTCCAGCATCGTAACCCCAATGCATCAGTTCTTCGACAGTCTTCCTTCTTCGGTGTTCAACTTTCACATGCGTATGGGGCAATGGGAAAACTATGACTTGGGTCAGGCGCACCGAAATCCTCAAAATAACATCCTTGCTCTTCAATATTCTAAAGAGGTCTAGTGCAGCTCAGATTAGGGACTAGGGATGTGAATAGTTTTGCCCTCAAGAGTGCATTGAGAAGTGGACTACTGCAGATCTCTCTCTTTGTCTCACTGCCTTCGCGACAAAGCTGATTCAGGGCAGTACTATAGCTCTTGTTCGCGACAAAGCTGATTCAGGGCAGTACTATAGCATATAGAGTTTGGTTAAATATATAACATATTATCAATAGTTTTCCCTTTTGACTTAGTTTTAGTTTATTCTAATTTCTCTTATCTTTTGCTCTCTCTTGGTTCAAGGTTTTTCTGTTTCGTTTTTTGTCATTGTTGGTGTGCTAGTCTGGGTAGACTAGAGAAACAAATCCAGAGTCACTCATTTATGTGTAAGAGAGAGCTTTATATCAAAGAGTAATTAATTGTATATTAAGAAATGATCCCAGCCCAATCCAGGTGAAGTCCACAAGTCTGATATTAGCCTCCAAGTGTGATACTAGTTCATAAATTCCTCTTCTAACTCACACAGCACACGCAGTGATACAAAATGCAGGAAGATCGCAGGCCGGTGGGTGGAAAGTGCTGGGGACCCAATGCTGGCGGATGCATCTCAGCTCTGGAATGAATGAATCTCTATGTGGCTCTTCCAGCTCTCCAAGTGTGGTTCTTCAAAAGGAAGGGGAAGCAGAGGGAGAGTCTCTCCTAGGTCTCAGCAAGTCTCCATGTGACTTGTCAACAGGAAGACCAAGGCAGAGAGAGAGGGGAAGTTCCCAGAATCCTCATGAGAAGGCCATGCCCACAAGGAGGCAACATCAGGCTGTGACTTGATTGACAGGCTAGGTTCCACCCCTTCACTCTTTTTCATTTATTTATTTTTATAAATCATTTTATTGGGGGCTCTTACAACAATCCATGCATCAATTATCAAGCACATTTGTACATATGTTGCCATCATAGTTTTCAAAACATGTTCTTTCTACTTGAGCCCTTGGTATCAGCTTCTCATTCCCCCCCCTCCCTCCCCTCCCCTCCCACTCTCATGGGCCCTTGATAAATTATAAATTACTTTTTTATCTTACACTGTCCACTGTCTTCCTTCACCCACGTTTCTGTTGTTCATCCCCCTTGTGGGGGGATTTTATGTTGAAAATTGTGATCAGTTCCCCCTCTCTTCCCCTTTCCCTACCACCTTTCCTCCTACCCTCATGATATGGCTACTCCCATTACTGTTCCTGAGGGGTTTATCTGTCCTGGGTTCTGTTTGTTGAAAGCTCTTATCTATATCAGTGTACATGCTCTGGTCTATCCAGATTTGTAAGGTAGAACTCGGTCGTGCTAGCGGGGGGGGGGGGGGGGGGGAGGAAAGCATTAAAGAACTGATGAGTGTTATGTGTTTCATCGGTGCTCATCCCTTTCTTGTGACCCTGATGTGAGGAGATGTATAATTGTCCTCAGATGGGCTTTGGGTGTCCACTCCGATCCCCCTCACTTGCATCAATATGATTATTTTGGGTCTTTTGATACCTGTTCTATGATCCCGGCAACACCTTATGAACACACAGTCTGGTGTGCTTCTTCCATGTGAGCTTTGTGGCTTCCCTGCTAGACGGCCGCTTGTTTAACTTGAAACCTTTAAGACCCCAGACACTGTATTTTCTAATAGCCAGGCACTATCAGCTTTCTTCACCACATTTGCTTACACACTCATTCTCCTGGGTTTGTTGGCTCCCCACTCCCTTTCCCCCACCTCCTCTTCTCCCATGTCCCCCAGGAACTGTCAGTTCTGTTATTTTATCCCTGGGATTATAAACTATCCTGCCAATTTTATATAGATAGACTTGAAAAAAAGCCTATAATTATTGTATCCTATCTCTTTTAATTTTATTTTAACAGTTTTATTGACATATAATTCATGTACCATACAATGCAATAATTTGAATATGTTAAAAGGAGTTATGTAATCATAATAATCAATGTTAGAACACTTTATTCATTCTTGTACCCATTATTCTTAGGTACTCATTACCCTCAAATTTCTCCTTCCATAATCTTAAGGAAACATTAATCTCTCACACCAACTGCTGTCTCCCTTCCCCCATGTTTTCTGTTGTTCTTCCCCTGTAGAGGGGTGTATGGTTATGTGTTGATCACTGTGATCAGTTCCCCCTTTCTCCCTTCCTATGAAAATAATAACAATGTACAATCTATCAGGTGGTTATGAGGGTGGGTGGGGGAAGCTGATACCAAGGGCTCAATAGAAAGTAGATGTCTAGAAGAGAATGAGGGCAACATATACACAAACATGCCTGATTCCATTGACGTATGGATTGTGATAAGAGTTGTACGAGCCCCCAATAAAATGATTTTAAAAATATTTACACAGGAAAAAAGAGAAATAGTAATCCAATTATTGTCTCTATGGGTTACCTATCTTGGATATCATATAAAGAAAAATATATCAAAAAACTCTACTGAGGTAGTTACATATCTCATGTCAACCTGAGGGTATTAAGAGTGACGATGTAGCCTGGGAGAGTGGCAGGTTATCCCAGACCACACTGGAGCAAACTAAGAGGGAAAGAAAAAGAGAGAGAGAGTGGACTGCATCCTGGCTCACTAAGCCTGGAGGACAACATTCATGCTCTGAGCAGCCAATTCAGAGAGGACCGTAGCGCCAGCCCCACTCTGGCCCCTCACTGACCCACAGTGCTATGGGGACTGCATTGGAGACACAGTGCAGGAATTGTGCCCAGCCTGACCCCCTCCCCCCACACACCAAAGTGAAACATGAAGGGAACACAGAAGAGCAAGCAGCAACGGAAGCAACGCAATGAAGTCCTAGAGAAATTCCCAAAACAGACTCTGACTCAGGGTGCAGGGCTTGGCACCTCATCAGAATTGATCAGAAACATTCATGAGTCAGCAGACAGATGGCAGTGGTGTGTTTATGCTACCGTCATCGTCATATTAATTGTCCTTTAGCTGAACGTTAATAGAGCAAATGTGTTCCCATTCAACAATCTCTACACATTTTGTTTTGCCACATTAGTTGCAATTCTCTCAATGTAACAGAATCCCCCTCCACCCCCACCCCCCTTTCTTCTTTGGATTCCTCATTTCCATTTGTGCCTCTTTCACGCCCCTTCCTGACTACTGAGCTTTGATTTGGGGCACATCCTGTCTTTTTGGTCTCCTGTGACTGATGTTTTCTGCCCCTGTGGAGAGTTACAGGGTTGGAAACCTGCAGGAGAGAGTCTCTGTACCCTGTCCTAGAGGGTCGCTATGAGTCAGAATTGACTCGGTGGCAGTGAGTTTGGTTTGCTTTGGTGGCTAATGATTCTGTGAAATACAGTCCTCTCTGGTGTTAATGTTCACTTTGTAAGCCTATCTATTGTATTGCAGCCTGGAGATTCTTGAGTATGTTTAAGGGTCACAGTATTGAGGGTTCCACCGGTCTTTATCAGACCAGTAAGTCTGGCTTTTTTTTTTTTTTAATGATTTTGAATTTTGCTCTACATTTTTCTTCCATTCTGTCCAGGATCTTCGGTGGATCCCAGTCAGAGAAAACAACACTGGGTTTGGTTTATAGTAATGCATGATCTTTGCAATGAGTCAAACAATATTTAGGTATGTAGAGAAGAAAATACATAGTAGGTAAATACATAATGGGTAAAAGGGAGACTATAGCATTCATAGGATTTCTGAGTTAGATAAACTACAGTTCTTTCCCTTCCTTTTTCTGCTTTCTCTTAGCCCTGGGGGATTGATTGGATACCAGGTGTGGTGAATTTTACCTTGCTTAGTGCTGGATATTTTTGTGTTTCAAGTGAGCTTTGTTCTGGGATGCAGTTACTTAGGAACAGCCTGATTCTTTCAGACTTGCTTTTAAGTTTTGTTACACGTGACCAGATAAATCTTTAGGGCTAAATTTCCCCCACTACCAAGGGATACCCTTATGGATATTATACTTCATATACCCTGTGAATTATCAGGCTTCCTGCTCAGACAAATAAGAATGCTAATTACTCCAGCCATGTGATCTCTAAGGATTGTTCCCTTTGCTCCTGTTAAATAAATATGTTACTGATCGGCATCACATGTGTTCACGCTCTCACCTGTCCTGCTAACTCTAACCACCTTGATTTCCCTGTACTCCCTGCTGTGTCTCTTTAACTCACAGAGACAACTGGGTTTCCCCTGGGTACCCCGTCCTGTCCTGTGCCCTGGGAAATATCTAGATAGTAAGATGGGCCAAGCATACAAATCATCTCATTTGACTCCCCTCTCTCAAGAAGTCTTAAGCTATCTAATATATCTATCCAAAGTCCAGTATTTCTTGACTTTACTTCTTTGCTTAGTTGTTTCAGGTCGAAGGGTAAATCCAGTCCTATTTGCTTTGTGTTGGCCAGAGTATTCTATGGGATTTAACCAAGGCTAATTAGATCCTTTCTCCTGGATGTGAGATTCCACTAAGCTAGTAGTACACAGGAGAGATAAACAGGAAGCAAACACAGAAAAGAGTAGAAAACAATATACTTAAAATATTGCAGACTTTTAAAGAGCAAAGCTAAGAAAATCAGAGGTTCTAAAAATTGACAAGATAATAATTTCTATCTTCATTGCTGCAACTAGTCTTTTTTTCTGCAACTAGTCTTTAGCAGTAAGTTCTTAATCCATAATGCATATATTGAGGTTATTATTTAATGTATGAAGTCCCGAGGTTTTATCCTTTAAGATATATAATCTTATTATTTTAGCATCCTGATGCTGTTTATCTTTTTTTCATCCTCTGTTCTTTTAATTAATATTTTTGAGGATTTTAATAATTTCCCCATTAATGATGTGTGGTACTATTTGTTGGAAGAGATATATATATA
The DNA here is from genome assembly GCF_050624435.1 of Tenrec ecaudatus. Taxonomy (NCBI): domain Eukaryota; kingdom Metazoa; phylum Chordata; class Mammalia; order Afrosoricida; family Tenrecidae; genus Tenrec; species Tenrec ecaudatus. The sequence continues at coordinate 61,457,317 of NC_134531.1, read as the reverse complement.
TTTTTAAGTTAAGATATTTTTTAACGGACTTCATGCACTTAACAGTATCTATTTCTTTTTTTAATATAAGCAGAACATTTATTTTTTTAACATTTTATTAGGGACTCATACAACTCTTATCACAATCTGTCACGCGCGACCCTCCCACGGCGGAAGATAAGAGGATGAACGCGACACACGACGAGACAAATTGACCAGGATCCTTCTGATAGCGTGATAAGCGGAGTTTATTGAGAGCTGCCTCTAGATCCGAGGTCTGCTATGGAAGACCCCGGGCAGGCTAAAAACCCTGGCTTATATATGCTTCGGGGTGACGGGGCTCTCTCAGATAGGCACAAAGCTCTCCTTCGTCAAAGTCCAGACTGAGCGCATGCGTGGCATAACTTGTTATCACTAACCCTGAAGATAAGGGCGCGGTCCAGCGCCATCTTGTAATGGTGTCCACATCTCCTCCCTTTTTATATAATAAGATTTTGGAATCCCGCCTGTCTTAGGTGACCTAGCATGCCACATGGTCCTTACCCGTCATCGGAACTCCTGCCCTCTAGCGGCAGGCTCCTGTCTTAGGTTGGTACCATGTCCCACTGGTCTTTCCCGTCTTTGGCTGCGGACTCAGCTTGCGCATGGTCTAGCGCTTGAGGAGGGAAAGCCAAATCTCTGGCTGCTCGCCCTTTTCAAGAGCCATGAGGGCTTGTAATATCACACGCTTTTCGCTAGCCTGATTGCGCTTGAGCTTGCAAATCATCCAGAGAAGAATTATGCCACCGAAGCAGATTAAGCCCCAAAATAAAAATGTTCCCACCCACTCCTTGAAATAGGAAAAAGCAGAGGACAACCAAGAGGTGTAATCTCCAAGCGTGATAGGCTTAGTACGTGTGCCATTCAATTTCAAAATCTTCAACAACATCTGGTCCTGTATCGCTTCCAGCTCTTCACTCCATTGGCCTGTCAAAAAATCTGAAATGTTTTTAATAATGCTGCTTGATTCATTATATACAATAGGGGTGACACAAACCGCAGGTGTTGATAATACACAGCTCAGTTGTACCAAGCTGGTAAGTTGCTCAATTTCTTGTTGCAATAAATCCGTTTTTTGATTCAACAGAATTATTCCCGCCGCTGAATGAGCTTGGGCATTGCGGGCTTCCATTAGTGCATCCGCGGTTTTTTCCACAACTTCATTTATAACTTTAGCTGTCTGCACTTGATTGGCCATAGCGATACCCGCAGTTACGGCCGCTGTTGCTGATATCGCTATTGCTGTAACAATTGCAGCTGTTATGCCAAAATCTCTTTTATGTCTCAATAGAGTAGTAATGGGGAATTGATTCGGATCCGCTTCCACAGGTATAGGAACTAAGGTGGGAATGCGAATGACCATAGCATTATGCGTTCGGTTTCCAGACCAACACTCTCTAATTTTACATCTACATTTACTACTATTGCAACTAACAACATCATTTATAATACATGTATCATTAAAAACTAAAAATAAAAAAGGACTTTTTACGCAAACTGGATTATAATCATAAATATAATTATGGCTATAACTCAAGCCTTCACTAACGTTTGCCATATTTCCCACAATAACTACATTAGCTCTTTTGAGACGTATGACGCTTCCCAACAAGCCAGCAAAAGGGGACATAATAGTGGCAGCATTCAATCTGTAATTTAGAATCCACTGATGCCACGGCCATGTATTCTTGCTCACATTCTGGGTGCTGTTATATAATTTTGGGGAAAAATTGAGGTTTAGTTTAGATAAATACAATTTATCCTGTACCCCTGGGTCACAGTTTTCAAACTCTGGTGGAAATCTTTCTCTGGGACGACAGGGAGGGAATACCCTCACTCTTTCCAGAGTACCATTGCATCGAGTTCTTTCCTCATGTTCTTCGCCCGTCTCTACTGGTGCTAGCAATTCTTCTTGCCAGACATATGTCTCGACACGCGTCACCGGCGGAGTTGCTGGTGTCGACCATTCGCCTAGTTGCGGGGCTGGGGGCGAGCCACTAAAAATCATCTCGCCTTCTTGATCAACCTCTACCTTGACAGTCGACCCTGGGGTAACTTCAGGATCAAGCCATGTTGTAACATTTATCTTTCTCAAATTTATGCACTGATTACTGGAAGAATTTTTTACGATATGGAAACATAAGCTATTAACTAAAGTAAAATTTGTGACATTATAAAATTTTGATACTTTACTCACAGCAGGACTACAAGGGACTCCCAATCTATCACATTTTTGAGCAAAAAATACTGGGAGAACTGGGGCTTGTCTATTTACTGGATGGGGTATAGGCCAGGTTCTCACCACTCCCCACAATTTTCCCTGCTGCTTCTAGCATTCTAGCCACAAAATCTGAAAATGGCTCCGTAGGGCCTTGTATTATTTTTGTAAGGTTCCCTCTTACTTCTCCCCTATTGGGCAGCGCTTTCCAGGCCTTTCCGGCGGCTAAATTAATTTGTTGGTATACATCTATAGGGTAACCTGTCTGATTGTTTACCCATTGACCATTTCCTGTTAGCATCTCATATGTCCAAGCCTGCTGAGGCATGCCCCTGGCTGCATTTTGTCTTGCTTGGGTCATGCTGTTTTCCATCCACATAGACTTCCACTCTAGGTACTGTCCTGTGGTTAGGACCGCCTTGGTGACTGAACACCAGTCAGTAGGAGTCATACAATGCGCACAGACACGATCTATTAAAGATTGTGTGTAATTAGCATTGACTCCGTAAGATCTTACTGCCTCGGCCAATTCCTTGACAATTTTATAATCTAAAGGTTCATGATATCGCTGTTGGTTGGCATTTTCAAAAACCGGGAACATCTGACTAAGCATCCGTTGGCTCTTCGGCGTCAAAAGAGAATAATTTTGTCCCCCTGAGCTATAGGGGGGAGGTATCTGAGGTGCCGGAGGTATAGACTTAATAGCAGCAAACTCATCGTACCTCCCTCTGTCATATGCAGCCGCCGCCTCCTCCAATTCCTCCTCATCACTTTCGGTAAGGCCTAAAGCCCCTAATTCCTTCCAGGGATAAATACTTCCTGGCACTTTGGATTTGTCTTTAAGCTTAATCGCAGTAGGGGCTTCCTGCCGTGCCCGCGCGGCAGCCCCCCTCTCTCTTGTGGTCCCTCCTGTTTTTGGCTGTTTTGTCTCCGTTTCCTCTCCGGTCTCTGATTCCGAGCCGGTCACGGAGGTTTCCTCTGACTCCGTATTTGTCTCCAATTTTGAGCTCCTGTGTTTTTTCCCTTTAGATCGATCTATTCCCGGATCGTCCTTTTCGGACGTCCTGTTTCCTCGGGTGTGTTCCTGTCCTGCTTCTGACATGCTGTCTTGAAAGTCAATCCACTCACGCTGCCCCTGACGTATCACTTCTGCACAAGCTTCGTCCACTAAGCAACTTCTAACTAGTTTCCAGACCGGTCTCGTGCCTGGTCTTATCTGTCCCTCTTCTTTTGCTCGATCAATGTCTCTTCCCAACTTGTCCCAACATGGGACAGTCAGAGAGCCCGTTGTTAGAAACCATGGTGCAATCTGGTCTATTTCCCTCACAAATTTGCTAAGCGTGCCTTCTGATATCTTTAGTTTACGAGCTAGCAAGATTTGCTGCAAAGTTTTAACCATCTGTTTTATTGGAACATTTCCCATGTCGCCCGTTTATCTACACGGGACTTAAGCACAGGATTTTCTTCTCGGTCTAAACCGAAAGCAGAAGCAGCACTCTCTCTCACACTCAGCCAAGGCCGCCGCAGCCGTAGCGGATAAACATTCACACAGCAGTGGCCTTGCAGAACTCACCCTCTCCGCAGCGCTGATCAGTTCTGAATCCTCCCTTTCAGGGGTCTCCACTCAACCGTCTCGTCGCCTTGTTAAGGACTCGAAATCCCGGGTTTTCGGCACCAGCTGTCATGCGCGACCCTCCCACGGCGGAAGATAAGAGGATGAACGCGACACACGACGAGACAAATTGACCAGGATCCTTCTGATAGCGTGATAAGCGGAGTTTATTGAGAGCTGCCTCTAGATCCGAGGTCAGCTATGGAAGACCCCGGGCAGGCTAAAAACCCTGGCTTATATATGCTTCGGGGTGACGGGGCTCTCTCAGATAGGCACAAAGCTCTCCTGCGTCAAAGTCCAGACTGAGCGCATGCGTGGCATAACTTGTTATCACTAACCCTGAAGATAAGGGCGCGGTCCAGCGCCATCTTGTAATGGCGTCCACAACAATCCATACATATACATACATCAATTGTATAAAGCACATCTGTATATTCTTTGCCCTAATCATTTTCAAAGCATTTGCTCTCCACTTAAGCCCTTTGCATCAAGTCCTCTTTTTTCCCTTCCCTCCCCGCTTCCCCCTCCCTCATGAGCCCTTGATAATTTATAAATTATTATTTTGTCATATCTTGCCCTATCAGGTGTCTCCCTTCACCCCCTTTTCTGTTGTCCACCCCCCAGGGAGGAGGTCACATGTAGATCCTTGTAATCGGTTCCCCTTTCCAACCCACTCACCCTCTATCCTCCCAGTTATCGCTCCTCACACCCCTGGTCCTGAAGGTATCATCCACCCTGGATTCCCTGTGCCTCCAGCTCCTATCTGCACCAGTGTACAACCTCTGCTCTATCCAGACTTGCAAGGTGGAATTCGGATCATGGTAGGGGGTGGGGAGAGGAAGCATTTAGGAACTGGAGGAAAGTTGTATTCTTCATCGGTGCTATGTCGCTCCCTGACGGACTCATCTCCTCCTCTAGACCCCTCTGTGAGGGGCTCTCCAGTGGCTGACAAATGGGCTTTGGGTCTCCACTCTGCACTTCCCCCTTCATTCACTATGGTAAGATTATTTTTTTTTTTTGGATGATGATGATGATGCATTCTACCTGATCCCTTCAACACCTCGTGATTGCACAGGTTGGTGTGCTTCTTCCATGTGGGCTTTGTTGCTTCTGAGCTAGATGGCCGCTTGTTCACCTTCAAGCCTTTAAGACCTCAGACACTATCTCTTTTGATAGCTGGGCACCATCAACTTTCTTTGCCACATTTGCCTAAGCACCCGTTTGTCCTCAGCGATCATGTCATGGAGGTGTGCACCCAATGATATGATCTTTTGTTCTTCGATGCCTGATAACTGATCCCTTCGGGATCACGTGATCACACCGGCTGGTGTGTTCTTCCATGTAGGCTTTGTTGCTTCTGATCTAGATAGCCACTGCTTGCTTACCTTCAAGCCTTTAAGACCCCAGATGCTATCTCTTTTGATAGTCGGGCACCATCAGCTTTATTCAACACATTTGCTTGTTCACCCGCTTTGGCTTCAGTGGTTGTGTCGGGAGGGTGAGCATCGTAGAATGCCAATTTAATAGAAGAAAGTATTCATGCATTGAGGGAGTGCTTGAGTAGAGGCCCAAGGTCTTCTGCCATGTTAATACTAAACCTATAAATATAGGCACATAGATCTATTTCCATATATATATTTGCAAGTACATGTCTTTGTCTAGACCTCTATAAATGCCCTTTGCCTCCTAGCTCTTTCCTCTACTTCCCTTGACTTTCCTCCTGCCCCACTATCATGCTCCGTCCCCACCTGGATTACAGCTATAACTCTTCTTTACGTTACTTTACCCTTGATCATTCCCTACCAGGCCTGCCACTCCCCCATCACCACCAATTTGGATGCTATGTTGTTCCCTTGTCCTTGGGTTTGTTAACACTACTTCCTTACCCCCTACCTCCCCCTATCCCAAGTCCCCCCGGAACTGTCGGTCCCATTGTTTTTCCTCCAGACAGTTCATCCAGCCTATCTTATTTAGACAGACCTGTGGAGATAATAACATGCACAAAAACAAGACAGAGGAAAACAAAGCAACAGTATACAACAAAACAACAACAACAAGCCACTGACAAAGAACAAAACAAAACACATCAAGAAAGAAAAGCTTGTAGTCAGTTCAAGGATCGTTCTTTGACCCTTAGAAGTGTTTTCAAGTCCAGTCTGTTGGGGCACCACGCCCTGGCCCCAAAGTCCACCCCCAGCACTCCCTGGGGACCCTGCCACCCCATCCCCCCCGCTGTTCTGCTGCACTCCCCCAGCACTTTGCCTAGGTGTGGTGGGATCAGGTCAGGTGCAATTCCCACACTGTGTCTCCGGTGCTGTCCCCTGTAAGGCCTTTAGTCACTGATTGGCATCATTTCTCATAGTGGGGCCAGCCATGTTCTCTCTGTGGACGGGCTGCTCTACTCAGGAACATCATCCTCACTGCCTGGTGGGCCAGGCTGTGTTCCACTCTCTCCTCCTCCCCGTTCATCTGCTCCCGTGTGCTCTGATCAGATATGCCCATCTCCCGGAGCTGCAGAATCAATGTCGTCCTTTGAAACAAATTCTTCTGGGGGGAGTGGCAGGAATCCACTTAGTTTTTGGTACTGGGGTCAGCCTCCCAGACCTCTCCACTGAGACACTGGGTTGAAGTCTGGCCCCTCTTTCCCTCTGGAGGTATAAACAATACCCTCCCCTTGGGTGGGTTAGTGCCCCATACCCCCACTCCCCTTTTCTTCCTTATATTAATCCTTTTTTTAAACTTTACTTTGAGTCAGATATTTATGAGAAGCAGACTTTTATTGTGCCATGTCTTGTTGTCTATAACTTTCATTATACTCTACCAAGATTTCAAATTCTATTATATTTTTAATATGCATGGTTCCTTACTGCAATGTATTTTCTGTAGCTATGTAACACCATAGTTTATTGAATCAGAATTTAAATGTGGTGGTATCTTTTATTTTCAGGGTGTATGTAGGGCACGGATACCATTCATTTCAGGAGTCGCCTCTTTTAGCTTTGTTTACTTGTCTAGTTTGCATTCATCTTTAATTTCTGTGGATATTATTCCCATGAAAGTAACTTTATACAAAATATACCTTTTATAGAAAATGGTTTTCATGACTATCTATTCATATAATTTCACAGATTTTCACATAGTGCCTTTATCTATAAATTATGAAGTAAGTTTGGATTTGGTATTGTTGACAGAATTTCTCTTATTTTATTTATTGAGTTGACTGCTGAATTATTGCTTCTTGATTATTTTTATTTAAATGAAAAATTAGAACGATTTTATACGTATATATAGACTCAATTTTTCTCATTATAAAAGTAGGTTCACGCTGGAAAAACAAGAAAATTTAATAAACATTTATTATTTTGAACTAATTTATGAAGAAGCAGTATTAAGATCAGTTCAAATTAAAGTTCCAGTTCTTTGAAATTTATTACCTAAAAGTGAAATATACTTTAGCATAAAAGAGTAGTGTTCATTTGTATTTCACTAATCTTTTAATGTAAGCATCACCAGTTTTTAAATTCAGGATGTACTCCCTCTTAAACATGGTCATTTCCATGGGAAGTGCATGGAGGTTCGGCGATAGGCTCAGGTCTTGGGAGGGGGCACCAACCAGAGATGTGCTCCTGGGGGGCGGAGTGCATGTGTGCTTGTGCGTGCATGTTTCTGTGTGTGGAGAACCGCAAGTTCTTCTCAGCCTTAAAAAGACTGAGGCTGAAACAGATGGTTGGAAGTCTGTTGGTTGAGCTCAAGTATCTCTGGCTAAAAACAGGAGCTTGATTCTCAACACAGAGGAATTAAGTGGCAATCTGCACACTCAATAATGGGGCCAGTAGCTACTTCGTTCAAATAACAGCAGCCAGGGTAATACACACACATAAACACATGCCCAGGAGATTAGTGGAGACTAGAGGAATGTCCCGAACACCACATGCTCCAGGAAACAAACCAACAACAAAAAACTTCCACAAACACCATTCAGTGGTAGTACTATACAAATCTGGAGAGCTCCCTATGACTCTCAGACTTTCTTTCAGAATGTTATTACTTCACATGTCAATATGAACAAAGGCAAAGATCACCATAGATTCAAGAAAAATTATTATATTAAAATATGCTTATATTCCTGTAGTTCCTGAACCCTATGATGCCTGAATTTTTAATTTCAGGAAAAATAATCTTTATTTTTATTCTTTATTTTCATAGTTATCAGTATGTATATATACAAAATTAAAATAAAAGACAGACCAAGCCAACATATAAATATATTTACTAGAGTGAAGAAGAAGAGACACACGTACAATGGAGGACAGAAACTTTAGGAAGAACAAAACTTTACTCAAGAAAGAGAGCACTGAACACCATCCCCACCTCCAGAGCTAACCACCAAGGGAGCACAGCAGAACAATAAGGGGAGCAAAACAACGAAGCACCGAGGAATCCCCCAAATAGACCGCGGAATCAGTGGGCAGAGCGTGGCTCTTCACCAGACCAGATTGGAAAACATTCTGAAGGATCAGCAGACAGAACTATTTATAGGTTGTGTGTGTGTGTGTGTGTTTGTGTGTGTGTGTTTGTGTGTGTGTGTTTGTGTGTGTGTGTGTGTGCTGTTTGTTTCCTCTTTATTTCCTTTTTTTCTTTCATTTTTCTTTTTCTCATGTCTATCCATGAATATAGGATAGATAGGATAACCAATCTAGAGGAGAAAGCAATGGGGCTGGCTCTGGGGGGCACATGGGAGAGGAGGAAGGGAGTCAACAAATCCAGGGACAAGGGAACAATAGAAAGAGATCTAAAATCAATGGCAAGGAGAGCGTAGAATGCCTGATGGGGTTTGATCAAGTGCAATGTAGCTGAAAGTACTGAGAGCCCAAGAAAGGTCAAGCATATTAGTGGGACAGGGGACAGAAGGAAAGAACTAGGAGGCAAAAGACATTTATTGAGGCATAAATTTAGGCATGCATATATGTAAATACATCAATATATAATGATAGGGATCTAGGGCTATAAACATATATTTAAATGTTAAGCATTAAGATAGCAGATGATCATTGGGTCTCTACTCCAGTACACCCTCAACGCAAGAACACTGTTCTAATAACCTGGCATTCTGCGATGCTCACCTTCCTGACAGGATCACTGAAATCAAAATTGGTGCATAATCAAATGTGGTGAAGAAAGCTGATGTTGCCTGGCTATTAAAAGATATAGCACCTGGGGTCTTAAAGGATTAAAGCTAAACAAACGGCCATCTAGCAAGGAAGCAGCAAAACCCACATGGAAGAAGCACACACACCAGCCTGTGTGATCACAAGGTGTTGACAGGATAAGGTATCAGGCATCAGAAGACCCCAAACAAACAAATATATCAATTCAAATGCTGGGAGTAGGAATGGAGACCCAAAGCCCATCTGTACATAATTGGACATTGCCTCACAGAAGGGTCACAAGGAGAAAATGAGACAGCCAGGGTGCAAAACGGCATGATGGAACACACAACATTCCTCTAGTTCTTTAACCCTATGACAACTGAATTTTTAATTTCAGGAAAAAATTTTGTTTTTATTCATTACTTTCATAGTTATCAATATATATATTAATATAAACATTTAATTAAATGTTATGAAAACATCGCGCTCAGCGTTATAGGGTTAATGCTTCCTCTCTATCATGACCCCAGTTCTACCTTACAAATTCTGGAGACTGGAGCATGTACACTGGTACAGATAAGAGCTCTCAACTCAGGGAATCCAACAGCAATGGTAATAGAGATACCCTAAGGGGAGAGGGAAGGTGGGCGGAGAAAGCGGAGAAATAGGAACTGACTACAATGATGTATAATTTCCCTCCCCACTCCCCAGGGGATGAACCCCAGTAACGTGGACGAAGCAAGAAAGTGGGAGGTACAAGATATGACAATAATAATTTATAATTTATCAGGTGTCCATGAGGGTGGGAGGGTTAAGGAGCGAGAAAAAAAAGAGGAGCTGAAGCCAAGGGTTCAAACAGAAAGAAAATATTTTGAAAAGGATGATGGTAACATATGTACAAATGTGCTTGATACAATTGATGTATGGATTATTATAAGAGCTGTAAGAGCCCCCAATAAAATGATTTATTTATAATAAGAAATAATAAAAAAGAAAGCGAGCAAAATCATATAAGATGACTTGCCTCAATAGTGAATGATAATGCGGTTGCCATTAATTTCAGTATATTACATAATAATATTATAATGTAAAGTGTGCTAAATATACTTACCACAGCTATGTGGGGAAGTAGAAAGATGTGTAGGAAAATATTAAAGCAAATGCTAAATTATATATACTATAGCTATAAACACTACTGTTTTTAATAAGCCTTTTACATATGAATTTTTAACTATACATATGTATTATTTTGATAAAGAAAAACACCCAGCATTTTAATTGACATTTTTTCCCTGAAGTACAATTTTTAAAGGGAGAAAGCAAGGGCTTTAGGACTGATAGCTATGTAAATTGACCAACCTCGCTATTATTTTTAAGTAATTGATTACGTTCTTGGTTATTTCCTCAGGAAAAGAAAAAAAGAACTATCAATTTTTTTTAAGAAAATAAGCTTTGAATTTTAAAAGCAACACAGGAAATAACTTCTACTATTAACAGAAAATAAAAACTTCAAGCGAACCATGTCATTGTTGTTCGGTGCTGCCCAATCAGTCGACTCCGACTCTGTGTACAACCCAACAAAACACTTCCCCGTCCTGCACCATCCTCATATCCTCTCTGTATGTGAGCTGATTGTTACAACTACTGGGTCCATCCATCAGCAGGAGGGTCCTCCTATTTTATTATGACTCTACTTGCCTAAGCATGATGGCCTTCTCCAAGGACTGGCTCCTCTTGATGCCATGTTCAAAGTTATGAAATGAGCCTGGCCAACTCACTTCTATGAAGCATTCCGCCTCTGCTGCTAAGACAGATTTGTATAATATTCTGGCGGTCCATTTTCTTTGATAACATTGTAATTCATAGGTATTGATTCTTCTTCTGTATTATTTATCCACTGTCCAGTTTTCACTTGCAAATGAAATTATCCAGGCTTGGATCAGGCACACCCCGTAGTCTGCAAAGTGACATATTTGCTTTCTAACACTTTGTAGAGTTCCTTTGCAGAAGATTTGTCCAAAGACATAAATTATTTAGTTTCTTAACTGCTCCTTTTCTGGGAATCGATTGTGGATCCAACTAAAATTAATCCTTGACAATGTCAATTTTTCTCTGATTATCATGATATTGGTTTAGTGCTAAAGATTTTGGAGAAACACAAACTTACCCAAATGAATTGAAAACATGTCCAAACAAAAGTTGGCCTGTGCCATAACGTTTTAGTCATAAGTGCCAAAATTGTATGTCACCAAGATATTCTTTAATTGGTGAAATGATAAGGAGACTGATGCATACATACTGTATACAACACGAGACAGCTGCAAACAGAGCTAGAGAAGACTGCAGGGTTCACACTGATGAAAGCTGGGTCTCAGGGTGCTACCTACCCAGCATACTTATTCAGTCTGTACTCTGAGAAGCTGGACTATCCGAAGAACTCTGCGTCAGGCCTGGAGGAAGGCTCCTTAACAATCTTTGATATGTGGATGCCACAAGCTTGCTTGCTGAAAGTGAGGAGGACTTGAAGGCCTTGCTGATGAAGATCACCAATTGCAGCCCTTTAGTATGGATTACAACTCAATGTAAATAAAACCCAAACCCTCACAACCGAACCAAAAGGTAACATCATGATGAACAGAGAAAAAACTGAAGTTGTCAAGGATTTCAACGTGCTTGGAGTCACAATCGATGCTCGTGGAAGCAGCAATTGAGAGGTCAAATGATGCATTGCATTAGGTAAATCTCCTGCACAAGACCTCTTTAAAGTGTTGAAAAATAAGGAGGTTATTTGGGGACTAAGGTGTGCCTGACCCAAATCATGTTCTCCTCATTTGCTTCATAGTCACGTCAAAGCTGGCCATTGCATAAGTAAGAGTGAAGCGGAATCGATGAATGTGCAGTGTGTGCCGGAGAGAGTGTGGAAAGCAGCACGGACTGTCACAGAATAAGCAGGTCAGGCTTGGAGGACGCACAGCCAGAATGCTCCTCAACAGATGGTGAGGTTGTGTCTGTGGACAAGTTGTCAGGAGAGACCAGTCTCTGGAGAAGGACATCATGCTAGGTAAAATCGAGGGGTCCCCCAAAGACGAGGAAGGCCCTGGACCCGGTGGATTGACACAGTGGCTGCAACAACAGACTCACATCTAAGGACAATGGTGAGAATTGCGCGGCACCGGACAATGTTTCCTTCTCTCGTACAAGGGGTCACTATGAATCAGAACTGGCTCAACGGCACCAAGTAACAACAACATTACATACTTACTTCCCTCTCCTTCCTTTTCTCCTCTCTTACTCCCTGTTTCCTGTTACAACTCTCATTTGTACCAGTTACACTATAACTGAAAGGTTTATCTATCTATCTATCTATCTATCTATCTATCTATCTATCTATCTATCTATCTATCTATCTATCTATCTATCTATCTATGTTATGTTTCATTGACTAAATAAGCAATGGTTGTGATGGTGTTTTTAAAAGGTGACTGTTTAATAAAAACAAAACAAAAAAGTGATTTGAACAAAAACTCACAGAGACCAAAAGAACCAGGGACATTTCGACTGGCATGAGAACCTTAACTGATTTTGGTAGGCGTGTCAAAGATGCCGAATCATAAAATAAGATTCAATGTCCCTGAGTTAGCAGAAGAAAGATGCATAGGGGCGCTTTTCCAGCAGATAAAGACATTGAAGGTCTTCAATGGACAGATGTAGACTCTGAACTCACTGCTCCTCCCCGAGACATGGAGACACCGGATTGGGTTTAACCACGGGAGCTAGAATGTACTCCAGCTGATGCCCTTCGAGGTAGGACAAGAGCATTCTGATCTCTACCCTGGACTTTTGGAAACTGTCGGAGGCAGTAGATCATCTGAATAACTTGGTCTTTGTCTTACCTGGCAGAGAACAGAATCTCTCAAAGTTTTAAATGTTATTAAATTTAAATTTAATAACTATAACTCTTGAGCTATATCTAGGAACACTAGGAAATGCCTATGAAATCTAGGAAGTTTTCAGATTTTTGAAGGACTTGGTTTTTTTTTCTTTGTGCTTGACAAGATTAATTTTCATACTAAAGTACTAAAAATGGGGGAATGATTTTATGAACAAGCTACTATTGTAATATGCATTTAAAATCCTAACTTGTAATATTTAAGTAGACTTATATGCCATTTTACATATTTTGTTGTTTTTCTGTTTCCCCTTTCCTTTTTTCCTGGATCTCTGTCTCCACCTCTCTATGTCTGTTCATTCTAAGACATTCAGAATTATTGGAATTTCTTTCTTCCCCCTCCCTTCTACTACATAGTTGGTTCCTTATCAAATCAGTCTTGTTGCTACCCTGACTCTGAGCGCCTACTGAGAGTGCATTCACAAGTGAGTTCGTCTTTTGGCTCAATGACCGCATTCTTCCTAGTAGACCCCATGGACCTGATTTAAGGGTAGCTTGGCTGCAGGGAAACTATGACAACTCAGATAATCAAGGAGGTGGCAGTTGCTAGGCAACAGAGAGGCAAACAGAATGCTCTGTGCTTGAGTCTTGGCAGTGCGCTAGGAAAAGAGAAGACCTGGGAATCATGCCATGTCCTCGGGAGCCTTTTTGATGTGCAAATGCAGGGTGGACCCAGGATGTGAAGAGCCAGTACTAGAATGTGGACTTGCTTCTGGAACCTCAGTTTGCATCTTCCCTCATCTGATGCCTCTTTCTGATACGGAGGTTCTTATGACTCATTAGTCATCTCTTTCTCAGCAATATTTTTTTCATTTTGGTCATGTGGAACACAATAAAAAGGTGTTTGGAAGAAAGAGATGCTCCTGGCACATTTAACCCGTAAGACTAGGTATCTCATTCGTTCCCGTTGAAGATGCTGGTTTAGTTTTTAGATGCTACTTGTTGCTGTTAGGTGCTACTGAGTCCGTTCCATTTACAGTGGCCCTATGTGCAACACAACAAAACACTGCTCAGCCCTGTGCCTTCCTTAGAATTGTTGTTGAGGCCACCACATCAATCCATCTCATTGACGGTCTTCTTCTTTTTCCCTGTCCTTCTGGTTTACCATACACGATGTCTTCCAGGGACTAGTTTGTCCTGGAAACATGTCCAAAGTATGTAGGATGAAGTGTCACCATTCTAGCCTCTGAGGAGCACTCTGACCATCCTTCTTTCAAGACAGCTAAGATTGTCCTTTTAGCAGTCGATGTTACCTAGAATATTCTTGGCCAGCACCACCATTCAAATGCATCGATTCTTCTTTGGTCTTCTGTAGTCCATGTCCAACTTTCACATGCATGTGAGGCAATGAAGAATACCATGGCATGGGTCAGGCGCATCTTAGTTCCCAAAGTGACCTCCTTGCTCTTCAACATTTTCAAGAACTCTTGTGAAGCAGATTTGCCCAGTGCTACATACACTGTCTGCTTTCTTGACAGTTGCTTCCATGAGCGTTAATGGTGAATCTAAGCAAAATGAAATCCTTGACAACTTAAAATCGGTGTCTCTTTATTACAGTGTTCCATATTGATCCAATTGGGAAGATTTGGGGTTTCTTTGCTTTACATTGTAATCCATAATGAAGCCTGCAATTCTTGTTCTTCACCTCCAAGCACTTCAAGTCCTACCCACTGTCAGCAAGCAAGGTTGTGTCGTCTGCATATGCTAGGTTGTTAAGAAGCCTTTTACTAATCCTGATGTCACATTCTTCTTCATATAATCCAACATCTCAGACTATTTCCTCAGCATACGTGTTGAAACAGTATGATGAAAGGTTACAGCACTGATACACACCTTTCATGATTTTAAACTATGTTGTCTTTGCTTGTTCTGTTTAAATGACAGCATCTTGGTGAATACACAAGTTTCCACGAACTCAATAAAGTGTTCTGGAAGTCCCATTCTCAAATATTATTCATAGTCGGTTATAACCCACACAGCTGAATGCTTTTGCAGAGTCAATTAAACACAAGACAACATCTTTCTGGTGTTCTTTGCTTCCTAACAAAATCCTTCTAACATTAACAATGATATCCATTTTTCTGCATCCATTTCTGCACCTGGCTTGAATTTCTCTCGGCTCCCTGTTGATGTACTGCTGCAATCATTGTTGAATTAGCTTCAGAAAAAATTTTTCTTACACGTGATAGGAATGATATTGTTTGACAGGTTAGACACCTATCTTTTGAATGAGCACAAATGTAGTTGGTTGACCAAATAGTTGTCTTTCAAACTTCTTGGCAGAGGTGAGTGTTTACAGTGTTTCATCAGATTGTCAAATAAGTTCAATTGACCGTATCTTGATGTTTTGCTAAAGCCTTCAGTGCAGCATGGGCTCCTTTCAGCACCACAACCTGTGATCGTACACTACCTCATGAAGGAGTTGGATACCAATTCTTTGTAGTACAGTGTCTCTGTGTGTTCCTTGCATCTTCTCTTGATGCTTCCTGCATTTTTCCATATTTTCCCAATGGCATCTTTCAATATTGCAACTACAGGCTGGATTCTTTCTTCACTGCTTCTCTCTTGAGCTGTGTAGAGCATGTCCTTCCTTTGGGTGTTCTAACTCGAGTCCACGGAGAGGCCCCAATCTGAGCGCCAGTCTTAGACAGATGCCGTAATATTCACATCTGTACCTTCCTGCCTAAAATTTCTCTTGCCTTTGTCCAATCCTCATGTCACACATTCTTTTTCATATAATCGAGTTTCTCTAATTATTTGCTCAGTAAACAGAATTAACAACTATGGTGAGTGGATAAAACATTGATGCACACTTTTCTTGATTTTACGTCATACTCTCCTCCCTTGTTCTGGTCACATAACTGCCTTTGGCCCATGTACAGATTCTTTATGAGCACAATTAATTCTTACGGAATTCTCATGCCTTTCTATAAATAGCATCTGTGGTTTTTGGTAAGTCCTGAGATATGCCATTACTATATACTAATGCCTCGCTTTGATGTCTTTACTTTGAACTTTGCTTAGAACATGAGGACCCACACTAGTAGGATTGATGTTGGATAGAACACATGATCCAGATTACACACGAAGTTTCAGAGGATTTCAAATTTACAAATGGGTTTTGTTCCCTAAGGTAGGTCTCTCCCTAAGGCAATAACTAATTTTTCAAATCAAATACATTTCTGAGTCAATGATTTAAATTGTAGTTGGGATCCTTTGTCAGTCTACAAAATGTCAGTTTGACCCCAAATGTACTAGAGATTCTATTCTTTCCCATTATTCCCACTCTGACAAAAGCTAGTTTCTATGAGGACGTGGCATTTGGGTTTTAATCAGCAGTCCCAGGATCAAGCGTCTGCGCTTCAGTAGTAGAAAAAGAAATTTCACTCGTGCTCTAACAGGGATGTGTGGGATCAAAAAGGCATTGGGAGAATGCAGAGAACGGCAGTTAGAATAGGGAAAAGCAGCTACACGCAGACAGACCTCTGAGACTCCTCTCAGAGATGACAGGCAGAGAAACAAGTTGGTAGGAAGGAAAGGTATTTGAGACCTGATCTCACACCTGATCTGTCAGTATGATTGGTAAAGCAGAGAGACAACCAGTTAACACTCTCCAGGATCGTCAGATGAGCCACGGGGGACCGAGACAGAAAAAAAATCAGCGACAGAACCAAGATTATGAAGAAGAGAAGTGTAAACAGTGGAAAGAGCATTTTCTGTCCAGAAACCTCTCTGGAGCAACTGCTTCCTACCGTCCCACTTCTACCTACAGTCGGGTCCTTGATGCCCACGACCACAGGTTATTTCAATGAGGTCTCAACATGACCTAAATTATTCAGTCTAGGCGGGGCCTTTCGGTTTCTCAGGAATTTTATTTTAGGATCAGCAGAATCCAAATAGTCTCTGTGTCTAAACAAAAATTCAAGCTCTCTACCATATTTTAGTACAAATAATATACATCTTCTACATTTGCTTGCCAATTCATACACCCCTGCAGGTTCTTTCTTTCAATGAATTATAGTTTTACAGGAACATCTTTATGAAATAGGCACAGCAGCCTTTAAGAAAATATTTCATGTAGAAAGTAGGGCACAATTTGCAAACAAACCAAGAAGGTGTGCATTATTTGATGTTTGCTGGCATGTTCGGCCATGTAATCGAGGGACAGCAAAAACAGACGTGTAGCAGGGAATAATTAATTCATTTGTTCATTCACTCATTCCTTCAGTGAAACAGGAAAAGTAAAAGCTCAGAAAAAGAGCTGAAGTTGAATGAATGCCCACTATGTGCTGGTCACACTGCATATTGTTTCAATCACTGAAAAGAAACAGATTACAATACAAAGACACTGCAGCAGAAAAGAATACACCATGACTCAGGAGTGAGTGGTTTAATAATGATGGTGGTAGGGTCCAGTGAGGAGGAAAAGGTTGGTTGTGATGATTCATTTGGTATAACCTGGAATCAGATGGTAAAGACATACCTTGAATTGGGGTGTGTGGGTTAATTGACTTAGAGCCTCTAGTACTATCATTAATAGGGACTTCTTTTCCTTTTACTGAATATTACACACCTAGTAGAACTCCTTTGTATAACTTCTGAGAAATGGTAACTTATTTTCTATATATAAGAAAAACCATCCATTTAGTTTGAATAACCATAGTGTCCTGAATGGAAAAGAGAGGACAGTATTGAGACAGACTGAATTGCTAACAAACTGAAAAGTGAATAAAAATATCTTGCACACAATTATGCAGAATTAGGTGTTTGATTAGTATTTTGCCTTAATTCATATATTCCACCTCACGAACAGTCATCTTTATGTCATTTTCAAAGAAACACCATCACTCACACGATTTAAAATAAATCATTTTATTGGGGCCTCTTACAGCTCTTATCACAGTCCATACATATATCCATTGTGTCCAGCATATTTATACATGTTGTTGTTATCATTTTCAAAATGTTTTCCTTCTACTTGAGCCCTTGGGATCATCTCATTTCTCCCCCTCCTCCACCTTCCCTCACTCATGAACCCTTGATCGTTTATAAGTTATAACTTTTTTCATGGTCTACACTGACCACTGTCTCCCTTCACCAACTTTTCTGTTGTTTGTCCCCCTGGGAGGGGGTTATATGTAGATCATTGCCCCTACACTCCTGGTTATATGTAGATCATTGCCCCACCTTCCCCCTACACTCCTGGTATCACTCCTCTCATTATTGGTTCTGAGGGGTTTATCTGCCCTGGATTCCCTGTTTCCAGCTCTCATCTGTACCAGTGTACATGCTCTGGTCTAGGCAGCTTTGTAAGGTAAAATTTGGGTCATGATAGTGTGTATGTGTGTGTGTGTGCATTAAAGAACTAGAGGAAAGTTATATTTTTCATTGGTGCTATACTGCACCCTGACTGGCTCATCTCTTCCTTGTGACTCTTCTGGGAGGGGATGTCCAATAGTCTAGAGATGGACTTTAGGTCTCCCCTCCACCATTACCCTCATTCACATTGATATGCTTTTTTAATTAACATTTTATTAGGGACTCATACAACTCTTATCACAATCCATACATATACATACATCAATTGTGTAAAGTACATCTGTACATTCTTTGCCCTAATCATTTTCAAAGCATTTGCTCTCCACTTAAGCCCTTTGCATCAAGTCCTCCCCGTTCTCCCCTCCCTCATGAGCCCTTGATAATTTATAAATTATTATTTTGTCATATCTTGTCCTATCAGGCGTCTCCTTTCACCCCTTTGCTGTTGTCTGTCCCCCAGGGAGGAGGTTTCATGTAGATCCTTGTAATTGGTTACTCCTTTCCAACCCGCTTACCCTCTGCCCTCCCAGAATCGCCCCTCACACCCCTGGTCCTGAAGGTATCGTCCACCCTGGATTCCCTGTGCCTCCAGCTCCTATCTGCACCAGTGTGGTATGATTTTTTGTTCTGGGTTTTTGATGACTGATATCTGATCCCATTGATACCTCATGATCACACAGATTGGTGTGCTTCTTCTATGTGGGCTTTCTTGCTTCTCAGTTGGATGGCCACTTGCTTATCTTTAAGCCTTTAAGACCCCAGATGCTATATTTTTTGATAGCCGGGTACCATCAGCTTTCTTACCCATTTTGTCTCCAGTGATCGTGTCAGGAAGGTGAGCATCATAGAACTAAGTGTTATAAGAACAAAGAGTTCTTGTGCTGAGAGAGTACTTGAGTAGAGGCCCATAGTCTGTCTGCTACCTTAATACTTAACATATAAATATATGTACATAGACCTATTTCCCTATCATTATATATAAATATATTTACATATGAACATGCCTGTATTTAGACCTCTATAAATGCCCTTTGCCTCTATTTCCATTTACTTTTCTCTTGTCCCACTATCATGTTCAGCCTTCAGCTTTCAGTAATTCCTCTGGGCTATATTGCACTTATCAAGTCCCACCAGGTACCCTATTCCCTCCTCGCCATTGATTTTAGATCACTTGTTGTTCCCTTGTCCTTGGGTTTGTTGGCACGCACCTTCCTTTCTCTTGCCTCCCCTTCTCCTGTGCCTCCCCTGAACCATTATTCCAAGCTGTTTTCTCCTCCTGATTGTTTATCTCACCTATATTATCTAGCAAAGCAATAATAAACACAAAAACAAAGCAAAAAATAATAAGCACAACAACAAACAAAGCAACAGCAACAACAACAACAAAAGCCAATGACAAAAAAGAAAAGCCTATAAATTGTTCCAGGTCTTTTTTTTTGACCTTTCAAAGTTTTCTGGTCCCAAAGTCTATTTTTGGTATTCTTCTGGGACTTCATTGCTTTGCTCCCCTTGCTGCTCTGTTGCATGCCCTTAGTGTTTTTCCCTGGTGTGGTGGGGTCAGATCGGGCACAATTCCCTCACTGTGTCTCCAGTGTTGTCCCCAGGAGTGCCATGGGTCAGTGAGGGATGTTGTGTCTCATGGTGGGGCCAGCTCAATGGTCCTCTCTGTGCATTGGTTGCTCTGAGCAGGAATATCATCCTTGGGGCTTGATGGGCCAGGATGTGTTCCACTCTCTCTCTTTTCTTCTCTCAATTTGCTCCCATTTACTCTGATCAGATGCACCCGTCTTCCCAAGTTGTAGCTTCAGTTATGCCCTCTGTAGTGCATTTTTCTGGGGGGGGGGGGAAGGTGAGGGGGTCCATGTATCTGGGATTGGGGCAGCTCTGTAGAACCTCTCTACTGGTTCACTGCTTCATGCTGGTATGCTGCATTCATGTCTTGGCTCACCGGGTTGAAGTCTGGTGCCTGTCTCCCTCTCCTGCACCACTCATATTATACATTGTTGTTTTTACGTTTCAACTCCCTGTGAGCCTTTTAAAAACAGAATTAACACTGCTTGGTCTTGTGCCATCCTCATAATTGTTGCTGTATTTGAGCCCATTGTTGCAGCCACTGTGTTATTCTATCTTGTTGAAAGTCGTCCGCTTTTTCTCTGCCTTCTACTTTATAGAGCATGATGCATTTCTCAAGGGACTACTTCCTCCTGTTAATATTCTTGAGTATATGAGATAAAGTCTTTCCATCTGCACTTTTAAGGAGGATTCTGTTTGCATTTCTTCCAAGGCAAATGTGTTTGTTCTTCTGGCCATTCTAGGAATACCCAATATTTACCAGCAACGTATTTCCAAGTTATTAACTCTTCTTTTATCTTCCTTTTTCATTATCAAGCTTTCACAAGCATATGAGATGATTGAAAATGACTTAGGTCAGGCACCTCTTAGTCCTCAAAGTAACATCTTTGCTTAAAATATTGTTCTAAAAAGTTCTTTTGCTGTAGATTTGTTCAATGTAATGTATAATGTGATTTTTATTGCTGCTTCCAATAATTGTGGATGTACATTGAGAGTACAACTAAGTAAAATGAAGTTCTTGACAACTTAAATCTTCTTCAGTAAGAGGATCAAATCCTCTTCATTTTACTAAGCAAGGTTGTTCCATTTGCATATCACAAGCTGTAAATAAATCTATCTCTAATTCTGCTACCATATTCTTCTTCATATTACTCCCAACTTTTGCATTATTTGCTTGGAACACACATTAAAAAACATTTTATTGGGGGCTCTTATAACAATCCATATATCAATCGTATCAAGCACATTTGTACATATGTTGCTATCATAATTTTCTGAACATTTTCTTTCTGTTTTAGCCCTAGTTATTAGCTCCTCATTTTTTCCCCTCCTTCACCCACCCTCTCACCCTGGTCACCTCTTAATAAATTATAAATTATTAGTATTTTCATTTCTTACATTGACCATCTCTCCCTTCATCCACGTTTCTGTTTTTATTCCCCTTTGTGGTGTGTGTGTGTGTGTGTGTGTGTGTGTGTGTGTGTGTGACAGGGTTCTCTAAAGAAACAAAACCAGGACACTTATGATTTTATATATATATATAGATAGATATAGATAGATAGATATACAATGTCTATGCATATTGTATATATAGATATAGATAGATACATAGATATATACAGCATGAAAGAATATAACAGCTAATTAGTCCACACAGCGCTACAGAGGACTCAGTTCAACTTCTATGAAATAGTTCATAAAAAAAAAAGAAAAAGAAAAAAGGCTGCTCGGTCCAAGGTCAGGGAGGCAGACAGCTGAGTCTTCTGTAGAGCAATGCAGACAGTCCTTCTAGAGGCAGCAAACAGCAGGGCAGGTCACCAACAGTCAGCCAGATGACAAAATCCAACAATCCCAAACTCAAGCGATGTATACACAAGCAGCATGGCAAAGCAGTTCTCAAAGGCACCTCAAGCTCTAGCAACATGATCCACAGGTTGGGTGTCTCCCAGGTAGTATAGATTGTAAGTTGAGGCAGAGAACTTGCTAAGGCAGCCACACACTGGTCCGATCACCAGAGAGTAAGAGACATAGGCGGGGCTTGCCAAGCCATTTATCTCTTTGCCCTCCAATCAAACTGCGACCTTATTAATCCCATATGTTTTTATTGGGCAGGTTAGCACAATAAACCTACCTATCATGGCCGGTGAGAGGGTTATACATTAATCATTATGATTGGTTCCCCCTTTGCTCCCCCTCCATATCCCCTTCCTCCTACCTTCTTGGTATTGCTACTCCAATTTCTGTTCCTAGGGGTTTTATCTATCCTGGATTCCATGTGTCAAGAGCTGTTGTTTGTAGTCAGATTTGTAAGGTAGAGCTGGGGTCATGATATTGAGTCTTTAGATACCTGATCCCATCAACACCTAATGATCACACATGCTGGTGTGCTTCTTCCATGTGGGTTTTATGCTTCTCTGCTAGATGGCTGTTGGTTTAACTTCAAGTCTTTAAAAAAATAATTTTGGGGGGGCTCATACAACTCTTATCACAATCCACACATACATCAGTTGTGTAAAGCACACATACATTCATTGCCCTCATCATTCTCAAAAACTCTTGCTTCCCGCTTAGGTTCCTGGAATCAGCCCCTCATTTTTCTCCGCCCCTCTGCTCCCCCTTCCCTCATGAACCCTTGATAATTTATAAATTATTATTTTAGCATATCTTACACTGCCCAGCATCTCCCTTCACCCACTTTTCTGTTGCCCATCCCCCAGGGAGGAGGTTATATGTAGATCCTGGTAATCGGTTCCCCCTTTCTACCCTGCCCTTCCCTCTTCCCTTCCGGTATCACCACTCTCACCTCTGGTCCCGAGGGGTTCATCCATCCAGGATTCCCTGTATTTCCAGTTCCCATTTGCACTGCTGTGCATCCTCTGGTCTAAGCAGGTTTGCAAGGTAGAATTGGGATCATGATGGGGGTTGGTGGTGGAGCGTTTAAGAATTAGAGGAAGGTTGTGAGTTTCATTAATGCTACACTGCACCCTGAGTGACTTACTTCCTCTCCACTAACTTCAAGTCTTTAAGACTTCAGACACGATATCGCTTAATAGCCAAGCACCATCAGTTTTCTTCACCACATTTGCTAATGTATCCATTTTTTCTTCAGCGATCGTGTCAGGAAGGTGAGCATCACAGAATGCCAGGTTATTAGAACAAAGTGTTCTTTCAATGAGGAAGGGCTGGAGTAGAGGCCCAACGTCCATCTACTTTCTCAATATATTGCCATATAAGTATAGGTACATCGGCCAATACCTCTCTATTTATCAATTAATATGTTTATATATGTATGCAACTATATGTTTCTATCTCTATCATTGGTTTTGCTGCTTAAATCTTTCCCCTATTTCCTTTTACCTTCCTCCTGCTCCACTATCACACTCACCCTTCATTTGCCTCTCAGTATTTCTTTTCGGCTAGATTACTGTTGCTCCAATACCACATGGGTCCCTATGCCCCCCTCGCCATTAATTTTAATTTGGAACACACATTGAATTAGTATGGTGAAAGAATATAACCCTGAGACAACACAACCTCCCTGATTCAAAACCACACATTACCCTCTCGTCATGTTCTGATGACTGCCTCCTAGCCTATGCATACATGAGAACAATTAAGTTTTCTGTAATTTTCATTCTTTGCAATATTATCCATATTTGTTATGATTTACACAATTGAATGTTTTTGTATAGCCAATGAAATGTATTAAAATATCATTCAGGTATACTGTGCTTTCAGCTAAGATTTATCTAATGTCAGCAATTAATATCACCCATTCCATGTCCTCTTCTGAATCCAGCTCAAATTTCTGGGAGATTCCTGCTGATATATTGGTGCAAATAGTTTTAGATTATTTCAGCAAATTTTTCTTGCATATTATTCAATTATTTCCACATTCCATCAGATCAACTTTTCTTTGCAATGGATATCTTCTAGTAGATTATGCCCCCCTAACTTGTCTGTCAGTTTGTCCTATTATGGTGGCTTGAGGTTGGCTGTGATGTTGGAAGCTATATCATTGGTATTTTAAATACCAGAAGAGCCACTCAGCGTAAGTGGGTTTCTGCAGATCTTCCAGACTATAGAGCATACAATAAGAAAGCAATAGGCTGTTCACTTTTGAGGAAGTAGCAACAGAATTTCTTATTGATAGCATCAAAATATTTCCAGACAATGAAAACTTAATGACTAGAAACACAACACTGTCAGAGGTAGTGGCAGAAGATGAGCCCCTCCCCAACCCGATTGCTGAAGAAAAATGTGTGCATAAGCAAATGTGGTGAAGAAAGCTGATGGTGCCCGGCTATTAAAAGATATAGCATCTGGGGCCTTAAAGGCTTGAAGATAAACAAGAGGCCATCTAGATGAGAAGCATCAAAGCCCACATGGAAGAAGCACACCAGCCTGTCTGACCACAAGGTGCAGAAGGGACCAGTTATCAGACATCAAAGAACTAAATATCATATCAATGGGTGCCCACCTCCCTGAAACGATCAATGAAGACAAACGTGTGCATAAGCAAATGTGGTGAAGAAAGCTGATGGTGCCTGGCTATCAAAAGATATAGCATCTGGTGTCTTAAAGGCTCAAAGATAAACAAGTGACCATCTAGCTCAGAAGCAACAAAGCCCACATGGAAGAAACACACCAGCCTGTGTAACCACGAGCCATCAAAGGGATCAGGTATCAAGCATCAAGGAACAAAAAATCATATAATTGAAAATGTGGGTGAGTTCAGAGTGGAGACTCAAAGCCCAATGGTAGCCAACCGGACACCCCCTACTGAAGGGTTGTGGGGAGGAGATGAACCAGGCAGGGTGCAGGGTAGAAACAATGAGGCATATAACTCTCCTTTAGTTCTTAAATGCTCCCCCCCCCCACTATCATGATCCCAATTCTGCCTTACAAATCTGCTAGACCAGAGCATGTGCATAGGCACAGATGACAACTGGCAACACAGGGAATCCAGGACAGATGACTCCTCCAGGACCAGTGGTGAGAGTGGCGATGCCTGGAGGGTGGAGAGAATGTGGGGTAGAAAGGGGGAACTGATTACAAGAATCTACGTATAGCCTCCTCCCTGGGGGAGGGACTGCAGAGAAGAAGGTGGGGGGTGATGTCGGACAGTGTAATATATGACAAAATAATAATAGTTTATGAATGATGACGGGTTCATGAGGTAGTGGGGGAGTGGGGAGGGAGGGAGAAAATGAGCAGCAGATATTAAAGCCTCAAGTAGAAGGCAAATGTATTGAGAACAATGATGGCAACAAATGTACATATGTTCTTGACACGATGGATGTATGTATGGATTGTGAAAAGAATTGTACAAGCCCCCAATAAAGTGATTTAAAAAAAAAAGATGAGCCCCTCAGCAGAAACATTCATCAATTTATAGCAGCCAACAAAATCAACAAAAAAGAGGACAAAACCAAAACAAACACCTTCTCCCAGTGTAGTTAACCTCTAGATCAAGGCAACAAAATAAGCCTTCAAGATCAAGGAAAAAGAAATAAATATTAAAGCAGAATGAATTGGAAAACCTAAGAACAATTGAATCAAACCAACAAAACAAGAAGTTGGCTCTTTGAAAGGATGAACAAAGCTGGCAAGCTTAACAAAGTAAAAGAACAAGATACAAATACCAACAATTAGAGGTGAAAAGGGTGACATTAAAACAAAACCCAATTAAATAAAAAAGAATAATAACACATTACTATAAAAGACAGCACTCCAGAAAATTTGAAAACCTACATGAATAAATTTCTAGACACAGGCTATACACAAGGGAAGACAGATGTACATAGAAAACCTCAACATATCTACAACAAAAGAAGAAATAGACCAGGTCACTAAAATACTTCCAATCAAAAAAGTGCAGAGCCAAATGTGCAACAAAAAGAGCGGACCCGAAGAGCGACCAAGTTTTCAGTGAAGGGTTGACACCAGTTCATTTTTTTAAAATATTCACACTAAAACATTTATACATGAAATAATGTCTGATTTGTTTGACAAGATTCTGGGAAAGAGGGTGGGTGAAAGACAAGTCAAAGAAGATCAGTGACCTACTTTATTTATTTTAATACTTTTATTGGAGGCTCTTACATCTCATCCCAATCCATACATTCATCCCTTGTGTCAAGCACAGTTGCACATATGCTGCCATCATCATTTTCAAAGCATTCCCTCTACTTTATTTTTAATGTTTGCAATTGTTATGAAGAAAAAGTTAAAAAATAAAGCTTGTCAGCTGTAGCTTGATGTTCAGCGGAGGTTCAGATGGGTGAGAGCCAGGTGGTTGCTTTGGCGCAGCCAGCCACCTTGTTGGGAGCTGGGCAGGGGGGTGAAGGCTGAGTCCCCGAGGCAGGGTGTGCCTCACACAGGGAGGTGTGGCAGATGGGAACAGGGCACACCGAATGAGACAGCTAAGTCTGAACTTCAGGGTGAATGAGAAATCGTGTGCTGGGAAGAGATGTTTGAGCTGACCTGACCTCACAGAGCTTCTACGTGTCCATGGTAACTAGAAAAACAGAATGCCCTCAGGGTAACTTCACTACCATGTCTCTTGGTGACACTAGTTCATGAGGTTGCTGGAGAGAGAATATGCGACCAGATTGTGGTCATTGACACCAACATGTGCCCTGCCTGGTGGGAAGGTCACAAAGCAGGTAGGCCTATGCTGGGCATCTGTGTGAGAGGCATTTTGTACACACAGACTCATGAGGTGGACACCTACCCTCCCGCACGACAACTCAAAACTTCTCCCCAAGTAGAGTCAAGGGTCTGGGATCTTTTCAGGAGCCCTGAGCCTATTCACTCTTGACAGTAAGCGAGACTTCCCTCCCAGGCCAGTAAGGCTCTAATCTTAATCAAGTGACTTCCCCTTGGGGCTAAAAGATTGCTCCATTCAGACCTTTCCTGATGGGCCTCTCCACAAAAGCCCAGTATGTTTCTTGGCAAGAGATGTAGCATTTGAGAAAGAGTTACTGAAGGTCTAGAATGAAGCTCACCTTCACTGCTGTCCTAAGACATACCCACAGGACCTTCAGACACATCACTCACACTGCAAAAGAGGTAGGCCTTAAGAAATGTTTCTTGGCTTGTGGAAGGGAGGGATTGAGGGGACCTGGCCATAGTCATTAGGAGTGGAACTGTCTTCCCTGGAAATGCGGACTCCATTTCCTAATTTGTGATTGCGAAAGGCTCCACAGAACTCCCTTTTCAGTCGAAATCTCTTCTGTTGAGGACCTTGAGAGGCAAAGGGCCAGAACTCTATTTTCCATGTCAGTTGGTTGAGAAGGCTTCATCCAGAAATGGAGATGTGAGAGGGGGCAGGTCTTGGCAGCATCTAGTAGGGTCCTCACTGGTGTCTGTGCGAAGTAGGACAGGACACAGGCAAGTTCTCCTAAACGGCCATGATCTCACCAGCCAGATCCACACACAGCACAAGAGGGTCTTTCTTTATAAGGCCCATATCGACACCAGTTCTATATAAATTATTCCAGAATATAGAAAATGACAGCAAATGGCTAAAATATTTTATGAAGTGAGTATAACACTGATACTAAGAGCAAAAT
The DNA here is from genome assembly GCF_050624435.1 of Tenrec ecaudatus. Lineage (NCBI taxonomy): Eukaryota > Metazoa > Chordata > Mammalia > Afrosoricida > Tenrecidae > Tenrec > Tenrec ecaudatus. Next base: position 61,429,902 of record NC_134531.1, on the reverse strand, counting down.
CCAACAATTAAAAAAAACATTAAAATCAAGTGGGATTCATACCAGATATGCAAGGGTGGCTCAATGTTAGAAACCATCAATGAAATCCACCAGATAAGCCAAAATGAAAAATAAGTATACATGATTATATCAATCAACACAGAAAAGCATTTGACAATATCCAATACCCATACCTAGCAAAATCACTCAGCAAAACAGGAATAGAAGGGAGATTTCTTAACACAATGAAGGCCATCTATGAAAAACCCAGGAGTCAAAATCTTACTCAGTGGGGAAAACTGAAATCGTTTCCCCCTGGGAATGGGACCCAGACAAGGATACCCTTGATCACCACTCTTATTCAGCATTGTGCTGGAACTCTTATCCAACATAATGTTGGGTAAGACAGCAAACAGAAATAAAAGAATCCAAATGGACAAAGAAGTGAAATTCTCACTATTCCCAGATGATATGATTTTACATATAGAAACCTCCAAAGACTTGGCGAAAAAAAAATAGCTAGAAACAAAAGTTTTGGCAACATGGCCTGCAGGATCCAAATTTAACATGCAAAAAAAAAATCATTCAGCACACACAAAAAAATCAAACCTGTATACTGCTGGAGAACTCTGAAAAAGAAAGAAAATCACACCATTTAAAATAGCGACAAAAGATGAAATATTTAAGAATAAATCTAACCATAAAGGGGAAATGTGGACAAAGAAATCTACAGAAGACTAGTACTAGAAACCAAAAGAGACAGATAAACGGAAGAATAACCATGTTCATGCATGAGAAGGCTTAGCATCGTGAAGATGTCAATACTACCAAAGGCAATCTATAAATACAATGCAATTCCAATGCAGACACCAATTTTATTCTTGGGGGGTGGGGAGGAGAAACTAATTAACTTTGTAGAGAGAGGGAAGAGACCCAGGACAAAGAAAGAACTTCTTATGAAGAACAAAATAAAAGGCCTCAAACTACTTAACCTCAAAACCTATTGCACAGTGATAGTAGTCAAGAAAGCCTGACATTACAATAATGTTAGGTACAATGGACCAGAGAAGAAAATTAAGAGATAAATTTATCCATCAATAGACAACAGATCTTTGAGAAAGGGCCAAAACATATTAAATAGGAATGAGATAGTCTTTTCAGCAAACAGTACTAGCAAAAGTGGATATCTATTTGCAGAAGAGTGAAATAGGACTCATCTCTCACCCCATGTTCAAAAGCAAACTCAAGATGGATCATAGATTTAAATCAAAACAATAAGGATCATTAATGAGCTAGTAAGGACAAACTTAGGTCCTTATTGCAGGGCATAAACATAACAGGAAACATAGCAAAGGAAGTACACATCCTGTTGTTGTTGGATGCCATCAACCATAGCAGCTCTGACCCTAAACAGAATGAAACATGGCCCAGTCCTGCACCATCCTCAAAATTTTTCCTACGCTTGAGCCCATTGTTACAGCCATGGTATCAATCCATCTCCATGATAGCCTTCCTCTTTTTTCTCTTCCCTTCTACTTTACTAGACATGATGTTCTTTTCTAGGGACAATATGCTCAAAGTAGATAAGAGAAAGTATCACCATCCTCACCTCTAAGGACCACTCTGGTTCTACATTTTCCAAGACAGATCAGTCTGTCCTTTTTCCAGTCCATGGTACTTTCAATGTTCTTTGCAAGCACCAATTCTTCTTTATTCAATGTCCAACTTTCACATATAGATGAAGTAGTTGAAAAGACCATGGCTTGAGTCAGGTGCACCGAAGTCCTCAAAGTATCATCCTTGCTTGTAAATGCTAAAGAGGTCTTGTCCAGCAGATTTATCTGATGCAACTTGACTGTTGCTTCCATGAGAATTGACTGTGGATCCAAGCAACACAAAAACCTTGATAATTTTAATACTTTCAGTGCTGCTTGCACTTCCTCATACCATTGGTTCATCTTGCTCACATGCTACTTCTTGATATGATGTAATGTCAACAGTTCTGTTTGGTACAGTGACTCTGTGTTCTTCCCATCTTCTTTTGAGGCCCCCTTGCAATGTTTTGCCCACAGAATAGTTCACTATTGCAGCTGGACACTTGACTGTTTTAGTTCTTTCAGTTTAAGGTATGTTGGGCCTAGTCTTCCTTTGGGCTTTCTAAATTTAGAGCTGTGCACATTTCATTATGATATTTTGCTTGGATTTCTCAAGCCGCCCTTCAAAATTTTCTGTTCAGCTTTTTGACTTTATCATTTCTTCCATGTACTTAATCTATTTTATGATTAAGGGCAAGTTTCAGTGTCTTCTGACATCCTTGCTAATCATTTTTTTTTCCTTTTTAAAAATTACCTTTTGCTTTCTTCAGAAGGCCTGGTGGTGTGGTGGTTATGGGTGCGCCTGCACTCCACAAGGTCAGCAGTTTGGAAGCACCGGTCACTCCTCAGGAGAAAAAGAGGGCTTTCCATTCCTGTAAAGATTTGGAATCTCACAGTCTTAGAAACTCAAGTGGCCTCTATGAGTCGATATTGACTCAATTGCAGTTAGTTGTTTCTTTTGGTTTTGCGTTCTTGATAAATGATGTTCTTGATGTGCTCCCAAAGCTCATCGGGTCTTCTGTCATTAGTGTTCAATGCAGCCAATCTGTTCTTGAGATGTTCTCAAAATTCAGGTGCAATAGACTCGAGGTGGTATTTTGGCTCTTGTAGACTTGTGTTAATTTTCTTCAGCCTTATTCTAAAATTAACATTTGAGCAATTGGTGGTCTGTTCCACAGTCAGACCTGGCCTGATTTTTCTGCTGATACTGAGCCTCTCCTTAGTTTCTTCCCACAGATGTAGTCAATGTGATCTCTACATCAAGTATTCCATCTGGTTAAGTCTGCGTGCACAGCTGTCTTTTTCTGTAGTTGAAAAAAGGTGTTTGTAATGATGAAGTCGGCGGTCTTGCAAAATTCCCTCATGTGATCTCAGACATCTTTTCGATCGCCAAGGCAATTTCTCCAACCAATTATTCTTATCTTTGTCTTCAACTCTTGCATTACAATGCCCCATAATCAGTGCATTGTGTCTGCACATTTGATTAAGTTCAGACTGAAGAACTTGGTAGAATTTGTGTCAACTCCATCAACTAGCTTTAGGGAATAATAGTTGTATTGATTGAATCTCCTTTGAGGCAGATAGATATAATTCTATCACAGATGGTATTGTACTTTAAAAAAAGGACCTTGAAATGTCCATTTTGAAGATTCATGCAATGCCATTCCTCTAGATGGTTACATTTCCAGCATAGTAAACTATATGATTTCTGATTCGTAACAGCAGTCCATTTCAACTGACTGTCGAGAATGATGGTTTTAATGCATTCCATTTCATTTTTTAGAACTTTTCCCAATTTTTCTGGAGTCATACTTCATACATTCCAATGATCAATTATTAATGATGTTTGTGGTGGTTTCTTCTGATTTTGAGTTGTGCCCCAACAGCGAGGAAAGGTTGTGAAGGCCTTACTCCCGTAGGTTTTACTTCATCCACGCCATTGGGATCAATTCTACTTTGAGAAGGCAAGCTATAGCACCCTTCGATAGCTCAGCTGGTAGAGAGGAGGACTGAGAAGGCAAGCTATTCCTCGTTGATATTTGAGTGTCATCCTTCCTGACACTACATATGACGGTGTTCGGCTTTTTCATGCGTTTTTCAGCATCTGAAAATGGTTTTGATTCTGTCCATGTGGTTTTCTGTGGCTAATTCATCAGAAATTTAGTCTGTTCCTTCTGTTCATAGGCTGGAAGCTCCACAGAAACCTGTTCACTTTGAGTGAGCCAACTCACATTTGAAACACCAGTGCCATAGTTCCACAGGAATGCACAAACCACTGTAGTGCAATAAAGTGACAGACAACTGCTGACTGATTACATCTTTACAATGCCCGTACTGGTTTGGTGCTCTAAGAAGAAATCATCCAGGGGAAATTGGTGGAAACAGGTGCCTGTAGAGGCGGTTGCTGCTGTCTATTAGGTGGAACGAGCAGATACTGGTGGGGGTCGCAACACTCCTCCAGATCTTTCTCTAACCTGAGCATACAGGTTGCTACTTTGTTTCCCTCTCCCTAGTTCAAGGAAAATATTTCCTATGGTCCACACTCCTCCAGAAAACCAGGAAAACAAATTTCTAGAAGTGTAGTTCCAATTTAGCTAAATTAATGTAATAGAAATCTACCTTCAGCATAATCACCATGAATTAAAACATTAATTTTTTCCCCATATTTTCAGGTGAGACAGAAGCCTTTTTAAAAAATCTTTTCTCATGCATTGCCTCTGCTCACAAGAAGAATAAAATTTCCCCAAACCCCCTTTGTCCCCACATAGAGAGTTGCTCTGCTTGATTCTCTCTTCAAGAAAGAACCTGCCATCCATCCATGAGAGGTGGTCGGCTGATAGTCTCCAACCACAGCATCTCCAAGGCACATCACAACTTTTGATTTAGGACCGTGCTTCCCGCAGCAGCCCCCAACTCACAATTGAGCCTAGCAAGGGAATGGTAGATGCTGCATATTGGTATGAGGGTCATCCTGAGCAATTCTGATCCCTTTCCCCATTGTTCTCACGGGTTCCTTGGTGGCCCCTTACCGCTCTGTGCTCGGCTAACCATGTTATTGGAAGTTCAAATCCATCAGGAGAAAGATGCTGTAGCATGGTTGTCAGTTTGTTAACCCTATGGGGCCATTTTATAGGGTCGTTTGGGGTCCAAATGGACTCAAAGGCAATAGGTTTCTGTGTTAGGCTGGCTGTCTAGAGAAATAAACCAATGACACTCATCTATGTGAACATTACAACAAAAGGCATTTCAACTCAAGTTCTAGGTCCAGTGACAGCTGGGGACCTCTTCAGACTCATGTAGCTCCAGGCTGATGATGCCAAAAAGCGCAGAAGGAAGCAGGTAGATCACAGGCTGGTGAGCGCAGTGATGGGAATCCAAGGTCGGTGAAAGCATGGCAGGTCACCAATAGCTCTCAGGGTTCAGCAGTTCCCCTGGAGCTGTTCCTGAAGACATAGACAAAGTCCCAGTGAGGAAGAAGGTGAGCTGGCAGAGAGGGATCATCTATGTTGAATCTTGTTCTTAAACAAAGGCCATACACCCTACATGATGTTAGCAAGTTACCACATGATTGACAGGCTGAATCCCGCCCCTACTCAGGGGTGTCCAGTTGACATAATTCCTAACTACAAGGATTTACTTTCCTATTTCTTGTGCCATCGCCATTCTATTGTTTGGTGCCATTGAGTCTATTCCAACCCCATAGTGACCTTATGCGCAACAGAATGAAGCGCTGTCTGATCCTGGGTCACTCTCACAATTGTTTCTATGCTTCAGCGCATTGCTGCAGCCACTCTGTCAATCCATCTCACTGAGGGCCTTTCTCTTTGCTTCCCCACCACTTTCCAGACCAGAACTGGTCTCTCTGACAATATGTCCAAAGTATATAAGAAAAAGTCTTGCCATCCTTGCCTCTAATTGGCACACTGGCCATACTTCTTCCAAGGGAGATCGGTTTGTGCTTTCAGCAGTCCATAGTATTTTTTCAATATTCCTCTGCAGCACCAAAATTGAACTGCATCAACTCTTCTTCATTCTTCCTTATTTCATGCAAACTTTCACAAACACACGAGGTGATTGAAAACACCATGGTGTGGGCCAGGTGCACCTTAGTCCTCAAAGTAGCATCCTTGCTATTCATTCAACACTTTGAAAAGTTCTTGTGCAGTAGATTTACCCAAAATGATGCATCATTTGATCTCTTTACTGCTACTTCCATGAGCATTGATTGTAGATCCAAGCAAGACAAAATCCTTGACAACTTCAACCTTTTCTCCATTTTATAATGATGTTACCTGTGTGTGGTTGTGAAGAGCTTGATTTTCTTTATACTGAGTTGTAATTCATACTGATGGATGTAATAATAGATCTTCACCAGCAAGTGCTTCAAGTCCTCCTTTCTGTCAGCAAACAAGACAGTGTCATGTGCACATTTTACGTTGTTAATGAACATTGCTCCAATCCGGATGTTAATGAACATTGCTCCAATCCGGATGACACATTCTTCTTCGTATCATCCGGCTTCTCTGATTACTTGCTCAATAGATGGATTGAGTAAGTGTGGTGAGCGGATACAAGACTGAGACACACCTTTCCTGATTATAAACCAAACAGTATTTCCTTGTTCTGTTTGCACAACAGCCCCTTGATCCATGCACAGCTTCCTCAGGAGCACAATAAGATGTTCTGGGATTCCCATTCTTCTCATGGTTATCCAATAGTTTTTAATTTTTGTTTTTAATATGATCCACACTGTCAAATGCACTGCTACAGACAATAAAACACAAGTAACAACAACATAGTCTGAATCTTTTTATGCCCATTCTGTATCATTCCCCTATATCTTTTAATGGCATTATACCAGTTAACCTCTCATACTCCCAACTCCGCCTCAGTGTGTGATTTTCTGAGGACCTATACTTAAACACCAGATAAAAACATGAAATCAGTCAGCACGTGAGTGATAGTTAGAACCTGGGGAGTATATGTGGTGAGTGAAATGACTTGGTGTGGCTCTTTTATTCAAATTCTTTGTAACTCCTACCAGATGGCTGTGTGGAATCCGACAAATGAGGTAGAGAGGACTGCAGTTCTGGGACTAGTCAGTTTTGCCATTAGGCTTGGCATAAAAGCGAGTCATTTCAGAAGCAGGAACAGAGACTCTCATGACTATCAAGGAGGAAAGGTCGCCAGAAGACCCCATGTAAGATCCCAGTCTGAAATCATGAGGCACCCGAGATGGCAGCACTGTGACCATGGGCCTGAACAAGAAAGCTGAGCAAAGATCAGAAGGCAGAGCCGCCAGTGGGCTTCTTGCCCGCCAGAAAGAGGCCGAGGCCAAGGAATCCTCTGGCTGAAAGTTGCAGGAACATAGCTGGGAAGAGGTGTTTCAGGTAAAAGAACTGGTTCCTTAACACTTTGAAATTTGTTAAATTACATAATAACTCCCATCATCTTGAGTATTTTCTGTGAGTTCTGTGTAACCATTGCAACAAATCATTGAACCAACCAGAAAAGTAACTGTCAGAGGAAGAATGGCTGGTGACAGAATAGCATAAAGAAAGATAGAGGGTAGAGGCATGTCTGATTTCTGCCTCACTGCAACCATCCTTGGGCAGATGTGGAACTGGCAGAGGAAGTCAGGCATGATCCCCGTGCCACTTACTCAGAGATTTTCCAGGAAGAATGAGCTCAGAAAGACGGCAGGAGGGATTGGAAGACAATATTGAACGGCTAGGGTGTAGTTAAGACAAGGAGCCTCCAGAGGACCCTTACAAAGACCTACCAATGTAGTGAGAAATAAAACCATTTTATTATCTTTCTTATTAGGCATAATATTGGCTCCAATATAGCCTTATTATTATTTCTAGTAGAAATATAAATGTTTACATACCTTTTCTAAAGTATGCTAGTTTTAGTAAATAAAATGTTCCACTTTAGAACTCAAAAGAGGCTGCTTTATAGTTTTCTAAACACTGAAATTAAACTAGAATGAGTAGTTTTCTCAAAGTATTGGCCTAATAGGATAGCTTGCTTTGGTTTTTACTGGACGTTATTTGATGGTAACAATGCTATTGTTTAGGACCCATTGCTGCAAAGTTAGCTATATAACCTTGTTATAGAAATCATAATCTCCATTTCTTTATAGAAATTACACCCTCCATTGATTCTACTGGCATTAAAAAACAATTTGATTGGTACGCAATTCACTTACCACACAAATAACTAGTTCAAGCACATTAGGAAGAGTTGGACAATCATCACCACAGTCAGTTTTAGAACGTGCTCTTCCTTCTAGTCATTGTTATTAGTCCCCACGTCTCCTCCATCTGCCCCTGGTAGCCCCCCAAGAAACCATTATTCCAATGTTTGTCTCTGTAAATTTACCTATACAGCGGTAGCTTTTCATATGTAGAATTTCATATACAGAAAAGCGTACAAAAAACAACAAATCAAAACCAACAACATTAACAAAGTAAAACAAAAACCTCCATTGAAAACAACTGCTGAGAGCACTAACTCTTAATTTTTGAAAGAACGTGACTTTCATCCAAGGCAGTCCCAGCCGCAAATTTTCAATAGGTACAAGAAAGAAAGTAGCAGTAGCATGCACCAGGGAGCGAGTGATCAGAGGAGGGTCATTCAGTGAATTTCATCGTGTATCCAGGGTCTTCTGAAAGGGGACTCCAAGAGCTCACGGGCATAGTGGAATGAAGAATGCTATTTAGAAAGAGGCTCAGGCTCATCGTTAGTTCTTTATCACTCAGAAGCAGATTTCTAAAGAAAATGATTGCTATTGAGCATGGTAGATCAATTTCCACTGCCGATTCTTGAACGTCAGCTTTCCTGTTTGTTCCTTCATTTGTTTATTCAGTAAGCATTTGTCAAGCACTAACAGTATGCTAACCACAGTCAGCAGCCCAGCTATGAAGGGGAGAAATGAGAGAATGAATCAGGAAACGTGAAAGGAATGGAGTCCCTATCTTTCTAAACGCTGAACTGGAAGAAAATAAAGATCCACAGAAAACCTGACCTCGGAGGTGTGTGTTTGGCCAACCATTCTCAGCATTGTTTTCCTTTACGCTGAGTCAGAGATTCTCCAGGCTGTATCTGCTTACTCACTCTTGACTATCTCTGGGATGGCCTTCAGTCAAGACAAGTTAAGGCTGTAGAAAACTCTGGAAGTAAAAACAAGAAAGAACATTCTGGCATGAGTCCATGTTAATTAGCGATAAAGCCACAGGATCTCTCATGTAGCCTATATATTGTGAAATGATATCTACCCTGGAAAACACTTTAATCTCAAATTGTGTATGGTATGTGTGTGTGTGTGTGTGTGTGTGTCTGTGTGTGCTCTTTCCTCCAGCCAGCTTTGAAATATTTTTCTGGGATGAGGAAAGCCAAATTTCATGAAGTAGTCCATTAAATATTGTTAGAGTGGGTAGTTGGTATTGTGTAACTTTGGCCTTGAAATCAATGGTTTTCCCTGACAGCTGGGCCCTGTGACTTATAAAGCAAAGTAGCCTTGGCAACCCCTGAAGAGGAATTTGCCTGACGAGCGAAATCTGTAATCCTAAAACTAAAACATATACAGTTTTAGAAACAGAATAACCCTCCTAAAGATTTGGAGAACAGCACTCCCAATTAAAGAGAGTTTAATGAAGCAAACTTTAAAGGAAAATTTGTACACAAGTATAATAAATTTCTAGCTAAATCGGCATAATATGAGCAATTTTCTTAATAATAGTAATAATCATTATGCCCCTGCTTTTGGTAATATAACCTATCATTACATTATTAAAATTTATTACAGGTAGGTGGAACTTTGGGGATAAAATAATTACTACTTTAATATAAATGTATGGATTTTATATATTTAATTTTCTTTTTTCTTTACACTCAAGTATCACTTTTAAACAGATCATCTATCCTAGTGACTCAGACAATTACCAGCAAGGCTAGCCAACTTCATTACTCAGAATTTCATGTAGTATGTCAGTTATTTACTGTTGTATAACAAATCACTTCAAAGCTTGGCTTAGAACAACAAATACTGGTTACCTCGAGTCTCTGAGTCAGGAATTTGAGTGCTGATCATCTAGCGATACCTAGGTCTTTTCCAATGCTGCCCTCAAGAAACTGGTCAGGGCTACAGTCCCTGTCTCCATGGGCTTCCAAGCTCATTGGCATGGCTGTGGTAGACCTCCTTGACTGTTTCCCGAAAACCTGATTTCTTTGCCACCTGAACCTCTCACAATATGACAACTTGCTTTCCATAGTGAGGATGGAGACAGAAGCAATTACCTCTTTGTAACTGCTTTATTGAGATACTGTTCATCCATTTAATTTGTGCAAGTCAATCATTTTTAGATTATTCACAGAGTTGTGTACAACCATGACCACAATCCATTTTAGAACATTTTAATTAACTCAAAACCAAACTCGTATCTTTTCACCGCCCACACCATCCCCAATCAGCCCCCCCAAATCATTACTCCACTTCCTGTCTTCCTGTGCGTGAGTATTCTGGGACTTCATGAAAGTGGAATCATAGAAAGCTTAGAATAATGTGTTCAAGGTTCATTCTAGTTACGGCAAGTTCCGGTCTTGCATTCCTTTCTGGGCGGTGAAGTAGGTTACAAATGTGGATATACCACATTTTGTTTATTGATTCATCAGTCGATGGACACTTATGTTGTTTCCACTTTTAAAAAATGATTAATGGTGGTGTGAACAATAATATGCAAATTCTGTGTAACTATATTTCAATTTCTTTCTCCTATCAGAGTGGATTTCTGGGTTATGTGACTCTTTCATTTGCTGTAGCTACTCTATAATCAAGAGCCTATTTCAGAGCCTCTCCTGACATCCCCTTGGATCTTTTCTCTCTTTCCTGTCTTTTTAATGACCTTTTACTTTTTTTATGTATGAAATTCTTGATGTTCTCCCTCTGCTTATCAGGTCTTCTGTTATTAGTGTCCCATGAGTCAAATCTATTCTTGAGATGTACTTGAACTTCAGATGGGGTCTAATCAGTTTCTTATTTTGGCTTTCCTAGATTGGCTTTCCACTGCTTGTCTGTCAGCTTGTCAGACTGTGGAGGCTCGTGCGTTGCAGTGACGCTGCAGCTCTGTCACAGGTATATTTCAGATGCCAGCAGGGTCACCCAAAGTGAGTAAGTTTAAGGGGAATTCCCAGGCGGATAACAGACTATGAAAAAAGCCATTGGTTGTCCATTTCAGAGGAGTTAGTTGCTGAAAATCTGATGCATAGCATCTATACATTGTCATACACTGAAGGCACAATGCTGTGACAGAGGAAGAACTGACTTCTCAGGATAGAATCAATCACAATGATTCGGGTGGTTTAAAGCCTGTGGGAGTAAAGCGTTGGATACCTTCATTTGCAGATGGGACACAACTCAAGTTAAGAAGAAACAACTGCAAGCATCTCTTAGTACTCAGAAAATCATATGGTTTACCAGGCTGGGAAGGACACAATCAAGAGGAACGGTGTTGCATTCACTGTCAAAAAGGACATCTAAGATCTATTTTGAAGTCCAATGATGTCTGTGATAGGATTACATATATATATACACTTTCAAGGAAACTCATCGATAAATACAACTATTATTTAAATTTATGCACTAACCACCAAAGTTAGTGATGAAGAAATCGAAAGATTCTACCAAGGTCTCCAGTCTGAAAATTTTTTTTTCATGTTTCTTTCTTTTTAAAAATATCATTTTATTGGGGGCTCATATACAACTCTTATCACAATCCATACATCTATCCATCGTGTCAAGCACATTTGAACACTTGTTGCTATCATCATTCTCAAAACATTTTCTTTCTACTTGAGGCCTTGGTATCAGCTTCTCATTTTTTCCACTCCATCCCCATCCCCCCTCCCTCAAGAAACCTTGATAATTTATAAATTATTATTATTTTGTCATATCTTACACTGTCCAATGTTTCCCTTCACCCACTTTTCTGTTGTCCATCCCACAGGGAGGGGGTTATGTGTAGATCCTTGTGATAGGTTTCCCCTTTCTCCCCGACCCTCTTTTTCCCCTCCTGATATCCCTACTCTCGTTATTGTTCCTGAGGGGTTCATGTGTCCTGTATTCCCTGTGTTTCCAGTTCTTATTTGTTCCAGTGTACATCCTCTAGAACTAGAGGCAAGTTGTATGTTTCATCAGCGCTATACTGCATCCTGACTGGATTGTCTTCTCCCTGTAACCCTTCTGGAAGGGGATGTCCAGTTGCCTACAGATGGACTTTGGGTCTCCACTCCCCACTCCCCCTCATTCACAATGATATGATTTTTTTGTGCTTTGATGCCTGATACCTGATCCTATCGACACCTCATGATCCCACAGGCTGGTGTGCTTCATCCATGTGGGCTTTGTTGCTTCTCTGCTAGATGGCCACTTGCTTATCTTCAAGCCTTTTAGACCCCAGACACTATATCTTTTGACAGCGGGGAACCATCAGCTTTCTTCACCACAGTTGTTTATGCACCTGCTTTGTCTTCAGTGATCATGTCAGGAAGGTGAGCATAATGGAATGCCAGTTTAATAGAACAAAGTGTTCTTTTTTGAGGGAGTACTTGAGTAGAGGCCCAATGTCCACCTGCTACCTGAATACTAAACCTACAAATATATGCACATAGATCTATTTCCCCACGATCATATATAAATATATTTACATATGTGCATGCCTGTATTTAGAACTCTTTAATGCCCTTTTCTTCCTAGGTCTTTTCTCTATGTCCCTTTACTTTCTTCTTGTCCCACTATTATGCTCAGCCTTCATTTGGGTTTCAGTGATTTCTCTCGGTTACATTGCCCTTGATTAAGCCCTACCCAGCCTCCTATACCCTGCTTGTCATTGATTTTGGATCACTTGTTGTTCCCTTGTCCCTGTGTTTGTTAACACCCACTTCTTTTCCTCAGCCTCCCCCTCTCCCATGTACCCTCTGGAACAGTCCGTCCTATTGTTTTCTCACCCAGATTGTTTATCCCTATCTTATCTAGATACACCTGCAGAGATAATAATATGCACAAAAAGCAAGACAGAGCTAAACAAACCAACAAAAGAAAATAAAACAATGACAAAAAAGAGAAAAGCCTGTAAATAGTTCTAGGTCTGTTTGTTGACCTTTAGGAGTGCTTCATAGTTGAGTCTGATGGGGTGACACACCCTGGCCCCAAAGTCTATTTTTGGTATTCCCTGGGGACTTTGTTGTTCTATTGCCTTTGCTGTTCTGTTGCATGCCCTTAGTGTTTTGCCTCAGTGTGGTGGGGGTCAGATCGGGCACAATTCCTGCACAGTTCTCCAGTGTTGTCCCCCTTAGAGAGATGAGTCAGTGAGGGATGTCGTGTCGCATAGTGGGGCTGGCCCTATGGTCCTCTCTGTGCATTGGCTGCTCTGAGGAGGGATATCGTCCTCAAGGATTGGTGGGCCAGGATGTGCTCCACTTTCTCTTCCTCCCCGTTCATTTGCTCCTGTGATCTCTGATCAGACATGTCCCTCTCCCTTATCTGTAGCGTCAGTGCTGTCCTCTGAAGTAACTTCTTCTAGGGGGGGGGGGCATGGAGGGGGATGGGCAGCGTTGTCCACATAGTTGATATTGAGGCCAGGCCTGCAGACCTCTCTATTGGTTCCCTGCTTAATGCTGTTGGGAAAAAAATTTTTAAGCACTTTTGTTTGCACTTGATCCAAATATCATGAGAACTGTGCGATCATTGCTTTAGGCTGAAATTGATCAAACATGCAGTCAAGATGCATTGATAATTAATGGCTATTAGAATTAAAAAGTTGAAAGCAAAGAGGAAGGAAGCAAAGTAAAACAATATATTCTTCATGATAGAAATGAAGCTAGAGATTTCATGATAGAATTTTTCAAGACCACTAACTTGTTTAAAAAAATTTTTTCCCCAGCAATGCAGATGGCAACTATACAGGTGGACTACTCCAGATGTAATGCTTTGAAATCACCCATGAGGTAGATGGCGGAGAACTCAGTACCAGCAGTTAAAATCAGGCTAGGTCCTGACTGTGGAAGACTATCAATTACTCCTGTGTAAGTTCAGGATACATGTGACAAAAACTGAAATAAGTCCATGAGAGCCAAATGAAACCTTGAGTCTCTCCCACCTGAATTCTGAGAACACCTCAAGAACAGGTTTGCTGCCTCGAATGTTAATGAGAGAAGACCCGATGAGCTTGGGGAGGACATCGAGAATTATACATGATTCTCCCATTGGGGGTTCTGCGTGAGGTTTCCCCTGATGGGTGACTCTTGAATCTTGAGAAAGAACACAAGAACCCTGATTCCCCCAGAGCTGCTGGTGGTCTGCTGGGCAGGCTGAAAGATGGCCGTCACGGTGGTCCCTGCCACTTCCAACTCAATGGTTGCCATATTTTCTGATTTGACAAATCTTTAAGAGAAGATTTGACATTTAGAAATTGAAAAGATACAGGCAGAAGAACGTGTGGAAACCTTGTCTAGAAAAACAAGTGCATACAAGAAGGTGCTGGCTGAACAGATACAGGAGAGGGAGAGTTCTAATAATGAGGAATCAAAGAACAATAAAAGAATTGGCCTATCAGTTGGTAGCTGAAGAAAACAATGCACTCTTTTAGAAAAGCAATTGGAATATATGAGAAATGTGATAAAGCATGTAAAAATGGAGAAGACATGTGTTTTAGAGAAATGGGTTGTGTTAGTCTGGATACATTGGAGAAACAAATCCTCAGAAACTCATGTATAAGAGAGAGTTTTATATAAAAGTTAAGTGCACATCAAGAAAACATCCCACCCAGCGCTGCCCAAGCCCACAAGTCCAACATTAACCCATATGTCTGACACCAATCCACAAATTCCTCCTGCATCTCACAAAACAGATGCAAAGCTGCTGACTGCAGGAGATTGTAAGCATCTCAGTTCTGGCAGGGGTCTCCACAGGGCTGCTCCAGCACCCAGGTCTGCATCGGAGTAGGTCCATGTGGCTTCTCCTTGGGGATGTCTTGCAGGAAGTAAGCCTTGCCAGCTGAAGCAGAGAACTAGCTAAGGCAACTCCACCCTAGTGCAACCATCACAAACAAGAGACCCGAGAACTCAAAAGGTGAGGCTCACCAAGCCCTTTATCTCTCCACCCTTCAATTAACCCCAAATGTGTTTATCAGCCAGGTGGATACAATAAACTTTAACTACCTCATGGTTTTCTTAGAAAGAGAAAGACAACATGATCAAAATCATGTTCGAATCAAACTTGAAAACTTGGATCTTCTTGAACAGGAGCATAACACATGTACCACAATGCAAGTCCTTGAAGGGGAAAAAAAATGCAAGCGTTAGACGCAAAAGTCCGTGAAGAAGACCAGGAAAGGAAACATATGCGAGCTAAGGAAGTCCAGTTACAAACTGGTGTAGAAACAAATACAATTATCTTTGAAGAAAAAGCCACTCTATATGTTGCCAGTGCAAGAATTGAAAAAGAAATCAACACCTCCAGAAAAGAGAAGTTCTAGAAACTATTTAGCTGCACAACCACGTCATAGATTATGCTTGGGTGATATGCCCTTTGTTAGCCAGAAAGTCCAGCTGTGCTAGCCAGACTGTGGTAGCCAATGGTCACCACGTCTTACATCTAAAGAAACAACACAGTAAAGCCTTGTGCAATGGTCGAGTAGTGAACCATGTTCCCTTGGCACAGCAAGGAGCTTCACGGTGTAGTAAAAGTCAGAAGTTGCAGTAAGACCGCCCTCCTCCAGCACCTTTAATGAAGAACTGTCAGAAGTCTGATAGACATGACAGGATGAGTTTGGCCAAATGAGCTTTGATCACCAGCAGCGAGCGAAACGTTTCCAGGACTCATCAACTGTGGAACTGAAAGAAGACTTAGCATGTGAACAAACTGTAGACAGTAGTTGGAAGGGCAGAAGCAAAAGCAAATCCAATAACAGACGTTCAAAATACCAGTCCCAGCTGGAGAAACAGAAGATTGAGGAGCAGCAGCAGAAGGAACCAAGATCCCCCAAAAGGCTCTGGGTGAGGAAGGAACAGCAGTCCCTATTCTTCTGGACCTCCAGGGACCACACCTAAGGACTGCGTCAAACTGAGACCTGGAGAAAAAAGCCGGGGAATCTTCAGCCCTTGAAGGACATGCAGACCATGCAGAGTGCAGACAAGCAATAATTTGTCGGGATTCCTGACTGGACCCATGTCATCATTTTTATTCACACATAATTTTATTCTGTACTGAATTACATCAATTTTCCTTCCAGGTCTCAGACTCTCTTCTGATGGAATTAATTGCTAGTAGGTGCTAGAGGACCCACACTCCGTTTTATACTGTCTTCCTGCGGTAGGCGGCACAGCTCAATATGAGACCATTGGAAACGGGGTTTTCAAGGTCTGAGAAGCCACATATGCTCTGCTCTTTGTTGGAGATGGCTTGGCTGTACTGATTCATTGCACTTTGTAAACAGATTACCATGGTTTCCCTTGTGGGTGTGATTTTTTTCAAGTAATTCTTCATATACCTGAATACATTTAGGTTCAAATTATCAAAATGCGAGGCCATGCCCTAGGCAGCGTTTGCTTCCAAAGTCTCACTCTTAAACCCCAGGCATGTAGCTCTCATTTCTCCTTTCAAATGCAGCCAGAAATGTGCTTCACTTAGAGATGTATGTCCTCTATAGCTAAATAATTATGACTCATTTAAAGGATTATTTTCAGCTCCTCCATCAGTATCTTCTTAGAGGCTAACTAAACAAAGCATTGCATTCCCTCCTGAATGGCTTACCCTCCATAGTATTTTGGTGTGGCTTTTGGCATTGCAAACATTAATCAGTATTGAATGTTTTTGCATTGATTTTTAAATTAAAAGGTCATTTTACGGGGTGCTCTTACAGCATTTATAGCCATGCATCACTTGTATTAAGCATATTTGTACATATATTGCCATCATTTTTTCTAAACATTTACTTTTTATTGAGCCCTTGGTATCATGTCTTAGTTTTCCCCTCCTCCCCCCATGTTCATGACCCGTTGATAAATGATAAATTATTATTATTTTCATATCTTACACATTCCACTGTCTCCCTTCCCCCACAGTTTCTGTTGTTCATCCCCTTGGAGGTGTGTGTGTGATTATGTGTCGATCACTGCGATCAGTTCCCCCTTCCTCCTCACCTCTCCACACCTCCCCCCTACCCTTATGGAATTGCTACTCCCATTCCTGTTCCTGGATTTCATGTTTTGCATTGGTTTTTAAATTCACGGTGAAAAAAGTTTTTTAAAACGGAGAAGGGAGACCTTTATAGTCACTTTAAGTCAGGTACCTGTACAAACTATTTTTTCTTAAGTGTTAAAGTGTAAATATTGAAGTAAATGAAATTTTGGAGTAAAGTGAGAATGAGGAAAGAGGGTACTTTAAACATTTGTTGCTGTTTTTAAATGATAGCTGTTTGTAATCATGCTATTCAAGCAGTATACTTTTAATCTTGACTGTTTTATTCGTGTACAGTATGTGTACGATATTAGTTGTATGCGCATTATCATTTTTTAAGTAATGTGCACA
Source organism: Tenrec ecaudatus (assembly GCF_050624435.1). Classification (NCBI taxonomy): domain Eukaryota; kingdom Metazoa; phylum Chordata; class Mammalia; order Afrosoricida; family Tenrecidae; genus Tenrec; species Tenrec ecaudatus. The sequence continues at coordinate 61,412,739 of NC_134531.1, read as the reverse complement.
TAATTTTGAGTAGGTTAATGTTTATGATTTAGCCCCTTACATCAATCAAGCAGCTGCTGCAAGGAAACCAGCCAACAAACAAAAAGAGTATTTATTAAACACGAGGAAAGACAGGAAAGGGAGAGAAGACCAAAGTGCAAGTCAGAAGAGACTCTGAAACTTGCTTATTATCAGAAATAACTAATTCAAACAGAAGAATGGATGAAATCAAAGAAATGAACCGAAAATTTCAAAGGGCAGCTCAAGAAGACAAAGTAAAATATAATGAAATGTTCAAAGACCTAGAATTAGAAAACCAAAAAGGAAGAACTCATGTCTTAAATTGAACATATCTCAAACTGAAAGAATTAAAGAAAAAAAATCCTTGAACTATAGTATTGAAAGATTCTTTGGGGGAAAATAATGAATGATGATGGAAGCAGCAAAAGAAAATGGAATACACCCAGTCACTGTACTGAGAAGAACTAGTTGACATTCCACCATTTTCGGAAGTAGCCTATAAGCAAGAACCAATAGTACTGAAGGAAGAAGTTTAAGCTTCATTGAAGACATTAGTCAAAATCAAAGCTCCAGGAATTGATGGAATACTAAGTGAAATGTTTCAGTCAGCTCATGAAGCACTGGAAGCCCTGGAACCAGTCACTGAAGAAGGGCACTATTCTTGGTAAAGTGGAGAAGCATTGTAGAAGGCCCTCGTCTATAGGAAATTTGGAAGACAGCTACTTCCAGTCCAACTGGCTGGAAGAAATCCATATTTGTATCCATTCCAAAGAAAGGAGACTCAATAAAACTCACTGCCATCAAGCCAATGCCAACTCATAAGGACCCTCTAGGACAGGACACTCTCGTGAGTTTCCAAGACTAAAAATCTTTATGGGTGTAGAAGGCCCCTTCTTTTCTCCTGCAGGGCATCTGGTGGTTTCGAACTGCAGACCCAGTGGATTACAGCACAAATGTGTAACCATTACATACAACCAGGGCTCCTCAGAATGCTCAAATTATAAACAATATCATTAATTACATGCAAGTAAAATTTTGCTGGAGACCATCCAGTAATGCTTGCAGCTGCCAAGAGTTCAGGCAGAATTCAGAAGAGGATGTGGAACAAGGGCAATCCTTAATGATGTCAGATGGGTCTTGGCTGAAAGTCAAGAATACTAGAAAGATATTTGTGTTTTATTGTGTATGCGAAGGCATTCGACTGGGTGGATCATAATAAACTATGGATAACCTTGAGAAGATGGCGATTTCAGAATATTTCATTGTGCTCATGCATAACCTGTAAATGGATCCAGAGGCAGTTGTGCCAACAGAACAAGGGAATACTGAATGGTTTAAAATCAGGAATGGTGCGCCTGAAGGTTATAGTCTCTCACCATTCTTATTCCATCTGTATGTTGAGCAAGTAATCAGAGAAACTGAATTATATGAAGAAGTACATGGCATCAGGTTTGGAGGAAGATTTATTAACAACCTGCAATATATATGCAGATGGTATAACCTTGTTTGCGGAAAGCGAGGAGGAACTAGAAACCCTTGCTGATAAAATACAAGGATTACATCTTTTTGTGTGAATTACAACTCAATTTAAATAAGACCAAAATCCTCACAACTAGATCGATAGGTAACATCATAAATGGAGAAAAGATTGAAGTTGTCAAAGGTTTCATCTTGCTTGGAACCACAATCAATACTCATGAGAGCATCATTCAACAGATCAAATGATGTGTTATATTGGGTAAATCTGCAGCACAAGATCTCTTTATAAAGTGCTGAAAAGTAAGAAGGTTACTTGGAGGATTAAGGTGAGCCTGACCCAAGCCATGGTATTTTCAGTACCCCCCTGTGTATGGGAAGGTGGACATTGAATACGGAAAATCAAAGAAGAATTGATAGTTTTGAATTATGCTACCGGTGAAGAAGACTGAAAGTACCACGGACTGCCAAAAGGGTAAACAACAGGAGGGTGAGACTTAGTCTCGTGTACTTTGGGCATGCTGTCAGGGAAGATCAGTCCCTGGAGAAGGACACCATTCGTGGTAAAGTGGAGGACATTACAGAAGAAGGGCCAAATCCAGATGGATTGACAGTGGCTGAAACAATCGGCTCAAACGTAAAAATAAAATTGTGAGGGTGCACTGAACCAGGCAGTGCTACGCTCTATTGTACAGGGGCTTGCTATGAGTTGGAACTGACTACATGGCATGTAGCACCAACATCCCATTCAAATATGACCAAAGAGGGATCTGTTTCTATGTGAATTTTCTTAATTTGTCCAGTTAAGTTTGGCATCGCTTATCTCAGGTGATGGATTCAAGGACAGTGTGACAGAAGTGTTGCCAATGGAGTCTTAATGGAGACGCCAGACAAGACTTTTAGGAAGTAATTGCATGTGGTTCAGTCCATCTTTTCTTCCACTTTGAAAGCATTTTCATCGACTTGACTATTGTTTCTTCCAAATCAAAATTTTCAGAGCAAAAAAAAAAGATATATTTAGGATCATTCACTGGAAATTATTTAATCTTTTGTTTCAAATGCAAAAACTTTGCTGAACATATAAAAAGTTTAAAGTACTACATTAAAAATTTTTAATTTTGTCCTGCTTTCATTGAGAAGCAATGCAGCAAAATATACAATGACTAGACAAAACAGAAAAACATCAAACAAAAAGAAAGAAAATTTTCAAAACTGAAAAATGTTTAAGTGGGTCACAGGGAGATCAAATGATAAGGTGTTACATTTTAACCTAACTATATCTACCATAAAATACTTTACAATGAACTCTGTCTGGTAGCAAGACCATTCACATCTTTGGAATTCAGTCAGAGGGTATTCACCAGAGTCTTAATATGAGTGGTGATTCTGCAAATGGATTTTGGGCTTCCACTGTCATCCATAAATAATAATAATCAACAAATCCATCAAGCTCACGGCCATAGAGTCGATGCTAACTCATAGTAACCTGATAGGACAGAGTAGAACTGCCTTTTTGAGTTTAGGGGAGTAGAAAGTCCTGTCTTTTCCTGAGGAACAACTGTTGGTTTTGAACTGCTGACCTTTCAGATCACTGCCCAACTGGAACCAGTGTGCCACCAGGTCATCCAAAGAGGTATTCAGTAATTCTTCTGCTCTTCCCTCCTTTGGATTTGGATTTTATTATTTACAATCCTTGGATCACGTGGGCTGCTATGCCTCTTTCATGCAGATTTAGTTGATGGCTCACTTAGATGACTGCTAGTCTGAAAACGGGTCTTTAAAATCCCAAACACTAATCTTTGTGATAGCTTGCATTTCCTGGTTACTTCGCCACACGTGGCTCCAGCACTCTTATTTTTGGTGATCTCTTGATAAGGGCAAATATTAGCAGGACCATGTCATAAGAACTTATTGTTCTCAGATTAGGGCTATGTATGATTAAGTGCAAGCCCAAATCCATTCATGTATCTATGATATATATATATATATATATATATTTCACTTTAGATAGTCTTATTTCATGATAGGGAACATTATAAATCATCCCCATGGGACATAAGGTAGCTTCTATTTATAATATTAATTTAACTAATGGTATAGAACTTAAAACACTGTTCTTTTGACCTAGTTTCTATCCAGGCCTTAGTGATCCAGACAGCATGTTATAGACAACTGTGACTTTAGACTTTGTCCTTTTGAGGCACACAATGACCTTCCTAGGCCATACTATAAGGATTCTATGTGGAAACCCCATTAAGTGAACTGGGCCTTATATTAAACTCACCTGTAGCAGATTTAAGGAACTATTTCAGTATGTCCTCATCAACTTGATTAACATCAAGTTCAAAACCCTAATTCCCAATGAGGTCAAATGAATAAGTATCAAGTTTACGACTTCAACATATATTTTTGGAAGGACATATTTGATTCATAACACGTGTAGCTATCAGGAGACAAAGATCATCAAGGATCATTTTAGATGTTGCCTACATATAATATATGGTAAGGAAAAGCAAATTTATTATTTATGTTTTAAAATGGCGAGGCTTAAATCATAATTAAAATTATTTCGTTAATTAGAACATATTACAAGAAAGAAGCACTGTTGTTACAATGGTTAAGCACTCTGCTACTAAAAAAAGGTTGACAACTTAGACTCACCTAGAAAACCTATTGAGGTAGTTATATTCTGTCACATGGCGCTGCTCTGAGTGGGAATCAATTTAATGGTACCCCAAACAACATTTTTCAGGAACACTGATAAATGTCAAAACTCTAGTCCTAGGGAAGCAGGGTGTTATTTTGCAGAGAAATGGAATGGTGGATCATACTACATTTCAAAATTGATTCTTCCCTTGATACCTTTGCCATGGCTTACTATGAGAGGAATATTTGTATATGCTACCACTTCACTATGACTTTGAATGACTTATTTTTTCCAATAGGCAATGAGACACAAAAACAGGATGCCAGCACTGACAGATGCTGTAAGAGACATTATGTGTCAGAGTCCACCGACTGGAAAAACATCTTTTAACAATGACACGTCAGACAAAGGCCTTATTACTAAAATCTACAATACTTTGTAAGCTTACAATAAGAGAAAAACTAATTGCCCACGGAGGAGGTGGGGAAAGGACCTGAACAGAAGTTTCACAGAGTCTGAAATCCAAATGGCCAATAAATATATGAGAAAATGTTCCTGATCATTAGCCATAAGAGAAATGCAAATCAAAACAACTATGAGAGATCACGTAACACCCTAAAAGATAGCCCAATTCAAAAAATCAGAGAGCAACAAGTGTTGGAGGGGCTGTGGGGAGATAGAAACTCTCATCCACTGTTGTTGGACTAGTAAGTATGTACAGTCACTATGGAAATCGATTTGGCGATTTCTCAAACAGATGGAAATTGAGTTACCATATTACCCAGCAATCCCCCTACTGGGCATATACTCAGAAGAGGCAAGAAACAAACCATGGACAGACATCTGTGCTCCAATGTTCATTGTGGCACAGTTCACAATCACAAGGAGTTGGAAACAACCTAAATTTCCATCAACAGATGAAGGGATTAAAAACTGTGGTATATACATACAATGGAGTACTATGCATCGCTAAAAGCAGTGATGAATGCATGAAGTATATCGCCGCATGGGAACTATATATATATAAAGGTAAGTGCAAAAGGGGCACAGGGAAATAGCTACTGTATACAAACACTCCAGGGGTGAGGTCCACGTAGTATGGCAGCGCCAGACCAAATCCAGTGGTACATACGGTAACCAACTAAAAAGGGGGCTGGGAAGGAAGAAAAGGGAAAGGAAAAAAAAAGATGTGTGATGGGGAAATAGGGCACTGACCCACCCAAGGGGAGGGTAGTGTTTGTTTCTCCATAGGAAAAGAGGGACCAGACTTAAAGCCAGTGCCAGATGAATGGAGCGTGTCAGCAAAGAGTGGGGAACCAGTGGAGGGGCCTGAGGGCTTGGCCCCATACCAGCTTTGTGGACAACTGCCTCTCCCCCCAGAATAATTTACTTGAGAGGATGGCACCGAAGCTGCAGATAGGGGAGAGGGGCATGTCTGGTCAGAGCAAATGGGAGCAAATGAAGGGGGAGAAAGAGAGAGTGGAGCACATACTGGCCCATCAGGCCTGGAGGACAATATCCCTGCTCTGAACAGCCAATGCAGAAAGTGAACAATATGGCTGATCCCACTATGAGACACACCGTCCCTTGATGGCCCAGGGCCCTAAGGGGGACAACACTGGAGACTCAATGTCGGGACTGGACCAGACTGACCCTGTGACACTGAGGCAAACCACTAACAGCTTGCGGCAGAGCAACCGTGGGAGCAGAGCAGGGAGCCCCTGAGGGACTACAAAGGACAGACTCTGGGGCCAAAGCATGGTGCCCCATCGTACCTGACTGAAGAACGCACCTAGAGATCAAAAATCAGACCTTGATCTATTTACAGGTTTTTCTTTCTTTTTAAATTTTTTCCCTTTAATTAATTTATTGTACTATGAGTAACTGTTTTTCTTTTTTGTTGTCATTGCTGTGTTCTCATTCGTCACCTATCTTGCTGTGCCTTGATTTTTGGTGCATATTATTATCTCTACAGATCTATCTAGATAAGATAGTGGATGAATAGTCTGGAGGAGAAAACAATGTTGCCAATGATTCCAGGGGGACACAGGAGAGGGGGGGAGGGAGTAAGGAGGTGGTGCTGAACACCCCAGGGACAGCGGAGTAATAAGTGATCCAAAATCAGTGGCGAGGAGGATGTGAGAGACCTGGTAGGGGGTCAGCAAGGGCAATGTAACTGAGAGAAATTACTGAAACCCAAATGAAGGCTGAGCATGATAGTGGGACAAGAGAAAAGTGAAAGGAAATAGAGGAAAGAAGTAGGTGACAAAGGGTATTTATAGATGTCTAAAGACTGGAATGTACAAATGCATATTTATATGAGTGTTGGGAAACAGATCTACGTGCATATATTTATAGGCTTAGTATTAAGGCAGTAGACGGATATCAGGCCTCCACTCAACCACTTACTCAATGCAAGAACACGTTCTATTAAATTGGCATCTCAGGATGCACACCACCTTGACACGATTGCTGAAGAAAAATGTGTGCATGAGCAGGTGTGGTGACAAAAGCTGATGGTGCCCGGCTATCAAAAGATGTGGCATCTGGGGTCTTAAAGGCTTGAAGATAAACATGCAGCCATCTAGCTCAGAAGCAACAAAACCCGCATGGAAGAAGCACACCAGCCTGTGTGACATGAGCTGTCGAAGGGATCAGGTATCAAGCATCAATGAACAAAAAATCATAATGTAAATGTGGGTGAGTGTGGAGTGGAGACTCAAAGCCCATCAGTAGGCAACTGGACACCCCCTTACTGAAGGGTTGTGGGGAGGAGATGAGCCGGTCAGGGTGCAGGGTAGTAACGATGAAACATTTAACTTTCCTCTAGTTCTTAAATGTGTCCTTCCCCCCACTATCATGATCCCAATTCTACCTTACAAATATGGCTAGACCGGAGGATGTACATTGGTACAGATAGCAACTGGAAACACAGGGAATCCAGGACAGATTACTCCTTCAGGACCAGTGGTGAGAATTGTGATGCCTGGAGGGTGAAGGGAATGCAGGGTAGAAATGGGGAACCGATTACAAGAATCTACATATGGCCTCCTCCCTGGGGGATGAACAGCAGAGAAGAGGGCAGGGGGAGATGTTGGACAGTGTAACATATGACAAAATAATTTATGAATTATGAAGGGTTCATGAGGGAGAGCGAAGGGAGGGGGGAAATGAGCGGCTGATATTAAGGGCTCAAGTAGAAGGCAAATGTTTTGAGAATGATGATGGCAACAAATGTACATATGTTCTTGACACAATGTATGTATATAGGGATTGTGATAAGAATTGTACAAGCCCCCAATACAATGATTTAAAAAAAAAAGAGCAGTATGTGTCTCCACTTATCTTCTTCTCCCCTGACCATCAAGAATGAAAAACACAGACTGAAAGACCTATGGCATAGACTTGAACTTGACCAAGATTTAATCTAGTTAAAATTCAGAGTAACAAATATATATTTGTTGCTCTAGGACTGTAATTTTGGGTAGTGTATTGGATTATGGACTGGGCTGCTAACCTCAAGTCTAGTAGTTCGAAACTAGCAGCTACTGGCTCAGGCGAAGGATGAGGCTTCCTACTCCTGTGAAGGGTTAGAGGCTTGGAAACCCACAGTGACAGTTTTACCCTGTCCTGTAGGGTTAATATGAGTTGATTTCATCTTGATGGTGAGTTTAGTTAGCGAGTTACTGCTGCCAAGAAGTTGACTGATAAAAATAAAGACAACAGGCATTGGACAAGCATCTCTAAGATGTTCTAGTACTTTTAATATTCTACCTTCAAATTCCACTGAGACTAATTAAAGCCCAATCACTCTAGGTTATTGTACTGGGGGATACCGTGTTTTAGGAGTTTAGGCTCCAAGACTCTCAGGATTTGGGGCACAAGGGGTATGTGTATTTTTAAATCAGAGTTTTTATCTATTATGTTTAAAATTTGGCAAGTAGTTTTTTTAAACTTTTAGAAATAAAAATTTATCTTTGTGAAAATCTTTTCAATTTCACTTGCTCATGATCTGGATAGTTGTCATTGAATTCAAGCTGCGAGAGAGGAAACGTTTAAAATAAAATATTACATATTCTGAATATTATTAACTCAGTAAGGTAGCTGTTAGGATAGTCATGTGACTGTGCTGTGTCACTGAACACAGAAGAAACAGTGTAAAAGGGCTTGGTCAATAACATGTTGCCTTTAAATATCTCTGGGAACATTGAAGTCAATATAAGTCAAACAATTATATTTCTTTCTGAAAAGAAATCATTGGATACTGTAGGAGACACTTGAATGTTAGTTGCATTTAAAATGTTTGTCTATTTTCTTGTTTTTAATTCCTCGTGTGTATATGTAAAGAAAAACCAAGGACCAAATATAATTTACCACTATTGACTAGAATTCACCTTTAATACAGTATTTGGGTTACTCAGGTTTATCTAGTGTGTGTACCCATACATTATCTAGAGTAATTGCTAAAGTTTCCATATTCTTTAATTGATACCCCAGTTTTTGTGAAACAATATCCAAATTGCTATTGTTTATGATATTGATATAATTATGGTATATCAATATAAAATATTATTTATTATTAAAATATGTAGTTAAGGCTGGGGAAGGATGAGGCTGTCTGCTATGAAAGTTTTACAGTCTCAGAAGCCCTAAGAAACAATTCCTCTCCACCCTACAGGGTCACAATATGTCAGAATTGACTCGATACAATGATTTTGGTTTTTTTGTCATTGGCTTTTGTTGTTGTTGTTTTGTTTTCTTTTGATGCTTGGTTTCACTCTGTCTTGTTTTTGTGCATATTATTATCTCCGCAGGTCTTTCTAAATAAGATAGGCTGTATGAACAGTCTGGAGAAGAAAACAATGGGACCAACAGTTCCATGTGGACATGGGAGAGGAGGAGGTGGGGGGAAAGTAGTGGTGTTAAGAAACCCAGGGACAAGGGAACAACAAGTTATCCAAATCAATGGTGAGGACGATGTAGGTGGCCTGGTAGGGCATGATCAAGGGTGATGTAACCTAGAGGAATTACTGAAACCCAAATGAAGGCTGAGCATGAGAGTGGGATAAGAGGAAAATAAAAGGAAATAGAGGAAAGAGCTAGAAGGCAAAAGGGCATTTATAGAGGTCTAAATAACAGCATGTATATATGTAAATATATTTATATATGATGATGGGGAAATAGATTTATATGCATATATTTATAGGTTTAGTATTAAGGTAGCAGATGGACACTGGGCCTTCACTCAAGTACTCCCTCAATGCAAGAACACTTTGTTCTATTAAACTGGCATTCCATGATGTTCACCTTCCCCATACAATTGCTGAAGACAAAGTGGGTGTATAAGCAAATGTGGTGAAGAAAGCTGATGGTGCCTGGTTCTTAAAGACTTGAAGGCAAACAAGCGGCCATCTAGCTGAGAAGCAACAAAACCCACATGGAAGTAGTACACCAGCCTATGTCATCACAGGTGTGGAAGGGATCAGGTATCAGGCATCAAAGAAAAAAAATCCTATCATTGTGAATGAGGGGGAGTGCATAGTGGGAACCCAAAAACCATCTGTAGGCAACTGGACATCCCCTTACAGAAGGGTTGTGGTAAGGGACCAGCAAGTAAGGGTGCAGTGTAGCAATGATGAAACATACAACCTTCCTCTAGTTCCTAAATGCTTCCTCCTTGCACCACTATCATGATCCCAGTTCTACCTTACAAATTTGGCTAGACCACAGGATGTACACTGGTTCAGATAGGAATTAGAAACACAGGGAATCCAGGGTGGATGATCCCTTCAGGACCAGTGGTGAGAGTGGCGATACTAGGAAGGTGGCGGGTGGGTGGGGTAGAAGGGGAAACCCATTACAAGGATCTACAATGGTGACCAGACGTCCTGATTTTGGCAGGACAGTCCCGATTTTTAACAATTTTTCCCTCATCCCGCAGCATTTTTTAAAAGTCCCGACTTGGAAAGAATGCACAACAAGCTAGTGTGTACAGTTTTCAGCTGCCATGTGGTTATTTCACCAGGATATGAGTTTTATCAATGGTGTCCCGCTTTACCAATGTTAAAATCTGGTATAACCTCCTCCATAGGGGACCGACAACAGAAAAGTGGGTGAAGGGAGACGTCGGACAGTGTAAGATATGACAAAATAATTTATAAATTGTCAAGGGTTCATGAGGGAGGGGGCAACAGGGAGGGAGGGGGGAAAATGAACTGATGCCAGGGGCTTAAGTGGAGAGCAAATGTTTTGAGAATGATGAGGGCAAGGAATGTACAAATGTGCTTTACACAATTGATGTATGTATGGCTTGCGATAAGAGTTGTATGAGCCCCCAATAAAATGATTTAAAAAAATGAGATTCACATAGTTAAAATCTATGGTTAGTGAATCAATGCTGTAGAGATCAATTTACACATAATTTTCTGTTGTGATGCTCTCTAAATCATCTCTTCCACAATAAATTCAATTATATCTCTGCAAATGTTTTATTTTAATACATAGAGAATTATTTGTGTGAAAAGAAAATAATTCAATTTTCCATTCCTTTTCTGTCCCTCCAATTGCCTTTCCGTCTCACTACTGTCATACACAGTGGCTGGGCTATGACACTAACCACTATCCAATCTTCCTATTCCCAGGTTTGCTTCCATATAATCCCCTAAGGGAATGTTTCACCAGCAGCCCCCACCCCAAGGAACTGAAATTGAAGAACATCTTGGTTATTAAGAGAGAAAGGTCCTTGAAGAGATGGATCGACTCCATGGCTGCTGAAGCAGGTTAACAGTGCGCTCGAACAAAACAACCATTTTGAGGCTAGTGTGAGACTGACCCTGTTTTGTTCTGTTGTGTATGGAACTGACTCCATAGCACCCGAGGACAACAACAGCTATGATGGATTCATCAGGCGAACCTAGCATCATAGTTGCCACGAGCCCCAGTGCCATCTCACAATTCATTCTGGTCCCATGGCGTAATCCCTTCATCATCGTGTCCGGTCACATTCATCAGGCAAACTAAGACTGAAAACTTCTGGCATGGTTCACTCACTTCACATTCTGTTGTCAGTTTCTTTTCCCAGGTTTTCATGATCTTCACTGGAAAATTAAACTAGGTATTAACATGAGAATTTCTAGTCCCTTGGACAATTCTATTTCTCACAGTAAATAAATCAACTGGAATTTCTGTGTTCCCTTGAGTCTCTTTGCCTGGCATACTCTCACCTCCAACTTCTCTTCCTCCCTACCTACCATCTTCTTTGGCTGACTTAACTGGCTTTTCCCATGAAATTTCACTCCTGTTGCCTTCCTTCACCATCCAGACAAACAAACTCTCCCTCTGGGCATGCCTTTCTTAGTATATGGTCTAGAACTTTCTCCTTGCCCCTCCCACTTCTATTTTGTCTGAATATAAATCTCATCTTAGGGTGGCATCTTTCTGACTCCTAGCCCTTGGTAGTACTCTACTCCTCCATTGCAACAGTCACCACGGTGCGTTTACTGCTTCTCGGTGGGTTTCATGAATTTAGACCCAAATCTTTTTATTTACTGGATAGCAAGCCTATCATGTAGAGCATATCACTTACTAAAGGCTAAGTGTATATTTGACAAGTGAATGTTGAACGAATGTAATTCAGGTGAGTAAATTTTATTAAGCACCTACAATGTTTTGGCACTGTTCTAGGTGCCTCAGATGTTTCAGTGTTGAAAGAAGACAAAGACGCCTTCCCTCATGGAGCTCAGAGTTAAGCAAGGAAAGCTAGTCACCCAACACGGTGAATAAGTAAATTCTACAGGCATGTTAAATGGCGGTATGGAAGAAGTGAAAGTAATGCAGAAAGATCGGTGGCACACTTTTGCAGAACTAAATCAGGTGGTTCGAACAGATCTTATTTTAATAACAGCACTTGAACGGAGGATTGATGCAGCTGAGGGAATTCGCCTTGTGGACATCTGGGGAATGGCATTCAGACAGAAAAGACTGTTCATTGAAAAGTCCCTGAGATAAGAGCATTCCAGAAGAATATTAGAGGCGGGGAGCGGCGGGAAGCAGAGACAAATATGTCTGAGCAGACTGAGCAAGGGAGAGAACAGTAGAGAGGGGGAGAAGGCTGCTTTATTGGGGAACCTTCTGAGCACAGTAAAAACTTTGGCCTTTATTCTGTATGAAAAGAAAAACCATTCCAGAATTTTGAACAGAAGAATGGAATGATCTGAATTATGTTTGTAAAGACAGGACATGGGTGGGGGGGGGGGCAGGAGTAGGGGCAAAGAGAACAGTTCAAGGGAAGGGCGCCTGGACAAAACTAGTTGCTTGGACCAAGGCGGTAGCCAGGGAGAAATGGTCAAATAAAAATGAATAAATAAACAAATATAGACCTGATAAATTGTATATGGAATATAAGAAAAAATCAAAGATGACTCCAAAGTTTTTATCTTGATTAAGCGGAAGTGTAGAAAGTTATAGGTTAAGCATATTGGCTGGGGTTGGAAATTAGGCAGTCTTGGACATATTGAATTTAAAATTTTAGTTAGGCATTCAAGTGGAGATGTCAATAGCCTAGTTGGATATTTAATTCTTAAGTTTAAAAGAAAAGATATTATTTGGAGATATGAATTTGAGAGTTGGGAGCAAAAGATGGTATTTAAAGAGATGGTATCATCAAGTATTGACAGAGAAACAGAATGACAACCACAAAGCGACACCCAAATTCTGTTTGCTTATACTCTGTTATGGATGGGATGTGTTCCGCTACTTCCACTGCCACCACCACCACCCTCTCCCCACCACACCCAGACCTCCACCTCACCTTCCCTCAACAGCCCCCCCCGCCCAAAAAAAAGAGAGAGAATGTGAGACTTTGTTTGGAAATATTGGCAATAGGATCTTTAAAGGTGCTATTAGTTAATACGAGGACATACTGGAACAAAGTGAGTCTTAATCCAATAAAATAACACCTTACAAAAGCGGGTAAGAGAGATGCATAGTCAGAGAGAGGACAAACCTCTGATGATCACAGAACCAAGACTTGGAGTTATATTGCAGTTTCACCAAGCAGCTGCAGCTGAGAGACAAAAGGATCTTGTCTTAGACACGTCAGAGGGCGAACAGGCTTGTCAAAACCCCAAAGTTGGATTTGTGATCCTCAGAACTGTGATGAAATAACTTTCTGTTCCTAAGGAAGGACGCATGCTCGGTGAAGGAGAGCATGAGTGAAGAGGAGGAAGGCCTCTCTGAGATGGACGGCACAATCCCTGCAGTCATGGGCTCAAGCACAGCAGCCACCATGACGGCAGGGTTTCTGCCCATTTACTACAAGCGGAAACCCACCTGAGGGCACCTACCAACAGCTACAAGAACTACATCCAGCGTGTGGTGCTTTGTTCTGGAAGCCCTAGGAGGATACGGCACAGGCCCACAGAAAGAAATCTGAGCGGAGAGGAGGAGCTGGCCAAGCTTACCAAAAGAGAGACAAGAGAAGACAAAAACAGTGAATAGCTGGCCCTGGAAGCCAGGGTAAGAAAACAATTTAAGAAAGCATAATGAATAGTGACAATTTTAAATTGTATTAGAAAAGGCCTGAGAACTGGCCATTAGATTTAGCAACTGGAAGGCTTTGGTGACCTTTATGAGAGGTGGGGGGGGGGGCAGCGGGGAATAAACATCTGTTTAGAATGGGTGTAAGAGAAGATGGGATTAAGAATTCAAAGATGGATGAATGCATGAAGCTCAATGGCCCTTACCTCATTCTTCTATCAGCGTTATGACTGATTTTAAACTTGAAGGCAGAAAGAAGCTGTGCATTTGATAACTGCATAGCGACATGGTACCTGGCATGGTGACAGCACACAGGCGGCGTTCAAAATATGCTAATTGGTTGACTAAACTTTAAAGACAGTCTTGGGGGAAATTATCTTCCTCCTGATCCTTTGGTGTTCCCCGTTTCCTTTAGGACCCTCCCCCCTCTACACACACACACAGAGGCATGCCAAGGGTCTCCTGCGGCGCCTCGTAATTGTCCCTTTCCTGTGCCCCCTTCACACCTCCTCTGCTTGACAATTTATCCACAATTTACCCTCCAGAAGGCAAGGGGGAAAAGCACAGTATAACTAATTTCCTAAGAAAAGTTCAATTCATTTCATGGGCGTTCCTGTTGGGCAATATTCACCCAGGGGAGGCATCCTCATGCTGGGTACCACAGGCCAGGGGGAGGCAAATCCCACAATGGAGAGGAAAAAAAACACCTTGAAAAACTGCTTTTTTCCTTCCCCATTTAATCTGAATTATATGCATCCAACAAGAATATTAATCAGCTGTTTTTAATAGAATAAGGAAAAAGCCAAAATAAATCAAAACCCATAGCACTGTTTTAATTGCCTTCTCACTGTATTAGCCTGTAACTTTGGAGATAATATTTTAAAATTTCCAATGAAGCATGACCTGTCTGTCTAATGACTGAATGTGCTTCCTTCAATTTAGTTACTCTTTTGGATTGACTTTTAGGTTGCCCTAGAGATTTTGGTTAATTTTTGAATTGGAAGATTTGAATTATGGGATTTCATCCAATCATCTGAGTTATATATCCTTGCCACTATAGTCTAAAAGCAAAACAAACAAACAAAAAGCAAAGCAAATACTTTTAAAGTGAAGGTCATGGAACATCATGTAAACAATTACCCTCCTTTTTTGGTCATTAGGGGATAGAAATGAAAACTAACTGCACTTTTCCTCTTATTAATTTTTTAACCTCTCATTTGCAATTATGAAATACCTATAAAATACAATAGACTATATATATGTATTTTCTTTCTTTTGTTGTAAATTAGGTGAAGGTTTGCATTTCAGATGATCAACTTTGTATTCAAAAGTTTAAACCTGCCATTAAACTCATTAGTGGAACCTTCACCCATTCCCTGATTTCCCTTCTCACTCCGGTGGACTACTATTCTTCATTTCACCGGAGTGAACACCTGTCAACAGTTTAGTCCGTTGATTGATCTTCTCTTGTCCTACCCCATTCCCCCGCCCCCCAGGGCAAACTCCAAAATTTATTCCCTTGGGTATGAAAGTCTTTAACTTGTTGGTTTTTCACTAACAACAGTCTCATGTCATATTCGTCCTTTGAGTAACTGAATTTGCAAATAGATAAGTGACTTGTTATTGCAAATGAAAACTAAGCCTAAAAGCAGAGTTAGTTTAAGTTACTTGCAAACCAATGTGGAAAGAGTCAAAGCAACAAAATTAGCCAGTCTTGATGTCTGAAAGTAGTTTGGTAAATACTTTACACCAGATTGTAGGCAAGAACTGTCTAACTCAATAAAGCAAATTATTTCCACAGGGAAAGCACTAGGGAAGGCAGTTGAGAACATTTATGTCATCTAGGTGTCTTGTTTTTCTAGACAATTAGCACAAATTGACCGCATGATTTTTCCTTGCCTTAACAAGACTGCTTAGAAGCCAAAGATAAACATCTAGGATAATTGTCAGGTCTCATTAATATAAAGAAGTCGGTGTGATTTGTAACCAACATGCTCATCAAAGGTGAAAGAGCATACACTACCCATTCATCAACACTTGATTCAAAGGAAGCAAAGAGAAAAAGAGAAAGGAATCAGAAGCATGGCCTCTATTCTGGAAATAAAAGATTCATGAGCACAGCAACATTTAATCATCAGGGTCAGCTCACCCTGAAATTCCAGGTGGCCCAGTCTGGGCTGCAGCACTCAAATCAAGCTGGCCTCTTGTGTTATTCTGGTGATTCTGCATGCGAATAAAGAGTTAAAACAACCCAGCCTCCCCCAGTTCCCACTGCACCCCTCCTTCCCACCAATCAAGCGATCAGAACAGCAAGATAAAACCCAAACAGTCTCTCAGTAAGAACACTTTATGAGTTTCTCTTTTGTCATTATTCTCTTTTGGCTGAGCAATCTATTTTTGACAACAGAATATTTATCTTCCTTGCAATGCCTGGATTCAGAGTTCCAGGCAATCCACAGTAGTAATAATCGAGCCTGATAAAAGGCACAGAGAAAGCCGATTTCAAAAGTCAATTTGAGATTTTTGCTTTTTAAACTCTTTTTCCTCGTCCCCCGGTTCCATTTCACATGGATTAAAAGATTGTCTAATAAAGTATCAAAGTTTAGAAAAGTAAAGATAAAATCTAACTTGAGTCTTGTGAAAACTGTGGAGGAATATTTTTATAATTATAAGCTTGGAAGCCAGAGAGGAAATAATAAAGAGATGGACAGATTTGAATGTATACAAATAAAATTTCCATATAAAAATTTTAATTGTTTATCTTGGAATATCACATCTCTAAGGTATCACCAAGTCATCTCTGATTGTTCCTATTATGTTTTAAGTATCTATAACATAAAAAAAATAATTTCAGTGCCAATCAAAATAAATGACATTTAATAAAAGAATGATTGCGATAGAAACAGTCACTAAACCTTTAAGAGCTTAATGAACAAATGTCATGAATAGTCAGTTCTTACAAGAAGAAAGTTATGGTCAAGGTTTTCCATAAACATATAGAGGAAACTTTTAGTCTCATCGGTGAGCAAAGGGATACAAATTAATGAAATACTTTCTTTTTCTATTGAATTGGAAAAAATATATAATGATTAGACATAATTCTAGTTAGGATATAAAATAATGGGCACAATAGTACTTCCTAGTGGTTATACAACTTGTTTAATTATGCTCAGAAACATTGCTGGATATATAGATCAAGAGCTATAAAAATATCTAAATTTCTAATTTCTAACAAGATGGTAGACTAGTCTGGCTTGTTGGTTCCTAACCTTCAAAGCAACCCTGGGGCAACTATAAAAGTGAAAATGATATATGGATTCTAGGAACCACACCAAGAACAAGAACAGTCAGTAAAATATTCTTGAGAAAACTAAAGACAATCCTAAACAGTATGAAAGTTGGGTGGGTCAGTCTGAAGAGGCGTGCTGCTGTACATTTTGAGTGGGAGGAAAGCCTTCTCAATTCTGGTCTTGCTTGCTTTGGAACAAGGATAAGGCGTCCTGGTAGCTCTGTGCATTGAGCATTGGACTACTAACCTCAAGGCTAGAGGTTTAAACCCACCGGCTTCTCTGAGAAAGAGGAGGCTGCCTGCTCCTATAACACTTTACAATCTTGGGAAGTTCCAGGGTAAGTTCTACTGTGTCCTATAAGGTTACTATGAGTTGGAATTAATTTAATGGGAGAGGAATTTTGGAACAATCATTGTTTACTTTTCCACCTTTTTCTTGCTATCTCAAGGCAAATTCCACATGACACTGAAGCTGGGGTATGGTGTTGAAGAAAACAGATGAGTGTCCTTCATTTGACACCACTCCTTCAACGCCTGGGGTAGTGATGACAACCTAGTAGACACTTTACAAAAATACTTATCTTATGTTTGTTTTCAAACTTTTTACTGCGACTGAAGTCTGTCTTACCTTCAACAACTTATCAAACTCCCCCTTGTCATACTCTGTTGCATAATGTTTGCCCATCTTCCTAAGGTGGATCAATAGTGGGTCTAGCGTGTCTGCGGGTCCCCATCCTTGATTTATCTTCCCTCCCATGTTTATACTCACCAGGACTTACATAGTGAACTAGGATTCAATTTTGTGGAGTTTATTGGTGTACATTATCAGAAAGTACTCTTTGATACACTACAGCATGAGCTCAAAAGAATAACAAGTGAATAATTCTACCGATTTGAAATAAAGACCATAATCTGTGTGATATTTACTCCCGAGTTGGAAAGACTAGAACAGAAATTCTGAGAATTTAAAATGACATAGGATAAATATAAAAATAGAAAAGGGGTACATTTTCAAAATGGAAAATCAGAAAAAGTCAGCTAGAAATTAGCAAAATATGATAAAGAAATAAAATCAGAAACGGAAATGCTAAGATATATGAGTCCATAGTAGGAGACCTCAAAGGAGAGAAAAATAAAAATAAGAGAAAAACTACTTAAATGAACAATATTGTATGTCTCCAGATTTTAAAAAATGATGAAAACTTAATATTGAAAAGAGAAATAAAAGACTATCAAAAATTATATTGAAGTGTAAGAAGACCAATGACTAATGGAAAAACTATAAAAGCTTCCAGAGAGAAAGAATGGAATAAAATCATATGAACTTTAGATTTTGCATAAGCAGCATGAAAGGTAAGATGGAAGCCAATTAATATTTTTAGGTATTAAAGAAAAAATTTTAAATTTAAAAAGGGAAAATATTATTAAAATAAGATTTTTATGTCCATCCAAATATTAAAATATAACAAAGATATTTTCTTTCTTTTTTTATTGGGGGTTCATACAATTTCTTATCACAACCATACATACATCCATTGTGTCAAGAACACATGTCCATTTGTTGCCATCATCATCCTCAAGATATTTGCCTTCTACTTGAGCCCTTAATATCTGCTGCTCATTTTCCCCCTCCCTAGCCACACCCCCTACCTCATGAACCCTTCATAATTCATGAATTATTATTATTTTGTAATATGTTACACTGTCCAATGTCTCCCCCCGCCCTCTTCTCTGCTACCTTCTCCCAGGAAGGAGGCTCTACGCAGATTATTGTAATCAGTTCCCCCCTTCTACCCCACATTCCCTCCACCCTCCCAGTATCACCACTCTCACCACTGGTCCTGAAGGAGCATCTGCCCTGGATTCCCTGGTTTCCAGTTGCTGTCTGTACCTATGTACATCCTCTGGTCTAGTCGGATTTGTCAGGTAGAACTGGGATCATGATGGTGGGGGGGGGCAACAAAGATATTTTCATGCCGCCACTCTTAGAAGGTAGATAGCACAAAGACTCACTGAACAACTTGTGGAAAAGGTACTTACGTAAGAAGAGAGAAAATCTAGGAGTTAGGACAAGACATATGGGAAGTATGGGTAATCAAATTACTACTAAATTAAAAAAAAGTAAAGCCCAAACCAAAGAAAGCATACACACACACACATCCACAGAAAGGAGAAAGAGTATTCTTGATATTATCCATATGAGCAGGGAATTCAGTAGGGAATGCCAGAAGGACATTCCAGTCATTTAAGCTCCTCGACAAAAATAAGAAAATTGGTAAATAAGAAATAAGATGAAAGATAAAAATTCCTAAGGTATCCAATTAAAATGATGCAAAAATGAATCAGTTCAAAGGCAAAAATTCAGATTATATTTTAAAAGTCAACATATTATGGCTTTAGGAGTCATATTTAAAACAAATTTATATGATTTAAATATAAAAAGGGACAAACCAGGCAAAGATGACCCCACACAAAGTTAGCAATCTTCATAACTTAGAAACTAGAACTTTCAAGCAACTATATAAAGGGCAAAAAGAATCTACATTTTGATAAGAATAAACAGAAGATTATTAAATATAATCCTTGAAAAACCAGGGCAGCCTCAAAAGAGGACCTGCTGAGGCTGCTGTATATAACTTAACAATTCATTGGATTGGATTTTTTTTATCTAGATGTTTACGGCCATGGTTTCCCAGGACATCCCAGTTAATTGGCCTAATAAGGAAGCTATGTCGCTGGTATTTCAAATACCAACAGGGCCACCCAAGCTGAAGAGGTGTCCAGTAGCATTTCCAGACTACAAAGATGGAATAGGCTGTCCACTTCACAGGAATTAGCTACGGAAAACCTTTCAGATCGAATGAAGACACTGTTAGATACTGAAACCCTCATGAAAAGAAGCAGAGTGTGACTCCACAGGTCTGTCTGAATAGGACAGGCTGGATGAACTATCTGGAGGAAAAACAACGGGACCGACAGTTCTGGGGGGACTTGGGGTGGGCGGGTAGGGCGGGTAAGGAAGTGGTGTTAACAAACCCAGGGACAAGGGAAAAACATGGGACCCCAAATGGTAGAGAAGGGGGAGTGGCAGGCCTGGTGGGAAACGATCAAGGGTAAGGTTGCTTAGAGAAGAGGTATACTCTAGCCCAGGTGGCGATGAAGCATGGTAGTAGGGCAGGAAGAAAGTCAAGGGAGATGGAGGAAAGAGCTAGGAGTCAAAGGGCATTCATGGAGGTCAAGACAAAGACATGTACATGCAAATATATATAGGAGGATGGGGAAATAGATCTATGTGTCTATATTTATAGGTCAAGTATTAAGGTGGCGGAAGGACCTTGGGCCTCTACTCAAGCACTCCCTCAGTGCATGAATACCTTCTTTTATTGGATTGGAACTCTATGATGCTCACTCTCCCGACACAACGGCTGGAGCCAAAGTGGGTGAACAAGTAAATGTGGTGAAGAGAGCTGATGGTGCCCGGCTATCAAAAGAGATAGTGACTGGGGTCTTAGGGGCTTGAGGATAAACAAGCGGCCATCTAGCTCAGAAGCAACAAAGTCCACATGGAAGAGCACACCAGCCTGTGTGATCGAGTGGTCCCAAAGGGATCAGTTACCAGGCATCAAAGAACAAAAAATCATATCATTGACTGCACACCTCCATGATAGGATCGCTGAAGACAAATGGGTGCATAAGCAAATGTGGTGAAGAAAGCTGATGGTGCCCGGCTATCAAAAGAGATAGTGTCTGGGGTCTTGAAGGCTTGAGGGTGAACAAGCGGCCATCTAGCTCAGAAGCAAATAAGCCCACATGGAAGAAGCACACCGGCCAGTGCGATTATGGGGTGCCCAAGGGACCAGGTATAAGGCATCACGCAAAAAAAAAGATATAAGTGTGTGTATGTATGTGTATATATGTGTATATGTATATATGTATGTATATATGTATATATATATATCATATTAAATGAAGGGGGAAGTGCAGAGTGGAGACCCAAGGCCCAAGTGTCGACCAATGGAGATCCCCTCATAGAGGGGTTTAGGAGAGGAGATGGGTTAATTAGGGTGTGAGGTAGTATCGATGAAGAACACAGCTTTCCCCCGGATCCTGGATGCTTCCTCCCCCCAACTACCATGATCCGAATTCTACCTTGCAGGGCTGGATAGGACAGAGGCTGTACACTGGTGCATATGAGGGTTGGAGGTACAGGGAATCCAGGGTGGATGATACCTTCAGGACCAAGGGTGTGAGGGACGATGCTGGGAGAGTGGAGGGTGAGTGGGTTGGAAAGGGGGAACTGATTACAAGGATCCACATGTGACCTCTTCCCTGGGAGAGGGACAGCAGAGAAGGGGGAAGGGAGACTCCGGATAGGGCAAGATATAACAAAACAACGATGTATAAATTACCAAGGGCATATGAGGGCGGGGGGAAAGGGGAGGGAGGGGGAAAAAAAAGAGGACCTGATGCAAGGGGCTTAAGTGGAGAGCAAATGCCTTGAGAATGATTGGGGCAGGGAATGTATGGATGTGCTTTATACAATTGATGTATATATATGTATGGATTGTGGTAAGAGTTGTATGAGTCCCTAATAAAATGTAAAACAAGAAAAGAGAAAAAAATGATTAGGGCAAAGACTGTACAGATGTGCTTTATACAATTGATGTATGTATATGTATGAACTGTGAAAAGAATTGTATGAGCCCCAATAAATTGTTAAAATAAAAAAAAAAAAGAAGCAGAGTATCGTAGGAGACAGGACCAGAAGCGGAGCCCCTCAGATGTGAAGATGCTCAAAATATGACTGAGGAAGAGCTGCCTTCTCAAAGTAGAGCTGACCATGATGACATGCCTGGAGTAGAGGCTGTGGGAATAAAGCCTTCAGGACTTTCATTTGCTGATGGGGCATGATTCAAGTGTAGAAGAAACAGATGCAAAAACCAATGAAAAATGAATTATTGGAACTTGGAATGTATGAAGTACGAATCTAGGAAAATTGGAAATTGTGGAAAAAGCAAGGATGGCAAAACTTTGACCAAAGTACTTTGGACATATTATCAATAGAAACCAGTCCCTTGAGAAGGACATAGTGCTTGGGAAGGTAGAAGGGTAGTGAAAAAGAAAGCCCTGAACAAGATGAATTAACACAGTGGTGACCACAATGGACGCAAACATAAGAATCATAAGCATAGCCCAGAACTAAGTAGCACTTCGTTCCGTGGTCCATAGGGTACTGTCCCACTGGATGGCACCTATAACAAAGCTAGGCGTATGATTGCTAGCATATCCGTGAATGATAATTGTCTTACTGATTTCTTTTAGCTTCAACCACTTTCTCTCATCATATATAGCACCTGGCACTTAACAGCAGATTTGTTGTTGTTGTTGCTTCCTTAGAAAAATACTTTTATGGGTTGAGAGTAAACAGAGAAAAACTGTGGGGATGTGTTTAAGGAGGACACTAAGACAAGAATTGGATAAATTGATTTGTATTAATAATGACCAAAGTTTTCACACGAGGTGAATTAAGAAGGGTTAGCTAAACTCACTACCATAGAATTTACTTAGACTCAGAGTGACAGTGTATCAACTGTATAGGACAGAATAGGACCGTCCCTTTGGGTTTTGAGACTGGAAATCTTTACAGAAGTAGAGCGGCTCACCTTTCTCCTATGGAGAAGCTAGTGGTTTAGAACTGCTGGCCTTCAGGTTAGCAATCCCACCATGACACCAAAGTTTCTCTATTAAGAAGTTCAGGGAGTTAGAAAGGGGAGAAAGACAGAAGTCTTACCGTAGGCTAGGAGGATGAAAGTTCCCAGCGGAAGAATAACAAACGTTGCATAAGAACAATAATCTTGAATATTCCATTATAAATTGTATTGCTAGTATGTTAGTATAAACTTTATACTTTAGACTTCAATTCTAAATGTTCAGTATACATCTAATTTTCAGGCTGTCTTTGAGGGGTGATGGGGGAAAACTCAGGCAGTAAAATTATCCATGTTTACCCCTTCATGGTACCAAAGTGGGCAGCAACAAATTTTCAAGGAGGCAGTTAGTCAAGTGTGCCAGAAGCAATCAGCAGTAATCAAAGTGAAAACAGTAAAGTGAATCCATGGGGAAGCAAGAGGCTGCTGGGGCCAGAAACTGTCTCAGGACAGATATGAGATAAACTTTTCTTCTCCCCACACACAATCCTAAGTATTGTGACCTCACAATTTCCGATGAAGTTCTACCAAAGTGGATCACAAAGGATTTAAATTTGTAGCATGGTTACATAACCATTATTTGGTTTCCTTTCTTTTTTCTAGAATAGGCAGTATCTGTGCCTATTAAAGCCGGCCTTGAGAAGATCAAGTGCTTTTAGAAAGCGTACCCTGGTGTAAACAAAGGATGCACTAGCTAGTAACTAAAAATGGTTTGCTAAGAGGGCAAATGTGTACTTTCCCCTAACTCAGTTTCTGTGCCTCTGACTTCCTAATGTCCTGTCTCAAATAGCCACGTCAACAAGAGTCTGTAGTCTTTCTCCTCCTTTCCTCACCCACTGTCACTAACTGTGAGGCACCCTGGTGGTGCACGCGCTTAAGTGACTGGTAATCCAAAAGGTCAGCCCGTCAAACCCACCCATCACTCTCTGCACAAAAAATGGGGCAATTGGCATCCTTAAAGATGTGCAAATGTGCTTGACACACTGGATGAATATATGGCTTATGATGAAATGGAAGAGCTCCCAATAAAAGTATTTTGAAAAAAGAACAAAATGAGGGGTGTGAGTAAAAGAGTAATGGAGAAGAGAGACTGTAGCCTCTACCCATATAAGATGTCTGTGGTAGTTATATCGTCGTCAATTTGAGGATTGGGCATGGAGGGGGGGAGTCTAGCCTGTCAATGAGGTCATAGCCAATGAGGCTTCTTTGTGGGCATAGCCTTCCCCTAAGGATTCTGGGAATTCCGGTATTTCCTCCTTGGAGGTGGGAGACTCGCTGCTCACATAGCTGACAAGACACATGGACCCACCCTGATGCAGAGACCCCTGCCAGCGCTGAGATGTTTCCAGTGCCACTGGATCCAAGGACTTTCTACCCACTGGCCTGTGATCTTCTACATTTGGTGTCATTGCATGTGTTTTGTGAGTCTGAAGAGGACTTTATTATTTTATTTAATAACTCATTTTATTGGGGCTCATACAACTCTTATCACAATCCACACATACATCAATTGAGTAAAGCACCCTTATACATCCGTTGCCCTCGTCATTCTCAAAATTCGCCTTTCACTGGTTCCTGGAATCAGCTCATTTTCCTTTTTTCCCTACCTC
This sequence comes from Tenrec ecaudatus, assembly GCF_050624435.1. Taxonomy (NCBI): domain Eukaryota; kingdom Metazoa; phylum Chordata; class Mammalia; order Afrosoricida; family Tenrecidae; genus Tenrec; species Tenrec ecaudatus. Next base: position 61,388,472 of record NC_134531.1, on the reverse strand, counting down.
TCCCTCCCCACTCCCCACTTCCGCCTGAACCCTTAATAGTTTATAAATAATTATTTTATCTTATCTTACACTGCCTGGCGTCTCCCCTCACCCACCTTCCCATTGCCCATCTCCCAGAGAGGAGGTTACACATAGATTCCCAAGATCGGTTCTCCCTTTCTACACCCCCTTCCCTCCCGGTGTCGCCACTTCCACCACTGGTCCTGAGGGGTTCATCCGTCCTAGATTCCCTGTGTTTCCAGATCCCTACTGCACCACTGTGCATCCTCTGAAGAGGACTTTATAGACTGGTATTGGGCATATGGGCTAATATCAGATTTATGGACTTAATCTGAACTGGGCTGGGATGTTTTCTCAATGTTCAATTGCTCTTGTATATAAATCTCTTTCTTATACACATATGTGTGTCCATGGATTTGTTTCTCTAGTCAACCCTGACTAACACAATGTCCTTTAAGATTTAAACACTGACACAATGTATGTATGTATATATATTGTCATTAGAGCTGTATGTGGCTCCAATAAAGTGGTTAACTTAATGGAGCAATTCTATTCTGTTCTGTGGATCATTATGAATTGGAATTCATTCATAGCAGTGAGTTTTTGTTGGTGAAGATGGTTCTTAAGTTAATATTAAATATTGTCATGTTTTATGTTATCATATGCAATTAAGAACCATTTGGGGAATTTATAAATTTGGAAAATATAAATCAAGACAGATATTGAACTGATAGAATTTTAAGAGATGGTACTGGCCACATGGAAATATTTGCAGCAAACAAGTTAATCCATATGCAAGGCCTGCCTAATTCAAAGTAGGCTATCATAAATTCCAAAAATACAACAGCAGTGAATATATGTGTCGTATGTATGATGTGCACATTATTGTGTTATTTGTTCATTGTGATTTTCAAAGATAAGTAGTGCATATCCTCACTTTAGAAATGAGATAACTGAGGCACAGGGTCACCAGCTAAACCAACCCAAATCCATTCCCATCAAGTTGATTCCCACTCATAATGATGCTGCAGGACAGTATAATACTGCTCCTTAGGGTTTCTGATGCTGCAAATCTCTATGGGAGCAAACAGCCTCATCGTTCTACCATGGGGCTTCTGGTAGGTTTGAACCACTGACCTCTGGCTAGTGCCACTACCAGGACTCCTGACTAGTTTTCTTTTTGAGGTTTCAAAGTCAATTTTTGGCTCTTCATGGGAAAACTATCCTGCCTGTATACAATTTAAAAAAATCCTGTTCTGGAAATTTCATTCCTGTCCCACTGAAACACCATATCCAAGGACAAGGAAAGTGGACAAGAGTTGAGAATTTAAAAAGCTTATTTTGTTTCTTTCTGTCCTTGGAATGTCTAATTATATAAAATTTTAGGTTTTTAGTATTTTCTGCTTTTGAAAAAAATAGATTATTTTTAGTGAGGGTTTACAGAGTAATTTGTGTTCCCACTCAACAATTTCTACACAAGTTGTTCTGTGATATAGGTTTTATTTTCCAATATACATGAACCTTCTCATTATTTTCATTCTTGTTGTTCCATTTCTATTAATCTAGTTTCCCTTACCCTCGCATTTTAAAATAAATTTTGACCATATAATCTCATTTTGGTGACATTAAAAATGTGTGGTCCTTAAGAGCTGTAGTAATTATGTTCTGGGACAACTTAATATTTTAGTACAAAGTGACCTTAGGGGTTTGTTTTAAGTTCAAGGCTTTGAAGAGTACCATAGGACAAAAGCCTCAGAGAGTTCTCTAATTTCAGCAAGTTCATCAGGTCTTTTTGTTTATTTTTAGGGATTTGAGGTTCCTTTACATATTTTTTGTCCCATTTCATCAGGATCCTTCTATTGTGGCTTTAATTAGCATGGTCAATAATAGTAGTTGGGAACCATTTAATTCTGGATATTATTGGTCATAGTTTCTTTTGCAAGAGAGTTGGTGGCATAGTGGTTATATATTTGGCTGCTAACCAAAAGGCCAGTAGTTGGAAACCACTCCTTGGGAGAAAGATGTTACAGTCTTGGAAACCTATGGGGGCAGTTATACCCTGTTCTAGCCTGTCTATAGGGTCAATATGAGTCTGAATCAACTCAGTGAAGTTTCTTCTATTGGTCTTTATTTTTTGCTATTTAACATAAAATTTATCCATTCATAAATACTGAAGAACCTAGACTTTTGCTTTGTTGCCTACATTAACTTCCAAAGTTCTTAAATATAAAGTAAGCACTGGAATGAGTTTCAGGGTCAGAAACATGCTTATTAAGCTAAATATTCCAACTCTGTTATGACAAAGAATACTATTTTATGTCACTGTATGAAGAATAAGTAGTGTAACACATTCTATGCGTTACATAGGGTCAGCAGTTTGAAACCATTAGCCACTCCAAAGACAATGAGGCTTTCTACTCCTGTGAAGAGTTACATCCTTAAAGACTTCTACCCTGTCCATGGAGTCTCTATATGTCAGAATTTACTTGATGGCAATAAGTTAAGTTCTTCTTCTTTTTTTTTGAAATACAATGATTAAAATTGATTTTTCTCTCTATATGGCCACTTTGAGTCAAAACCAACTCAACAGTACACAAAAGCAGCAATGTTGAAATATGTATATCTCCCATTTTCCCTATTGAACAACTAAAGGACAAGTTTGAAACTTCGCATCTTCCACATTATCAGTCATAATACCTCACACAATAAAGATTTATCAAATTGAATAATTAATGAATTAAGTACATACTTTCTTCATTTTAGGAGGATATAGAATAAAAATAGAGAAATGAAAGACTCAAAAGGGATAATAAAATATTTAAGGAAAGAATTGTTTGTAACGTGTAAAGCAAGGGAAGTTGGTAAAAGATAGAAAGACTAATAAGGGCAGAAATGTGTAACCTCTCCTAGAATTAAAGGCAAAAGAGAGAGAAGCTATTGGGAACTGGAGAAACAAGAATTGGAGCTGAGTTACCATTGACACAGTGGCAGTGGCAGTGATGTCTCAGGAGGATGATGGATAATGCTCTCTAACATAGAATGATAATAATGTCTCTAATGTGAACCACATATATTTATATATATGGTTTGGGGCTTGCACTCAATTCTAGCCCCAATCTAAGAACAATAATTTCTTTTGACATGACCTAGCTTGATGCTCACCCTCCTGAAAACATCGCTGAAGATGTGGGTACTATATCAAAATGTTGTGAAGAAGCTAGATGGTGCCCAGCTATCAGACGGAATAAAATATGGCATTGTAAAGGCTTGTCTTCAAATAAGAAGCCATCTAAATGAGTCACCAACTAAGTCAACATGAGAGAAGCATACCAGCCTGTGTGATCCAAGGATTGTACACAATAGAATACAAATTTGAAGGAGGGAATGGTATCCGAGCTTAAATTGTGAACACCTAGTTTTCAGAAGGCTATGGATAACAGTAGATGCCCAAAGTTCATTTGCATGATCCACACACAGATTAAACCTCTGGTGAATCCTCTCTGATCATAATTGAGGAATGTGAATAGTCTTGTTATCAGACAGAGAGCCTTGCAATGTCAATCATAGAAATGCAGTTAGGTTACAATGTAGTGTCTTATCACTGGATCCTCCTCTGGACCCATTTTTAAAATAATTTTATTAGGGGCTCATACAACTCCTATCACAATCCGTACATACATCATTTGTTTAAATCAAATCTGTACATTCATTGTCCTCATCATTCTCAAAACATTTGCTCTCCACTTAAGCCCTTGGCATCAGGTCCTCATTTTTCCTTTCCCTCCCCACTCCCCCTCACGAGCTCTTGATAATTTATAAATTATTATTTTGTCATATCTTGCCCTGTCCAACGTCTCCATTCACCCACTTTTCTGTTGTCCGTCCCCCAGGGAGGAAGTCACATGTAGATCCTTGTAATTGGTTCCCTCTTTCCAACCCACTCTCTCTCTACCCTCTCAGTATCGCCACCCACACCACTGGTCCTGAAGGGATCTTCCACCCTGGATTCCCTGTATTTCCAGTTCCTATCTGCACCAGGGTACATATCTGGTCTAGCCAGACTTGCAAGGTAGAATTCGGATCATTATAGTTGTGGGGGGCAGGAGGAGGGATGGAACCAATTTTTTTACAAATATTATCTCCCCCCACCTGTGGATGAATAATGCTTTATTTACTTTTTTGTTAAGGATAAGATCATATTAAAATAAAGATAAAAATACAAATAATGCATAAGAAGGAGAAGACCTCCATCAACATTCAAAAAGCTAGGGAAGAAATTTCTGTCATGGAACAACTAAGAGATACTTGCACCTAATACAAATTCAAGTCATGTCTATGGGGAAATCAACTGCCCAAATGTTGAGCTCGATCCTCAACATTCAAGATTACACAATCAAGATTACAATGGTCTCTGCCTAATAGTAATGCTGTTTGGGACTCTTGTCTTTGGCTAGAGCGGATCTGCCAGTGGCTTGGTCTGACTAGATGCTCTGCAGATGGGTTAGGGCTCCCACTGTCCTCCATGGCCTTCTCCAATCGGGTGTTCTTACTTTTAACTCTGATACTTTTCTCTTCACCATATTCAAAGCTTGTGTGCTTCTTCTGTGTGGACTTAGTTGACTACTCACTTAGATGGCTGCTTGCTTGCATATAAGCTTTGATCGATAGCCGGTTTTCATCAGCCCTTACCACATGCTCCTGAAGCACCCCCGTCATCAATGATAATTTCACAAAAGTAAGTATATCATGCAGGGCCATGATGTAAGAACGAAATGTTCTTAAGTTAGAGCTAGGAGTCAGCGTGAGCACAGAACTCATTCTGGGCCCATTTTTAAAGTTGTTTCAATTAAAATAAAATATATTCAGGGGGAAACGTGGATTAGGCCTCTAGTGAATCCTCTCTGAGCAGACGCAGACCAGAGATGTGAATAACCTTGTTATCATACAGACTGCTTGGAAAGGGGATCATTGCAGATAGGTAAACATTTAACCCCTTATCATTTCATCTCCCTTTTGATCCATTTTAAATTCGTTCCGATTTTAAATATCTTCTTCTTTTTTTAAAACATTTTATTAGGGGCTCATACAACTCTTATCACAATCCACACATATACATTCATCAGTTGTATAAAGCACACCCATACATTGTTTGCCCTAATCACTCTCAAAGCATTTGCTCTCCACTTAAGCCCTCTGCATCAGGTCTTTTTTTTTTCTTCTTTTTTCCCCTCCCTCCTTGCTCCTCCCTCTCTCATGAGCCCATGATAATCCACAGATTGTTATTTTGTCATATCTTGCCCTATCCGGAGTCTCCCTTCCTCCCCTTCTCTGCCATCCATCTCCCAGGGAGGAGGTCACATGTGGATCCTTTTAATCAGTTCCCCCTTTCCAACCCACTCACCCTTTTCTCTCCCAGTATCACCCCTCACACCCCTGGTCCTGAAGGTATCATCCGCCCTGGATTCCCTGTGCCTCCAGCTCCCATATGCACCAGTGTACAACCTCTGCCCTATCCAGTCCTGCAAGGTAGAATTCGGATCATGGTAGTTGTGGGGAGGAAGCATCCAGGATCTGGGGGAAAGCTGTGTTCTTCATCGGTACTACATCGCACCCTGACTGACCTGTCTCCTCTCCTAAACCCCTCTGTGAGGGGATCTCCAGTCTGCTGAAGATTTTCTCTGTTTTACTTTGTTATTGTTGTTAGTTTGGAATGTTTTTCTGTCTCTGAAATCCAGGATATATAAGTGTATAGAGACAGTAACTGGATTACTATTTCCTCAGAGGTATGGCAGGGGAGCTTGAGGGGAATAGGGAGCTACTAACGATAAGCAGTAAGTACAAAGACAAACACCATGTTCTAAAATTTATGTGGTGATGATTGTACCACTCTTCTTAATGTTATGGAACTATTGAATTGTAGAATATGTGCATTATATGACAATAAAACTGTTTAGAAGGGAATTATGGCTGTAAGAAAAACACACTGAGTTGCAAGAGTTGTCAAGAGCCTGGGTTGCTGTGTGGTTACAAATTGAGCTGCTACTCACACGGGGAGAGAGACTGGTAAAGAGGTACAGTCTCAGAAACCCACTGGGGATGGCTCACTGTGAGCCAGCATTGACTCCATAGCAGTGAGTTTGAGAGCAAGAATTGGAAATCTGGGGAGGAGAACACAGCTAATGACAAAATGGAGCTAGAAGGGAGAGGGAATGAGTTGGTGGAGCAAATAATGGACCTCTTTCTGGTTCCATCATCAGAGGTCCTAGAGAGTCCTGTCATTGACGGAGCCACTGGAAAACAACAGAGTAGAGTGGGTGACACTGACGGGTAATCTGGAGGATATGTGGAGAGTGTGGAGGCACGTGCATATTAAGATTCATCCACTAGTTCAACACCTATTGATCACATAGTGTGCTGAAAGCTCTAGGCGTGGTAATGCAGAGGAAACGAAGAAGTAGCATTTGCCGTGGGAAATATTTACTTCCATTTAAAAAAGGATTCCTAATGGAATGGATTGCCGTCAAAAAGCTTTTATTTTTTAAAGTGTTCCAAATTCTATATGCGCATGATTAAGATGGACTTATGATGGAAAGTGACGGCTACGTCTTCAATCCTGTTTACCATTAACCCTTCTCGAACTCTAAAAACATACTTTCAGTGGAACTTTTTAATAGAACACCTGTATTTGTGGTTGCTGCTGTTGTTGTGAGGTACCTTGGTGTTGGTTTTGACTCACAGAGACCCCATGGAAAATGACATCACATACTGCCCAGTCCTGCACCATCCTCCCAATCCCACTCTCAAGCCACTCTGTCACTGCTTGTTGAGGATCGTCCTCTTTTATGCTGACCATCTACTTTACCAAGCATGATGTCTTTCTTCAGGGATGGGCCCCTTGACAACAGATTCAAAGTATAAGAGACAAACATATTACCATCCTTGTTTCTAAGGAACTCCAAGACAGATATTTATTCCAATGGTATATTCATTATTTTCATTAAGGCCATACTTTAAAAGGGTCACTTATTCTCTGGCTTTCTTTAGTGACTCTCCAGCTTTCTCATGCACACAAAGTTATTGGGAAAACAGTTCTGGATCAGGCATACCTTAGTCCTTGGTGTGACATGTTCACAGCAAGATTTGGCAGCAGATTTGCCAATGAAATATGATGATTGATTTCTTGACTGTGTTTCTATGGGTGTTGATTGGGGATGCATAGATCAAAGATAAGACCAGATTGCTAAGAACTTCAATCTTTTCTCTATAGCCCAGGAAACTGCTTATAGGCCCATCTCCCCAACCCCCCGAAAACCCCATATTCACTGCCATTGATTTGATTTGACTCATAGTGTTCCTGACATATAGGACAGAGTAGAACAGCCTCTTTGGATTTCTGAGATTGTAACTCTATACAGGAGTAGAAAGCCTCATCTTACTCTTGTAGATTGGCTGGTGATTTTGAACTGCTCACCTTGTAATTAGCAGGCCAATGCGTAACCACTACCTGTCAGGACTTATTGGTCCAGTTGCGAAAATTTTTGCTTTATTGCTATTGAGGTGTAATAAGTCATATTGATGGCTGTTGTCTCTGATTTTCATCTGTAAGCGCTTCAAATCCTCATTGCTTTCAGTAAGCATGGTTGTGCCATCTGTGTATTGCCTGTTTTTAACTGATCTTCCTCCAATATAGATGCCTCCTTCTCATATTATTTGCTAAGCACACAGATTGAATGATAACAGTGAAAGCATGCAAACTGGATGCACAAATTCTTGGTTTAAACCACACGGTAACTCCTTGTTCTGTTCAAATCTCTTGGTATATGTACCTGTTCTTCATGTACACAAGTGGGAATTCCCATTCTTCAGTTTGTTATGATCTACACAGTCAAATGCTTTTGCATCGTCAATAAAACTGAAGCAGACAACTTGCTTTCAGCCCAGGTTCATCTGATGCCGGCAACAATATTTTTCATTCCACGTTATTTTGTGAATCTGGCTTGAATTTTAAGCAGCTCCACGTCAGTGAACTGCTGCTACAACTGGGTTTTCCGTCTTAAAATTTATTTAAATATATATATATTGTGAAATGGGCAAGAGTTTACAGAACAATACATCAGTTTTCCATTCAACAATTCATACATATATTTTATCTATTTTTTGAAATCCCTTCAGTGTAACTTTACTTCTTTCACTTGCTTCCTTTGTATCCTATTTCCATTCTTCCTTTTTTCTTAACCCTTTTCAACTTTGTCCAGGGATAAATGCTGCCCTTTGATTTCAAATATTTGATTATTCTAAGGTATATATCCGAGGATCCCTGGTAGTGCAGTGGTTACAAGTTGGGCTGTGATCTGCTTGGTCGGCAATTCAAAACCACCAGCAGCTTCTTGTGTGTGTGTGTGTGTGTGTGTGTGTGTGTGTGTGTGTGTGTGTGTGTACGGGCTTGCTACTCCTATAAAGAGGTACAGTTATAGAAATCCACTGTGTGGGGGGGGGGAGGTTGCTAAGAGTCAGCATTGATTTTATGGCAATGAGCTTGGTTTGGAAGGTATATATGAGAGGGCACCCCCCCCCAAAAAAAAAAACCAAACGGAAAAAAGCTCTGCTGTGAAGAGCTTTTGTAGTACACCCTTTTCCCATGAGGTGGGCACCAGTGACTCACTCTGAGTTAGTGCATCCAGTGGAGTCACCTGGGAAGATTCTCTCTGATCACAGTGAATTTTTTTTAGTACAAGCAGTTTCACTTCAACCTTGTCTTTTTTGTGATGGCAGATTTAAGAGAACAGTGTGCGGCTGTGAAATTTTGTTTCCTGCTCAGGAAAAATGCTGCAGAAATTGTTGTGATGTTGAACACAGCTTCTGAGGACAGCACTATGGGAAAAACTCAAGTGTACAAGTGATATTCTAGTTTCAAAAAAAGGTGAGATGTCAGTTGTTGACAAACCTAGTTCTGAATATCCGTAAACTTCCCAAATGGACAAAAATGTCAACAAAATTCATGCATTTGTGCTTGAATATAGATAAAGGACAATTGAAGAGATGGGGAAGTTATCTGGGGACTATCCTGGTGCTTGGTCCAGCAAATTTTAATGGAACATTGGGGAATGAGAAGGATTGCTGAGAAATCTTGCCTTGGGTCTGACCAACCAGGAGAAAGAGTGTTGAGTGGAAACACACTGTGCTTTGAAAGAACAGCTCCAAAGCGACCCAGACTTTTCCCAAGGTCATTACTGGTGATGAGACATGGTGCTATTCTCATGACCCTGAAAGCAAACAACTATCAAGCCAGTGGAAGACACCACCGTCACCTCACACCCCCCCGCCCAAAAAGCTCATCAAGTGAAAGCAAAGACCAACACGATGCTCATTTGTTTGTTTTTGTTTTATTTTGATGTGAGGGGGGATAGTGCATTCCAACAGGTCAGAGTGTTAATGAAGCTTTCTAGTCAGAGGTTCTGAAAATATTGCATAACTGTGTGACAAAAGAGGCCTGATTTGGGACAGACGGGGACTGGTTTTGACATCACGACAATGCACCTGCTCATGCAGCCATCTCAGTGTGCCAATTTTTGGCAAAAAACAGCATGCCTCTCTTGCCCCATGCACCTTACTTACCTGACCCTGCTCTGTGAGACTTATTTTTGTTTCCATGGATGAAGAAAGACAAAGACCAGTGATTTGACAACATAGAAGAGATGAAGAAAAACACAAGGGAGGGGTTTTCAGCCATCCAAACAGACGAGTTTGAAAATCTTTCCAAGAATAGAATTGCAGATTTGACTACTGTAGTAAGTGTAATGGAGAGTACTCTGAAGGGGATAAGGTTGTTTTATAAAAAACATTTACATAGCTTTGAAATTTTTTCATTGTTGGGGTGGGGGTACCTCCCTGTATGTGAGCCTTGAGTATGCATTTGGCTGTGATTCAAAAGATTGGCAGTTCAAAACCATCAACCACTCCACAGGAGAATGACAAGCTTTCTACTTCCATAAAGATTTAGTCTCAAAACTCACAGGGTGCGTGAGTTTCAATAATAGTCATATTACCTGATCTTCCTTGTAGGTGCATGGATATTGTCCTGTGAATGACACTGTTATACAAGATAGGTCTTAAATTGTCTTTTAAAATTAATGCAGTATTCTTCCTCTTCATTTTGTCATTCCCAGGATCATATGATTATCTAAGTGAAAATGACCAATACTAGTCAATTTTGTTCACAATTGCCTAAGATATCAAACTTTAGATTTTTAATTTCATTTGTGACAACATCCAATTTTCTAAGATTAACACTGTACAGTCTACATTCTGGTCCTTAAGAGATGTTTGCAGTTGTTTCTTCTTCCTTTGAGTGGTGCTACGTCAGCAAATGAAGGTACTGAATGTTTTTGCTCTGTCCACATCATTAAGGTCAACTTGGCTTTGAGAAAGCTGCTCTTCTCTGTTTGCATTTTCTTGAGTGCCTCCCAACATGAAGGAGGAGCCCTGGTGTGGGATACATGTTGTCCTGCTAAGTGAAAGGCCAGCAGTTTGAACTCAGCATCCACTCCTTGGGTAAAAGATGCATCTGTCTGCTCCTGGCAAGATGCTCTACTCTGCACTACAGGGTCTGCATGACTCAGAACCAACCTGATGGCAGTGTATTGGTTTTACCTTTTAATTCTACCTGATGGGCTCATTTTCTGCTTTATGTCAGACAATAATCTACTGCTGTTCATAAGATTTCCTTTCAGTGGCTAATTTTTCAGAAGTGGTTCACTTGTTCCATTTTCTCAGCAACATGCAATGAGTGGTAGTGAACAACTATAGATACTATTACCTTTCATCAGAAGACTTTTCTCTAGAAAATAGCCCCATAAAAAGACTTTGATCTAATAATAGTCACAAATCCTGCTGCATTGATGACCCAGACTAATGATACCCTTGTTGGGACAGTTCTACTATGTCCCGTAGGTCTATATGAGTCAGAATGAACTTAACATCAGTAGGGTTCATTTTTGGTGTCGATGACATGAAAATAAGATTTTTCTCTTTGACCTTGCTTTATATCTGTAATATTCTTCTAAAATAAACTATTCAGTCTCTGTCTTTCTTATCTCATTTTTATTCTAAATATATTCCTTTTCTGCTCCTAGAAATATATCTGTATATACTAGATCTGGTGCTTTGCTTAACAAATTTGTAAGAATATTATGTTCTAACATTGCTTTTCAAAGAGGTAATTCAGTCCATTTCTGAACACCATTTTTTCCCTAAGTCATTATGAAAACCTTTCTGAAAGTATTCTTTTTACTAAGTTGGTTGATATGGTATCTATTTGATGCATAAGAGCAAGCAAAATAATTTCTAAATCAGAACAAGGTGTTAAAGCTGCAGCTGAAAATTCCATACAATTCAGTGATCCTTTATCAGAATGTTATATGGGTGTCATCACAAAATGAGGTGCTGAAATGTAAGACATGGCACTTCCATTCAGTACGTTTGTCATATTTGTAGTGACCAAACAACAACAGGAATAACGAATCCCACTGCCATCTAGTCAATCCAGACTTATAGCTACTCTTAGGGTTTTGAGGCTATACATTTTTATGGAAACAGAAAGTCCCAAGGAGCTTCTGGTAGATTTGAACTGTTGACCTTGTGGTTAATAACCCACTACGCTACCATAGAATAAGTATAATACTAGGTGTATGGCATTGGGGCATCAAAATATACGATGTAGGGAAATAGTTTTTATAAGATTTCAGAGCTAAAAAAGAAAGTTGATGAATGTTTTCATGTGGATTTGAGAGCAGAGAGCATTGGAAAGCAAGTCCTTTGGAATGGGAGAACGAGGGACAGACAAAGATGTACAGATACAGCAGCTCATGGTAAGGTATCTGGGAGAAGGTAACACATCAATGCACCTGTACTGAGTGGGAGCAGGGAGAGAACCTCACCAACTCAGGGGGGGACTTCTTGTTGAATACATTGTGGAGTGACACTGGTGATTTGATTGCAAGTATGTCTTCCTACAGACATTCCTTGAGGCGCAGAGGCCTCAATTTATGCAAATTAGATTGTCGAGAGAGGAAAAAGGTTGCATATTGTGCACCAACAAAGTTCAATGTGAAAGACAATTATGTGCTGTTTGGAAATGCAGAGCGATTTGAGGTAAAGGAGTTTATCTCAAAGTGAGCAAGACACAGGCGAGCCCACAGACAAAAGCCTTCCGTTGTCTGAACTTTCATTGTATCACCTCCTGTTGCTTCAAGGTCATTTGAGTGATCCAAGTTCCTCTGTTCCCCAGTCCTCCCTACCAGCTTTCCACTTTTTCATTCTGATCCTGAAAGGATTCCAGAAAGACTCGACCTCTGTAAAGCTCTTCATGCCAGATTTGAGGCTAGCCATGCATGTTTCATTAGCTTCCTATTCAAGCCAAAAAGGCAAAGCTGCTGATGCTAATATCAAAGCAATACAATTGTAGCTTAGCGTGTTAACAACCAGTGCAAAATATGAGTTTCTAAGACTACATAAAATCAAACTAAACAGTGGTAGGATTAATAGTTCTTTGTCTTTTATTTTTTTCTACTTTAGGTTGAAACAGACCAACTCAACGAAAAGCAATTTGTTAAAATGATTGGTTTGCTGAAAAACCAATTAGCTGAAAACCTGTTTGCTTAATAATGATTTATGGAAAAACAATTAACTGAATAAGTAATTCACTGAAAGGCCTATTCACAGAATCAATACACTAAAAATCTCTCTGTATTAATTACTATAGCTGAATGACATATTTACTCATTATAATCACAAACATGCAAACAAAATAAGCCTGCTTGATTTTTCAGCAATTAACTTGTCTGTATGAAGTCCCTCATCCTACCATTCTACTTACTTATTCTAGTAGGTAGTGGGAAGTATTGGAACTTAAAGTGGGAATTAAGCATTTGCCAGTATATTCTGATTTTAATTCTTTCTTTGGAGTCTTAGCCTTTCAGTCAGTGTCTAGTCTTTCATAGTGCTGTGTCACTTTCTCTCTGGCAAAGATAGCTCCTCGTTGGTTCTTTTGTCTTTGGGGGTGGAAGGCTCTTATCTGTGAATACATCCTTGTGCTGCTCTTTCACTTATGTAAAACAATATCCCTTGTCCATTTGATAACTCCTGTCCCTAAAGACACTGCCATCGATCTCTAGTGGTGGATTAGGGCCTGGCAGTCCTGTCTTTTGACTCAGATCCATCTAACCTGATGGCAGTGCTGCATAAGTGGGTCTCAGGGCAGTGGCCTTATTGACATGGATCCCACAGTAGGACCTGGGAAGCTTACCAGATAGCAACACCAACTCCCTTAAGTTGCCCCACAGGAACCTGCTAGGAACTTTGCACACCACATGGATCTGAGGAGGATTCAGCAATCCCCAGGACCATGTAATCCTATACCCATTCCAGTTTTATTCAAAAGCAGCTGCCCCGCGTTCCTAAGAGGACTGTTTACATGGCACTGCCACCCTGGGGTTATGTGCATTAAGGGGCCTTATGCCTGTAAAGTTTACAGATTTCTTCTCAGCCTGTCTCATCTGCCCATTTTTTCTGTGGCTTCAGCTGACAGGTCACAAGTCAGATAGCAAATTTCTCAAATCTTGCTTTCTCTACTTCTGTTCTCATCACTTTTCCATCATCTCCTGGAAAGAGAAGTGAACCAAATTGCCCCTTCTTCCTTATTTGTTAGAAGGTCACCTCCATTATACCCTTTTCCCTCCTGAGGGGGATGTGGTAGTTACATAGTCTTATGTCAACTTGAGGGTATTAAGAGTGAAGGGGTGGAGTCTAGCCTATCAATCAGGTCACAGCTCAATGATGCCTCCTTGTGGGCATGGTCTTCTCATTACAGGCCATAGTCTTCCTGTTGACAAGCCATGCAGAGACTTGCTGAGACCTAGAAGACTTCTCTCTGCTTCACCTTCCTGTTGAAAAGTCACATATGGAGAATTGGAGAAGCCACGTGGAGACCCATACCAGCTGTGAGATGCTTCCACCGCCATTGGATCCACAAGTTTTTGCACCCACCAGCCTGTGATCTGCCTGCATTTGTACCACTGCATGTGACCACATGAGTCTGAAGAAGGATTTTTGGATTAGTATTGGACTTATGGGCTAATATCAGACTTATAGACTTGTTCTGAACAGGGCTGGGATATTTGCTTGATGTATAATTATCTCTTGATATAAAGATCTGTCATACATATACGAGTGTCCCTGGATTTATTTCTTTAGTCAACCTGGTCTAACTCAGGGGGTCTTTCTCATTCTCTTTCACTCTCCTTGAAACTAATGACAAAATGATCCCCTGTTCTGGAATTTGACTTATACAGGAGACGAAAATAAGCTTGATATTTTCAATATCAATACATTTTCCAATACAGCCCCCCTCTCATCTCCTCCCTCCTCACCTGCAAGGTCTGTGGGGTTGAAAATCTATTGCAGAGCACAAAGAAGAACTACTACTAGACCTCACAGGGCACGCAGAGGTGAGGGTAAACTACAACCAAGTCAGGAGAGAGGAGCACAGGCCCTGGGCAACCTGATGATGAACCTACACAAATTCACCAGGAACAGATTTCTCAGTCGATGACAGGAGTGTGACCTGAGGAAAGTGACCTGCTGCTGAGAGAGCCACAGGAGGGTTCCCAGAGAGAACTGTCACACCCCCTTCATCACCGGGATGTGCATCCACATGACATCTTGGTGATGGATGGGCCTGGGGATGAGGATCAGAAAGCTAGCAGTTTCCTAAAAGGATGTTTAATGCAGGAAGGTTGTTAAAAGTGAAGTCATTGAGGTATCTGAGGGTGGGGGATGTGAGAGAAATAGAAACACTGTATTGATTTCTTGCATTTGAAAACCGTTTTTAGTGAATATGCCTTTAACATTTATAGCAATTCATGTTCCACTGAAGGTATCCTATGTATTTTTGGAGGGCCACTTAAAAATATTTTTAAGTTCAGGTCTAGTACATGTCAAGGATATTTTTAAGCGATTGGGCCATTTTCTTTAGCTCACAGTATTTTCAGTGCAGTCCACTGGCTTTTGTGATCCAATGTATGGCTCGGCTTTCTGCAGTGGGGCAGAGCGAGACAGAATTACAAGGTTGCACAGGGAAATGTGGTCTGGTAAGTAGTTCCCCCACATTTGTCTGTGTGGCCCTGCCTATGCAAACTTGCACGGCACATGCAGCTTTTCACACTGAATTCTCGTCTTCTACTTTTTAATAAAAGCTTTATTGATATATAATTTGCATAATATAATTCATTACTTCAATTACATTAAAGAGAGTCATGCAATCCTCACCTCAATCAGCTGGAGGATGTTTTATGTTTATACTCATTGTTATCTCCCCATTTCCCCCAAACCTCCCCTGCCATGCCCCTTAAAACCAAAAATATAAATTCACTGCCATCATGCTGATTCTAATTCAGAGATCCTATAGGACAGGGTGGAACTGCCCCCTTAACTCTCTCAATTCTTGAGACCAAATTTTGTTTTGTGTTTGTATGGGCATGATAATCTTCACATATCCAGGATAATTTAAAGGGTAGTTATAACAAAGAGTGATTACTCGATAATCAAACATCCAGTCCTGTAGAAGGATCTGAAATTTGAAACAACGTGTTTCTGCTTTGTTCTGTGTTAGTGTGAGCACAAAGAGAGAAAGTTCCTTCTCTTCCACTCCCAGCAACTTTCAGTTCCGGTCTTTTGCTGCCCCCTCTCGAAATCCTGCCTCTGAATAAAGTATTAAAGTTCCAGGAAAACTTTCTCAAGTCAAGTGTAGTTGGGTCCAGAGCAGAAATGATAGGCTAATGTGGGTTGAGCTGTTAGGTCTGGAATCGACAGAAAAGTTCAACGATGATGTGTTAACTAGGAAACAGTAGAGAAACTTAAAACAAAATCAGAAACTGAATTGCAACTGCATGACTATTCATGGAGCAGCAGTGAGCTGCAGGGCCGAGTGATGCAGAGCTTGAGCAGAGCTGGTGGACAACCACAGGGAACCAGTGGACAAGAGGATTCCTCGCCAGTGGTCCCAACTCGCTGTGGATTGGGGAGATTCCCAGGATTCAGGACTTTTGATGCCAACACTGGCAAAGTCTTGGGTCATCCTACTCACAAAACAAATGCTCTGAGTTCTCAGCTCTTACACTCCAAATTCTCTGATCTTACCCCAAATCTCTGCTGGATTAGAATGGCCTACAATCTTCAAAGGCCTAGGATGATATCAACGAGTAGATATTTGTTTTTTGCTAAGCATCAAAAACACTGGAAAGAGTTCTAGACTTCAGAAAAATGGTTCTCTTGCTTTTCTAGCTGGACTACTTGGAAAACTTTTTTACATAACATGAGAATAAGCACTGTACAGATTTGCTGTGAGTAAATGAAACAATGTAAGCATGTAGTGGTGCTTTACAGATTGCAAAATATTAGGTAGAGGTGAAATATTATTTATTTGCAGACACGTTCCTGCAGTGTGGTAGAATAATCTAAACCATTTGTGTTATTTTCCAGTCTCTCATGATGAAGTTCTCCCCTTGCCTCCCACAGCATATTGTGTAATTCAGCGGAATTGAAAACATTTTAAAATCGAGTGAAGCATGAAGTATTACTGTACTGCCATCTTTGGGCCATATTTTGTATGACACAAAAGTTCAGTGTATCAGTTTACAAACAGAACTTTGAGTTCGTTCATTCTGCTTGGACCCCCCCCCCCACATCCTGAAATTTGCATTTTTACCCCAGATGATTCCATATATATATGGGTTGGACATGCAAGTCCTCAGCAAGTGGCCTAACTGGAACAAACCAGATGGAAATCTTGTGTTCAAAAGTATCTGTGATTATTTAGCCTCATTTTACATTTATCTCTACAAATATCAAGTAGACATTCTGCAAAGTTTTGAAGCCCTGCTATATTTCATAAGGAAAATTGCTTTCTTCCTGGAATATTTTCATAACCCTCTTCCTCTTCAAACCCTCCACACCCTACCTCTCAGCTCAGACCTCATTTCTTGTCTATCTTATCCAAATAAAACTGGTTCATCTCACCAGAGTCCAGACTATCTGCATCTCTTTTGCTCCTGATGCAGTGCATTGGTGGTTATTAATGTTATTAATAACAGCTTTAGAATTAAAAAAAGATACCCAAGTCTCACTTTCAGAGAGTTCTAATGAATCTGGCGAGAGGCGTGTATGTGTGTTGCTATAATTCTCAATGAATTCTAATACAGAACTGGAATTTAGAAGTAAATTCCATGCTCCTTTCTAAAGGCAATTCTTCCACTTATAGAGTGAATTACACTCCCTCCTACTTTCTCAAAACGTTGTCCCTTTAATTATCGCTCTTCTGTCCCACCTGAGAAGCTTTTGTTTCTTTTTATTTTTTGGGGGGGGGAGGGCGGGGACAGCAACTGGCAGTACACAAACACGCTCCAATATCTTCTGCCTTAATAAAAATCCCTGTCTGAAGGGTGTGAGGGGCGATGCTGAGAGAGTGTAGGGTGAGTGGGTTGGAAAGGAGGAACTGATTACAAGGATCCACATGTGACCTCTTCCCTGGGAGAGGGACAGCAGAGAAGGGGGGAAGGGAGACTCCGGATAGGGCAAGATATGACAAAATAACGATGTATAAATTACCAAGGGCACATGAGGGAGGGGGCAGCGGGGAGGGAGGGGAAAAAAAAAGAGGACCTGATGCAAAGAGCTTAAGTGGAGAGCAAATGCTTTGAGAATGATTGGGGCAGGGAATGTATGGATGTGCTTTATACAATTGATGTATGTATATGTATGGATTGTGATAAGAGTTGTATGAGTCCCTAATAAAATGTAAAAAAAGAAAAGGAAAAAAAAATCCCTGTCTGCTCTCCTCTTTCTCCTCCAGCTGCTTCATTTTGCTCCCAACGCCTTCGATTAGTAGCTATGATAGCTGTAGCCTTTCATCACCTTCAGTTTTCTCATTAATACGCGTTTGCCTCTAAGACTCTAAAGAGTGTCCTTCCTGTGGGCAATTTGCTGATTTCGTTTTCAGCTTTGTTCGACTCCACTTTTCAGGAATATTGAGTATCATTTGCTTTTCCAGTGTCCTTCACTTGACTAGGACACAACTACTTTCTTCCTCTTTCTTTCATGATGCTTCTCAGATTTTGCTTCCCCCCAACCCCCACCCTGGGTCTTCTTCCTTTTTTCAAGCTGTAAACCCTGCCCTGGTGGTGTAGGGGAGCCCTGGGGGTGGGGTGGGGTAGAGGTTATGCGCTGGATTGCAGTCTGCATGGTCATCAGTTTGAGACCACCAGCAGCTCCGCAGAAAAAGACTGACTGGGCTTTCTGCTCCCACAAGCAGTTACAGTCTCGCACAGGGGGCCATTAGAAGTCAGCACTGACTCAAGGCAGGGGGTTTGGTTTGGGATCTCATGACATGGTTCTTGTCCCCGATTTTTCTAGGTACACTACCTCCCAGGGTAATTTTAACAACTCCTAGGTACTAAATACTCATTCCATACACAATTTTATCCTCCAAATGTTAATTTGAGTTTCAAATAGGCACACAAATTCTTCATAACAATTCCAACCTGAAAAATCAGCCTTTCATGTCTAGAAAATCTGTTTACCTAGTTACTGATAAAAACTTTGAGCATCATCATCAATTTCTCTTTTCTTACTCCATATCTACTTCTATCTACTGATCCACAAGTAAATTTAGATTACTTTCTGAGTGTTATCACTTCTCCCCATTCTCAGATATTACTAACCTTCTCTGTGCCGCAATTTGCTCTTACCTCAGAAAAACAAACAAACCATCCTTAGAAGAAATAAACAGAAAGTTCCTTAGAAGGGAGGATATCAAAACTCTCTTCTTACTTGGGACACGTTATCAAGAAAGAATAATTGCCAGAAAAGGACATGGTGTTTGATAAAGTAGAGGATCAACAAAATGGAGGAAATCGTCAATGAGAAGAATTGATTTCATAAACACAACAATTTGTGATTTGAGATTATGGAGATGGTGTAAGACGGGGCAGCATTCTGTTCTGTTATACACAGGGCTGTCATGAGTCAGAGCTGACTAGGTCACAACTAATGACAAAAAGCACACTTGTTTGTGCTACTGCCCTTACTCCCAGACAGTAACTAGTAAATGTTTTAAATGTAAGATGTTTGAATATAAATCAGAATGTGTTCATACCCAATTCAAAGCCTCCTACAACCCGCTTCCTGTTTTGATTCAGAGGCCCATTTCCTGCCTTTACTGTCATTTCTCTCTTATTCACTCTGCTCCAGCTTCATGAGTTCACTTCTGTGCCACAAAAGGTCATGCTTGGTTGTACCTCAGAGTGCTTATTTCTGCTCTTCTCTCAAAAGCCTAGAAAGTTCTTTCTAAATATGCTTTGCATCTCTCGTTTTTATCAACTCCTCAAGAAAACCTTCCCAGATCATCCCTGTGTGGACAGAAGGAAGAGATTCATCTGCATTATTCACTGCTATACTTTTTCATTGGTGAAGAACATTGAAAGTACCATGGACGGCCAAAGGAACCAGTAAATCTGTCTTGGAGGAAGTATGACCAGAGTGCTCCTTAGAAGCCAGGATGGGAAGACTTCATCTCATTTACTTTGGACATGTGATTGGGAGAGACAAGAGGGGAAAGACCTGGATGAGATGGACACAGTGGCCGTGTGTTTATCAATAACAGCAATTGTGAGGATGGCACAGAATGAGGCAGTGTTGTATATATGCTTGAATCTATCTGAGTCAGAACTGACTCAACAGCACCCGACAACATTTTCCAAGGCTGACACAAAGTTCTCAGTGAATATTCATTGAATGAGAGAGTGAATGTGAAGGTGCCTTCATGATGCTGTGGATTAATCATTGAGTTGCTAACTACAAGGTCAGTGGTTCAAACACACTAGCTACTCTGAGGGACAGAGATGAGACTGTCTACTTCTGTAAAGATTTATATGTTTAGAAACACAAAGGAGCAGTTCTACTCTGTCCTGTAGGCTCTCTATGAGTTGGAATTGACTTGGTGATAGTTGAGTTTGATGCGTTGGAATCAACTTGATGGAGATGGCAGGTGGAGGTCCTTAATATGAGAGCCTCAGTGTGTTTGCACCAACTGTAGGATATAGAAGAAACCAACTAGAAATAAAAGACTCAACGTGATGTTAATTTTATAAGAAATGGATGATTTGAAAAATTTTAAAAGGCACTTATGAAATATAGGCTCACTATGAGTCAGCATCAACTTGATGGCAGTGAGGTGTTTTTGTTTTGTTTTTTGTAATATAGGCAGGGCATAGAGAAACCACAAGAGACAGTGAGACATTCCAAGACCAGCAACAGGGATCCAAACGTAGACAGACATGGGGACATATCTGGACTAAGACACTCAGTCAAGGTCTGTGTAAATGCTCACTAGACAGCTTTTCCTGTGAAGGAGTCACTTAGTGACCAAATGCACGGACAATCTCAGGCAGGTGATGTTAGCTAGCTGCTTTCCTTGGCTACTCCATTGCGTGGGTTCCAGAGTGGATTATTATGTCAACAAAGAGGAATGAGAAAATATTGGGGCACATCTTAACCAAGACTGATTTATTTATGGGAGCCCTGGTGACCTGGTGGTTATGTGTTAGTCTGTAATCTGCAAGGTCAGCAATTTGAAACCAACAGCCACAGTGAGGGAGAAAGACAGGGTTTTCTAGTCCCATTAAGGTATAGTCTTGGAAACTCACAGGGGCCAGTTCGACCCTGCCCTTTAAGGTCACTATGAGTTGGCTTAAACTCAATGGCAGTGAGAGATTTTATCAGCAACAGAGACTGATCCTTAACTTCTCATACTTTCCCTTGAGAAGAAAATTAGCCATTAGTAACAAGCAGGCAACTAATACCTGACTAAGATTAATTTGTCATCTCTCATCTTGCCGTTTGCTGTACAGTGGTACCTTGAATGTGCTGTGATGCAGAAATTTGTGTGTCTGGTGAACAGGTATCAGAGGCACTTCCAGCCTAAGAACGGGTTATCAAGAACTCACCTACTGCCATCAAGTTGAGTCCCATGCAAAGCAACCCTGCGCAGGCTTTCTGGGGCTTTGCGGGAGTAGATAGTCTCATCTATCACCCTTGGAGTAGCTGGTGGGTTCACACTGCTGACCTTACAATTAGCACCCCAATGTGTTATCCATTACATCACCAAGGCTCTTTATGTGGATCACAGGGTATACACATTCTCTATAGTAACGCTCTTGAGTTTTTCAAAGTGTTTTATGTGTTGGTCAGAAACATATCCCAACTCTGAAAGTGAAGATATCCTCTTATTTTATATCCTGGAAGCTTTATTGTATTGCCTCTTACCTTGAGAACAATAAGAAATAGATTTATTATGTGTTCTAAGAGGCTGGGGCCAAGTTTAATATTTTTTTCCATGTGGAAACAAACTCATCATTTGATCCAAAACGGTAATCTCTTTAAAAGATCCTCCTTTCTCCACAGCTATGCAATACCACTCTTACTCTAAAGCATTTTATTAGAAGCTAATCTAGATATACCATTCCAAAGTTCAGTCACATCAAGCAGTGTTATATAATCGCTACCACAATCAGTTTCAAAACATTTTCTTCCATCTTTTTCCCACCAACTTTTTTATTGTGAATTCAGTAAAAGTTTAGAGTAGATCAGTTTTCCATTCAACCACTTACATTCATTGTTTTTCATGTAAATTTTAATTCCCACAAGGTAGCAACATTTGTCCCACTTCCTCTTTGTTTCTTCTTAAAAATATATTATTAATTGGGAGTTAATACATAGATCATATCATTTCATAGTTCAATCATGTCCAGCAGTATTATACACTTGCTTCCACAATGTGTTTCCAAACATTCTTTTCCATCCTGGACTCCTTGACATTGTTTCCCTTCTACCCTCTCACCCACCATTGTATTCTCCTCCACTGCCTCCCTTTCCTCCCGGAAACCCTTATTTCACTTGCTGTCCCTGTAGGTTCATCAATCCTGGGTTTTGTTTACCAAAAAACAGAAAATCTATAACACAACTTTCAAGAGGGTGATGCCCAATGACATAACACCTTTGAGATTAAGCCCTAATAAGAACAAACAAAAACAAACAAAAATACAAAATATGTTGAAAACCAGATCAGGTCCAGCATGCATCAGAAGGGGATCAACTGACAAAGTTTAAGTGTTCAAGTCAGGTTTATCCCCTTGATCATCTATTCTCATCTCTGCCATGCACTCTGTTTAGTAACTACTTTCCTCCTCTCCCTCAATTATGGATAGATAGAAGGTGGTCAGCGGAGGTTTATTTTCCGTATAGTTCTCTTGGGCTCCCCCTGTCACCCATAGCCTCCTGAAAACTGGAGTCTCACAATTAAGGCTCTGATACTAATCCTTCAATTTTGGATTACATGATTCACAATCCTTTGGTGACTGATGATGGTGTGCTTCTTCCATGTGAACTTAGTTGACATCTTACTTAGATGGTTGCTTGTTTGGAGACAAGTTATTTTATCTGGTAGCCGGGCACCATCTACTTTCTTCACCACAGTTTGCTATAGCACCTATATCTTCTGTGTTCCCTACCTGAGGACGATTCCTGAGCAAGGTCATGATGTAAGAGCTAATTATTCTTAAATTGGAACTAGTATTTAATTTGAGCCCCAAACCCATTCCTGGGTCTATGTTTGTTTATCTGCCTTTGGCGTACTTTCAAACCCTCATTGTTAATTTATGGTAGCGTCTCAATAATTCCCCTGGGGCATAATGGTCTTCTATTAATATTGTCTTTTTGCCTCTGCTACTAATATTTTACAGCCCTATTGAGAAAGGGATATTGAGCCAATCATTGTAGGTTAACTCCATATCACAGTACCTGAATTATTCACTTGTACAAAATCAATCCATTCTTGGCTAGGCACTATTTACACAAATAGTGGAGGTTAATTGTCAGGGAAATCCACAATCATAATGACTGAGACTGTCAGTCACAGGTGTGCCGGAACAACACACTTACATAGCAAGACCATGTTTGTCTGCCTAACAACAGTTCAACAATCTTGGTACAGCTGTATTCTGCTTCCTCAGACACCATATATTTTCTAACTTAAGTCCTAAGGTTACAGTTAAGTGTCTGAGGTAGAGTCTAGTTCACCCAATGGAGTTTGGAGCATGACATGTGCCTTAAAGATCCAGGATTCAGTGTCCCAGCATTCCATGGACCTGGGTCCCCAGAATGCACCTAGAATCCCAGGACAATGTGGCCCTTTTGGTGCATACCACCAAAGACATTCCCCACTAGGGTCCCCCAAAGCATTTTCAGTCATTCTTCCCCCCCAACTAGAGGTCGAGCCTCCCTCTTTTCCTACCAACAGACATGCATTTGTGTTCCCCCAGACATGTTTTCTCCCTTTCCCCTCTCCTGACTTATTTTTCCCACCAGTCTCCCTCATCCCTCTGATAGGGCTGTCTACCTGAGGTGGGGATGGGGGGTAGGGGTGGATGGGGAAGCACACCTCATCATAGATTCACATTGCAGCTACTAAGTAGACAACATCCCCTTCTCCTCCCTTGAATACTTGATCCCAGCTGACCTGAGGCACCCTCTAGCAAAGTCACCTTCAAAAGACTTAGCTGGAGCGGATGGTGTATGGTTCATGGCCACTGGCCAGCCTCTCTACTCAGATGCCTGGCCCCTCTGTCCAGCAGACTGAGCTCGTGTCTGTTCTGCTGGTTGTTTCTTCTGCACTGTATTCTTACAGTATTTGTCCTTTTGTGATTGACTAACTTCACTGAAGCTAATGTTTTCCAGATCCCTCTGCGTCTTGAAGTGCAGTAGGCTCATTGCTGTTTCTTAGGGATGGATGCTATTCCATTGTGTGTATATGCTAGTTTGCTTGTTTCAAATCCAATCTTCTACGGATGGGAATTTATGCTGTTTCCAACGTGTTGCGATTGCTGACTGTGCTGCAATGAACTTGGGGAAGGATTCATTTGTAATCTATTTCTGATTTCTTTGGGGGTAAATGTCCAATAATGGTGTTGCCAGGTCACATGATATTTCAATTACCATCTGGTTTAGGAATTGCCATATTGCCTTCCACAATGGTTGTACTGTGTACAAGCCCACCAGCAGTGGATAAGAGTTCCAATCTCACCACACCCTCTCCAGTATTTGTTGTTCTCTGGTTTTAAAAATTGGGCTACCATTATGGGTGTTAGATGGTATCTCGTGGTTGTTTTGACTTGCATTTCCAGGATGACTAGTTAACAGGAACATTTCCTCATGTGTTTATTAGCCATTCAAGTATCATCCTTTGTGAATCATCTGTTCAGGTCCTTTTCCCACCTTCTCAGAGGGTTACTAGGTTTTTCCTTGTTGTAGGCTTGTGCTATACTACAGAGTTTAGTAATTAGTCCTTTGTCCATGATGTCTGTGGTAGTTACATAATGTGTTAATTTGAGGATTGAGTATAGCAGTGGGGTCTGTCCTGTCAATCAGGATATAACCAATGAGGTCTCTGTGTGGGTATGGCCTTCTCTTGAGGATTCTGGGAACTCCTTTATTTCCTCCTTGGAGGCAGGAGACAATCTCTTTCCACCCACTCCCTGTGAGACATCCCTGTTGAGCAGACACATGGAGAGAGGCTGATTTGGCAGTTAGAGCCTCGGAGCTGAAGGAACCACATAGAGACCCCTGCCAGCGCTGAGATGCTTACAAAAGCCACTGAGTCCATAAGACTTTCCACCCACTGGCCGGTGATCTTCCTGTATTAGGTGTCATTGCATGTGTTTCATGAGTTTGAAGAGGACTTTATAGATTAGTATCAGACACAGGGGCTAATATTGGACTTAGGGACTTGATCTGGACTGGGCTAAGATATTTTCTCAATATTCTCAATATTTAATTGTTCTTGTATATAAAACTCTTTCCTATACACATATGAATCTCCCTGAATTTGTTTCTCTAGTCTACCCAGACTAACACAGTGTCATTACTAAATGTCTTTTCTCAGTCTGTGGGCTCTCCTTTTTGCTCTTTTAATGAAATCTTTTGATATACAAAAACATTTTATTTTTTAATAAGTCCCACTCATCTATTTTGTCTTCCATGGAGTGTGCTTCCTTTGTTATCTCTGATAGCCTGTGTATTCATTAGATTTGTCCTAATTTTCTCATTGATGATCCTGATAACTGGGTTTTCCATTTAGGTCTTTGCTATACCTTGTGTTTGTGCATGGGGTGAGATAAGGGTTTTGTTTAATTATTCTGTGGATGGATACCCAGTTTTTTCAGAACCATTTATTGAAGAGGGTATCTGCTTCCCATTTAATGATTATTGTATTTTTGTCAAAAACCATTTGCATGTATGAGGATGTTTTTATTTCTGTGTGTTCTGTCCTGATCCATTGGTCCCTGTATCTATCATTGTTCCAGTACCAGGCTGTTTTGAGAGCTGTGGCTTTGGAGTAGGCTTTGAGCTCATTGCAAGACCACCTACTTTGCTTTGCTTTTGGAGGAGTTCTGTGCCTATCCTGGGCTTCTTCCCTTTCCATATGAAGTTGGTAATTAGTTTTTGCATTTCTTTAAGAATGATGCTGGAATTTGGATTGAAATTGCATTGAATTTATAGATTGCTTTAGGTAGTATTGACATTTTCACAATATTGAGTCTTCCGACCCATGAATACAGGATAGTCTTCCATTTCTGTAGATCACTATTGGTTTCTTGTAGTAATGTTCTGTAGTTTTCTTTGTACAGGTTTTATTGTGGGGGGGGGGATTTTGGGTTAGATTTATTTGTAGGTAGTTTATCATTTGTGTAGCTATTGTGAATAGTATTGTTTTCTTGAATCTTTTTCGGTTTTCCCAGCACTGGCATATAGGAATCTAATTGATTTCTGCTTGCTAATCTTGTATCCTGTTACTCTACTAAACTCATCTTTTGTTTCCAGCAACCCTATTGTGGACACATTAGGATTCTCAATATATAAAATCATATCATCTACAAAGAGTGAGAGTTTCTCTTCTTCTTTGCCCAGTTGTGCTCCCTTGATTTCTTGCTGTTGTCTTGTGGTACTGGTTAGGACTTCCAGCACAATGTTGAATAATAATGGGATGAGGGACATCCTTGTTAGGGTCCCATATTCAGTGGAAATGTTTTCAGCTTTTCCCCACTGAGTAGAATATTGACTTCGTATTTTATCTATGGCTTCTATTGTGTTGAAGATTTTCCCTTGTATCTTCTTGAGAGTTTTTTTTTTTAGAAATGAGTGTTGGATATTGTCAAGTGCTTTTTCGATATGATCATGTGGTTCTTTTCCTTTTTCTTGTTGATGTGGTGGATTATGTTCATTTTTTTCAAAGGTTGAACTATCCCTGTAGCCCTGGTATGACTCATACTTAGTCATGATGTATTATTTTTTGATATGCTGTTGAATTCTATTGGCCAAGATTTTGTTGAGGGTTTTCCCATCTCTGTTCCTGAGGGTTATTGGTCTGTACTTTTCTGTCCTTGAGTGAAGGGGGTAGGAGGAGTGTGTCTTTGGCTGTTTGGGGTATCAGGGTTATGCTGGCTTCATAGAATGAGTTTGGGGGTCCACTGTCCCTTTCTATGTTCTCAGAGAGTTTATGTAGGATTGGTGTCAGCTCTTCTCAGAATACTTGGTAGAATTCTCCTGTGAAGTCATCTGCATTGGAGCTTTATTTTTTTGGTTGGGAGTTTCTTGATGACCTGATCTATCTGTTCTTTTGCTATGGGTCTGTTCAAGTTCTTAATGTCCATATTCAATAATTTGGTTTAAGAGTGTTTTTCTAGGTATTTGTCCATATCATCCAGGCTATTGAATTTGTTGGAATACAGTTTTTGATAATACTGTATTACTAATCTTTTTATTTCATTAGGATCTGCTGTGACTTCTCCTGTTTCCTTCCTAATTTTGTCTTCATTGAATTTTTCTATTTTTCCAGTTCATTTATTTCTGTTCTAATTTTAATGATATCTTTTCTTCTGCTGTTGGAAGGCTTATGTTGTTGACTCTGTTTTACTTAGAGATGTTGTGTTGAGGTGCTGAACATGATTCTCTCCTCTTTTTTCATGTGTGCATTAATTGCTATAAAGTGACCTCTGATAACTGCTTTTTCTGCATCCCATAGATTTTCATATTTTGCGTTATGATTCTCATTAGTTTTTAGGAACTTCCTAATTTTGTCTCTTATTTGGGCTATCACCCAGTCTTCTTTGAGTAGAGGGTTGTTAAGTGTTCATGTATTTGTGTTTTTTATTCTTTCTGATGTTAATTTCTAGCTTTATATGTTTGCATTTTCTCAGGTTTGCTTTGTGGCCCGGCATGTGGTTTGTTTTAGGATGTGAGCCATGCACATTGGAGAAGAATGTGTATTTTTGGCTGTTGGTTGGAGAACTCTTTAATACTGAGGAGGTTGAGTTGTTTGGTTGTGTTGTTCAGCTCTGCTGTTTCTTTATTGAGTTTCCTACCTGTTGATCTACCTTTCTTTGAGAGTGGTGTATTGAAGTCACCTCCTATTATTCCTGATCTGGTGATTTATCTTTTCATAGATTTGAGTAGGTTGGTGAGTTGTGTGCGCCTTTCATTGGGTGCATATATGTTTATTATGGTTCTGTGTTCTTGGTTCATTGATCTCTTGAGTATTATGTAATGCCCATTCTTGTCTCTCATTATGTCATGCACCTTGAAGTCTATTTTGTCAGAGATATATATTGCCACCTGTATTGGACAGGGTTCTCTAGAGAGACAAACCAGATTGCTAGTAAATATATATAAATATATTTATAAAGACAGATATATAATTCAAGAAATAAACCATTAAATAATATACAGATAGATAATACAAGAAATTAATAGTTAAATTATAAAGCAGTGAGACACTAGCAGTCCTTCAAGTTTTGAGAGCTGCCAGTTGCCAGTCCCCTTCTGTAGAAAGAGCTGGGCTATATATACCCAGGCAGCAAACAGCAAGGCAGGTCCCCAACTGTCATCAACTGTCAGTTCCCAGCTCCAGAGATGAACATTCCAATCATGTGGGCTTAAAGGGACCTCAACTTACAGCGACACAGTCCACAGGCTAGGCATCCCACAGGTAGTGTACCCTTTAAACTGAGGCACAGAACAACCAAGATGAGGCTCACCGAGCCATTTATCCCTCTGCCCTTCAGTTAATCCTACTTGTGTTTATCGGCCAGGCTGGCACAATAAACTATAGCACCACCTCTGCTTTTTTAAAATTGCCCTTAGCTTGGTGAAATTTTCAGGATCCTTTGACTCTCAGTGTATTTTTGTCTATGATTTTGAGATGTGTCTTGTGAAGGTAGCACATTGATGGATCTTGTTGTCTAATCCAGTCTGTTATTCTTATCTTTTGGTTGGTGCTTTTAGTTCACTGGCATTCAATGGAATTAAATCTAAATTTAGACTAATCACTGTCATCTTGTGTCATTTGTGCTTGATATTTTTCTTCCCCCTTTATGGGGTGGTGTGTATGTATCAGAAGTTTATTTGCATCTTTGTTTTTCCACTAGATTGGCAATGTTTTAGCTTCTGCTTTTAGTGTGTTGGTTTCTGAGTGTGTTGCAACCTGTGGTCGTCTCATGTTTTAGTTCTGTAATTGTTGATTTTCTGCCCATAAAGAATTGGGTAATATCTTTTCTAATGCTGGTTTTATTTTTATGATTTCTCTAAAGAATTCCTCATTTGAAAAACTTTTATTTCTCCTTAAAATTTGATGCATAGCTCTGCTGGCTAAAAGACTCTTGTATTCCAGTTGTTGTCTTTCAACTTTTGAAATATATTGCTCTGATTTTTTCTTTCCTGCATGGTCTCTGTGGAGAGGTCTGAGCATATTCTATCTGTTTACCTTTATATACGACTGCTTTTTTCTCTATAGCTACTCTCCTGATGTTCCTTTAAGTTGGATAATTTGACTACTGTATGTCTTGACGTTTTGGGTTTTTTGGGGGGTGGTGTGTGCAGTGTTAATCAATTTGGTGTTTGTGGAAGTTACATAATCTCCTAACAACTTGAGCAAAAGGGTGGCATCTTGCCTGTCAATCAGTTGCAGCTTGATGACCTCATTTGGAGGCATAATTAAGATAAATAGCTCACTGGAGGCCAGACTCAGTCTCTCTGCCTTCCCTTTCCTGCTTTTGAGACACTCCAAGAGCTGTAGGAAACATGTGGAGACCTGTGCCAGTGTTGAGATGCTTCCACTGCCAGTGGATCCACAAGACCTTCTACCCACTGGCCTATGACCTTCCTGATTTTGGCATCATTGAATGTGCTGCAAGAGTCTAAAAATGAATTTATGGACTAGTATCAGATACATGGGCTAACATAGAACTTATGGACTTGATCTGTACTTGCCTGGGCTTATTTTTCAATATACAATTGCTCTTGTATATAAAGCTCTTTCTTATATACAGGAGTGTCTATGAATTTGTTTCTTAGCCAAAACAGGCTAACAGTGTTCTCTCTGATTCCTGGATGGTTATCGTCTCCTCCTTTGTGATACTCGGGACATTTCCTTCCAAGAATGACTACTATTTTAACTGCAGACTTGTTTCTTCCCGCTCAGGAATCCCAATAAGTCAAATATTATTTTGGTTCATGGCATCCCACATCATCCCAATTGCTCTGCAAAGGCAGAGGAGAGGAAGACCACAGTGAGCTCCATTGTGTTCTCCATGGGCAAAAATCAGAGGTGCTGAGAGTCTAGATCCCACATCTAAGTTCCCCAAATTGGCCTCTTCACCTTCTGATCTCAGTGCCACACAAGGGGATTTCCTCTGGTGGGAAAAAGATAATTTTTGTTTAATTGTTTTTCTGATTTGCTAAATTCTGCTTGGTTGTCTTTGCAATTTTTTATTTCTTCAATTCTGTTGGTCAGATCTTGTAATTTGTTTTTTATTTCTGCTACTTCATTCCTTAGTTCCTGAATTTCCTTTGTGTGTGAGGTTCTGAGTAGCTCCATTTTTTCATGTTTCCAGGATTGATCCCCTACTCTCTTGTAAGGCCTAGTGCATCATTTTCTTGTATTTTCTATCTGATAGTTCAAGGACTTCTTTGTGTATTCCATCGGGTTTGGGTAATTTTCAGTTGTGGGCTTTTGTCAATTTTGACCCTTGATTTTTTGTGTTAGCTTCTGATGGTTGTTTTTGGGCCATATAGTTGCCAAGCTATAAATGATGTGTAGGATGCTGGGTTTTGTGTGTGTATGTGTGGAGAGGGGTTGGTTCTTTAGTTTTGAGGAAGATCAGATAGGAGCTGAAAATCATATTGCATGGAGATGAGGAGGGAGTGAAAGTTGGGTGGGTAGGAGGAATAGGATGTAGGTGCTTGGGAGTAAGTTTTAAGAGGTGGTGTTAATCATAGGAATCCTTTCTGTTAAGTATAGTAATTTTTGATGAGTTAGAGAAGAGGGTTAAAAGGGTTATATTGTTACTTGGGAGTTGTGACTTGGGAAGTTATAAGAGAGTGTGTGTTGCTGAGTTGGAGGAATCAAGGTCTTGAGGTAATGGTGGTTGGGTAGGTGAGGGGTATATTACGAAATCTACTAGAGTCACTTACAACACTTTATATTATATAGGAAGAGTGCAGCCCTTCTGTTATTGTATCTATAACTGAAGGCCCCTTTACTGTGGGTTTCTGTACAACTCCATACTGTATGCTCTTTGCCTATGGTCCCAGGGTGGAAATAGGCTACTGGAGTAGGGGCTCAGGGTAGGGGAAGAGGAGAGGCTGTCCTGCCAGGGATGTAATCCCTGGTGTCTGCCAAACACCGCCATAGGGTTGGATGAACTGACTTGAAACACAGGAAAGCTGAGTTCCTATTCCTCTGGTGGGAAAAAGTTGCGTGGTTTTCTTTTGCAAAAGAAAATGTGAGAAAAAAATGTACTCTTGAAGCCCCCACAGGGTATAAGTTGTGTTCCTGTCTTACCAGGGCTGGATCCCTTTTGAGTTAATTGGGAGTTTTTATCTTGTGGTCATTAGAGCTGAGCCCTTGCAAGAAGAGGGGAGAGGGGATACAGTAAGAGAATGTAACTATAAAGGTTCTGCTGCATGGGCCACGATGAGCTCCAGTATCCAGGACTCCCAGTGGTTTATGAGGGTGTAGAGCCTTTGGTTCCACTTGGAAAATGGTCTGGCTTGGGATATTGCCCATGCTGACAGGTCACAGGACTATGGGAAAGGAAGGAGGCTTGCACTTGCTACCCCAATTGCTCTGCAAAGACAGAGGAGAGGAAGACCACAGTGAGCTCCATTGTGTTCTCCATGGGCAAAAATCAGAGGTGCTGAGAGTCTAGATCCCACATCTAAGTTCCCCAAATTGGCCTCCTCACCTGCTGATCTCAGTGCCACACAAGGGGATTTCTAGGCAGGGGACTCTATTTTGGTGCCATCGTCTCAGAACTCCTTAATATCAGATCCCCTTTGCCACCACCCCCTTCCACCTCCCTGCCTGGTATCCTCCAAGAACCATTATTCTGTTTATTTTCTTTATATATTCAGGCATCCTGTTTTAGGTACTGAAAAACTCATAACAAGGAGTCAAGAAAATTGCCAACAATGGTAAAAGGCAACAGAGACAAACCCAATATGTAAATAAAAACACATAAAATATTAAAACCTGGATCAAGCACATACTGTATCAAAAGGGAGATCAAATGACAAGATTTTAACCATTCAAGTCAGATTCATCATTTCATCTGTGTTAGTATGGAGTGACTAGAGAAATCCAGAGACTCTCATATGTATGAGAGGTTTATATCAAAGAGTAATTGTATATTAAGAAAACATCCCTATTAGGGGTTCCGGCAAGATGGAGTCTACATAAGCAGCCCCCATTGGGATCTCTGTGGTTTTCTGGCAAGTGAAAAGACCCCCATGACTACCTGGAGCACTCCTTTGGTCCAGGAGATGACCCTCTCCCACATCTAGCCTTGCTCCAGAGCTCCGGAGATCTGCCACCTGCTCCCAAGGATTTCTCGGCTTGTGCCGCCTGTGCTACTTCAGAGGCCATCATAGTTACTACCTGCCGATCGCTGCCCCCCCAGCCCCCCAACCCAATTCCAGCCTGATCACTGAGCCAGGGGTCAGCCAGCTGCCCTACTGAGCCCCCACAACAGCAGCTGACCCCCACATAGCGAGTGTCTGCCTGTGGCACGCTCTACCATGAGCTGCACCCTCTCCTGAGGCTTCCCTCTCTCCACATGGTGGTGGGTCTCGCCTGTGTTCAGGTCCCTCCCACCACCCACCCTCGGCCACAGCAGCTGTGCCTCGAACCTGACTACAGTAGGCCTGCAGTACGTTTAGTCACCTGGTGGCTGCAGGGGTTTTCCCCATCATTACCTAACACCCACCACCCTTGCAGCAGTTGTGTTCCTCCTTCTGCTCAGTGGCTGTCCCACCAGTAACAGAGGTGGCTTCTCCAATGCCTGTGTCATGCTCCAGCCCATGGCGCTGTCAGCTGTCAGCACCTGTGCTTGGTGCCCCCACACATTGGTAGTGTGGCTTTTTGTAATGTTGCCCGGTCACCCCCTCCTGTGGCAACAGGGCACTCCGTGCATTTGTCCAGCACCTTTATCTGCAGGAACAATGTTTTCCCCATGGTAACCTGGCACCTCCTTCAGTGGCAGCAGGGCTTTTTCTACTGCTGCCTGTCACCCCCCTCCTGTGGCAGAGGGACCTTTTCTGCCATCACCCAACACCCTCACCTGTGCAGAGAGGCTTTTCCTGTGGTAGCCCAGCACCCTCACCAGCAGCGGGGCTCTCCCCACCTTCACTCAGCACCCCATGCCATGGCAGCGGGGCTTCCCCCACGATTTTCCAGAGCCCCCATGCACAGAGCTACACTTGCTGCCTGAAACTGTACCACCTGTGTGCCCTGAGAGGCCCACCAGACCTGCTGCCCTCCAAATAGGGAATCCTAGTTGTCTAAGGAGAGTGAAACCATTGTGAGATAAAGTTTCCCAGGCCCCAGCGCAATTGGCTTTAGGAAGCTCACAGAAGCATTTCTACTATCCCTCCAAGGAGAGAACGAACCCAGAAAATTGTGCCATGCTCCTCCCAAACAACACACAGAAAGCAATCACACGCAGCAACTTCAAAGAAAAAAAAGGAGAAACAAAATGCATTGTCAGAGAAAGTTCTGGATCTAGCAGATGTGCATAGAACAAGCAGAAGTTGAGCTACCACAGAAAGAAATCTTCAGAATGCTGCTGGGAGCTCTACAGGAAATGAGGAAAGCACTACAGAAAGAGGATGAAATGACAGACAAGATACAGGCCATGGACCAAAGGAAAATACAAGAGTTAAGGGATGAGGTAACAAAAGTAAATAATGGGTTAACAGGCTTTGACAGTAGATTAGAAGAAATTGAGAATTATAGCAGGTGACCTTGAGACGAACCACACCGATTCCAACAAATGGGAACAACAGTCAAACAAGATAATCACAGAAACCAAAGATCATCGGAGAACAATGTCGGATGCTATGAAGAGGAACAACATCGGACTAATGGAACCTCCAGAACAAGACACGACCAAAAGTCAATTGTAAAAATAGTGAGGGAATTCCTAGAGGAAAATTTCCACAGCTAAATGAGTTAGAATCAGGCAACCTACCAGGAAGCAGAGAGGACACCAGTTAGACTAAGAATTCGCCAAGGCATATAATAGTTAAACTATCCAACTTTGAGGAAAAGGAGAACATCATGAGAGCACCCAGAGGAAAAAAAAAGGCAATCACCTATAAAAGTGCCCAAATAAGAATATACTCAGACTTAGCAGACATGATGAAGAGGAGGAGAGAGTGTCATAACACCTTCTGAAAGTTGAAAGAAACAATGCAAACCCAAGAATCCTCTGTACAGCTAAATTATCTAGCAAGATAGATGGTGAAGTAAGAGTGTACCTGGACAAGGGAAAACTTAAACAATATGTAAAAGAAACCCAGCTCCACAAAAAAATCCTTGCCGACTCATTCTGGTCAGAAGAACAACACCCACAGACCACAAATAGGAGACCACCACATAGGGCAACTCCACCCAGAGGTCAACACATTGAAAAAAAAGCCCCCAAGATAACATTGCCTTAATGGTGAAAAGAGGCCTAGAATGAACCACACACTTAGTCTCACAATGCACTGATAAGTAGGGAGGTAGGAGAACACCCAACACAAAAGGTACAAGATGCCATTGCAGAGTCCACTGCTGGATGCTCTAACTCTGAATATCAATGGACTGAACTCACCCGTTAAAAGACAGAGACTAGCAGAAAACACAACCCATCGATCTGCTGCTTATAAGAGACACATCTCAAGCTTGCAGATGGATATAGGATAAGATTCAAAGGCTTATGAAAAATATACCAAGCAAGCATCTATTCTAAAAAAGAAGGGGGTTTCAATCGTAATCTCTGACAAAATTGATCTCAAGGTGCTAGTCATAACAAGAGATAAGGCGGGGCACAATATAATGCTTAAGGGATCAGTAGACCAAGAAAGAGTGACCATAATAAGCATTTATGCACCCAACGAGAGGCCCACAAATTTTGTCAATCAAAATCTCTAAAAGATAAAAAAAAATGAAATCACAGACCCAATGCTCATAGTAGGTGACTTTAATACACCACTCTGTAAGAATGATAGATCACAGGGAAAGATGCTTAATAAGGAAGCTCCAGAACTAAACTCTACAATTAAGCAACTTGACCTGATAGACATTTTCAGAGCTCTCCACCCAAATACAAAATATTTCACATTCTTTTCAAGCCCACATCACACATATTCGAAGACAGACCACATGCTGGGTCACAAGTTGAGCCTATGTAAATTCAAGCACATAGTGATCACTCAGACTTACCTTTTGAATCACTACATGATAAGGCTGGAAATCAAAAGGAGGCTTAAGGAAACAAGGGCAAACAATTGGAGGATGAATAACTCTTTACTGCAAAATGAGTAGGTATTGACCCAGAGCAGATGAAACCAATGAGAATGAGAATATCATGTACAGAAACCTTTGGGATACAGCAAAGGCAGTTATCAGAGGATGTTTGATACCAATAAATGCACACATTTAGAAGAAGAAGAGACTTATGATTGATACTCTGACACAAAACCTCCAGCAATTAGAGCAGAGTCAACAGGACAATCCTATGAATAGCAAAAGAAAAGAAATAATAAAAATTAGGCCAGAAATAAATGAGTGGGAAAACAAATAATGCAAAATATCAATGCAATAAAACATGGTTTTTTGAAAGGATTAATAGAATCAATAGACGGCTGGCTAACCTAACCAAATGTGTTAGTCTGGGTATTTTAGAGAAACAAAGCCACAGAAACTCATGTATAAGAGAGGGTTTTATATAAAGGTTAAGTGCGCATCAAGAAACATCCCAATCCAGTGCTGCCCAAACCCACAATTCCAACATTAACCCATATGTCTGATACCAATCCACAAAGTCCTCCTCCATCTCACAAAACACACACTATGATGCCAACTGCAGGAGAAAAGCCAAATCAGTGAGTGTGTAAGCATCTCAGCCCTTGCAGGGGTCTCCACAGGGCTGCTCCAGAACCAAGGGTTGCATCGGGGTAGGTTCATTCGGCTTCTTCTCGGGGATGTTTTGCAGGAAGTGAGCCTTGCCAGCTGAAGCAGGGAACTGGCTAACGCAGCTGCAACCTGGTCCGACCATCACAAAGCAAGAGAACCGAGAATTTAAAAGATGACCCTCACCAAGCCATTTATATTTCTGCCCTTCAATTAACCCCGCATGTGTTTATCGGCCAGGTTGACACAATAAACTTTAACTAACTCACCAAAGAAAGAAAGGAACAAATATCAATAGTCAGGAAGAGGGATGAAACGGGAAATTATAATGGACCCTAATGAAATCAAAAGACTAATTATACAGTACTAGGAAGGCCTCTACTTCAATTAATTCAACAACATGGAAGACATGGACAAATACTTGGAAAACAATCCCTCCCTAGACTATACCAGATGGACGTCAAGCAACTCAACAGACCCATAGCAATAGAGGAAACAGACATGGTTATCAAAGAAATGCCAACTAAAAAATCCGCCAGGCAAGATGGCTTCACAGGAGAATTCCATCTAGCATTCAGGGAACATCTGACACCAAGTCTACAGACACTCTTTCAGAACTTAGAAATAGATGGCAAACTCCCAAACTCTTTCTATGAAGCTAGCATAATACTAATACTTAAAGTGGGCAAGGATCCCACAAGAATTGAGAACTACAGACCATTATCTCTAATGAACATTGATGCAAAAATGCTTAATATAAACCTTGCCAATAGAATATAAATGTTCATAAAATGAACAATTCACCATGACCAAGTGGGATTCATTCCAATGATGCAGGGATATAAGCTCATATGTCTGATACAAATCTATAAAGTCTTCTTCAGATTCACAAAACACATGCAATGATGCCATGTGCAAGAAGAGCGCAGGCCAGTGGGTGGAAAGACTTGTTGATCCAGTGGTGGTGTAGGCATCTCAACGCTGGCAGGTTCTCCGGCTCCAGATGTCTAGCATAGCTTCATGTGTCTTGTAAGTTGAGAATCTTTCAGGAAGTGAGTAGTGAGAGAGAGTCTCTCCCACCTCAAAGGAGGAAATCCAGGAATTCCCAGAAGCCTTAGGGGAAGGTCATGCCCACACAGATGTCTCATTGGCTATGACTTGGTTGACAGACTAGACCCTACCCCTTCACTCTGTATCCTCTCAAGCCCCAAATTGACATCAGATTATGTAAGTACCACACCCCATTTCTATTTAACATTGTACTGGAGGTCCCAGCTAATAACATAGGAAAGACATTGATAGTATTCATCTGGGGAAAGAAGAGGTGAAATGATCATTATTCACAGATGATATGATGTGATTTTATATATTTTATATATGGAAAACCACAAAAACTCCACAAGAAGAGTGCTGGAAGTGATAGAGAATTATAGCAGAGTGGTAGACTACAAAACCAACAAACAGAAATCTGTCAGACTACTATATACATTGGATGAGTCCATGGAATGGGAGATCAAAGGTAGTATACTATAGCCCAGCACAAATTGAAATATCTAATAAAAAATCCCAAAAGATTTTCCAAGAGAACTACAGAACACTGTAACAAGAAATCAAAAATGACCTCCACAAATGGAAGGATATTCTATGCTCATGAATCCGAAGACTTAATATAGTAAAGAATGTTAGTTCTGCCCAAGGCAGTATACAAGTTTAATGCTGACCTGATACAAATAACAACATCTTTTTTCAAAGAATTGGAAAAACTGACTACAAACTTAATATGGAGAGGGAGGAAGCCCAGAATTAGCAGAAAACTGCTCAAGAAGAGGAACAACGAGGGTTTGCTTTATCTGAATTAGCACCTATTATATATACAGCCACAGTGGTCAAAACAGTGTGGTCTGGTAAATGACAGATACTCAGATCAGTGGAAAAGAACTGAAAACACAGAAATGAAATCATCAGCATACAGACAGCTGATCTTTGATAAGGGCCCCAAAATATCAAATGGGAAGTGGATGCCCTCTTCAAGTGGTGCTGGAAAAAAATGAATGTCTACCTGCAGAAAACTGAAGCAAGACCCTTACCTCACTCCATGAACAAGAATAAATTCAAGGTGGATAACAGACCTCAAGCTAACACCCCAAACCATTAGGGCTCTCAATGAGGGAATTGGGACAAACCTAATAACTGTGGAGCAGGGAATTCATAGGCTATTGGAAATCGGGAAGAATACTAACACAGAGGAAGCACAAATCGACACATGGGATACACTGAAGACAAAACACCTCTGTACATAGAAAGACTTTGCCAAGAGAGTAATAAAAAACCCACAGACTGGGAAAACATGTTTAGGACACATCAGACAAAGGTCTTATTACTAAAATCTACAATACTCTGCTAGCCTACAATAAGAGAAAAACAAATAACCCCTTTGAGGAAACAGGCAAAAGACCTGAACAGAAGTTTCACAAGGATGGAAATCCAAATGGCTAACAAACATGAGAAAATGTTCCTGACCATTAGCCGTAAGGGAAATGCAATTCAAACAACGACGAGATCCCACCTAACAGCCTTAAAGATAACCCAATTCAAAAAATAGAGAAAGCAACAAGTGTCAGAGAGGATGTGGTGAGATAAGAACTCGCATGCATTGCTGGTGGTCCTGTAGGTATGTGCAAACATTATGGAAATCGATATGGCAATACCTAAAACAAATGAAAATTGAGCTACCATGTGACCCAGCAATCGCCCTACTGGGCATATACCCAGAAGAAGTAAGAAACAGACCACGACCACACATATGTGTTCCAATGTTCATTGCAGCACAGTTTACATTCACAAAGAATTGGAAACAGCCTAAATTTCCATCAACAAACAAATGGATTGAAAACTCTGCAATCTATATACAATGGAGTACTACACATTCCTAAAAAGCAGCGATGAACACATGGAGCTCATCAATGCATGGGAAGACTTGGAGGAAATTATGCTAAGTGAAATGTCAAGCATTAAAGGATAAGTACAACATGAGTCCACTGAGGTAACCCTAAAAAGCACAAGGGGCATAGGGAAAAACCAGTATGTGCATAAATTCCCGGGGCAAGGGCCAGGCAATCTGGCTGGGGTTGTACCCAACCCAGCGATGCATAGAACAGCCAACTAGAAAACAGGGGGAGGGAAGTGGGGAGGAGGTGGATAGTGGGGAAACGGGGCATTAACCTACACAGGGAAGAGTATTGTTCATATGAGAAAGGGGCCAGACCTCCACTTGGGTGCCAAGCTTTGAGGGCAACATACCAGCATGAAACAGTGAACTAACAGAAATAACTGCGGGTTAGCCCCAGTCCCAGCTAGGTTGACGCCCTCTCCAGATGAATGCACTATAGAGGACAACACTGGAGATACAGTCCGGGGGAGTTGAGAGAGAGAGAGAGAGAGAAACACAACCAGGCCCACTTAGCCTGGAGGACGACATTCCTGCTAGGTGTAGCCAATGCACAGAGAGGACTATGTTGCTGCTGCCACCACAGACACGACACACACCCGCCTCCCCACTGACCCACAGGGCTACAGGGGCCAGCACTGGAGACAGAGTGGGAATTGTGTCCGGTTTGACGCCCCAACACCGGAGTGAAACATGAAGTCAGTGCAGCAGAAGAGCAAGGGGAGCAAAACAACAAAGTACTTGAGGAATCCCGAAAATAGGCCTCGGAATTGGTGGGCAGGACATGGCACTTCACCAGACAGCTCAGAAAGCAGTCAGAAGGGTAGGCAGACAGACACGGAACTATTTACAGTTTCTCTCTCTCCCATTTTTCTTTTTCCCATGTATGTCCGCATAGGATAGGCAGAACAACTGATCCCGAGGAGAAAACAGTGGGCCGACGGCTCTGGGACCTCATGGAGAGGAGGTGGTGGGAGAAAGGGAGGGAGAAGCCAACACACCCAGGGACAAGGGAGTAATAAGAGATCTAAAATTGATGGCCAGTGGGGTGTAGAATGGCTGATTGGGTGTGATCAAGTGCAGTGTAGCCGAGATAAAGTACTGAGAGCGGAATGAAGGTTGAACATGATAGTGGGAAGGAGGAAAGTAAAAAGAAATAGAGGAAGGAACTAGGTGGCAGAAGACATTTATATAATTATATTACATAAATTATGTAATTATATTAATATATAACAATACGGACATAGGTCATGTACACATATGTAAATGTTAAGTATTAAGTAGACAGACAGTCATTGGGTCTCTACTCAAGTGCTCTCTCAATGCAAGAACATGTTGCTCTAATAACCTGGCATTCTGTGATGGTCACCTTCCCAACACGATCACTGAAGTCAAAATGGGTACATACAGAAATGTGGTGAAGAAAGCTGATGGTGCCTGGCTACTAAAAGATATAGCATCTGGAGCCTTAAAGGCTTGGAGTTAAACAAGTGGCCATTTAGCAGGGAAGCAACAAAGCCCATATTGAAGAAGCACACCAGCCTGTGTGATCATGAGGTATTGACAGAATCAGGTATCCCAGAACAAATTCAGAACAAACAATCATATTGATGCAAATGATGGAGTCAGAGTAGAGATCAAAACCCATCTGTATACAATTGGACATTCCCTCACAGGAGGGTCACAAAGAAAGAATGAGACAAGGTATAGCATAGTACTGACAAAACACACAACATTCCTCTAGTTCTTTAGTGCTTCCTCTCCCTACTATCACGATCCCAGTTCTGCCTTATAAATCTGGCAAGGCCGGAGCATGTACACTGGTACAGATAATAGCTCTCAACACATGGAATCCAGGAAGATCAACCCCTTAGGGACAATAATGGGAGTAGTGATACCATGAAGGTAGGGGAAAGAAGGGGGTAAAAGGGGGAGAAATAGGGCACTGACAATAATGATTGATGTATAACTCCCTCAACCTCCCCAAGGGGATGAACAACAGTAACGTGGGCGAGGGGAGACAGAAGGCGGTGTATGATATGAAAATAATAATAATTTATAATTTATCTGGGGTCCATGAGGGTGGGAACATGGGGGAGGGAGGGAATAAAAGAGGAGCTGATACCAAGGCACAAACAGAAAGAAAATATTTTCAAAATAATGACAACATATGTGCAAATATGCTTCATACAATTGATGTATGGATTGTTATAAGAGCTGTAAGAGGCCCCAATAAAATGATTTATTTAAAAGAAACACTAAAAAACATCCCAGCCCTGTCCAGATTAAGTTCATTAGTTCAATGTTATCCAATATTAGTCCATAAATTCCTCTTTAGATTCACACAGCACATGCAATGATGCTAAATGCAGGAAGATCACCGGCCAGTGGTGGATCCAGCGGTGGTGGAAGCATCTCAGGCCTGGTGTGGGGCTCCACGGGCTCCTCCTGCTCTCTCAGGCCTGGTGCGGGCTCCACGTGGCTTCTCCACCTCCTGGGTTCTGGCTGTCATCAGCGTGGCTCTGTGAGTCTGGTCAACAGGAAGGTCTCACAGACAGAGTGTGTGGTCCGCTTCCAAGGAGAAAAAGAGGAAGTTTCCAGAAACTTCCGGCTGAGAGTTACCTTGTGACTTGTTTGGCAAGTTAAACTCCACCCCTTCACATAAATTGACAGATTATGTAACTGCCACAATCTACTATAGTTGTTTTCCCAATACTGTCTGTTAAGCAGGTTATTCACATCCCTCAATTATGGGTAGAGGAAAATCACTGGAGGCTTATTCCCTGCGTAGATCCTGCAAATGTATTTTGGGTTTCCATTGTCATCCATTGACAATTGTGAGTTTCTGCACACCAGAATCTCACAATTTAGGCTCTGATACTAGTCCCTCCATAGGATTTGGAATATAGCATTTACAATCCTCGGATCACGAATGTTGGTGTGCTTGTTCCCTGTGGGCTTATCAGTGATTCTCAACCTGTGGGTCGCGACCCCTTTGGAGGGTCAACAGCCTTTTCATACTGGTTGCTCGATTCATAACAATAGCAAAATTACAGTTATGAAGCAGCAAGGAAAATAATTTTATGGTCGGGGGGGTTCACTACAACATGAGGAGCTGTATTAAGTTTCGTGGCATTAGGAAGGTTGAGAACCACTGGTTTAGAAGATGTCTCACTTAGATGGCTGCTTGTTTGAAAGCAGCCTTTAAAACACTATTGCATCTGATAGCTGGGCACTATCTAATTTCATCACCATGGCTAACTATAGCACGCATATCTTCTGTGTTTCCTTCTTGAAGGTGAGTATAAAGTAGGACCATGTTCTAATTGTTCTTAGATTGGAGTTAGGATTAGGTGTGAATCCAAAATCTACTCCTGAGTCTATGCTTTCTACCTGTCTCTGATTTACCTTAGCAACATCCTTGTTAATATATAGTAGAGAATCTTATGGATAATCTCCCTAGAGAATAAGGACCTTCTATTTATAGAGTCATTGATTAGCCTATGGTACAAGTGTAGGCTTACTACATTACTATATATCTCAATACATGGATTATTCATTTGTACAGAATAAATTCTTGACTGGATGGTATTTGCATAAACAATGGAAGTTGGTGGCCAGGAAAAACTTACAATAATATTCACTGACAATGTCAGACACAGGTCTGCCAGAATAATGCATATCTTAATACAGCAAGTAGGGCATTGAAGTAAATGTTAGTCCATCTGCCGACAGTTTAATACTCCTGGTAGAGCTGTCTTCTGCTCCTTCACACACCACGTGGTTTCAGTATTAAGTCCTCAAGGCATTGTGCACCTTGACTATCGAGGGCTCATTATGTGTACAGAAACTCAGATCCGTGTAACTTATTAGGAGTACAGTACCAGGCGTACTTCCCCCCCCCCCCCTTAAGGTCCCTAAAAGTATTGGGAGTCATTTCCACCCCCTCCCCCGCTAGGAAGTTGGTCCTCCTCCTTTTTCTGCCAATAGACATGCACTTGTCTTCTCCGAGATGTGTATGCTCCCTTTCCCTTCCCCTGACTCTATTTTCCTATCAGTGTGCCTCATCACTCGGTTAGGACTTTCTGCCGAGGGGACCTAGCCATATATTTTCATGGTGGTCACTAAGTGGTCATCCTCCCCTCCCTATATCTTAAAATCCATCCCAGCTGATATGAGGACCCCTCGGCCAAAGTGGCCTTCACGGTACCCTCATAGAGAGGGGGTTCATAGTTTGTGGGTACCAGTCACTCTCTCTACTGAGTTGCCTGGCTGACTTAGGAAGTAGACGGGATGGCCTGAAAGCCTCAGCCTGCTCTCATCTGGTACTCATCTCTACCATAGTGGATTCATACAGTATCTGTCCTTTGTCATTGACTAACTCCACTCAGCATAGTGGTTTCCAGATCCCTGCATGGCATGAGGTGTTTCATGACTGATTTTTAGGGGTGCATGTAATACCATTTTTACTATGTCATATTTTATTTATTTATTGTTATCTTATAAAAATGTTTGGTTCAAAAGAAGTAATTGAGTAGTTATTTGGTTGAAGAGCTTGTGAAACTTAGTATCATCCCTATTTTACAATGAGAAGCTTAGAGAAATTAATTATCTAGTGAACAGGTTCATCTGTATACAAATTCATATCATTAATGTCTTAAACATGATCAAAGTTATTTTATTTTTTTATTCTTGTAGGTTATAGTATGGAGATTAGAGGTCCATAGCCGGGTAAGGCAATGATGCCATTCTTATAAATGGGAGATCCAATTCTGAACCCAAGGTGACTGCTTCTGCTTCTCCTGTGGTATTTTCATCACGGCCCAGAGGAAAGCAAAGGGGTCTGAGAGAGCAGGATCCCTGCTTCAAAGATGTTACCTGCCTATTGCGTCTCTACATTCACATCTTTTTTTTTGGTTTCTGAATGGTTTGCTTTGCTTAATTATTCTAAGCATGGGGGCTCCTTTTGAAAACCAAGATTTACATGGAACCCCAACACATCTTTAAAAAGTAAATCATTTTATCGGGGACTTGTGCAACTCTTATCACAATCCACACATACATCCATGGTGTCAAGCACTTTTGTACATTTGTTTCCCTCATCATTCTCAAAACATTTGCTTTCTATTTGAGCCCCTGGTATTTGCACCTCATTTTCCCCCTCCCTCCTGGCTCCCACCTCCCCCGTTGACCCTTGATATTTTATAAATTATTGTTATTTTGAAATATCTTACACCGTTCGGTGTCTTCCTTCATCCACTTCTCTGCTGTCTATCCCCCAGGGAGGAGATTATATGTAGTTTCTTTTTTTTTTTAACATTTTATTAGGGGCTCATACAACTCTTATCACAATCCATTCATATACTTACATCAATTGTATAAAGCACATCCGTACATTCTTTGC
This sequence comes from Tenrec ecaudatus, assembly GCF_050624435.1. Classification (NCBI taxonomy): domain Eukaryota; kingdom Metazoa; phylum Chordata; class Mammalia; order Afrosoricida; family Tenrecidae; genus Tenrec; species Tenrec ecaudatus. The sequence continues at coordinate 61,344,504 of NC_134531.1, read as the reverse complement.
CCTAATCATTTTCAAAGCATTTGCTCTCCAGTTAAGCCCTTTACATCAGGTCCTCTTTTTTTTAATCACCCTCCCTCCCCGCTCCCGCCTCCCTCATGAGACCTAGATAATTTATAGATTGTTATTTTGTCATATCTTGCCCTATCTGGAGTCTCCCTTTCCCGCCTTCTCTGCCGTCTGTCTCCCAGGGAGGAGGTCACATGTGGATCCTTGTAATCAGTCCCCCCTTTCCAACCCACTCACCCTCTACTCTCCCAGTATCGCCCCTCACACCCTTGGTCCTGAAGGCATCATCCACCCCAGATTCCCCATGCCTCCAGCTCCCACATGCACCAGTACATGCCCCTTCCAGTCCCGCAGGGTAGAATTAGGATCATGGTATTTGGGGGGAGGAAGCATCCAGGATATGGGGGAAAGCTGTGTTCTTCATCAGTACTACATCGCACCCTGACTGACCCATCTCCTCTCCTAAACCCCTCTATGAGGGGATCTCCAGTGGCCGACAAATGGCCTTTGGGTCTCCACTCTGCACTTCCCCCATCATTCACTATGGTATATATGTATATGTACATATATATATATATATATATATATATATATATATATATATATATATATATATATATATATATATTTTACATGATGCCTTATACCTGGTCACTTTGGCACCTCGTGATCACACAGGCTGGTGTGCTTCTTCTATGTGGGCTTTATTGCTTCTGAGCTAGATGGCCGATTGTTCACCTTCAAGCATTTAAGACCCCAGACACTATCTCTTTTGATAGCCGGGCACCATCAGCTTTCTTCGCCACATTTGCTTATTCACCCGTTTGTCCTCGGCGATTGTATCATGGAGGTGTGCAGCCAATGATATGATTTTTTGTTCTTTGATGCCTGATAACTGATCCCTTCGGGATCACGCAATCACACAGGCTGGTGTGTTCTTCCATGTGGGCTTTGTTGCTTCTGAGCTAGATGGCCGCTTGTTTATCTTCAAGCCTTTAAGACCCCAGACACTATCTCTTTTGATAGCCGGGCACAATCAGCTTTCTTCACCACATTTACTTGTTCGCCCGCTTTGGCTTCGGCAGTTGGGTCCGGAGGGTGAGCATCGTAGAGTGCCAATTTAATAAAAGAAAGTATTCATGCATTGAGGGAGAGCTTGAGTAGAGGCCCAAGGTCCTTCTGCCACCTTAATGCTAAACCTATAAATACAGACGCATAGATCTACTCCCCCATCCTCATATATATATTTGCATGTACATGTCTTTGTCTAGATCTCTATAAATGCCCTTTGACTCCTAGCTCTTTCCTCCATCTCCCTTGACTTTCCTCCTGCCCTACTACCATACTCTGTTCCCACCTTGGTTACAGCTATACCTCTTTTTTATGTAACCTTACCCTCGATCATTCCCCACCAGGCCTGCCACTCCCCCCTCACTACCATTTTGGGTCCCATGTTGTTCCCTTGTCCCTGTGTTTATCAACACTACTTCCTCACCCGCCCCCACTTCCCCCTATCCCAAGTCCCCCCGGAACTGTCGGTCCCATTGTTTTTCCTCCAGATAGTTCATCAGCCTGTCCCATCTAGACAGACCCATGGAGACACTAACATGCACGAAAACAAGACAGAGGAAAACAAAGCAACAGTATACAACCAGACAACAAAACAACAACAACAAACCACTGACAAAGAACAAAACAAAACACATCAAGAAAGAAAAGCTTGTCGTTCATTCAAGGATCGTTTGCTGGCCATTAGGAGCGTTTTCCAGTCCAGTCTGTTGAGGCACCATGCCCTGGCCCCAAAGTCCACTTTCAGCATTCCCTGGGGACCTTGCCACTCCATTCCCTTGCTGTTCCACTGCACTCCCCCAGTGCTTTGCCTCGGTGTGGTGGGATCAGGTCAGGTGCAATTCCCACACTGTGTTTCTGGTGCTGTCCCCTGTATCGCCCTTGGTCACTGAGGGGCATCATGTCTCATAGTGGGACCAGCCATGTTGTTCTCTTTGTGGACTGGCTGCTCTACTCAGGAACATCATCCTCATGGCCTGGTGGGCCAGGCTGTACATAGTCACATCCACATTCAAGAATGGCTGGGAAATGGAGTATTTACTTTAAGGGGCAGTGCCTAGTCAAATTTGATGTCTCTATTACTAATGAGAAAAAGGAGAGAGTAAATGTCAGAACTGTGAACCGCTGGTGTATGTTGCTTGCAACACATCCGGGAACCACACTAACATCTTTGTCTAAGCTGTGCTGCTCCTGACCGCCAGCTGTCTTCACGGCAGTGAAGTCGATGCTGACACATAGCAGCTGTACAGAACAGGGTAGAACTGCCCCTGTGGGTTTCTGAGACCGTCACTCCTTATGGAAGCAAATTCTGTCTTTCTGTCTCAGAGCGGTTGGCGCTTTCGAATTGCTGACTCTGGAATTTGCAGCCCGACATGTAACTACTATGCCACAAGGGCTCCTGGCATCTAGCTAGACTTCAACAATTTGCTTTTGAAAAATTTTTGGGAAACATTACTCTCATATTTTAATTACTAGATTCTTTCCAGACATGTACATATAATTTTTACTAGAAAATAACCATTTTAAACTCAATTTGTGTGCCTCTCTCTGTGCATATATACATATATATGCATACAAATATATACATATACACACAAATATATGTATACACACATATATATTAGTGGGTTTCAGAAATTCATGGAAAGGTTCTATTATTTTTTTATTTCATTTTTTTGTGGAAAATTTCAAATACACACATGTTTTGCTGAGCCTCAAAATTTAGAGATCTACTGCTACTGCTAGGGAAAAAGTTTCTAAAACCTATTGCTTTTTCTCCCCTCCCTCCCTCCCCCCTTCCCTCCCTGCGTCTCTGTTCCTCCTTGTCTCTCTCAGTCTATCTCTCCTCTATCTTTAGAGCTGTGGTACACTGGTGTTTCTTCTCCTGTCTCCCATGTGCATCTGATTTCCACGTTTTGATGAGAAGGAATCGACCAAGGGATAAGAGGAGCGTAGGATGAGGCCAGCCAGGTGCTGGGTCACAATGGCTCTCTTAAGCTGTCATTCTTTTTTAAAACTTTTATTATTAGTTTTTATTACACAAGTAATACATATTCATTGTAGAAAAATTAGAAAACACAGAAAAGAAAAAAAAGAATCACCCATAATCCCCCTACCCATAGATAGCTTATATTTTATAGTGTATATCGTTCTAGCTTCCTATGCATATCTATATATATCTCTCTATATATACATACGTAGATATATTTATGGATAATTTTCTTTTTTCTTTTTACAAATATTGTGTTATACTATACATACTGTTTTATAACATATGTTTTTTATTTAATATATATTGTGAACATTATTGTTTATTCCCTGAAAAATTATACAGATTCTACATGCTCATTGTGAAGAACTTAGAAATTAAAGATATGCAAAAAAGGAAAACAAATGTGTTCCAAATCTCACCTCCCAGAGATAAGTGCTGATAACATTTTGGCAAGTTACTTCTGTCATACTCTTTAATGCACACATGTGCCCATACATATATTTTGAAATAAGATCATCAGTAACTATCTTTAATTCCATTAACTGCATATTTTGTACATTTTAATACTTGTACAGATGGTTATTATTCATAACTGGTGCACAGTATTGAAAGGTTGTATAATATTTACCCAATCCAATAAAGTTGGCAGATTACAATTTTTCCCACTTCTCCAAATCATGCTGATATTAATATCCTTCTTGATTGTATTTATTGAATAAACTAGATGAATGTATTTTGGCTTGCTTTTCTCTGACTTTAAAAATTTTTTTAGGGAGGATTTACCTAAAGCCAAATCACTGGGTGCTCTGGACTGATGTGTGTTGTCATCCACGCACCTCTTTCCCCCCAGACTCCAGCACTATGAGTTGTAAATCCTAACCTCTGCGAAAGCGGTGAAAATCCCACTGCGAATGCATCCTCATTATTATGTCCACACTCAGGATTCATGTAGGGTGTATCTTGAGTCCGTCTCTTTTGACATATAAAGGAAATTAAAGGACTGCTAGCAAGCCGAGATGGGGAAGAGAGACACCAAGTTAAGTGAAGATCACACAGGAGCAGAAGCTCTGAAAAGATGAGGCTCTTCCTCCAGAGTCGGCAGAGAGAGAATGTCTTTCCTTATTCAGACTTCTAGCCTCTTACACTGTGAGAAAATAAATTTCTTTTTGTTAAAGTCGCTCACTTGTGGTATGTATTACAGTAACACTAGACAGCTATGACACTGCACATGCATGTTATTAAGGCTTTGGAAAAAGTTATTGCCAAAATATTTGTCACAAAAGGTCATATCAATTACACTCTTGCCGACTCTGCGCGAGCATTCTTTCCATTCTCCCTTTCCAGCCCTGGTGACTCAATTCTTTAAACCCTTTGCTTTTCTGATATGGAAAAAGGAATCTGCCATATGAAATTGCATTTTATTACTAGAATCTTTGAATCTTTGTCATGATTTTCTTAGTGTACTATTTTATTTTAAATGCAAACTTATGTTGGCCCTGCCTGTTTGGATCGTGCGCTGGAAGTTTGGTTCTTCTGGAGTCATGTGTCATTTACTCATGCATCTATCATTCATTCATTCATTCATTCATTCATTCATTCAATAAATACCTTTTCAACAGATGCTTTGGATCACTGTGCTAGGGATTTGTGATGTGATGAGAAGCAAAACAGACAGCGTTGCTGTCTTGGAAGTTCGTGGACTTCCACTTTAGTCAGAGGAAAAGTAAATAGGAAACAATGAAAGTTGTGCAGTGAGGAGAGGACTCAGTTAAATGGTAACATTTGCCTGGGAGCGTGGCATGTAGGTCACGGAAACGTCCCATTGGTAGTGGTTTTTAAGCTCTGAATACATGTTATAGATCTATATTCTTTGTGCATATATTACAAGTATTATTTTCTCTTATTATTTTTTATTCTTTAGAAATGTTGCATTTCACCCGTTCGTATCATGCTTAGAAACGATGACACACTACAAGTACAGGTATATCCATCCGATTGTCTGCTGGTTTTTTGCACGCTCACTTATGTGCTTTTCCAGTTCAATCTTTACTTCACCTGGGATTTATCTTAATGAAAGTTATGAGATAAAGAGCTAATATTTTCCCCTCAACTTGCTAACCAGTTATTTCAAAATAATTTAAATAATAATCTAATCTTTTCTTACAGATTTGAAATGTCATATTTATAATGTACTATGTTCTTTTGGTAAAATAACTTCTTATGTCTGATTCTGGACTACATGTTTAAATTTTAGTGATCTGTTCGGAGACCAATATTTTATCACTGACTTTTCTCATCCTAGATTGAGTTACCCAAAAGTTGCTCAATTTACATTTGGTGACATTATAGACCAGGCTTAAGCATGGGTGTATGGGTGGAAGTTACACTGGCTAGTATCTTTAATCCTTTAAAATTTTGGAATTTCAAAACCTGAAGTTTCAGGTGGGGTGATTGTTAATCTGGCGCATTCACTCGCTTTCCTACGTGGATGTGGTGCTTTTGTGTCTTCTGATAGGTATGTACATTTTCTTCTCTGGCTCTAGGATTCAGTAGGTGGCAGTATTGCCATACAATAAGCAATCCACTGGTTTTGGAGAACCAGGGGCCAAAACGGTCGACCGGATTTTAGACTTTCCTCAAGGGCTTTAATTCATTAGATGAGGCATCAGAGCTGTGCTACTTCTTGAGCTCTTTGTGTCCAAGAACAATGGTCCCATCAGAAGTTTGCATGTGTCTGTTCCTAGTAGATTCAAAAATGTTCTGGAGTCCAGTTACTGATTGATTTAAATCCTTAAAATGTGATTTTAAACAGCGTTGCTGTGCTGGGATTCAGGGGGTTTCTGTTTTCTTATTTATTGGTGATATTTCCCCCCAGGTTTCCCACAAAGAATATGTATTGCCTCTGCAAATCTGCTTTTAAAAAAAAATCAGCAGGAGATGGTAAAATATGCTGGTGAAATAAGGATGTGCCACAAAATGTATGAATCCTTTTCTGTTTCAATCATGGGTTTATGCAATGTAAATCTGTGGTTTCCATTGTCTTTCCTCGGTCCCAAAGACCCCTCAAAGTTCTTGCTCATCAGAAAATGATTTACTGGTAGAAAGTAAAAGGAGGAGGCAATTTGCCAATTGAGCCAATGAGCCAGTGTGGACTATAAATCCTTTGATCATTAAATTTTAGAACTTCAATTAAAAGAGGATCTAGAAATGTCGGTGTGTGTCCACGAGGACTACACAAACTGATCAAAGTCTAGGAAATGGAATAGTAGATAGGTGCCTGAATTGATTTACCTTGAATATGGAAAAGCTGGCTAGGTAATCAGACAAATTCCCATCTCCAAGAATAGCTGCAATAACCTTCCCAGGCATGGAGGTGAGACCTGAATTTATTAACAGTCATCAGTTGTACAAAGAGCAATTGCATGGAGGGTGTTACTTTCACACGGAGGCTAAGGCGAGAGTGAACGCAAGTCGACAAAGCAGAAGTGATTGAGAAGAACATGCCGAACACCAAGGGGGGTTTGTCCGTGAGTGACTTTGCGTGGGTAAGCTCGATCGGGGCTGATGGTTCAATATTGTGAAATGTGGGTATGGGAGGAGATGGAGAAACTGAGCATGCCCAAGTGAGCAATTTTTCTCATTTTGAAAATAGTAAACCTTAAATAAAATAACCTCAGGGGATTAAAAGAGCAAATGGGCTTATTCATATTAACTAGATTCAGGAGAGGATATTAAGCTTTAATCAAACCTGATATTAGGAAAATCAAAGTTTGCAAAACCAGGTAAAGTTCAAAGAGAATAGGTATTTTTAAATAGCCCAGTTCCACAGCTGTTTTTCAAACATTTCATTTAGAGGATTTTGACTTTTCTCATAGACATTTTCAAGGTCTCCCTCTTACATAAAGCTAGACATATCTGTAGCCATGTCTTAATGATCAGTTCACTAGAGCTGAACTCTGGATTTGAGAAGGCCCACACCAGCTGGTATGATCTAAATGGAGAGCTGCATAGCTTTGGAGAGTTTGTCTAGCTCGTCTTTCGTTTTTAATTGGAACAGTTAAAAAGTCAACTCCAAAGATAATTTCCACAAAATTAGGTATTAGATCAAGCCATAAGAAGCTGCCATATTTTTATAGGTCAGAAACAGTCAAATGCCAGCAGCTTCATATGATTCAACCTAATACTAGAATTATCCCAGTCACTCATCTGTTCCGGTCTAATCTTCACTAAAGCTAGAAACTTTAAAATATTTTGTTTTAAGTCAAAGTGGTGTTGGGTCTATAAATGCTCTGTGTGTATGAGGATTCAGAAAGTATAGTGGTGGCATAAAACATTGCTATCATGCAGAGTCTTGGATAAACCGATTTATAAGCATCTAGCTCATCCACTTATTGTACTAGACATCGAGGTCTCCTGTCTGACTTCAAGATTTTACAGACCCTGGGAAACATGAAAAAGAAACGCAAAGGCCTGATCTTTTAACCCATGGGGAATTCTGTCTGGGAAATGGGCCAAGGGGAGAACAAGGGAAAATATAACAGAATCTGTTACTAGTGGAGGCAGATCCCAACAAAACTGGGAGCAACAAAGCAAAGCACGTGGCTTCCTCCTTTCTAAAATATAGTATTGCTTAATGTGTCCCGCTCTCAAGGTTCTAAGCATCAGACAAGACACCAAGTACACATTGGAAAAGTCATATCTGCATAGTCATCTAAAATGAGACAAGCTTAGCATAGCTAAAAAAATGATTAACAATGTAAAGTGTTAAATACTTTTACGATCTGAACTATTTCCAGCATGCCCTATAAGATTTAAAACTATGCTGATGAGCAGACACCATGCTTCAGATTTCAATTAGAACATAATGTGATAATATTCAGATTTTACATCTGAGGGTAATTGTATATGTTACTACATCATTTCCTAATTGGATTTCTCCATTCTCCAAGAAGCTGTAAAAGACACCATCGGATCAAAAGGAAATTAGTTGCCATATGCATTGTATGACGGTAATAGTATTATTGTGTATTTACAAAATTTAACTATTTTTATATATGACTTTGTTGCATTATAAAGTAAGATATTATTAGGTTGAAATTCTTAGATTAAGACAGAATGGAAGACTAAATGTGAATGAGTGCAGAGAAAAGCAATAATGAGAGTGATAGATTGGATTTTGAGCACAGTTTTGCAATTTTAAATAGATTCTTATGTTTAAAGACTTCTTTCAAATATGGATAAACTGTCAACACAAGGTTAGCAAGAGCTATAGATATACTATTACACATTGAGTAACTGTTCTCTGTATAATACATTTTAAAAACCATTAAATAATTTAAAAATCATAATTCTTGCATCTGTTATGATATGGTTTAGCATAGACATGCACAATGTCAGAGTAAAAGTCCCTTTAAAACCTGCTTCATGAATCTGTTCTTTTCCCCCCTTGACTACAGCTTCTTTCAAATGTAAATCATTGAAAAGGACAGCGATAGACAGATAAAAATTATAGGGAGCATAGAAAACATAGTCAAAAACCAATAACTATGTGGGTTAGTATTCTGGAGGTCCTCAGATTCTTCGATTTTTCCACTTTCAAATGGTGGGTTTCCAGGAGGATTCACTTAGCTTGAGACGAGACAACACAGCCCAAAGAACCTTCTCTTCCGTCTTCTCACCAGAGGGTAGGGAGTTAGATTCAGAAGGCTGCTATCGTCTGTGATGGGACAGAATCAGAACGTATGTATGAGTGAGATATAGAGATAACTTGCTTTTTTATAAAGTGACTTTCAAAACCCACCACTTTTGCATTAAGGTTGCTCAACTCCCAAACCACTGCCATTGTGGACCGGATGGTTCTTTCTTGTTGGACCTTCTAGCAGTTGGAATCATAGCAGTAACCCTGGCATCTACATGTCAGTAGCACTCCCAACCAGTTGTGAGGGGCTAACCTGACCATGTGAATCACAGGCTACATTTAAAGGAAAACTGCTTAGGGAAAATCTTTTAGTTGGGAGAAGAAATGTAAGGAATTAAAAGGAGCCCATGTTTTGGAGTGAAACTGGTTCCTTTTCATAACTTGCCTCTGCTATTTAATAGCTTTGATACCTTGCATATGTCACACAAGCTAGTTAAACTTCAATTTCCTCATCTGTCAAATAGGGTATAACAATACTTAGACTTAAAAACAGAAAACATTGCTTGCTATAGAAAAGTGTGGTGAAGCAACTAGATGGCACCCGGCTATCAGAAGGAATAACATCGAGGTCTTAAAGGCTTGCCTTCAAACAGCTGTCTAAATGAGATAAAATACACATGTAGTTGGAGACAAAAATAGATAATGAGGGCCTATTCAAATAAGACATTTATGAATATTGAAAAGTTTCATCAAAAGAGTAAAAGAAAATGTATAGACTGGAGAAATAGACATAATGAATCTCTAAAGTCTATAGAAAAAACTTAAACACTTTAGCCAAGAAAAAAGATGAGTATTATGCACTTAAAATTTGACAGCGGTATGAACAAAGGCTTCACCAAAGAAGACACTCAGATGGCCGACAAACACAGGGTCAAGACCAGTAGCCATTGAGAGATGTACCTCAAAATAATGAGAAACCAACTCACTCTAGCATCGAGAGCAACGTTTTTGAAAAACACAGAAAATAACCAATGCTGGAGAGGGTGCTGAGAAATTACCACCTTCACACACTGCTGTTGGGATAGTGAAACAGTACAGCCACTATGGAATGTATGGTGCTTCCCCCAAAAGTGGAGGTATACCATATGACTCAGAAATCCCTCTATTTGGTGTATGGATATACTACCCAATAAGAACTCTAGCACAAACTTATACATGCATACCCATGTTCGTTCATAATAGCAAGGAAATGAAAACAACCTAAAATCCCACCAGTGGAAAATGCATACAAAACTTTGGTTCATACATACAATGGGATACTATGCAATGTAAAAAATGCGAAACACATTTTGACACGGATGGATCTGGAGGGTATTATGTTGAGTCAATTTCATCAATCACTAAAGGAAAAATTATTGTATGAGATTGCTATTATTAAAAATAAAGAAAGAAAAGTTTGTTACATTCAAAGAAACAGACTAGAGGGTGGACAGGTGTTAACTTGGATAAAGGGGAAGACAATATCCAGCAAGAGGGAAATAGGTAAAAAAATTATGGAAATAGAGAAAACCATGGGAACTTTGATAAGTTGTAGAATACAAAAATGATGATCTAATATGTAAATCTCCACCTAGTCCAAATTTAAAAAGCAAACTAATTCAAAACAAAGCTTGTTGCTGTCAAGTTGATGCCAGTTCACAGTGGCTCCATAGGACAGAGCGATACTACCCCAGAGTGTCCAAGGCTGTCAATTATGGAAACAGATTGTTATATTGTTCTCCCATGGAGCAGCGGGTGGATTTGAACCATTGACTTTAAGTTAGTAGCTCAGCATTTAGCCATGACACCACCAGGGATCCACTCTTACATTAAACCCCAATCCCACTGCAGAGTTTCTGAGGCTGTGAATCTTTATGGGAATCTTTCTCATCTGATACCTCAAATCTTTCCTTCAGAGTGGCTGCTGGGTTTGAACCACCAACCTAGTGGTTAGCAGCCCAGTGCCAAACCCACAGTAACCTAATGGGTCTTTACATTATGTGGGATGAAATTTTTGAAACTATGGAAAATATTTACCTTGGGTGTGTAGCTTGGTTACTAGCATATAGGAAGCGCTCGGTCAATAGAGCTATGATGAACTGTTCTCTTACAGAGCACTCACAGCTTGGATTCATCTACCTATTTCATGTCATAGGACGAAGCGATGCTGTGTCTTTTCTGAGTACTTGCTATTGAATTTTGTATATGCGAGTATGCAGATATTCAGAGATTACCAGTGTTGAATTCATAGATTTTGGACTGAAATTTTCAACAAAATGAAAAGTAGAGAAATAAGCCAGTAAAACAAATGTAATCCAATGAGCTGTTTTCTAATAGTGAAGTCTGACAAAAAGGATGGGTAGAAATATCCTGTTGGGACAGACTGGCTGGTCCAAGTTTGCTGGGATTACTGTCGGCTCCAAGGACTGGAAAGTGGAGAAACCACAAAAGAATAAAGTGTAAGCTGTCAACTGAGAAAGAGGACAAGGTCAGACTGGAGCTGAAGACCCCAAAGCGGTTGGATTGGCCTTGGAAATTTCTCAGTGTCCATGTTCTTCAAGGACTGGTTATATGGTTCTCTCTAGTGGAGTTAACTATTCTCCTTTCTTTCCTCCATCCTAACCTTGAAGGAGATGGAATATTGGGAAAGGTCCTGGAATCCTATAAAGGGTTAAATAAGTACATGTATCCAGTGGAAAAAAATCCCCCAAGACAATAAGGCTTATTTTTCCTCTTGGTGATGGTTTGTGTTAGCCTGTTATCACTTAAAATAAAAATTACTGACCCTAGAAACACAAGAACAAAATGAGTCCTGGATTCCTTGTCTTCTTAAGTAAACGGTGACATCTGAATGCCCAGACTTTCTCTCCTTTCGAGGCTCTAGTCTGGGTCAGGTTGTTGCTGAAAAATTAGTTAGAACTCATAGTGACCCGATGCAGAACAGAACAGACTATTCCCCATGCTGTCCCAGTCTCACATTTGTTGCTATTGGTTCAGCTACTTTTATCGAGGGTCTTCCTCTTTTTGCTGACCCTCTAGTTCGACGAGTATGATGTTCTCTAAGCACTGGTCCCTCCTAATGCCGTTAGGTGCCATCAGCACAAACCCTGCCCGGTCCAGCACCATGCTCACAAATGTTCTTATGTTTGAGCCCATTGTTGCAGCCCCTGCGTCAATTCATCTTGTTGAGGCTCTACTTTTTCACTGCCCCCTACTTTACCAAGCACCATGCCTTTTTTCAGGGGCTGCTTTCTCTTGATGACACGTCCAAGGTATATGAGTCACAGTCTCACCATCATTTGCTTCTAAGAAGCTTTGTGGCTGTACTTCTTCCAAGACTGTTGTGTTTGTTCTTTGGGCAGTCCATGGTACCTTCGGGACTCTTCACCAGCACCACAACTCAAAGGCATGGATTCTGAATTTCCTTACTCGGTGTCTCACTTTCATAAGCATATGAGGTAACTGAAAAATACCATGACTTGGGTCAGGTACGGAGGAGCCTTAGTGGCATAGTGGTTATAGGTAGGCTGCCATCTGCAAGGTGAGCAGTTCAAAACAACCAGCCGCTCCAAGGGAGAAAGACAGACTTTCTACTCCCATCAAAAGCTACAGCCTGAGAAACGCAGGGCAATCCTACCTTGTCTTAGAGGTTGCTTTGAGTCAGTGACGACTCAATGGCACTGAGTTTGATTTTTGTTTTGGGGGGAGTCAGGGACCTTAAAGGACTTTGAGGTCCCTCTTGATAATGTATCCAAAACACATGAGACAAAGTATCACAATTGTCTTTTCTAAGAATCATTCTGGCTGTATTTTGTGCATGAAAGATTAATTTGTTTTACTGGCAGACCATACTTAGTATGTTTAATATTTCAATTATTTGTCAACATCATAATTCAAATATATCAATCTTCTTTGGTCTTCCATATTAGTTGTCTAAATTTTGCACACTAATGAGGTAATTGAAAATATCAGCTGATCCAAGTAAAATGAGATCCTCGTAAAATGAAATCCAAGTAAAATGATAGCTTCAATATTTTCTCCATTTAGTATGACTTTGTTTATTAGTCCAGAAGTGAGGAATTTTGTTTTCATTAGGCTGAAGCATAATCCATAGTTAGCAAACAAAGTTATGTCACCTCCATACTGTAGCTTGTTAATGAGTCCTGATGCAACATTCATCTCCATGTCATTCACTTTCTCAGATTATTCACACAGTATACAGATTAAATATATATGGCAAAAGGATACAACCCCTTTCCTAATTAAATCATGCAGGGTCCCCTTATTCTTTCCAGATTATTCCCTTTCAGTCTCTGCACAGCTTCATCATGAGCACAATTAAGTGTTCTGAAGGTCCTATTCTTTGCAATGTTACTAATAATTTATGAACCACATCGTTAAATGCCTGTGTTAGTGTTCCCACCAAGTGTGACCTCATTCTGGGTATGTTCTATGTTATACATTTAGACAGAACTGGAGTAGCAAGGCTGAGCCAGGAGAGAAAACAGGCGCCTCAGCTGAGCACATCAAATTAATCAAACACAGTCCGTTCCCCCAGTTTCCACAGATTAAAGTCTTCTCCTAGAGCTCACATTCTGCTTTTGTCCTTGTCCTTTACATAGTGGGAGATAATTCACTTGATATGAATATCAACTTTCTGAGAGCTTAAAATAGGACATCTACTTTTTATAAATATGTCCACCTAGTTAATAAACTAAAAAAAATGTCAGCCTCCATATAAACTTGATTTTCCAGGAGAAGATCTCAGAGATGGGTCCTGATATATTTGGAAAAGAAAGAAGTGACTCCCTTCACTGTCCCTTTTGAGGACTCTTCTCGTAAGTCATCAAATGATCAGTGGGCGTAACCTAATCGGATATGGTAAAGATAGAGCAGACTCTAAAAGGAATTGATTCTGATCTTTCAGTATCTCTTTGGAGTTCAATGCTTATCAAAACAATGATCATATTTATAAGGGAGAAAGATAAAATTTCTGTATCTTTAGGATTTGAAAGATCTGATCTACTTCCTGAATTCCTATAATTCCATCCCTTCTGAGAGGAATTGAAACATGTCTCCATAACAACCTGTGATATGCAGATAATGCAGCCTTGCTTGCTGAAAGCAAGGAGAACCTGAAACACTGGCAAGTGAACATCAAGGACTGCAGTCTTTAAAATCGATTATACAACGCAAGTTAAAAAAAGTTTTTACAATTTGACCAGTAGGTCACATCATGATTAATGGAGAGAAGACTGAAGTTGTCAAGGATTCCATCTTGCTTGGATCACAGTTAATGCGTATGGAAGCAGCAGTCAAGAAATTAAATGACATATTGCATTGGAAAAATCAGCTGCCTGAGACCTCTTAAAAGCGTTGAAGAGCATGGATGGACCCACGCCATGGCATTTTCCATGGCCTCCTATGCATGCAAAATTTAGACATTGAGGAGTAAGGAAGACTGAGATGAATTGATGCTTTTGAATTATGGTGTTGGCAAATAAGATGGAAAGTACTGGCTGCCAGCCGAACAAAGATGTCTGCCCGGGAAGAAGTACAGCCAGAATGCTCCTTGGAAGTGAGGATTGCCAGACTTGGTCTCATGTTCTTTGGACATGTGATGAGGAGAGACAAGTCCCTGAAGAAGGACATAATGCTTACAAGAAAGATTTCAGGCAAGGGACAAAATTCAGACCAGGGTTAGAGAATAGGGTTGAACAGAAGTGAGTTTATTAAAGGTGATACTTAGAAAAAGAACTCCAAACAGCCCTTAGGCGAAGGGCATATGCTTAGTCAAGTATAAGGTCATCAAAACAGAGGAAGACGTCCAAAGAGAGGCTTTGCAGTGGCCTCAGCACTGCGCTCAAACATAACAACAATTGTGAGGCTGGCACAGGGCAGGGCAGTCTTTTATTCTATTGTGTATAGGGTCACTTTGAGTCGGAACCAACTTAACAGCACACCTATGAATATATTCCTGTTTAGAAAGATGGTTTTACTTGTTATGTTAATGAGGTCATGTCTAGGTATGGTTTCCTAAGCTTAGTCACGTTTGAGTAAGGTAGACAGAAGGGAAAAGCACAAATTGGTTATTGGGAGGTAGTTGAGAATGAGAGATATGCCCCATGACTATCCCCAAGGACTAGAACTCGCTGAAGGAGTTCAAGGCTTCCCCTTAGAGCTGATAGAAACGTTCTGCTAGACTCACAGTTATTGAGTCAATGCTGCTTCACAGAGACCCCCGATGGGTTTCTAAGACTGTAAGTGTTTACAGGAGCAGAAAGTCCATTCTTTCTTCTGTGTCGCTTCTGGTGGTTTCGAACTGCCAACCATGGAAATTCTAGCCAACACATAACCAGCACACCACCAGGGCTCCTGTTAGTCAGAGGTGGGCAAAAGGACAGGTGAAGATCACAGGAGTCTGGCAGAAATCCTACCACTAAGGGCAGTGGAAATGGGTTTCCCACACACCTATCCAGCACAAAGGAAGGTGAAGGACGAGTAGATAAGGTACATGTCATCATGGGAGAAACCAGAGATTGTGAAAAGCCTGGAAAGGGAAACCCAGGGTGCTCACAAAGGTTTCACAGTACCCCCATGATGACCCTTGGGTTTGGGGTCTGGAGACAAGGACAAAGCATGAAGCCTGGAGTGCAGACACACATCATGTGGAAGCAGAGAATCAGCCAATAACAAAAGACCCATCCGAAAGCCACCCTCAGCGGGTTAAAAGGTCTGGCTCCATGTTCAAGCTTTTTAGATTAGCTAAGGGAAAGTATACCCTTCAATAAACTCACTCCTTCTGTTCAACCCTTCTCTCTCACTCTGGTCTGAATTTTATCCCTTGCCTGAAATCTTTCTTGCAAGTGGGACAAGACCCAGAACAACAAAAAATATCATATCATTGTGAATGAAGGGGAAGATGCAGTGAAGACCCAAAGCCCATCTGGAGGCAACTGAATATCCCCTTACAGAAGGGTCACAAGGAAGAGATGAGTCAGTCAGGGTGCAGTATAGCACTGTTGAAAGATACAACTTTCTTCTAGCTCTTTAATGCTTCCTCTCCCCCATCCCTATCATGGCCTCAGTTCTACCTTACAAATCCAGCTAGACCAGAGTATGTACATGGGTACAGATAAGAGCTGGAAACACAGGGAATCCAGGACAGATAAACCCCTCAGGACCAATATTGAGAGTAGTGACACCAGGAGGGTAAGGGGAAGGTGGGGGGAAGGAAGGGAGGAACTGATCACAATGATCTACATATAACTCCCTCCCAGGGGGATGGACAACAGAAAAGTGGGTGAAGGGAGACATTGGTCAGTATAAGACATGAAAAAATAATAATTCATAAACTATCAAGTGTTCATGAGGGAGGAGGGTACGTGGCAAAGGAAGGGAGGGGCAAAAATGAAGAGCTGATGCCAAGGGCTCAAGTAGAAAGAACATATTTTGAGAATTTGTACATATGTACAAATGTGCTCGACACAATGGATAGGTGTCTGGATTGTGATGAGTTGTATGAGCCCACAATAAAATGATTCTAAGAAAGAAAGAAAGAGACAAACAAAACCTAGGAGTGGAGAGATTTGCAACCTCGAGTCTCCTCCTGGAAAGTGGCAAGTTGGTGCCCTCAACCGGAACTTCTAGCCTCTGAACTGAGAGAAAAGAAATCAGTTTCTGTTCTTTAAAGCTTCCCACATGTGATAATTCTGTTCTAGCAAGGCAAGGAAAACCACCTTCTCCCAAACACTTGACCAATTTCGGGAATGAGCAATCTAATTCACTTATGTAAAAATCTGATTCAAATGTTTACTGTTTCTATTACATGAGGGAATGTCTAACACAGTATTGTATTTATGAAAGAATATATGAATCTGTACACTATGGTCAGATGTTTATCACCATTCTCTCTTGTTTATGAATTAAAAGTACATAGGTAATAGTTATTTTAAGCTTTAAATCCCTTGTAACTGTGCACTCATTAAAGGAAGAAAAATATTTCATGAGCACAATTACATATATACACATACATTACACAAGTGAATCTATCACACACAATGACACACACATATTGCAAGTGAACAGGCAGTGTTAGGGTTGACGATAAAGTGTTCAGACATTAAGCAAAGGACAAGCGGCTTATTAAGGAAAACTGCTGCTTTGGGGGCATCTTGGTTGAGCTTGTGACACATATGCTTTGCCCAGAGCTTCTCTGATCACCACCTAGGGCTGAGGTGACACAGAAATTCAAAAGTTCTTGGCGGAAATTCAGAGCATCTTTCTGCACCAGAGGAAGCTGACACCTGCAGTAGATGCGGAAATTCCCTGAGAAATTCACTGAGAAATCTTTTGAAGAAAATTGAACTTCGAATTTAGATTCTGAAATGATGGGATGGGGAAAGAATGCAAGCAAAATGGAATAGTATCCCATCTCCAGAATTCATTCTGAGCTAATCCACTTGGACTTGCTGGGAAATGTTTGGTTTTAATTGCTAGTATTTATTTGGACATAACTTGTTAACTAACATTTTTATAACATTGCACCTTTCTCCAAAAGATGCAACTACAGATAAGTACACTCTGGGTCACTAAAACCTCTAAAACGTGAAAATGAGAAAAGGAAAAGGAAGAAAAATGTATGAGGAAATGAAAGGAAAAAAATAGATTATAGGACATTTCAATCACTAGTAAACTCCAACTTTAGTCATTTAGTTTTTGCCACTCGGATGCCACTGAAGCCAGGGATACTGGAGTCCCCTAAGGTAAAATGACATCATTTTCTTATTACTCATTTTCCTCGCTAATGAAAGATTATTTACACCCTAAAACATTGCTTTCATAGATTCATAGGTTGAGACAAGGGATCCAGGAAAAGCAGAAGTTGTCACATGAAACACTGAATGTGTGAGTGGAAAGCAATGTTCTTGACCAAAGTCAAGATGAATAAATGCCTACAATGGAACGGCAGTGGCAATGCTCTGTTTGGGATGAAGAGCGGGACCGCCAGTACAGGCACATCGTCTGTGCGTTTGGTAAAGCACAGACTGCTGATCTACCGCCTGAGTTTCTGAATCAGGATGGGGCCAGATCATTTGCATTTTTTACAAGTTGTGGGGGCTGATGCAGTCGATCTGCTGATCACACTTTGGAAACCATGGAACGTCCTACTCCGAGCAAGGTTTTGTGTAGATTTATCGGGGTAAAACCAAGAGGGGTCTTAATAGAAAGTCGGCCCCTTGCCTCAAGGATCTCCCTTTGAGTAAATACTGGGCTTCCAAGGCAAGAGAAACAAAAATAGTACCATGAAAAATTCCGGAAGGCAAGATTATTCCTAAATGAAGGAGAATGAAGACACTTGTGGGAGGTTCGTGGTATGAGTGCTGGGCTGCAAAAGATGAGGTATTGGATGTTTGGTGAATGGAGTCGGCATTCTAAGTGGAAGGAACAAAGATATGAAAGTGCTCCACAAGAACCTGAATTGGGTGCAACAAACAGGATGAGGGTGTTATGAAGGAGAGAATAGTAGAAAACCATACTACTAAGAATATTCTAATTATGCCCTTCTCTTGTCCTATTCTATACCTATACCTTTTCTTGTCCTATTCTGTACCTATTTCTCTTGTCCAATTCTATACCTTCTCTTGTCCTATTCTATACCTTCCCTTGTCCTATTCTATACCTTCCCTTGTCCTATTCTATACCTTCCCTTGTCCTATTCTATACCTTCCCTTGTCCTATTCTATACCTTCCCTTGTCCTATTCTATACCTTCCCTTGTCCTATTCTATACCTTCCCTTGTCCTATTCTATACCTTCCCTTGTCCTATTCTATACCTTCCCTTGTCCTACTTTATATCTTCTCTTGTCCTATTCTGTACCTTCTCTTGTCCCCCTGCCTTTTCACAGTCAATTTCTTCTTTTAGCAAAGTCCCTCTTCCTCAAAGCTATGCAAGTCTTTCTTTAATAGTGTATCTTAGGATTTTTCCTTATGCAGTCTTCTTTGAATGGTCCAAGTTTCTGCTTTTCCCTCATAAATAATTGTATGGCGCTTGGCATATAATTAACTTCCAACTCTGCATTCCCATGATTCTGTTTGCAATGTGGCCGTGTCTCTGGATCTGTCTCCCCTGGCACCCATGAAACCATCCCACCAATGACTTCTGCCACTTACAAATAATTGAAACTGAACGTCTTTCCCCACTTTGATCCTAGGTTCACTCCCACCCACACTCTTTTACCTCAGAGACATGTGTTTAGAGTATTGTCCCACCTTTTAGAATGAGTAATTTAACTCTTCCTGCCCCCTCTCTTTGGAGTCCCCACATAGAACACATGGCTAAACACTTGGGTAACTAAAAGGTTTGAATTCACCTCAGAATACAAAAGGCCCGAGATCTACTTCAGAAGCAGTAGCCATTGAAGACCCTGTGGAGAACAGATCTCCGCTGCCACCTTGTGGGTCACAATGAGTTGAAGTCAACTGCACAGCAAATGACACACCACAGTTATTCAGCTTGCACTCACCTCCTTAGTCAGGTCTCCATACCAAAGTGTCCAAGTATGCTTCTCTTGCCAACACCAGCAGTGACTTCTTTGTTGCTAAATGTTATGGATACCGTCAACTCGTATCTAGTTTTAAGTCCCTGGACCCTTGGCCATCCTCGCCTTACAACTTGTTTAGTGTGTTTCATAATGCACCTCTGGTCTTCTACTCAGATCCCACTGTAATCGGTTTCCCCCTCTTAAATCTTAAAACTTTCTATTTGAGGGCTCACTAAGCATGTTTTCCTAGGGTGATCTCAACCATACTTAAAACTTCAATGATCATTATGCTAGTGATGCCCAAGAGGCCTGGTGACATGTTAAACATTGGGCTGCTATCCATGGGCATAACCCTTCAAACCTGGAAGACAGTTAGTTACTTGGCCAACTGATGGGAAAAATCACATATTTGTAGCTGTATCAAAGAAAGGTGGCACAGCACAATGGGCAAATTATCAAACAAGATCATTACTATCATACAGAAGTAACGTTTTGCAATGGCTGCAGCAGTACTCTGACAGAGGGCTGCCAGAGGTTCAGACCAAATTCAGAAGAGGACTTTTCCCCATCTGATTCTTTGGCTAACATCTATCTGCATAATCTAGGCATCTCAGCTCATCTGCTTCCCCAAATATCTTTAAGAATAATGAACAGCACATGAAGCATCTAAAATAACATGGAAGAAATGCACAAAGGCGCTGTAACAAAATGAATGTATCAATGGCCAACTATTTCAGAAGCTAGCACATGATCAAAAGGTGATGGTATTGAAGGAAAAAGTCCAAGCCCCACTGAAGGCCTTGGGGAAAAGGAAGGCTTCAGAGACTGACATAATATCAACTGAAGTATGTCTTCAAGTGGATCCGATGCTGGAGCACACCCATTTATACTCAGCTATTTGGAAGATAGATACCTGGCTAGCCACTGCAAGAGATTCACGTTTGTACCCGTTCCAAGAAAGGTGATCCAACAGAATACATAAATTATTGAACAATATCATTAATATAATCAAGTAAAATTTTGCTGAAGATAATTAATAAATAGGTCCAGCAGTACAATCACAGGAAACTTCCAGGAATTTAAGCAGCTTTCAGAAGAGGATGTGGAATGAGGGATATCATTGCAGATGTCTGATGACCTGGTACCGAGGGTTCCAGAAATCTAGTCACCTGTGTTTGATTGGCTACACAAAGGCATTTGACTGCGTGTCTTATTCAAACAGAATGAAGTGAGCATACATGGCCAGAATCAGGAACGGTATCCATGAAGGTTATTCTCGTATATTTTCATCATATGTATGCAATATGCACGCTAAGCAAATAATTCTGAAAAACTGGATTATATGAAGAAGATGGCATCAAGATTGGAGTAAGACTTCTTAACATACCAGATGATACATCCTTGCTTGTTGCTGAAAGTAAAGAAGATTTGAAGCATTTATTGCTGAAGATCAAAAATCAGTATAGATTATAGCACAACATAAAAACAACAGAAATCCTTACATTGAGCCAATAATAAGCACCATAAGGAGTGGAGAAAATATTGAAATTGTCAAGAATTTCACTTTACTGGGATCCACATCAATGCCCATGGAAGCAGCACTTGGTGCTTAACCGATTGAGACGTTGATGTGTGGTCAGTGAGGTGTGGACTAAATAGGAAGAGTGGGAGGGATTGAATATGTCATACTGAATGCTTAAACAAAAGGTTAAGGAAATTACAAAGGAGACTTGGTTACCCATAAAAAGGCCCCGAATATCATTCCGGCATCAGCCGAATATCGTTCCGGCATCAGCCAGTGGCAAAGAAAATCTCTATAAGAGGCTCTGGGAGAAGGACCAAGAAGGTTCTATCCAAGATAGGGGATTTTTTTTTTTTTTGTGCCAAGCACCTGAAAATTCATCTGCTTAACATGGCTATGCCAGTTCTGAATACGGTGCCAGTTTAGAGCGGATTGCGGGTATGAGTCTGGGGAAGCTGTTAGCAGGCTAATTTTTGCGTGGTGTGAGGACTATCCATGGAAGAGAACTCACCCTGGAACAATCCTGTTCCTGACTATTTAATTCACTGCAGACTGATTCGAATGTGTGGTATTAACAGCTGGGTTCTAGGCAAGGGTGAATGTACAAATGCACCCCACAGCATGCATAAGCTCAGATATTAGGAAAAGGTGAAACTCTCTTTCAGGCTTAATTTATTTCTACCAATTTGTTTTGTTTAATAGCAGCATGCATTTAGAAGATATCTGTCCTTTATTTTCAAATCTCCTTTTACCCTTTGTCAGAAACCTCGTGGGCTCTCTACAGGTAGTTCCATTTATAATCCATTTGGCACAGCAAGACTCTCATAATTAATGAAGCTCCCCACAGCACCGCCATTGACCCAGAATGTAGGGCAGGCGGGGCACTGAAGCAATAGGAAAGACAGTGGCCGTCCGCCAGGAGACTGGGATGATTGTGTAAAGCCTGTGGCGGAGCTTCAGCAGACCAGAGCTTCTCAGTCCTTTTCCAGTGCCCCTCTTTTTCCTTAAACTGGAAAGATAGGAAAGAACAGGTTATAGCTAAAAGTCAACATAGAGTTACTAGTCACAAAAATACCTTTTCCCATTGCTAATCAATTTAAAGCAAACTACTGTTAAGGTGAGCTTTGATTTGGGTAGGAAGAGGAAGGGTGTGGTTATATCTTCAAACACCAATGTAAACACTGAACAGTTTCTGAACCAGGAAACCAGCACTTGGTTGGTGGGATTTTCATAGGGTTTTCTGCCATTTCTGAGGTTTGAAGTAGAGAAAAGGGATCCAGGAGAAGTATTTTTCCATTTTCTACCTCCCTGATTTAAACACACATGTCAACAGCAGAAAAAGACAAAGGAAATCAGCATTCAGGAACAAATAGAGGTTGTTCTATGAGGTTATTTATTCAGGTAGAATTATGTTTCACAATAAGATCCTAAAAAAACCTGAAATATTTCCCCCACATTTCACCCACTTAATTTCCTGCATAAATTAACCTTGACCTAAATAATAAGCAGTTCATGTGAAAAGAGTTCCAGAAGGCCAGGGGAGACAGCTTTATTATGGTTTATCTCACTGTATGCAGTCAAAAAAATTTGGTTGATTTGCCCATTAAAATAGTCTCCGATGATCCATGCGATTCATCTTTTTAAACAGCGTTCCCAGAGAGATTCCAAAACACCCATCTTAGCAGTCGCAGGGCCTCTCTGCACTCTCTGGTCCACACTCCAGTCCTACTTTCTCTACTGGCCAGCTCACAGGGACACATTGCTAAAAATATATATTAAACAGAGAAAACAGAAATATATTTCCACATGCTGAAGTTCACATCTTCCCTTCTCTATAAGGAAGAAACCTGGATTTCCCATGGTCCTTCTCTTCAATTTGTAGTTAAAGCCATACTGGACTTTCTCCTGAATAAGTGAATAAATCCAAAGCCTTGAGATGCAATTTGAAGTTTGATAGACAAAATATGAACTATGCAGGACACATCCCCCCCCGCAAAGAATGACTGTTTGCACATGAATTGGTCAATTTTCAACCATTTAAGTATATGACCTGTTCAAGAAAGAAGTCCAAGCTGTACCAGAGGCACTCGTGAAAAGCAGGGCTCCAGGAACGGATAGAATGAATATCAATTGAGACGTTTCATCAAACAGATATAGTACTGAAAGTTCTCACGGCTCCGGGCCAAGAAATTTGGAAGAGAGCTACTTTGCCAGCCAACTAGAAAAGATCCAGGATTGTGCCCATTACAAAAAATGTGATCCAATGGGAATATTGAACAAAATCACATGCAAATAAAATTTTGCTGAAAATAATTGAGAAATGACTGCAGTGGTTCGTGGACAGAGAAATGCCTGAAATTCAAGCCAGATTCAGAAAAAGATGTGAAATGAGGGCTATTATTGCTGATATCAGATTGGTCTTGGCTAAGAGCAGAGAACACCAGAAAAATGTTGACTATGCAAAGACATTCGGCCATATGCGTCATCATAAGCTATGGATGACATGTGAAAAATAGGAATTCCAGAGCACTTAACTGTGCGTGTGCTGCCCCTCTATGTAAACCAAGAGGCAGTCTTTCGCCCAGAACAAGGACTGCATTGTTGGGGTCAGGAAAGGTGTGGGGCAGGATTATCTATATATCCTTTCACCATAATTATTCAGTCTTCCTTGGAGGCAAACTAATTCAAGACTCTCAACTATATGAGAAAGAACGTGGCATCAAGTCTGGAGAAAGACTCATTATCGGCCTGTGCTATGTAGATAACACATGCTTACTCGCTCAAAGTGAAGAAGATTGAAGGACTTATGGCCAAACATTACAGGCTATTGTTCCAAATAGATGGTGACTCAATGAAAAGAAAGCAAAAATTCTTATGACAGGTCCAATAAGCAACAGCAATAATAAACAACCAGTGACAGACGGAGAAAAAGTTGAAGCTGTCAAGGATTTTTGTTAACACCCATGTTAGCAGCAATTAAAAAAAATTGTGCTCTTGCCCCTCATAACGTCAATGGCTTCTTGTGCCTTTCAAAGGTGAACAATGAATAGAGAAGAGTGGAGAAGAACTGATACATCGGAATGATGGTGTTGGCAACGAAGACAGTATGTACCATGAATTTACACACACACACACACACACACACACAACACACCAAAAAAACCCATATCTGTCTTGGCAGATTTGAGATTTAAGTAGAGCCAGAATGCTTCTTAACAGGGAGGCTCACGAGACTTTGTCTTATCTATTTTGGACTTGCCATCAGTAGGGACTAATCTCTGGAGAAGTACATCAAGCACAGTGAAGTTGAAGGTCAGTGAAAAAGAGGAAGACCCCAAATTAAATGGATTAACATACTGGCTACAACAATGTGCTCCAACAGGGTCATGATCATGAGGCATATGCAGGACTAGGATGTTCTACAGTACATAGGATTGTTAGGGATCGGATTCGACTCAATGGGCCCTAACAACAACTATCACACCACTTCCTCCAGAATAATTGCCCTAGATTTTTATTTTTTCCTTTTCTTTTCCTAAACGGATCCAGAATTCAAGTCCTGGGTATCACTTATTTGGAGGACTATGTTCTTTTAACTCATAGTATCAATCTTTAATAATAATAATAATATTTAAAACTTATTTTAAATTTTAAGTATGTTTTTCGTTTATAAATGTGATCAAAGTTTATATAAATTTTCATATTATGCCTTTTATGATTATCCGTAGATAATGATCTAGGGAAATAAAATGAAATTTATTTTTCCTTTTGCACATAATTCAAAAATCAATTTTCATGAAATGTTAAGGAAGGTTGAAGATGATTTAATGCAAAATATAAGATATCAGGCATCCATGAAACTGTAATTAAGGGACCCATGCCATCAGCCTCTCTGCAGCAGAAAGATGAGGCTTTGTATTCGGTAAAAAGTTAAAGTCTCAGGAACCCACAGGGGCAATTTCCCCCCCTCCTATAAGGTTGCTGTGAGTCAGTCTCCCCGAGGGCAGAGGGAAAGGACAGTGAATCTTTAGCAGCGGAGTGGGAGATAGAACCCCTATGCTTTCGATGAAAGCAGACTTGCCAAGGAATGTAAGCGCCACATTCAAAGTCTTAGGGTTAATGCCCTGAACCATAGGCTCAAGATCAGTCTCTCGAAGGGCACCACACACAGCATGCGCCAGAGTGCGCGATGGCAGGGATTGTTCTAATTGAGGATGGCTAGATTGGATGGGCCAGTTGGTAAAAGCAACAAAAACAATAATGACCAAAAATAGCAACAATAAAGCATTTGTTGCGTGTTTGCACTATGTAAGGTGTTCTAGTAGGCAGTCACAGGCTTTGATTTCTGTGATCCTCATAGCAACCTTCTGAAGAGGATGGCAGTATATTATCTCCTAGTTTTAGGAATGAGGGAGTTTCCGGAAGTTCCGTAACATGTAACATGGTAAACGGAAGAGCCACCATCTACCTCCCAGGCTACCCTTAACACAAAGCCCTGCGCCCAATCACTGTGTGAATTTTCTAACATTCATCTCCCAGGCTGTGGGCGGAGCAATCGCTCATCACAGCAACATATTATTACTTTCCTAAAGGTGGAAAGAGCCCCAAATACTAAACCCACAGTTTGTATTTGTCAATTACTGATCCAGCCTTTCAAGAGATGCTTCACGCCACCAGTTATCATATCGCCTCGGTTTCTTATTTCCTAATGACCCGATGCCTCATCCCATGCATTCAAACCACAATCATCCACAGCCCCTTTGTCTGGTGTCCACGCCTCCACCTGCTGCCATCCCGCTCCCTAAGCCAGGATGGTGCTCTAGCTGTGGTGAGAGGTCTTCCCACGGCTCATTCAGCAGCAAGCAGACTCTACCCTTTCGGCCCCTGCCCTGTCAGTGGAAACGGGATTTTCTGACTGTGTGCCATAGTGCCAAGTCCTATGCATAGTGACCCAATGTGACGGAATAGACCACTCCATAAAGCCTCCTAGGTTGAAATTTTTTTTTTGAAGGAGCCTTAATGACATAGTGGCCTCGAGCTGGGCTGCGATTCACAAGGTCGGCAGTTAGAGCTTTCCGGGTCCATAAACATGTACCGCCGCAGAGACCCACAGGGCCACTTCTACCTTGTCATGTAGGCTCACTATGAATCACATCGTCTCAGTGCTAGTGAGTTGAGCTGAATCTTTTCTTACAGGAGCAGAGTTCCCGGGAGAACACCCCGAAGCACTGGTGGGTTTCGACCATCCACTATCGATGAGTACTTAGCCTCAAGAATTTCTTGCTTACCCATAACATTCCCCCCCAGACCCTCTGAATGTGATGCTCCACCTAAACCTGCCCTGGCTGTGTACATGCAATGAAAGTGCTTATTAGTCATTTGTTTCATTCCAGACTGTAACAATGACTGACTTACTGTTCGCACCAGTATTATTCTGTTTGAGGCGGAGTGAAGATGCAATAATTCACCAAAGCCTATAGAAGCCCTTTCTTCATGGATAGTCTACTTAATATCCCCCTTTCATTTCCGTGTTAATGTGTATGCTCCTAGTTCGGATAGTTTTAGTGACAGATGGTATGGATTTACATTCTAACTTTTATACTTACAATCTCTGTAATGTTGGTTACATTATTTAACTTTTATGTGCTTCAGCATTCTGTACACGGGGAAGAAAACTATATTCAATTGAGAGACTCCACCTGCTTTATTATCTTCTCCAAAAAGAGACAAATGTATGCAGGCAGTCTCTAGGTTACAAACCTTGGTATAGGTAACTGTTAGGTGTCCTTTAGAGTTATGCAAATTTGCCCGCTCAGTGAAATATTGAATCAACTCTACTCACAACAAATTCTTTATCACAACTACTTCACCTAATTTCCAATCAATTATTGAAAAGGTGATAGCATTTTCTTGCACTAAAATATGGCTAAATGAGAACCATATGCTCATGTTCTGACTTACCCACAAATTATTAAAAAGACAGGCAGGAAGTGATTACATTCATAACCAAGGAACTTCCTGTATTTGAGACCTTTACTGTATGTGTATGAAGCTTGCTTTTAGTTCTCAAGAAACAAGTCACAACCATCTTCTGCTTCAAAGAGAAATGACAGGACTCACCTTGATTTTTCAATGGTAAAGGCATAGTTTCCCTGAGTTTGCTTAAAAGGTTTTTCATTTCTCGAATGTCTCTGTAAGGTTGATAAAAAGAGAGAATAATCAAGCACGGGTTTTTGAAATGAAATATTGAGTGGACTCTTCTAAGAGACAACTGAAGGACACGATTCATGCCAAATTGTGCTAGCTCTAGTTCCTAAGAGGCCCATATTGAATTTATTTTGGTTTTGTAAGAAAACATTTGAGCTGGGCTGGCTCAGAAGGAATGAGAACCTCTCTGCCAAGTGCTCCCGTGCGGCATCCTGCGGTGGGAGCTTGAGCTCAGAGAAGCCCGGGCAGTGAGGACAGCATTTCAGAAGTGTACCCGAGAGGCGGAAGGCACAAAGTTAGCTGAATGCACCTCTTCTGCTCTGGGAAAAGGTGGGTCGGGATGTTAGTACTATTCTACTCAGAAGCTGTTGTGGCTACGCCGGCTTGCACACTTACTATTGTTTGCGTGGTGTGAGTTTCTCATGACCATGGCGGGAATTCAGGGCAACCCAGGTATTAAGCATTCACAGGAAAAGACTTACACTTATCAAACTAATGGGAGACTGCAGGTTAGGCTCTGAAAATGCTAGAGAAACAAAAGAGAGAAAGTAGTCTGCCCCATCATTGGCCAAAATGAGGCCAGAAAAAGGGTCAGCAGTAGCAGGGTAAACAAATCCTGAAACATCTGGAGAAGGGCTCTTCACAGAGAATAAAAGAAAGAAATGGAGGGAGGGAGGGAGAAAGACAAAGAGAGAGAGGGCAGCATTGCTTTCCTTTGGCCATTGGCATATCCTTTGAAGCTCCCTGGGCCTTAACTCACTAGCTACAATGCCATGCACACTTCCAACATCCTTCCTCACCTGAGTTCATGTGATCATAAAAGCACAGAGTTGTAAGCAGGAAGCTATTTTGAGGGCTTCTTGTTTAAGACAGGGGGCTTCTAGGTTAGGACAAGGGAGATTTGGATTTTTCAAATCTTTGGGACAATGGTTCTCAAATACAGTAGTAAGTCAAAAGGTATTGCTACCAAAATTCCACTTCATACATGCACGGGTTTATTTAAAAACCAACATGGTTAAACACATGTCTGTGATCAGAGGATGGCTGCAGATGAGTCCTTTTGGCAATGTACGTGTCTAAGTCTCATTAGAGAGTCTTCCAAACAGAAGATGCAGCCAGAACAGCGGCTTCTGAGGGGATTCGTTGTCGGGCCAGTTGACTTCAAGGCAGAGAGGTTAGGGTAACTGGGACTTTCCACAGGTGTAATCTAGATAGATTTTCTTTAAGGACAAAGGACAATCACAAGGACTTATTATGATAATGTTCTTAGAAAATTGAAAACAGCATTGGTGAGAAAAAAACCCAGGACAATTATAACAATGAATTATTTTTTCCATCCTGACAATATATCTGCTCATTTTTCTAGAACAGTGGCTCTCAACCTTCCTAATCCCGCAGCCCTTTAATATAGTTCCTCATGTTGTGGTGACCGCCCCCCCAACCATAAAATTATTTTTGCTGCTACTTCATCACTGTAATTTTGCTGTTGTTATGAATTGGGCAACTCCTATGAAAGGGTCATTTGACCCCCTAAGGAGTCGTGACCCACAGGTTGAGAACCGCTGTCCCAGGCAGGAGTTGTTAGGTACCAGTGAGTTGGTTCCAGCACCTAGTGAACCTAAGTACAACAGAACGACACACTGCCCGGTTCCGCGCCCTCCTCACAATTGTTCTTATGCTTGATCCCATGGTTGCAGCCACTGTGTCCATCTCCTTCAGCGCCTTCCTCTCTTTTGCTGCCCCACTACCTTACCCAGCAGATAAGCCTTCTCCAGGGAGTGGTATCTACCGATAACATGTCCAAAGTACTTGAGATGAAACCTAGCCATCCTTCCTTCTCGGGAGCATTCTGGCTAGGCTCCTTCCAAGACAGGCTTGTTTGTTCTGCAAGCAGCGTACGGCAGTCTCAATATTCTCCACCAGCAGCACAGTTCAACTGTTGGTAGGGTGGCAATGGCTTCTCACAAGAAGTTCATTGTGACCCACAGCCCTGATCTTGACCCTTCAGATGTATTCTTGTTTCCCAAACTCAAAGAACTTTTGAAAGGCACATGATTTGAGTCCCTCAATAAGCTAAAACTGCCATTTTAATGTGGTGTGAATCTAAAGGCATATAATTTTTTTGGGTGGGGGCTGGAGGATTCGAGGGACAGTCACCATCAGAAGTATATACTCCAAGATGGAGGCTATGTTGAGAAACAATAGCTTCAAGTTTTTATGTATATGTTTTAAAATAAAGCCTTTGGTGATTTTGTATTAGTGCTTTCTGACTTACTCTCATATACACTAAATCAATACTATTTCAGCTCCGGGGCATGTATCATTTAAGACAGCAAAAAGATTGCTTGATGCAAAATCAGATACATCTTTTAATTAGCTCTAAACTAGAGAAGCAATAACAGATCAACAGATTTTAAGACAATTTGTTAGGTGGGGAACAAAACAAGGGTGGTGGTGGAGATCATCTAAATGTTGAGAGAAAATTCTGTCCATTAACTTACTTTTCTTTGCCATTTAAGGAAAGAAATACAGAATTTAAGTTTAAGTATGAGATCCCTCAATCTATACCACTGCTTTGGTAAGCATGATTTGAGGACCACTGTCTTAAGAGGCCCTGGTGGCATAGTGATTACGAGACGGGACGTGTTCTGCATGGTTAGTAGTTTGAAACCACCAGCCACTGCAGGCAGAAAGAAGGACTTTCTACTCCTGCAAGTGATTAGTCTCAGAAACCCACACGAGAGTCACTGCGAATCAGCGTTGACTCGTTGACAGTGAACTTATTTTTGGTTTGGTCCTGAGAAGTACAGAGACCTCATTGTGTTTTCTTCTGACATGCTCACTGATACCTAAAGGGAACCTAACCTGGCAGCAGTTCATTGGAAAATGAGGGAGAAAACAGTCTGGTGGACTCGCTTTGTAGAAACACAACTGTGAACACAGTCAGAAGCTCCCTGCCCTCAACGCATTGCACTCCCTTCTCTCTGTTTTCCTCTGTGTGGGGACTTCAGGCGTACAAGTTCCAACAGGGATTTCTAGAGAGAGAGGGTGGCTGTGAGGTAAAGGGAATGCAGGGTCCTAAATCCAGAAATAAAAGGGGCACGTTCTGTTCCAGGTAACATTCTCAAGGGTGGATGGGATGAGTGGGAGGTGAATAAGCTCAAGATAGGAAAAGGCTAGGAATGCAATGCGTGGGATTGGTGCAAAGTCTCCCCATAAAATAATTCTCTCCACGGATGCCCAAAAGAATCGCTTTATACCCTGGCTCCACTCCAACAGATTCTTATTCAGTTGGCTTATAGTGGCAGCCAGGCATCATTGTCTTTAAAAGGGCCTCTTTGTGATTTTATGCATGGTCTGTTTGGAGACCCACAGGTCTCTCTAATGGTTGAGAGCCAGGAAGGACTGAAGGAGCCTCCCTTCAGCACAGGGTCTAGCACGTTCACGTCTTTTTACCTACTGCCTTTGACCTCAATCTTGACTTTTATGAACTTAAATGCTGTCCACACAGTTATTCCCATGACTCCTCAAAGCTTGTTTCACAAGCTTAGGCTTGGCTATAGAGGCTGTGCAGGGTTTCTGGGAAGGAAAATGTCTTTGCTCATTGATTATGTCTTCACCATGTCATTCTGGCATTTCCCCTGGAAATAGATGAAGGAATTTTCTATTGTAGAAATTAGCATAAATTGCCCCCTTCTTAGTTGTCTATGGGTCTATCGCACTGCCCCAAACAGCCTCATTCTTTGAATAGTTGGTTTTCCAAGCTTATAACAAAGTCCAAGTTTTATTAATAGCACATAATTACCACATGCTCCAAATTTCTATAAACACCGAAATTTGGTAATTAGCCTTAGAATTATATTATAATCGCAACATAGAACCACAATGGCTATAAGTGCCATTGTGTGCTACATTTCTAAAAATAAGAAAATAAAATGTTCATTATCTTGTCAATGACTCAACCCCCCCCCACACAGAACACTCAGTGGAATTGCCTGGTATTCATTCAGCTGTTTGTGCAGCTCTGGGGACCTCAGCAACAAAGGCCACAGAGATCAATGTGAAGGCTCATAAACAAGGGCCTTGTCCTTCTGCCTCCTAGAATGGCATTCTTAGCATCTGGATGAGACATGACACTTATTATGATACATTATTATTGTTCTCCTTCTTCAAGTGAAATAGAATCCCTGTAGAATCGCTGCTCCCTAGAAAAAAATACTCTCACTAGCAGGGAGAAGTTGTTAAGACAAGTCATTCTCTTTAACTATAAGGGCCATTAAAGTATATTCTAGGAAAGTACAGGGCGCTCTGCAAACATCTGTTTGTTGACGGGCGGGGATACTTGGCCTCTGACTCAAAGCTAAGTAGATCATTCCATGTACCAGAATTCTGAGAATCCACAGGAAGCATGTCTGCATGATTTTGGACACTTATTCCTTAAACAAATGGAGATTTGGGGACCAACTCAATGGGTGAGCTGTGACAGGCTGTAAATCCAATGTTCTCCCTGCCCAAAGAAGCATAGATTTTTCCTTTTTCCCAGAGAGGCCATGTGTTGGAGTGAGATAAGCGGAGACCTGAGAGCCTGCACCCACTATAGGTTCCTTTGCTGTCCCCGTGTATGGTTTTGGTCTAGTTACTCTCCCTCAGTTCAGTTTTGTTTTTGTAATCTGTAGCTTAGGCAGTCTCCAAGGTTCCTTCCAACCATGTCTCTCCAGTAGAACAAAAACAGCACCTTTGCTTTAGTTTTTAAGCCTGAAATAGAAATTTTCAACTCTCTGTGGACTCTGAGATTTTAACTGGGAGTGGATTGGCAATCCACTCATGCTAGTCTCTTTAGGATAGCTTCATACTTACCTCTCCGTGTTCTCAATGTCTGTGGAAACCTGCCAGGAGTGGTGCCGAGTGTCCGTGGGGGGTGATGAGGAGAGCTCCACAGCAGGTGCTACAGTACTCTCCTCGATTTTGCAATCCAGACTCTTGGTTCCCCCGCCAGGTTCCTTTCCTAAGGTAGGAGAGGGTGTTGGTAAAATGAAGAATGAGCCATGAATGAAGATTAGGTACACAAGATGTCACTGCAAAGTTTTGCTCTACTTTGAGTCAAAGACTCCATTAATCTAATAGCTTCCGGGATACAAAAGTAAATTTGTACACATGCATACAGACACATGTGTGAAGGTGTGTTGTATGTTTCACATTCAGGTCATGGTAGTTTGGGCCCACGTCTTTCTTCTGAGAAGGGCCTGGTGGGTTCTAACCATGAGCCTTTCACTTCGCAGCTGAGCTTTTGAACAGCTTTAACACCTAGCATATACTATCTCTAGCTCCATAGCTATACCACTTGCCTGCCAGTTTGCCATACTATGGTGGCTTGTATCTTGCTGTGATACTAGAAACTATTTCAATGTTGTTTTTAAAGTCAGCAAGGCCCTCCATGGCAGACAGGTTTCAGTAGGGCTTTTGAGGCTAAGGCAAACTGGGAACTGCTTCTGCAAAGTTTGGTCCCTGAAAACCTCATGAAAAATAGTGGAGTATTGTTTGATATAGTTCTGTAAGGTGAGACTCTTTTGGAAGGCACTCAAAATATGGCGAGGAAGAACTGTCTCCTTAAAGTAGAGTCAGCCTTAGTGATATGGATGCCGCAAAGCTCTGGGGGCTTTCATTTGCTGATGTGGCACAATTGAAATGAAAATAAACAGTTGCAAACATCCGTTAATAATCTAAAGTGTGCAAAGTTTGGTTCTGGGAAAACTGGAAGTCATCAAAAATGAAATGCAACACTTAAGAGATCAATATTCTAGGCATCAGTGAACTTAAATGGATTGGTGTTGGCCATTTGAGCCAGACGATCTATTATGCCAGGAAAGGCACACTGAAGAGGAATGGCCTCATATTTATTGTCAAAACAAACAAAGAAAAGTATTTTCCAAATTTAGCTTTAAGGAAATAGAGTAAAGAACTGGGGAAAAAAGGACATTTATAGAGGTCTAAATACAGGCATGTACATATGTAAATTACCTATAAATAATGATAGGGAAATAGATCTATGTACATATAGTTGTATATTAAGTATTTGGTAGCAGATGGACATTGGCCCTCTACTTGGGTACTCCATCAATGCAAGAAACATTTTGCTCTAATAATCTGGCATTCTGTGGTGCTCATTTGCCTGATGATTACTGAAGACAAAATGGGTGCATAAGCAAATGTGGTGAAGAAAGCTGGTGGTGCCCGGCTATCAAAAGATATAGAATCTGGGGTCTTAAAGGCTTGAAGATAAACAAGTGACCATCTAGCAGGGAAGCAGCAAAGCTCACATGGAAGAAGCACACCAGCCTGTGTGATCATAAGGTGTCAATGGGATAAGGTATGAGGCATCTAAGACCCAGAACAAAAAATCATATCAATGTGAATGAGGGGGTGGGCAGAGTAGAGACCCAAAGCCCATCTGTAGACAATTGAACATCCCCTTACACAAGGATCACAAGGAAGAGATGAGCCAGTCAGGGTGCAGTATAGCACCGATGAAGCATACAGCTTTCCTCTAATTCTTTATGCAAACTCCCTCACCTCCACCTGACTATCATGATCTCAATTCTACTTTACAAATCTGGCTAGACCAGAGCATGTACACTGCTACAGATGAGAGCTCACAACACAGGGAATCTAGGACAGATTAAACCCCTCAGGACCAGTCATAAGAATAGAGACACAAGGAGGGGAAGGGGAAGGTGGGGGGAGAAAGAAAGAACAGATTACAGTGATCTACATATGACCCCTTCCTAGGGGAATGAACAGCAGAAAAGTGGATGAAGGGAGACAGCAGTCAGTGTAAGACATGGGAGAAAGTTTTCAAAAATAAATTATCAAGGATTCATGAGGAAGTGAAGGTGGGGGAGGGGAAAATGAGGATCTGATATCAAGGGTTCAAGTAGAAAGAAAGTGTTTTGAAAACTATAATGTATGTACGTATGGATGGATTGTGATAAGAGTTGTAAGAGCCCCCAATTAAATGACCTAAAAAAAGAAGAAGAAATAAAAGGATTTAGCTTTAAGTTCAATGCTGTCAATGATAGCATAGCACCCATATGCTTACAAAGAGGACTAGTTAATATGACTATAATTTAAATTTATGAACCACCCACTAATGTCAAAGATCATCAAATTAAATATTTCTATTCTTCAGTCTGAACTGGATCAAGCTCATGGATGAATGTGAAAATTGGAAACAAAGAAGAAGGATCTGTAGTTGGAAAAATGGGGCTTGGTCATAGAAATGACACCCAAGAGCACATGATAGAATTTTGCAGAATTAACCACTTGCAAATGCCCTTTGACTGCAACTACACACATGGACCTTGCTTAATGGATCGTAGGACTCAAACTGACTTTATCTGTGGCAAGCGATGGTGGACAAACTCAGCATCCGTCAGAACAGGCCAGCAGTCCACTGAGGAAGAAACAGTCAATTTCTCATGCGAGGTGCTGAGTCGAAGCTGCAGAAAATTAAAGCAAATCCATGAGAACCAAAGTATGATCTTGAGTACATCCCACCTGAATTTAGAGATCATCTCAAGAATAGATTCGATTCATTGAACACAAATGATTAAGGATCTGATGAGGTGTAGCCTGACACCAGGAGTATGTGAGGCCTACGCAGTAGAAGGTGGCCTCCTGCCATTTCCTCAGACTCTGAACACAGGCTCTTTTGGTCGGTGGAAAGCAATAGAGAGAATGGATCTGCCTTCTATATCTTTTGCTCTCCAGGCTCAATCAATGTGTCTATTAGGAAAGACACTGGCCTCGTGTTTCAACTCACATGCCATGCCAAGGACCTGGTACTGGGCTGCTCTCGCACTGCTACACTACCAACTCATTAACATTTAGATGAACCAAGATAGATTCCAAGGAAGTCAATGGATACTCTCTGAAAATAAATCTCCAAATTGGTTCAGCTATGAATGTACTTGAAGATAGGCATATATCATCACTGGCTGGTGCCCTCTGTGAATTCTTTTCACCAGGCTGAAACATTTGTGCACCTGCTCAGAAGGATCCTGCCTGCACAATGGCCTACAGAGCCCAAGACTGGATTTTGAACTTGCTTCTACCATTCATCTATCCATCCATTTGCATATTCACACACTCGCAGTCTCATTCACATAAAAGTCAAAGACATATTCTCTTTCATGGAGCTCAATGTGCCAGAGATATAGAACTAATTACAAATGCATGTGTAACATTATGTAGTACTGAAAAAGAGTAGTTACGTTATTGCTTTTATTCTTTCATCCAGTTTTATTTTTATTTAACTATAGGAGTATGGGTCCATATTAGTTCTTATGAATAGTCAAGCATATATCATTGAACTCCTGAGACAGCAGTTCCACTGCTGAACTTGACTTCCCAGAATCTTGGTGTAGTTGTTTTTGTATATTAAGAAACAAGCAAACAAGTAAGAAAGAAACCATTTAAAAAGGAAATTAGCAATAAACTTGTGGAAAGAGTAATTCTTCTTAGCAAAATCTTC
This sequence comes from Tenrec ecaudatus, assembly GCF_050624435.1. Lineage (NCBI taxonomy): Eukaryota > Metazoa > Chordata > Mammalia > Afrosoricida > Tenrecidae > Tenrec > Tenrec ecaudatus. The sequence goes on along the minus strand of NC_134531.1, from coordinate 61,308,957 downwards.
CAGGAAGCATTCTTCCTTGGATTTCTGATCTAGAGGAAACTGGCAAAAAGTGTGCCTCCTTAATTTTTAACCCACACAGTAGCAGCACAAAGAGAAAAAAGACAAGCAATTAAGTGCTACTGAGTGCATCTTTCAAGCAACTCTGGCAGAAATTGACCTTAACATTCTCCCAAGCGGAAGTGTATTGAGGAGGTTCTCGCGATCTTTCTGGGTGCATTTTATGTACATTAGTCTTGGGTGATGGAACTTGCCTGAGGAATTGTTTTTCCAATTATGTGGTATGCTGTTTGGTAGATTTAATTAAGCACATAATTTAGCATATCACCATTTCACAGTTGGAGGGCACTGACCTCTTAAAATAAGAGCTTTACTGTGAGAGTGTGGCAAACACAGTTTATTTGCCATCTACAGTGAGCTGTTTCTTCAGCCTTCATTTGAGTAAGTGTGGCTGAGACTTAAGAGGGGTGAGGTGGTGCCTCGAACTCACATCCTTCTGCTTTTCAAAACATGGAACTCAAGGGTCACCTGAAAGCATGTGTAGCTCTAGTCACACTCCCACGGCCTTTGAAATGCCACGGAGAATGGGGCATGCTTTGGGCAGTGGCGAGAATTTGCTCCCAGACAGAATTCTTCAGTTCCCAGATTTTGCCTTGGGTCAGGACTGTCCATGTAGAAACTTTACCAGAGTGGGGAAAAGGAGAGGGACAAGGATGGGCCTGTTGGAGACCTTTTTAAGGAGGATAGGCTCTGCATAGGGGTGGTGCATACCTCTTTCAGAATGGTCTTGAAAAGTCATTCCGTTCAATTCTCCATGTCCGATTTTTTTCCCTGACTGTTGGACGAATGCACAGACTGGAAAGAACAATATGCCCTACTCCACCCCAGTTCTGACCCTAAATTATAACCTGGGCAGATAAGGAACGCTTATTGTTTTAGCACTTGGTCACCTTACTGTGATAAATACAAATATTACTAAGGATTTACTCCTATTTTAAACTATCTCTTCTGTTTTATCAAGGAGTTTTCAATAGGAAATGGATTGTACACATGATTTTGGTCCGAAATCTCTGGACAAGTATCTTCCAACTGCATCGTCTCCCGTTCGAAACAAAAAATAGAATAAACTAATTAATCTGCTCATTCAACACTCATTAATTGAACTTTTATTCTGACCCAGGCACTATGATAGGTGATGGGAATATAATGGTGAAAACACTCAAGGTAATCAAAGCCTAGAGAGGACAACAGACAGGAGCTCAGACAACTATTCCTTAATGTAATATGTGCTTAATCAGTGCTCTGGAAATGTCTGGGGAACAAGCTGGAGGAGAACTGGACCAGCCGTCAAAATTGTGGTAGTTGGACGATTTTATGTCAACTAGACACTTCTACCTAGGGGTGGAGCTAAAGGTGTCAATCAAGTGGTAGCTTGATAACACCTCCTTGGGGGCTGCGGCCATGTATATGAGAGTGAGGGACTCTGGGAACTGCCTCACTCGCTGCCCCTCTGCCTTCGTGGTGGCCCGGAACTTTGCTGCTGACACTAACTGCTGGTGGCATCCTGCCGCGTTTCCACAACCTTTGCATCCAGGAGACTCCGCACTCACGGACTTGTGATCTGCTTTTCGGCTCACCATTCTCCCTGACCAGCACACAATGATGTGAGCCCCAGACTCATGGACTTGAGTTGGACTGGGTTAGGATGCCTTCTTGCTATCTAATTATTTCTTGATTTAAAGCTCTTTCTTAGACATAGATGAGTGCCACTGGATCTGTTTCTCTAGACAACCTGGCCTAATACAGGAAGCCCCCTAACCCCCCCCAAAAAGTTTCCTTCAAGAAGTCACATCTAAGCTGACACTCAAAGACAGTGTAGAGGGGAGCCAGGTAAAAAGAACAGGTGTGGGTTGGGGTGGGTAATACATCTCCGGCAGAGGAGACAACTGGATAGACCCTGCAAGTTCAGGGTCTCTAAAGCAGTTCCTGATACTGTGTGTTGGGTATGGGTGGCAGATGAGGTGGGGGCTACTGGTAAGAGATGAGGCTGAGGAGTTAGCACAGTGAGCCCTAAAATGTTTTTCTAAGGGACAGGAAGGAGTCAGCAGATGAACCCTCCACAAACGTGGCAAGGTCAATTCGAAGCTTTCATCCGTTATTTCTCCCATTGGATTCGTTATCCTCAGAGTGGACACTGGTCCTGCAATATCAGAGGGGTTTGCTGCCTTGTGTGAAGAAAAAGATTCAGCATCCTTTCAAATGGGGACTTCAAGTCAATGTTTTGCTTCAGCCATGAGAATTCATGTGCATTTAAAATCATTCTTATTATGAAATGAAGAATTCTGTCCCCTGAAAAATCAATTTCAGGCATCAGTGAACAAATATTTGCTTGGAAAGAGGGTGAGGGAGAAATCGTGCCTTCAGAGCACCTTGGAGTCATACTAGGCTGGCTTCAACTCTGTTGAGAACTAGGACATCACAATGCTGGCCACCTTCCCGATGGCCTTGCCAAACTGTGCGCATTCATCTCCTTGGGGACTTTCGTGTATTTTTTACTCTGTTTGCAGACTAAATATAATAGGCATGTTTGAGGAAAAGTTAAGGGAAACCACCCATGAAGCACATAACAGATGGAAGGCTGGCTATTCTTACATTCATGAGAAATGGCTGGTTACTTGGGAGAAACAAATATATCTGATTATGGACAACCTCAGGGGTATAATTAAGCACCCCCAACCTTAGAAGCCTTAGGTGCTGGCCCAGACGATTGGACTGGGATCCTTTATCACACTCCCCTCGAGATTCTGCCCTCCTTCTCTGCATCGCGTCTCGCTCTTCTGTTTGTACTTCCCACTCGATTCCTGTTCTGTTTGCTCCTTGCATGCCTGATTTCTTTTCTAACATCTTCAGCGTTGTAGCATTGGGAGGTACTTACAAAAACAATGTCTCCTTGGAAGCTTCTAGTTTGACCTCTAGAACCCAAGTCAATTTGTGCATTTAAGTCATTCTCCCCAGGAATCAAAACAGACAAACCAACAAACCAAAAAACTCTTTGATCTAATAATATATTGTATTGTCATTTCTTTGATGCCAGAGGCACGTTTTCTATGTCCTTTAAACTCTGTACCCAGTATTTTCATCGCGCCCCGGCAGGGCAGGCTTTAAGGTTATTTTCGTACTGACTGAATATCAATGACAGAATGGACATGGTTTATGACAGGTGCACAGAAGCCTACCCAAATAAATTATTCTCAATCTTGTGCATTTCTTAGCTGGTGCTTTTAAACCCTACGCACTGTGAACAGGACTAGGGGGATGTATGCCATTGGTGAAAGGATCTACTTTGATTCTGTTGTGTTTTGAAAATGAATGTGATTTAAATGGAAATAAGTGATATTGGTAGTTTTTAATTTGTGTTCAAAGTCATCGTTCCCTACACTATTATAATCATCTTTAGTGCCATAAAGCACATAGTAGAAAGTTAAAGTCGTGCCAGGCACAGAGCTTCATTCTGGCCCATGCACTAAAAAGAAACCTTTTCCTAAATAGAAGGGATAGAGGAGGCACCCTGAGCCCCGCCCAGGGCCACAACTCAATGGCCACTCTGCACTGCGCACGGCACTGTAGCTCCATCAGCGCTCCAGAGCAGCAGACATACTGGTGCACATGTGGTTGTGTGAGACATGGAAGCACAAGTCAGCCTTGGAGGACACAAGAAGGGCTGGCAAGGGAATATATACAGGAAGGAGAGGCCTGTTGTAGACTTCGATGGCTCTATTTCCAGACCTTAAGATGGCCAGTCCAACGTATGGGATGTATTTCTTGCATTCTTCCTGTTGTTAGGTGCCATCGATTCAAAGTTGGTCCGGACCCATAGTGATCCTATGTCCAGCAGAACTAAACACTACCCAGTTCTGAGCCATCTTCACAATTGTTGTTATGTGTGAGCCCATTGTTGCAGCCACTGTGTCAATCCATCTTGTTGACAGCTTTCCTCTTTTCCCATGCCCTTCCACTTAAATAATCACGATGTTGTTCTGCAGAGACTGGTCTCGCTTGACAACACATCCGAAGGATGTGAGATGAAGCCTTGTCCTCCTGGCATCTAAGGAGAATTCTGGCTGTGCTTGTTCCCAAACACATCTATTTGTTGCATCATTAGTTTAATTCCAACTTCTCCATGGCGGAGGTATTGTTGGCTAGCCAGCGTGGAGTTGGCCCCAGCTCAGCAGATCTTCCAGACTAACACTAGGTATTACGCCTAGTGATTTACGTTTACAATTCAGGCAATGAAAATGCTACGTCTCCATAACAGGTACGATGGCAAAATTATTCTTCCTTAGTATCACATGATCGCTACATCTTTTTTTAATAGTGAAATCTACATAACATTTGCTAGTTCAGCCATTTCTGCATGTTAACTCAGTGACACTATGTTCTCCCTGTGATGTGATCATCATCATCATCTGTTTCCTGAGAATCTGTGTCTGCTTTCTAACTATACGCAGTGATTCCTTAAACCTCTTTCCTCAGTTTAAAATATTTTGTACGTCACTAAATGACCCATGAATTAACTTCCTCTCCTTTATTAAAATTCATTTTAAACTTAATTTTATTTTGATAAGAAATTAAATACACATAGGACTTTAGCTATTAAAGGTGGCATTTGTTAAACATGTTCAATAACCACTAAATAGGTCGAGTCTGTGAATATAATCCAGTCAATTATAATTCTACAAAGGACACTTGATGGTTTGCACAATGGGTTACATGTTGAGCTGCTGATCCCAGGTCAGTGGGTTGAATCCACCAGCGATTCCAGGGGAGAAGGGCGAGGTGGTCTGCTCCTGTAAAGGTTTACAGTCTTAGAAAACCACCAGGGTAGTTCGACATTGCCCTCCAGGGTAGCTGTGCATCAGAATTGACTTGATGACCGTGAGTTTTGTTTTCGAGTTGGTAATACTACTTTTCCTCTCCCCATCTGATAAGTTCTCTTTCCCTTCTCCAAATAGCGCAGGGTAGTTTTCGCTGGTTTAGTGGAACCATCACAAGCTTTGTAATGAGAACAAATCCTACAAGGTCACAGGCAGCTTATCTTTTTGGATATCAGTTTTGACATCTGTAAATGGGGGAAATACTATTTGAGAATTAAAATAAGATGGCATGTATAAAGCACTGGACAAGAAGAAGATACAGAATATATAGAAGTGATCACTACTTCAATTATCCTATTCTTTAACTGCCATCTACTTTGACTAGTGGTGACAAATATGGTGTCCTACTCACTGGAGGTGGTAACATCCAACGTGCAGGGATTTTATTTCTCTCGTCTTCTTTTTGTCACTTTTCAGGTTACCAAGATTGTTTCTTTTATCTGTCTTTCTTGTCTCTTTTTTAATTGCATGTTTCTGACATTTTTATAATTTCATTTTGCTGCTACTGCTGTGGAAGTTAGGATCTTTTATCTTTTCAGTATTTTTTCTAAAACAACTAATACATGTATTTGATTTATGAACATGTAAAAGTAATCTGTATCTTCATAAACAATCAAAGAATAATATATCCTTTTAAACTTCTTTTAGCTGCTATCAGACTTGTATAATATTATTGTTATGCATTTTAATCATATATGTATATATCACCACTTGGCTGTCAGTTTGTCACACATATATATATATATATTTTAATATTTTTTTATTTTAACAATTTATTGGGGCTGATACAATTCTTTTCACAGTTCATACATATACATACATCAATTGTATAAAGCACATCTGTACAGTCTTTGCCCTAATCATTTTTTTCCTCTTTTCTTCTTTTACATTTTATTAGGGACTCAAACAACTCTTACCACAATCCATACATATACATACATCAATTGTATAAAGCACATCCATACATTCCCTGCCCCAATCATTCTCAAGGCATTTGCTCTCCACTCAAGCCCCTTGCATCAGGTTCACTTCCCCCCCCCCCTCCCCATTCCCCCCTCCCTTATATGCCCTTGGTAATTTATACCTCGTTATTTTGTCATATCTTGCCCTATCCGGAGTCTCCCTTCCCCCCTTCTCTGCTGTCCCTCTCCCAGGGAAGAGGTCACATGTGGATCCTTGTAATCAGTTCCCCCTTTCCAACCCACTCACCCTCCACTCTCCCAGCATCGTCCCTCACACCCTTGGTCCTGAAGGTATCATCCACCCTGGATTCCCTGTACCTCCAACCCTCATATGTACCAGTGTATAGCCTCTGTCCTATCCAGCCCTGCAAGGTAGAATTCGGATCATGGTAGTTGGGGGGAGGAAGCATCCAGGATCTGGGGGAAAGCTGTGTTCTTCATCGATACTACCTCACACCCTAATTAACCCATCTCCTCTCCTAAACCCCTCTATGAGGGGATCTCCATTGGCCGACACTTGGGCCTTGGGTCTCCACTCTGCACTTCCCCCTTCATTTAATATGATATATATATACATATATATACATACATATATACATATACACATATATACACATACATACACACACTTATATCTTTTTTTTTGCATGATGCCTTATACCTGGTCCCTTGGGCACCTCGTGATCGCACTGGCCGGTGTGCTTCTTCCATGTGGGCTTATTTGCTTCTGAGCTAGATGGCCGCTTGTTCACCTTCAAGCCTTTAAGATCCCAGACACTATCTCTTTTGATAGCCGGGCACCATCAGCTTTCTTCACCACATTTGCTTATGCACCCATTTGTCTTCAGCGATCCTATCATGGAGGTGTGCAGTCAATGATATGATTTTTTGTTCTTTGATGCCTGGTAACTGATCCCTTTGGGACCACTCGATCACACAGGCTGGTGTGTTCTTCCATGTGGACTTTGTTGCTTCTGAGCTAGATGGCCGCTTCTTTATCTTCAAGCCTTTAAGACCCCAGTCACTATCTCTTTTGATAGCCGGGCACCATCAGCTTTCTTCACCACATTTACTTGTTCACCCACTTTGGCTCCAGCCGTTGTGTTGGGAGAGTGAGCATCATAGAGTTCCAATTTAATAAAAGAAGGTATTCATGCATTGAGGGAGTGTTTGAGTAGAGGCCCAAGGTCCTTCCGCCACCTTAATACTTGACCTATAAATATAGACACATAGATCTATTTCCCCATCCTCATATATATATTTGCATGTACATGTCTTTGTCTAGACCTCCATGAATGCCCTTTGACTCCTAGCTCTTTCCTCCATCTCCCTTGACCTTCCTCCTGCCCTACTACCATGCTTCATCGCCACCTGGGCTAGAGTATACCTCTTCTCTAAGCAACCTTACCCTTGATCATTTCCCACCAGGCCTGCCACTCCTCCTTCTCTACCTTTTGGGGTCCCATGTTTTTCCCTTGTCCCTGGGTTTGTTAACACCACTTCCTTACCCCCCTCTCCCCCACCCCAAGTCCCCCCGGGACTGTCGGTCCCGTTGTTTTTCATCCAGATAGTTCATCCAGCCTGTCCTATTCAGACAGACCTGTGGAGTCACTAACATGCACGAAAACTAGACAGAGGAAAACAAAGCAACAGTATACAACCAGACAACAAACCAACCAAAACAAACTTGTCACACATATTATGGTGGCTTGAGTGCTATTAGAAGCCATGTCACTGATATTTCCATGCCAGCAGAAAGCTAACCCAACAGACTCCTGAAATTATGGAGCATTATTAATATCACATGCAAATGAACTTTTTCAGAAGACAACATTACATTGACAGCGAGCTACTAGAAATTCAAACTGTATTCAGAAGATGGAATGAAGGATGTATCTATATCTCTATCTATCTATATAAATCTGTATATATATATATATATATATATATATATATATAGAGAGAGAGAGAGAGAGAGACAGAGAGAGAGAGAAATCATTTTATTGGGGGCTCATACAACTCATCACAATCCATACATTCATCCATTGTGTATCAAGCACCTTTGTACATTTGTTTCCCTCATCATTCTCAAAACATTTGCTTTCTACTTGAGGTATTGGTATCAGCTTGAAGGATATTTTTACTGACCTTCACTGAACCTTGGCTAAAAGCATAGAATAGCAGAAATATATTTATTTGAACTTTATTGACTATGCTAAAGCATTTGACTATGTGGATCATAACAAACTATGGATAATTGTGAGAAGATAGAGACTTCCAGAGCACTTCATTTTGTTCACGCAGAACTTGTACATGGACCAAGAGCCAGTTGTTGGACCAGAATAAGGGAATACTACAAGGTTTACAGCCTGGAAAGGTATGCACCAGGGTTGTATCCACTTACCATACTTATTCAATCTGCATGCTGAACAGGGAAATTAGACAACATGAAGAAGAATGGGGCATCAGGATTGGAGGAAGGCTTATTAACAACCTGTGATATGTAGATGACACAACCTTGCTTGGTGAAAGTGAGGAGGACTTGAAGCATGTGGGAAACAGAAAGATTTCTCCCACGTCATCTCTCCCAAATATGTTAGATTTAGGACACTGTTTGCAGCTAATGGTAAAAGTTACTTCCCTTGAGGCAATCAGCTGCCAGACTGCTGTCTCCCTGCTGCTGGGGATTATGGACTACTTCTCCCTGAGGCTTGGGACCATTAGCTTGGTTCCTGTAGGTGGGGTTTATACCCCACTGATAATGGTTCCTATGGAGATCCAGAGAACAGGTCAAACTGACTCTTTGACATCCAAAGTTAAGTTGCCATCCTAAATCTAGTATCCACCCATCTTGTCACATGTATACCCCCAATCCCTCCTCTTCCTATTGCATGTATATACCTAGATTGTCCCCCTCTCATTGGTGTATAACCCATAGTGCAAACCACTTCCTGTGACGTATGTCTTTACCTGTAATTAGGGGGCTTGCATGCCCCCCAAAGTTATATAGGCCTGGGTTAGCAATATATGTTCATTGTCTTGCCACACTAGATTATGTACTCCATGAGAACAGGAACCTTGTTAGTCTTCACTGCAGTTCGCCAGCATCTAGAACAATGTCTGACATACACACGAGAGCTTCAAAAACCTTTTGGAAAAATTCTATGATCTTTTTCAATTGAATTTTCCACAAGCTTTTTGAATACCCCTTGTGTGATATGTGTTTTAGAAATATTTGTTAAAAGAATGAATATACAATTCTACTTAGAATTTGCAAGCAAATAATCGGGAAAGCTGGATTATCCAAAGAAGGCAGCATCAGAACTGGAGGAAGGCTTACTAACAACCTAAAACATGCAGATGACACCACTTTGCTTACTGAATGTGAGGAGGACTTGAAGCACTTGCTGATAAAAATCAAGGACTGCAGCCTTCAGTATGGGTGTAATGTAAAGAAGACCTAATGTAGAGAAGATCAACGTCCTCACAACTGGACCACCAATAGGTAATCTCATGATAAACTGAGGAAAGATCGAAGTTGTCAAGGACTTCAACTTGGATCCATGATCAATGCTCACAGGAGCAGCAGTCAAGAGATCAAACGATGCATTCATTAGGTATATTGACCAAGACCTGTTTAACATATTCAAAAGCAATGATGTTAATTTTCAGACTAAGGCGTGTTTGACCCAAGCCAGGGTGTTTTTAATTGCTTCATATGCATGTGAAAATTTGGCATTAAATAGGAAAAACTGAAGAAGTATCTATGCATTTGAATTATGGTGCTGGCAAAGAATATTCAAGTACCATGAACTTCCAAAAGAACAAATCAATCTGTCTTGGAAGAAGTATAGCCAGAATGCTCCTTATCGGCAAGGGTGGCAAGATTTCATCTTACATATTTCGGACATATTGCCAAGAGAGGCCAATCGCTGGAGAAGGACACCATGCTTGGTAAAGTGGAGGGGCAGTGACAAACAGGAAGGCCCTGACGAGCTAGATTGACAGAGTGGCTGCAACAATGGGCTCAAACACAATTTTGAGGACGGCACAGGTCTGGGTGGTGTTTCATTCTGCTGTGCACAACGTTGCTATGAGTGGGAACTGACTCAATGACATCTAACCACAACTCAGAATTTGAATCACAGTCTCTTTTAAGATTTAATATCCTTAATTTCTTCTAGCCCATTGTTCTATTTTAATATCATTTGCCTTATTAAAACAACTGAAAATAAAGTCTTTCTTTTGTCTGTATCCTGTTTGTTTTTTATGTTGCCTGTTTCTTTTAATGGGGTGGGTCGTTTCCTTTTATTTCTTAGTAAGATGCTGGATCCGTTGGAGACTTTACTGCGCTCATTCTATTCTTTGTCTTTGGTATATCCTGTACTTTGCTGGATAGTGGTTCATTAATTTCTCATTAGGCCATCTTGAGCTCTCAGCTCCCAGCAGATTTTGAATTAAGATTTTCAACTTTGGCTCAACATCTCTCTATCCTTTCCTCTTTTATCATGGTAACATCAGAGCAATTCAGGATGAGTCTATCTTATATTAAGGCTTAGTGGGGAGGGAACCCTCTCAAATGTCTCTGAATAATTTTGCTATAGGCTGTAGTACTTGTCTGTCAGTCCAGTACTTGTTGGTCAGTTTTTCAGGCTATGGGGGCTTGTGTGTGGCTACGATGCCAGAAACTCTTCCCAGGATTTCAAACGCCAGGATTGCAAACATGGAATCATGAAAATGTATAGGTCAGTGAAGCTTCCAGGCTTAGAACAGACAGTGAAGCGGGATTCATTTCCCCACTTTGGAGGAAGGAGTGGCTGAAAACTGTATCCATAGCTTTGAAACACTAAGAAACTGAAGGCCTACTGAATGGAAGAAATCATTCTTTGAGATCCTCCTGGAGGACGGGCCCTGGGGTCAGAGCACACTCAAAATGGGACCGAGGAGTCGACCATAATAACCTAAGTTGGGTAAAGTCAGTGGGAGCTGAGCCTTTGGGAACTTCATTTGCTGATAGGACACTACTCAGGGTAAGGAGAAACAGTTGCAAAAATCTGCTAATGATCAAAACTTTCAATGTGTGAAGTATGAATCTTTGAAAATTGGAAGTCATCAAATATTAAATGGAACACATACAGATCAACGTCCTCAGCATTAGTGAGCTGAAGTGGACAGAGTTTTAAAAGAAATCATTTTATTGGGAGCTTCTATAGATATTATAACAATCCACAATTCAATTATATGAAGCATAATCGTACAATTGCAGCCACCATCAGTTTCAAAACATTTTCTTTCTTCTTGAACTCTTGGATATAAGTCCTCCTTATCCCCTCCCTCCCACATCCTACCCCCCAGAACCCTTTTCATTATATTATATTTTATTTTTTGCCATATCTTGCACAATGGAATGTATCCATTCACCTACAATTCTGTTATTTATTACCCTTAAGTGGTATTATACAGCCATCATTGCTGTCAGTTCCCTTCCTGCCTCCACCTCCTCTCTTCCCATAACCTCAGGGAATCATTACTCCCATTACTATTTCTGAAGGGTTTATCTATCTTGAATTTCATGCATCAAATGACCTTAATTATAAAAATGAACATACACAGATCTCACAAAAAATGGAATATAAATCTTCAAAAGGCTGATCAAGAAGAATAAGCCAAATATTATAATGATGCTGAGCATATCTTAAACTGAAAGAACTTAAGAAAAAACATCAAGCCTCAAGCTGAAAGCTTGAAATATTTTATGGGCAAAATGTTTAATGATGCAGCAGAAAGCATCAAAAGAAGATGGAAAGAATACATAGTCACTGTACCAAAAAGAACCGGTGGACATTCCACCATTTCAGGAATCAGTATCTGAGCAAGAACTCAGGGTGCTGAAGGAAGACGTTCAAGCTGCACTGAATGTATTAGCTCAAAACAAGGCTCCAGGGACTGATGGAATGCCAATTGAAATGTTTCAACAAGCTGATAATGCACTGAAGCACTCCCTCTTTTATACCAGGAAATGTAGAAGACAGCTACTGGGCCAAATGACTAGAAGAGATCACCATTCCCAAGGAAGGTGACCCAACAGCAAATTTTTGTTTAAGATCATCCAACAACAATTGCAGCAGTACGTTGATAGGGAGCTGCCAGAAGTCCAAGCTGGAGTCAGAAGAGGATGTGGAACCAAGGACATCATTATTGTTGTCAGATGGATCTTGGCTAAAAGCAGAGAATACCAGAAAAATGTTGACTTATGTTTTATTGACCATGCCCAGACATTTGACTGTGTGGATAAAAACGAACTATAGACAGCCTTGAGAATTGTGGGACTTCCAGAACACTGCATTGTGCTCATGTGGACTTGTACATGGAACAAGAGGAAGTTGTACAAACAGGATAAGGGCTTAAAATCAGGAAAAGAACATGAATTGAAATCAGGAAAGGTGGGAAAGAGGACCGGGGTTTTATACTCTCACCACACGTACTCAATATATGTGCTGAGTAAATCACCAGAGAAGTTGGTATATATGAAGAAGCGTGTGGCACCATGACCAGAGGAAGGCGTATTGACAGCCTAAGCTATACAGATGTTACAATCTTGCTTGTTGAAAGTGAGGAACAATCGAAGCACTTGCTGATGAAGATCAAGAACTGCATCCTTCAGTATGGGTTATACATCAATGTAAAGGAGACCAAAATCCTCATAGCTAGACCAATAGGTAAAATCTATTGGTTATAGTAAATGGAGAAAAAAATCAAAGTAAACAAGAATTTTGTCTTGCTTGGATTCACAATCCGTGCTCATGGAAGCAGCAATTAGGAGAGCAAAAGATGAATTGCAGTAGGTAAATATGCTGCACAAGACCTCTTTAGAGTATTGGGAAGTATGGATGTTAATTTGAGGACTAAGGTGCGCCTGACCTAAGTCATGGGATTTTCAATGGCTTCATATGCCTTTAGAATTTGGACATTGAATAGAGAAGACAGATGAAGAACTGATGTATTTGAATTGTGCTGGAGAAGAATATTGAAAGTACTATGCACTGCTAAAAGGACACTGATTTGTCTTGGAAGAATTATGGCCACAGTGCTTCTTAGAGCAATGGTCATGAGACTTTGTCTTACATACTTCGGACATGGTTAGGAGAGGCCAGTCCCTGCAGACGGACATCAAATTTAGTAAAATAGTGGTGCCCTCAGCGAGATGAACTGACACCATGACCCCATGGTTGCAACAGTAGGAGCAAACATGGTGTGGTAGTTGCATAATCTCATATACACTTGATAAAGAGTGAAGGAGTGGACTCTAGTCTGTCAATTGGGTCACAGCCAGATGGTACCTCCTTGTGGGCATGACCTTCTCATAAGGTGGGTCCTGGGAACCTCAGCCCTCTTTCTGCTTCACCTTCCTGTTGATGTGCCACTTCGAACCACGCAGATGAGCCAGTGCTCTGGAGATGCATCCACCATCATTGGATCTACAAGACTCTGCACCCACCAGCCTGTGATCTTCCTGCATTCTGCACCATTGAATGTGGATGCATGAGCCTGGAACGGGATTTATGGACTAATATTGGATTTATGGAGTAGGATCCAACATATGGACTTGATATGGACTGGGCTGGGATGTTTGCTTGATATATAATTACTTCTCAATAGCAAGCTCTCTCGTATGCATATATGAGTGTCCCTGGGTTTGTTTCTCTAGTCAACCTGGTCTAACACACATGGGGACACTTGTGAGGACGGTGCAAGACAGAGCAGCGTTTCGTTCGGTTGTGCAGAGGGTCACTATGGGTAGGAACTGACTCTCTGGCACCTAACAACAGCAGCAGCAACATGGCAGGGAGGCAGAGCAGAAGCAGGGAGGACCACTCTGACAGACCAAGGTGAGCAGAGAACAAAGAAAGATTGGGCTCCTCTGTGAAGGGAGCGCTAACCTGGAGCCCTCTGCCATCTGTTCCTCTTAGGGGGAATGTTTTCATAGCTTATTGAATGGGTGTAAGGAATGAGGGAGATGAAAGTCAAGCTCCAATGGCAGTATCATTCAGTCCCCTTAGTCACTTGGCTCAATTTTTGCCATCCAAGTGAAGGAAACCTGCAATCTCATTTCATCTGGTGGCATTTGTGGTCAACTTGATACATGGAGTCTGTAATGGGAAAAGATTTCCTCCCTAACTGACTGTGAAGAAGTAAGCGCAACTATTTTTCACTACAAATACAGAGATTAGACCTTGTCAAGTAATGCTTCAATCTTCAACCTGAAGTGTAAGAATCCACAAAATGATGAAAATGATTCCCACCTGTCATCTCCTGAAAACCAACAGTTTTGAGAACCGCTCTCCCTAGTCTAACCCAGTAGCCTTCCGTGAAGGTGGGTTTTACCTTACATCACTGCAATTTACGTCAACTTTGTTGTCCATGAACAAAGAAAATCATTTCAGTTTCCATTTTCTTCATTTCTTTGGCAGCAGCATGATCTTGCAAAGCAAAAAGAGATTTCCAAGTAGATCACACCAGCCCAACCACACAGGAGGATCTACTGAAGACAGGGTTAAGGACAAAGGATACTTATCACTCGCTTAATTGGAAGAGAAGAACAAGCATCAATATCCATTTCAAGCTCACTGAAGGAGCTTTAAAATGATCAGAGGCTTGTTTTCCTCCCCAGAAATAAATGAGACTTTTAACATTTGCAGTGACCTTGTTCTTCAGAGAGCAAACAATGTCATGACTATCCAATAAAAGAGTAAAAATAAATGTGATATACAAACCCTTCCTTGACTGCCGGTGGCAGCCAGGGAAGAGGATAGACATAAAATAAATTAAACACACAAACAGTTAGGAAACAATTTAATTCAGTATGTAACTCCACCAAAAAAATGCAAGCAGTGGCTCTCATAGAGGGAGGCAACTCTAGTGACTCCATTCTAATTCTTCCCTTTCCTCGATGGAAAAGAAAGGTGAAAGAGGAGCAAAATGGCCAACATCTACTACTCACAAGAAGTGAGGCTACATGAGCTTTCCTAAAGCCATTTCAAAATTGGTTTTATCATAGCATTTTAAGAAGCATAAACTCCTTTGAAGCAGAAAGAGAGCTCAAGTTTTGCCAACTAGAATGGGGGGCACCGTTTCCCAGAATCTTGGAACTGACTACTGCATTTCTTGTAGGAAGGGACTTGACGAGGTTATCTAGGAAGGGCCATTTCCTAGCTTCCAGCCCACACCAGCTGCCACTGGATAGAGTGTATCACCCTGCAAAAATAGGATGACTTCTTTATTCTTGGTAGAAAGACTTCTTTGTCTAGGGTAAATAGTCTTTTCTGCTAAGAGGTGACTTTAAAACTTTATATACATGTATCCATACATACAAGGTAAGTAAACATGTATTCTCCTAGAGTTCCAGTTTATGCATGCATGAGTTGATTCCAAATGAAGCATGTTCCAACGTGTCTCTTCCATTAGGGGATGGCTGCAGACAAGTTTTCCAAGTTACACACTTGTATTCATCTCCTTAAGGTGTGTGTTAGTCTGGGTAGACTAGAGAAACAAATCCACGGACACACATATGTATATAAAGGAGGGGAATTGAACATTGAGAAAACATCCCAACCCAGTCCAGTCCAAGGCCATAAGTCAGATAGTAGCCCATATGTCCAATATCAATCTATAAAGTCTTTTTCAGAGTCATGAAACACATGCAATGAAGTCAAATGCAGGATTATCACACGCCTGTGGGTAGAAAGTCTTTGGGTCCAATGGTATTGTAAGTAGCTCAGCGCTGGCAGGGGTCTCTCTGTGGCTTCTCCACCTTCCTAGATCTAGTTGCGTCTATGTGGCTTGTCTTCTGCAATGTCTCCCAGGAAGTGGCAGAGAGAGAGGGGTGTCTTCCGCCTCCAAGGAGGAAGTACCAGATTTCCCAGAATTCTCAGGAGAAAGCCATGCCCACACAGAAGTCTCATTGGCTAACTCCAGATTGACAGCCTAGACTCCACCCCTATACTCTTAATCCTTAAATTGACACTAGGTGACTACCACAAGGTGCCTTCAAGTAAAACGGATATATATTTTTTTATGTGCCATTAGCTTAAAACAGTTTTTAGGTTGGGGCGGCTAATAACAAATTTTTAACAAAATTCAAAGTTATCTTCCCAAATCACAAGTTTTCAGGAATGCTGCCCCATTAAAAACAAAAAAACAATTTTTACATGGTTCAAGATTTTGCAGTAAAACCTTTGACTTAACTGCATATGTATTTGTGTGTATATAATATATCGTATACTATAGATTGTACACATACACACATACGCATTTTAACTACTTAGGGAATGCTTCCTCAATTTTTACTACCTCCACTTCCTGGTCTAAAGTTTTGAGCTACTTACATTTATATTTTACTTCATTATTTGTTTAGAATCATGCAAATTTGTCATTAACCTACATTTCGATTCAATCTCTACATAAATCATGTTAGCAGGCCTTCTTTTGCCATGCCTTGCCCATTTCTGGTTTTATGAAGCCAGGTCTTATTTGACTTTTACTTCTATAATGTCATGTGGTCTCTCAGATTTGCTGATTTTTTTCTGTTCACCTTTATGAGCAGAAACTCTTCGTTTCAAGAGCAAGATAAGTGTCACATCTCTTAATTGTCTTCTTAACTTTAATGCTCTTGTGCCATGGCGTGTAAGCCCATGTCTTGCTCAACTGATAGCCAGCAGACCATGCCACTCATGCCAAGCATCCCTGTTCTTTCAAACACGACTGCCTCTCCTGGGTGTCAGGAGTAGATCCTTGTTGCGTATGTGGAGGAGGCTCCTGGCCATAGAAGGTTACTCTTTAGTTTCAAATTATAATAAAGGAAGAAAGAAGAGAAACAATGACACCCACTTATACTTTTGTGTTATCTTTATGGTAGGAAGATAAAGTAGCAAACAGTACAAACATGTCAGGAATTCAAAGCAATAATTATAGAGTCCATCCCTTAGGTGTAATGGAGAAATTAATGGAGGGAATAAAGAAATAGAAAAAAGTATAATAGAGTGATAGGATTAGGAAAATTAAAAATGACTTTTTTTAATGGAACAATCACTCTTTCATGACCTAATGTTTTATTTGACATTCCAAAAATATCCAAGAACACAAATAAGATGTTCAGTATATATTTTCATGTGTCTGTTTCTTAGTGCTTTATTTTCTCTGGCTTAATGACATTTTTCTGGCTGCCTACTGCTAGTGACTTCTCTATTTTCAATTATCCCTACACATTACCATTTTCTTTATTCCTAGTTTGAGAATTTCTCACTAATAAGAAAGTCTCTTCCATATGGCCCTTACTCTAGTGGTACATACACAATGTGAACAGAATCTAGTAATTCTTGGACAAGCATTTTGTGAACCCAAGAGACTTGCCATGAGTGAATGATATTATATACTACCTATTGGCTACAGATGGGGATGAGAAAGTCGCACATATATTCACTGAAAGAACTGTGCAGATGTCCACCCCCTGCCCACCTCCAGCAACAAGAGTAACTTTGGACTCAGTCTGTCTAGGGTGGGATGGAAAGGTTTTGCATTTCTAAGAAGATCTCAGATGGCGCTAACCCAGCTAACCCAGGCATGAGAGTAGGAGAACCACCGCCTTCTTCCAAGGGTCTTCTGTCAGGCAGTCAAGGAAAAGGAGCAACTCACTACACGAAAGATCGCGTCAATCTGTCCCAGGAAAGATCCCAAGCTCGGTGAACATATGGGGCAGCTCTGCTCTATCCTTTTCGTGGCTCTGAGTTGGAATCCACTTGGTGGCACACGAGAACAACAATCTGGTTTTGTATTTGCTTTAGATATTTTAGAATAGTGTGAAGAAAGCATAAAGTGAAGTCAAAAGCATGCGCTTCAATGAGTAGAGAGCGACGGCGGTGGAGGCTGGCATGGTAGGAGGTTGGGAGTTTTTCTTTTCACTCACTGGTGGAAGGGGTTATTTGTTGGTTTGTTTCAAAGGGTAGAGCAGAAGCTCCCAGTCTTCCTCGTGCTGCACAATTATCTGGAGCGCCTCCCAGAGAGTCTGATTCAGTAAGTCCTGCAGAGAATCAAGGGGTCTGCATGTTGACCCAGCCCTGTAGTTAATTTTGAAGCAGATTTTTAAAAAGATTACGCTTTAATTGGTAATGATTTTAGAAAAATAAAATAGAAATCCAAGTAGAGACTTACTCCTACATGGGACAGAAATCAAAGATATTATTGGGTCTGTTCTTTTTATAGTTTTGCATAGAGCATTAGAGTAGGAAGGGAGAATATTAATTATCTTTCAGAGAAAATGCAGGAAGGACGGAGAACAGAAACTGATACCAAAGACAAATGGTGGCGAAGATTAAATGAGCTACTCGGTTAAAAGGCGATGCAGTTTTTTTCATTTGGTCGTTCAAAGCTGAACATGTTAAGAAAACAATAGGGATGAGAGAAATCTGTTTTCATGCAGAAAGCTACCAAAAAAAAGTTTCCAAAACTTTGTTGGAAACCAATTATAAAAAGACAAAATAGGGGAGTCAATGGTGTTAGGTGTCACACCAAGGAGACAGAGAGAGAGTGGGAGTGAGGTCACTGGCATTAAGGAAACATCAGCAAACAGTGATTTCAGTGACAACATGGGCTGACATACTGCTGGTGTAGCTAGATTTGGGGGAAAATATTACTGGTATCCAGTCCATTAAAATATAATAAAAATTAAGATCATTGCTTTGTATATGTGTTTATAAATGAACGAGAGAGAAAGAGTGAGTGTGTGCATTAAGGAAAGAGACAGAAGACACGTGCCTAAGTCAACCTATGTGTCTGTCATGAGAGTCTCTGAGCTTTCAATTTTCTAACCACGGATTAGGGATGTTAGGAGCTACCTTCTCTAAACTTACTCTTGGATTAGTAGCAGAAGCCAGGATGGGAGACCGTGTAAGGTTAGAGTCTAGGAAGGAACAGGGGAAAAAAATCCATGTCCCACATGGGGAAGATAAAACGCCCTGGTGGTGGGTTGGCTTAAACATCCAACGACCAAAATAGCAAAACCCCTTTGTTTCAGTGCCACCCAGAATGCACCGTGCTGGAATAGTTACTTATTGGGTAGTGCTGAGTCTACCCCATCTTCAGAAATGTGCCTTGATTTGCAAACCAATCAGAGTAATTCGATCCATCTGGCTATCACGATCTTAGCTGCGTAGGTACAATTAGAGTGAAGCTTTGGACATTGGCTTCACAGCTGGGAAGAGACGCTCTCTCTTTCTGAAGGTAGGATGTGCAGATATAATGACTGGTACAGTTGAAGTCAATTTGTCCATGTTTCCTTTATAGTTTTAGCTAATTTGAATGGGATTTCCTATTATGAATACGCCTCTCTATTTTCCACCGAGTTCTCCTTTTTAAGTCTTTAGGACACAAAAGATACCATTTGTTTCATTGTCAATGAATCCCTTTAGGGAATTCATAGCATTCTTGTATATCATTTCCTATCCCAATAAGGCAATTTTACATTTTTGGTCTCTCTAACCAAACCCACATCCACAGGTGGTAAAATAATAAATGCAAGAACTGTTTGCATTGTGATTTCTGATCCAACTGACCAGTGTTCTCACGCACTCCATGTTGACGAGGACTGCACTTCCTGACTCAGACGTGCAGCGAAGACGTCTTCAACCCATACACGCACTCTCCAAAAGATGCGTTTTTACTGAACGTTCCTCTGTGTTTAGGCAACACATTAAATAGGAATACCTTTTCGGTGTACCTGCAGAGAGCCCAGAAGACAGATGGATTTCAGCATCTCTGTTGTGTACATTTCTAAGCAGCACTGCAGCTGGATGTAAAGTCGACAGATTTCAGGATGGATCTCACCATCTTCGGGGCTGCAACAAGACAGAAAAGCTGTGAACGTGCTCAAACTCCATTCTCCGGCCGCTTGTCTCCTCCATGGGAGGAGCATGTTCGACGAGGGCTCCTGAGAGCCTTGAGTCTAAAACATAAAACTTCCATCTTTCAAATCAATGAACTGTGTCCCTTTCCTTACAGAAGAGTCCTTTTAGCCAGCAGCTCATAATTTTTCCCTCTTCAGGAACACACTTGTTTAATTTTTCTATTTAACAACTTAAAAATAACAAATGTTTTAAGTAATTCAGAACACCAGATAGTTTCAATTTGGCAGTTGGGATAAATTTTCAAAATACGTTTTAAGCAGAAGGGTCTATAAGAAGTGAAGAAAGGAACTAACGGAGCTATTATTCAATTATTAGCTATAAGACTTTGCTTTAATATTAATGCCCTCTGGCACAATATAAATATAAAGCCAAGTTACAAAATCAACTTTTAAAAAGTTCTTTTTGCATGTGTGTCTCCATCTAAGGGCTATTCCTTTATTGCTTGTTATGATTAATTTCTATAAGGTCAAATGTTTCAATTAAAAATGGAAAAAGAAACTTAATCACATTCCTTTTTTAACAAATCATTTTATTGGGGGCTCTTACAGCTCTTATAACAATCCATATATCAATTGTGTCAAGCATATTTGTACATATGTTGCCATCATAATTTTCAAAATATTTCCTTTCTACTTGAGCCCTTGGCATCAGTTCCTCTTTTTTCCCTCTCTTCCCCACCCTCCCATCCTCATGATAATTCTAAATCATTATTATTTTCATATCTTACACCATCTTCTGTCTCCCTTTACCCACGTTTCTGTTGTTCATTCCCCTGGGGGTTGGGGCGTTTATGCATCATCATTGCGATCTGTCCCCTCTCTCCCCCCACCGTCCCCCCGCCTCATGGTATCATTACTTTTATTTTTGTTTATGAGGGGTTTATCTGTCATGGATTCAGAGTGTTATCTGTACCAGTGTAAATACTCTGGTCTAGATAGATTTATAAGGTAGAACTGGGGTCATGATAGCATTAAAGAACTAGAGGAATGTTGTGTGTTTCGTCAGTGCTATACTGCACCCTGGCTGGCTCATCCTTCCTTGTGACCCTTCTGTGAAGGGATGTCCAATTGTCTACAGATGGGCTTTGGGTCTCCACTTTGACCTCCCCTTAATTTACATCCATATGATTGTTTGTTTTGGGCCTTCTGAGGCCTGATACCTGATCCCAGTCACACCTCGCGGTCAGATCACACAGGCTGGTGTGCTTCTTCCATGTGGGCTTTGCTGCTTCCCTGCTAGATGACTGCTTGTTTATCTTCAAGCCTGTAAGACCCCATTTGCTATATCTTCTAATAGCCCGACACCATCAACTTTCTTCATCACCCATTTTGTCTTTAGCAATTGTGAGAATCACAGAATTGCATGCTAATAATTATGATCAACATTTCAAAGCTTAATAAAAAAGCAAACGTATGTCCTAAAATGTATTCTAAAGCCTTCCATCCTTTTTCCACTGACTGTAACAAAACACATATCATGTGAATATTCTAAAACATGGAGTGATCAATTTTATTTTTCTGAAGCGTGGATAGATTGGTTGCTGATTAAAATAACACTCTATATGTGCCTAAACTAATATGTACTGACTAAAGCAAAGAAGATAAACAGATAAAGTTTAGAGTTTATTTAGAAATGAAAGGATTTAAAAGTGAATTCTGTCAAATGTCTTAATGTTTGATCACGATTTCTAAGCATGTCCATTTAAAAGGCAATGCAATTTGATTCAGTGATGCAGCATGTGGACTGGATTCCTTTTAAAGTGGCCGGTGGCAAAAGTCAGGGGTAATGAGTGATCAGAACAAAGATCTTAGCTTCATTTTTACTTAGCTTCTGGAATCCTGGTAAAAATTTGCATTTACTAAAGGAGAATTATTTTCCAGTTTCTCTATTTATTTAGTAGATGAGCAAGAAGTTCTGTGACAGTATGGCTTACAGAACAGAAGGAAGAGAAGAATTATTTGCCTTGTTATCACTGATGTCTACACGATCATCTTTCTTATGTAACATCAAAAGGAGCACCTCCGAAGAGCTAGGGCGCATTAGTGGGCCTTATCTGAATATTAAAAGGCTGCATTACTTCCACATTTTGGTCTCACAATTCCAACTCTAAGCTAAATTTTGAAGCAGGCAAAGTGTTTGGCTTAAGTCCCAGATTTGATTTCAGACTTTCCTCCACAGGTGCCTTCCGCCTGTAACTGTCCTCTTACTATTTTGGGATGCCTCACACAACCGCATACATCTTCAGCCTCTTGAATTATCTCTCACCTATGCCCAGTCCATCCTGTATCATTAGTCCCTGCATGGATAATAGCCATTAATGATTTCTGTAATAAAAATGATCCTGGTATATTACTTGATAATATATTAATTGACTTTGGTATAAAAATTTGATGATAATGTTATATCCCAAAGACAAGGTAGAGGGGAAAATATTTTCTGACTGGGAGATTTTTTTCTGCTCCTATTCATCATCTGAATTGCAGCTATTTATTTTCACCTCCCTATAGCATTGACCCTGGCCGCTCACAGAGGTTAAAAAAACAACAAACCTACACCAAACAAATTGAGTGTGTGCACTGTGCATTGGATGATTGGAACAATTAGTCAATAGCTAAGCACAGTATCATTCCAACCGTGGAACATTAATATTTCAGAAGTACAAATCAGATATTATAGTTTAATTCCTAAAATATGCAAACTGCAAAGAGAGAATATTTTATGTAATTTAAACAAATGGTCACCTTATTAACTTATAACTGAGGAACAAGTACATTTTATTATTTTACAGCTATAATTGGAGAAAGACAGAAATGCTGCTGAAAAAGGCAAGCCAGAATGAAGATTAAAATGCCTAATCAAAAATTTCCTTGAGGGCTATCTTTTTAATGCCTTGGTTACCCATGGGGATCCTAGAAACGGTGGAAACATTATTCCTTTCATAAATGTTATGGGATGGAAGTGAAAAGGTGTTATGAAAAATACAATCTGTATTAACAGAATTAATTGGTGCTAACATTTCTTTATACATTTCCTCATTAAAATTCTATGCACAAACTCTTACCATACTCTTCAGGATCTTGGAAAAGTGAGGCACAGAGAAAGAAAGAAACTAGGCGATTTGAAAGCACCAGAGCTGGAGTCAGAGCCTGGGCAATGAAGGAAAGGCCACGAAAACAGCGACTGAAGAGCGGTGGGAAAGGTAAGATAACCTTTATGTTAGTCTATCAGGATTTCATTCATTATCTCTTTGTCGCATCTCAGAGTGGGGAAAGTGCTCAGTGAAGATTCTCTAAAGCCTTGAGTCAGAATCATAGTTTTTCCTGCTTTCAAACCAAGTTACATTAAACTAAGAATTTATATATATTAATCCTCCCACCGTAGAATTCAAAATGATTCATTGTACTCCTGATTCCTAAAAGTTCATCCCCAAGAAAGACAAATAGTCAAATGGGTTATAATATCTGTGAACTAAAATGCATTTTTGAGAACAATTAAATGCATCTAGATTGTTTTTATATTATCAGAGTAAGGATAATGGAGAAAAATCCAAGAAAAAGTAATTAAAAGGCTTTGAACTAGTGAGGGCTAAAGCACATGTTCTAAGGAGTCCCTTCATTCAAAATAATTTCAGATCTATGAAATGGATGCGACTTAACTTAGAACTAATCAAGGAACAAGTGCAGGAGAGTCGCCCCCAGGTGATACTCACTTGATTCAGACATTGCATGCAATCGTGACTAGATTGAGATTACATTATAGCTTGTTTGTGTTCTATTGCACATAAGGCAGGAGCTAACTCTATCGCTTAGATTAATTAAAAAGTCTCATTTTTATTCAGAGAAAATCCAAAAAGTTTGTTTCAAGAAAATTTCAGTGATTTAAAGCTTAAGTTGAATCCTAAAACATTTCATCAATCTGCTGTCAACCAGCAATTTAAAAAGGAGAGTTAAGATTTAAAAACTTAATATGACTTAAGAAAATTGAACTGTTACAGAAACAAGTAGACATAAATACCCATATTACCTAGTTCGCCTCCTGACAATGGAAACTCTATCTACTGTGAATGTTCTTATTTTATAATAAAAAAACCAATATGATGAACAATAAATAGAACCTAAAATTAAAGAGATTGACAATGTTAACTATTGGTAATGATGTAGAGTAATAGAAACTTCCATATATTACGGGCAGGATTATAAAATGGTTCAACTTCTTTGAGAAAAATTAAATAGTTTCTTGTAAACTCATGTAATCAAGAACCAGACGTTTTGAAGGAAGAAGTCCAAGCTGCACTGAAGGCTTGGAACTGACAAGGCTCCAAGAATTGATGGAAGACCAATGGAAATGTTTCAACAGCTGATGAAGACTTGGAAATACTCACAGGTCTATGCCAAGAAAGCTGTAAGACAGCGTGATAGGTAAATTTATTGTGCCAACCTGGCCAATAAGCACATGTGGGATTAATAAGGTCGCAGTTTAATTGAAGGGCAAAGAGATAAAAGGCTTGGTAAGCCTTACCTTTCTGTCTCTTGCTCTCTGATGATCCGACCAGTGTGTGGCTGCCTTAGGTAGTTCTCTGCCTCAACTTGCAAGCTACACTACCTGTGGGATGCCCAACCCATGTACCGTGTCACTCTAGCTTGAGGTTCCTTCAAGACCTGCTTTGCCACACTGCTGATGTTTACATCACTTGAGCTGGGGACTGTCAGAGCCTGTCATCTGGCTGACTCTTGGTGACCTGCCCTGCTGTTTGCTGCCTGTGTCTGGACTGCCTCTATTGCTCTACAGAAGATTCAGCTGTCTGCTTCCTTGAATTGCACCCAGAAACCCTCGTGAGTTCAAGGACTGCCATTATATTAACTATCTCACAGAAGTGAGTTGAACTGAGCCATCTGTACTGCTGTGTGGGCTAATTAGCTGTTTATTTCTTTGTATTTATCTATCTATCTCTCTAGTTATCTATCTATAAAATCATAAGTGTCCTGGCTTTGTTTCTCTAGAGAACCCTGTCTCGCACCGACAGTTACCTAGCAAACAAAATAATGGTGGCCCCACAAAATGAGGAAATTATCGGTATCATTAATGTCATAGGGAAGTAAAATTTTACTGAAGATAATTCAAAGTAGTTATAGCAGCACATTTACAGAATATATTTGATGCATTGACCACTAGTCACACAAGACCTGATGAGTTATGGGACGATATCAAGGGTATCATATATGAAGAGAGCAAAAAGGTCATTAAAAAAGAAGAAAGAAATAAAAGATCAAAGCGGATACCAGACGAGACTAAAACTTGCTTTTGATGGTAGAAGAGCCACAGCAAAAGGAAGAAATGAAGTAAACTAACTGAACAGAAAATTTCAAGAGGCAGCTGAAGAAGATAAAGTAAAATATGCAGGAAGCAAATGCCGAGAGCAGATCAAGAAGGAAAAACATGCCTAGAATATGTCAACCTGAAAAACTGAAGAAAAAATTCATCCTGAATTGCAATATTAAAGATTCTGTGAGAAAAATATTGAACAATGCAGGAGGCAACAAAAGAATGATGGAAAGTATACACCGAGTCACTGGACTAAAAAAGAATTCAGCCATTTCAAGAGGTAGCATATGATCAAAAACCAATGGTACCGAATGAAGAAGTCCAAACTGGACTGAAGGCATCAACCAAAGGCAAGGCCCCAGGAACTGATGGAATACCAACTGAAAGCTTTCAACATGGCCGTATTGAGTGGAAGTACTCTTCTAGGCCTAGAAATCAGGAATACAGCTACCTGGACAATTGACTGGAAGAGATTCATATTTATACCCTTTCCAAAGAACAGATATAGAGATCATAGAGCAATATCATTGATATCACATGTGGGTAAAATTTAGCTGAAAATCATTCAAAATGTTTGAAGCAGTACATAGAGAGGGAGATTCCAGAAACTGAAACAATTCAAGCCAGATTCAGAAGAGCACATGGCATGAGGGATTTCATACTATTATTAGAATGTCCCCTGTAGGTTATTTATATTATTTCACAAGAAGCTGATAATGCTGCCTCCAATGTGGACCAGAGATATAAGTAATCCATAAATGTATGACTGGATTTTGAATTCACACTTAACAGTAAGCATATGAGGTGGCCCTGGTTTGCATTTAGCCTTATGAAGTAATTCCTGAAGATGTGGATGCTTTTACAGAGTGTGGTGAAGATGGTGCTGGCTATGAGAACGAATAGCATCCTGGGTTGTAACAGTTTACCTTAAAGTAAGCAGCCATCTAAGTGAGGTGTCAACTAAGCCAACCTTAAAGGAGCCTGTGTGACCCAAGGACTGTTACTAACAAAATCCATGATCAGAGGAAAACATTGCATTAACCCTTACATTCTGAGCCCCCAGTCTGCAGAATACTGTGGATGACAGTGAAAACCCCAAATCTATTTGTAGAGTCCCCACATGGGTTAAGGCTCTGTTGAATTCCCCTTAAACGTAGACTAGGGATGTAAATAATCTTGCCCTCAGAGTGCATTGGGAAGTGGAATACTTCCACCCCCCTAACCAATCTTGGGAGAGCAACTCTCCCTAAGTGACTGGCTTGTGTGTGTTCTTTATTTATTTAGTGTGTGTGTGTGTGTGTGTGTAAGCAAGAGCTTTATATCAAGAAGTAATTGTATATGTGGAAAACATCCCATCCCAGGCCAACTCAAGTCCCTAAGTCTGATATATGAGTCCCATAAATCCTTCTTCAGACACATGGAACCACAGCAGTGATGCACAATGCAGGAAGATCACAGGCTGGTGGTGCAAAGTCTTGTGGATCCAATGGGCATGGATGCCTTTCCAGGGTTCCCACAGGTCTCAGAGTGACAAGCAGAGAGAGGGCGGGGAGGTTCCCAGGATCCTCCTTATGAGAAGGTCACACTCACAAGGAGGCACCATCAGGATGTGACCTGATTAACAGATTAGACTCCATCCCTACACTTTCATATCTTCAATTTGACAAGAAATGATGGAACTACCACAAGGAACTCTTGTTATTATATTAGAATCAACTGCAAATACAAGCATGCAAGCTAGAAACTGCTGGCACTCTCTGTTCTATTATCCTACCACCTTTATTTCTTTTTGTTAAGATCATTTCATTGGGGACTTTTACAGCTATTATAACAAACCATGTCAAGCTTATTTGTACATATGTTGCCATCATCATTTTCTAAACATTTAATTTCTATTCGAGCCCTTGGAATCAGCTCCCCCTTTTCCCTTCCTTTTCCTACCTTCCCACCCTCATGTACCCTTAATAAATTATAAAGTACCATTATTTTCATATCTTACCCCAACTCCTGTCTCCATTCACTCAGGTTTCTGTTGTTTGTCCCCCTGGGGTGGGTTGGGGTGGGGGTATGTGTCGATATGGAGATAGCTGTACTGGGAGCTGCATGGTCATGAGCCATACCCTGACTGCCTTGGGGTAGCACCTGGAATAACATTGTAAGCTCATCTGTCTTACATACTACATGTGTCCTCATCATGGACCTGATCCCACTCCATGAGTTCCATCTGTAACTTACATCGATGTGGCATTAAGTATGTCTATCTAACAGTCTTATTTGCCCTCCCGTGTCCATTTTAAAGCTATGTATTTCAGCAAACCTTGGTACCATTATGACCTCATGCTAATGGTTTCCCCCATGTGGCTGATGTGTCTCTGTAATTGCTTTACCTTTGACCCATTCAAGACCTAATAAATACTCTATTTATTGAAAAAAAAAGAATTCATGCATTTGAATTATGGAATTAGTGATGAGGATCGAAAGTACTATGGACTGCCAGAGTAACAAACTAATTTTTCTGGGAAGAGTAACCATAATTCTCATTAATAACCAGAATGGCAACACTTTCTCATGTACTTTGCACATGTTATAGAAAGAGACTCACTCTTACTTCCATTGAGCCAATTCAGACTTCCTCTAAGAGCAGAACTGCCCCAGTGCCTTTAGGACACAGTAAAACCTTATGGGAGTAGAGAGCCTCTTCTTTCTCCCATAGAAGTCAGAGAAAATGGAACTGAAACTTCATCAACACAGTGGCTGCAACAACGGGCTCAAACATAACAATAATCGGGAGGATGGAGAAAGACTAAGCCGTATTTTGTTCTGTTGTATTTGGGATCATTATGGGTTGGAACTGACTTGAAATCAACTGACTTGATTTCACCTAACAATTCAACATCCCCACGATCTGGAGAAATAAAACATATTTTTGAAAAGGCCTCCGTAGAACATTCACAGTGGCTTTATTTAGAAAAACTAATACTGGAAAACAGTCCAGAGGTTATCAATCAATAGGAGAATGGATTTAAATTTAGCATATAGCTACAATAGAATAACAATAAAAAGTAAATCCTTGATGTAAAAGGACATATGAATAAACTCAAAAGCATTACCTTGGATGAAAAAATGTTTATTCAAATAAGTAAATACATTATAGTCATATTTATATAAAGTTCTAGAAGAGGTAAAAGTAATCCATTATGGAAAATGTTAGAATTCATTGATGGTACTTTGAAGACATGTGTTTCCTTATATACAACTGTAATAAAAACATGAGCAAATACTGAACTTCAGTTAATCATATACATGCTAAACTGTTTAGTGGTAAAATGTCCCGATGCCTGAAACTTCAAAAAATAAAAATGTGATTTTTGGACATATACAATGATGAACAGACATAGAGATAAGTGAAAAAGTAATTGTAATGCCCATACAATGTTCACTGTAGATTCCAGGTATTTATTTAATGGCTAAGGATTTACATTTCCCCAAATAAGTATATGGAATAAATTGAAAACAAAGTCAAGTAAACAAAAGCAACAACTGGGAAGTTTTATGACTAGTAAGGTCAAATTCAGGAGGAAACACACTGGAGGTTTTAGTTATGAAACACATTGGCATTGCATCCGTCTGTGTTTCTGCCAAGGTTGTCTGACTTCGGTGGTCTGGGCAGCTGCTAACAGCTTTTTAAAAAACAGTGTAAATGCTCTTGTTTTCACTCGATACTTGTATAATAAAGGAATATCGAAAAGAAAAAAAATGCTCTTGTTTTCATAGCCTGCCCCAAATGTAGAGGTTTATATATTTAGTTGATGGCAGCATGATGTAATAAAAGGAAAATGGTTCTGGAATCAGAAAACTTAGATTTAAATATAGCCTTTGCTGCTTAAAATGATGACCTCAGGGAAATCACTTTACTTTCTCTGAAACTCAGTTCTCTTATTGCAACATAGGGGGTAACAACTACGTATGATTAAAGTACCTCAAGGTTATTGGAAGGAAAAGATGAGAGCATGTGTAGGAAAAAGTTAAAAATGTAAAAGAATTGCCAACGTGGGCCCTGATCCATCTTAGCATATCAAAGTTGTGTTTACTAAGTCTTTTGCTTGGGTATAATTTTGAATTTTAAAAACTAGCTGTTCCATAACATTCCTTTTTTGTTCATAATTCCCCAATACGGATTTTGTCTATAAACAAGCCATAAGGCTGAGGGAAAATGAAAGTGTGACCCTACTTACAACCAATCACTATTCAGCACTTCACAGATTTTTGTAATGGTAGATTAACAGTTGGACTTTGTCAGCTAGCAGAGATGGCAACTGGAATGTCTGGCTTGGGAAATATCCAAGCTCAGTTTGGTTGGTCACCATTAAGCCAAGTATGAAGGAACGGCTCAAGAAGCCAAAAGAGACGAGGGAATGACAACATATTCTTTGCTTTAGTTTTTCAGAGAAAATAGTTCGTTAGGGAGGAAAGAAATTAAATTATTTCCCCAAGGCTAACAACAACAATAGTGGTCATCATCGGGCTGTCTCTTAGATACCCACAGAGATCCCCTCTTATAAAGAGCTATCTTATCTCTGGGCCAACTTCAGCGACAGCGTCAGAGCCCCATCCTCTAAATGGTTTCCATGAAAGGGATATTTCAAGGTGACCCCATGAGGTTATATAATCAATTGACACAGGGCCAATCAAAGAGTTGGAGGGCACACAGATATGTGTGCCTGTGTATGACCTAGTTAGTGTTCTATGTTTTGCATTATTAAAGTTAATTTTAGAATTTATCCAAGTTTATGAAGAACTCACAACACAGAACAAATGCCCAAGGCCTGATAAATGACCATCATTTCACAGTGAAATAACCGAACTAGACCGCTCACTGCCATCCACTTCTGACTCATCAGGACCCTCATAAGAACTCTGCCAAAAAGAAAAGCACAGCTTATCGAAAGAATAGAAATAAGGCATTTCTAAAGGTACTTGTATGTATTATAAGAATGTCCCCCTTTTTCCATTTCTCTCTCCTAACCATCACCCCCGACAATTTTTAGGAAGCTATGTTTTTGGTGGAAATGTCTCCTGTGTTTTCTTAATAGAGTCAAAGCAAGTTTGGTTCCCCCAGGAGCCTTTGAAAAAGTAATTGCAGTAATTCCCCTCACTTCACAGCATGCCATTTCATGGGAACATATGGTACGGTGGGTGACTTCCTCACCAGTGAACAGGAGTTGGGATCAAACTCTGCCCTGGAGCTATTTGGGCTCAGTCAGGAATGAACCTTTTTACATCAAAGTGAAACCTGAAGTGAAACGGAGTGATCTTTTGGTGACTATGTTATGCAAAGCAACTGGGTTCATGGAGGTCAGAACCTTTCAAGACTTAGTACCATATTCTGCTTTCCATCTCCCCAGTGGCATTTTCTTTGCCCTGTGGCAGTGTGGGAAGCAGAGAATGGAAAGAGTGTGTATGGATGAATCCTTTATTCTTATATCTTAAGAAGCCTGGCAGCCTGGGTTCCTGGGGTGAAGGGACGCCTTCATCCTTGTGAGTTCAAGATGAGTCCCAGTCACATTCTCATGATTAATGTTGTCCTCCACTATCTCCTCCTTTAGTGCTACCTTAAAGTTACCTCTTACAAGCACATAGCTGATTGGTATGTAGCTGGCTCTGTAGACAGCCACTTACCTGCCCCAGGCACTGGTATTAGGTTACTCTTCCTAAGTACTCAGGGACCTTTAGGGTTAGGGTACAGCCCACTTTGTTACACGTGTGGTTGCCTGTAATTAGGGGGCTTGCATGTCTCCCCATCCTGCAGTGTATATAAGCCTTGGTTGGAAATATATTTGCTCTCTCTGCAAGGACTTGGCTCTTGAAGCCATGGCAAGCAAGGCAGTCCCAGAGGTGGGCACTTGCATTCTGTATCTTGTCTGATGCCTCTTTAACTTTATGCCTCAATTACACAACCCCCCTTGGACACATTCCAAAGCTGAGATCCCACATGGTAGAACCTTTGCCATTTCCTCATGACCCCAGTTAGGAGAGTTGAAAATTAAAGGGTATATTATTCATTTTTTCCATTAAAAAGTGAAAATGCTTATCCTGTCTATCTTATATAGATAAACATGAAAAAACAAAAACAAACCAAAAACCCAACAAAATATATGTTTTAGTTTTATCGTGTCTATCTATATAAGACAGGCAGGATAAACAAGCCCAAGGAGAAAACAATAGGACTGATGGTTCTGAGGACATGGGAGAGGGGGAGGTGGGGGAAAGAAAGGGGCAGCCAACAAACCCAGGGACCAGGGAACAACAAGAAATCTAAAATCGATGGCAAGGAGGGCATAGGATGCATGGTGGGGTTTCATTAAGTGCCAAGTAGCTGAGAGGAATTAATGAAAGCCGAATGAAGGTCGAACATGATAGTGGGAAAAAGGAAATAGAGGAAACAACTAGGAGGCAAAGAATACTTACAGAGGTCTAAATACAGGTACATACGTAATATATTTATATATAATGATAGGGACATAGATCTATGTATATATATTATATATTAAATACTAAGGTAGCAGATGGACATTTGCACTCCCTCAATGCAAAAACACTTCGTTCTAACAACCTGAAATTCCATGAGGCTCACCTTCCTGACACCATTGCTGTTGGTGGAAGATATGTAAATAGTAATAATTTATCATTTATCATTGGTTCATGACGGAGGGAGGGTGGGAATGGGGGGCGGGGGAATATAAGGAGCTGATACCAAGTGTTCAAGTAGAAAGAAAATGTTTTGATGATGGCAACATAGGTACAAATGTGCTTAACACAATGAACATATGGATTGTTATAAGAGCTATAAGAGCCCCTAATAAAAATGATTTTTTAAAGCAGATAGAAAACCAATAGTCATCAATTTCCTGAATTGTATAACTTATTATGAAATCAGACTAAAATCCTACTATTCCACTGTACACTATCTGTGACTGTACAAGCACTTTATGGGGAACTTAGGAGCAGGTGGTGACATTTTTGGGTTTCCCGAAGAGATCTTGTGGACATTTTTCAGGGCATTTGACTTTGGGGTTACTTGTCATGATTTTCTTTATTTTTTATGAAGGAGTAATATTCCTAAAACCTATGCTTACTGACAGAGAGAAAATTAACATTTACAAGGCAACATTTCCTCAATCTCCAAAATAAAACACCTTTCTCAATCCCTCTGGCCTCCCCTGCTCCTTCTCCCCACGCTTTTTTGGCCCTGGGTCTCTCAATTATTTTCACTGATTTGTTCAGTGCAGTACTCTTCCTTTCCTCTGATTGGGAATCGTGTGGGGACTGCAAACAACTCTTCATGTCCTGGCCTTCCTGGGCCTTATGATTCTGTGGCTGATGGAGTCTGAATCTTGGATTCCTCTGCTGGGACAAAAATGAGCAACATGGATTTCTAGACCACAACTCCTACCTGCTTCCGACAGCATATTTTATCTTTAACAAAGAAGTATATGCATGTTACCATATTTGAATTTAGAAAAAAATTACCTCTAAAGTCAAGGTTTTCAACCTATTATGAGTATTGTTTTCACCTAATATCAATGCTCTATTAGAGTTCTTCAAAGGTCAGTTATCACTCAATTATGGTTTGTTACACTGGACAGAATTCAACTCATTAATTTTCCATTATAGGCAAAATCTGGGTCATTAGCTACAGCATGTGCCCAATTCCTGCTTCATCCACTGCACCTTTCAGTGTTTAGTGCAGTAAACTGTTGGTTTATCTGGGGTTCTCTTTCTAAATTATTTCATTCAGTTAGGCGATGCTTTATTTCTCTTCAGTTAAAGCTATAGGTTTCACCCATATTGCCAAAAGCAGTGAAAAGGCTTTAAACACCCCGAGATAATGGGCTGACCAATTTTGGCTAATTCCACTAACCCAAAAGAGAGTGTTTGATACAAAATGAATTCCTTCCTAATTTTATTTAACTGCAGCATTAATTGATACTTTATGGAAAACTGTCTACTTCATTGTGGCTTCCAATGGTGGTGCCCCTCTTACATACGAAAGAGTATTTATGTGGAGCAATGATTTGTGCAGAGGCAGATCACACGAGTTCCCAAATATAGCCAATACAGTCCTGAAATGATCTTTTTATAGATTCACAAAAAGAATCAACCAGATAGGCTTTTTGAGGAGGAGTTAGGAATAGGGTAAGATACTATCTATCTGTTGTCATAGTGATAATGGTAATATATAGCTTTCAGTGTGTGCCCAAGCTTCAGGGCCAGCTTAACTCTCCAACCCATTCTTTAGTTTATATGAAGCCCTTTTATATAAAATGAAAAGACTTAGTGCCAATAGAAGAGGCCAGAATATATATGAGTGGGCTACACAGATTGTGTGAAATAATGCAATTAAAAGATGATGAAATTTTGAGTAGACTTCGTACAAGAAGATGGATGAGGAAGGCATATTACAAAGACCCTCTACAATAAAGTGTAACCAAATGAAGCAGATAGAGATGAAAATCTTAGCACCTGAGCTTCAGAGGAAAGAGTAGAGCAGCACTTGAATACTAACTAGAGAAAATAGCT
This sequence comes from Tenrec ecaudatus, assembly GCF_050624435.1. NCBI lineage: Eukaryota > Metazoa > Chordata > Mammalia > Afrosoricida > Tenrecidae > Tenrec > Tenrec ecaudatus. The sequence continues at coordinate 61,275,204 of NC_134531.1, read as the reverse complement.
AGAGAGGAGAAAGATGTCGGCTTGTTCTGATGTGGTGTGACTGTAAGCAGCTCTGCTTGGCCAGGACTAGCACAAGCATCCACACTGGTGGATGATGTCGAGAAAGGTACTCTCCATCCTCTGTCACCAGAGGAGAGGCCCGCTCCCACTCGCACCCACCCGTTAATAAGTTACACACCTTTGCATAGCCCTTGCTCTGCCTGGAATGAGCGTCCCATCCTTGTGGATCTAACTTGGAGGCCATCAACCCCCATGATGTCCACCTGATCAGAGCAGCAGTGACTGCCAGACACTCAGCTATTGTAAGCGGGCAAGAATTCATTCCGTCACCATCTGTCTTCAGATGCCAACTGGGCTCAAACAAGTTCCTTTCCAGAAAACAGTTTCCAGGTGTCAACCACAACCAGGCCTCAACAAACGACTTCTGCATCAGATTCCTTACTTCAAATAACAGGTGGGTCAACAGTAACTCCACCCCATACCTTCCCCCAATCTACATCCTGGGAATTCCTTGGCTGGTGAAGGGTGCGCAGCCATAAACCTTCCATAGTTTCTTCCTCCCTGAGACCTGGCCCTGTACTGGCTTCTCCCTTTCTTGCTTTGTTTAGCTATTCTTGTTTTTTAAACCCGCCCCCCCCCTCACTTTCCCTTCCCTTATTCTTTCTCAATTTCCTCAAATTTTAAAACTATTCTTTACTGTTTGGTTTTCTTTTCCTCTTCCTAGTGTTGCTAATTGTGCTTTTTCTCTTTTCCTCTCTTTTTATTCATTCAATTATTACATTAGTTGTTTTTCCTAATTTTTGTTTTCCTTTACTTGTTTTTCACCTATACTTTTAATTATTTTCTTTTATTGGCTGTTGTTTGTTGGTGTTTTATTATCTTGGGTCTTGTTTGTTTTTCTTGCCCTACCTTATGAAAAACAGCAACTCTAACCATATAACCCCAACCACATCTCTACCTCATACAGCCACACCCACCTGCCTAGGGTCATCATCCAATACTGCGTCATCTGATCATTATTAGATAGCCAGAAACATTAGATAAACCTGACCTCACCCATGCTGTATAAACAGCACAGCCACATTCTCTAGTAAAGTCACCAGGAGACAGGCCATGATTGGCTACAGTTTTACCAATAAACAGTCATTAATTAAATGTAAGTACAGCAACAGCACAATTTTTCAGGAAACGGACCATTTGATTTCATACAAAAAATGATTGAATACTCAAGCAAGTGATCAATATACAGAGCCAGAAGATCTTTCTTGGGAGGAAAAGCTTTGAAATTACCTGAAAAGGAATTCAAAAGAATGGTATTTAGAGTCCTTCAGTGGATCAAGCGAAAGATCAACAAAAGTATGAAAAACAGGAAAATCTTTAGAATTCAAGAAACCACTACAAAATACATTTAAAATTTTAAACCATACAAATATAATAAATATAAATTAAGAAAATTCATATTAATATTTCAGAAGTAATGCATAAAGGGGCAAAGCATTAGAATTGATTCAAAGGAAGGCTGGCCTAGTGACCTTGAAGATAAATCTCTCAAAAATAATCTGCCAAAGATTAATGCAACAAAATATGGAAAAAAAGTCTGTGGTTATCAGGACCACTATCAGAAAAAATATTTTATGTATAAATGGAATTATAGAGCAGAAAGAAACAACAAAAGCACAGGGGAAATTATTGAAGAGTTTCCAGAAGAAAATTTTCCCAGTATGATGACAACCAGGAAGATATATATTCAAGAAGCAGAATGAACACCAAACATGATAGACGCCCAGAAGAAAATCACCAAGACTTATCATAATCAAACTTTCTGAAACCAGAGAATAAACTAATCCTGAAAGCAGTTTGGGTAAAACTAAATGTTACCAAGGAAGAAGAGCCAATAAAACAGTGCTCTGAGTTCTCAGAAGAAATCATGCAGGCAAGAAAGCAATGGGCTGATGTAGATAAAGGTTTGAAAGATAAAAAATATATATTTCAATTAAGTATCATATATCCATAAAAACGTCCCTTAAATACAATGGAGAAATTAAGCCATTTACAGATAAATAAAAATTTAAACAATTTGTAAAAAGTGGACCAAGCTTACAAAAAATAGTAAGGGAAGTTCTTATAACAGAGTACTAACACAGTAAACAACCTGAGATTGATATACACTAACATAACATTGCCCAGAAATCAACCCAGCTATACAGGTATCTAAAGTAAAACAAAGCTACAAGAATGAAATGGGAAACCAGACATTTCATCAATAGATAATGAAACAATTACAAAACAAATGCAGGGGATAGTGTAGTTATGGAACTTTTAAATGGAAAGAAGTCAAGTAGATTTCAAGATAGATCGGACTATTTAAAACTTTGGCAGAAACTAATAAATTACAAGGCTAAAAATACAAAATAACCCCTTCTACCAAATAGATTTCAACTCAGAATGGCACTATTAACCTCGAAGGAAATGAATACACTTCAACAATTTTTTTAACAAAGGAGTAAATAAAAAGTTTTGCTTTTGGATGATGTCAAGTTGGTTCTGACTTATAGAAATCCCAAGTACAACAGAATGAAACATTGTCTGGTCTTGTATCAGTTTTACTATTGTTATGTATAAACTCATTGCTATAACCCCTGTGTCAAACCATCTGCTTCGAGGACTTGCTCTTTTACAATGCTCTCCTGCTCTACCAAGCATGGTGTCCTTCTCCAGGGACCAGTCTCTCCTAACAACATATTCAAATACTTGAGATGAAGTCTTGCTATCCTTGCCTCTAAGGAGCATTCTGATGGCAGTTTTTCCAAGATAAATTTGTTTGTTTTTCTGGCAGTCCATGGTACTTCGAATATTCTTTGTCAGCACCAAATGCATCAATTCTTCTTTGGTCTTCCTTCTTCAAAGTCCAACTTTCATATGTGAATGATGCAATTGAAAATGCCATGGCTTGGATCAGGCTCAGTTTAGTCTCAAAAGTGACATCCTTGCTCTTCAATGCTTTAAAGAGGTCTTCTGCAGTAGGTTTACTCAATGAAATGTTATTTAATTTCTTGACTGCTGTTTCCATGAGCATTGCTTTTGGATCCAAGGAGTATGAAATCTTCAACAATCTAAATCTTTTCTCCATTTTTTATGATGTTATTTATTGGGTCAGTTTTGAGGATTTTTGTTACCCTTACATTGGGTTGTAATCCATATTAAAGGATCCAATCAGTGTCTTCCCCAGCAAGTGCTTCAAGTTCTCCTCACTTGCAGCCAGCAAAATTGTGTCCTCTGCATAACCCTTCCTCTCTCTAATCCTGATGTTCTTTTCAGATAATCCAGCTTTAGGATTATTTCCTAGGCATATGAAAGAATTCATAAACTCTAAAACAGTAGCAATGAAGAAAATGACAAGAAAATCAATTAACAAAATGAATTCAACAATAACATAAAATTATGTATAATAAATAAACCAGCAGCATCACGAAAATAAAACACACCAAAATGACAGCAATAGATACATATACTCTTCAAAAATTAAATTGAATGTAAATGGATTAAACATACCAGTCATGAGACAGAAAGTAGCACAATGGATTAGAAAACAGGACTCATCAGTATGCTGTTGATAAGAAACACACCTTAGACACAATAACAAAAATATACCCAAAATCAAAGGATGGAAAATAATATGTCAAGTCAATGCTGATCAAAACAGATCAGGAGTGGTAATATTAATTTCTAATAAAATAGACTTTAATGAAAAATCTAACATAGACAAAGAAGGCATTATATAATGGTTCAAGAGTCAATGGTACGAGAAGACATAACTATAATAAATATATATGCACCCAATAGACTACATCAACTGTAATAAATATAATACAGAGCTATAATATATAAATATGCACCTCAGTACACATTAATCCAATTCTTACAGAACTGAAGAGACAAAGAGATAACTCTTCTATTAAAGAAGACTTTAATATACCACTTTCAGTGACGCATAGAACAACTAGAAAGAAATTCAACACAGACACAGAAGAACCGAACAATGAATTCACCCCATTGACGTCGTAGGTATAATGAGCACTCCACCAAACACAAGAACAAAGAAAAAGAATCACATGATCTTATCAATTGATGAAGCAAATGCATCTGACAAAATTCAAAACTTATTCCTGATAACGCAATTAACAAACTAATAGTAGGAAGGAAATTCTTCAATATAGTACAAAGCGTGTATACAAAGCCAATGGCCAACATTATATGCAATGGGGAGAAACTGAAAACATCCTTGGTGAATAGGAACCAGATAAAGATCTCTTTTATCATCAGTGCTATTAAATATTGCTATCTCCTCAGCATATAGACTGAACCAGCATGATTAAAGGATACAAGACTGAAACACCTTCCCTATTTTAGGCCATGCATAATTCCCCTGTTCTATTTGAACGAGTGCCTCTGGGTTCATATGCAGATTCAGCATGAGCATATGAAGAGCTCAGGAACTCCAGTTCTTCTCAAAGTTATCTATAGCTTGCTATGCTCTACACTGTCAATGCTTTTGTATAGTCAATAAAATACAAGTATACCATATGGTAGCCAACTAAAAAGGAAGTGGGGAAAGGAAAAAATAATAAAAAAGAAGTGGGTAGCAGGGGCACAGGGCACTAACTCACCCAAGGGGAGGGTATTGTTTATATCTCCACAGGGAAAGAGGGACCAGACTTCAACCAGTGTTCCAAGATGTGATTGCAACATGCCGGCATGGAGTAGGGAACCATTGGAGAGTTCTAAGGGGTTGGCCCCAATCCCAACTACTACGTGAACACCTGCCCCTCCCTCCAGAAGAATTTATTTCAAAGGACGGCACTGAATATGCAGCTCCGGGAGAGGGACATATGTGATCTGAGCACACGGGAGCAGATGAAGTGGGGGAGGAGAGAATGGAGCACATCCTGGCCCACCAAACCTTGAAGACGATGTTCCAGATTAGAGCAGCCAGTCCACAGAGAGGACCACATGGCTGGCCCCATTATGAGACATGATGCCCCTCATTGACCCATAGCCCTACAGGGGACAACACCAGAGACACAGTGTGGGAATTGTACCTGATCTGATCCCGCCACACCAAGGCAAAACACTAAAGGCGGTGCAACAGAACAGCAAGGGAATGGAGCAACAAGGTCCTCAGGGAATGCTGAAGGTGGACTTTGGGGCCAGGACTTGGTGCCCCCCAATAGACTAGACTGGAGAACAAACAGTCCTTGAACTAACTACAAGCTTTTCTTTCTTGTGTTTTGTTATGTTCTTTTGCCATTGGTTTGTTGTTTTGTTGTATATTGTTGCTTGGTTTTGCTCTGTCTTGTTTTTGTGCATGTTATTATCTCTGCAGGTTTGTCTAAATAAGATAGGCTGGATGAACAATCTTGAGGAGAAAACAATGGGACTGACAGTTCCGAGGGGACATGGGAGAGGGGAAGGTGAGGGGAAAGGTAGTGGTGTTAACAAACCCAGGGACAAGGGAACAACAAGTGATCCAAATGGGTGGTGCGAGGGTGTAGGAGGCCTAGTAGGGCGTGATCAAGGGTAATGTATCCAAGAGGAATTACTGAAACCCAAATGAAGACTGATTTGATAGTGGGACAAGAGGAAAGTCAAAGAAAATAGAGTAAAGAGCTAAGAGGTAAAGGGCATTTACAGAGGTTTAAACAAAGGCATGTACATATGTAAATATATTTATATATGAGGATGGGGAATATATCTATGTGCATATATTTATAGGTTTAGTATTAAGGTAGCAGAAGGACACTGGGTCTCCACTCAAGTACTCCCTCAATGCAAGAATACTTTCTTCTATTAAATTGGCATTCTATGATGCTCACCTTCCCGATACAATCACTGAAGACAAAGCAGGTGAATAAGTAAATGTGGTGAAGAAAGCTGATGGTGCCCGTCTATCAAAAGAGATAGCATCTGGGGTCTTAAAGGCTTGAAGGCAAACAAGTGGCCGTCTAGCTCAGAAGCAACAAAGCCCACATGGAAGAAGCACGTCAGCCTGTGTGATCACAAGGTGCCAAAGGGATCAGTTATCAGGCATCAAAGAACCAAAAATCATATCATTGTGCGCTCACCTCCCTGATACGATCGCTGAAGACAAATGGGTGCATAAGCAAATATGGCAAAGAAAGCTGATGTTGTCTGGCTATCAAAAGAGATAGTGTCTGGGGTCTTAAAGGCTTGAAGATAAACAAGCGGCAATCTAGCTCAGAAGCAAAAAAGCCCACATGGAAGAAGGACAACAGCCTGTGTGATCACGAGGTGTCTAAGGGATCAGGGATCGGGCATCATTAGAACAAAAAATCATATCATTGTGAATGAGGGGGAAAGTGCGGAGTGGAGACCCAAAGCCCATTTGTATGCCACTAGAAATCGCCTTACAAAAGGATGTACAGGAGGAGAGAAGGCAGTCTGGGTGTGATGTAGCAACAATGAAACATACAATTTTCTTCTAGTTCCTAAACACTTCACCCCCGTCCCCCAGTATCATGATCCCAATTCTACCGTACAAATCTGGCCAGACCAGAGGATGTACACTGGTACAGATAGGAACTGGAAACACAAGGAATCCAGGACAGATGATACCTTCAGGACCAGTGGTGAGAGTGGCGATACTGGGAGGGTAGAGGGAGGATGGGTTGGAAAGGCAGAAGCTATTACAAGGATCTACATGTAATCTCCTCCCTGGGGACAGACAACAGAGAAGTGGGTGAAGGGAGATGTCAGACAGGGCAAGATATGACAAAATAATAATTTATAAATTATCAAGGGTTCATGAGGGAGTGGGAAGTGGGGAGGGAGGGGAAAATTAGTAGCTGATGCCAGGGGCTAAGGTGGAGAGCAAATGTTTTGAGAATGATGAGGGCAATGAATGTACAAGTGTGCTTTACACAATTGATGTATGTATGGATTATGAAGAGTTGTATGAGCCCCTCATAAAACAATATAAAAAATACAAGTATACATGGTTTTGGTATTCTCATATTTCAGCAATAAACCATCTGACATTAGCACTGATATGCCTTTCTGCATCAATTAGTAGGATCCTGTGATTCTTTAATAATGTCTGTGCTATCAAATATTGCACTAGAAGTCTTAGCCAGAGCTATGCGAAAGGGAAATTAAAGGCATCTAAATTGACAGCGAAGAAATACAATTTTATTTTCAGATGATATGTTCATATACATAAAAAATCCCATAGACTCAGCAGGAATGGAATTGAAAGACTGAGCAATGTGGCAGTGTCCTTGATAAACAGAAAAGTCAGCCACATTCCTTTATACTAACAAAAAGCCTTATGCACAGGAACCCAGGAAGGCAATACCATTTGTAACGGCCACTCATAAGATCTAATACTTCAAAATAAATCTAACTGGAGAAACCAAAACCCCACACGAGAAAGGCTACAAAGCACACTACTACAAGAAACCAAGAGATCTACATAATTGAAAGAACATACCAAGTCAATGGATAAGAAGAATTAACATGCTGAAAATGTCAGTACTACCAAAGTGAACTACAGATATAATCCCAATCCAGATTCCAAAACCATTTTGTAAAAAGATGTCCAAATGAATCATCATCTTTATATAGAAAAGAAACATAGAAAAGCAAAGAACTACAAAAGAAGAAAAACAACGTGGAAGACCTATTACTTTCTGATCTCACAACCAGCGAAATAGTCGCAGTAGTCAAAAGCACTTGATAATAATAATATACAACAATGAACGCATAGACCAAGGGAACAGAATTGAGGACTCAGGAGAAAATCCATCCACTTCAGACAGATGATCTGTAAAAAGGGACAGAAATATATTAAATGGGAGATATAATCTCTTCATTAAATGGAGCTATCACAATTGGATTTCCATTTGCAGAAGAATGTGACAAGATCTACATCTCACACCTACACAAAAATGGACTCAAGATGGATGAAAGACCCAAACATAAAACCTGGAATTATAAAGATCATCAATGGAAAAATAGGGACAAATTAGGAATTCTAACGCATGGCATAAATACACGACCACACATATCTAAAGTATACATACAACAAAAAAAATGGAGATGACTAGGATCTTCTAAGAAGTTAATTACTTGCATGAAAAGATTTTTACCAAAAAAGTAAAAAGAGAACCCACAGATTTGGTAAAAAATGGAAGCAATGACAGGAGTCTTAGCTCTAAATCTTATGGAAAATATTCAACATGTCAACAATTAAAAAAGACAAATAATCCAATTAAAAGTGAGCAGAGAACATGAACAGACACTTTACTACAGACGTTCAGATGGTCAAAAATACATGAAAAAATGCTTGTGATCAAGAAGTGCACATTGAAGCAACAATGAGATATTATTTCACCCGGCATTATAGAAAAGCTTAAAAAAATGCATCTTCTGTGAGGAATGGTGCTTTCCTAAAAAGTTGGGACTAGAAAGACTGTATGATCCAGCAATCCCTCCTAGAAAAATAAAAGTCATGACATGAATAGATATATACCCCTCAGGTTTACTGCAGCACTGTTTGCAACAACTTAAAGATGGAAATAACCAAAATGCCTATCCATGTAAGAATGGAGATAAGCCTTTGAAAAGTTAAAAAAACAAATAATGGATTACTACACATTCAAGAAAAACAATGAATCTGTGAACACCTTACAATGTGAATGAAGCTGGAGGACCTATGCTGAGTGAGACCGCTATTATAAAACAATCAAGAAAAGGTTTTCACCGTAATACATTCTTTGATGGTCACAATGGGTGGAAGGAAAAGGGAGGTAGGGGAAGTCATGGGGTTGAGGGTAGACAATGGCTACTTTGGGTAAAGGGAAGGCAACATACAATAAGAGGGCATTTGGCAAAAAATTATGGAGACTAGGGCAGATACTCAGAGACTTGCAAGGTTAAAGGCAACTAGAAAATAATGTTAATACACAAACCTACAATAGAGGTGATCTATGACTAGATGACTAGATGGACATAGTAGCTGAGCAGGTGTGGGAACGAGAGTCTGAGTAATCTTACAAACATATATAGAGTTTTCAGGTGAAGTTTGTATCTATGTGGTTACTTTTACTGCAAATGTATGCATGAGTGAGGTGGGCCACACAGGTGAGGAAACTATAAAAATTTCTTAGACATCACTGAACACCTTGACAGAATGAATTGCTGGCCCTGGGGGATCAGGATCACAGTTTCGGGGGACACTACAGTCTATTGGCAAGTAGTTAGTGATCAATAGTACTTGTTGAACAAACGAATAGCCGTGCAGTATTTGACCATATACATGTGCCATATCCTGTTTAACTAATTTCCTATTTGGGGACATTTGTGCTGTTTCTAGATGTCGTTTGCTATTATAAGAAGGGCATGATGAATACATATACAGCTAAATCTTTCTGAAGATACTATTTCCCTTAGGAAATATTTATTTTTAAAAGATAATGAAATCTTAGATCTATTGTCAAACTATAATTTTAAAAGATTTTGACAGGGGATACAAGTATCACAACATCCGGTTCTACCAGAGGACCGCTTTTTAAATGAAATTTTGGCAAAGAGACCCGGTACCTGTTAGGACGAAGGGGCATTGATTAAAACAGCAATTCAGAGATCAGTGAAAGCAGGGTCCCAAACACATATTCCTATTTTTAAATGCTTCTGAGGCAGACTAATTGTTTGTTATATGGATATTTCTCCTGATCAAAAGGGGGGCGGAGAAAGGAAAGGAAATTGAAGCAATTCTGGGTGGTTAATACACATGGACGCTTAGTGGCTCAGGAAGCCTCATAAGGCAGGCCGCCAGACCTGGAGCCCTTCCTCTTCCATCACCTGTTAGCTGCGGTTGGGCCTACTCCTTTCTTACTCCCACTCACGGGTTCCTCATACATAAAATGGGTTAACAGTGCTCATCTAAAAGGATTGTTATTACAAATGAAATGATCTATAGAAGGTGATGGATTTATACTAAGCTGTCCAATATTAATAAGCAGAGAAAAGAATGAGTTCAGAGAGCTATTTGCCTACGTTCCTCCTTTGCTTACAATAGGATCATGAGAAGACTGCACACCGATGATGGCTTGTGGTCCAAATGTGCCCACAAAGATGTTTTGTTTAGCCTGCAGTTTTTAATTTTTTTAAATCCACATAAAAATCTGGATTTCTTGTTTCTTAATGAGTCAAAAGGTCTGAGGGCAGTAGGTTTTCTCTTCAGAAGGGTAGCTGGTTGCTGAAGGGCCACTCACATTCCTCCTGAAACTCTCCAGCCTGTTCATTGGCTTGCTCTATCAGTGTAGCAGTTAAGACTTGCTAATGGTACTTTATTGCTGTTGTTAGCGACCATCAAATCGGATCTGACTCATGGGAACTGTACGTGCAATAGAAGGAAACGTCACCTGACCCTGTGTGATCCTGTGACCAGTTGTAAGCAAAGGCTTCCCTGGTATTTGGCACACCCTGCGCATTTTAGTTCTCCTCGTTTGTGTTGGAAACATGGTTCAGCTCCTGACTAAATGTACCTCATGAGAAGTGCCGACTAAGAGCCTGTGTTAGGCTGGATTATCTAGAGAAACAATTCCTGACAAAAAAGGGGAAAAATAATACTCATCTATGTATAAAAATAGCTTTATTTTAAAAAAGGAATTATAAATCAAGAATGCATCCCAGCTTAGTACAACTCAAGTCCATAAGTCTGATGCTAAACCATAATAAGTCCCTCTTCAGCTTACATGACCACATGTCAGTGACATAGAATGGTAAACCATGAAGCAGAAATATCACAAGCTGGTGGGTGCACAGTCATGGATGCAAGGCCAATGGGAACATGGCAGGGTGCTGGTAGCTCTCAGGGTGGCCCACTTGGAGGCACCTCTGAGTTCCATCTAAGTCAGACAGAGTTCCATCTAAGGCAGACAGAGTTCCATCTAAGTCTCAACCAGGGAGAACACAAAGTTGCCGAGAGAAAGTTCCCAGCATCCCTCACTCTCATACAAAGGGCCACACCTCCAAGGGGGTGTTATCCAGCTGCGATATTGAAAGGTATGCCACCAATATTTCAAATACCAGCAGGGTCACTCATGGTGAACAGGTTTCAGGAGCTCCCAGATTAAAAACAGACTAAGAAGGAGGAACAGGCGATTCACTTCTGAGCGATTAGTCACTGAAAATATTCTGAGGTGGGGAAAGGAAAACAAAAGGATGAATACAAGGAACAAAAGGGTAGTGGGGTCAGGGGGCATTAATGCACCCAAGGGGAGGGTATTGTTTATATCTCCACAGGGTAAGCGGGACCAGACTTCAACCCAGTGTCGCAAGGTGTGAATGCAATATCCCGGCGTGGAGGAGGGAACCAGTGGAGAGGTCTGGGAGGCTGGCCCCAGCACCATAAATTAAGTGGATTCCTGCCCCTCCCCCAAAAAGAATTTGTTCCAAAGGACGACATTGACTCTGCAGCTCTGGGAGATGGACATATTTGATCAGAGCACACGGGAGCAGATGAAGGGGCAGGAGGAGAGAGTGGAGCACAGCCTGGCCCACCAGGCCGTGATGATGATGTTCCTGAGTAGAGCAGCCAGTCCACAGAGAGAACAACATGGCTGGCCCTACTATGAGACATGATGCCCCTCAGTGACTAAGGGCGATACAGGGGACAGCACCGGAGACACAGTGTGGGAATTGCACCTGACCTGATCCCACCACACCGAGGCAAATCACTGGGGGAGTGCAGCGGAACAGCAAGGGAATGGAGTGTCAAGGTCCCCAGGGAATGCTGAAAGTGGACTTTGGGGCCAGGGCGTGGTGCCCCAACAGACTGGACTGGAAAACGCTCCTAAGGGCTAGCAAACGATCCCTGAACTAACTACAAGCTTTTCTCTTGTGAAAAAAAAAAAAAAAGAAAAGAAAATATTCTGAACAGCAGCATAACGCTATTTGACATGGTGTCAGAAGATGAGCCCTCAGGCTAGAAGACAATATATGGCTGGAGAAGAACTGCTTCTTTAAAATAGAACCAACCTGAATGACACACAGAGGTTTTGGAACCTACATTTTCAGATGTAACACATCTCAAATTGAGAAGAAGCATCTGAAAGCATCCACTAATAATCAGAACATGAAATGTACAAAGCACAAATCTAGGAAAATTGGAAATCATCAAAATTAAAAATCATCAAAATTGAAATGAAACACACAATGATCGGTATCCTAGGCATTTCTGAGCTGAAATGAACTTGCATTAACCATTTTACATCAGACAAAAATATGACCTAACATGCCCAGGAATGTTACATTAAAGAGAGATGATATCACAGTCATCATTAAAAAGAACATTTCAATATCTGTGCTGCACTGCTAATCAGGATCGGAAATAACCATCTACCTAAATGGAGGAGCAGTTAATATTACTATTATCTAAGTATACATATCTACTACAAAAGCCAACACGAAACAATTGAATATCTCTACCATTTTATTCACTCTGAAATTGATCAAACTTTCGATCAAGGTGCACTGATAATTACTGGTGACAGGAATGCAAAAATTGGAAATAAAGAGGGAGATTTTTAGTTGAAAAGCATGGCTTGGGTGACAGAGATGGCATGATAAAATTTTGAAATACCAATTTCCAATAACATAAATAGCAATTCTACACATAGAATTGGCCAGATGGAATACACAGAAATAAAATTGACTAAATCTTTGGAAAGAGATGATTGAGAAGCTCCACATCATTAGTTGGAACAAGTCAAAGGACTACTTGTGGAAAAAGCTATCAATTATTAATCTGTAAATTCACTTTGAATCTGAAGAAAAGTACAGGTCCACAAGTCAATAGTTGACCTTGAGTATGTCCCATATGAATTTAGAGACTATCAAGAAGAGATTTGATGTATTGAACACCAGAAGATTATAGGATGACATCAAGGTCATTACAGAAAAAGAAAGCAAAAGGTCATAATAAAGATAATAAAGATCGGGGAGGAGACGAGACAGTCAGGGTGTGATGTAGCAACAATGAAACATACAACTTTCCTCTAGTTCCTAAATGATTCCTCCCTATCCACTATCATGATCCCAATTATACCTTACAAATCTGGCTAGAACAGAGGATGTACACTGGTACAGATAGGAACTGGAATCACAGGGAATCCAGGGCGGATAAGCCCTTCAGGACCAGTGGTGTGAGTGGCGATACTGGGAGGGTGGGTTGGAAAGGGGGAATCGATGACAAGGATCTACATGTGACCTCCTCCCTGGGGGACAAACAACAGAGAAGTGGGTGAAGGAAGACATCGGACAGGGTAAGATATGACAAAATAATAATTTATAAATTATAAAGGGTTTATGAAGGAAGGGGAGTGGGGAGGGAGGGGAAAATGAGAAGCTAATGCTAGAGGCTTAGGTGGAGAGCAAATGTTTTGAGAATGATGAGAGCAATGAATGTACCAATGTGCTTTACACAATTGATGTATGTGTGGATTGTGATGAGTTGTACGAGCCCCTAATAAAACAATTTTTAAAAGACAATAAATAAAGAAAAAACCAACAGGGATGTCAGAAGAGACTGTGCAACTTGCTGCAGGACAAGCTAACGTGTCGTACAGGGAAGAGGAAGTAGATGCTGTGGACTGGATCCTAAGGGCCGCACTACAGGAAGAAGAACATATTATAATGAAATATGGGAAGGCTGCAGTCAGAAACTGGACGGGAAGTGCATGCTTGGCGCATCTCCAGTTGAAAAGACTGAAGGCAAAGCCTACACGCCTCAAGCAGAAATAGTAGAGGATTCTACCAGCAAATTATTGAACGATGTAAGATGCATCAGAAGAAGCTAGATGGAAAACCTAGTCACTCAACAAAAAGAATTGGTAGATGTTGAAACCTATCAGGAGGTTGCCTATGATCCCTAACTGATGGCACTGAAGGAAAAAGCCCAAGGTGGCCTGAAAGTTTTGGTGACAAACAAATCTCCAGGCATTTACAGAATACCAATGGAAAAGTCCCAACAAATGCTAAGAAATTTTGAATATATCTATCTGACTAACTGATTGACCCATATCTGTGCCCATTCCAAAAGGGTAATATAACAAAATGTGAAAATTATGGAATAAACATATTAGCATGACATGCAAAGTAAAATTTCGCTTAAGGTGTAAAAAATGGTTGCAGTACAGTGGAACAGAGTCAAGGAACTGCCAGAATTCAGAAGAGGTGGTGGAATGAAAGATGTCATTGATGACATCAGAGGAATCTTGGTTGAAGACAGAATACAGGAAAGATGGTTTCTTACGCTTTGTTGGCTGTCCAGAGGCACTCAACTGTGTGGACCAGAAAAAACTCTGGGTCACATTACAGAGACTGCATATTCCAGACCGCTGAATGTACTAAATGTGGACCCTGTGTATAGAAAGAGAGAACAGGATACCGCATGGTTTAAAATAAAGAAAGATGTGTGACAAAGTTCTACCTCTTGCCATGCTTCTTCAAGCTGTGTCCAAACTCTGCTGCATTCAAGTCCATCTGACCCATATGGGCCCTATTTAGGATTTTGAAGGCTTGTAAATTTTCACGGGAGCAGACAGCCTTGTCTTTCTCCTTTGGAGTGGCTAGTGGGTTTGAATCACTAACCTAATGGTGAGCAGTCCAATGCTTACCAGCAGTGCCACAAGGTCTCCTCCTTCAATATGGATATTAAGAAAATAATTTGAGAGGCTGAATGCATCAGGATTGGAGGAAGACGTATGAATAGCTTATGATATGCAGAGGATACTGCCTTGTTTGCTGAAAGTGAAGAAGATTTGAAGCACTTACTGATGAAGATCAGAGCCTTCAGTCCGGAGTATACCTCAATGGAAAGAAAACAAAAATCCACAAAACTGAATATATAAACTTCATGATAAGCAAAGATTAATGTCATGGAGGGTTTCATCTTAGGTGGATGAACAACCACAATCAGCACCTATGAAATCAGCAGTCAAGGAATGAAAAGACATATTGCCTTAAGTAAATCTGCTGCAAAAGACTTCTTCAATGTGCTGAAGAACAAAGACGCCACCTTGACGGTTAAGTTGAACCTGATCCGAGCCAGGGTGTATTCAGTTGTTTCATGTGCATGTGCACGTGCAAGGTGCATAAGGAAGACTGGGAAAAATGATGCATTTGAATTATGGTGTTGGAAATAGTTTTGAATAAACCGTGTACTGCTAGGAAAATGAGCAAATCTGTCTTGGAGAAGTGTAACCAGAATGTTCCTCACAAAGAAGGATGATAACACTGCATCTCGTGTACTTCAGAACAAAAGCCGGCCCCGGAAAGGGCGTGTTGCCTGGCAAGACAGAGGTCAGTGATAAAGAAAGCCTCAGTGAGCTGGATTGACACAGTGGCTGGGACGAAGTGTCAGAACACGAACGATGATGAGGGCGATGTGGTACCAAGCACTGTTTTGCTCTGTTGTACACAGAATAGCTATGAATCAGAATGCACTCAAGTTCAACTGGCAAGAGAGAGCTCACTGAACAATCGCATTTCAGGAGATAAATTTACAGGGAGCACATGTTCTTATCCCTTTAGGTGCCACTGTGCTTTAGGCATTGGGCTGCTGACCACAAAGTCATAGGTTCAAACCTATCGGTTGCTTCTTGGAAGAAAGAGGAGGCTATTTGTTCCCTAAACATTTGTTTGTGCCAGGAAACCATATGTGGAGTCGCTATGGAACAGCCTCTATAGTAGTTTTTTTTCTTAACAATTTCCTAGACAAAACTGCTTTCTTCAATATGAAAAATGAAATTGGAAATTTAGAATAGTTACACACTTAAGTATAAATATAAAATTAATCACAATCTGCACCTGAATCATACCTAAAAGAAAAGTTAAGCACTTCAAATACTCATGAGCTAACATTCGGTCCAATTTATGAAATAAGTCATTGCTTTGAAATTAAACAAAATAAGTCTCTGGTTTTATTCCAAGAAACAAAAATCCAATGTTTATCCCTGAACCACAGAGAACATTAAACAAAACGAGGAAGTAGCCATTTTCAACATTTCCAAAACTGGACTTCGGCAAAGCAAACCCTGGGAATGCTTCCTGAATCACCCGCAGTGTTTGGGAGCCGACTGCGGGAGAACCTGGTTGTGGTAGCTGATGTTTGGGACTGAAGTAAAAGTAGGGTGGGTCGTGGCACCCACCGCCCACCCAAATTCCAAATTTTCTCTTGTAGAATGGAAAGACCAGGAAACAAGTCCACTTGACGAGAGCAAGATGAGAATACTAATGGCCCCACGTTTCTCTGGGATTTTCGGTGCAGTGTTGTGTATGAACCGTTCGATGAGGGGGGAATGGACAATGAACATAAGCAGAAGACGCTTAGAAATTCAGACTAAATCAACAAACAGGCTGATAATCCAAGTTAATATCATTTTGAAAGTTATAAGAAAAAATACCACGGATATTCTAAATGTTCCTTTTCAGTTCAAAACAAACTTGAAAAAGGCATTGGGAAATTTAAGAAATCCTACTAATTTGTTCCGGCCATGAATATAAATCCGCTGAAGAGTGGGCTCATGGACGTGAGGTCTATTTCTAGAGTCCTTTTCCAAGGGTTTATGGAATCTCTGGTGGTGTTTTCATTTGAGAGTAACAATTGTAAAGTCTCCTCTGAGACAGGTGAAATGTTTGAACAGGGATAGAGGACTTGCATTTCTTTGTCCCGTCCTTGGTGGGGCATCGTTCTGCGGCATTACATTTTCAAATAATTGCCTTCCACCGGGAAGCTCTACATGTAATTTTTTCTTTCATTTGTAATGATGAATTATAATGTACCACTAGGTGAGACAGAATCAAAGGGCTCTGTACCCCTGCCAACAGACAGCTCAAGAACCGAAATAGCTCTTCCAGGCAGACAGACATACGGGCAGGAGGAGATAGTGATTGACACATGTTCAGGTCACTCTCTCCCACAGAAGCACTACTTTTGATTTTCAACGCAGCATCAATTATGTAAGATCATTAGTCCTTAGCTAAGGGGGGAAAAGGTGAGCGATGCTGACAGAGTATTTGGGATAGAAACATGCTTTCTTATTTCTTGGCACACTATTCGCACAGTAACTACATTTTATTGGGTTTGGGAATGAACGTGTGACAGACACCACGATCAGCACTTGCAGCCCCTCTTAATTCTCACCCAGAGACCGGGAGGTAGTTTCTACCAGTCTTCTCAATTTACGGAGGAGCTTGTGGATCTTGTTCAAGGTCACATCACTGGTAAGCACAATGATAAGACTAGAATCCACGCTTTGCTTTTTCGCTGCTACATCATATTACTAAGACTGAATGCTCAGAAATTAAGCTGTTTACGTGCTTGCTCATGCATCCCATGCATGGTTATGGCATAAACAAATAAGCATGACAGAATAAACCCACTTGCTGTCAGTTAGACTGCAGCTCATGATGACCTCATATGCGTCAGTGGAGATCTGTCCTCAATGGCTGTGCTTAATCACGGGACTGAGACCCCCAGGACTGGCAGTTTGATACTGCCAGCAGCTCTGAGGGCTTTCTATTCCCACAAACAGTTATGAGTCAGCATTGACTGCAGGGCAGTGCGTCTGGTTTTTGTTCAGGTGATCTCTCAGAAGTAGATAGCTAGGCCTTTCTTGCAAGGCACTTCTGGGAGAATTTGAACCTCCAATCTTTCGGTAGATAGCTGACCACATCACTGTTTGTGCCACTCAGGGATGCCCTTAGTATTTCATGCAAAATATTGTTGTGGGCATGAAACAATCTTTTTTGTGTCTATTTTTTCTCTTTTAGCTCCTAAATTATTATGGTTTATAAGTCAGTCCTGTTCCTAGTTCGTCCATTTTCCCGATAGATAATAAACATGCTGCAGATCCTACTTATTTCAGAGAAAGGCACCAGAACAGGAGGCAAACATGTGTAACACATTGACATGCTGGGCTAGTGAAAGTGGCCCATTAGGGGAGTGGGAAAATCTTAGGGATCCTTCAAAAGTTATATCTAGCTGGAACCTGCGAAGTGACTTTATTTGAAGATAGGATCTTTGCAGATGTAATATAGATCTAAGATCTCAAAACGAGATCATCCTGGATTAACTGGGTGAGTCCTAAATTCAATGTCAAAAGTCTTGAGACAAAAAAGGAAAACCCAGACACCCAGAGGAGAAAGCCATGGGAAGATGGAGACATTGATTGGAGTAATGCAAGCCCAGGAGTCAAGGAACATCTGAAATGATTAGAAACTAAACAAAGAACAAGATCCACCCCTGGAGCCTTTGGAGCGCAGCCCCATGAGCAAGTTGATACTGGATTTCTGTTCTTCAAACTATTTTGTTGTAAACCACAGAGCTTGTGGTAGTTTATAATGGTGGCCTTAGGAAACTAAAACAAGGGGAAAGTGGTGAGGTGGCACTTAGGCTATTCATGTGAAATCATTTTTTTTTCCGCCTCAAGAAGACAGTGTCTCCAATATGCAGTGCAGAGGTCCCTCCTAACCACTTTGCTGAGAATGTGAGATTTCTCTGCATCCAAGGAGATATGAGCACTATACATTATTAAGCAAGCATTTGAGCAGACACTGTAAGTATATAAAAATCAATATATGAAATTGTTAGTGGTTAGGGGCTCAGGTGGGTTTAGAACATAAGATTTTTTAAATGTTAAAGCTTAGCTAAGTGGTCTTCAAACTTTGCATATCATCATTGTACAATGTCTATCCCTTTCAATAAAATTAGCATATATTCCAAATACACAGTATGTAACTTAATAACAAATAAAGTAGTAATCAGAGTGGTACATAATCAAAAGAATGTGGAATCAGGATTGGAGCAAGGCTTATGAAAAACCCATGATATACAGATGACACACCTTGCTTGTTGAGACTGAAAATGACTTGAAGCACTTGCTGATGAAGATCAAGAATTGCAGCCTTCAGTGTGGATTATAACTCATAGTAAAGAAGACAAAATTCCTCACACCTGGACAAACAGGTAAC
This sequence comes from Tenrec ecaudatus, assembly GCF_050624435.1. Classification (NCBI taxonomy): domain Eukaryota; kingdom Metazoa; phylum Chordata; class Mammalia; order Afrosoricida; family Tenrecidae; genus Tenrec; species Tenrec ecaudatus. The sequence continues at coordinate 61,256,148 of NC_134531.1, read as the reverse complement.
ATCATAATAAATGGAGAAAAGGTTGAAGTTGTCATCTGTTCATCTGGCTTGGATGCACAATCAATGCTCATGGAAGCAGCAGTCAAGAGCTTGAATGATACATTGCATTGGATAAATCTGCTACACCTAAGCTCTTTAATGTGCTGAAAAGCAAGGAGGTTACTTTGAGGACTAAGGTGTGCCCGACAGAAGCCGTGGTCTTTCAATCGACTCATATGCCTGTGAGAGTCGGGCATTGAATAAGGAAGACTGAAGAAAAATTGATGCATTAGAACGCTGGTGTTGGTGAAAAATTTTGAAAGTATTATGGACTTCCAAAAGAGAAAAAAGATCTGCCTTGGAATAAGTACTCTCCAGAATGCTCCTTAGAGGCAAGTATGGTGAGCCTTCATCTCATGTACTTTGGACATGTTGTCAGGAAACGCAGACCCTGGAGAAGGACATCATGCTTAGTGAAGTGGAGGGGCAGTGAAAAGACAAAGGCCATGGACGGATGGACATAAGCGCTCCCACACTGGGTTCAGGCATAAGAACAATTGTGAGGTTGGCACTGGACTGGATGTTTCTTTCTGTTACACGCAGGGTCACTAAGTCAGAACTGACTCAATGGCATCTAACGACAACAAAAACAAAACCAAGTTAATAACAAATTACATATTTAAAGTGATACTACCATTTTCGGTATATTAAAAACATGTACTAAAGCAGTGGTTCTCAGCCTTCCTAATGCGATGACCCTTTACAGTTCCTCACGTTTTCTTTTTATAAGAAAGAGCTTTATGTACAAGAACAGTTGAATATTGAGAAAACACCCTGGTCCAAATCAAGTCCACTATTTGCACAGATGCCCGATACCAATCTATAAAGTCCTCTTCAGACTCACCAAGAACATGCAATGACACTGAATGCAGGAAGATCACAGGCTAGTGGGTGGAAAGTCTTGTGGATCCAGTGGCAGTGTCAGCATCTCAACATTAGCGTGGATTTCCACATGGCTCCTCCCTACAGTTCCTCATGTTGCGGTGATCCCTCAACCATAAAATTATTTTTGTTGCTACTTCATAACTGTCATTTTGCTAATGTTATGAATTGAGTGACCCTTGTGAAAGGGTTATTCGACTCCCAGAGGGGTTACAATCACAGTTTGAGAACCGTTATACTAAAGTAAGTATTGAAAAAGGAGGATATTAAGAAAATATTAAGTTATAATCTTTTCTTCCAGATCATATTGCACACTTTTGGAAGCAGGGCTTTGAACTGGTTCAGGCCGGTTCAGTCAGGGTCAATGAATCGACACTGGAATCAACCCAGATTTGTGGAATGTGGTGAGTCAGAATGCTAACTGGAAGGGGACAACTTAAGCTAGAAACTTAATGGCGTAAGGGCTGCGTCCTCATGGCATGACAACAGAATCTCCTGAGTGGCAGCGGCTACAACCATGGTTGTTGTCCCAGGATTGGGCCAACTCTACCTCTCTGAGTGAGTGTTGGTCTACACAATGTTGACAATGCAATGTCGTGCATCAAGTGCTTGACAGGAGGGTTCGCTTTGCCTCTTCTGAGTCCCATTCAAGGGCTCCCATTAGCAATTTTTCCATCCTGATTAGCATTCGGGGGCACTCGTACTTTAAAAATGTGTGTCATTTTGATTTTGCTTCATTACTACAACTGAACAGGCTTGGACCAGTTCAAACGCCTGCTTTGAAAATGGTTCTAAAGCTTAATGTGCGTTGGTATCACTTGGAGGATTTGTTGAAATCTGATGCTTTCGAGCAGTGTTTCCAAAGTGGGTAATACTCCCCTGGGGGCACTCGATAATCCAGGTGGACTGCAAAAGAAGATTCATACACTTTTATCCTGGATTATGGGTTAGAGTAAAAAAGTGTTTAAATGCCAGCCGGTGAAATAAGTTTGAAGAGAAATCAACACATTGGACCTATGGTGTTGGTGAAGAATTTTCAAAGTACCATGGACTTCCAAAAGAGTACACAAATCTGTCTTGAAATAAGTACATCTAGAATGCTCTTAAGAGGCAGGGATGGTGACTGAAAAAAAGACCAACTAAACCTTGCTTACAGTTTCTAATCCTGTACGTCTGTAGTGGGGGCAGAGGATTTGATTTCCAACAAGTTCATAATTGACACTGGAACGATACTTTGAAAACCATTGATTTAGCCTATCCCAATCACACCACAAACAAAATATTTGATTTTTAAATGCTAGATAGTGACCAAGTGTCCTATGATGACATTTTTCAGGTTTTGCATAGGGATTTCGTGATTACATTTGTTTGCATAAAATAGCAGGTGTGACCTATGTAAGAGCCTGTTAAATAATGAATGTTCTTACAATGTGGCTCAAGTTACTCTGATTGAACTTCTCCAACAATACTCACTGACACATGACAATTCCTTTCAAAATATTTTACCCCAGCCATTTTAATATGTTTTTCCAAACTTGAATAATCTTTGCCCCAATGTCAGGGCTCTTTGTTAATTCATATACTTATTTATTAGGTTGGTGCTGCTTCATTTCCTTTGATTTTTCAATAAGATGTAAGTTACAACATGAGATCAAGGACAAGGAATGGAAGTCAGCCAAAATGAAGCAGCACTTCTTAAACAAAATGTTCTTAAAATCAAAACCTTGCCCAGTAAAACCTGGTGTGCAAACCAAACAGGATTTGCAACCTGAATGTGCACCACCACCCCACCACCACCACCTCCCCAGGAGTTCTCTCAAAAGAATCTGCCAAGCAGAGCTTAGCTTCTCAGGGGTGCCTGTCAAGCAAAATGCCACCCGACTGCAGTCCTGGAGCCTCTCCTGATCTTTCCATCTGCTCAACTCTGAGCTAAGGTATGGGTTTGGATCGACTCATGAATTCCCTAATGTGTATCTGAAAGCCCAGTGAAAGCCTCTTTCCCTCCATGTGTCTTTCTGGACTGTGCGTGAATAGTTTACTTAAGCTATTCATTTATTTAATGGAACTAATGCTAGCGTCACTGTGGTCATGTTATGATTCGGGACCACTTCACAGCATTGCCTTGCTTTGAATAGCAACCTTACCACTAGCATGCCAACAATTTTACTTCTTTCCTTAATAATTCTCTTTTTAAATGCGAATAAATAGCTTGCTAGCACATCACATTTCAGCTTAATATTTCAACCGAAATGAATTTCTAGAAATGAATTCAGACTAGAAAGTGGCATTCCCTCAGGGAAGGGCAAGGAAGGGCAAGGGCAAGAATAATGCCAGAAGCTCCCTGCCGCCTGCTCTAAACAACACACTTACTGGCTGCTTATTTGGAAGCAAGTGAGAAAGTCAGAGAAGGCACAGAGGCATTTTCCAGCGCCCACTGCTAACGCTTCGGAGATCCATAACGGTCACCCAATATGCCTACAACTGAAGACGGAGCTGGAAGGATGTCAGACTGCAGCATCAGCGGGACCTGCAGTCTCACTGATGTGGTACAAAGGCAGAACCTAGTTGTCTTTGTTAAAGGGAGAAATCCTGACTGTGCAGTCTGGATCTGCTGCCAACATCCCTTCTACCAGGGGTAGGGATCTGGGTCGAGCAGATGTTATCATGGAATATAGAAAAGTTGACGCGGGCAGGAAATGGCGCAGTAATAGGAATAAGCCTGGCGAACACTTAGACAGAGGGCAGGGACTGATATGGAACGAAGCTGCTATGCTACGGCTTAACTGCACTGCACCAGGGGCAGCTTCTGCTGTTGGCTGCAAATGCTAAAGTGAAACATCTTATCGAACACATTCCATTTTGATGCAAAGATCGAGGTGGGGAGGAATCAATATATATTTCATTGTTATACTACAATTGTTTCTCTCTTTTATTAAATTTTTAATAGTATGCATCCCATTTTTAAAAGAATGCTATTTCTTTCACAAACTCTGTAGATGAGGGTGTACTTAAGTTACATTTATGAAATGAGAATGTGAAAAGTCTACAAGTGACGTGCAAAAATTCATTTCCCTCCGCAAAGGTTTACAAGAGGCAGTTTGCTCTAAAATATAAAAATGCCTTCTAATTAAAGATACAAATCTTGAAGAGTCCTTCTTGCACCACTCTCTCTTTGTTTACACACACACACACACACACACACACGCATGCACACACACACAACATTTTTTTAGGTCAGGTGCACAGTGTTCTACCAGAAAGAAATAATGACAAGTAAGAATTATAGCAGGGATAGAGAAAATCATCCCTCAGCCTACATGGAGCCAGAATAAGACTCAGAAACAAAGTAAGTTATAGGGCAATTTCCCCAAATCTCATAAAAATGGTATTTCTTTTGCTCATTTTAAATAAGAAAATCTAATTATAGCAACATGAAAACCATTTCAGATGAGAAACAAAAGGCCCCAAATCTGACCCACCTAATATCTCTAAGTTAACTTCTTTGGACAGATCTTCCAAACTTTGAACATTTGTATATTTACTTTTGCTCAGTTGAAATCAGTCTAAGCCAATTCTGTGTTGGTATTGTTCTTAATTGATCACTATAGCATAAACATTTTTCCACTCTTAAAAAAGTTGCAACTTGTTATTGTAGAAAGCAACCACAACAGTAAACTGAGAAAAAGATGTGATAAAGGATAATAAATATATGAAAAATATTCCGTCTCATTTGCAGCTAGGAAAACACCCATTTAAGCCAGGGAACAAAATCACTTTGTACCTGTCAGTTTAGGAAAAGAGTAATAATAACTAAGTGTGGAAGTCGACGAGAGCAAGGTCCTAATGGGAGCATCAGGAGATACAATTGGAGAACAATTGGAACTCCCAAGCAGAGTGAAAATTGTGCTTATTCAATAAACCACCAGCTCTCTTCCTCTGTCTATTCTCTAGAGCAGCACTGAACAGAATTTTCTGTGATGATAGAAATATTCCTTGTACTAAGCTACATGGCAACCACTAACTTTGGGTAACTAGTGAGCACTTATAATGGTCTAGTCTCACGTGATATGAATTTTAAGTTGTAATTATTTACATGTAAATGTTAATGCTCTACAAAGATATAACCCAATCCAACCAACTGCCATCAAGTCTATTCCGAATCATGGCGCCCTTATTGGGTTTCTAAGACTGTAACATTTCCAGAAGCAGACAGCCTCATCTTTCTTCTATGTAGTGGCTGGTGGGTTTAAACCTCCAACCTTGAGGTCAGCAGTCCAATTTCTAGCCCACAGCACCACCTGAACTCCTCATTAAGATATGAGTATACCAGTGTTAACAAAAAATGACCAGAATGGTGTGGGATCAGTTTTGGACAAAGGTGTCCAGTCAAATAGACTGAAAATGGAAAGAGAGCAGTTTTGTAGATATCTAGCACATGGCTTTATGTGGGGAACTAATATTCAATTTTTGTCCCAAGTGACCTTCCAATTGTTAGCCCCTCTGAAGCAGGGGCAGCAAAGCCCATCAGGGAAGTCAGCATCAGTCCATGCTCTCTCCCACCCCACTTCTCTTTACCTCCCTGTCTGTGTTCAGGAGGGTTTCTCTTATTTGCCTGTCAGCTCAGGTAGACACTTCAAAGGTTTGTTATATTTTGGATACATTACCTGAGTGTCTCATGTTTTCAACTTACCACATCCAGTGTATTTGTAGAAATAGAAAAGACTTGTTATTTTACCTAATCTTACATAGATCTCTCTTGAGGGGCCCTTGTGATAAAGTGGGTTAGGCACCAGCCTCACCAGCTGGGGAAAGCTGAGCCTTTCTACCTCAGAGTAGAAGTTTTACAGACTTGGAAACAGTTCTACTCTATTCTATAGGGTGGCCATGAGTCAGAATCAACTCAATGGTAGTGACTTGGTTGCTTACGTAAACACTGTAATGTGGATATTAATAATATCTTAAAGATGGATAAATTGAACTGGGTCACTTTTCAATTTTATTAATGTTGGAATTAGAACACTGATTCCCAACCCCAGGAACTTTCTAAACCACTAACCATTGAATGTGAGTTTGCTATCAGAAAAATGGTAGCTGCAACTTTGGGGGAAACTGGAGAGAAGGATACATGGAGCGATGAAGAAAGGGCAGGGAGGACAAACAGAAGGGAAAGCTTCAGAGGTAAGCAATCCTTGGCCATTTAAAAGATGGTGTCTGCGCACGGAGATAAATAGGCTAAATGAGAAAAGTGCCAGTTACTAAACAAGATAAGATTTTGTAAGGAAATATTCCAGGCTGCATGCGGGAATCTGGCAATGCCTCTTCTGTATAAACTAGCATTAAAAATAGCAAGTCCTGATCATTTAGTTGCCTTTAGGAAGTACAAGAGTATGAACCAAAATATCCTGCCTTTAAATTTTGTGAGCATTGACAACACACCAGACTACTTCAAAACCTTCTAAATCAATAAAATGCCAACAAGACCACAGAAAGAAAATAACCCCATTTTAAAATCTGGGGAAACGGCAGTTTAAATTCAGACTCAGGTATAAGGAGTTGATGTAGAGTCCAGAGAAGATATTTTTCGTCCAGATTATGTGGAATCAGGTCAAGTAGTTGTTTCATGAGTAGACTCAATTCAAGATGACGACACGTTGAGGTATGTGTAAGCAATTGTATTTTAAAGTCTTTGTTTTGCAAACGTGAGAAAATGTCTTGCTTTGTAAAGAAATGAATGCCCAAGCACACATGCTGGAATTCAGTCCCATGCGCATGGTCTACTTGAAAGATGCAGTCATGGCCATGCCAGCAGCCCTCATATGGAAGGAGTCCCGAAGGGGGGAAGGTGAAGCACTCCGGGGCTGCTAACCTTCAAGTTGGCAGTTTGACCCCACCCTGACCTCCACCCCAAGCAGTTCTGTGGAGGAAAGACCTGGCCGTCTGCGTCCATCAAGAACGAATCCTGTGGGGCAGGTCTATTGTCACCGAGAGGGGCTATGAGTTAGGATCAATGTGGCAACACCATAGCAGGACAACAGCTTTAGAATGACCCGTAAGACAGACCTGAATTCTGTAAGAGTTAACCATGTGCTTTGATTTTTCAAAAACGTTTGACAAAAGTGAATATCTAGACGAATAAATAAGCCTAGACTAAGTTTGTAAAGTATCAAACATGGACTTGGCCAGATAGCTCCTCTAGTATTTTTGGTGAACAAGTAAATTTAAGGTGAGGCCAGCACGTGAGGCAAACTGCTTAAAACAAACTGTACATGAACATGATGAAAGTTAATTGGAACAACTGTCTTACTATTAGAAAGTAAAAGATTCTCAGATTCGCTATAGAAATAGGCTATAATGAAGGTGCACTGTTGGTGCAGTGAGTTCACTGCTAACCAAAGAGTGGGCGGTTCAAACCCATCAGTTCCTCTGAGGGAGAAAGATGAAGCTCTCTGCTCTCATGAAGATTTATAATCTTGGAAAATATATATGTAGTCACGATGAGTCATAATTAATTCAACAGCATTGGATTTTTTCTGGTTTAATATATAATGAACTAATCAATTCAATAATAGCAACTACTTGACAAATTTAAAAAAGAGATACCTTATTCCAACAAAATATGGGGGAAATACTGAATTATGCTTACCTAAAAAGGGAATAGTTGGAAAGGGTATAGAAAAATCCCTTTTGTGTTATTATCCAAGTGCTGGTTAGAAATATTTTGAAATTTAAATATATATTCAGACTCATAAAATGCCTTAAGACAAAGTATGTTCTACATAGAGTAATCTCGGTCTGTTCTAATACTGATTTGGCAGATGGGGCATTTTCTTGAATGAGGGTAATAAGTAGCAAGTCTGCTACAGAGACTGGGTGGAAAGTCTAGGCTTCAAATGCAGTAAAATGTCCGTTCAATGAACATTCAATGTTAAAGGACTAATCTGTCAGCTTGTGGGACCGTGGCAGCCTATGTGTTGCTGTGATGCTGGGCGCTATGCCACCAGTATTTCAAACAGCAGCAGGGTCACCAGGGTGAACAGGTTTCTGTGAAGCCACCTGATTAAGAGCTGACTAGGATGAAGGGAAAAACCCAACAAAACCAAAACAAAACTCACTGCCATTGAGCCCGTTCTCACTCATAATGATTTTACAGGACAAGGTAGAACTGCCTCTGTGGGTTTCCAAGACAGTAACTCTTTATGGGAATAGAAAGTCTCATCTTTTTCTCAATGAAGGACTAGTGTTTTCGAAATGCTGACCTTGCAGTCATTAGCCCAATGTGAACCCCACTGTTTCTGAGAGATTAGTCACTGATGATTTTATGGATAGCAACACTATAACATTGTCTGCTATAGTGCCAGACGATGAACCCCGTCCATTTAACCAAAACCAAACTCTCCCATCAAGTCAATGCTGAATCAAAGCGACCCCCTGTGGGTTTCCAAGATTGTAACTGCTTGCGGGAGTAGAAAGCCCCGTTTGTCTCCCACAGAGCTTCTGGTGGCTTCCAACTGATGACCCTAGGAATCGCAGCCCAATGTGAATGGTTAAAAGGCATTAAAAGTACGACTGAAGAAGAGCTGCCTCCTCAAATAGAGTCAAACTCAATGACTTGCATGGAGCAAAGCTTGCTCCCTTCTTTTGCCGATGGAACGTGATATTAAACGAGAGGAAACAGCCCCACACATCTATCAATAAACAACAGGAGGAATGTATGAAATATGAATCTAGAAAAATTAGAAGCCATCAAAAATTAAATGGGCCACATAAATATCAACATCCCGGAATTTGAAATGGACTGGTGTTGATCATTTTGAATCTGACATTAATACAGTTTACTATGCTGGAAATGAGAGCTTCCAGAGCAATGACATGATGTTAATTGTCAAAAAGCACATTTTGCTGTATGGGATCTTCAAATATTATGCTGTATGGAATAGGCTAATATCTACATGCCTACAAGGAAATTCCGTTCATACAGCTATTATTCAAGCTTACGTGCCAACTACTAAAGACAAAGATGAAGGCACTGAAGAATTCTACTAACCTGTAAGTCTGAAAATGATGAAATATGTAATAAAGATGCTTTGATAATTGCAGGTGATTTCTACTTCTAGTAAATATGCATTTAGTGGGCTGCGACCCTCAAGGTTGGCAGTTTACTCTGAGGGAGAAGGTGAGGTTTTCTGCTCCTGTGAGGACATGTACAGCTTCAGTCGTCCTAGATAGGGTCACTCTCAGTGGGAGTTGACTGATGACAGTGCATTTGTTTTTGTTTTTCAAAACCCAAATAGAGAGTCTTGGTGGTAAGTGATCAACGTAGTCGGCTGCTAAGCAAAAGGTCAGTGGTTTAAGCGCACAAGATGCTCTCCGAAGATGTGGTCATCTGCTTTCGTATTGACTTACAGCTTCAGAAAAGCCTGTGGATCGGGTCTATGCAGTCTTTCAGGGTTGCTTTGAATCGGTCGCACTGATTAACTGGCAGTGGGTTTAACTATGAAATGTCAAAGCAAGTCGGGCGAAAGCAGGTGACCTCACCGTGAAGGGCAGACAGGCTGTATACGTGTCCTTTGTACTTTATTTCGGCAACTGGTTTGTCAGTCTTAAATTACTCCATGTGGCAGTTAGATTTTAGGTCAACTGGCACTTGTGGAGGTGTGGAGTCCAGTCTATCAATTAGGTCACCACCTGATGATGCCTTCTGGGAGGTTTGGTCCTTTTAGAAGGAAGACACTGGGGAGCCCTCCACCTCTCTCTTTGCCCCATTCACTTGCTTGCTGGTTGGGATGCTGGGCCTGCCTCCAGGGGCGGCCCACACTGAAAGTTGTCAGTGTCCGGCCGTGTTTCCACTGACCTAGCATATGAGTGACTTGGTACCCAGGGGCTTATGATCTTCCTGTAATCTGATTCCCCTCTCTGCATCATTGGCCTGCAGCTCTGTCGAGTCTCAAGAGGGCTCTGGCTAGCAGCCGACCCCATGAACTTAAATTGGACTGGATTGGGATGCTTTCTGGATATAAAATGACTTCTTTATATAAAGCGCTTTCTTATACCTACATGAGTGTCCCTGGTTTTGTTTCTTGAACTATTCCACCTAACACATTCCAAGAGAAAAAAAAATACTCAAATTTATTTTGTTTGGAATTCACTTAAAAGACAATGTTTATGTTTTTAACCAGGGTGGTGTTTAAGAAAACTATTCAGTCATATTGATTTCATAACCCCTCCGTGAAAATGGCAGTCTTGACATTGACTTTGTGAGTGTGACATACTTCATAGGTCAGCCGCTGAAACATAAGTCTAGAGGGCTGTTGGCCCAGGTTCCCCACTCACTATGACTTCCCTCTGGCAGAAAGAGGGGGCTCAATTCTTCATTATAAAATGAAGAGACAAGAATTTACTCAAATGCTTTACAGAGCTTTGTGGGGAAGACATGCAGGGAAATACTTCATATTTCCCAACACAGATTTAAGCTGAAATCTCACAGGCGCTACCATCAAGTGAATTCTTAAACGTTTTCTGCATGACAAAGGGAAGCAGAAAACAACCTTTTCTCAAAAGACTGGCTCACTACCTGACTGTTCTCCTTTAAAAGTGAATAGTTTCCTTACTAAGAACCAGTGCACATTCCTGATAGAACCTTAGAAAATAAACAGAATAAGGAAGACCAACAAAGTTGCCCATCGGTCCACCATCTAATTATTCACTTGTATTTTCACTTGTTTTTCTGAGTGAGTAAAAACCCCACCATTTTTAAAGTAATAGGACTACACCATGAGTATCATTTTGCAACCTGCTGTTAGGACATCACATGATGAACACTTTCCCACACCACATTGGAAGGAATTGCATGCATACACTCATATATGCAGCATGTATGATTATTAGGAGATATAATTAGAATTGGACATTCCAAATCAAAAGGTAGAAATACTTTGAAAACTTTTGTTAAATATTACTAAATGGCCATTCACTGTGTTTAAACTAACGTTTCTCCCCTAGTGGTCATTCCTGGGAAGGTACACATTTAATAACTTTTTCAATCTTTGGCGATTTTATTTGTATTTTTAAAATTACCTGTGAGCTAAGGCATTTTCCCTAAAGTTTTCTCACCATTTTAATTCTCATTTAATGAATTGGAATATAATATTTTTGCCTATTTTATTCATGGAATGCTTGTGTTGTGTGCTGATTTCTAGAAGTTTTAAGGTATGTCACTAGCTTATTTCTGAAACACGTATTGAAAATATTTTTCTCAATGCATCTGCCTTTAAACTGTCAAATAATCAGATTTAGAAATCATTTAATAAATATATTATTATGTATATTATATAGAACTATATATATTTATATATTAACAATACACAAAAGGTCTTAATATGTTTCCAAAGGTCTCTAAATATCATTTAAAATTTTCCAAACCAAAAAAATAATCAGGAAGGTTATTATATCTCTTTAGTCTATTTAAAAGAGACCTGGCGGTGCAACATGTAAGTGCTGACCGCTAAGAAAGACTGGCCGTGGGAACCCACCCAGTGGTTCTGCAGGCCAGATGCCAGGTGGTCTCTTTCCACTGGGATGACAGCCAGGAAAGACCCATGGAGCAGGCCTACTCTGCCACATGGGGTCGCTATGAGTCCAAACTTGACTTGGCGCCTAACAACGACAACAGTAATACCAGAAACAGACACCACTAGCAACCACACGGCCCCCAATAATGTCGAACACCATCCCCACCACCAATACCAAGCAACTACGTTCTCTTTTTAATCTACAGTAATCTCTTGTTTATTTCCTCCACGACATTGACTTCCTGGATAAAATCAGGTCAGGTCTGGTATATTTCAATTCTGCATTTATCTGTTTCCATGGGGTGGAGTTTAACTTCCACCTCAAGATTTTTAATTTTTATATCAACTGTGTGAAACATTTTATTTATAGTCATTGACTTTAGTACCATTTCTAGAAAGACTTTTCCCAACTCAATTATACACATTTAAGCTATTTTCAGTACTTTTTATCACCTCAGGCTATTCATTTAAATCTATTTTATTTTAGTGCAACACATGACATGACATATTTCAAATTACAATGCCATTTGTGAAAATCCAATTATTAGGTGACAGTATTGACAATTAATTTTGCATGGAATATTAACATGAATAATTGTGCATTACTAATTTAAGGACTAAGATGTCCCTGGCCTGTGTGAGGATGGAGAAACTTCATCACATGTAATTATAACATATTATCAGGAGGGGTCAGTCTCAGGAGAAGAATATCACATTTGAGAAACTAAAGGGTTAGGGAAAGCGAGGAAGATGGACTGGCACAGTGGCTGCAGGAATGGATTCAAACATAGCAAGGCTTTGGAAGGATGGCACAGGACCAGGCAGTGTTTTCCTCTGCTGTGCATTGGGTCCCTGTGAATCATAACCTACTCAATGGCACCTAATAACAATGAATATGTATGACAACAGTAAGTGGGCTATGTTATTTGAGTGTTATATATTTATTTTCTTTGCCAGGTTTCAGTTGTTGTATCAAGCAAAGGAAAAGGATGTCAGTCAAAATACCAAATAATCAATCTTCAGTTTCATGTCAATAGGTTATTCTGCTTTATTATTTCCTTCCCAAAGACCCACTAGAAAATTTCAAAATAGTAGATTCTATCATTTTGATCACAGTCGCTGATAATTTCAAATACAGTTCATAAAAATGAAAATGAAAAGGGAAAACAAAGCCATTATCTCCAAATTCACTACTTGTACATAATGTAAATTGAAATAGATGTATGAGTGAGATATTTTCATCATCATGAGCCAATTCATTCTTAGTAGTACACTGCATGGTTATAGTTCTTACATATTTATGATGGGGAGTGAGACTATTCCTGACAGGATTTTCCTGATTATTGTGATAATTTAGATAACTCTAAAGGAGAATTAAATTTCCCCTTTCTCAAGAAACATCCTGAATTATGTTTACATATTTTTAAAATTAGATTTGGTTTACTGAAGGGCGGTAGTGAATGATGGGAAATGTCTAAGATAGAAAGCTGTGGAATTTTTATAATACCAACTGGGAAGCTGTTTTTAACAATCCTGGGAAACCTGACCTGCAGGATATCTGCCCACCAGAAAGCTAAAATGGAAAAGACAATGGCAAATCTTGGTGAGAAGAATTTCCATATGCTGATATGAAAAGTATAATTGGTATTGTTACTTTTAAATATTAAAACAAAAGCTATCTGATTATCTTTATCCAAGTGAATATACACCTACCTATGAGCCAGCATTGCACTCCTAGGCACCAATCCAAGAGAAATGAAGGCCTTTGTCCACCACAAGTTATATACAAAAATACGCATAGTGGTTTTGAATGTACTAGGCTGCTGACTGACAGGCTAGAGATTCAAGTCCACCTGAGGTGCCTTGGATGAAAGGCCTGGAGAGCTACTTCTGAAAAATGAGCCCTTAAAACCCTAGAGAGCACCGTTCTATTCTGCTGGAATTGGTGCAACAGCGAGCGCTACAGCTTATTCATTATAGGCAAACATTGAAAACAATTCAAGTGTCATTCAAGAAGAAAATGGACGAATTGCTTAGCAATAAAAAATACTGCTTCATGCAACACCGGGGGGAGGGGGTCAATCCTACAAGCATATTGTATGATTCCACTTAAATGAAGTTTCCGAACAGACAGAGCATGCCTGTCATGCTATGGTGAAGGAAGTCAGAATAAGCGTACCAATTCTTAGGGTGAGGTTTACTGAAGAGGGAGCATTAGGGCTGTTCTACCTCTTAATCTGAGTGTGGGTTACCTAGATGTATATTACACATGTAAGAATTAAGGGAATGGAATACTAAACATTAGGATATTAACTCACTTTATGCTATGTATTTATATATATAAGGCGGAAACATCTATTGTTCATGGCTTTTAATGAAATCAAAGAATAACTATATTCAAATTGTTCCCATTAAAAAAATCCTTAACTGTGTTACCTCTTAGTATTTGCCTAACCTGTCCTTCCCTTTGCAATGTTCTTTGAAAGATGTCTACAAAGATGTCATTTTTAACTTTTTAATTTCCCATTCTTTCTCCATCCACTGTCCCCTGTGCTCCATTACAAAGAGCCTCATCCCCAAACCCCATCAGACTCATTGGGATGCAATCCAGGCAGACTCATAACAGCCCGATGGCAAATGACAGGCCGGCCCTGCGAGTTTCAGAGCGTGTAATACAGGAGTAGAAATGCCCATCTTTTCCCTAAGGAGCAGGTGGTGGTTTCTAACTGCCGACCTTGTGGATAACAGCCCGAGACAGCACCCGGGCTCCTTCCTAAGTCCTGACTATCCTTGCTGTCAAACCCAGTGGGCAATATGCAGGTGTTCTGTCACCTCTCCGCAGCACTTCACTTGCTGACCTTTCTGAAGTTTCTCTTCCCTCTCTCTCCGGAACTGCCCTTTTGGTTTGACTCCTCCTCCTCAAAGTGCTCCTACTTCCGGGGCGGTCCCTCCCTCGTGCTCACTTTCCTGTTTGCGTCCATCTTTAATGTTGGTGCTCCCTCTAACTTCCGCCCTGGCACTCTCTCTTCATCTCGCGTCTCACATCGCACATTCTCCTTGACTACTCGCCTCCATTTCCATTATTTCCATTAGTTTTCGAAACACTAACCTTCAACCCAGATTGCTTTAGGAAGTCCAGATTCATTTATCTGAGAGCCCAGTAGGCAAACTTTAATATCCCACAGGCACCCCAAACTCAGTATTATTGTCTTGCCTCCAAATCTTTAGCTCTTGTCTTTCTCGACCTCAGTGCCTGGTGCTCCCATTCACTCCAATGACCAAGCCGGAATTTTACAGATTGCCTTTAATCCAGTTTCCTCTCTCATTCTCCAGACAAAATCAACCCCCTCATTTCCTCCACTTCTTATATTCACTTACCTTAAATTGGGGTACTGTCTGCTCACACACATCACATCATTATACCAAGGTTTGTCCCCCTTGGATTCATTATCCACAGCACAGAGTAAAGTTCGGAAACGCAAATTTGATGGTGGTATTTAGTCCTTTGCTTCACCCTCTTTCATGGCTCCGCACCACCCTCATAGTTACCATGGCTTACTGCATGGCTCTCACGCATCTCTTTGCCCTATCTTTGCTCTTTTCTTCCACTCATTCACGACTACATTGCAGCCTGATAATAACACCACTCCGGTCCTATGATGTGCCCAACGTCTTTTGACATGTTTTTCCATCTCATCATGTGTTTTCACAACCTTTTCCCTTCTCACCAATCCCTGCACACTTTTTACGTCCCATTTTAGACATCAACATCACATTGGGAAACCCCCTCTAAAATCCTGAACTGTGTCCCGTGCTCTCCCTGTGTGATACCAGTGCACCCTAGACTTACCGTGGACCGACATATGTAACACTGAACGATCACCGCCTATGTGCAGCCCCGCGGGTGGAGGGTTATGCATTGGGCTGCTAAGTAAGGTCAGCACTTTGAAACGCCATCTGCTCAGCTGAAGGGAGCTGAGGCTTTCTGATTGACAGCCTCAGAAACCCACAGAGACATTGGAATCAACCCCATAGCAGGGGGTTTTGGTTTTGTTTCTTATGTGCATCCCTGGTGGTGCAGCAGGTAACCCGGTGAAGTGCTAATGAACAGGTCAGCTGTTCAAACTTCCCTCCTGTGAGAAACCCACAGGGGCAGTTCTACTCTGTCCGAGAGGGTCACTAGAAGTCAGCATGAACTTGATGGCGGTGAGGTTGGTTGAAGTTTATTTGCTCCTGGAAAGCAGTAGGTATAGCTTGGTTCTTGCTTCTCAGTGTCTCCCACTGCAGTATCAGGCAGGGATTATGCCTTGCTTGCTTTTATGCTCTGGTGCCTAATATAATTGTAATATCTAAATTAATGTTCTTTATTTTACTCTTCTGAATTCTAATAGCCATTGCAATGGCGACATAGAATTCCCACATATAATTCATGATTCATGAGTTTATGAATGAAGTTACAGGACATTACAGAAGTCTTTCAGGTCTGATAATAAATTTCAAAGGGCGAATACCACTCTTCTGAAAGCCTTGATCTGAAGGCATTCAGCTCAAGCTCTGTGGATCAGCTAACCAAGCCTCTTGAATTAAGTGCCCAGAGGTACTCCACTACAGGAAACCCCAGCCTGAAGGCACTCTGCGCCACTTCTATGGGCCTACAAGTCCACCTTCCCCAGTTGAGTGCCTAGAGGCGCCCCACTCTATAAGCCAGCCTCCTGCACAAAAGCATTCGGGTTTACTTGCTCCGCGGGTTGGCAAGTCCACCACTGCTCCAGGCTCTGCCTCCTGGTTCTGCTGCTGCTCTTCTGATGGTACAGCTGTCTTCTGGATCCAGGAGGTTCACTGCGCAGGGATCTTGGGTCCAGAGAACACATTCCACTCCTGGCTCTTGGTAGTAATACGATCTTCCCTTCTGATTCCCAGAGGTCTCATTTCATACACAGCAGGATGCCAATCATGGAATCCTCTTCACAGTTACTCACTGGTGAGTCCTGTCACTCTTCCCCCACCTTCCCACCAGACTCAAGCAAAGAAAGGTCCTGTGGTGGGAACTAGAGACGTAGGCTAGAAGAGCCCCCTTAAATACTTCACTGCTTCTGCAAATATGCCTTGTGTATTGACTCAGTAATTATGTATTATAAATGAAAACCGTGCCAGCAGCTTCAAAAGTACTATCAATGAAACATCATTGTTCACTTATATGTGCAATGGTGTTATTAATAGTTAGAAGTGGACCAATGAAGAAGTTCAAAAGCATCATCCTTTTAGCACATCTGGAATGATTCCAAAGGAACCCTGCTAAAAGTTTTCTTATACTCGAGGTCTACAATTACACAGTGATACCCTGGACTTTATTTCGGCCATAGAAAGTGAAATTCAAGACTTAAAATAGGAACTGAAAACAAAGCTTAAAGACCTGCCTTTTTCCTCTTCTTTGGTTCTTCACTGGGAGAATACCCTTGCCTTTATTCTGCACAGCTTCTACATTTTCTGGGTACAGTATCTCCCTGGCAACACCTCTTCCTGCTCCCCTACTACAGCTCTGTCGAAGAGTCTTTATCCCCCCCACCCCTGCCCCCTCAGACACAGGTAATTTGTTAGCATCAAACACCTAACTTACCACCCTCTCTCAGTGATTAGTGAAGAGATGGAAATTAATTTCTTCATTCCTTGAGATTTGGGGGGCGGGGATTTTTTTCTTATGTGTTTAACTTTGCTCTTAAGAGAGGAACCAGGTCCTGGGTGAGAGGCAACACACTGTCAGAGTTGTGATATAGGAGAGTGTGGTGTTTAAACTCTGGATTCACTAATTCCCGAGAGACACCTATGTTCCTATTCTATTGTACTGCTTTCAACATTTCCACTGGGTTCTTGTTCTGATTAATTTTCATTTTGGGCATAACCTAGTACAGGTTTGGTTTCCATCACCTGCACCTGAAAGACTCTTGCCTAATTTAGAGAGCCATGCTCTACTTCTGTTTCTGTCTTTGCTGATGTTACTCAAAAATGCAGCCAAACATCTAGCAATCTGACTGTGATTCAGATAGTATGGGCATGTTTTGCCTTGTCTTTCTTAGTGGGAGCGGTGTGTGTGTGTTCACAGATTTATTCCTTTACTATTTTACTTGTACACAGGACCATTTTTTTCTTGCCATCACCGTATTTATGACTTTCAGATAGTGATTATTTCCCATGAATTTTTTTCTGAAGGATTCTGAACTTCCTTGAGTCCAGTAATTTTCACCTGATGTATCTTATGCAAAATGAATAGAGTGAACAATTCTTTCCAAAATTTAGAGTTCTGGGGTGTTTTTTAGTATTTCTAATGCTTGAACTTTTTATGTTCAGCACACAAACTATGGAGAAGTTAAATATTTTCCTGTACATATCATATGTAAGGTAAATATTTATTACTTAACTTTTATGAAGTATCAGTGCTGTGCCATTCATAAAATAGGGACTATTATCCTGCAATGGTTCTACCACCTGTTTGTCAGTGTGTTGTACTGTGATAGCTTATGTGTTGCTATGGGGCTGGAAGCCATGCTATTGGTATTTAAAATCGACCGGGGTTACCCATGGTGGGCACGTTTCAGTGGAGCTTCGAGACTAAGGTTGACTAGGAAGAGGCCTGGCAATCTCCTTTAAAAGTTAGAAATGAAAACCGACAGCTCCCAACAGAATATTGTCTGACTCACTTTCTTTGGACATGTCATCAAGAGGGATCAATTGATGAGGAGGAAGGAGATCTCAGTCAGACGGCCTGGCCCAGTGGTCACAACAATGAGCTCCAACATGCTGACACTTATGGGGATGATGCAGGGCCTGGCAGCGGTTCATCCTACCATACATGGAGTCGTCATGAATCCGAATCACCAAAAAGGCAGCTAACCAGAGCGTGGCACAAAAGACCAAACACCTGGCATGAGGGAGGCTAGTGAGGGTGGAAGGAGATGATGCACACAAACGTGACAAGCATCCCGGGCTTGCTCATTTTGGATTTGTTTATTCATTTATTGTTATTTATTTGTTTGTTTTTAGATAGAAATGCACGCAAGTGGATTCTAGAAAGAATGAAGACTTATGAAAGTCATCATGCTGAAGAGGACATGAACAGCAGATAAAAAAGGAACACGTATTTTTCCTTTTATTAGTAAATCTAGCTGTGTCCATGTGGGAAGCAGAGTTAGCAAGAGACCTGCAAATATCATCCCTCTCTACTACGGAGCAGCAGCAGCAACAACAACAACAACAACAACAACAACAACAACTTCAACCAGAACACAGTGTGGACATGCTAATGATATGTACACCATACTGAATGTATAACAGAGAGCCCCTAACTAAAATAATGCTCCGGCCTGGTTTGTGCAGACTGTGTATTGTAAAAAAAACCTGCAGTATATAAATTTGTGTCGCATGTCTGGTGGTGATTTTAAGGTGGCCATATCTATCTAATTCTAAAGCCAAACCCACCGCTTTTGGATAATATCAACTTGTAGTGACCCTACAGGGCAGAGCAGAACTGCTTCCTATGGGCTTCAAAGCTGTGAATCTTTACAGAAGCCAATGATCACATCTTTTTTCCACAGTGTTCATGGTAGTTTTGAACTGCTGACTTTCAGGTAGCAGCTGAGCATGTTTACCGCTGCGCCACAGGGGCTTTAAACATCCACCTGTTTAAAGGAGTATTAACCAGGAAGCTCCAACATTTATACCACTTTTCCTAAGAACAGCATGTTTACATGAATTGTTCAGCACTCAGCTGTTAATCTGGAACCCAACATATCAGAACACAGAAGAAAGGGACAGTTTGGCAACGTGTCTGAGGGGCCGGAGCTCCTCCAGCGGGAGAAGGCTCGTTTGTGTCCTTTGCATCCTGTTTGGCTCTAGGTAAGATGTTTAACCCTCTTGAATCTGCTTTGACCTTTGGATCCTTTCCCAAGCTCCTGCTGGTAGGTGCTGGCAAGTTGGTTGTGCCGCACAGAACCCTGGGTACAACACAACGCAATGCTGCTTTGTCCTGCCCCATCCTCCTCATCCTTGCTATGCGTGAGCCCATTATCACAGCCTCGCTCATAGAACGTCTTCCACTCTTTCATCGACTTTCTTTCTTTCACCGACTCTCTACTTTTCCAGAGACTAGTGTCTCTGAAAAAGAAGCCCTCCGTGGTAATGGTTATGTGTTGGGATACGAACAAGGTCAGCAGATCAAAATTACCAGCCAATTCTTGGTGTAAAGATGAGGCTCTCTACTCCCATACCGTGTCACTGTCTCAGAAACTCATAGGGCCAGCTCTACCCGGTCCTATAGGGTCGCTACAAGTGGAAGTCAACTTGGCAGCAGTTAGTTTTTGGTGTTGTTTTGTTATGAGTTTAGTATTACTGGGATAAACTGTAGAAATGAAGAACAAAGTCTTGATGAAGTACAGATGGAACGTTCCTTAGAAACAAGGGTGGGGAGCCTTTGCCTCGTGCACTCGGGGCATGTTCCCTCCAGTCCTGGGAGAAAGAGCCCACGCACTTCACAGCTGGGTATAAATGGCAGGAGTCTAGGTCTGACTTCCCGCTCTTCACAAAGGAAGCAACTCCACATCTGCTCAGGAACCATTCAGCCCCAGGGGCCAGAAGTCTGGCATGCCACCACACTCCAACTTCCTTTACGCTAGTCTGGCACCAACAACCCCTCTCATGGCACCTTCATCTCTTCTGAGCTTAAACAAACAAACAAACAAGCAAACAAACCATTGCAATGGCTGTACAGAACTCAGAGACAACACTCATGGCTGTGGGGTTTATTAAGGGAACTAGCAGGTTGCAAAATGTTATGGATACAGTTATTTTTCTCACAACACTTCTCAGCCATGCTGGCAGGCATGTCTCTCTAGTCGTTAACCTCTCAGCTACATGATCCCTTGGTCTCTGCCCTGCTTGGGCAAGTGTCACAACGTTCCTTTGTTGCTGTTATTAGGTGCCACAGAGTTGGTTCCGACCCATTGCGATCCTACGCATAACAGCACAAAACACTGCCTATCCTCACAATTGTGTCTATGCCTGAGCCTATCAAATTTCCTTTAGTGCTGATAAATCCCCTACGAGCACCTCATTCTGTAAGCCAACTTTCTTTCCAAAGGCACTCAGTCCTTACTCACTGGGTGGGTCAGCAAGCCTGCTCACTTGCGCTTCCTCCTGGTCTCCACATTCCTCCTCTGCTCTGCCTCGTGGGCTTCACTGCTTTCGCCACATCCGACACAGTCCCCTGGTGGCTGGTTTTTCTGGACAGTCCAAAAATTCTCTCTTCTTGCTTCTGAGATGGCTGCCTTATGCATAAAAGACTGACAACTCTGAACCAATTCCCAAGTTCGAGTCCCCTACGCCTTATTTGCATGCTTATTTTCATACAAAGTCTGGAAAAAGAGCCCTAGTGAATCATGTCAGATCACATCGAACCTACAGTTCCAGCAGAGTTCCTACATGCTATGGAAGGGGATTGAAAAAGACCTAGTTCAGCTGAAAACCACGAGGATTTATTCCGATAGTAAGTTTTAAAGTGAATAGAAGTAAGAGGCTATCTTGTTTTGTGCTGTTTAAATTGGAAGCTAAGTTAGAGAGCCTTTTCCATTTATAGCCATTTCCAGCTGACTAATAGCTTGCCCTTTGATTGTGTTGGTTAGCTACACAGGTGGGCCAGGTTAGAAGTATCTTTCCCACACAGTTGTTCAAGAATGGGTTGAGAACAGAACCAACCCCACTCCAAACATTCATTCACGTTTCCTGTGGCTGTATGTTTTGGTGGGTTGTGCTTTGGGCTGTATGTTTTGGTGGGTTGTGCTTTGGGCTGCTGACTGCAAGGGCAGTTTGAGAGCGACAGCTGCTTTGAGGAAGAAAGGTGAGATTTTACACTCTGTAAAAATGTAGTTCCTGAACCCAGGGGTCAGTTCTACTCTGTCTCTACAGAGTCACTGTGACTCGGCCTTCACTTGATGTCAGTGAGTGAATATATGTCACCAGAGGGTCCCTGGGTTATTTGGGACCAGGCATGTAATGTATTCACTGTGTCTTGATAAGAGAAATATTCATTTTGTAATAGGACTGCTGATCTGTGGGTCAATACTAGAACAAGGAATAAGTGCATACTTTCAGAGTTAGCACAACTTCTTGTTGGGTCAATCAATAGACACTTCCTCCATTTAATCAACTCCCTCATCTCCTCCACAGTTTCATAGGAACTGCCGTCCCCAGCATTGCACCGACTGTCTCATCAAGATCTGCCGTGAATTGAAGTGCATCCTCCCCCAAAGATAGCTCAGAGTCCTGTGGGACCTTGCTTAGGAAGAGGTTCTTTTTGGGGGGAGAAATTATGTTAAAAAGTTATACTTTAAGTAGGGTACAACTTAATCCCTTTTGTGTGGTATCTTGAAAAAAGGGAGAATAGACAGAGAGAGTCACGGGAAATACACCTTTATGCAAAGGTTCATCTCCAAACCGAGGAGCACCATGAGACTCCCAGAGGATCTCCCTTAGAGAAGGGACACCGAGAAAGCACAGCCCTGGATTGAGGCTCTGAACTCTGTGCAATCATAAATTTCTGTCTGTGGTATGCTGCTACCGCAGTTCCAAGAAACTGAAGAGTCCCCAGAAAGGCTGTCTGCATCTTCATCAACATTTCAGAAGTATCTGGCACAACTAGCCCCACATTTCAACTTGAAACATGCTTTTGCTGACTTTCAGAGCTTTTTACTGCTCACCCCCTGGCCTTTCCCTGGCCCTGCCTCAGTTTGCTTTGGAGTGTTCTTTTCTTCCTAAAATTCTAAGAACATTTCCAGTTAGCAGTCTTTAGCTTTTTGGTGGGTTTTATTTTTTACTCTACATCATCTATCTCCCTTGGGAGATAACTAATATATTCCCGAGGTTTAGGGTACCGCTTCCATTCCAAGGGTGTCTAAATTTAAATGAACAGTTTGACCTTTCCTCTGAGTCCGAGACTTGGTCTAACGGACAAGCTCCTGGCGCACATTGATAGGTGCCTGAAGAGATAAAATGCCCAAACCGAGCTTGTGGCTTTTGCTCACTTGTCACACAAACTGCCCCTCACCTAGACCTCCTGTTTCATGCCATGGCACAGTCACCAAGTCATTTGCTCAGGTCATAAACGAAGGATTCATCTTCCCTTCCTCCCTGTCGCTCACTAGCCTCCTCACCTGCACTCCTCATCCCTCGACAAGTCCTGAGGACTTACTCTAAAATAACCTGCCCCCAATCACACACACACACACACACACACACACACTCACTCCCACTGCCATCAAATTGATGCCAACTCGGAGAGACCCTCTCTCCAGGTTCCAAGTTTGTAAATCCTTATAGCAGCAGACAGCCATTTCTTCCTCCTTCGGGCCAGTTGGCAGGTTTGGCCTGCTGACCCTGCAGCTAACAACCCAATGCCCAGCCCAGGGGCTACAATGAATGCCAGGAAGGCAACTGGCTGTTCTCTTGATCTACATAGTCCTTTCCCAACCTCCAAACCAGTGCCACCCATCCTGGGAAAAGTGACAATAGAATGAACCCAATTTTTAAAAAATGTAGATGAACAAGAATGTTAACTTGAATGACAGATTTCAGGCTGAATGCCCACCAGAAACGCAATGAGTCCCTTAGAAAACAGGGCAGTGTGCGCAGCGCATAGCAGGCAAACCTCTCAGAACAATCATGACCAGCTCAACAATGGCTCAGAGATGCTGCTTTGAATGTGCATCACTCTCCGCAGTCCTAGTAATATTCCAATAGCATGCACCGGACTCCTGTTCTTGGTTATTTAGTGCTGCGAAGAGAGAAGTACAATAAATTTGCTTGAGCAAACAAATTTATTTTCACATTGTTTCGCAGGCTGGAAGTCCAAATGCAGGGCTTTGATTCTAGGGAAAGTCTTTCTCTCTGTTGGTGATGGAGGAAGATGCTTAGATTTTCTGAGTGTTGTTCTTGGGTAATCTTGGCAAGCTCTTGCTGGCATCTCCCATGCCCCAGATCTCCTTGCTAGCTGTCTTTTTGTTGTTAATGATGTTGGTAGGCGCCATCACACCAGTTCCAACTCATAGCTACCATATGCACAAGAACACAAAACACCAGCTGGCCCGGTGCCTTCCTCCCAATTGTTCTGTTAGAACCCGTCTTCTTGACAGTCTTCCTCTTTTCCACTGAGCCTCCCCGTTAGCAAGCAACATGTCCTGCACCAGGGACTGATTCTTTCTGATCACGTGTCATGTCCAGCGGACGTGAGGTAAAGCCTCAAAATTGTCACTTACAAAAATCTTTTTTTTGGAGGCTCATGCAACTCTTATCACAACCCATACACTCATCCATTGTGTCAAGCACATTTGTACATGTGTTACCATCATCATTCTCAAAAGATTTGTCTTCCACTTGAGCCCTTGGTAGCAGCTCCTCATTTCCCCCTCCTGCCCGCTCCCTCCAGGAACCCTTGAAAGAACCCTTGATAATTTATAAATTATTGTTATTTTGTCATGTATTACACTGTCTGACATCTCCCTTCACTCACTTTTCTGTTGTCCATTCCCATGGAAATCCTTGTGATCAATTCCCCATTTCTACCCCTTCCCCTCCTGGCATAGCTACTCTCATTATTGGTCCTGAGGGGTTTACCTGTTCTGGACTCCCTGTGTTTCCAGTTCTTATCTGTACCAGTGCACATCCTCTGGTCTAGCCAGATTTGTAAGGTAGGATTGGGATTGTGATAGTGCAGAGGAGGAAGCATTAAAGCAAAAATTGTCACTTTGAAGGAGCATTCTGGCTATACTTCTTCCAAGATTGATTAATTCGTTCCAAGGACTGCAGCTTCATCTATGGATAAGGCTGGCATGAGCACAATTAAGCTTGCTTCTTTTTTTTTTTTTTTAACAATTTATTGGGGCTGATACAATTCTTTTCACAGTTCATACATATACATACATCAATTGTATAAAGCACATCTGTACAGTCTTTGCCCTAATCATTTTTTTCTCTTTTCTTCTTTTACATTTTATTAGGGACTCAAACAACTCTTACCACAATCCATACATATACATACATCAATTGTATAAAGCACATCCATACATTCCCTGCCCCAATCATTCTCAAGGCATTTGCTCTCCACTTAAGCCCCTTGCATCAGGTCCTCTTTTCCCCCCCCCCCCCGCCCTCCCCTTTCCCCCCTCCCTCATATGCCCTTGGTAATTTATACCTCGTTATTTTGTCATAACTTGCCCTATTTGGGGTCTCCCTTCCCCCCTTCTCTGCTGTCCCTCTCCCAGGGAAGAGGTCACATGTGGCTCCTTGTAATCAGTTCACCCTTTCCAACCCACTCACCCTCCACTCTCCCAGCATCGTCCCTCACGCCCTTGGTCCTGAAGGTATCATCCACCCTGGATTCCCTGTACCTCCAACCCTCATATGTACCAGTGTACAGCCTCTGTCCTATCCAGCCCTGCAAGGTAGAATTCGGATCATGGTAGTTGGGGGGAGGAAGCATCCAGGATCTGGGGGAAAGCTGTGTTCTTCATCGATACTACCTCACACCCTAATTAACCCATCTCCTCTCCTAAGCCCCTCTATGAGGGGATCTCCATTGGCCGACACTTGGGCCTTGGGTCTCCACTCTGCACTTCCCCCTTCATTTAATATAATATATATATACACATACATATATACATATACACATATATACACATACATACACACACTTATCTTTTTTTTTTTTTGCATGATGCCTTATATCTGGTCCCTTGGGCACCTCGTGATCGCACTGGCCGGTGTGCTTCTTCCATGTGGGCTTATTTGTTTCTGAGCGAGATGGCCGCTTGTTCACCTTCAAGCCTTTAAGACCCCAGACACTATCTCTTTTGATAGCCGGGCACCATCAGCTTTCTTCACCACATTTGCTTGTGCACCCATTTGTCTTCAGCGATCCTATCATGGAGGTGTGCAGTCAATGATATGATTTTTTGTTCTTTGATGCCTGGTAACTGATCCCTTTGGGACCACTCGATCACACAGGCTGATGTGTTCTTCCATGTGGACTTTGTTGCTTCTGAGCTAGATGGCCGCTTGTTTATCTTCAAGCCTTTAAGACCCCAGTCACTATCTCTTTTGATAGCCGGGCACCATCAGCTTTCTTCACCACATTTACTTGTTCACCCACTTTGGCTCCAGCCGTTGTGTCGGGAGAGTGAGCATCATAGAGTTCCAATTTAATAAAAGAAGGTATTCATGCATAGAGGGAGTGTTTGAGTAGAGGCCCAAGGTCCTTCCGCCACCTTAATACTTGACCTATAAATATCGACACAAAGATCTATTTCCCCAACCTCCTATA
Organism: Tenrec ecaudatus; assembly: GCF_050624435.1. Taxonomy (NCBI): domain Eukaryota; kingdom Metazoa; phylum Chordata; class Mammalia; order Afrosoricida; family Tenrecidae; genus Tenrec; species Tenrec ecaudatus. The sequence goes on along the minus strand of NC_134531.1, from coordinate 61,230,297 downwards.
TATATTTGCATGTACATGTCTTTGTCTAGACCTCCATGAATGCCCTTTGACTCCTAGCTCTTTCCTCCATCTCCCTTGACCTTGCTTCTTAATCTCTTTTATATCTCCAGAGAGATTGACTGAAAGTACACCTTACATGAATCTTCTCTCTTCAACATAATGAAACAACCCCATTCCCAAATGGAATTATGACCAAAGGTTTAGAGGGAAGAATATTAGAACACACATTTGCAGATGGGGGCACAGTTCAGTCCTGAAAGCCCCCCGGCTCTTCTGACTCTCCCATCCCAAGGCTTCAACCTACGCTTGTGTCCATTTTAGTCAGCATTCTGGATCATTACATATTTTTAAAATCCAAATCTGTTTTGGTTTTGCTTCATCCATCAGGAACAAATCCATTCAAATCAGTTTGAAGTCCTGCTTTCCGCACACATTTTAAACACACACACATCTCACCATTCCAGTGGCTTTTCATTGCATTGGGAATCAAATGCCCTCTTCCTCATGACCTAACAGGCCCGGCGTGACTTCTTCCTGAACCTTCTCTTATCCTGTTCTCCCATCTTCCCCATCCTTCAGACTACCAGGTTCGAGGATTCCTCTAGTTTGTTCCTGCTGTGGGCTCTTTGCATCCATTCCTCCTTCTATGTGGTAGGCTCTGCTCAGATCTCCCCATGGCTCATTTCTTTCACTAGGCACATCTAACTTCAAATAGCACCCCTTTGGAGAGAATTTCCTGATCACCTAAATCCGCTCCCCCTCTGCCACTCTGTGATGTATTTCCCCTTACATTATCCTTTTATAGCATTTCTTTTGTAATAATCTTATTTCTTTTCTTATTTATTGATATATCATCTGTTGTTGTTAGTTGCTGTCAAGTAGGTCCCCCCTCATGGCCACCAAGGAAAATCATTTCTATTTTATTTTTGGAGGCCACCTTCAGTGCCTGGCAAATAGTTGAATTTTAGCTCAGAAAGAGCATATGGGGGAAAATAGTTGGAGTACCCTCCTACATTTACTTCTAGCAGAGTTATGTGTCAAAACTCAAAAATATATAAAGCCTTGAATGTGTGGCAAATTGCACTCTAAAATTGAGGTTTCTGATAGGTAAATAAGCTCAATTATAGAGGAAAACATATCAGGTGAAAGTCTGTGCATTTAAGCCCCTGTCCTGCCATTTTGCCCATTGGAATCACCAGGAGAGTTTTACATGTTTGATGTTTGGAACCCACCCCCAGAGCAGTTGATGTAATCTGTCTGTGTGTGGCCCAAGCCTCAGAATTTTAAAATGGTTCCCAGGTTCTTCTAATATGCAATCAAGATAAAGAGCCTCTGTTCAAGAGAATGCATTTGGACCTTTAAAATATGCTTTCCAATGCCCATGAAATTGGGCCAATAGAGTTATTTGTCATGGAATTAAGTATTAGCAGCTTCCATAGCTTCTTACTCATGAAAACAGCCAGACTTGGGAAAGCCAAATTCATCCTGGCTGAGTTTAAGTATGACTTACATCTGTCTTTCTAAAGCTAGGTAGATGTGGTAGAGCCTGGCAACAAAATTTCTGGGGGCATTTGAGAAGCGCTAAGATGGGAACTGTAAGCAGAGAGGAAACAGAGCTAAGAAATGAAGGGACTGCGTTATACTAAGTCAATAGGTGCAAGGGGTCTGGGGGTTGGGATGGGGGGCAGATTTCCAAAAGATGGCTGTTCAGAAAACTCCAACAATCCAACTTACTGCCACCAAGTCCATTTCAACTGACGGTGACCCTGTACAACAGGGTACAACTACCGTGTGGGTTTCCAAGCCTATAAATATTTTACAAAAGTAGAAAGCCTCATCTAGTCTCTTGCTGTGCAACTGGTGGTTTCGAACTGCTGAGCTTTCAGTTAGCAATTCAGCACACAGCTACCAGACAGAGGGGGAGATTTATTGGTAACAACAGCCTTGTTTGCAGTACTAATGAATCAATGATAGCCAAGGTTTCAATAACTGTGTGGATGTGGTAAGGAAAGAGATCCAGAGATACAAGAAAGCCCAAATTCAAGCCCAGTGGTATGAAGTCCATTAAAACTCTAGTGAGCCTATTACACAGTGTAGAACTGCCCCGCAGGGTTTCCAGGGATATAATCTTTATGGAAGCAGACTGCCACTTCATTCTCCTCTGCGGTAAGTAGACGCTAAGCACTTAACCACTGTGCCATCAGGGCTCCCAGCACCAAGAATAATATTGGTGTGGCGTCTGGTAACATCACGGATCCAGGTTGCAGAGTATAGGCTGGCCCAGCAGCAAATGGGGAACAAGCACCTTTGTACCCAAGTATACTAGACCAGAATGGCCTGGCAAGGGGACCTGTAGGGGCAGAGAGCCCCTAGACAAGCCAATGTCTGTGGGATGAGGGTTCCAGCCAGTTTACTTGTTTACTAGAGATAATGGGCATGTGCTAGGGTGGAAGGATATAGAGAAGCATCATTCCCTTCTGTATAGAAGTCCTCGATTGCCGATGCTCCCAATTTCTCTGTGGAGTGGGAGACTAGGTCATCATCCCCTTTGGCTTCTTTATCATATATGGAAATGGTCTTCAGAATACCTTTAAAAACAAGCAACCCACGATGATCTTACAGCCAAATTCCTGTAGCAAGAGAGGTTGACTGTGACACTTGAAAAAGTATTTATACCATTCTCCTAAGAAAAAACTACTCTTGCCAAAATCCGTTCTGCGTGTGTCTTACAGGTTAAGCCTCATTGTTCTTGGAAGCCCTTTCTGTTCTGGTTTATGGAAACAGACACTGAGCTGATATAACCCAGGTACAGTTCCCGGAATAAAAAGAACTTTAAAACAAGTTGTGGTAGTGCCTGCTCTGCTTAGAACAAGATTTAAAGCAATGATAGCATTGTCATTGCTCAGCTCTTCCCATAGATGATTCCAGCTCAAGAGTTTCACCCAAATTAGCCTGGCTTTTAGTCTAAATCCATCCTTGCAAGCTCTTCCATTTTTTCCCCCCTCCTTCTTCTGAAAGGCAGTAAGTATGTCAAAAGGGTTTATAAAATAAAACCTCCCAGGACCTAAGAGACACTCTAAAAATAATATCTGCTGATAAGCAGCGAGCATTTTCTTATTCTTTTGTTGTATGCATGTGCATCTAACAAAAGAGAAAGAAGAAGTCAACAGGCAGGAAACTAGAAGATCGGACAAGAGATAAGTTGATAAAGAAATATTAATACATTTACTTTCTTCTATACCACTATTACAAAAAAGTTATCTATATCTCCTATGCATTGTGAAAACTTAAGATTTTCGCAAGTTCTTGCATAGCAATTCATACATACTTACACACAAATTAAACCTGTATGGACAAGCTGACTTGCAACATGCACAAACAAGACTTTCTCTTTATATATTTCTCTATACACTTTTATTTTTATATTTCCAGAACATGGTAATAAAATCTCCATGACTCACACCCAGAAATTGTCTGATATATCTAGGAGGAATAAATGCATGAATGAAGAGCCAGTTTCCAGACTGACTTAGAGGAGCTGTGGTCCTATGGCCGAGAGTGTGCTATTCATGTCCTCAGGGCTGGTGGAAAGCACTCAGGAAAATGTAAACGCACAGACTGCATAATTTGGGAAAGAGCAAAACAACACGCTCTCCAGTTGCTGAGCTTTATTTTTCTCTCAGCTTTTATATTGACTTGTCACCAGTGATGCTCTTTGAGTTCTTAATCATCGATATTTAAAGAATAAAGAGATTCTTTTAATACTAGATTATGAATAATGACATCATCTGCCCATCGTTATTCCTCAGCTTGGACGAAAGACTGCAGCCTTCAGCATGGATCGCAACCCAATATAAAGAAAATTAAAATCTTCAAAACTGGGCAGATAGACATATTAAAGTGATCTGGGGAAACGTGGCTACTTAGACAGATGCTCTCCGTCCATGCTGTACAACAGAGTTGAAAACAGCAACACAGAAACAAAAGCCCAGAGCTTGGAATCTCCCAAGTAGGAGAGGCCAGTAGCTTTGACACTCACTGGGAAAATTGATGGGAAAAGCCCAGATAGGGGCCCAGGAAGTGGCAAGTTCTCAGAGGACTGATCCACCAAACTGAGGGAGAGAGAGGTGGGTCACTCGCTTGCTCTTCACATCTGTCAGGAGGATGCAGAAGTAATGGAGACTTGCTCTAATCCCAGCCCACCACATACCTACAAGGGAAAGTTCATGTGACAAGAGGGCGGGCTTGATGGGACCATGCAGGGGAAGAAAAAGAGAGAAAAACTGAAATATACCAATCCCCCCTGCAACCCCTGGGCCCCAAACTGACACATACCCAAGTACCTGTTCCCTGAGAGTGGTTAAAAATAACAAAACTTGCTCTCATTATGTTAATATTGACTCTTGGCGACCCTATAACGCAGAGTGGAAACACCCTTAAGGGTTTCTGAGACTGTAAATCATTACAGAAATAGAAAGCCCATCTTTGTCTTGTGCTGCGGCTGGTGGTTTTGAACTACCAGCAGTGCAGTTTTTAAAACAGTGCAGTTGTTCAAGACATGCCATTTTTGGCTGTTCAGCATTGAGCCATCTCTTCCAGGTTAGGGGTTTCCATCACAGGTGATCCTGACAGGTCACAGTGTTCTGCCTTCTACAGAAGCTGGACTAGGGCAAGTGCCTCTCTCCAGGATGCTGCACACGATGACCTGGGCGTTCATCCCAGGGCGGTGCAGTAGTTTCATTCCACCAGCCCCCCTGCTCTGATAAAGATTTACAATCTCAGAAACCCAGAAGGGGCAGTTGTATGCTGTCCTACATGAGTTAGAATACTTGCAGTTGTGTGAAAATGTATAATGAACGTATACCTAGCCTTCCAATAAACCCACTTTTCTCTTCACACATGTAGAGCCAGCTGCTCTTCCTTGCCATTTCCCCCAATTATTGGTCATTAATATAGTTACAGAGTTGTTGGCTGGCGCAAACAGTTAACTTCCTCAGCTACTAACCAAAAAGTTGGTGTTTCAAGTTCATTAGAGTCACCATGGAAGAAAGGACTGGCAATCTGGTTCTGAAAAATTAGCTATTAAAATATATGAAGCACAGCTCTACTCTGAAACACACAGGATTGCTAGAAACTGGGAAGGACTCAATGGAAATGGATTCTGCCCAACATAGCTACATAACTCTTTAGATCTTCTGAAGTGTGGTCTGCAGGCACTGCTGGTTATAACTGCACTGGGCTGATAACTGCAAAGTCAGATTAATCCCACTAGTCCCTGGAGAAGGAACTTATGCTTGGTAGAGGGTCTAAAAGGAACTAAAATCCTTAACAGCTTGAGACAGATTGACACAGTGACTGCAGCAATGTACTCAAGAATAACAAGACTGAAAATGGCACAGGACAGGGCAGTGTTTCATTCTATCCTACACTGGATCACTATGACTCGATGGTATGCAATTACAATATGAACATGTACTGATCTTGAACAAGTCATTAAATCTCTATGAGCCTTCACTTTCTCGTCAAAAACATAGAATAAAAATATAACAAAGTAATGTTCTAAGGAGGAGTCCCTGGTTGTGTAAACTGTTCTTGATCATGAACTAAAAGGTTGATGGTTCTTGAGTCACTCACAGGCTCAAAAGAAAGAGCTGGCAACCAGTTACTAAAACGTCACATCCTTGAAATCTCCTTTGCCTGCTGATCACTGTATACTTCCAATGAAGGATTCACAGGGACCTGTTTCTTGGAAGCTGAATTAGAGAGTATTCTTCACCCCATTTTCTGCAGCCAGGATGCAAAAACAATCAGTGGATATTCAGGGTTTTGAACCTGGAGTGGATGTTACAAGAAGTGATTTCTAGATTCCTCAAAGCTATTATCTCAACTTTGGATTTTACTTACAATTCTCTCACTCTCTTGTTTTTGTGCTGATTGTTGTCTCTGCATGCCTACCTAGATAAGATAGGCAGTATAAACAATCCGGGGGAAAACAATGGGACGGATGGTTCCAGGGGAATCAGAGAGAGGGGAAAGGGGGAGGTGGAGGAAGGGGAGGAAGTGGGTGTTAACAAACCCAGGGACAAGGGAACAACAAGTGATATAAAATCTACAGTTAACCAGATGTGGGATGCCTGGTAGGGCTTGATCAAGGGCAATGTAACCGAGAGGACTTACTGAAACCCAAATGAAGGTCAAACAAGATAGAGGAACAAGAGGAAAGTAAAAGGAAATAGAGGAAAGCACTAGGAGGCAAAGGGTATTAATAGAGGTCTAAATACAGACATGTAAATATATAAATATATTTATATATTACGATAGGGAAATAGATATGTGTACATATAGTTATATGTTAAGAATCAAGGTAGCAGAAGGACATTGGGCCTCTACTCAAGTATTCCCTCAATGCAAGAACACTTTGTTCTAATAACCTGGCATTCTGTGATGATCACTTTCCCGACATGATTGCTGAAGACAAAATGGTTACATAGCAAATGTGATGAAGAAAACTGATGGTGCTCAGCTATAAGAAGATATAGCACCTGGGGTCTTAAAGACTTGAAGACAAGCACGTGGCTATGTAGCTGAGAAGCAACAAAGGAGAAGCACACCAGCCTGTGTGATCATGAGGTGTTGATGGGATCAGGTATCAAGCATAAAAGACCCAGAACAAAAAAAAAATCATATCATTGTGAATGAGGGAGAGTACAGAGTGGAGACCCAAAGCCCATCTGTAGGCAATTGGACATCTCCTTACAGGAGGGTCCCAAGGAAGAGACAAGCCAGTCAGGGAGCAGTATAGCACCGATGAAACATAAAACTTTCCTCTAGTTCTTTAATGTTTCCTCCCCTCCACTAGTATGATCCCAATTCTACCTTACAAATCTGACTAGACTATAGTATGTACACGGGTACAGATAAGAGCTGGAAGCACATGGAATCCAGGACAGATAAACCCCTCAGGATCAATAAAGAGAATAGGGATACCAGGAGGGGAAGGGGACGATAGGGGGAGAAATAGGGAACTGATCACAATAATCTACATATAACCCCCTCCCGGGGGATGTACAACAGAAAAGTGGGTGAAGGAGACATCGGTCAGTGTAAGACATGATAAAATAATTTATACATTATCAGGGGTTTGGAAGGAAGGAAGGGTGGGGAAGGGAAGGTGTTTTGGAAATAGTGATGGCAATGGGTGTACAAATGTGCTTGACAAAATGGATGCATGTATGTATTGTGACAAGAGCTGTATGAGCCCCCAATAAAATGAGCTAAAAAAATTATCTCACTCTCACTGCCTTTGAGTCAATGTTGACTCATAGCAACCTCCGTGGGTTTCCAAGACTGTAACTGTTTACCTGACTAGAAAGCCCAGTCTTTCTCCTGCAGAACTAATGGTGATTTTGAACTTCCAACCATGCAGGTTAAAGCCCAACTCTTAATCACTACACCACCAGGACTCTTATTACCTAAACTTACCATGACCCAAACCATATTTCCCAGGTTTATTATTATGGTGTAGTGTAGAGAGTCAACATCCTGTCAATGGAAAGAGTGGACATAAATAAAAGTTGTCTGGTCCCATGGCACAGTTAAAAGAAAGTTGTGAAAATTCAAGCAGAAGTAACATGCAAAATGGAGGATGGCATGATGTTGGCACAGCAAGGGCTGCAGATGAAATCTGATCATTGGCCCTCGATGTTTCTGGGTCATTGATTTACCTTTCCATCAGGACAAAGAGGGAGGGAAAAAAGGATGAGACTATTGTTGGGTGCTCCCCACAGCCATGGCCTAATTATGTTCCGTTCCTTGAGGGACAGAAGAGAGAAGCTCTGTCTATGCTCATCAGAATTGCCTGGAGGCCTTAAAAAAATTCCAGCATCCAGGTCATACCCCACACTAAAAAAGGCCGAATTTATGGGCGTGGTATGCAAGCACCACCATGAGTTGAAGCTCCCTTGGTCATTCCAGGGCCAGATAACTTTGGGAACCACTCGCCTATGTTTTCACAATCTATTCATTTCCACACGTTTGTGAGTTGAAACCACCAATGAATGAGAGTTTCTTTTTGCTATTCTCTTGACCATAGGCCTGACGATAAAGTCAAGATTCATTCATATTATATGCATATACTATCCCTTTCTGAATTACTTATAAAACAGAAAAATACTTTCTTCAACCTGGAGTCACATTCTAGTGTACCTTCTTTTATTTGTGGCTCACCATATCTTTGTGAAAAACTAAAACAAAAAGCATTCTGTTTTGGTGTCAGACTACAGAGGGTTTATTTTTTGAATACTTGAAATTATCATTTTTATTGGCTCTGTAATGGTGAAAAAAATTGTTCTAATCAAAATGTAATCTTCTGAACATTATTTTCATTAGCATTCCAAGTTGGTAAAGCCATAAATTCATATTTATACAATCCCCTCTTCTGGATTACAATGAAAATTTTGCCCATCCTAAAAAATAGTTTTTGGTTAATAACTACTAGAAAAGTTATAATAATAACAGCCAGAGACTATTGCCTATTTGTTGGATATTTTGCTTAGAACTTTACCTATATTAGAGGCCCTACACCCTGGTGGTGTAGTGGGTTACATGTTAGACTGTTAACCACAGGTCAGAAGTTCAAAACCAGCAGTTGCTCCTCAGGAGAATAGATGAAACTTTCTACTCCCATGAAGAGTTCCAGCCTCAGAGACCCACAGGGGCGGTTCTACCCCGTCCTAGAGGGTGGCTATGAGTAGGCATCAACGCAATGTCTGTGAGTTTGGATTTTGAAAGGTGCTGCAAATGGTTAATGTGCTTAGCTCCTTAACTGAAAAGTTGGAGGTTAGAGTCTACCCAGAGTCACCTTGGAGAAAGGTCTGTGTACACACACACACACACACACACACACACACACACACACACCTTCAAAAAGTTCGTGGAAAAATTGTGATTTTAAAAAAAAATTTTTTTTTCATTCCATTTTCCCCATGAACTTTTTGAAACCCCTCATACAAAACAAACACACAGCCGGCCTTCCATAAACCAGGGTTCATCATATGCACATCCTAGGATCAAGCACCCCCAGACAACAGTATTGTACTCTCAGTGGGGGCGGGGAGGGAGGGAGTGAAGTGGTTGAAGCAATCCCAGATAGGCGAAAAGGGAGCTTAAAGCGGCATTTCCTGGCATCGACATTGCGTTAGTAATCTAGAGATGACTGAACGCTTCCGAGTCGAAGTGCGCAGACACACGCCATTTTAGGGAAGAACCTGAGCATCGCAGATTGGCATACCTGTGGCAGTCCGCAGCCAATCCCCCACGGGTGCAACAGTGATGCGTGTGTGTGCACGCACATGTGACTGTGTTTTTTCACCTTATGTTATTTTAAATGCTTGTATGGTGTACTACTGCCTGGGTACTTCATTATTTAATCATCTCTCTCACTTTCCACTGTGATATGCAATTCTGTAATAACAGACACATGTTTGGAGGGGAGCAACCCCTGAGAAATGCTACAAAACCTGCAGCCTAGAGAAGCCCCCATTGGAAGGATTGCATGACCTTCTCCCTGGGAGTCTCTAAAGACCCGTTCATTTCGGAAGATCTCACCCCAGGCTCTCAACGCGGCTGCCTGTTCTCTTATCGCCAGTGGGTATTTGAGAAAATATCATGCAGGCTTCAACTTCAGACTCTCTGATTTAATTAAGATGAGTGGGACGTATACAGGCTCTGCTTCATGCCATGCGGGTGCTGGGATCCAGACTGTGCAGAGAGGTGCCCTGGGACTCCTCAACATTCAATTTTGCAAAGGTACAGAGCAAACTCTATCACTGAGCTTTTCAAAATGTTCTATAATTATTCTGTCTTGTTATAACAGCACCAGACTATGCTAGTCAAGTTTCATTAGATATTTGGTCTTTAAAGTTGAAAGAGAAGTGCACGTTTCTGTTCGGGCTCCGGTGATAGAGGGTTTTAACGACTGGTGTTGGAGCTGGCGCGGGAGAGGGCTGGGGGGCAAAGGGGACTCGGAGTGGCTGGGGCTCTCGCCACTTGTATTTGAGCGTTAGCACTCATTTTCAATATAAATGCCTCTGCTTGGGCTCCCCAGGCAGCTCCGCGAATCCCTGGAATTGTACTTTGATAAAACACTAGCCGGTCCCTAAACAGTCCCAGGAGTTGCTTACCGTACCGTCCCAGCAGAGTAGGCTGGTCTGGGCACATGCACTTTCCGCCCCTGCCCGTGTCACAGAGGCTTCCAGTGAGCCTGGCCTTAGCCATGATTGCCATTGAAATATCAAATTGTCAGAGAATGCTAGCATCTTAGAGTCTGTATGTACTTAAAGGTCAGCCATTCGATCTAACTTGCCTTCAAATGCGTATCTATTCTATCTCATGAGCTTTTCTCCACAGGTGACACCCACGCCCTCCCAGCCCCAGTGCCCTTAACCTTCATCTCCTGTTACCCATGGGAGGCTGGAAGGGCAGGCAGCAGATTGTGGAATAGAGGAATGGTCAATCCATTTGGGGCCTATTAAGTTTCGATACTTGGAATGAGAAAAATGCTGTTGGTTCCATACTTGCACGTCGAGAAGCTGATCATAGCATTTTATTCTTTACTGGAAATTCAGAAATCGCTGTCCAGAAGTGGCCATAACTCTTCTGTATAAATTGACATTTGTCAGTATTTCATATTCAATGTCCTTTTTCACTTGACTCCTACCAGGTACTAAATTACAAAAATAACAAGAAATCAAGGAAAGAGGGGTTTGCTTTTAATTTCCCCTTAGTATCTTCTTGAGACAAATTTGAAATAAGTATGCTCAATATTCAGTACCTACCCATTTGTCTTGGTTTTGATTCCAATCAGGTAAATGGCTCCTGCTTCAATGGCATGACCATATGCAAGCTATATGATTATTTAAATATAGGCATACCTCATTTATGCACTTTGCTTTGTTACCCTTTGCAGATGTTGTGTTCTCCACAGGTAAATTTGGGGTCAACCCTGCATCTAGAAAGCCCAATGGCACCATTTTTCCAACTGCATGTGCTCCCTGCTTGCCTCTGCATCACCTTTTGGCAATTCTCACAATATTTCAGACTTATTCTATCACACAGTTAACAGACAGGAGGATGGTGTCAACACAACTTTTAGGTGCACTGGGAAACCAAAAAAAAGAAAAGCCCGCGTGACTCACTTTACTGCAGTGTTCACTTTATTGGGGCGCTCTGGCAGTGGCCCTCACTCTCTCTGAGGCCTGGAACTGCGTTCTTCCCCAAAGGCGGGGGCTTTTGAGTAATTTGACAGACAGGTCAATGCGCAACTCTCCTCATTCTTTTCCTTGGGTTCAATTCAGAAATGCTTAATGTAGTCCTGAAACTAATCGTCTTCAAGTCAACGCTGAGTCAGAGGAAATCTTAGAGGGGAATTATACTCCACAGGGTTTCAATGGCTCATAATTCAGACGTAGATGACCAAGCCTTTCTTTACCGTACCCTTGGGGGGACTTAAAGCTCCGTCTTTTTTAGTTAGCCACTGAGCATCTGTACCACCCCAGACTCCAAGTCATGTTCCTACAGCTACTAAAATAGCTTTGGCCGCAATAAATTCATAATGCAAAGACAAATATATGTCTCTGGTTTTGATATTTGGTTTGTTTGTTTTATATATCATTTGATAGGTATTGACAAAATTCAGCAGTCTGCAATATGCTATTCTGAAAGCATCAAAGAAATTAGGAAGGTAATCCCGGTCACAGTTACTAACACAAAAACTGACAGTGACAAAAGATCCAGGTATTTCTCCAATTGTCATGATCAACAGCCTGCAAAGATTTAAGCAAACAATTGGAAAAATTCACTGCCATCAAGAGGATTCCAACTCCAAGGGATCCAAGGGAGCATTTCCAAGGCTGCCAATCCTGAAGGGAGCAGGCAGTCTCTTCTTCCTCCCACTGAGTAGCTGAAGGGTTTGAACTTCTGACGCTGTGATTAGCAGCCCAATGCTGATCCCACTAATGCCCCTTCTGAGAAAACAAGCCAATGTTTAATTAACAAAGGCAAGTGTTGATGGCTAAGACCATATTTAATCGGGAGACTTTTTCTGTTGGCCAACATTTGAAAATTGTGATAAGTCACATGCAAACATGAATCAGTGGCTTCTCACGATGGAATATCCAAAGGCTGTAAACCTCTCACCATTTGAGTCACATTTCCACATGGGAATCAACCATGAAGGAAGCCTGGTTCACAGCCACTGCTTTACATCAGCAGGTGTGTGCTCTCCCGCTCACCACAGCCCTCCCTGGCTAGCTGCCTTCATTCTTTCAGACTGTACCTGGGCTCTTGAATCTCCGTTTGGAGCCTTGGGAATGCACACTGCCTTAATTCATTTGTGACTAGATATTTCTAGTCACAGAAAATAGACGCCCTTCAACTTCCTTCAGAGCTGTATCTCCTGGCAGTACCAAATCCTAATCAGCAGAGTTCCCCAAAGTACTGTTTGACCTCTTTGCTCCATTTCTTCTCCTCTTTTCCAGGTGAATCATTCTCCTATGCTGCCTCCCACAGAATATTCTTCTCAGAAGGAGGAGAATGCCTTTATAATGCCAAGAGATGAAGAAAGAATTTTCCAGAATGAACTGTGATCATATTTCTTTTAGAAAGATTACACCTAAATAGATATTTGGACTCACTTCACATTTGCACAACATCTCTACGATGGTATCTGTATAACCACCTAATATTAAAATTTAGAGAACAATTTAAAACCACTCTGAACAGACAGTGAAGCTTACAGCATATTTCATCTTCAGAAAACAAAAGATGGAATCTATGAATATATAAGCAGTTAACACGGCTTGTTTTATGGAAGGAACATTTGCGGAGTGATTTTGCATTATGGCTCAGACTGTGGCCTAAACTCATCTGGGCAGTTTGTTCATTATTCGGCAATGCCACGGCACTCAAACAGATACAGCCATTCAACTCAACTGCAGGTATAGGACATGTGATTTGTGACAAAAAACAAAAGAACCCACATTCATGGGACTTACCCAGTTTCCCTCAACTCTTATTTGTCTATTGTGGCTACTATTTTTAGGGAGGGGAGCATCGTGTTCTGGCTTCTGAATCTATGTACTTGCTGACTACCTGGATTTACATCAACTTCTCAGATGTCCACAGGTGACTTCCTCACATCTTTGGGAATGATGAATGCCAGGGCTACCACCTGCTATGCTTGAGGGAACTGGCCTTGCACACACGTCTGAGGAGGGTATATTTCTCTGTTCCATGGAAAGGACTGCTGTACTCACTCCAACTATACATTCCCAGATGATAAGCAGAAGAGAAAAGTAAATCCGTTGTGTTGGTCATAAAACACTCATAAAATAGCAATAACATTACTTTTGAGCAAGACTTGAATGAGGCTTATTACAACACCAAAAACAAATGTACATTTTTAAATTAATGCCTATAATTATATTTTCAAGAACACATGAGTACACAGTGAAGAGTTAATAAAGTGCTAGTACAAAAGTAAAGAAAAGAGCCTTTTAAAAACAAATTTTTTCCCAACATTCATTTCTTGCTCTGAGGGAAAATATCCATTTTTCTCTTCTACCTGCTTCTTGTAATAACAGAGGAGTAACTACTTAAAAAAAGAGAATAACTCACCTTGCAATATAAACTTCATAACCCCAACGTATTTTTGATAAACAATCAATTCACAAAACATTAAGTGCTTACTAGGTATCAAAATCAATTTTAGGAATAAATTTCTATTTCAACTCTTCCTCCATGAGAAATATTTTGGTGAGGTGATGGGTGCCAGCTTGTGTTTTAAGTCTAAGACAAATAGGAAAGCTCTCGAGGGGGAAATATCAGAAATCATCTGTTCACCGATAATTAGTGTCTATGAGCGAAAACGATCAATTTGCATATTTCTTCAGCTCTGTTAGTGGATGGCAAGAATAGAAATAAAAATTCCCAGTCAACTTGAAATATTTCACAATTAGACCAACTAAGACAAAACTCAGAGCCTGAAGCTCCAGGAGGCAGTCATTCTAGCTGAACACTGGAAGTCCCAGGGGGGAGATCATGGAGATAATTACCGTTACGGCTTTAACCTCGGGTTGCTCCAGGAGAGCAGGCGCTCTTGCAGGCTTATCGGCAGCGAATGTGATTTATTTGGTGTTTTCAGCGGTAGTGTTCTGATATTGGCCCAGTAATCTATTCCCAATCCTGTCTGCTTGAAGACGCGACACTACTCTCCTCGAGTGCTCCCGTCCTCCGGGGGAGGGTGTGTCTTCGTTGAGACACTCAGTTCCCGGTATCACTTCTCAAGTTCAACGCCTTTCGTCCTTCCACGGCCGGCCTCCGTGGGGCCCTGAGCTGGAGACAAATGCCGTGGGACTGGAGCAGCCACTGTCCCTGTGGTGAAGTGGTTTCCTGCTCGTGCTAAATACGTCCCCCTCAGGGTAAAAAGAGCTCATGCGCTTGCTTTTTGAATCACTTGGAATTCAACCCCCGAAGACCCGAGTCAACGCAGGATCCCATGGAGTCGTTTCCAGGGTTTCCTTAGGCCAACAACTGAGAATGAAGATTCCCAAGTTTGAACCGGGGTGGGGAGACATGGCCTGCGGAAGGGAAGGCTGAAACATTTGAAGTTTGAAAAGAAGTGCTGAGGCCTTGAGAATGCTGAGCCAAGATCTGTTCACATTCCACTGCCAGATTCGGTAAGGCCATAATTTTGTTATTTTTTCCCTTCCTTGCTGTTTTCCTCTGAGGAAACCTTAAAAGCCCTCAAACCGGCTGTCTGCTGGCTGAAGAGCTCCTTGTCCTGGGGAAGAGAGAGCCTCTAAGTGGAAGCAATGGTTTGTTGCCGTGAAAGGTTAGGTAAGCATGGCTGATTCTTGTGCCATTCCAAGAAAAGAAACATTACCCAGGGAGACAGGCCATCGTAGTGGCGAGAACACAGACGTGGACCGCGGAGAGGCCAGTGCTCTGACCTTCATCTCCCTAAATATGCTGAGAAAATAGTCGAACATCCTTGTACCTTCCTTTACTACAAAATAGGGATTTGAAATATACCTAGCTACTTGGCTGCTCCAAGAAAAGGTATCAGGGCTACCTCATTTAGATTCAAAAAGCAGCCAGGACCTCTGTGTTGAGAAGCTCCTAGACCCAGCAGAAGATTGATGTTCAAGAGACACACGGTAACCTCCAAGAAACACGGACACGCTGACCAGGCTCTCAGATCCTGAGAAGAGATAAAGACCACGCTCATAAATTAAGACCCACACAGGGAGAAAGGCTCCCTGGGTGACCAGCACCCTGTATTCAAACGTCTTTCCTCCTAAACGGTGAAAGAATAGATTTCAATTTGCTAAAGATGTCTGTTCCTGCTATTTCTGTTACAGCAACACTAGATAACTAGGATAGAAAAACATGTCCTATGCTTCAAATATGTTTATAATTTAGGGGATTATGTACCAAGTACTACCTTATGCCCTAACTACTATACATGATACTGCTTGTATGGGCTCAATTTCCCTTAATTAGCGCTTTATTACCTGGCCACAGGTCATCATACAGTTTCTTCTCCTATCTAGAAACCCTTCCCTCGTTATGTTGTCCATCTTTTATTAATAAAAACTCATTCCAGCCTAACTCCTTTATGAAAATATCCTTCAATTTGTCAAAAGGTTTAAAAATGTATTTCTTTCAAATGCCCACTCAATCTCACATTTTTCAAATATTGATTTCTTCTATTTCCACTCTGTGCAGCTCCTATCCTGTTTCACAGGCTCCCTTCTGAAAATTACACAGCAGCTCTTTCAAAGGCACCTTGCCTAACTTCCTACCTTCCCAAATAGAAGTGGCTTCTGACTATCATATCTCTTCCATAGGGTTGTTATTGAAAAGCTAAATGTCTTAATATTTTAAGACCCTTCCTCTGTTCTGCTTTTCAGTGTGAGCGACGCGGTAGATGTGAGACTGCAAATAAAACCTTGACATTCATAAGAGTGGCATCCCCATCCCAAACCTGAACCCATCTCCCCTTTTTTCAATAGCCAAGGAGTATCCTTTTCAGGCCTGAAACAGAACTCACTCTTGTGGTTCAAATTTCAGCCAAACAATAAAGATATCTATAAGGTGAACAGTAATACCAGGGAGGAATGAGCTCCTTAGAACAACCAACCATTTGAGATCAAAAGGGCAGCATTTGCCCAAGGACAAGGTACATAAGTCAGGAAGTAGGGAAGGAGGAGGACGGGAAGCAGGAAACACAGGAAGGACGTGGGATAAGTGATGTTATATTGTGGGGATCAAAATCAATGACATGAAGCAATATGTATGAGTTGTTTAATGCAAAACTGATTTGCTCTCTAAAATTCCACTCATTTCATGATAAAAAACATTTCCCTTGATACAAGGAGCCAAATAGTATCCTTTTTGAGACAGAGTCTCATTGGGAGAGCTTTAAAAAATACCCCAAGGCGTAGGCTGCGACCCAGACCGTTGAAATCAGAATCTCTCGGGATGGAACTCAATTAGCAATACTTGTATAAAAGTGCTCCAAGTGAATCCAGTGGGCAGCTAAAGTTGGAATTATTGTTTTCTGCCAATAAGCTTCTTGGGCAGTATGTCTGGGAATACCGTGGGCATGTGGTGGGGCTTTTAAAAGTTCAGATTTCTAGGCTTTGCTTCCCAGGGAGTTTGGGGTTTTTAGGGCTGAGAGCATCCCATGAGATTCTGATATACGTGATCTCAGGATTGCCTTTGAAGAAACAGTGCTTTAGGTAATGGGGAGTTCGTGGAAGTTTTAAGCAAGGCTTTGAACCGGTTCAGATTGATTCCACCCACTGCAGAGATTTTGCCTTTCTATTCCAGGTATGCTGAATCAGAATCTATAGTTTTGCAAGGCCACCAAATGATTCTTATGTATTATTAAACTATAGACTGTGATTCAGTATATCAGAGGTGGAAGTGTAAAATCTCAGAAGGGGGTCCAGCTGACTCAAAGTCCTGGTTGTAAAGCCCCAAAATGTCATGATTTGGTGGAAAGTTTTAGGATGATTAGTTGGGAACTAGTGAATAAGCTGAAAAAAGAAGAGAGACTGCAGACAAAAGGACAACTTGGGAAACACTGCCATCCTTGGTGGTTCCAGGGGATACCATTTTGAATTAGGATGGTGGTCACAGAAATGGGGTAAAATGAGAGGCATACAATAGGCATTACTGGATGAACGACTGCTGGACTTAGTACCTGCTGGGCTATGGGCAGAGGAGACCGGAAGATTTTTAGTCTTAGTGGCTAAAGAATGCACCGGAGACTTGGCATCTTCTGGTTTAGAATACCCTGTCTCTCATCCCCCTCTCCCCTTTGCTTGAATTCAGTTAAATTGAACTAATTTACTCTGTATCTACAGCTGCAAAAACTAAGTTGATTTTTGTCAGTGCGACGTTCTAGAGTTTTCATTAGTTTGGAAACATTTATTTGCTAAATCAGTCCTTCTGTTTAAAGACTCAGACATTTTATCATAACAAGGGTCTATTTCACAAATAAATTTACTATTTGTTTCTATGTATGTGTATATAAACAAGCAATTAAATGCTTTTCATGAGATTCTCTTTTATTTTCCATCACGTTTTGTAGAGCAGAGGGAACAAATCGGGTGTCATTATGGTTACTGCGCTAGACATGTACTGCATAGAGATATCTTTCTGGAATGAGACAATTAAATTATCAAAGACTAGAAGTTTAAGGAATTATTTAGAAAAAGTGATCTCAATGGCAAGTTTATTTAATTGTCCAATATAAAACCACCCAGCAGATGTTATGGTGAGAGCTTTAGTAAATAACCCCAATTAAGTGTAATTATTTTATGAGTAATTATAAAACACACACTGCCCACTGATTCATTGTAACAATGTGCTAGTCTTTCAAAACTGATTTTTAGCTATGCTCTTCAAGTTCACTGTTATTTGAAGACCAAACAAATTGATTTTAGAATTACAAACTAGAAAAAATTAAGAATAAAATGTAATAGAAATGTCATAAAGTGTAAGCTAACTTCTCAATTCTTACTCATCTGTAGCCAGGCATTTCCCACCCCTTTTTATCATAGAGGTACCGGTGGGTGCTCTAACCTCACAGAGAGACATGTTATCTGTGCTACGGGTTGTTGGAGAAGGATCTACCTTCTTGTCTTGGGAGCCCAATCTGAAAGAGAGGTTCGGAGATGGAGCCCATGCTCTTGAGTAGTAGTGGGCAGAGGTATGTGGACTGCTGAGAAGCAGGGTGGCAGACAGGACATTGAACTTTTGCAGTCTTGTTCCATGCCTCCTGAGAATTTGCATTTCTATTCCAGGGATCCTGAATCCGAATCTACAGAATTTAACAGGATTCCCGGAGATATTTCTGGGCACAGAAAGATTATATGGAAATGGGAATTGCTCAGCAGGGGGCCAGCCAGATTGAAGGCTCGAATGAAGTGGTGGCAGGGATGACCACGGCTACCATTCGCTGCCCTGGGCCGTCATTCTCTCATCACCGCTCATGCTGTGTGCTGAGTTTACCTGTGGATGTTGCTACTGTATCAAGATACCAGAAACATAATAAGAACCCAACCCTACTGTCATCGGCAGCATCAGCCTCTTGTTATTAGGTGCCATTGAGTCAGTGACCATAGGGACAGCAGGACAAAGCACGGCCCGGCCCTGCACCTCCTTATGAGGGTCCGTATGCCATTATTTGATGTACCTGACTTAGAGCAACCCTGTCTATGGTCCTGAGACTATAAATCTTAATAAGAGCAGACAGCCTCTTCTCCCTCTTAGGAGCTGCTGGTGGGTTTAAACGCTGACCTTGCTGTAATCGCCCAAAGCTCCTTGTACCAAAAAAAAAAAAAATCCAACTTCCTTTCATATTAGGTTGGACAATGTTAATCTTAATGAACGCCCAAGATGTACATATGAAGCATCCCTGAACTGAGTGCTAAGGCTGTAAAGATAAACAAAACCCACTCTTAATGCTCGTGCACTTCATAGGATCGTAATGATGGATTTTCCTAACGTTGTTTTCGATTTAATTTTCTCTCTAATTGGGACATCTATGAAGAAGACTTATCAAGGTGAAAGTCATTAGAACTGTTCACAATACAAAAAGGCGAAACTGAAAAAGGCACCGCGAGGTCCCTCGTCTCGGGTCCATATCACGTTTCATTTAGCTGCTAATAATAGCACCTTCTTTCGGGGTGTGTATGTGTGGCCAAAGAGGTGTGTCTTTGTTCTAATTTCACTGCGCACTCATGTAGTTTTTAGTCTTTTTGACAACCCAATTATTCATCCTCTGTCAGTGGGAGTCCCTGAGGTTAGCTCCCGTGTCCTTTTGACATGACCCCATTTGTACTGGATGTCTTCCTTGCTTCATGGCACAGCAAAGCATCCCTGGCTCTTTTTAATTTCTCATCACAGAAGTCGAAGCAGCAGATTCTCCTTACTGGCCTGTTACCCAGAGGGGACAATGTATCAAGCTGCAGAACGCTTATTTTTAACTGTGGTTAATGAAACAGTTCCCTTTTTAAACATATACTATTCATTATCATTAATTATGTTCATCACATTGTGCAACCACCGGGGTGAATCAGAACCTTGCCACAACATCCAGAGCTGCTTATGGATTCGAAAGCAACAGCATCAGCACCATGGAGAGACCACTGCCTGCTCAAGTCTTCCTTCCAATCCGGAGAAGGGCTTTGGCATTTGGTGGATTGACCAAATGCCTCGCTCCTCTCCCCAATATTGTCCCCTTTCATTAGATTTCTGTTCCATCCTCAGATAAAACCAGTTGCCATCCAGTAGAATCCAACTTTGGGGACCCTATGTGTGTCAGTATGTTGAAAGGATACAACCCTGATGTACACCTTTCTTGATTTTAAACCAGGCCTGGAAAAAGGGCATCATGCTTGGTAGAGAGGAATGAAAAAAGAGGAAGACCCTCAAAGAGATGAATTGACCCAGTGTCTGCAACATGGGGCACACCTGGCACAGGTGGGCCCTGGTCTGTTCTGCTGTGTGTAGGGTGGCTATGCATCCAAATGTACTGGTCTGACCTTAACATGTGTGTCAGAACAGAACCATATCACACATGGTTTTCAATGGCTGATTTTTTTCAGAAGTAGATCTCCAGACCTTTTTTCTGACGCACTGCTGGGTGTAGAAGATCTGCCTGTCTCTCAGCGAGCAGTTGAGTTGTTAGCTGCTAGCATCACCCAGGGACTCCCCACCGTCAGATCCTAGTAACTAAATTGGCTGCAGCAAAGTGCTAACCGTATTATTGGTTCTGTTTCTTTATGAGTATACTCATACAGGAAACATTCTGTTCCATGGTTGCAAATCTCATCCTTAATATGAGATACTGCCTCCCAAACACCGGGGACTGGGAGTTGTTAGAAAGTATAGGGAGCTATTATGTGTATGACTCTGGGCAGAACAACCCACAGGATGAAACTCTATTGCAGATGAGTCCAGGGAATTGTCGTGAGGCACAGCATATATCTATATCTATATATCTATATCTATATCTATCTATCTATCTATCTATATATATACACACACACATACACACCTTGCATAGGTATACCATGCCTCCCACAATTTGGTTAATAGGGAGTGTTACAAATGCAACCCAATTTGACAGGAAGGGGACATAAAGAACAAAGTGGAAGGCATAGGATGTCCTCTAACCACAGGCTTTTTTTTTTTTTACTAACAGCCATGACTGCTGCTGCCCAGTTATGGCCGCCTCTGCCTATGAATCAAAGAAAGCTGAGGAAGTTGGCTTGGTGATCATCAAGCTCATGTTGCTGTCAGCTCTGATCCACAGCAATGCCGGCACACTGAACCAGCCACTGTCTGGTCTACATCAACCATCTGAGGGACTGGGCAATGGGTATTGTAATCCTCAGTGTTTTCATCAGCTGATTTGCAAAAGTTAGATTGTCAGGTCTTTCCTCCTAGTTTATCCTCGTCTGGAAGCTCTGCTGATCCCAGTTCAGCTCGAGAGCAACATACAGATCCTCCCTGAAGGGCAGGCATGTGCATTATCTGAGCCACACACGTGGAAGATGAGAACTCTACCGTTACCCCCCCACCCCACCCCATCTATGTACCACCTCCCTAAATGCTGCTGCTCCAGACAAGTGGACAAAGGAAGAGTCACCAATTGAACTGTCAGTCTCTGCCTTCTGTTCTCCTCCCACTTTTCTGCCTTGTAACTTCGTGGCAAACCAAACAAGGGAACAGGCCAGACATGAAGGAGACTAGGGAAAAGATGAGCAGAAACATCAAATAGGAATCAAATGTTTTAAAAATTGAAAAGCAGAAGAGAAGGCATGGAGAGAAAAGATCTATTTATATGGTCAGGAAAAGAAGTTCTGCAATAAGTCTATGGCTGTTCAGCAAAAAATCTCTACGCTGTTCAGCACAGGTCTGAGGATTGCTACAGAAAACCATTCGACAATTCAGATTCTTCTTGTGAACCTAGAATGTTCACATCCCAACTAATTTGTTTTTGGAATTTAAATAATCAAACTTCTTGCCTGGTGCACATTTTCTTCATACCTTAATTGTGTAAATAAAGACTATAGGATTCTACAGGAATTAATACAGAACACTGGAAGGATGAAGCTGGGAGACTCTGAAGTCATTCGATCCAACCCTCTCACTGTTGTACGCAGAACTCAGCAGCCTTGTCCAATGGACCGCAGTCTATAGCAGAACTAGGTCCAAAGATATGTAACATATGATCTAGGTTGATTTATCCAAAGAAAATGTTTCCAAGCGTAAATATTTCAAGTCCTCACATCTCTGTATTATGTTAAGTTATTCGAGAAAAGACCTTTTGATGGTTGTCTTAGTTATGTAGTAGTATGAACACAGAGTAACACAAGTGGGTGGCGTTAGCATGCAGAAACTTATCTTCTCACAGTTTAGAAGTCTGGAAGCCCAAAATTCAGGGTGCCAACTCTAGGACACCCTTTCCTCTCTGCCAGCTCTTGAGAAATGACCTTGTGTCTTTGAGCTTCTTCTGCTCCTTGGCAATCTTCAGGTGGTTTGGCACCTCCCTTCCCCCACCTCCGGTTCTTCACTTGCTTGTTTAATCTTCTTTTAAGTCTCAAAGGAGATGGACTCAAAATATACCCTACATTCATCCTGCCTCATTAAACCAAATCAAACCACACATAACAACTCCTTCCCCGAAGGGATTATAACCCTAGGGCTAGAGGCTAGGATTTACTATATATCTATATGCCTATCTATCTATAGATATATGTATGTATATATATATATATATATGCTGGGGTGGGGCAGATATTGCATAATTCAATCCATAACAAGCAATAGCCTTCTGGACAATCACACAGACAACTCCCCAGAGCACAATGTAAATCAAGGTAAACAAGACAACATTCCAACTAATCAATTTTATTTGGAAAAATATTTGATGGATTCATTTTAAAAATTATTTTAATATATACTGGATGCAATAAATCCTTGTTTTCTTACATTATGTTTTGAGGAATTTTCTAGGCTGAGCTTTGTAAAAGGAATCCTAGTGGATCAAGAAACAGTGAAGTCAGTGGTCTGAAGCCCGCAGTTGCTCAGCAGCAGAAGATGAGGCAGTCTGTTTCCTTAAAGACCTACAAGCTGGGAAACCCTAGGAAGGAGTACTTCTCTGTACTACTGGGTCACTGTGAGTCTGACTCTATTCAGTGGTAGTGGGGTAA
This sequence comes from Tenrec ecaudatus, assembly GCF_050624435.1. Taxonomy (NCBI): domain Eukaryota; kingdom Metazoa; phylum Chordata; class Mammalia; order Afrosoricida; family Tenrecidae; genus Tenrec; species Tenrec ecaudatus. The sequence goes on along the minus strand of NC_134531.1, from coordinate 61,207,504 downwards.
TAGTTTTAAAAATAAATGTATGTTGACAATTTAACTTTCTAGTGTCTTATTTATGGTAACACTAATCTGTGCTTAGTCCTAGCTGTCACACATATGGCCCGCTGCCACCAAGTCAATTACAGTTCATAGTGACCCTATTTTTGGTTTCTGAGGCTGTCAATCTTTAAGAGAGCACAAAGCCTCATCTTTTCCACACTGCAGTGAAAGGGTTAAATTGGAAGATTTCTGAGTCTGTGTGGAGTGGTTGGTGAGTTTGAACCGTAACCCTTGTGATTAGTAACCCATTGCCTACCAGGGCATGCTCTTTTTTACTGTCTGCTAGAAGGTCTTCTAAGTGTTTGATGAATGCTAACTTACTCAATCTTCACAATACCATTGCATTTGACCCCCAAGCTTATTAACTCTGTTTTTGTGATTAGGCAAATAAGGCACAGAGGAAAAATATGATTGATAATTGCCAGGGATAGGATAAGAAAGAAGAGAATGATATTCCTAAGATTTTAACACTGGTGGCCAGATATCAAAGGCTCTCTTACTTAATCAGCGAGTATACTGCCACTCCAGGTCCTATGAATCCATCTGCACATCAACACATACATGGACCACAGAGAGTAGTAACACTAGGGTCTGATCTAACAGGGTCAATGCTGTTTCCCATCGTCATATTTGAGCCTCGTTTTTAAGATCTGGAGGGAATCCTTCGATGTGTTTTACTTTCTTCAGCGGCCACTAACAGAATGTGGCAATGTCTAAGGAAGATCAGTCTGAAGAAGATAGATTCATCCCTAGTGTCAGCAGAGGAAATGAAATCCTAACCACTAACCCACAAGCATCAACTCCCAGGAGTCGCTAGAGGATGTCGGCTGGTCTGGGTCACTCCTACCCTGTGTGCTGTGCTCTGGAGGTCAGGTGGTCAATGCAACAGGCACCAGACCAGGGAACGAGGTAGATTATCTCCTTGGAGCAGCCTCACAGGGAGGCATCTATGTACGTGGCAAACACCTCCAACTCACTGCCATCGAGTTGATTCCAACTCGTGAGTCAGGGAAGAATTGCCCCTGTGACTTTACAAGACTGTAACGCTTTGTGGGAGTAGGAGGCCACATTGGAGCTGGCTGATGGTTTTGAAATGCTGACCTTGTGTTTACCAGCCCAATTCTTAACCACTATGGCACTATGGCACCAGGGCAGGGCATACTGCTCCTTTAATCCTCTAAAGTACCTTGTGAGTGGGCATGACAGTTTACAAATGAGGGAACAGACATTCGGAAAGTTAAGCAATTCCAACAAAGTCACAAAAACTAGTATTTTCAGCCCAATGTCTTTACTCTTACTCTACCAAGTTGTTTGTCTCTCTAGTTACCTAAATGCTCTGACCTGAAGATGCCTCAAATATACTCAAAATCAGAACTCTGGATGATAAATATACAAATCAGGTCTGTGGGGACCTTGGTGCCCTAAGGATTCTTTCCCAGGAATGGTCTCAGATGCTGCTCTAAGAAGGAATTCCACAGAGATGGGGAAGATCGCTCTCTCCATCCCTCGCTCCCACCACGGCACCAAGCAGTGCAAAGCAATGCCATGTTGGCACCTTAGAAATTTGGCTTTCCACTTTAAATTCACGAGAGAATTCCACTGCTTACAAAAAAAAAGTTGGCAAACCACTTCATCAAGCGATCTTTTGAGGCTGTCTTAACTTTAAAATCCAGGCGAGAATCAAAGGAGTGAAGATATAAAACCTTCAGGAAATCAAGCCAGTCAGAAGAGGCTCTCGACTCATTTTGTCCACAAAACTTTTGGTGCCTTGGAAAGAAAAGAGTGTGCTTGAACTTCTGCTGACCTAAGCACAATTTGACAATGTGTTTTGATTGTGCCTGTGAAGACACACTTCTTAACCAGGGTCATAGAGTGATGAACACCCTCTGAACTTCCTTCGCTTGTAATCACCATCCCTTGAATTGGTCAGAGATGAAAGGGACCCAGCACTGGGTAACTTGTTTAATTCCAATTTATTTTCTCTTTCTCTCTATTTATCTTTCTTAATCTTCTGTTTACTGGGCTCTTCCCAGCCTGGTTTCCCCTTCGCTGACCCCAAAGGTAGCTAGCTGGCAGATGGACAAGAAGTGGTCTGGGTTGGTCAGAAATGAGGTGAATTCATTTACACCTTTGAGTCCTGCCTTTCCCTACCTGTATTTCTACAGGACAAAACATTGGAGTCTAGATGCCTAGTGGGATGGCAATCCTAGTGGATGCAGAGATTACCCAGATTTATTTCTCTCACTCCCCGCGGCTCATAGCCCTTTAATCGAAGATAACATATGTAGAAGCGAATAAAGCTAATGGAAGACCAAGTGCTAATCAGGGTGATACCTTCACAATAAATTTTTTAAAAAACACCATTTATTGAAGTACACTTCTCGCAGCATCAATTTTCCTCTTTTTATGTGCTCCTGTCAATAATTTTTGGTAAACATACAGAGTTATTTAACCATCACCACAGTCAGATTTCAGAACCCATTTATTCCCCACCTAAGAGCCTTAGACTGATTTTCAGACACTGTCTATTTCTACCCTCAGTCTTAGGGAAGCACTAACTCTAGAATTTTTTTCTCCTGTATATTTCATATAAATGAAGTCATGTAATGTGGGGGGACTTGTGACAATCTTTCGCTTAGTGTACTGTTCTAAGGTTCGTCTATGTGGCCTCACGCATCAGGACGCCATTCTTGGTCACATAACATCCTTTTGAATAGCAGCACCTACGTCAAGAGCATGGGCTTCTGAATCAGACAAAGCTGAGCAGAATCTTAGCCCTGCCACTTAGTTCTGTGACTTAGAGATTAATCCTTAATATCTCTGAGACTCATTCATAGAATAAAGATACTAATATCTCCCCGAGAGTTGTTCTACATAGGGCCTAGATTATGTCAGCAATGAGACACTCAAGCAATCCATTCTTTTTTCCTGCAGTCCCTAAGAACTTTTGCTTTTCCAAAAAATTACCCCTGGATCCAATTTTAAACAGCATCCTACAGCCTCCCTACCAGCTATCGTATCAAGCTTGAAATGGGAGACCATTTAACCAGCATTTTCAGAAACAGAATTCCACCAAGAGGAATCACCACCATCATTAATGGAGCCCAGATGGTGCGGACTATGGGATTTCTTCCAACTATATTGCTGTCATTTTTCATAAAGAAGGTTATGTTGTATTTAATCACAATTTTGACGAGGGAAATGTGTCAAATTCTCCCCTAGAACGTTTAATGGAGTTGGTTCAACTTTTCAGAGTGAGTCCATAATTTCCCCACCCATTCTTATAAAACTGTACCTCATTAACATCAACTTTCAGATATGGAGGAATCAAGGGCCGAGAAGCCAGGGCTAAATAAACTCCAACACAATACCTCAAAACTCTCCTTTAACCAATAGTTTCAGACTCTTCATTTCCTAAGCCATTGAGAGAACTTGAATTTTAAGTGTGCAGCAAAATAGATGCCCTGGAAGCCCTGGTCCGCTTCTCTAACCCACCATCTCTGCTTGGGGCATGTCATTAATTTGAGTCCCAACTTAAAGGAAATCCTGGATGTAACCCTTGGGATGTAAAGTTGACGAAGATTCACCCCACTTCACCCAAAGTGTAAAGTTTCCTCTTCGAAGCCTTGTCTTCTTTTGGATGGAGAATATACTTCTCTGTAGTTTTAACCCAGCATTGCTCCCCTGCATAGTTCTATTTCTCCTTTCTGGTTTTTTCCCTTTAATTGCAGCTGCATTTCGTCCCTGAATTCCCTTCTACTTCCACCTCAAGTGCCAGTGACACTTCCCAATCAGCTTCCTGTTCTACAGTATAACTATTAAAAATAGAAAAGCATAAGGCTGCTTAATATTGTTTCTTTTAAAATTTCGTTGGGAGCATAGTTTGTTTCTCTCTCACTTTAAGGAGATTATACAGAGTATCTTAATTCTTAACATGAAACACATTGTCAAATGCAAAGTAGTTATTAGGAGAGGTAACAAAGGGCTTTGTCATCTTTACACACTGTTCATAATCCTTGTATGTGCTATTGGCATTAAATACCATATTTCCAAATTGTCAAATAGATCTGTTCACAATCAGTGATCAGTCTGCAACATTATGAAGTGCATCTGATTAATTTGAACTTCTTTTATGATAGTCATGTTCACAGAGATAAACAGATGAGCGATAAATAGAGAGAACTTATATTGAGAATTTACATTAATGTATTTGTAGAAGGTTTTCTGTGTTTCCTTGCTGCCAGTTCTTATCTTAACAGGAGGCACTGCTCATGAAATCCATGGTTAATTTTCCTCCAAAAATTGAGAGATTAGGAAGAAGTGAGCAGAGTATCAAAAGGTAAGTTTCTGCTCACTAGGCTATCACCAAGAATAGGTTTAGGAATCCATAACTCTGAGAAAAGTAAATGAAAATAATTGCAGGGGGCCAACATCAGTTTATGTTTAATTAGATTAGAGAATTTGTCCAATTTTTGAGTTTTTTTCTTTAATGTTAAAGTTTCTTTTCATAGTGGGACAGTGGAGAGAGAATTCATAGTCAAGGCTTTATTTTAAGGGTTTTATTTTAAGCAGTATCCAAGGAATGTATCTAATGGTATAAATAGTTAATCTGGAATAAAGCAAATATTTTTTCTCTCTCTACTGAAGAATCTTTTTGTTTAGCAGTACATGACAAAATTATCTTGAAGCATGATGGTTTAACTTTAGTTTTGTCCAGCATTCAACAAAGAATGGAAAGTCCAAAGTACAGTGTATGCAAAACACATTGAAAGTTCATTTAAAAGAAAATCATTTCATGGACAAAGTCATCAAAATCTATGCAGAATAGGATAGTGATTTATGCCTTAGGCTAGTCATTTGGCACATAGCTTGAATTTACTCAGGGCCACCAGTTAAAACCTTAAATTTGCAGAAACCTGATTTAAAAAATGATCATTTACTGAAAAAAAAATTCTTTTTTTTTGCAGAAATCCACCAAGAGACCTTTGCCATCATAAAGATCGGCAACATCCACACCTTATTTATCTTAATTACTAAATACTGCCAGGAGTCTCCTACCCTGAGATGGCCGCAAGTTTTTGGTGTGCCTGGCGGGCCATTTCACAGCCTTTGGTTCTTGTCTTGTGCATCTCCTCCCGGAGTGAGGGGCAGCTGACAGAGACATCCCCAATAGAAATTACCAACTCTCGGTACAGGGCCACTTGGGTATTGAACTCTTGGACGAGCTGCAAAAGAAGGAAAATTCTTTCACCAAACCCTTACCATCAGAAAGTTTATTGTTTCAGTGTGCATACCCAGGGGCCTTCACCCATTCCCCAAACCTCCAAGAAGTGTACAAACTGCTGGGCGCCCTGTTCCACAGAGATGACAAGCTCTCTTTCTCCAAGACAAGTGTTGATGCAGCGTCGAAGCATGCCTGGAGATGGAAGCTCTAGGTCTACCCCTGCTTTTCCACTCCCAGGTTCAGACTGCTTCCGAAAAGCCTGGGCATCCTGGGAGAGTTAACATGCCACTCCCAGGTGTCTAGAGAAAGATCCTGGGGACTCTGGTTAGAGACTTTCTCCTCTACTCCTTCCAGAGGTTGCACATGGAGCTGAAGTTGGGTGGGAATGCGCAGCAGGGGACCTCCGAGGCAAATCGTCCACCTCTGGCTTCCAGACTGACGGGAAGCCCTGCCGCCGCCTGGGAGACAGCACCTTAGTCCTCACTGCAGCCCCCAGCGAGCGAACGCGGCTTGGGTTTGTTTGCTACGGTCTCCCCCACAAAGGCAGCACCCCCACCCCGCCCTTCTCCAGTGAGCGAGCCAGTTCACAGTGACCTTTGCTTCCACCATTCTCTCAAAGGGGAGGCGCCCGCCCCCCAAGACCCTCACCATGGCACTTCCCTGCCCGCGGGGCCATTACGACCTGGGTGTCACCCTGAATTTGGAGGACTACACATTTAAAAATAGTGCCAGTGCACGTGATCCGCATGGAGGAGCCCAGGGGGTGGGGGTGGGGGAGTGGTTGGCACTCCAGCAAACGCTTACGGTACACAACTCCCCCACCCCCGTCCAAGAGAGGCCAGGGAAAAAAACCAACAAAAAAGAGGAGCAGTTTTCACCCACCATCTTGCAGTCGTCCAGGGCTCTCTGGGTTTTGTGGGCGCTCTCGGAGGTGCTGCCCCTGCGCTCCCAATCCCCACTTTGCAGCGGGGGCTTGCTGATCTGGAAGATCGAGGAGCGGGTAGCGCGACTGGGGCGCTTCTTGCGCCCATTCGGTGCAGAACTCATGCATACACATCCACGAAGCCGAAGCCGCTGGTGCAGTGCGCCCCGGCGCGGGCGGCCCGGTCCTTGCCCTGCGCGCCGCCGCCGTGCAGCCGGAGCCGGGACCCGAGACGCGCCGCTCACTCGCTGGGTTGGGGCTGGCTGCGCGGGTGGGTAACCTTCAGCTTGAAGGAGAGCGGGGGCAGCGCGCGCAGCATCGCTTCCCCTAGCAGCGAGGAAGGGGCTCGGTCAAGTTCGGCTCAGCAGCATCGCCGGCCCTGTCCCGGGAGCTGGGCGCTGGCGCGGGCTCGCGCCGCCTTCCGCTCCGCATGGATGGCAGGGCTGGGCGAGAAGGAACGCGCCGCCCGGCGGCTCCGAGTTTCCATTCAGATGGGGGAGCGGCTTTCAAAGCCTGCGCTGCAAGGTGGGGGTGGGGGTGGGGGTGGAGGGGTGTCGCTCTTGCTTTTAGTGTCTTTCCGCAGCAGCGCTCCGTTTGTCTTTCCCCTCCCTCTTTCCCTCCCTCCCTCCCTCCCTCCCTCGTCGCCAGGCCGGGAAAGGCTGGCCGTCTCTGAAGCAAGCAATTGGCTCTAATCGGCTGCCTTGATCCCTGGTCTCGGTGGGCTCATCGGGTTGAGGATCCCAAATGAATCTGTGGCGGGACTGGCAGACGCAGAGAATCGGTTCGACTGACGTTGCCCGAGGCCCAGCACCTTGATAGGGCCCGAATACCAAGCGAGGCATCCATTCAGCAGCCCCCCACCCCCCTCCTACCCCACAGTTTATGCACTTATCCAATCAAATGCCCAGGAACATCAATTGCAACATTACTTCATCCGCTCTATTATTAGAAAGGAAAAGTGTCATCAGAGCAAAGCACATTGTCACGTACTGGGACCTAAACACGGATTTCAAAACACCGGGTGGACTTGAGGCCCTTCCTTGCCTTTTGGAACTGACTGTCCAGGGGCCTCAGATGATCAGTACTCAGACTGAAGAGGGAAGTTGTTTGCTCCAAATGGAAGCTCTCTTGGTAACAGGAAAGGAAAGCTTGGCTCCACTAGGTTTGGTTTCATCTTTGCTCAATGTGGGTGGGTGTGCAGGACAAAGTACTGGGGAAGGAATGCACCGAGGTTCTGTCAATCTGACCCTCAACCTCATCTCATATCAAACAATAAAGATCTTGATCTTGAATGCTAGGGTCTCAAGACCCGGCTCTTCGGGTTTCCCAACAGAAACTTGAGCAAGTAAGAGCGGAGAGACCTTGCTGAACCTCAGAATGACTCTTATCTCCTTTAGGGGACACGGATGACTCAGACCCAGAGAGTTGTCCCAGGAACTAATGGAGAGGCCGCCTGCACGAACTGAGGATGTCTCATCTGCAGCAGAGGAGGTCCTGAGGCATGTGAAGCCACTATGCATTGGGCTGCTAACCTCAAGGCCAGCATTTTGAAACCACCAGCCCTTCTCGGGAGAAAGATGAGGCTTTCTCCTGTGGTCAAGGTGTACAGTCTTAGAAACCCACTGGGTCACAATGAGTCAGTATCCACTCACTGGCTGGGAGTTTGACTTTGGTTTTTTCAACCACTGGCATGATCCTGCAGGGAGAGAGAGATGGGAGTGAGCATTCAACTCTAATGCTCTGAGAACCCTTGTTCCCAGGAATGATCTGATAGAGGGAACAGATAAAAGGGCCTGTCACAACTGAAACTCAAACCAAACTCACTGCCATCGAGTCAATTTCAACTCAGAGTGACCCTGTAGGACACATTAGAACTGCCCCTGAGGGTTTCCAAGATTGTCAATCTACTGGGAGCAGAAAGTCTCTTTCTCCCCAGGACCAAGCTGCTAGTGGTCTTGAAATGCTGACCCTGTGGTAGCAGCCCAGCACCTAACCCACTATGACACTGGAGCTCTTTACAGAGGAACTACATATGTGGGAAAGTGCCCGATGGAAAACACATCAGAAATTTCTATTCAGTCTGTCAAGGGGATACGAAGCGTGCGCAGGAGGGAGGGCCACAAAGAACAAAGGAAGTAAGTTCCAGATTTATTTTACTACAAGACTGGTAAACACAATGATGAAGATCAAGGATTGCAGTCTTCAGTATGGATTACAACTCAATATAAAGAAGACCAATCGGTAACATGAAAAATGGGATAAAAGGTTAAGTTATCAAGGAGTTGTCTTGCTTGAATCCACCATCAGTGCTCATGGAAGCAGCAGTCAAAAGACGCGTTGCATTAGGTCAATCTGCTGCACCAGACCCCTTTAAAGCATTGAAAAGCAGCTGTCACTTTGCGGACTAAGGTGAGCCTATCAAGCCATGGTGTTTCCAATCGTCTCACATGCATGTGAAAGTACGGCATTGAATAAAGAAGGCTGAAGAAATTTGGTGCCTTTGAATTGTGGCGCTGGAGGAGAATATTGAAAGTACCGTGGATTGCCAAAAGGACAGACCAACCTGTACAGAAAGAAATACAGCCAGAGTGCTCCTTAGAGGGAAAGATGGCATGACTTCATCTTCCATATGTTGGGCATGTTGTCAGGAGAGACCAGTCCTTGGAGAAGGGCATCATGCTAGGTAAAGCGGAGGGTCAGCAAAAAAGAGGAAGGTCCTCTAGGGGCTGGATTGACACCTGACTGCACCAATGAGCTCAGGCATAGGGGCAATTGTGAGGACGGCACAGGACTGGCAGTGTCTCGTTCTGGTGTGTATAATGTTGCTATGGGTTGGCACTGACTTGATGGCATCTAATAACAACAACAATGTAAATGAATATGCAGCTTCATTTTCCCAAGACTTCACCAAAAAGTTGAGTCAGTGGTCCCTGTTGAAAAGGAGGCCCAGAGACCAGAGCGAAAGGACTCTTCTATTGAACGAATCTCCCCCCAAAACTGCAGCAAAACACAATATAAAAAAAACCTCACTGCCATTGAGTTGACTCCCACTCATAGCGATCCTAAATAGACTTTCCGAGGCAGATCGCCTCATCTTTGTCTTGAGTAGAAAGGTAAACTTAGTCAGCTCTCTGGCTGTTCTTCCTTGCCTCAGTCTCAATGTTCTGTCTATTTCATGTGTGTAGGGAGAGAAGGAGAGGTTGGGGATCTCATACAAGGAGGCTGGCACTTTGAGACTGATGGAAATGGTGGGGAGGGTAAGGAAGAAGGCAGCAGAAGGGTGAGCATACTTTAAGGAAGGATGGATAATGCTCATTTATAACTGGTTTGACATGCTGTAATACAAACTCCTTTCATTTCTACTAATCTCTCATCTTCCTAAACCTTCAAGAAAAGCCTGCTGTACCCCAAGATTGGTTGTGTTTGGGAGACCAAAGAAAGGCACTCTTTCAAGTGTACACAGAGAGAGGATGGCAAGAGCAGTAGACTGGAGGTTATAAACCCGGTTGGAAGTGGGCTCCCCCTTCTATTATATCCCCTTGCTGCAGGAAAATAGTGACTGTCACCAGATTTGAGCATTGCAGAGCTTCTCAGTAGTAGGCTTCTACTCCAGCTACAACCATCTGGTTGCTACTTCCCCCTTTCTTCTGCCTACAGACATTTCAACAAATTAAAAGGGGAAAAAAAGCAACTTAATTGCACTACCCTGTTTCTATGCCACAGTCCTTTCAGGAGGTGGGAGTGGGTGGAGTGTGTGTGAAAAGAGAGGAATATATGGGTCAGAGGCAGTGTCCTGTTCGAAGGACTACAGACTTGGAAGCCCACTGAGGGATTAAGCAGAAATTCTCATTTGCAGGTGTCACTTGGCTTTCCCTGATACAAAGTCCAAGCCATGTTCCTGATATGGGAGAAAAATAGCATCACTCCCAGAGCTGTCTCTCCCAGCAACAAATGCTGTAATCAGAATAGCAGCAGGCAGGCTTAGTTCCCTCACCTTCCCCCACATTCACAACAGCATGGATTTACATTCCTGGGGCTGTCTGACTGCCAAGCAGAAGGGTAAAGTGCAGTTGGAAATCCCAATAAGAGAGCATTTTCTGGTTATCCAGACCCAAAGTTGGTGCAACCTTAGCAACAGGTCCTCTATTAGTATGGCTTCGGTCCAAGTTAGATCAACTCTGATATTAAGTCCTGATGTTTCACGTTCTCTCTGTTAGTTTAGAGAACTAATTTTGATTTGGAATTATTTAAAAGTGGATTATTAGTTTCACGCCACTATGAGTCCCTGTGGACCCAGAGACGAACACTTGCAACTGAGGTGGCCTCTTGTGACAGAGGTACTGCGAGGCGAGTTCCTCCTGAGGAGAAAATAACAAACACAGCCCTATCGTTGTGGGTCCATGACAGATGCAGGGAACAATGCCGAGAGAGGCTGGGCTCTAAGGAGTTGGAGTTTTGAAGAGAATGATGAAGTTATTTTTGGTTTGCATCAAGAGATAAGAGATTTTGTTATTATGAAGACTTTAGTGCATAAAGGAAAGGATGGCTTATTTATAAAACACATTTGGAACATTTATTTATTATTTTCCCCCCAAATTTTTAGTGTTTCAGCAGATCCAAATTTTCCTGGTCCTGAAGCTTATATAAGTTGAAGACCCTACTTTAAGAAAAATAATGCAAAATTTTATATATTAAACTGGTTACATACATGACTTGTGAAGGAGGCTATAAAAGTGAGTTCCCCCAAGCTGATGCTTCATTCCCTTTACAGGTAATTGCCTATTCAGTTTCTATTTTCTCTTTGTTTTCAGTCTCTATTTTCTCTCTTTGTATTCACTGTCATAAAGCCAAATCTGATCCATACTGACCCTTTGGGTTTCCAGTCCCACACATCTTTGTGGATGCAGAAAGCCTAATGGGTAACCCACTAGCCAGCAGACTCACAACGCTAGTAGAAAGGGCTGCATAATAGAGATGGGACTTAAGATTGAAGTGAATGTATGATGTGGATAGAGGGACCAGTTTGGGAGAACTTTTTGAAGGTTGGCTAATAGCAGGCACAGAGTGGCCTGAAGGCAGGATAGGGGAAAGAAGAGGGTGTGAGAGGGGTGTGGATAAGGTCATGGTGATACGATAAGATGAATAGTTCAGTTCCCTTGGAAGGGTAAGGAGCAGAGGACAGAAAGTGAGAAGCAGAGAAAACGTAAAAAAAATTTTTTGGATGAACATGATTTGAGGCCATATTAGAAAGTAGATGTACCCAAATTACTGATACTAAGGGGCTTTTTCATGGAGAAATTACAAACCCTTTGAAGGTCTGTCATGTGATATCTGTCACTAATTGCTTACAGTTTAAAGAGATGTGTTTGATATCGACCTCCAGAGCTATGAGCACTTGATGAGACAGGTTATAGGTAGTCTCTGTTGTGTGCCATCTCGTCAATTCTGTCCCATACTGACACAATAAGACAGAGTACAACTACTCCATAGGGTTTCCAAGGTGATCGTCTTTCCCGAAGCTGATTGTCACATCTTTCTCCCATGCAACTGCTGGTAGGTTTGAACTACCAACCTTTTGGTTAGCAGTCAAGCACTCCACTGCTATGTCAACAGGGATTTTGTTGTGGGTGGAGTGGGAGTTAATGGTAACTAAAATGACATGTTTTAAATACTTAGAGCTTTTAAAGCAAAATTGAGGAGTTTGAGCCTAATGTAGGGTTGGTAAAGATCTGAGTAAATGGGACCATTGCCATGTCTTGATTTAGTGAATTAATAAAAGACAAATGATGTTTTAAGAAAATTAATTTGGCAGAATGATGTATTGGAATGAAGAGGTAGTAAAGCCATTATTTAAGCTATGATGAAATTTCTTCAGACAGAAGAAAAATCTAAGCATTCTGGCAAGAATCAGGGCACATTTAAGGGGCTTTAAGGTCAGAGAAGGGGCTCTGTGTGGTACAAACAGTTTAGCATGATTGACCCCTAAAGGAGAGCGAGGGGGTGAAAGTCCCTCCCAGAGGTGTGCCAGAAGAAAGGCCTGCTGATCTACTTTGGAAAAGTAGCCCTTCAAAGCCCCAGGGGGTCATGACTGGCTGAGCCAGTCAGGGTGCAGGGTGGCAATGAGGAAATATGGCTTTCCTCTAGTTTTTAAATGCGTCCTCCCCACCCCACCCCCCTACTATCATGATCCCAGTTCTACCTTACAAATCTGGCTGGACCAGATGTACACTGGTACAGATGGCAATTGGGAACACAGGGAATCTAGGACAGATGATCCCTTCAGGACCAGTGGTGAGAGTGGCAATGCCTGGAGAGTGGAGGGAATGTGAGGGTACCGATTACAAGAATCTACGTATAGCCACCTCCCTGGGGGATGGACAGCAGAGAAGAGGGCGGGTGGGGGGGAGAAGTAGGACAGCGTAACATATGACAAAATAATAATAGTTTATGAATTGTGAGGGGTTCATGAGAGAGGGGGATTGAAGGGGAAGAATGAGGAGCCGATATTGGGGGCTCGGAAGACAAATGTTTTGAGAATGATGATGGCAACAAATGTATGTATGTGCCTGACATAATGGATGTGTGTATGGATTGTGAAAACAATTGTACGAGCCCCCAATAAAATGATTTAAAAACAAAACCCTATGGGATAAGATTTAAGTAGAGGCTTAAAGTCCATCAACTTCCTTGTAGCAGTTTTATATATATATACATATATAAACAAATCATACTTCAGTATAAGAATAGTTTGTTCTAATAACATGGCACTGCATGATACGTTCTTGACATGATCAATGAAGGCAAAATGGGTGCATAAGCAAATGCGGTGAAGATAGCTGATGGTACTTGGCTTTCAAAAGATATAACATCTGGGGTCTTAAAGGTTTGTAGTTAAACGTGTGGCCATCTAGCAAGGAAGCGACAACGCACATGGAAGGTGCACACCAGTGCATCACTGTGTGATCACGAATTGCTGATAGGAAAAGGTTTCAGAAGTTCAAAAACAAGAACCAAATTCATGTGAAGGGGCATGGATGTAGTAAAGACCCAAAACCTATCATTAAGATATTTGGGCAGTCCCTTTCAGAAGGGATGCACGGAAGGGATGATAAATCCAAGGTGCAGTATAGCACTAATGAACCATGAAACTATCCTCTAGTTCTTTAATATTTCCTCGCACTACTATTATAGTTCTTATTTGTTTTTCCTCATTAATCATGTTAGATTTGCATAGGTTCATTTGTATATTTAAGATCATTCGACACATGAAAGCCAAGATAGATAACCCTTCAGAAACAATAACAGGAGTAATGGTTCCCTGAGAGTATGGGAAGAGAGGAGGGGAAATAGGAAGCTGAGAGCTTTGATGACTGTATAACCCCACTCGATGGGACCGAACAACGGAATTGTATGTGAATGAATATACTGGATGTGACAAAATAAATAAACAAGGGTCCCTGGCAGGTAGGGTGGCAGTGGGAGGGGATAAAGGGGAGCTGATATCAAGAAGTTCAAGAAGAAAGAAAATGTTTGAAACTGTTTTTGGTAGCAATGGTACAATACTGCTTGAGGTGATGGAACTATGGAATGTTATGTTATCTGTAAGTGCTCCCAATAAAAGGATTTTTTTAAAAGACCCTACGGGACACTGTTTTTGCAACATATAGGCCAGCATGAGTCAGAATCTACTTAACAGCAACTAGATTTTTTAAGTCAGAGTACTTTGGGACAAGACTGACTAGAGAAAAAAGGTTAATTCTCCAAAATTAAAGCACTAGCTATTTCAGTCTCCCTAAAATAAAAAAAAACCTCACATATAAATATGATTGAATCTTGCATCTGATGCCGATTCTTTTGAATACTTTTCTGTCTCAGATATTCAGAGGACATGCACCCTGGATCAACTTGTTGTCCTAGCTTTTCTATGAATTCTATTGAGCCCTTAGGTCTTTTTGTCTAGGAACCGTGGTGGAGTCGTGGGCCCATGTTGCTTTTTATTTTGAATAAGTCACCAGTTCAAAACTGCCGGCCACTCCATGGGAGAAACATGAGGTTTTCTGCACCTATGAAGATTTGCAGTCTCAGAAACCTGAGGAAGCAGTTCTACTCTGCTGCATTAGATGAGTTGGGATTGACTCAATAGCACTGGGTTTGATTTGGGTCCTTTTGGCTATACTCTTTCTATCCAATCACAGCTGTGGACTAAACCTAGTCTGTATCACATTACACCTGACACTAGTGAGCCCCTACTTTGCTGGCTTGTTCTCCTGGAGACCTCACCAGCCCTGTCTACAGACGCCACTCCTTCCAATACAATCCAGTTCCTTTAAGGACATTTCTAGGCCTGCCAAGGATGCTGAAACACACATTGGAAGAACACCACAGTGGACAGGCTGTGTCTGCAGAACCAGTTCCTTAGCTGTCCTTCGACCCGTCTGCACTCTGGCTCATTTGTGGCCATTCCATTTTCTACCTTGGCTTCATTCTCTGGCTCTTTAAAAAATTTCTTCCTTTTTTTGTAACTGCACAATTAATGTATACATATATTGTTCTTACTTTACAAAATTACATTGCAGATAAAGCTAAAATCCTCTTTAATTATCAACCCTGACCTCAGTTCTCAACTTCCTGCCCAGAGACAATCTGTGTCATTAATTGGATGTGCAGACCTGCTAGATTTTCACAATTGAATGATTATATCCCACCCTAAAGAAAATATTTAATGTGTCAGTGTTGTTTAATTATGTTTCTTCAAAATGATATATAAAATATATTATTCTATAGCTTGCCTTTTTCCTGTCTAATCAACCCTATGTCTTTGGAGAGACTTCAATATTAATACATATCTACTTAAATCTTGTTAACGTCTGAACAGTATAACAGAATAATTTCTATTGTAATTGTTAGATGCCATCAAGGCAGTTCCAACTCATAACAGCCCTATGGACAATAGAATGAACTGTACAAGCACCCGGTCCTGCCTGCCTCACAATGATTCTCATGTTGGAGCCCATTGTTGCAGCCGCTGTGTGAATCCACCTCATCAAGGGCCTTCCTCTTTTTTGTTGCCCCTCTGCTTTACCAAGCATGATGGCCTTTTCCAGGGGCTGATCACTCCTAATAACATGTCCAACGTGTGTGAGAATAGGTTTCGCCATCTTTGCTTCATTCGATGACCTTATCCATGTCCAACTTTCACATGCAGAGGAGGCAACTGGAAACACCATGACTTGGGGCAGGCACACGTTAGTCCTCAAAGTAACATCCTTGCTTTTCAACACTTTAAAGAGGTCTTGTGCATCAGATTTACCCAATGCAATGTGCTTCATTAGCTTGCTGAAATATTTCAATGGACATTCCATCAGTCCCTGAAGCCTTGTTTTTGGCTGATGGTTTCAGTGCAGCGGGAACGTCTTTCTTCAGCACCACTGGTTCTTGCTCCTGTACTACTTGGAGTGGTTGAATGTTGACTGGTTCTTTTAGGTACAGTGACTCCATGTATTCCTTCCACCTTCTTTTGATGCTTCCTGAATCATTCTATTTTTTGCTCATAGAATCTTTCAATATTTCAGCTCAGGATTTGATTTTTGTTTTCTTTCTAAGTTCTTTCAGTTTAAGATATGCTGCGTGTTGCCTTCCCTTTTGGTTTTCTAATTCTAGGTCTTTGCACATACCTTAATATTTGACTTTGTCTTCTTGAGTTGCCCTTTGAAATTTTCTGTTCAGTTCTTTGATTTCATTATTTCTTCCATGTGCTTTAGCTACTCATTAAGAGCAAATTTCAGCGTTCCTTCTGACATCCACTTTGATTTTTTTCTTTCTTTCCTTTTTTTGCTTTCTTAATGCATGATGTTCTTGATGTCATCTCACAGCTTACCCGGTTTCCTGTTATTAGTGTTAATGCATTGTCTGTTCTTGAGATGTACTTGCATTTTGGGTGGGATGTGCTCAAAGCCATATTTTGGTTCACATAAACTTGGTTTCATTTTCTTCACCTTCAACCTGAACTTACATGTGAGCAAGTGATGGTTTGTTACACAGTCACCTGGCTTTCCTTGCTGATATGGAGTTTCTCCACTGTCTTTTTCCACAGATGTAGTCAATTTGCTTTCCGTGTACTCCTTGTGGATAAGTCCACATGTATCATCTTCTTTTGTGTTGTGGAAAAAAAACTATTTGCTAAATGAAACATTAGTCTTACAAAATTCTTTCAGGTGATCTCTAGGTTCATTTCTATAACCAAGATCATATTTTCCAACTATTATTCATTCCTCTCTGTTTTTCTAACTTTTGCATCCAAATCACTAATAACTAGCAATAGATCCTGATTGCATGTTTGATCAATTTCTGACTGAAGACATTGGTAGACTTCTTCAATTTCTTCGTTACTAGCATTAGTGGTTGGTGCATACATGTGAAGAATAGTTGTATTGAACGGATTTCCTCATATGTGGATATGCATTCTCTTATCACAGGCAGTTTTGTGCTTCAAGGTAGATTTCAAAATGTCGTTTTGGATAATGCATGAGATGCCATTCCTCTTGATTGTTCATTCACAGCAGAGTAAATCATGATTTTCAGATTCAACATGACAACAGCAATCCATTCTAGTTCACTAACTCCTAGATTCTCAATCATTATGCATTCAATTTCATTTTTAACGACTTCTGATTTTCCTAGAGTCATACTTTGTACATTCCAAGATCTCTTTATTAGTAGACTTTCCTGGATGTCAATTTGAGTCATGCTAATCGGCAAATGAAGGTCCTTCAGCCTTTCTTCCATTTGCATCATTACGGTTGACTGTACTTTGAGCAGCTTTTCCACAATCATATGTTGAGTGGCATCTGACTTAGTGGGGCTCATCACCTGGCACTATCTTTGACAGTGTTCTATTTTCATTCATTAGGTTTTCTGTAACTGACAATGTTTGATGCTATTCACAAGGTTCCAGTGGCTAATTCCTTGAAGTGGACAGCTTACTCCTTTTTGGATAGTGCGTTCTCTTAGTCTGGAAGCTTTGCTGAAACCTCTTAGCCTTGGGTGACCCTACCAGTGTTCAAAATACAGTAATATAGCTTCCAGCATCACAGCAACACAAAATACCATAGATGACAAACTGACAGACAAGTGGCGGGCCAGAATAATAGATACATCATAACTGATTAAACCATTTTCAAGTTGGGAATTTTGGCTTATTTTCAAGTGCTGATTATTTAAGAGTGCTGATGGTGAAGTGAAATGACTTTCTATGACTCTTCCACCTATAGTTTTCTATCCCTACTCACTAAATGACTAGGGAGAGCATGCAAATACGATATAGAAGACTCTAACTTGGGGATTTGTCAGTTCTATTATTCTGCTGGGTATAGGAGTCAGCCATCTCAGAAACAGAAACAGAGGAGTCCTGCAATCACCAAGAAAGAAGAGCCACCAGCAGAACTTGTGTGAGATACCTGCCTGGAGCGGTGGGGGCAGGTACACCACGACCATTAGACAGAACTGAGGATTTATTCAGAGACCATGAAAAAGAGTGATGGGCTTCCTTGCCGATAGAATAAGGCAAAGACCAAGGGGCCATGTGGCTGAGAGGCTAAGGACCAGAGAAAGATGTGTCTGCTAGCAAGGCTGGCGAGAGGTGTTTCTGGGGAGAAAAAGACTACCGTTAATATTTTCTAACCATGACTTGTGGTATCCTGTTAACTTTCCTAATAAACTCCCATAATCATATGTAATGTCTGTGAGTTTTGTGTGGTCATTGCCAACCTGGCACAGCAGTAGAGTACTGTGGGAGGGACGGTTAGTGTCAGAATAGGAGTAAGAAGTTTGACTTCTGCCTCATGGGAATTACTTTTTGACAGACGTGGAGTTGGATAATTCTTTCCCTTTGTGTAGCCAGAGGAGGTCAGACATGGCCCCTGTGCCATTTCTTCGGTGCTGAAATGAAATTCTTAAGCATGCCCTTATCAAATTAGAGTATAAAAGTTGCTATGAGTCCGGATCGATTCCGTGGCAGTGAATTTGGTTTTGGTCAATGCATGTCATTGAGGACCTTCCTCTCTTTCACTGCCCCTCGACCAAGCACGATTGACACAGCGGGGCTGCATCGACAAGCTCACGCAGGAGAGCAGTTGTGAGGATGGCGCAGGATCAGGTAGTGCTTCCTTCTGTCGTGCATTGGGCTGTTATGGGTTGGAACAGACTCAATGGCACCCAATAACAATACCACCTAGTAAGGGATTCTTCTTCCCTCTCCTTTCCATCTCTGGTAAACAACAAAGAATGCTGCGTTCTCGACTTTTCATAAAAGAGGTACTACGGTATAGCCTTTTTTGAATTATTATAAAAGAAGTATCATCCAATCTCTGTCCTTCTGTGACTGACTTATTTCATTCAGTACAATGTCCTCCAAAATGATCTACATTATCTTTGGTCGACTCATCATTATCCTTTATCATCCTTGTGGGACATTCCATTGTATGTATGTACCACATTTTGTTTATCCTTTCATTATGGGAACTTGGATTATTTCCATCTTGTTCTATTTTGAATAATGTTGTAATAAATATGAGTACCCATTTTTGCCACTACCCGTATTTCTCTAGGCTATAGACCTAGGAATGGGATTACTGAATCATACGGTATTTCTCTTCCAGCATTTTCAGGAAGCATATTGTTTTCCATAGTGATTGCACCACATGTGCCATTTGAAACATACAAGCATTACATTCACCCTACAATGTGGCCCACGTTTCTTCTTTCCTGGTCTTTGTTGTTGTTTTGCATCAGTGCCATTTTGCTAGTATTGAGGTGGCATCTCACTGTAGTTGTGAGCTACATCCTTCTCTGCCAATGATTGCCAGCATCTCTTCATTTGTTTGTAAGCCACCTGAAAGTGTTCTTTGGTCAAATGGTCTTTTCGTGTCTTCACTCATTTTTTAATATGAAATTTGGTCTCTGTTGTTGAGGTGCTGAAGAGTTTTATATATTTTAGAGATAGTGCCCTTGTCAGGCATGTCATTGCCAAAGATTGTTCATTGACTTTTGGTAAAGTCTTTGGATCAATATAAGTCTTTAATTTTTAAGAGGTCCCAGTTATATGGTTTATCTTCTGTTGTTTGTACATTTTTAGTTATATATGATAGTATACTTATTCTATACATTAGGAACTCTAGCTCTGCCCTTATGTTATCGTCCCAAAAGTTTATAGCTTTATGCTTAAAATTTTGGCCTTTGCTATATTTTGTGTTAGTTTTTGTGTATGTGTGGGGGATGGATCCTGTTTTATTTTATGCAAATGAATATCTAGTTTTTACAGCACAGTTTGTTAAAGTAATTATATTTTCCATATTGAATGAATGGAAAGATCAGCTATTTATAGTTGGATGAATTTATTTCTGGCTTTTCATTTTGGTTCCGTCACTCTATGTGTCTATCATTGTACCAGTCCTGTGGCTGTAAAGTAAGTTCTGAGATCAAGAAGTATGATATTTCATATCTTGTAATTCTTTCTTAACACTGCTTTAGCTTGGAAGATCCTCTTCTCTTCCCATATAAAATTGGAGATTAATTGTTAGAATTCATTAAAGAATGTTTTTGCAATATAGATACGATTTTCACTATATTTTTAAACTGAGTTTACTTCCTAAGGATCCAGTGATTTATTCAGTCCCTCTTAACATAGAATCTCTGTGGACTGAGACTGAGTAATCTCCACCGTCTTCATACTCACACACCATCATGGTCCTAGGATTCCTGCTCATACATGGAGCCTTGAGTGGGTACAGCCCATCTCTAAAAGGCATCCATATTACTTGGTACTAGGAAATATAGGTAGATGAGAGAAAAGAGTAAAATATAAATTCAAACTTCCTAGCTATCCCTGAGGAACTAGAAATAATAAAGTAGAGAAAATGCTGGGGCTAAAGATATAAATTTACAAGTAAAAAATATTTAGTAAAACCTTGAGAATCAATGTTTTTCCCAGAAAAATAAATACTGATAGGAAGAAAACAAACAAACAACCAACAAGAACAAAACCAGAGAGAGAGAAAGAGAGAGAGAGAGAGAGAGAGAGAGAGAGAGAGAGAGAGAGAGAGATGAGGATTAAGTCCTATGGCATGTTACTAGTTAAGAAATCCGATGAAGCCAAAGAATGTGCAGAGCAATGGCAAAGCATTGCCAGAGAGAGTCCACTGAATGCAGAGACCCAGGAATAAACACAAAGACCACAGTTCCAAGGGGCGATCTGTATGTTGCTACAGAGGTATCAAGGTGAAAAGTAATTAGAAAATGCGTTTTGGAATTAGAGGTAGGTCATTGTCAAAAATTGTGCTGACATAATGCATGGGAGGAAAGCTAATGAGAATCATAAGTAGAAGAAGTGGATAAAGACCACACGAGGGAGGAAAGGAGAAAGATGGGATGGAGGCCAAGGAATGCCTAATTCTGGAAAATGTATGCTTGCTTGCTTGTTGTTTTTTTTTTAAGGGAACAACTGAAAAGAAGAAGAAGAAAAAGGAGAAGGAGGAGGTCATTAGTGGATAAACCAACACAGATATTGCTTTAATACAAAAGCTTACATAATTATAGGAGGGAAAAAAGAATGTGGTCCAATACACACCTGAGTGGGAATCTACTGTTTGTTTGGATTTGGGTTTTACAAATAATGAAAGTCTGGACAATCTTCCAACAGTCCATAATGAAAATTGTTGATTTCAGTTAAATACTGAAATTAAAATCTAAGTCAAAATTTTCTAGACCCTCAGAATATGTTATCAAATAATCTATTGGACAAATGAACTACTACAAAATAACACCATTCGACAGTATTGATGATCGACACATTTGGCTTCTTAAGTTTTCAGTTGAATCACTAAAATTCTAATGAATCCGAGGGTGTTAAGGATACTCAGAGTCTCTCAGTAGAGAGCTCAGCTCCTGCCCGACTTCTTTAAGGCCGGTTCTAGAAGATGGTTGCAGCTCCCCTCGATACCTCTTCTAGCATCCAATAAATCTTGCAGTTGGGACATTCTTCTTAGGTATAGTCCAATTTTTTTTCCGGGAGCAATTCAATTCCATTTCTTAAGCGAGTACAGGAAATAAATAGTATCTGTTGCCAGACCAAAAATAAGATAGATGCAGTTACGGTAAAAATTGTTTTTCCAAATGATAGTGTAGGTAGGTCTTTAAGTTGAAAAGAAATAGGAAAAAAGTTGTCTGGGAGAGTTTCTCTTTCCTCCAAAGAATTGAGGATCTAGGGTTTCTCTTCTTTAAGGAAACTGAGAAAAAAGAGGGTTTATAGAAGTCTGAGAATGGAGGTTTCATCAGTCTAGATTCATCTGGCTCATCGTGTCCTCACTCGATTCTTCTGGAAGTTCTAAGGACTTATCTGATATCTCCGTCCTGGTAGTCTGGTAGAAGTGGGGGTATCTGATTTCTAGTTTCACAGTAAATGCAGCCATGGTATCCTTGACTTTTTCACTCCAAGCTTTACTCATTTGCTCCATGCCCAGGGATAAAATGAGGCCACTGGCTTATTTATGAGAACGCTGCCATCGTGAAAGAATCATACCAAATCTCTTTCAGTTTTTTCCCCGCACAGGCAAAGTAAGTTAGGTGCCCTACCTCCTTCCCTCCACTGCACATGCTTTTAAAATTTCAAAATACTTTAAACTTATTTAAAAATTTAATTCAATTTAAATGAATTTATTTGAATTATTTCAAAATAATTTAAAGTCTCTAATAATAATGTGATTTAAGTAAAAGCACTTTACTGTACCTGAAGATCATGATTTGACTAGTATATTTGTCGCTATTCGCCCTTGAACCAGTGCTGACTCATAGAGACCGTATGTACAGCACAATGAAACCCTACTGGGCCCCGTGACATCCTTACATGTGTTCCTTTGTCAGGGTCCATTGTGGCAGCCACCGTGTCAGTCCATTTTGTTGAGGATCTTCCTCTTTTTCTCTGCCCCTCTACTTTACCAAGCACGATGTTCTTCTCCAGGGACTGCTCTCTCTTGACAACATGTACATGAGATGACGTTTCACTACTCTTGCTACTAAGGAGCATTCTGGTTGTACTTCTCCCAAGATAGACTTGTTTGTTCTTTTGGCAGACCATGGTACTTTCAATATTCTTCTCCAGCACCATAATTCGAGTGCATCGACTCTTCTTCAGTCTTCCTTATTCAGTGTCCAACTTTCACATGCATGTGAGGCAATTGGGAATAGCATGACGTGATTGAGGTTCGCCTTAGTTCTCAAAGTAAAATCTTTGCTTTTCAATCCTGTAAAGAAGTCTTGTGGACAAGCAGATTTGCCCAGTTAGTGTGTTCTTTGATTTCTTGATTGCTGCTTTTATGAGCATTGATTGTGTATCTAGACACGATGAAATCCTAGACAACTTCAACCTTTTTCCTATTCATCCTGATGTTACTTATTGGTCCATTTGTGAGGATTTTGGTCTTCTTTACATTGATTTGTAATCCATATCGAAGGCTACAATTCTTGATCTTCATCAGCAAGTGCTTCAAGTCCTCGTCACTTTCAGCAAGCAAAATTGTGTCATCAACATATCCCCAGGCTGTTAATAAACTGTCTTCCAATCCCGATATTACATTTTTCTCCATATAATCCAGTTTATGTGATGATTGGCTTTCAGCCAAGATACATCTGATGTCAGCAATGATATCCCTTGTTCTATATCCTCTTTTTAGGGTGTAACTGTAACTATTCTTTTTAATGCTAAACTACTGCTTTAATGATCTATGTTGGCTTTGTGGCCCAAATGGAAGTTAAGGATAAATTAATTTGTAATGTGTAATGTGTCACGATAGGATTTTAGAGCAAGACTAAAAAGAGATATAAAATAGGAAAACTAAATCAAGCATGTATTAGATAATCCAGAAATTCCACAAAGGCCTTTGTCATTGCTGCTGTAAACCTTTGAGCTGATTCCAGCTCACGATGACCTTGTAAGAACTAAATCTACCTTCATAATTTTCTGGGGAGCTTAGCAGCAGGTCTTTTCTCCCACAGAGTCCGTGGTGGGTGTGAACTGCAGATTTTCAGTAAGCAACTGAGCAATTAAATGTTTTGCCAAGACAAGAACTCAACAAGCTCCTGGGGTCATAGATATGTGGATTGGGGTTTGTAGCTGGGTTTCATTTCCCAAAGGAATCAGGGAGCTTAGGAAGAATTTGAAACAGTTCAGTGACATGGGTCATGTCATGTCAAAGGGCATGATGGGCTCAGAGAGCACAAAAAAATAATGTCGCCATCAAGTCAATGCTGAGTAATGGCCTCTCCTGTTGTTGCAGAGTAGAAATGTGCTCCATAGGATTTTCAAAGGTTGCGGCCTTTTGGAAGCTGATTGCCAGACCTTTCTTCTGATGCATGTCTGTGTGCGTCACCCAGGGAGAGCTTCGGTGAGCATGTAGGCATATATGCTTATCCACACCAGAGCCTTAGTCTTCAGAGAAAACACTGACTTTTTTTTTGAAGCTGGCATTTCCAATGTACAAGCTGCCTTAAGAAGAGTGGTTTTTGAGCTCACAGTGGAGCTAAGTTATCACGGGGCACCCACGGTGACTTAGTTACTATAACTCGGGGAACAAAGGACACAGATTTTGTTATAAAATGATTTCTACACCAGAGTGTTATGAAAGTTTAAAGGAACACATCCGCACACTGTTCAAGGAATAAAGGATTGAGAAAGTGATGCGATTTGAGATGAATGTTGAAGAAAAGAGATGTGACTTAGACATACACAAAAAATATTGGGGAAAGTATTCAAAGCAGGGTAATGAGTAGAGACAACAGCAAGAAACTTCAAATGCACATGTTCCATCAGTTTGGCTGGAACAGGGGCCGTGGTAGAATCCAGCTGGTTTTCACCGGGTTAGTAGAACAGATAGCTGTTTTGTTGGTGAGTTCAGGGAATTGGTTGTTAAAATGGCACTTGTAATCAGGGTTCTCTCTAAGTGGAGAGACTGGGCAGCTGCCCTATGTAGAAGTCACAAAATGACATGGCTTTCTCTCTTTTAATGTCCATTTGTGCAACACTGTATTCTACGTGCCCATATTAATATCCATTCCACCCAGAGTTCTAGAAAATCAGACAGAACTATGTAATATTTATTTATTCAGTTCATAACACTTGCTGTATTTTCGATAACATACTTTTTATTCTTCTGCATTTGCTACTCGAGTAAACAAACATGTGCCATCAAGAGGAAAAAGGTCGAACTACCAGAGGATGCCAGGCTGTCATTAGTTTCAGCTCTCTTTGTGTTACACTCAGATTCCCAGGAGATATCTTAAGTGAATTATGCAGTTCCTGAAAGTGTTCAAAGAGCTAAAAAATATTGTCTGAACAGTTGCTCTATGTTCAGCAGAAGCAAGAAGGTTTTTTTTTCAAGGAAGAACATATTTTCAGAGAAGAGAAGTTGTCTGTTTCTAATATATAACACAATGGCTATTGTTTAGTTGGCCCACCTATAAAGGAATGGGATCCTACTCCTACAGTGTAAAGATGGTTAAGGATAAATCTCACAGGTGGTGATGCTTAGATAAAAGTGAAAAATATTGCAAATGAGAATGCCAATCAAGAACCAAAAAAGAATTATCTTAAATAATAATTTTATCATTTTTGGGGGTCAGGCATCATTTAATGTCTTTTGCATTAATATTTTAAAACTCTTATAACATAACCTAGTTTTACGTACCACTTATTGTTCTTATTTAAGTATTAATAGTATGAAATAATAAACTATCTTTCAGTATATCTTTTTTATACTTAAAACAGTCATTAGGGTAGGGAACCAGCTGCTAAATTAGTTGAATCTCACCACTGATCAGAGGGTCTGTATAAGCACATAATGATCTTTTGAACGGTTTGGGAAAGTGAGTTAGATCTAGATCTGGAATGTCAGGCTAAGTATTTTGGACTCAATCCCCAAAACAACAGAGGAAATTGATTTTTTTTAACTTTCAGAGTGAAAATCCTAACAATATTCTTAAAAGAAAAAGGAGAATTCTGAAAAAAATAATATTACAAAGGAAGAGTTTTTAGAATTTGAGAAGATGAGAAAATGCAAGAAGGGCGAATCTCTCCAGAGTTATACTCAGTAGACTAAACAATTATGGGATCATTGCATGGAATATCAAAAACCCAAAGAGAAACTGGTATAGTGGAGAGTAATTAGTTTGGATTTAGATGTGCTAACCTGAGGTGATAATAAGTAAAACTTCTTAGGGAAGTATTTTGTAGACATTTACATGTTTCAGGTCTAAAATTCAAGGAATAGATTAAAAGCCAAGGTTAATAATGTCTGAGAATCTTCCTGGTAAAATGAAAATGTAAAGTTCTGAGCACAAATGTTTTCAACCCAGACTACACAAATTATTGGCACTGGCTAAACAAAACTAAACTAATTCCACTGCCTAACACAGTTCACAAGAAAACCTCATGTATCTAGAAATTAAAAAAACCACCACCAACAAAAGACTTCAATGGTTGCTATGTCAAATAACTCACACTGGAAATTAGATAACATTTGTGATGATTTATACAAACCTAAAAATAAAAATCACTGAGGGAATCTTTGAAAAATGCAAACTCTCATTTGGTCTATCTGGGGTGGAAATGAAAATTCTCAGAAAGGGGTCAGACAAGAATTAACTGGGCAATATGAAAGCACTATAATATATCAAAACATGTTTGCTGCATTAAAGTTGTACCTAGGGGGTGATTTAGGGCCATAAAAGCTTACATGAGAATATAAGTAGAGCTCAACTAATGAATTAAGTATCTAAAAATTGATCCTGATTTTAATCAACATTTCCATGTGCTTGATAAAAATGATTATTCTGTTTCACAGGAACTGACAAACATTAGGTGTTACCCCCACCACAAAACAAATTGCACGCATAGCACACACACAACCCCACAAACAATAGGATATGAAAAATGGGAGGGGTAATTTTAGAGCCAGAAAAATTCATAATGGTTCTGGTGTCTTAAATAACAATCTATTTATTATTTTAAAATATATTCCCAAAGAACCCACCATATCCCCAGCGTTTTGTCAAGAACATATGTACATTTGTTGCCATCATCATTCTTAAAACATTTGCCTTCTACTCGAGCCCTTAATATCTGCTGCTCATTTTCTCCCTCCCTCCCCACTGCCCCCTACCTCGTGAACCCTTCATCATTCATAAATTATTATTATTTTGTCATATGTTACACTGTCTGATGTCTCCCCCTGCCCTCTTCTCTGCTGACCATCCCCCCAGGGAGGAGGCTATACGTAGATTCTTGTCATCAGTTCCCCCTTTCTATCCCACATTCTCTCCACCCTCCAGGCATCGCCACTCTCACCACTGGTCCTGAAGGGATCATCTGTCCTGGATTCCCTCTGTTTCCAGTTGCTATCTGTACCAGTGTACATCCTCTGGTCTAGCCAGATTTGTAAGGTAGAATTGGGATCATGATAGTGGGTGGGAGGAAACATTTAAGAACTAGAGGAAAGTTATATGTTTCATCGTTGTTACCCTGTACCCTGGCTCCTCCCCACAACTCTTCAGTAAAGGGTGTCTGGTTGGCTGCCAATGGGCTTCATAGCCCAGTGAAGACTCCATCTTACATTTTTAACAAGAGTAAGAGTAAAAGAGACAAGTATAGAAGAGGGGTTAAGCTTCTAGCCAATGCTAAATTCTCTTCTGTCTTGGGAGGAACAGAGCCTATTAGAAAAAGGCAGAAGGAGAAGGAGAAAGAAAGGGCTGTATGAGTTGTTCCTTCAAAATAGTGGCACAGCCCTCTCAAAATTTCCCCTCACATAGAAACATGAGATGATAAAAGTGCTTTCATCTCCATGTTTAACCTTTTAACCAAGTACAGTGACAGCTATCAATTGGATGTGGCCATTAAATGTTCCCATGCACGGACTGCAGTTAGATATTTTTCTGAGGGTGTTTCTAATACGTGTATGTACTTGAGAGTTTATGGAATAGAAGAAATGAAGAATATCCATTCAAGTTCTTCTCTTTAGAGGCCAGAATAGCTATGATTTTGCTATAATCTTTTTATCTCCTTAACTAATAGACAGAAAATTAGCCTTCTGGTTTATCAAGGACTTATTTTGATATTCTTTAGGAGAAAGAGAATGAGACCAAAGGACTATCAGTGATTTCTTGTCCATAGTTTTATATTTTTGCACCTAAGTTGTTACCACTATTCCTTCCTATGTGTTGTTGTACAGAAACTTCAATAACCATCAAAACAAATATTGACTCAGCTTCATTTAACACTAGGCTAATACTTCAACTCCAGTTCTATTTCCCAACTTAATTTAAGGATAACAACAATACAAATTGTACAGACAATACAAAAATTAGCAGTATAAATTTTCTCAAATTACAAATTTTAAATATGAATTTCATTTTTAGGCAGATTCCCTTGGGGAATAATAAACTCTCTTTTTTTTCATTGTGAGAAATAGCCCGTTTTGTGGGAATCTTTTATTGAGGATACATAGGATGCAAATATTTTTTCTCTCTCTCTCTTTTAAAATCATTTTATTGGGGGCTTGTATAACTCTTATGACAATCCACACATACATCAATTGTGTAAAGCACTTTTGTACATTTGTTTCCCTCATCATTCTCAAAACATTAGCTTTCTACTTGAGCCCTTGGTATCAGCTCCTCATTTTTCCACTCCCTCCATGCTCCCCCCTCCCCCATGAACACTTGACAATTTATAAGTTATTATTATTTTGCTATATATTACGCCATCTGATGTCACCCTTCACCTTCTTCTCTGCTGTCCATCCCCCAGGGAGGAGGTTATATGTGGATCCTTGTAATCTGTTCCCCCTTTCTCCCTCCCCTCCCCTCCACCCTCCCAGTATCACCACTCTCACCACTGGTCCTGAGGGGTTCTTCTGGCCTGGATTTCCTGTGTTTCAGTTCCTATCGGTACCACTGTACATCCCCTGGTTCAGCCAGATTTGTAAGGTAGAATTGGGATCATGATAGTTGGGGGGAGGATGCATTCAAGAACTAAAGGAAAGTTGTATATTTCAACAGGGTGCTATACTGGACCCTGGCTGGCTTGTCTCCTCCTCCCCATAGCCCTTCTGCAAGGAGTTATCCAATTTCCCACAGATGGGCCCTGGGTCCCCACTCCGCCCTCCCCCTCATTCACAAAGTTATGATTCTTTGTTGTTGTTTGATGCCTGATACCTTGTCCCTTCGAAGCCTAATGATCTCACAGGCTGGTGTGCTTCTTCCATGTGGGCTTTGTTGTTTCTCAGTTAGATGGCCACTTGTTTATCTTCAAGCCTATAGGATCCCAGACTCTATATCTTTTGATAACTAGCAACCATGAACTTTCTTCACTGCATTTGCTTATGCACCTGCTTTGTCTTAGTGATCGTGTCAGGATAGGCTGGTGTGCTTTTTCCATGTGGGCTTTGTTGTTTCTCAGCTAGATGGCCACCTGTTTATCTTCAAGCCTTTAAGACCCCAGATGCTATATCTTTTGATAGCTGGACATCAACAGCTTCCTTCACCACATTTGTTTGTACACCTGTTGTCTTCAGCGATTGTGCCAGGAAGGTGACCATCTCACCTGCCGAATTGTTAGAACAAAGTGTTCTTGTGTTGAGCGAGTACTTGAGCAGGGGCCCACTGTCCATCTGTTTCCTTAATACTAAACCTATAAATATATGTACATATATCTATTTCCCCTTCATCATATATAAATATACTTACATCTGTATATGCCTGTATTTAGATCTCTATAAATGCCCTTTGCCTCCTAGATCTTTCCTCCATTTCTTCGTACTTTCCTCTTGTACCACTATCTTGTTCAGCCTTCATTTGGATTTCAGGAAATCCTCTCAGTTACATTGTCCTTGATACAGCCCTGCCAGAGCTCCTACACCCTCCGTGACACTGATTTTGTATCACTTGTTGTTCCCTTGTCCCTGGTTTGTTAACACCCACTGCCTTTCTCCAGCCTCCCCCTTTCCCATGTCCTCCCGGAACTGTCATCCCGTTGTTCTCTCTTCCTGCTTGTTTATCCCACTTTTCAGCAAACTACAGCTCTCAAGTCACATATGTTTCTTTTAGCACATACATCTGTCTATCAAGTAAAATTGAATGTGAAAATAAATTTATCACAGTTTAATTTAAAGGATATTATTCAGATAATGGAATTTTCTTTGTCTGTAACTATATAGTATTGGCTCTCAAGTAATGTTAAAATTGTTGTGAGGGACAAGATTGGTTCTTCCATCTCAAATGTTTGCAAAGCTGAAAATTATGAGTACAAAATGAAGGGTAGTTATTGATTTCATGTACAATTAGAACAAACCACTCTTGGTCCTGTGCCATTTTCACAATAGTTACAGTTGAGTTCATAGTTGCAGCCAGTGTGTCAGTCCATCTTGTTGAGGTTCTTCTCCCATCACTGCTCTGTCAGTTTTTCTACTTTTGTGGCTTGCCTGTTATTTGTGCTGTTGAAATCTATGTTACTGGTATTTCAAATACCAGGGTCACATATTGTGAGCTGGTTCCACTGAGCTTCACACTATGAGCAGACTAGGAAGAAGGAATAGGTGGTGTGCTTCTGAGAGATGAGTTACTAAAAATCTTATAAACATCAGAAGAACAAATAAATCTGTCTTGGAAGAAGTATAGGTAAAATGCTCCATATGAGGGAGCGTGGTCAGACTGCATCTGATGACATTTCATCATGTAGGATCAGTCCCTAGAAGAAGACATCAAACTTAATAAAGTAGAAAGCGATGAATAAGGTGGAAGACCCTCGACGAGATAGTTAGACACAGTGGCTGCAACAATAGGCTCTGTATTAGACTGGGTGGACTAGAGAAGCGAATCTAGTAACACTCATATACGTGTTTATATATGAAAGAGCTTTAAATCCAGTAGTAATTATGTACCAAGCAAACCTCCCAACCCAGTCCAACTTAAGTCCATAAGGCTGGTACTGGTCCATAAGTCCTGTCCACCTTCAGACTCATGCAGCCACATACAATGATGCAGAATGCAGGAGGATCATAGGCTGATGAGTGTAAAGTTGTGTAAATCCAAGGTCTGTGGAAACAAGACAGGGCTCCTTCGGCTCTCAGATGGCCTTCAAGTTGGAAGGTGACGGTGGGAGACAGTGTCCTCCAATGAGAAGGTCATGATCCCAAGGGAACAACATCAGGTTGCTACCTGATTGATGGATCTGACTCCACCTCTAGCCAGGAGTGTCTAGATGACATAGAAGGAGCTACCACAGGCTCACCAGAGCAAAAGGTGTGAGGCTCACACAGTCTTTTGATCTGTTCTCGACAGGGTGGCTATACGTCAGAAGTGACTAGAGAACACATACCAACAATTGATTTTGAAGAGTTAGAAAGCAATATCATCAATCTATTCAAAGGTGACCACCAATAATATTTAAAAGAAATGCCAAACAAATTTGAAGTAAAGAGAAGGAAAAACTTTCAACAAGTAGCTGCAGAGTTAAATAGATGAACCAAACCACAAATGTACATATAATAACTGGATAAAAATATTTTAAAATACAATGAATAAAAATACTAGAAAGCATCTGAAATAGATGGATTGGAATTTTTACTCATAAATACTTGTTAATTTTATCAAATACTTTTTTGCATCATTTTCATAAACAGTTAATTTTTTCAGAACACTAATATGAATAATTATATTGATAGGTATTCTGATATTAAACTATTCACGAATTTTTGGATTAAATAATTTATCAAATGTACTATTGGATTTTGTCTTTTTAAAAGTCATTTTTTGTCTTTATATAAGTACTTACATAATCTGGTGTCAATTTAAGATGATTATAAGTGGAGGGGTGGAGTCTGGCTTGTCAATCAAGATGTATCCAATGACGCCTCTGTGTGGGCATGGCTTTCTCCTGAGAATTCTGGGAACTACTGTATTTTCCTCCTTGGAGGGAGGAGAAATTTTCTCTCTCTGCTTACTCCCTGTGAGGCATCCCTGAGGAGAAGCCACATGGAACTACCCCGATGCAGCCCTGAAAGCTGGAGGAGCCACATGGAGAGCCCTGCTAGCACTGAGATGCTTCTATCGCCACTGGATCCAAAAGAATTTGCACCCACTGGCCTGTGATCATCCTGCATTCGGTGTCATTGCATGTATTTTGTGAGTTTGAAGAGATCTTTAAAGATTGGTATTGGACATGTGGGCTAATATAGACTTAGGGGCTTGGACTGGACTGGGTTGGGATGCTTTCTTAATGTAAAATTACCCTTTATATAAACTCTCTCTTATACATATATAAGTCTTCCTGCATTTGTTTCTCTAGTCAACCCAGACTAACACAATCCACTTCATAAATGTTTTCAGTTTGATAATTTTTCATTGTTGTCTTGTTTGAGAATGATTACAGTAGCCAAATAAAATAAGCGGAATACCTTTGTACAATTTGCCTGTGAAATATTCGTGGCTTGTTGAGTTCTGAAAGTAGAACTCTTTCACTACTATTTTAATCTTTCTAATGTTCATTCATTTACTCAAATTTTTATTTTTCACTTGATCAATTTTGGCACTTAGCATTCTTCTTGACATATCCATTTAATCCAGGTTCAATTTAGCAAATGCCCAGCTGGCAGTATGCCAAGAAGTTGCAGTAGTCTGCGGCAATTTTTAATTGACTGAAATCCCGTCATTCTATAATAACTACTGGAAGTTATAAATCAATATAGGCACTAGTTTTTCGCTTGCTCTATTCTCACAAGGAATGCAGGAGTCCTCATCACAACAGAAGATTTTATTTCAGAGTCATCTGTCAGTAAGTGTGATAGAAAACTATAACCAAGTTGTCATTGTTGTTAGGTGCCATGGAGTCTGTTACAACTCATAGCGGCCCTATGAACAACAGAACAAAACCCTACCCTGCCCTACCCCATTCCGACAATTGTTCTTATGTTTAAGACTATTGTTGCAGTCACTGTGTCAATCCATGTCTTTGAATGTCTTCCTCTTTTTTTTGCTGTCCCTGCACTTTACCAAGTATGATGTCCTTCTCCAGGGACTAGTCTCTTCTGACAACATGTACATGAGATGGCATCTCATCATCTGTGTTAGTCTGGGTAGACTAGAGAAATAAATTCATAGGGTCATATGTGTATAAGAAAGGACTTTCTATAAAGAGTAATTTTACATTAAGAAAACATCCCAGCCCAGTCCAGATCAAATCCATAAGTCCGATATTGGTCCATATCTGATACCAATCTATATAGTCCTCTTCAGACTCACTAAATACAGACAATGACGCTGCATGCAAGAAGATCATAGAGCAGTGGGTGGGAAGTCTTGTGGATCCAGTGGTGGTATAGGCATCTCAGCTCTGGCAGGGGTCTTCAGCTCTGAGACTGACTGCCATCAGCCTGACTCCATGTGGCTTGTCAATAAGAATGTCTCTCTGGGAGTGAGCCTGTGGCCCACCTCAAGCAAGCTATTTATCTCCTTAGCGCCTCCAAATGAGGTCATCACGCTGTGACCTGATTGACAGGCTAAGCTCCACACCTTCACTCGCAAGACTCAAATTGACGGCAGATTATGTAACTACCACACCATCCTTGCTACTAAGGAGCAGTCTAGGTCTACTTCTAACACTGATTTGCTTGGTCGTCTGGTAGGCTGCGATGTTTTCAATATTCTTGGCCTGCATCATAATTCAGTGCACCAACGCATCTTTGTTTTCCTTATTCAACTTTCACATCCATATAAGGCAATTGCAATCATTGGTAATAGAAAAGAAAACCAATCTCTAAGTGTTTGGAATCTCAGTAAAATTAAACATGTTACATTAGAATTTGGTAAATGCAAAAAAGGACACCCAGGATTATGGTAGGACTGGAAAGCACAGGACCAGGGCAGGTAAAGGCAAGTACAATCTTCTGAGGGTAAAGGTTGTATTTATTTTGTTCATCTTATGCCCAATGCCTTATAAAATTCCTAGTCTAAATGGGTATAATGATATTGAATGAAAGCACATGTTGAAGGGTCTTCAGAGACAGCAGGTGTCCTAGTGGGTTACCCTTGTTAGTGTTAACTGAAAGGTCAACAGGCCAAAGTCACCCGCTGCTCCTAGGGAGATAGAAGAGACTTTCTGCTCTGGGAAAGACTTACACTCTAGAAAACCCTAAGGGGGCAATTTGACTCTTTTTGGTATTGGAATCAACCTGATGTTGGGGAAGTATTTTTGTTTGCTTTTCAGAGAGACAAAGGAGGCTTGGTGTGTACCTTGCTCAAAGTGCTCAGCTGTTAACCGCAAGGTCAGCATCTGAAACCTGCCAGCCACTCTGTGGGAGAAAGATACGGCAATCCACTTCCACGAAGATTTACAGCCTTGGGAATCCCTCGAGGCACTTCTACTCCATCGACAGGGTCGTTTTGGACAGGAATCTACTTCAACCAATTAGTACAAACAAGATTTTGTATCAGGACTTGTTGATGAAAAGTCTGTGCTCCATGACAGGAATGAAGGGAGTAAAGGTCACAGTAAATACTTGCCGAGCTCCAGCCCTTCAAGAACTGCTTCGCGGGCCCTCGACTCATGAGCGTGGGCAGCACAGGGTCGTCTTCAGGTGCCACGTGGCCGGGCCTCTGTGTTAGCGCCTGCGCTCCGTTAGGAGGCGCCCTGGCGCGGGGGACGCAGCGCTGCGCATGCGCCGGGGCCCAGCCCCTCGGCGGGTCGCTAATGCGCGGAGCAGCGCCGCGCGTCGCCAGTTCCTTTGCTAGAAAATGGAGGCCGCGGAGGAAGATCTCCCCGTGGAACCGCCTCAGGCCTCAGAGCTGGAGGCTGCGCCTTCGCTGATGACCTTGGGGGACGTGGGTCCTTTCGACGTGACCATCCTTCATTTCAACGATGTTTACGACGTGGACCCCAAGCCTGATGAACGCGTCGGAGGTGCTGCTAGGTGTGGGCCGCCATCTTTCTTGTCGGATCTTTGAGGGAAGGGGGTGGGGGGCTGTTTGGACAGGGGGCGGGGTGTTGGGAGGACGGTGATTCACACACCTGGCGATGAAGGGGCGGAAACTGCGAAGGCTTCGCCCCACGCAAGCTTGTGGGCTAATCTGTCTCAAACTGTCAACGAAAATGAACCTTTTCTTGAAATGTGAGCTATGGTAGATCCCCAGGCCAGCGGCATGTGAACAGGTTCAAATCCAACTTCTTCACCCATCAGTGTGGCGTTGGGCATGTTCAAGCTTGTTCCATCAGTTTTTTAAAAGTTCCATCAGAATTAAGAAATTACTTAAGCAAACCATCTTATCACAGGATCTGTGTAGCCTGTGGAAAACACTTCATAGGTACTGGTTTTTATTGCCTTTTTCTGTGTGAGAAACAGCCCTGATCGTGTAGTAATTGCGCTTTGGAGCTGTGACCTGCAAGGTCCGCTGTTTGAAACTCCCAGCTGCACCGCGGGAGACAGAGAGGGCTCTCTACTTCCATGACGTGTTACACTTGTGAAACTCAGAGGCAGGGGACAACTGCCCTAGAGCATCCCCCTGAGTCCTCATCGCACCCCAGGCAGTGGGTTTGGCTTTTGTTTTTTTGCTTCGACTTGAAATGGGAGTCGAGGCAAGCGTGTTGAGGGTGGCGCTGTTGCTGTTTATGGAAAGGGCTGTTCAGACAAGACCTCACTGGTAGGCTGTCATTTGAGGAGAGGCCTGAATCAAGTGCAGTGGGGGAAGTCGGACGGCTGTGGGAGAGGAGAGTGTTTCCGAGGAAATGAAAAGAGCAAAGGTTCTAAAGGACAATGGGTGTCACGGAGGACTTTGAACTAGTGTTTTCTTGTTTTGTATGCGATCCCTAGAGAGGCTGTAGGTAGCTGTTGGGCTGCTAACTGCAAGGTCGGTCACTCAAACCCAGCAGCCACTCCACGGGAGAAAGATGAGGCTGTCTGCCTCTGTGCATGTTTGGACTTAGAAACTCGATCTAGGGTGGCTGTGATTTGGGATAGCAATAAGTGGGTGACAAAGTGGAATAAGATTGGACCAGGATATGTGAACTGTGTGGCTGGATGACAACTGGAATGGGAAAAATTTCTTGCCAGTATCCGCTAGACACGTAATTGTCCTCTTAGAAGGCAACGGCAGCCTATATATTGTACAGCAATACACATAGAAACCAGATATCTTGATCACTGTGTTGAACATATCACATGAGCCACAGTCCTGGCTGCAGAGGTGGTTTTATTTAATTATTTAATGTGGTTCTTCTCACTAAAGTCTCTAACTCCCACCGAATGACCTTTTCCTGCAAGAGTCTGATAAGAAGGTGGGGAGGAAATACGAATAGGTTTCACGTGTGTCTAACTGTGTCCAGGATTCGTTGTCTTGCCATCCTGCTGTGGATAAAATGAGCCCTCTGTAAAGCAGGATGAGGGATCTTATAATCAGCAAGAGCCAAGAGTGACTCTTGGCCAAGGGAACAGTTACCTGTGTAGTGAACCTCCTGGAACCAGAAGACAGTCCAGCCATGAGAAGAGCAGTAGAACCAAGAGCTGGAGCGTGGAACAGAGCGATGGACTTTTGAACCATGCAACAAGCAACGCTGATGCATGTGTGCAGGAGGCTGCCTCGTGGAGTGCAGTGCCTGTGGGAACTTCATTCAGGGAGCTGGGTTTTCTGACCATCAAAGCTTGAGCCGAGTGCCTTTGGTTGAGGCTTCGAGCAGAAATGTATGTCCCTTTGGGTACTTATTAACAGACCTGAAAGAATTTTGTCACATGTCACGACAAACACTATCCTGCGCATCTCTAACTGGCATTACAACTTGTTAACTTCCTTACTAAACTCGTTAATCATGAATTTTATCAGTGAGTTCTGTGTAGTCTTGCAATGAAGTAAAATAGATAACATTAACACACTGGCAGTAATCCAGTCTCCCACATTATGCTCCTGAAGGTCTTTTCCACTTTTCACTTCATATGAAGGGGTACCCCCAAATTGCGGAATTTGTTTTCCAGAGCTATGTATTAACTTTTTTTTCATAACAACCTTATCACCTTGAAAGTACTTTCCATTACCCTTACTATATTTGTCAAATCTGTGATTCCATTCTTGGAAACATTTTTCAAACTCATCTCTTTGGATGAGTGACGGCACCTCCCTCATTTTTTTTTCTTCACTGCTTCGATGTGGTCAAATCAGCTGCCCTTTCATGCATGGAAACAGAAGTCACATGGAGCAAGGTCAGATTTGTAAGGTGCATGACGCAAGAGAGTCTTGCTGTTTTTTGCCTAAAACAGTTGCAATGAGACGGCTGCATGAGCAGGTACATTGTCATGGGGGCAAAACCAGTCCCGTCTGCCACAAATCGGGCCTTTTTTGTTGCACACTGTTATGCAGTCTTTTCAGAACCTCTAAATAGAAAGCTCTGGAACAAATTCCAAATGCATTATTCCTGTCACATCAAACAAAACCAAACCAAATGAGCATCGTCTTGATCTTTGATTTCACTTGCTGAGCTTTTGGAGGTCAAGGTGGTGATGGCCTCTTCCACTGTCTTGATTGATGTTTGCTTTCAGGGTCATAAGAATAGCACCATTTTTGTCACCAGTAATGACTTGGGAAAAAATTCTGGGTCACTTCAGAGCTGTTCTCTCCAAGCACGCCATGTTTCCACTTGGAGCTTTTTCCTGGTCAGTCAGAACCCAAGGCACACATTTCGCAGCGACCCTTCTCATTCCCAAATCTTCCGTAAAATTCGCTGAACTGAGCTCTAAGACAGTCCCCAGACAACTTCACCATCTCTTTACTGGACCGTTGTCAGACTTCAAACTCAAGTGCATGAATTTTGTTGACAGTTTCATCCTTTTGGAAAGTTGATGGACGTTCAGAACGAGGGTTGTCATCAAGCATCATTTCACCTTTTTTTGAAATGAGAAATCCACGCATACACTTGAGTTTTTCTCATAGTGCTGTCCTTGTCAGCTGTGTTCAAAATCGCAATAGTTTCTGTGGCATTTTTCCTGAGCAGGAAACAAAATTTCACAGCTCCATGCTGTTCTCTTAAATGTCCATCACAAAAAT
This sequence comes from Tenrec ecaudatus, assembly GCF_050624435.1. Taxonomy (NCBI): domain Eukaryota; kingdom Metazoa; phylum Chordata; class Mammalia; order Afrosoricida; family Tenrecidae; genus Tenrec; species Tenrec ecaudatus. Next base: position 61,170,197 of record NC_134531.1, on the reverse strand, counting down.
TGAGGTTCCTACAAAACTGCTTTTATGAAAAAATTCACTGTGACCAGAGAGAACCTTCCCAGGTGATGCCAACTAGGTGCACTAACTCAGAGCGAGTTGCTCAATGCACACCTAGTGGGGACACAGCATATTATGAAAGCTCTGCCTAGTGGAGCTTACTTCCAGCTTTTTTTTTTTGTTGTTACCCCTCATAGACCATGATTGAACCAGCTGGAAGTCTTGACTCCATGAACGACAGCAGAGTACCATGGTTGGAGTAGTTAGCAATGGGAATTGGGACCAAGATGAGCTCAGAGAGATAATAGAGATCAGATCAGGTGGTGTCATGTAGGCCAGATTGGACAACTTTGGGATTTACATTGAGTGTGCTAAGGAGCCATCCACCGAGCAGAGTAATTACAGGGTCTTATTTAGGTTTTAGGTTGGTGGTGTTCTGGGAAAACAGCTATGAGCAAAACTACACACAGTCCCAGCTTTTATGGAGCAAGAGGTGGACACTTAAAAAGATTGCATGAATATAAGGAACAGTACTCAGTGTGGTGAGAATTCCTGAGAGTATATCTAGAAGGGGTCTGTCTAGGAAGGTTTTTCTGATAAATATTTGAGTTAATGGTTGAAAAAGGAGTTTGGAAAATGTTCCTTGTCAAAACACCAAACCAAATTCACTGCCATCGAGTAAATTGTGACTCATTGTGACCTCATAGGACAGAGTAGGAAGGGTATGAATGTCCCTGTGTATTTCTGAGACAGTCAGTCTTCCCAGGAATAGAAAGCCTCATCTTGGTGGTTTCAAACTGCTGACTTTATGGTTAGCAGCCTGAGGTGTAACCTGTAACCAGGCCACCTGGGGATCAAGTCCATGCAGTGAATTTTATATGTGTGAGGAGCACCCAACACTCACACATGCAAACACAAAATTAATAAAACTCTTAAGCCCACTACCAGCAAGTTATCAATCACAAAGCTACCCTATAGGGCAGAGTAGAACTGCTCCATAAGGTTTCTGAGGCTGTGAATCTTTACAGAAACACACTGCCCCATCTTTTGTCCAGGGAGCAGCTGGTGGATTTGAATTGCCCAAGTTTTAACCTACTACTCTCAAGGTGTGATTTACCAACTAGATGGACAGTGTGCTTTACATGATACCCTTAGGGGGGGTCCACAAAAACCAGCATTCTTTTCCTCAAGTCTTAATAGATGTTATTTACCTTCATCTTCTGCCCTCACAAGCGAATACAGCATGGGTTCCCAAATTACTGGGGCTAACACTTGTCAGAAAAAACTTACTCCCCCCTCTCCCTCCAGCAATTCACCATTCAAAACTTTCATACTACAATCTATACATAATCCAGGATAAGTGTAGATATCTCCTATGAGTCAGAATTGACCCAGTGGCAGGGGGCTCTGCTGAGACAGCCGGCTGGACCATTCTAGTGTACTTCCACTCGCTTCACAGGAAGTTTTATCACCCTCTTTGGGAAACATTGAATAGAGTTTGATAACTTAATTGCTGTAGTTTCAGATTTTACCTGGTTAACTATTTAGAAATTCTGCTGTTGAGTTTGGGATATAAAAAAACGATCAAAATTATGAGAATAATGTGTAGAATTACTTTTCTAGTTTATTTCTGCTTGAGATCAGATTTTCTTTGTACACTTCACCTACAATGAAGCGTTGCAGTACAAATGTAGCAGCAAATAGAAGATCACAATTGCATCTATTCTAGACACTAAAGAGGTTTCTACAAACTCACTCTTCTACTGTTCCCCCTCAGCTTTCCTATTATGGCAAATATTGACAGGTATAACCCATATTTTAAAAAGCTTTTAGGAATACCAAATAAATTTTAGAGAGTTTTTGTAAAACCAAGAAATTTAAGCGGCTCGGATCCACATTTTGACAGCATGGCAGGGTCTATTTTCTATGTATCTTTGTAACCATGGGAACTAGCAAAGTCTAGTGATTTCTAAATTCTTTTGGAATTAATTATGTATTTAAATCTAGCCTGAGCCTCTTTTTTTTGGTTGCATATTTTGATCTGCCTAATTAGTAAACCCACCTTGATGTGTCCTTGAATAGTCCTATGTCTAAAATGAAACTAATGTGTAATAAATTCTTCCTTATAATTTTGTGATCTCACTTAATATACTAATTTAACTCAGATAGTTTATATGACCTTTCCAAAGAGTGAAATTGTAGTTATTAACTACTTTTCTAGTTTATTTCTTTTTCTAGCTATTTTCATAAAGGTCTTAATTAATTCATATGTCAGAATCACCTAGAAGAGGGTTAAAATACAGATTATGACTTCTCATCCTGTTTCTGATTCATGCCAATTTAGCAGGAACACACACTAATCTCATACATATGTCTGGTATTTCTCCACAATTTTGCTCCTATATTCTCTTTATTCAAGACCACCTATTTATCTATAACTGCCCTAAGTATCCTCTAAGTTGCTATATTATTAAGTTTCTCTATGTATATTTTTACTGTTTTAGATAGTGCATACATATTTTCAATTTTTAAGGGAGGTATTAAATTTACTAAAGTACACAAATTTTAATAGGGAGCTCAATTCGTTTTTACTGGGGATTCACTGGTGGTTTAGTGGGTTAGATGTTGGTCTGCTACCACCAGGTCAACCCTTTGAACCCACCAGCTCCATGGAGAGAAAGATGAGGATTTTTGTTCTCATAAAGCTTTATAGCCTTGGAACCCAGTTCTAGTCTGTCTAGTCTGTCACAGGGATCCTATTAATCAAAATTAATTTGGTAGAAGTGGTGTAGTTGTAGGGTTATCACCTAGTTGGTGCATATTCTCTTTTGTTTATTGCTGGATAGTATTCCAATGTGTGAATATGCCATAGTTCATCTAATCTTCTGTTGAAGGATATTGGATTGCATCCGAATGTTTTTTTTATTATGAATACTATTACTATCAAGATTTTTATATAACTCTTTTGGTAAACAGATGTACTCATTTCTGTTGTCTGCATGTGTAAGAGTGGAATTGTTTTTGTTTTAAGAAATCCTGCCAAAGCTTTCCCAAAGTAGCTTTATCAGCTTATATTTATACCAGCAATGTATGAGAGTTGTAATTGTTCACATTCTGGCCATATGGCATTCTGTTCAATTTTACCATCTGGTGTACATGAAATGATGTCCTTTTGTGAACATAATGTACATTGCTTGTCAACTGATAGTATTTTTATGTTTACTGGCCAGGTATATAACTTCTTTAGTTTTTTTCTATAAGTCATTAAAAATATTTTCTGTTCTTAATGATTTTTAGGAGTTAGTATATTCTGAATACCATTTTACTGTTAGATGAATGCATTGAAGATATATTCTGTAGCTAGTGGTTTTAATTTTTTACCATTTTAAATGGTATATTTTGTAAAAAGTTTGGTGATTTTATGTGCATGTGCCTATTTCTGAATTCTTCTACTGGTCTCATATAACACCTGTGCCAATGTCAGTTTTATAAATGCTGGTCTCATAAGATGACTTGGAAAGTGCTCCTCTTTTATCTCTTCTCGAAAACAGTTTGTGTAAGATTAATATTATTTTCTCCTAAAATACTTGGAAGAATTAACCTTTCAAAATCTGGTCCTGGAAATTTGTTTGTTGCTGTTGCATATTTGCTTTCTACTTTGTTCCTTTATTGGAATTTTTTTCCCTTCTGCTTCTTTTGGCTTAATTGTAATTTGTTTTCTAGCTTTTCTTGAGATAGAAACTTCAATGATATATTTTTCAGTTTTTCTGCATTTGTATCACAAGCATTGCAATCAAAACACTAGTTTATCTGCATTCCCCAAATCTTTGATACTGTATTTTCATTATTACTCATATTGGAATTTCATTATAAATATTTTCTAAGATCCATGGCATATTTAAATTTGTGTTCTTTAATTGGAAAAATTTATACTTTTATTGGTATCTTTGTGTTTTATTTGTTTCTAACTTCATTGTGGTTAGGAGAGACCACAATGTATATCTTGATTGTTTTGTTAATTATTTTATGATCCTGCATGTGTCTTTATTGTTAAATGACTTAGCTTTAGTCAAGCAGCAATATATTCTGTTATTGTCAAATCAGTTATGCTTTTCAAATATTTCATATTGTTGCCAATTTTTTGTTTGCTTAGTCTATCAGTTACTGAATCTTGTTTAAATTTACAGGTATGATCATATATTTAATTCCCATTTTATTTTTGTCATCTCTTAATATACTATACTCTAAAGCCTATACTATTAGGTACATGTAATGTAGGAATTGTATATCTGTTGAGTCAACTCTATAATCATTAAAAAGTTTACTTCTTAATCTATAGTAATCTATAGTAAATCATGCACTTTCTCCTCGTTCTATTTGAACAGCTATTTTTTAAAGGTAACCCATGGTACTTGCAGTATTTTTCAACATCGTAATTCAAATACATCAGTTCTCCTGTGGCCAGATGCTATTGGGTTACCTTTCTTTGAACTAGGCACAAATACGGGTCTATTTAAGTCACTTGGCCACTGGCTTTCAGATTTCTTGGTAGATGGTGAGTGAGCACTTCCAGCACTGCAGCCATTTGTTGAAACATCTCAGTTGGTATTCTGTCAGTTCACTGAGCCTTGTTTTTTGCCAATGCTGTCAGTGCAGGTTAGACTTCTTTATTCAATACCATCAGTTCTTGATCATATGGTACCCTTTGAAATAGTTGAACATCGATCAATTCTGTTTGGTACAATAATTCTTTTTATTTATTCTACGTGCTCTCTTTTTCAATCCTAATTTATTAATTTTATTAAAAGATCATCTTAGAACAATCCATACATCAATTGTATCAAGCATATTTGTACGTATGTTGCCATCATTATTTTCTAGACATTTACTTTGTATTGAGTCCTTGGTATCAGCCCCACTTTTGTACCTCCGCTCACCAACCCTCGTGACCTCTTGATAAATTATAAATTATTGTTATTTTCATATCTTACACCAATCACTGTCTCCCTTACCTCATGATTTCGGATGTTCTTTTTACCGGAGGGTGTGTGTGGTTATGTGTTGATCGTTGCCATCTGTCCCTTCTCTTTTCCCTTCTCTCCCCTCTTCCCCCTAACCTTCTGGTATTGCTATTCCCATTCCTGTTACTGGATTCCAAATGTCACGAGTTTTTCTGTACCTGTGTACATACTCCAGTCTAGTCCGAAGTGAGAGGCAGCACTGGGTCATGATGTGTGTGTGTGTGTGTGTGTCTATCTATGTGTAAGCCTCAAGGAACCAGAGGAATAATGTGTGTTTTATCAGTCCTTTACTGACCACTGGTTGACTCATCCATTCCCTGTGATGCCTCTGTGGGGGGATGTCCCATTGTCTATAGATGGACTTTGGGTCTCTGGTCTAACTCCCCTCGTTCTAAACAATATGGTTTATTGTTTGTTGGTTCTGGGTCTTCTGATGCCTGTTACCTGGTCCCAACAACACCTCATGCTCACACTGGCAGGTGTGCTTCTTCCATGTGGACTTTGTTGCTGCTCTGCTAGATGACCGTTTGTTTAATTTCAAGCATTTAAGACCCCAGATGCAATATCGTTTAATAGCGGGGCACCATCAGCTTTCTTTACCACATTTGCTTATGTACCCATTTTGTCTTCAGGGATTGTGCCGGGAGGGTGAGCATCACAGAATGCCAGTTTGTTAGAACAAAGTGTTGCATTGAGGGAGGGTATGAGCAGAGGCCTGAAGTCCATTCACTACCTCAGTGTATTGCCATATTTGTATATGTACATATATGCCCTAGTAGTAGGTTAAACTGTGTACATATATGTACACATGCCAATATGTCTATTTTTATGAATTAATGTATTTAAATATGTACACACCTATGCTTATACTGCTATCCACAGCTTTGCTTCCTACATGATTCCTCGGTTTCCTTTTACCTTCTTCCTGCCCCACCATCACGCTCGCTCTACTTCCACCTCTTAGTACTTCCTCTCAGCTAGATTGCTGTTGCTCCAACACCCTCAGGATCTCTACATCCTCCTTGTTGTTAGTTTTAATCCTTTAGTTGTTCCCCTATCTGTGGCATTGTTTCCTCATTGCTCCCTTCCCCGCCTCCTTCCCCTCTCAAGTCCCCCCAGACTGTCAGTCCTGTTGCTGTCTCCTCCAGCTTGCTTCCCCTGCCTATCTTATATAAGTAGGCAAATCAACAATAACATAGACCAAACAAAAAGAAAATGAAAGATTAAAAAAAGAAAGAAAGAAAAGGAGAAAAAACAAAAATAATTCCAGGTCTGTCCACTGACCTTTTATGACTATCTCCCCATTAAAATGATTTTTTAAAAAAATCCATTTTCTTTAAATATTGCCAGATTTCTTTCCACAGAGGCTGTACATATCTGCATGATCACCAGCAATGCAGGTGAGTTCCTATCTTACCACATCCCTTCCAATGTTTGTTATTCTCTGATTTTCTGATTTGGGCTAACCTCAGGAGTATTACATGGTATCTCATGGTTGTTTTAATTTACATCTCTCTGATGGCTAATGATTGGGAGCATTTTCTCATATGTTTATTGACCATTCAGATCTCCTCCATAGTGAAAATTCATTTCACGTCTTTTGTCAACTTCCTCAGGGGTTAACTATTTTCCTCTTTTTGCAGGCTAGGAGCGTGTGATAGATTTTAGTAATAAGCCTTTGTCTGTTGAGTCATTGCTAAAAATCTTCTCCCCCTCTGTGGGTTCTTTTGTTACCCTCTTGGTGAAGTGTTGATGCACACAGGTGTTTTATCCTTAGTAAAACCCAATTGTCAATTATAGGTTCACCTGTGTGTATACCCTTCCCTATTGCAGTTAACCTATGTATTCCCTGGGCCAAAGTTCTTGGGTTTGTCGATTCCTTTGTTGATGGTACTGATAATTTGGGGTTTTACATATAGCTCTATGATCCACCCTGAGTTTGTTCTTGTGTTTGGGGTGAGGTAAGCATTGCTTCATTTTTCTATGTGGATATCTATTGTTTGTAGCACCATTTGTTAAAGAGGGCATCCATCTCCCACTTGGTACTTTTTTGGGCCCTTGTTGAGGATCAGTTGCCTATATGCTAATGGTTTTAGTTCTGAGTTTTCTGGGTTTTTTTTTCCCATTGGTCTATCTGTCATTATACCAGTACCACGCTGTTTTGACCACTGTGACTGTGTAGTAAGAGTTAAAGTTAGGCAAAGTGAGCCCTCTTTGTCCTCTTCGTGAAGAGTTCTCTGCTAATTCTGGGCTTCTTCCCTTGCCAGATGAAATTTTTGGTTATCTTTTGAAGTAATTGTTTGAAGAAGCTTATTGGTATTTGAATCAGAGTAGCATTAAACTCATATAGTATCTTGGGTAAGATTGACATCTTCATTATATTGAGTCTTCCACTCTACAAACATGAGATATTCTTCCATTTGTGGAGGTTGCTTTTGGTTTTCTGTAGTAGAGTACTGCAGTTTTCCTTCTATAAATCTTTTGGGTTTTTTTTTTGTTAAATATATCCCTAGATATTTCAGTTTGTTCTTGTCTGTTGTGAAATGTACTGCCTTCTTGTTCTCTTCCATGGACTAGTAGATTTCTGTTTGTTGATCTTGTATCCTGCCACTCTTCCATATTCTTCTATGGCTGTCAGTACTCCTATTGTGGAACTTTTGGGATTTTCAATGTATAGAATCATGGCGTCTGTAAATAGCAATAGTTTCACTCCCTCCTCTTCCAACTGGATACCTTTAATGTCCTTCTGCTGTTTTATGTTGTTAGCTAGGACCTCTAGTACGATATTGAATTGAAGTGGGGACAAGGACCAACCTTGTCTGTTGTCCCTTTTCAGTGTGATTGTTTTAGTCTTTTGTCCATTTACTATCATGTTGGCTGTTGGCTTTTAGTAGATAGGTTGTATTAACTTGAGGAATTTTCCTTCCATTCCTATCTTATTTGTGTCTTAATTAGGAATGGGAGTTGGATATTATCAAATACTTTTTCTGCATTTATTGATAGTATCATGCGCTTCTTATACTTTTTCTTATCAATGTGATATTATATAATATTGATGGATTTTCAGATGTTAAACCATCCTTGCATCCTTGGAATGATTCCCATCTGATCATGGTAGATGATATGTTTGATACACTTTTGTATTCTATTGGCCAATATTATGTTAAGGATTTTTGCATCTATTTTCATTAGAGTTATCAGTTTGTAGTTCTCAATTCCTGTGACATCCTTGCCCTGTTTGGGTTTCAAAGTTATACTGGCTTCATAAAATGAGTTTGGAAGTTTTCCTTCCCTTAATTTGTGCAAGATCGATGTCAGCTCTTTCCTGAATGCTTGGTAGAGTTCTCCTGTGAAGTTGCCTGGTCTAGGACCGTTTCTTGTTGATGGTTTCTTGATAGCTATATCCATTTCTTTTTTATGGGTCTATTGAGGTTCTTGACCTCTATATTGGATAATCTAGGGAGGGATTGTTTTTCCATGAATAAAGACTTTCATAGTCCTCTGTGTTATCCTTTTAATTTCATTGGGTTCTATTGTGATTTTCCCCCATTTCATCCTTCACCCTGGCTATTGTTGTTTGCTCCTTTCTTTTCTTGGTTAAGTTTGCCAGCCTTCTGTTGATTCTGTTGAACCGTTCAAAGAACCATCTTTTTGGTATACAATTTTTTGCATTGTTCTCTTGTATTCCCACCGGTTTAACTTTGCCCTGATTATTATTATTTCTTCCTTTTTTGCTATTGGAGGGGTTGTTCTGTTGAATCTGTTCTAGTTGCAGAAGGTTTTGTGATAGTGTTTCAGTCATAAGTCTCTCTTCCTTTTTCATATATGCACTTTTTGCTATCAAGCTACCTCTGATAACTGCTTGTGCAGTACCCCATACTTTGTATTCTCATTATTATTAGCTATCCTGGGAGTCTCTTACCTCACCATCTATCTTAATAGATAGTTTAGCATGGTAGAGGATTCTTGGGCAGGCGTTTTATTTTTTCAGCTTTCTGACTATGTTACACCACTCTCTCCTCTTCATGGTTTATGCTGATAGGCCTGAGCATATTCTTATCTGAGTCTTTTTTTTACTCTTGCTGCTGTTAACATTTTCTCGTTTCCTCAGAGTTGGATAATTTCACTATTATATGCCTTGGTGAGTTCTTCCTGGGGTTTAGTCTAATTGGTGTCCTCTCTGTTTCCTGTATGAGTGTCTGACTCTCACTTTTTAAGGTGAAGAAGTTTGCTTCCAGAAATTCCCTTACTAATTTAGCTCTTCTTCATTGTGTCTTGTTTCGGCAGACCAATTATGTGAACATTGTTCCTCTTTACAGCATCTGTCATTGATCTCAGGTTTTCTTCTGCTTCTTTGATTATCTTGTTTGACTGTCTTTCTCATTTGTTGAAGTCTGCCTGATTGTCCTTGAGATCACTGATACAGTATAGTTCTCTGCCTTTTCTCGTCTGTGGGATCCACGATCTTGTGATTAGTTTTTGTTAGTTCCTGTATTTCCCTTTGGTTCGTGGACTTCATGCCTTTTATTGTGGACTTTCCCCCCTCTATCATGTACCATTATTCCATGTTGATTCCCTCATATCCTGTATTACTCCTAGTAGCCTTCTGAAGATTTCTTTCTGTGGCAGATCCATGTCTGACTCTTCTATGAGTGTCTTTAACTCTGCTGTCGTTTTTTCTCTTTATTGTTTTCTTGTTGAGGGTGTTGCGGTATGTTGCTGTTTGCAAGTAATTTTGGATGAATTGGGTGCCATATTGCTGAGAGAACAAGAGGCCCTGAGCTCTTTTTCTGTGTGACTGGTAAGAGTGTTTTCAAGGGCTGCCTGTGGCCTACTATGGTGGTGGGTCAGACTGTTGTGTATACAGTGTGCCGCAGCAACTCTGGCTGACAATGGTGGGGAGCCTCAGAGACAGGGGGATGTTGGTGACTGTTAAGTATGCTCCTGGGCTGAGTTGGGGCAGTCGTGCAGATTGGCCGCAGGTCTGGTCTGGGATGTCAAGCCACGATTTGAAGCCTTTTTAAAGAAAGGCGCTAAATAAAAAGCAATTGTGAGGGAGGCCTTGCTCCCACAGGAGTGAGTGCTGAGTGAAGATGGGGACAGCCACACTGTTGCTGGTGTAAGTGTCCAGGAGAAAGCCTACCTCCCTGCTGGGGGAGGAGGTGCTGGGCAGATGGGTTGGGGGCTGTTACTATGGGAGAGGGTGCTGGGTGTCTGTAAGGAAGATCCCACTGACACAGGGTTGGGGTGCCAGGCACTGGTGGGAGCAGCTGCTGTAGCTGCTGGGAGGGGGTGCCACACAGGCATGTGACAGGCTGCTGCAGATGGCAGGAGGAGAAGAGCCACAGTTGCTGTGTATGTGAGGAAATGGTGTCGATAAGGCTGAGGGGGGCCCATCGGCAGGTGGTGGCCATGGTGGGGTCTGGAGAAGTGTGACCGATAGGGGCCAAGGAGTCCCAAGGACTGGGTCGTGAATCTCCAGGGTTCTGGAATGAGGCTAGATGTGGGTGAAGGTTGCCTTCTGGACCGAGGATATACTCTGGGCTGTTGTGCTAGTGCTTTCACTTACCTGAATCCCCACACTCATCCCCCTAGACATTGGGTACACTGATGTCCAAGGAGCTCCCAATGTGGGCTGCTTATCTGGACGCCATGTTGCTGGAACCTCTCCCCTTCTATGTTCTTTTGATGAGTCCTGAGTTGTTCAATATTTTACCCACCTAAAGCACCAAAAACAACTGCCATCATGCCAATTTAGACTAATAGCAACCCTATATAGGGCTTCTGAGAGCTTGATAAATTGTTATGGGAACAGACAGCTTCATCTTTCTCTTGAGGAGGGCCTAGTGAGTTTGAACCAAAGACCAAGGTTAACAGTTCACCACTTACTCTAACCTGCCACCAGGGTTTGCTTTTAAAGCCTTTTATATTACAACTCAAGGCTGATTTTTTTCAGTTCTTTAAGCTAATGAAATGCTGAGCATGCTCTTCTATCCTATTAGTTTTCTATCTCCTCGTCTTTGTGTATTTTATTATAATTCCTTATGTTGTGTACTGAGCCTTGTGTTCAGCTTTCTCTCTCCCTCATTTCTTCATTCACTCTAGCTACTCTGCATTCAAAAGCAAGTTTGAAACTTTCTTCTAATACCCATTTTGGTCTTTTCATTCTTTCCTATCTTTCCTAATTAACTTTTTGCTTTCTTGATGTATGCTATCCACGATGTTGTTGTTTTTAGGTGTTGTTCAGTTAGTTCTGACTCATAGCGACCCTATTTACATCAGAAAGAAACACTGTGTGGTCCTGTGCCATCCTCACAATTGTTCTCATGCTTGAGCTCATTGATGCAGCCACTGTGTCAGTTCTGCTTAGTAGAGAGGCAGTGAAAGAGAGGAAGGGCCTCTATAATATAGACTGACACAATGGCTGCAACAATGGAGTCAAGCAAAGGAATAATTGTGAGGATGGTACACCACATTGAGTTCTATTGTGCCTAAGGGATCAGAACCAGTTCGATGGCCCCTAACAACAACAGTAGCAACCACCACCACCACCACAACAACAAACAACTCTAAATGTTTGTACATATCATTAAAATATTTTACCTTGTCTTCTTGAGCTGCTCTGTGTAATTTTCTGTTAAGTTCTTTGACCTCATCATTTCTCCTATTTGCTATAGATACTGTGTAATTAAGAGCAAGTTTCAGAGTCTTTTCTGACATTCACTTTGATCTTTCCTGTCTTTTAAGTTACATTTTCCTTGCTTTCTTCATGTAAGATGTTCTAGAGCTCATCAGGTCTTCTGTTATCAGTGTTCAACACAGCAAATCTGTTCTTAAGATAATTCTCAAAATCTAGGTGGGATAAACTCAAGGTTGTATTTTGGCTCCTGTGTATTTTTCTTCAGCTTCATCCTGAGCTTACATATGAGCAATTAATAGTCATTTCTGAGGTCAGACCGTGGCCTGGTTTAAGCTGATAATATTGAGCTGTCCATAATCTCAATCTATAATTCTAGTCTATAGCCATTCGTATTAAATGTGTATAATCTTTTCTTGAGATGGTTTCTAAATTTAGGTCGATACTCAAGGTCATACTTTAGCTTGCATGGTTTGGTTTAATTTCTTTATCTTCAACTTGCACTTGTTTTTTTATTAATTGATAGCTTATTGTACAGTCAACCGCTGGCTGTCTTGTGTGTGATGATATCAAATTTATCATCTCTTTCCATAGATGTGCCATTTTGATTTGTTTATTTCATCTGACATGGTCCATGTATATAGTTGCTGTGTATATGCTAAAAATAGTATTTGTAATTAATGAGTCTTTGGGCTTATACAGTTTTGTCATGTAGTCCCTACTGATTTTTCTACAAGGTTGGAATTCACTAAATATTTGGTAATAGATATTAAAGTTTGATTTGGGATTCCTGTAAACATGTAGACTGCATATATTTATATAAGTTGGATATGTTTTGTGAAATAAGGATGTAAATTCAGGATTTATTTATAGGATGCATACTAAGTGCCAGGCATTCTACAAACAATTAGAAATTTAAAGATGGGACAAATAAAAATGTGTGCCCCCAATCTCAACTTATCTGATGAGGGAAATAAACATGTAAATAGTAAAAAAATGCCTCAATGGACTTTTCATGAAAGTGACAGGAGAGTGTTAACATGACTGGTTCCCTTAAATATTTAGACTTTTATAGGCAATTAGGTAGCCACTGGGAGCTTTTATGCTGTGATAGAATCAATTGTGTATTGTCAGAAGCTATGCTCATGTGTCAACAAGAAGAGTCAATTTAAAAAGGAATCAGGAGGCAGACAGACCAATTAGGAGACACTGTGAGAGGCTATACCAAAATGAGTAAAATCAGAATATAGAAAATGGAGAGGAATTTATGGATTTGAAAGATTCTTTGCAAGATTGAGTAAATATGATATGAAGGATGACAGGGTAGTTGATATATTCCAGAGTGGTTTAAAGAATGAAAAGGTAGTTCCAAATTATACTGGATATATTTGAATGTCACAACAACTGAAGCCCTTGCGGCAGAGTGATTATGCATTGTGCTGCTAATTGTAAGGTCAACAGTTCAAAACCCCCAGCCACTCAGCAGAGGAAAGATAGGGATTTCTACTCTTGTGAAGAGTTAGTCTTGGAAACCCTCAGGGGAAGTTGTATTTTCTTCTATAGAGTCACCATGAGTCAGAATGGACCCCATGGCAGTGAGTAAATACTGGAAAGATCCGCATTTGGACCCATTCCAAAGAAACGTGACCCAACAGAATACTCAAATCATAGAACAATCTCATTAACTTCACATACATGTAAAGTTCTGTTGAAGACTGAGGTTATTAAGGATTTTGTCTTACTTGGATCCACAATGAATGCTTATGGAAGCAGCAGTCAAGAACTCAGAGGATGCATTGCCTAGGGTAAATCTGCTGTACAAGATTTCTTTAAAGTGTTGAAGAGCTGGGATGTCACTTTGAGGACTAAGGTACATCTAACCCAAGCAATAGCATTTTCAGTCACCTCAGATGCATGGGAACGTTTGACAGGAAGACAAGGAAACTCAATTCATTTGAATTATGGTGGTGGCAAAGAGTATTGAAGTATCATGGACAGTCCAAAGAAGAAAGCAATCTGTCTTGGGAAAAGCACAACCAGAGTGCTTCCTAGAAGCAAGGATGATGAGAATACTTTTCACACATTTTACACATAATATCAGGAGAGACCACTCCCTGGAAAAGACACCATGCTTGTTAAACTAGAAGGGCAGTGAAAAAGGGGAAGACCCTTGATGAGCAATGGATTGACGTAGTGGCTGCAACAGTGAACTCAAAAATGACCATTGTGAAGCGTTCTGCTGTACACAGGGTTGTTATGATGTGGGCCAACTAATAACAACATAGTAGGTAGACTCCTTAAAACACAACACAACCAAAACTCTTCTATAGAGATGATAAAGAGTAGTAGGCAGGGTAGACTTTACTTAATATCAGTATTAGAATTCTTTGAGTATGTTTACCAAGTATGTTTGGAGGCAGTAGAAAGTAGAAATGGGAATGTGAGAGAATGATAGAGTGCTGATTGATAAGACAAGATCTCAGAATAGGAAGGAATAGGAACAAAAGCATCAATGATGAGATTAACTATTATTGTAAATTTAGATGTAGATTGGTTAAAAAAACCTAAGGAAGTAGTATGATGATAAGAAATGTAAGACAAGAGGTGATAGAAATAGCATTGTCCACATATTAAGGTTATCAGAGAATGAAAGGATGACATAATTACATGCAAACTGCAGACATGCAGAAGCCCCACGTGTGCTCCTATACAAAAATGGACCATTGACTCAAGAAGTTAGTTACTTGATGATACTTATAGCATCATAAAAAAAAACCCAAGGTAGAAAATGCATGAAAGAAATGGTGAGAATACCACAGGAGTCCAATAAAAAGAAATCTTAGGATCATTGCTGTGCAAAAGGCCCAGAAAGGAATAGGTTCAAATTACGGTAGTAAGTTGATGGTATCCAAAAAGAAAAGTTTTAAGATGAGAGTGAATTCCAAAAAGTAAGATAATTGAAAATCTGAAAGCCAGAAATACAGAAAGTCCCCCAGGTTATGACTGACTGGCTGGCTATAGACTACTCCTAATTTTCCTTTAGTGGCAAGTACATTTGTCCTCACTTTTAAGTAATAGACCCAACCCTGACAATAAATTCTTCATCACCAGCACCTTCACTGACTACATGTGTGGATTTTAAATCACTGAAAAGGCCTCAAGTCTTTTCTTTCACTAAGAAAACCAAACCCACTGCCATGAAGTTGATTCTTATTATGACTCTATAGGCAGAGTAGAACATCGCCTTTGGGTTTCCAAGACTTAAAATTTCTATGGGAACAGAGAGCCTCATATTTCTCCCAAAGAAAAGTATGAACTACAAAGTAGTATGAACTACTGACCTTATAGTGAGCAGCTCAATTTTTAGCCCATTATACCACCCATGAGGGCTCCCTTGCACTAATGCATAGCCAAATAAGAGCCATAAGCACCTAGCTTGACTTACCCACAAATTCTTAAAGACACAGTTAGAAATAGATCTTATTCATAATCCTGGGACTATCTGTAACGTTGTGGAGAAGACATTTATTTTCTTGATACAAAATTAAGAGAAATGGAAGGCAAATAGAAACAAACTGCTGACTGAAGTTAGCAGCCCAACATGTAAACTACAGCACCACTGGGGGTCCTCATGGAAACAATGTAAATATAAATGTGACATGGTCTTGAGAAAGCAATGGTGTGTGAGAATAAAGAACTCATGACAAGAGAAATATTCTTCAGCTGGCACTAGAATAATACTGGATTTACCGAGATTATTTTACTTGACCATAAAATAAATAATAAATAACAATATAAATGTTTTATGAATTCCAACTCTTAAATAAACCAATGTCAAATTACAAAATATATGTATGCTTAAACTTAAATGACTGATCATAGGCATTATAAAAAGAAAGTAGAAGGAAATGCAAAAGGAAATCTATTACACAAGAGAAACACAAATCATTACTGAAAAAGTTCGAGTAAAGAGATAGATGTTTGAATGTATATTTAGCATTACAAATATAATCAGTAGGAGGAAGAATTGAAGTGGTTCGGAGTAGAGTGTCCAATAAAATATAGCTAAAGTTGGTAAATATAAAATTCCTGGCTCTGAAGCAATCATGCCCTTAATTAACTATTGTAGAGGAAAGTTCCTTTGTAATTGGCAAAGAAAAGAAAACTCTTCTTTAATATTTGTTTTATTAAAACAAATTATTTGTGATTGTGTTGTCATTAGGGGTTAAAACATACAAAATTATAACATTTCTCTAACCCCATATTTCATTTCAGTTTTTGATATTCCCCTCAACATTATGCTTCTTACAAGGACCATCTGCTAAAAGTGACATTTCAACTTCTTCTCTAACGCCTACTCTTCCATCAAGATTTAGTTAAAACTTCACTTCTCCAAAGCAGGAACTCCTCAACCAGGCTAGATTCAGTACTGTTGCTCTTGCTCTCATAATGTTAAAGACTTAACTCCATTGCCATACTTTATAACTTTATTAGAGGTATCTGTGTGAATTAATCCAACAGCGAACTGCATACTCTCGACTATGAATTCTTTGAAGCCAGTGATTTTCTCTTATTCTTGTAACTCCAGTTTCATTATACTATCTGGCTATTGATGAATTAATATTAAATGATATAATGAATTAATTCAATAACACTTGAAAAGCAAAAAGCAGTAAAACGTGAACACTTAAACCTGTATGAAGTGAAAATCTACTAAATTTTTCATTAATAATAAAAGAAAGGGGAATACTGCACCTTGCCAGAGGCGGAAAACTTGTGGAACACAGAAAAACAAAGCAGTCAGATTAAATTCTGGCTCTCATGGGTTTTACTGTATTTTCTCCAAACTCTATTGATCTCTATTTCTTTCATTTTCAGATATCCTTAACCTGTGGAAAAAGCTAGAAAGTAAATAGGATTCCTCAATTTTATATTATCTCCTACTTTATATTTCATGTCATCTTACTTCCTTCAGAATGTATCAATTTACTTCTACATTTACAGTCAACCTCATCATTCATGCTTTGTTCGCACTCCTTTCTATCTTCTTAGAGATCTTGCCATATCAATGATCATTGCCTCACATTCCAATTTGCACTTTCTACTGCTTCTGTAACCCTGGATTATACCAAGTCAAACCTACTTAGCAAACATATTCAAAGAATCCTAACACTAATATTAACTAACCTTCACCCCAGCTACTTCTCTTTCTCATCTTTATAGGCAAGTATTTTGTTGTTATTGTGTGTACCTACACAGATTGTTGTTGTTGGGTGTCATCAAGTCTGTTTGAATCATAGGGACCTAAGTACAACAAAGCAAAACCCTACTTGGTCCTCTTTCATCTTGATAGTCTTTGTCATGTTTATGCCCATTTTTTGCAGCCACTGTCAACCTGTCTCATCAAGGGTCTTACTCTTTTAAACTGCCTTTTACTTTACCAAGAGTGATGTCCTTTCCAGGGACTGGTCTCTCCTGATAACATGTCCACATAATGTGAGCCAAAGTTTTGCCATCATCACTTTAAAAGAGCATTGTAGCTGTACTTCTTCCAAGATACATTTGTTTTATGTTTTTTTGGCAGTCCTTGATACTTTCAATATTCTTCACCATAATTCAAAGCATTGATTGTTCTTTGGTTTTCTTATTCAATATTGAACTTGCACATGAGGCTATTAAAAACACCCTTTGATATTTTTTCTAAAATCTAATGTTTCCATGAGCATTGATTGTGGATCCAAGCAAGATGAAATCTCTGACAAGTTTAGCCTTGTCTGCATTTATCATGATGCTATGTGTTGGTCCAGTTTTGAGGATTTTGGTTTTCTTTACATTGAGTTGTGATCTATACTGAAGGCTGTCTCCTTCTGAGGAACTAGCCAATGAAAACCCTTTGAATAGCAGCAGAACATTTTCAGACATAGCACTAGAAGGTGAGCTCTTTAGCTAAGAGGCACTCAAAATAGCACTGAGGAAGAGCTGTCCTCTATTAGTAGAGTTGACCATAAGATATGGATGAAAGAAACATTTTTGTATATTTATTAATAATCAGAACTCAGAATGTATGAAGTATGAAAATTGGAAATCATCAAAAATGTAATGGAATGAATAAAGTTGGATATTACAGTCCAACAAGAAAAGATTTTTTTTTTAGTAATCTGGTTTTAGGCCTGTCTTAGGGTTATTGTGCTGATTCAGAAAATTACATTGGATAGACGCATGAGCTCTGGTTTCTTAGAGTACTCTACTATGTTTTCAGATATTGTTATATTAAGTCATTAATTTATCATTCTAGTTTTAAATATGAGGTTAAGGCTCACAAATTAAAGGATAAGATAAAAAATTAATAAATATTTGAAAAATAATTAGGTATTACAAGGTTTCTAAGGGAAGCTCTATATGGACCCATGTTGGCTAAGTGGTTATACATTGAACTACCAATCATAAAGTCAGTGGTCCAAACCTACCAGTCACTATAGCCTTTAAATCTTAAAAAAAAAAGATTTAAATGTTGTAGAACCAAAGGGACAGTTCTTCACTATCCTGTAGGGTCATCATGAGTTAGAATGAATAGATGGGGACAGGTCTTTCTTTTTGGTATGGGAAGCTGGGCAATCCACAAATATACAGAGACTACCCGTTGGATACTGCAAATCCAGAGCATAGCTCAAGAATAGTGGAAAATATAAGAGGAAATTCACAAGGCATATATATGGAAGGTGTGAGGGAAAATTAGTGTGAAAATGTAAGCCTTCAGAGAAATGCTCATATTTATTTTGAAGTAGATTTACCTCAAATTACACAGTCAACATTTTAGAACACATTTTAATATATAGAAGTCAAAGGATAACTCATGTTAAATGTTTCAGAGATGAGGTTGACTCCAAATTTCTTTATAAGAAAAATTCTAACTTATGAAAAAAAGGTTTCCATGCACTGGTGGAGAAGTTGTACCACCTTATAACAAGACTAACATGTTCATTTTACTAAAGGAATTTGAACTATAACAGATCCATTTTTGGCTTCAGAACATTTGAATTTCTATTTATTGTACCAAACTCACTACCAGTCAGTCAGTGACAACTCATAGTGATCCCGTAGGACAGAGTGGAAGTTCTCTGTGTGTCTGAGGCTGTAAATCTTAACGGGAGCCCAAAGCCTCATCTTTCTCTTGCAGAGCATCTGATGGGCTTGAATAGCTGACCTCGTGGTTAGTAGTAAAAGACATAATTCACTATGCCATGAGAGCTCCTTTTTTATTGTCCAGTAACTCTTGTTTCTTGCTCCCTTTTTAAGATAGCAAATGGGAACTGCATGCTACTCAGTTCCTAATGACGGTGAAGTGACACGTGAGGAAAACTCAACTTTCATGTAATTTGCATTGTTTAAATATATCTTAGGATCAAAGGACACCGTATGAAGTATAACTCGACCTAATGAATTGATGCGAAACAAAGAACTTTAAATAAAGCCAGAATGTACTTTGTCTAAGACTAGCTAACATTACATTGAATTTTTTTGTGGGTGAGCAGTATAAACAGTGATATATGGCATATATTCCATATATCAAAAACTAAAATTGATAGAAGATGACTGGTGCTATTTTAAAAATCAGGTCAGATATACTCAGTAACAAGTCAACTTTGAGACACTAAAATGTGTGCTGCCAGTGTGTTTTAGACATTAGTGAGCTGAAATGCATACTGTATGGTTTATAATGCTTGGAATTTCAAGAGGAAATGACATTATATTCATCATCTTAAAGGACATTTCAAGATCTATCTTGAAGTACAATGCAGTTTGTCATAGGTTAATAACTGTCTGCATTCAATAAAATCCATTCAATTAAGGTATTATTTAAATTTATGCACCAACCATTAAAGCTAGTGAAAGGAAGCTGTGAGAAGCTCCCTTTTTCACAGGAAAGGGAGAGAGGGACCAGACCCCATCCAGAGTGCCAAGCCATGAGGGCAACATACTGGCATGAAGCAGCGAACTAACAGAGGATGACGGGGCTGGGCCCAAGCTGAGGCATGTTGATTCCCTCCCCAGAAGAATGTACTACAGAGGACAGCGCTGATGATAGAGCCCGGGGACAGTGGCGGGTCTGTCCAGAGCACACGGGTGCTAACTGAAAGGAAAAGAAAGAGAGAGTGGACCTCATCATGGCCCACCAAGCCCTGGGGATGACATCCTTGCTTGGAGCAGCCAATGCACAGAGAGGACTGTAGGGCCGATGAGACACAACATTCCCTCATGACCCATAGTGCTATGAGGGACTGCACTGGATACATGGTGTGGAATGTCTTCCCAGTTGGCCCCATGCACGCGGGATGAAATGTGAAGGGAGTGCAACAGAGCAGCAAGAGGAGCAAAGTAACCAAGTCCCTGAGGAATCCTGAAAATAGACTTTTGACTCAGGGGACAGGGCTTGGCATCTCATCAGACCCAATTGGAAAGCACTCCTATGTGTCAGCAGACAGCCTTGGAACTGTCTATCATTTTTGTTTTGTTTTGTTTTGCCCTATGTCTATATAAGATAGGACAAACAATCCCAAGGAGAAAACAGTGGGATCAGTGTGGTTCCAGGGGTGGGGAGGGGACGCCAACACTCTCAGGTATAAGGGAACAACAAGATATCTAAAATTGATGGCAAGGAAGGTGTATAATGCCTGGGGGGGGGTGTTTCTGAAAAATCATTTATCAGGGGCTCATACAACTCTTACTACAATCCTTACATCCATCCATCATGTCAAGCACATTTGTACTTTTGTTGCCATCATTTTCTTTCTACTTGAGCCCTTGGCATCAGCTCCTCATTTTTTCCCTTCCTCCACCACCCTCCCTTCTTCATGTACCCTTGATAATTTATAAATTATCATTATGTTTTCATGTCTTACATTGACCACTGTCTCCCTTCACCCACTTTTCTGTTATCCATCCCCTGGAAGGGGGTTAAATGTAGATCATTGTGATTGGTTCCCCTTTTCTCCCCCTACATTCCCCTAACGCTCTTGATATTACTACTCTCAATATCGGTCCTGAGGGGTCTATCTGTCCCGAATTTCCTGTGCTTCTAACTCTTATCTGTACCCAGTCTAGCTGGATTTGTAAGGTGGAATTGGGGTCATGATAGTGGGGGGCAGGAGGCATTAAAGAACTAGAGGAAAGTTGTATATTTCAATAGGGTGCTATTCTGTAACCTGACTGGCTCATGTCTTCCATGGGACCTTCTGTAAGGGGATGTCCAATTGTCTACAGTTGGGCTTTGGGTCTCCACTCTGCATTCCCCTCATTCACAATGATAGGATTTTTGTTCTGGGTCTTTGATGCCTGATACCTGATCCCATCAACACCTCATGATCACACAGGCTGGTGTGCTTTTTCTATGTGGATTTTGTTGCTTCTCAGCTAGATGGCCTCTTGTTTATCTTCAAGCCTTTAAGACCCCAGACACTATATCTTTTGATAGCTGGGCAGCATCAGTTTTCTTCACCATATTTGCTTATGCACCCATTTTGTCTTCAGCAATTGTGTCGGAAAACTGAGTATCACGGAATTCCAGGTTATTAGAACAAAGTGTTCTCACATTGAGGAGGTACTTGAGTAGAGTTCCAATGTCAGTCTGATACCTTAATACTAAACCTATAAATATATGTACATAGATATATTTTCCTATTGTCATATATAAATATATTTATATATCTATGCCTGGATGTAGACCTCTATAAATGCCCTTTTACTTCCTGCTTGTCCCACTATGTTTGGCCTTCATTCAGGTTTCAGTAATTCCTCCCAGTTAAACAGTGTCCTTGATCAAGCCCTAGCCTGGTGGGGTTTGATCAAGTGTAGTGTATCTGAGAGGAATTACTGAGAGCTGAGTGGAAGGTGAGTATGATAGTATAACAGCAAAATGGTGAAATGACATAGAGGAAAGAATTAGGAGGCAAAAGTTATTGATAGAGGTATAGCTATAGGCATGTATATATGTAAATATATTAATTTATAATGAACAGGATAGAGACCAATGTACAAATATTTATATGTTAAGTATTAAGATAGCAAATGGACTTTGGGCTTCTACTCAATGCCTCCCTTAATATAAAAAACTTTGTTCTAATAAATTGGTACTCTTTGATACTCATCTTTCTGAAACAATCCCTTAAGACAAAATGGGAGCATAAGCAAATGTGATGAAGAAAACTTATGGTGCCTGACTATCCAAAGATAATATGTTTGGGGTCTTAAAGGCTTGAAATTAACAAGTGGCCATGTAGCAGGGAAGCAAATAAGCCCACATGGAAGAAGCACACCAGCCTGTGTGATCATGAGGTGTCAATGGGATCAGGTACCAGGTATCAAAAGATCCAAAACAAACAACTCTATTGAATGAGGAAGGTTGGAATGGAGACCCAAAGCCCATCTGTAGACAATTGGACATCCCCCCGACAGAAGGGTTACAAGGAAGGGATGATTTAAATGATGGTGCACTATAGCACCCATGAAACATTCCTCTAGTTCCTGAATGCTTCCTCCCACCTACTACCATGACCCAGTTCTACTTTACAAATCTGGCTAGACCAGAGTACACACATTGGGACAGATAAGAGCTCTGGGCACATGGGATTCAGGACAGATAAAACTCTCATAAATGGTAACGGGTGTAATGGTATCATGAGGGTAGGGGCATGGTGGGGGTGGTAGAGGGGAGGGAAGGAGAGAAAGGGTAAACCCATCACAAGGTTGGATATATAGCCCACTCCACAGGGAAATGAATAACAGAAATGTGGGTGAAGGAACACAATGGACAATGTAAACCATGAAACGACAATGATTATTATATATAATATATATTATTATATATAATATATAATTGATCAAGGATTCATGAGGGTGGGAGGGAGGTGTAAAAAAGGAGCTGATAATATCAAGGACTCAAATAAAAATGTTTTGGAAATGTTGATGGCAACATATGTACAAATGTACTTAATACAATTGAATGATTGTTACAAGATTTGTAAGAGTCCCCCAATAAAATGATTAATAACAAAAAGAAATTGAAGTATTCTATCAACATCTTCAGTTTGAAATTGATTAAACATGCAATGAAGATGCACTGATAATTATTGGAAATTGGAATGTGAAAGTTGGAAACAAAGTGGAAGGAATAGGAGTTGGAAAATATGGTCTTGGTGATAGAAACGAAGCTGGAGATCCCATGGTAGAATTCTGCAAGATTTAACGGCTTTTTTAATCACAAAACTTTTTTATAACAATAAAAAAACTATCTACCTGGCCTTCTCCAGGTAGAATACCTAGAAATGATATTGACTGTATCTGTGGAACAAGACTTTGGAGAGGCTCAATATCAGTTGCTAAAACTTGTCCACGAGTTCTTCTGTGGAGCAGACCATCAATTGCTAATATGTAACTTCAGATTGAAACTTAAGAAAATTAAAACAAGTCCACGAGATCCAAAGTATGAATTGTCATTTTTTCCACCAGAATTTTAAGGACATTTCAAGAAAAATTTGACTAATTGAATGCTAACAATAGAGGATTTGATTAGCTGTTGAATGACATCAAAAACATCATACAAAAAGCAGGCGAAGGGTCATTAAAAAGATAGGAACGAAAGAAAAGACCAAAGTGGATGCCAGAAGAGACTCTTAATGAAACTTGCTCTTAATCGTAGAGTAGCTATGGCAAATGGAAGAACTTATAAAGTCAAAGAGCTGGACAGAACATTTCAAAGAGAAGTATTATAATGAAATGTGCAAAGACCTAGAGTTAGAAAACCAACAAAGAAGGCCATGCTCAGTATATCTTAAACTGAAAGAACTGAAGGAAAAATTCAAGCCTTCAAGTAAAAGACTAAAAGATTCTATGAGCAAAATATTGAACCATGTAGGAAGCACTAAAAGAAGATGGAAGGAACACAGTTTCACTGTACCCAAAAGAGCGAGTTGACAGTCAGTCATTTCAAGAGGTAGCGTATGATTAAGAACCAGTGGTACTTGATGCAAGATTCACAAATAATAAGATTTGAGCCTGGAAGAGAAAATAGGACCAGTGCCTTCATTCTAACCACCTAGTTTGTGGAAAACTATGAATGTCCCAAATCCATTTGCAGGTTTCCTAAATGGATTAAATTCCTGTGAATTCTCAATGCACATAGGCTATCCAGTGCCAGACAAAAAGCATTGTAATGTGGATTTTAGCAGCTGTATTTAAATTATAATGTAATATCTTATAAATTTGATCACCTTCTGGCATCAATATGAATTCTAAAATTTTAATATTGTCTACTTTCTCTTCAATTGAGGTCTTTATATGTTTTATGTAGTCATTGTTTCTGGGTTCTTGTTTCCTTTTGGCCCTTGCTTTGTATGTTTATTTGTATAGGGAAACCAGGGTGGGTAGAATTACAAATAGTAGCTGGATTATGAGGCGCCAAAGGATGCTGATGAGGAGTAATCTTGGGAATAGATTGTGAAATTCAAATACATTTGTGTTGCTGTTATGGAAAATATAACGTGGGAATGAAATTGGTTTGGTGAAATTGCATAATATGGCTAATGGCTCTTCTATCCAAAATCTGTGTAATTCCCTCCCAGAAAGTAGGTTGGATTTTGTAAATAATGGCCAAAGAACTCTTAACTTGGAATGGTCAGTTTTGCTATTCTGTTGGGTATAAGAAGTAGGTACAGAGAATCCCATAATCACCAAGAAATAAGAGTTACCAGCAGAACTTCATGTTAGATCTCTGAGTGAAGTGGTGAGGCAACAGAGGACCCAGAGACCATGGCATTGAGACCACAAAGGAACAGCATTGAAACCATGAGGCCAGAACCATTAAGCAGAATGGCGGGCTTCTCATTCTGTGGAGCAAGTAAAGCTGAGTGTCTTTGGGCAGGAAGCTGGCTTGCAGAATGGAGTGCCATTTGGACCAAGGGGTTACTTTACTATGAGGTTAAGGAACAAAGTGGTTATGGAGAACCAGAAAGAAATATGTCTGCTAGCATGGCTGAGAAGGTGTGCTGTTGTGGATGGAGGTGCTGATTCCTAATGTTTTGTGATCCTGACTTCCATAATAAATCCCACAATTGTGAGTATTGTCTGTGAGTTCTGTGTGGCTATTGCAAACTATTGTAGGACCCAGCAAACAAAGAATTAGAGTATCTTGGAAAGCATGGCTGGTGTCAGATGTGCCCCCATGTAATTTCTCCAGGACAACTAGAAAGAAATAAAACCATCTTTTGTGAATGAGGGTTAGTTGAGTTTTATATATTATGAATTTGAAGTGGTACAACCTATATTTTTACCTAGGGTTTCAAGAAAAGAGCAGCTATATTTTTCAGTTACTTCAAGGTTGGGTTGAGGATGAATAGAACATATCCATGTGTTTGCAAAGAGTATGAGAAACTAAAGGAAGCAAATATTTGAAGAGAATGGCTCTAGTATTTTCTGAGCTAGAAGTGAGAGCCAAGGAGGGAACTGATAGATTATGAGAAACAAGGGGTAGAAGTGTGAGTGATATCCAGGAGTCTGCATAGTAGAAGACTAAAAGAATAAAAATGTATTTGCTTTAGCTATATAGTGAATAATAAGAAGTAAACATAAACTTCAGAGGTAAAATTATTGTGTTGTTAGGTGCCATCAAGTTGATTACAACCCATATGCACAGCAGAATGAAACACCGCCCAGTCCTGCGCCATGCTCACAATGGTTTCTATGAGTAAGCCATTGTTGCAACCACTGTGTCAATCCATCTCATTGAGGACTTTCCTGTTTTTCACTGTAAAAGCATGATGTCCTTCCCCAAGGACTTGGACTTGTCTTTGCTGGCAATATGTCCAAAGTATGTAAGGCAAAGTCTTGCCATCCTTGCCTTCAAAGGAGAGCTCCAGCTGTGCTTCTTCCAAGACAGATTTGATAGTTCTTTTGGCAGTCCATGGGACTCGCATCCTCTTCAGCAGCACCATAATTTAAAGGCATCAATTCTTTGGTCTTCTTATTCAATGTCCAACTTTAACATGCATGTGAGGCAATTGAAAACACCATGGCTTGGGTCAGACTCACCTTAGTCCTCAAAGTAACGTCCTAGTAGTTTTTCAACACTATCAAGAGGTCTTAAGCAGTAAATTTACCCAAGGCAATGCATCTTTTGATCTCTGGCTGCTGCTTCCATGAGCATTGATTAGGGATCCAAGCAAGATGATGTCCCTGGTAATTTTAATCTTTTCTCTATTTATCATGATGTTACTTACTGGCTGTGAGGATTTTGGTCTTCTTTATATTGAGTTGTAATCCACACCAAAGGCTGTAATCTTTGATCTTCATCAGCAAGTGCTTCAAGCCCTCCTCACCTTCAGAAAGCAAATATTGTGTCATCTGTGTGTCTCAAGGTGTTAATGAGCCTCCTTTCAATCCAAATGCCCCATAATTCCTCATATAATCTAGCTTCTTTGATGATTTTCTCAGCGCATAGATTGAGAAAGTATGGTGAGAGGATACAACCATTATCACACTTTTACTGATTTCAAACCCTGCAGTATTTACTTGCTCTGTTTGCACAAGCGCCTCCTGATCCATGTACAAATACTGCATGAGTACAATGAAGTGTTCTGGAATTCCCTTCACCTCAAGGCTATCTAGTTTGTTATGACCCACACTTGGCATAGTCAATAAAACACAAGAAAACATCAATCTGCTATTCTCTGCTTTCAGTCAAGATCTGTCTGACATCAGCAATGCTATCCCTTGTTTCACATCGTCTGAATTTGGTCTGAACCTCGGGCAGCTCCTTGACAATGTACTACTGTAATCATTGTTGGATGATCTTCGGCGAAATTTTATGTGCGTGTATTATCAATGACATTATTCTACAATTTGAGCATTGTGTTGGATCACGTTTCTTTGGAATGGGTATAAATATGGATCTCTTCCAATCAGTTACAAAATTGCTGTCCTAAAAATTTCCTGGCATAACAGGTAAGTGCTTTCAGTGCTTCATCAACTTGCTAAAACCTTTCAGTCAGTATTCCATTAAGTCCCAGACTCTTGTTTTTGGCTTAATGTTTTCAATGCAGCTTGGAATTCTTTGTTTACTACCATTGGTTCTTGCTCTTGTGCTGTCTATTGAAATGGCTAAATGTTTACCAGTTCTCTTGATACAG
This sequence comes from Tenrec ecaudatus, assembly GCF_050624435.1. Classification (NCBI taxonomy): domain Eukaryota; kingdom Metazoa; phylum Chordata; class Mammalia; order Afrosoricida; family Tenrecidae; genus Tenrec; species Tenrec ecaudatus. The sequence goes on along the minus strand of NC_134531.1, from coordinate 61,143,363 downwards.
TGACACTGTGTATTCTTTCCATCTTCTTTTAATGCTTCCTGCACCTTTAAGTATTTTTCCCATAGAATATTTCAATATTTCAATAGTGCAACTCAAGGCTCAAATTTGTTCTTGAGTTCTTGCGGTCTAAGATAAGCTGAGTGTGTTCTTTTTGATTTTCTAACTCTAGATATTTTCAACTTCCATTATAGTGTTTTATTTTGTCTTCTGTAGTTGCCCTTTGACATTTTCTGTGTTCAGTTATTGGACATCACCATTTCTTCCATTTCCCTTAGCTGCTCTACTAGTAAGAGCAAATTTCAGAGTCTCTTCTGACCTCCATTTTGATATTTTCTTTCCTGTCTTATTCTAATGAACTTTTGCTTTTTTCATAACTGATATTCTTTATGTTATCCCACTGCTCATCAGGTCTTCTGTAACTGGTGTTCCAAGTAACAAATCTGTTCTTGAGATGTTCTCAAATTATTCTAGGTGATAGGAAATATAGAGAAATGAGATAACTGCAGTCATGAAGTTGAGGATCCAGCTAACATTTTTACATGAAATGAGTGTTAAAGTAACTAAGCTATATAGCAGGATATGAAATTAAAAAATATATAAACCATGTAAATGTAGGGGAATTAATTGTGGTGATTGCGGTGGTGTGTATATGTGTGTATTAAGGTGGGTGCTCAGGGGTGGTAGATAAGTATATCACAATTTTTCAAAATACATACATTGATTTCCTTAGGTAAGCTGAAAGCTATTCTTGGATATGTAAGTCATAACTTAATTAGTGAGGAGTGTGGTGAATTAAAATAATTTTAGGTTTCCAAGGAAGAAGAGATTCTAGTCCAGTCTGAATTTTTCACTGGGTATTACAAGAACATCTTTCTGCCTCCTCTCTACTTCTCTCACACTTTGTTCTAGTCAGTGTGGGAAATCAGAATGAGTAGAGGCCACTAGAGTTAGCAAGCTTAGTATATTATTTCCTCGAATGATGTTAGGTTTCATTATAAAGCAAGGGGCAGGATAGAGAAAGTTAGAGATTTGTTTACCAGTGTATCATTAGATTATAAGGCTGCAGAGAAGCATTATTTTGCATAAAACTTGATTCAATAAATTTAATTTATAGGACAAAATAAGACAACTGGTAAGTCTATTTTTAGCTTCTTCCAAGGGGGGCATGATTTATATATAAATATTTGTATTGTATTGAATAGGTTTTAAGTTTTTCTAGATCTTTTAGTGCTTCCCTTTAAGCTACTTCAAGTTATGATTTGAGTATATTTTCTTGATAATAAACTTCATATTTAAAAGATAAATACCCACTGCCATGGAATCAATTATTAATCATAGCTATATATAGGATAAAATAGACCTCTATAGGTTTATGAGGCTATAAATCATACATTCTGAAATTTATTTGGCCTTCCACCCCAGTTTTAGAAAATAAAATTACTCAGTGCCCCTTTGTCAATTTTAAACATTTTGCTGTAGTTCATAGTCCACAATAAAGCGTAGTTATCTGCGTTTGCAGCACTCCTGGGTTGGTCTAGTGTCCCCTAGCGGCTCATTGTAAGTACTTACTAAAGCAGATTGCCTCATCTTTCTCCTACAGAGCAGCTAGTGGGTTGAAATTGCTAAGCTTTTAATTACTAGCTCATGTGTAACCCACTGTGCCAGTAGGGCTACTAAATGATAAACATGATTGGTTTAAGAAAATTTGTTTTTAGCATTTTTAAAAGACTGTATTGCTAAGAGGTGAGGTTACATTCATTGATTATAGGAAGTTATATTAAACAAAGTTTTATAAATACTTATGAAAATAGTGTGAGGGGCAACATCTGACTTTTTTCAGCTACATATAGGAGTAGTGTCCAACTCTCCAGGCTGATTTTTGAGAGTCAGAGAAAAGACATACCTCTACCCTCAGCTCTTACTTATCCCGCTCTGACATCAGCTGTTCCTCCCATGGCATCGTACTTCCCTGCTGCGCTGCATAATACATTGCAATGGCCACATGGAACTCACTGACAATTCTCAAATTTATGAGGTTTACTTGAGAAGTTATAGGTTACAAGTCAGGATACAAAAACATTAAAGATACAATCTTAGGATCCTGCTTGCTAATTGCCTTCAGGAAGTGAGCCCTGAAGATATGTGTGCTACAGCAAAGTGTGGTGAAGAAAGCAGATGGGGCCTGGCTATCAATTAGAATAGCACCTTGGGTCTTAAAGGCTTGTGTTCAAACAAGCAGCCATTTAAGTGAGGCACCAACTAAGTCCCACATGGAAGAAGCAAACCAGTCTAAGGTGACAAATAACAAAATCCAAATTAGATGAAGGGAAAGGTATCAGTGGTTAAATTGTGCACACCCAATGTGTAGAAGGCTATGGAGGACAGTGAGAGCCCAAAATTCATCTGCAGGGTATCTATTTGGGTTAAGCCTATGACAGATGCCTTCTGTCCACAGTTAAGAGATGCAACCAGTTTTACTGTCAGTGATTATTGCAAACTTGATTATGATGGATGGAACTAAGGTATAATAAGATACATGGTCAGTTGACCTCCCCCTTGACCCTGAATTTGTTCTAGGTTTAAATATTTCTTACCTGTTATGCGACAGAAATTTTCTCTCTGGTGGCTTATTTTAATATTACTGTTGGCTCTCTCTCTCTCTCTCTCTCTCTCTTCTTTTAATTTTTCCCCGTATTTTTATTTTTCCCAGTTTATGAAGCATAGAAAACGTGCATGTATAAAGACAATAACGAATGCGATAACTCCCCGGGAATACTGGGGCAGAGAGGCTGAGGAGAATTGGGCAGCAAATAATGAATCTGGTGGGGGCACTAGAACTGATTGTGATGATGTGTATACAACTCTTTTTAAAAGTGACTTAATTGTGGAATTATAGGATATGTGAATTTTATATCCATAAAATGATTGGGGGGAAAAGATACAGGTCTTTTTGCCCACATTACCTTTTCTTAGTCATACGGGCTGGTTTTCAGCCTCTCAGCCACATGACCCTTGGCCTCTGCTCTCCTCAGGTGAGTGTTACAAAGCTCCATTAGCACCAGTAAATGCCCAAAGGGCACTCAGCTTTATTCGTTCTGTGGGCTGAAAAGCCCACTGTCTTGTCTCACAGTGTTGGTGCTGCTCCTATGCTCTGTGTTGTCTTGCAAGGATCTCAGATGTGCTTGACTCTTGCTTCTTCCTTAAGTGGTTAAGGGGTTCTTGGTTTTTAGTTTTGAGGCGGCTCACTTGGTACCCAGCAGAATGGCAAATGGACAAACACCCAAATTACAGTCCTCTATACTTTATTTACATGCTCCCACTCAGTGATTAGGTAGGAATTACAGAGACTATAGATAGAAGACCATGTCCAGTAATTTTATTTTACCACAATACTTAAATTTTAGACTTTATTCGAATTGAGCTAAAAAGATCATGTAGCTGTCTAAAATATTTTCATTTTTTGATAAAGCCATAAAATTATATTACCGTGTGTTTTTTGTTTTGCTTTTCAGATTTGCAACAGCTCTGAAAAAGTTCAGTTTCTTGAATCCACTTTTAATTTTTAGTGGTGACTGTTTAAATCCTTCAGTTTTAAGTACAATAACAAAAGGAAAGCATATGATTCCAATCTTAAATGAATTGGGAGTGCATTTTGCAGTTTTTGGTAAGTATTATATGAATAAATTTATTTTTAAACACTTACCTAAAGCATGTCAATGCTTTACAAAGCACTTTTAGATCAAGGAACCTGGGTGGTGTAGTGGCTTACAAAGTAGACTGCTAACCACAAGGTCAACACCATCCAGCAGCCCTTTCTGGTTCTGTGAAAATTTCCAGCCTCAAAAACCCTGGGGATGGTCTATAGGGTCGCTAAGAATCAGATTAACTCAATGGTGGCGGGTTGTTGGTTGTTTCAAATATCTTGATGTAAGAAGAGTTGAGTCATCTTATCATATTCCATTTAATTAATATTTTATTACTTAGCTAATCTCTGACTAGGTCCACCACATATCTGTCAGTTTGTTGTACTGTGGTGGCTTGTGTGCTTCTGTGATGCTGGAAGCGATGTCGCTCCTATTTCAAATGCTGCTGGTTTCAGATACCGTGCAACTTATCCAAATACATAGACATAGGTTTTATTGACTTTATAGTTAAAATCCTGCATTATCCAAATTTGTTACTTTGAAATATTAAATTGTAAAGAAGCTACATCAGTGGAAAATTAATATTACTGGTTGGTTTGTTTTTCCATTTAAAAAGGGGTTTAATAATTATTCTACTAGGAGCCCTGGCTATATAGTGGTTAAGCGTTGGGCTGCTAATCACAAGGTCAGCAGTTCAAACTACCAGCCACTCTGGAGGAAGAAGATGAGGCTCTCTACTCCAGTCTCAGAAACCCACAGGGACAGTTCTACCCTGTCTGTTAAGAACAGTGTGAGTTGGAATCAACTTGGTGGCAGTGATATTTGAGGTGGTGTAACTTGTACTCGGGATTTAAAATAAAATAACTGAGTCTTATTTCCAAAATCACTACTTACATGACCTAATGAAAACACAACTATTTCAGAACTTGCAGTGGTACTACATAAGAATTTATTCTTGTAGTTTTTCATAATATGAATCATTTTAAAAACTTGACCTTAATCATGGAGTAGTTAAAGCAAAAAGAAGCAATAGAGAAGTAAACTTGCTGAAGAGAACATTTCAAAGGGTAGCTAGAGAAGACAACGTGAAGAAGGCATTATAATGAACTATGAAGACCTGGAGTTAGAAACCCAAAGGAAGAACACACTCCCTTTCAGCAAGGAACATTTTGTCATCTGCATACCATAGGTTGAATCTTAAGCTGAAAGAATGGAAGACAAAACTCATGCCCACATTTGAAATACGGAAAGATTCTATGGGCAAAAACATGAAAAATGCAGAAAGCATCAGAAGAAGATGGGAGGAATGCGGAGTCACTGTGCCCAAAAGAGCTTGTTAACATTCAGTCCTTTCAGGAGGTGGCATCTGATGAGTAACCAGTGGGAGCGAAGGAAAAGTCCAGGCTGCACTGAGGGCATGAGCAGAAAGCAAGACACCAGGAGTTGAATGACTGCCAGTGTGTTTCCACGTGCTGATGAAGCTACCTGGCCAGCTGACTGGAAGAGATTCACAGTTGTAACCAATTCAAACACAGGTGACCCAACAGAATTCAGAAATTATCAAACAATAACGTCATTAATATAACATTGGAATAACATTTTGCTGTTCATTCAACAATGGTTGCAGCAGTACATTGACATGGAGCTGCTAGAAATTCATGCCAGATTCAGAAGAGGACATGGAACACAGGGTATCATTTGCGATGTCAGCTGGATCTTGATTCAAAGCAGAGGATATCAATGATGTTTACTTGTGTTTGATTAACGACATGGAGGCATTTGACTGTGTGGATGGCCTTGAGAAGAATGGGAATTCCAGGACATTTCCTTGTGCTCCTGAGGAACTTGTACATGGATGCAGAGACAGCTGTTTAGCAGAAAAAGGAAATACTTCATGGGTTAAAATTAGGAAATGTGTGCATCTGCATCAGATTTTATATCCTATCTCCATACTTAATCAGTATGCTGAGAAAATGATAAGAGAAGCTGGATTATAGAAGCTGGATTATATGAAGATACAACATCACGATTAGAGGAAGGCTTATTAACAACCTATGATATGCAGATGACACAATGTTGCTTGCTGAAAATGAGGAGGACTTGAAGCACTTGCTGATGAAGGTCAAGGGCTGGAGCTTTCAATATGGATTGCAACGCAGTGTACAGAAAGTCAAAAATGTCACAACTGGACCAATAGGTAACATCATGACAAATGGAGAAAAGAATGAAGTTGTCAAGATTTTGTTCTTGCTTGGAACCACAACTAATGCTTGTGGAAGCAACAGTCAAGAAATCAAAAGACACAATGCTCCACAAGATCACTTTCATGTGTAGAAGAACAAAGATGTCACTTTGATGACTAAGGTTCCCCTGACCTAAGCCATGGTACTTTTGATCGTCTCATATGCTTGGGAAAGGTGGAGATTGAATAAGCAAAACCAATGAAGATTGATACATTTGAATATATGTAGCAAAGAATACTTAAAATACCACGGACTGCCAAAGAACAAACAATTTGTGTTGGAAGTACAGCCAAGAGTACAGCACCCTAGAAGTGATGATGAGGGTACTTAGTCTCAAGTGCCTTGAACATGTTGTCAGGAAAATCAGACCCTTGGAAATCATGCTTGGTAAAGTAGAAGGAAGCAAGAAGAGGACGACCCTCAAGGAGGTGGTTTGACACAGAGGCTGCAACAGAGGGCGCAAACATAACAACGATCGAAAGAATGACAGGACCATGCATGTTTTGTTCCATTGTGCATAGATAGGACTGCAATGAGTGGGGTCAAACTAGCTAACAACAACAACAAATTCACTAGTCATTTTATGAGGTTACATGGTTACATCAGATAATATTAAATGAGCACTTTATTAATTTGGGTATATCATTGTATTTTCCATTTTATAATACAAGTTTATCTCCCTAACTTAAAAATTTTTTGAGAATACAGTACTACCTGAATTTTTAAAAATTTAAATCATTTTATGGGGGCTCATCCAACTCTTATCACAATCCATACATACATCCATTGTGTCAAGCACATTTGTACATTTGTTGCCATCATCATTCTCAAAACGTTTACTTTCCACTTGAGCCCTTGGTATCAGCTCTTAATTTTTCCCCCTCCCATCCTTCCCAGTCCCTCCTCCCTCATGAACCATTGATAATTCATAAATTATCATTATTTTACCGTATCTTACACTGCCCAGTGTCTCCCTTCACCCACTTTTCTGTTGTCCATCCCCCAGGGAGGAGGCCATATGTAGATCCTTGTAATTGGTTCCCCCTTTCTACCCCCTTCTCTCCTTCCTCCCCATATCACCACTCTCACCACTGGTCTTGAGGGGTTCATCTATCCTGGATTCCCTGTGTGTACACTTCCTATCTGCACCTGTGTACATCCTCTGGTCTAGCCATGTATGTAAGGTAGCATTGGGATCATGATAGTACTACTACCTGAATTATAAGGAAAATTTGAAGGAAAAAGGTGTCTACTTGTTTCACCATTTATAAGTGAAAGTTGGGATAAAGTCATAGTGTTTGATTAAGTTAGTGTTCTTAACATAATACTGCTAATATTGAATAAATTTTACTCTTTAAATATTTTTCTATACTTAAATACATTTATCTATTTGGAAAAATTAATCTGACTTAAAATACACATTTAAATACCATAGCACAGACTAACATAGTGGCTGCAACAATGGGCTCAAACCAAGCAACACTTGGATGAAGACACAGGAGCAGGCAGTGTTTTGTTCTGTTCACAGAGGTGGCTATGAGTTGGAACAGAATTAAGAGCATCTAACAACAACAGAACATTTAAATATGTAAATTGAATAACATTCTCAGTTAATTTTCAATCCTTTTGTTTTTATTTTTAGGAAACCATGAATTTGATTTTGGTGTGGATATTTTGGAAGATTATATGAAACAAATGAACTTTACATGGCTTCTCAGTAATGTCTATGACAGATTTACTTCTGAGCCTCTGGGACATGGTGTAGTAAAAAATATCATTAATTGGAACAATATAAAAATTGGTCTAATGGGATTAGTGGAAGAAGATTGGCTAGATACCTTGGCTACTGTTAATAAATCAAATCTAAACTATAAAGATTATGTTGAAGTTGCCAACCAAATAGCAGTAGAACTTAAAGAAGAAGGAGCTGATCTTGTAATTGCAATAACTCACATGAAATGGGGTAATGATACAAGGCTCGCACAAAAATCTCATGGGATCAATTTGATTCTGGGAGGTCATGACCATGATTATGGAATCAAGAAGGTAAATGAAACTTGGATTGTTAAAAGTGGATCTGATTTTAAAAGCTTAACAAAAATAAATATAAAACTCTTTGATTCATCTTTGCAATATATGTTTGAGAAAGTGGATATTTTGAGTTATTTGGAAGAAGATGCATGTATTAAAGCAATAGTAAAAGATTTCACCCAAAACATACAGGTATGTGAATATTGCTTATAATATTTAGTAAAGAAAGTACTAATTTAACCTAATAGCATGTGATATATGAATAACCAACAGAGTGAATCCATCATAATAAATCAGTGATAGCTTCAACTTGATGGATTTTAGTTTTCATATTAAATTTATACATTTATTTTGATTTTATATTAATGACTTTATTAATTTTAATATTTGGATTTCACCTAATGAACAATCATCATTATGGCAATTTTTAAACACTCCATATTTAAGAATATATATATTTCTTTTAACAATTTGCTTCTCAAATTCAAGAAGTACTGGCTTAAGAAAAGATGTTTTTCATATCAATTTGTAATGAACGGAGTTACCTATATTTTCTTTACTCAGCTACTTCACACTGTTTTTCAATTAGCAATTTTCTCTGTGAGTTTGTGATTTGGGGACTTTTTTTTCCTTCCATAATTCCATAAAGAGTGAATAAGTTCCAGTGCCTTAGAAGTGGATGTGTGTGTTTGTGTGTGCATAATAAGTAAAAGGATTGATGGTAAATATGAGCCAGGTACTATTCTTTAATATGTATCTATATATATTAGCTCAGAATATGTCTGGTTTGTGTATTGGTTTTGTATTCATAATGAAGCTGCCTATTCTGACTTGAATCTTAAGATAAATATGGTTATATGTTTGATCAATTTGGCATCAGTAGTAATAAATATTTTAAAATAGATTTGTAGTTCAGGGGTCCTCAAACTATTGCCCGCGGGCCACATGTGGCCCGCCAAGGACATTTATCTGGCCTGCCGGGTGTTTTTGCCCCGTTTTGTTTTTTACTTCAAAATAAGATATGTGCAATGTGCATAGGAGTCTGTTCATAGTTGGTTTTTTTTTATAGTCTGGCCCTCCAACGGGTCTGAGGGACAGTGAACTGGCCCCCTGTTTAAAAAGTTTGAGGACCCCTGCTAGAATGTACAGGAGGAGTTTCATAAAAATTATGATAACCCAGTCTCTTTAATTACTCTGAAAAGTAAATGATTATTGGAATACACAGCACAGTGTTTTGCTTTTACATCCCACCACTGTTGAGTCAATTCCAATGCATAGTGACCTTATAAAGGGTTTTTGGGTCTATAAACATTTATGGGTGCATAAAGCCTCCTCTTTCTCATGTGGAGCCATTGGTGGGTTTGAACTACTGGCTTTGTGGTTAATAATCCAGTGTGTGGTACTTTGATATTTAGAGAGGAAAGTTTCGGTAGATTATCTGGTTTTGAAAGATATATGTGTGTATATGTATATATATATGTATGTATATATGTGTAATGTATATATATATGTGTGTGTATATATATATATATATACCATATTGAATGAAGGGGGAAGTGCAGAGTGGAGACCCAAGGCCCAAGTGTTGGCCACTGGAGATCCCCTCATAGAGGGGTTTAGGAGAGGAGATGGGTCAGTCAGGGTGTGATGTAGTACCGATGAAGAACACAGCTTTCCCCCAGATCCTGGATGCTTCCTCCCCCCAACTACCATGATCCGAATTCTACCTTGCAGGGCTGAAAAGGGCAGAGGTTGTACACTGGTACATATGAGGGCTGGAGGCATAGGGAATCCAGGGTGGATGATACCTTCAGGACCAAGGGTGTGAGGGGCGATGCTGGGAGAGTGGAGGGTGAGTGGGTTGGAAAGGGGGAACTGATTACAAGGATCCACATGTGACCTCCTTCATGGTAGAGGGACGGCAGGGAGGTGGGGGAAGGGAGACTCCGGATAGGGCAAGATATGACAAAATAACGATGTATAAATTACCAAGGGCACATGAGGGAGGGGGGAACGGGGAGGGAGGGGAAAAAAAAGAGGACCTGATGCAAAGGGCTTAAGTGGAGAGCAAATGCTTTGAGAATGATTGGGGCAGGGAATGTGCGGATGTGCTTTATACAATTGATGTGTGTATATGTATGGATTGTGATAAGAGTTGTATGAGTCCCTAATGTAAAAAAAAAGAAAATGATTAGGGCAAAGAATGTATAGATGTACTTTATACAATTGATGTATGTATATGTATGGATTGTGATAAGAGTTGTATGAGCCCCTAATAAAATGTTAAAAAATTATCTGGTTTTGAACTAGAGATAAGGAAGAAATTATAAAAAGAAAAACTGATTAAAGAAAGAGAAACGCTGATTTTAGATAGTTATGCTTTCTTCTTCTAGTATATGTTAGAAGAAGTTCTCTGCCCAATTGATATGGAATTAGATGGTCGAGAAAGTACCGTGAGGAGATCTGAGAGCAATCTGGGAAATTTGGTAACTAACGCAATGTTGGAAGCTACTCGTGCCGATATCGCACTACTTAATTCAGGTGATTTCATTATTTAATTTGTAAAAACTATAAGATGTCCACAATTATTTTTTATAGTAGTTGTAGTAGACTTTTTATTACATGCAAAGTGTTTATTTAGAAATCCACGAGAGCCATCCATGGAATCAAATTTTCATTTTCTATTGTGTGTAGTAGATACAGCACTCAGAATTAGATTGTTTCTTTATTTAAACTAAATATATTGTGAGATCTTGACTTCTCTAATGATATTTTACTGATGTGGTCTTGTGATTTATTTATTTTAAACTTGGTGTGCAGTCAAGTCTTAGTTTCATGATAAACGATGATTGCAATCTGTCGCTGCAGTTCTCATTGATTATTATATGTCCATGTTATCTATGTGATGAGAAGAAGAAGAGTACTCATACAGTTGATGAGGAACCTACTCTCTAACCTAGACATTTTGCACACTAATAGTTTGAAGTTGGACTAGTTAGGGGTCTTAAGGTTTCAAGCATCTCTATTAGAAATAGAGCAAAATTAAAACTAAATTTCTTTGAAAGCAACCTAGATTTATAGGCCATAATCCAGAACTTTACTCAGTGGTTAGAGTCCATGAATGTGTCTGATTTTTCCAAAATTACAGAATATGATATGTGACATCATCTAACACCTATTATGTTAATTTTATATACAATGTCATATAATCTTTTATCATGTCATGTTCCATTGAAAATAGAAATGTTCATTTTCTTCCATATGTATCATTTAAGTCACGTGTAGGAACATTTTTTAAACGTGAGCTATATTCAGTCTTACTTAGGAAATGTTTGGAGCGCCCCCTGAGAAGATCTTTAAAACTAGATGTGCTTTGTCTTGGGAACCTTTGACATTCCTATCTGAAGTACAGGGATAGCTGGTGGGTTCTCAGTTCTCCAATTCTGTAATTAAAGAGGAAGTGAAATCAAATTAGAAATTTTCAAATTAATTTGAAAATAAATCTTTCAAAAATGAATATTCTAGGAAGAGAATAAAAATCCTCTCAACTAGAACAATAAGCAAAATCATGATAATGAAAACATTAAAGTTGCCAAGAATTTCTTATTACTTGGACCAACACCAACAGAAGCAGCAACCATGATATCAAATGTATTACATGGAAGAAATCTACTACAAAAGACCTCTTTAAAGTATTAAAATAACCCAACAAGATGTTACTTTGAGTACTCAAGTTGTCTCAGACCCAAATCGTGATGTTTTCAGAGTGCTGCTTAGAAGTGAGGAAGGACTTTGTCTCATGCAGTTTTGACATGTGCGGAAGGACCAATCCGTAAGGAAGGATATCAAGCTAGGTCAAGTAGAGGGTCAGGGAATAAGACGGTCCTTCAGTAAGGTGGTTGGATAATAGTAGCTGCAATAAGGGCTCAAACACAGCAACGACTGTAAGGCTCTCACAGCGCTGGGCAACGTTTGGTCGTTTCTATTATATTAATATATACCATATACCACATAATATATCATATTATTTTATGCCATTGAGTCTGTTCTAACTCAGTTAGCCTATGTACAATTGAGCACAACACTGCCCGGTCCGGGACTATCCTCACAGTTCATGCGTGAGCCCACTGTTGCAGCCAGTGTGTCAGTCCATCTCCTCGAGGGCCTTCCTCTTTCTCAGCGCCCCTCCACTTTAGCAAGCAGTATGTCCTCCAGGGACTGGGCTCTCCTGACAACATGTCTGAAGTATGTGAGGTGAAATTTCGCCATCCTTAACTCCCAGGAGCACTCTGGCCATACTTCTTTCAAGACAGACGGGCTTGTCCTTTCGTCAGTCCATGGTACTTGCAATTTTCTTTGCCAACACCATAATATGCATGGGAACTTGAAAAATTTCGTGGAAAAATTTCATCATCATTTAATTCTATTAAAACATTTTGAAGTCCCTAGTACACAAACACCATAAATTAAACCAACTCAGCACTAGCTGAGAACGCAGCAGGACATCCTAGGTGGCACAAATGGTTAATGCTTAACCGTTAGCCAAGAAACAGGCAGTTCAGACCTTCCCACAGCTGGTCCCTGATAAAAACAACCTTGTATTTGGCTTTTAAAAGGTTACAATATTGCAAACTCCATGCAGCAGTTCAACTCTGCACATTTCCGTAAGTGCAATACATACGGATGCGGAGTACAATGAGTCAGAATCCCAAGCCAACAACAATTATTAACAAAATAAATAAGGTGGAAGTGAATGTGGAAAGGGAATAGAAAACTGGCAAGATACGTTGTTAGTGATTCATTATTTGAAAGCTTTAAGTATAATACTTAGTCATAGAGATGATATTTAATGGAATAAACAAAATTAACGAGTGTTTATTTGTCACCCCCACCCCGCCTCAAATTACTATAGGCACTCTTCGATCAAACCGGATCCATCCTGCAGGGGATTTCACTTTGCATGATCTTTTGGCTATCCTCCCCATAGTGGACCCTGTTTTAGTTGTCAGAATAACAGGCGCACAGCTGCTTGAAGCACTTGAAAATGGAGTTTATCAGTACCCAGCTCTGGATGGGAGGCATGTGAACACATTTCTATTAATCAATGTACTCACTACTTCGTTTTTTGGTATAATACAACTGGAAGAAAACTCTTAAGGATAAATTTAAAAACTACATATAGAGTTTTAACATTTAACTACACAAGGATGTTTTTTAAAATGTCAATGTTGTATTTCACTTAATATAATTAGATTTATGAAAGTACTACAATGTAAATAGTATAATAATATTAAAAACAGGTTAATTTTAGTTGTGTATGGGTGTATGTTTGGATGGGCCTTTAATTACAGTATCTAACCGCAAACTCAATTAAAAACCACTGCCATCCTTTCAGTTCCGACTTATTGAGAGCCTATAGGGTACAGCTACCCCTTTGGATTGCCTATGAGACAAATCTGCATGAGAGCAGTCATCCTCATCTTTTTCTTGAGCAGTGGCTGGTGGTTTAGGATGTCCGATCCAGCAGTTATCAGCTTAACACGTAGCTCACAACACCACCGAGTGCTACATGATCTATGTATTTAGAATCTCTCCTCAACTTTGGGTTTTTCTTTGAGAAGTAAGACAACTCTTCTGGCTAGGCTTGCGTTAAAACACCAAAGTAGAATTCCTAAGTAAATAAGGCTATATTCAATATTACAATCTAAAATTATTTTAGATATACTATCATTATAGAGTATATAAGATTATAGAATATATAATACTCTATATCATTATGCAGTATCACAGTAGTATGAATTAATCTGAAGAAATCAATGGAAAAATATTTTCTGTTTATAAAATGTTAAGCCGATTATGCTTTGTTTAAAAATTGTATTGAGCTATCATTCACATACCATATAGTTCATTCATATAAAGTAGACAAATCAGTGGTTTTTGGTTTGTCTATAGAGTGTTTCATTGTAATACATTTTAGAACATTTTATCACCCACAAAAAAAACCCCTCATTCCTATGAACAATTATTCCCCATTTTTCTTCATACTTCTCAGTCCTAGGCAACCACTAATATATATCTTGATTTCTCTGTTCTTTACATTTTATTTAAGTGGAATTTTATAATATGTAGTTTTAGATTGATTTCATTTAGCATATTTTCAAGATTCATCATGTTTTCGTATGCTATTCTTTTTTATGGCTAGATAATATTAAATTTTATGAATACTCTACATTTTATTTATCCATTTATTAGTTAATGGACATTCAGATTGTTTTACTTTTGAATAATGCTGCTTTGAATACTCATGTACAAGATATTATGTGGTTATGTTTTCATTTCTCTTGGGTAATACCTAGGCTTAGAATCGCATGTACAAGATATTATGTGGTTATGTGTTCATTTCTCTTGGGTAATACCTAGGCTTAGAATCGCTTGGTCATATGGTAACGTTCTAAAGCTGAAGTTGGTGAGACTTCATGCTTACTTTGGACATGTTATGAGGAAGGACCAATTACTGGAGAAGACATGATGTTTGGTAAAGTAGAGAGTCAGTTAAAATGAGGAACATCCTTAATAGGATAGTCACAAAATGGTTACAAAAATGGACTCAAATATACCTACTCTAGGGAGCACTGAATTGTGGCGGAGACTGATACTGACTGCAGCATGGGCTGCTAAAAAGACAGCACTGGGAAGAAGCAAGGCCAGAGTGCTCCTTCGAGGCAAAGATGGCAAGACGTCATCTTACATACTTTGGACATTTTGTCAGGACAGACTAGCTCCTGGAGAATGACATCTGTTTGGTAAAGAGGTAGGAGGGTGGCAAAAACGAGGAGGTTCTCAACAAGATGGATTGACATAGTGGCTATACCAATGAGCTCAAGCCTGGGAGCAATTGTGAAAATGTCCCAGGACGGCCAGTGTTTCATTCTGTTGTTTATAGACTGTTAGGAGTCGGAATGGACTTGATGACACAGCACCGGGTGGGCAACATTTCTTTCTGTTAAAAGCAGGGTTGCTTTGAGTGGAATGGACTCGTTGACACAAACAGCAGCAAGATGCTAATGTTATGTTTACTCTTTTGACAAAGTGCTATACAACATTGTAAAATTGCTGCAACTTTTTATATCCTTACCACCAGAGCACGAAGGGTCTAGTTTATCTGCATTATGTCTTTTTCTAGTTGACCCCACCTAAGGATGCATCCATAGCAAGAGAGTAGAACAATATTTGACTATACTTTATAAGGTTGGTTAATTTTCAGAAGTAAATTGATAGGCCTTTCTTCCTGTTTTGTCTTTCTCTGGAAGGGAAGTCTGCTGCACACCTGTACACTATGGCTGAGCCTGCTGGTATGAGACACAGTGGCAAAATTCACAGCATAGTAACAATATACCATTCATCATTGACCATGAACGAGTGGGAACATGATGATAATTTATATTTTATACAGGATTTTTATTAAGTTGAGGAAGATTCCCTTTAGTTTTCTGGGAGCTTTTATCATGAATGTTAATTTTTTTTCACTTACTTTTTATGTATCAATTGATAGGATGATCTGAATTTTTTCCCCCTTCAGCTAATTATTATGATAGATTACATTGATTGGTTTTTGAATACTGAACTGACCTGTAACCCTTGAATAAACTACACTTTTTAATATATAATACATTCTATTTTCTAATATTTTACTATAAAGTTTTCATCTATATTCATTATGATTTATAGTTTTATTGTCTGGTTCTGGTACTAGAGTTTCCTCACATGAGTTATAATATGAGTTGTAAATGTTCTCTATCCATCTGTTTCTAAACAGGACTATGAAGAATTGGTACAAACTATGTAAACATTATTTACAATTAGCTACTAAAAGTAGTTGAGGTACAGTAATTCATTTTTAGAAGTGTTTAAATAACTTTAATTTCTTTAATAGTTATCAAGCTACTCCAATGATTTCATTTGGGATCCATTTTTATTTGGCTTGTGTTATTTTTGAGCACTGGTGCATTTCTTCTGTCAGTGTGCAGTTGTTCATAAGAGCATTTAGAAATTGTGACTCTGGTTATCTCCCCTGCTTTCTTCCTGACAGTAATCTGTTCCTTTTCTTGTTCTTCTTGTCAGGTACTATAGAGTTTTCCATTTAGGAGTTCTTTTCAAAGAACTAGATCCTCCCCGCCCCCTGCTTTCCAGTTTCATCGATTTCTTCCTTGGTTTATTTTGTTTACCAGTTTCTTAAAGTGGGGTATAGATTAATTATTTCTGATATTTCTTCTTTTCTAATGTAAGCATTTAGAGCTAAAATTTTTCTGCTTGGCTCTACTTTTGTTGTATGCCACAACTTTTGAGATGTTTAATTTTATCTTCATTCAGTCCAAGATATTTCCCCCTTTCAAATGCCTATTTGCCTAATAGATTATTTGGAGGTTCACTATTTAATTTCCAAAGAGTTTGAAGGGTTTTCTCTTTCTGATATTGATTTCTGGTTAGATATTTTTATAAGAAGAGAACACATTCTATTATGATTACAGTTTTTATAATTTTTGAGACTTCTTTCATGATCCACTGTATGGCATATCTTAATAAGTGTTTTGTGGGTTCTTTAAAAATGTGTATTCTGCTTTATTTGGTGGAATATTTAGTATATTTCAGGTAGATATTATTTGATGGCATTTATAAGTTACCATCAGCAATATAAGGAGGTTCCAATAGGAAAATCCATCACTCATTTGTTAATTTGTCACACTGTGGTAGCTGGTATTTTGCTGTGGTACTAGAAGCTTTGTCGCTTGTATTTTAAATACCAGCACAGTTGCCCTAAAGGAACAAGTTTCAGCAGGGCTTGTAGACTGAGAACAGATTACCGAGAAGGAGTAGACTGTCCACTGTGGAGGAATTAGCCACTGAAAAACTTGTGCATAACATTAGAACATTGTCAGATACTGAAAACCTAACGAGTAGACGCAGAATATCGTCAGAGGTAGTGTCAGAAGAAGAGCCCGTCGGGTCAAAGACACTCAAAATATGACTGAGTAAGAGTTGCTTTCTCAAAGTAGAGTAAACCATAATGACATGGATGGAGTAAAACAAGTTTAAAAGAGCTAAAATGTGACTTTGAGTATATCCCACCTGTGTTAGTCCAGGTATTCTAGAGAAACAAATGTAGGGAGGCTCATGTGTACAAGAAAGAGCTTTATATAAAAGAGCAATTGAATATTGAGAAAATATCCCAACCCTGTCCATATCAAGTCCATAAGTCTGATATTAGCCCATATGTCTGATACCATTCTATAGTTTCCGCTTTAGACTTACGCAACACATGCAATGGCAGATTACAAGTCAGTGGGTGGAAAATCTTATTGATCCAGTGGTGGTGGAAGCATCTCAGCGCTGGTGTGGGTCTCCACGTGACTCCTCCAGGGTTCTGGTTCCATCAGCAGTGTAACTCCACATATCTTGTTAGCAGGAAGACGAGGCAGAGAGTGCAGTGTGGATCTGGCCTCCAATGAGCTATTTATCTCTGTCGCACCTTTAAATGAGGCTGACAGGATATTATGTAACTGCCACACCACCTGAACTTCGAGACCATCTCCAGAAGATATTTGCTACATATACCACTAATGACTGAAGTTGTGGGATGAAGTCAAGAGAATTATACATAAAGTGAGCAAAATATTATTAAATATTATTAAAAAGTTAGGAAATAAATAAAAGCCCAAAGTGAAGGTCTGAAGGGACTCCCAGCGTGGTTATTGAACATAGAGTATCTAAAACAAGTGTAAGTAATGGTCAGTAAAATAGCTGAACAGATTTTTAAAGGTGGCTGGGAAGCCAAAGTAAAAACATTATAATATACAAAAACCTGGAGTTAGAAGATCAAAAAGAGAAGAACACATTCAGCATTTATCAAGCTGAATGAACTTAAGGGGGGGGAAAGGAAAAAAAATTCAAGCCTACAGTTGCAATATTGTTGGATCTTCTGGGAAAAATACTGAATGATGCAGGAGGTGTCAAAAGGAGATGGAAGAATGCAAAGAGTCACGGTACCAAAAATTTACTTATATAGTCATCAGGTGGTGGTATGTGGTCCCTCACCAATAGTATGGAAGGATTAAGTCCAAGCTACACTGAAAGCATTGGTGGAAAAGAAGGCCTTGATGGACTACCACTAGGAATTCTTCAACACAATGATGCAGCACTGGAAGCATTCACTTGTCTATACCAAGAAATCTGCAAGACAGCTAGCTGACCAGCCAATTGGAAAAGATCCATATCTGTACCCATTCCAAAGAAAGGTGAGCCAACCAGAATACAAAATTATCAAACAATATCATTAATATCACCAGGAAGTAAGATTTTACTGAAGAGAATTTTAAAAACTGTTGCAGAAGTAAATAGGGAACTGCCAGAAATTTCATTACTAGCATTGCCAATTTTATTGCTGATGTCAATTTCTTTGGCTGAAAGCAGAGAATATCAGAAAAATGTTTGCTTGTGTTTTGTTGACAATGCAAAGCCTTCAGCTGTGTGGTTTACAACAAACTGAATAGCTTTGTGAAGAATAGGGATTCAGGACACTTACATGTGCACCCATGAGACCTGCACATAAACCAAGAGTTGGTCCTTGGAGCAGAGCAAAGCGATACTTGTGGTTGCAAATAATCTGAGAAGATGGACTGTATGCAGAAGAAATGGCATCCAGGTTGGAGATTCATTAATATCTCGCAGTAGTCAGATGACACGGCCTCCTTGCTGACAGTGAAGAGGACGTAAAGCACTTACTTCTGAAGATCAGAGACTACTGTCTTCAGAGCAGATTGCCCTATATAAGGTACAGAAAACAGAAATCCTCCCAAGTGGAGCAGTACACATAATCACAATAAACAGAGACTGAAATGGTCAGGGATTTCATTTTACTTGGATCCACAGTTAACTGAGGAAAGCAGCCCTCAAGAACTAAGACAATATATTACATTTGGGGAAATTGGTCACAGAAAACTTCTTTATTGGGTTAGAGAGCGATTGTCACTTTGAGGACTAAGGTACACTTTGCCCAAGTTATGGTATTTTTAATCACCTTATACATGCAAAAGCTGGAAAATGCATATGCAAAAGTTGGATATTTCAGTCAACTCATATGCATATAGAATTTGGACATTTTATTGGGGGTACTTACAGCTCTTATCACAATCCATCCATTGTGTCAAGTACATTTGTACATAAGTTGCCGTAGCATTTTCAATACATTTTCTTTCTACTTAAACCCTTTATAATATATAAATTATTATTTTCATACTATTAGATTTTGGTATTAGTGAAGAGTACTGAATATACCTTAGACTGACAGAAGAATGATCAATCTGTTTTGGTAGAAGTATAGCCAAAATGCCTCTGAGAAGGGTGGTACTTTGGTCATGTTATCAGTAGGGATCCGTCAAGTAGAGGGTTTGCACAAATAAGAAAGCCCCTCAGTGAGCGAGATTAATAGATAAGGTGACTGCAACAGAGGGCTCAAACAGCAATGACTGTGAGGCCGCTAAAGGACTGAGTATGGTTTTGTACTGTGCAATGAGATGCTCTTTATGGGAATCAACGTATCAACACCTGACAACAACAACAAGAACATTTAAATTCCCTGACTTCAGTAAAATATAATAATGCTGTTGGAGCTCATCCAGTCAATTAAGTAACTTAATAATTATTATTATAAAATCAGGTTTCTGAAGGTGAACGATCTGTAAACAACACCCTATCAAAATATTCAGCTTACCACTTAGTTTATAGATTCCAGGCCACAAGTAATGAAGTTTCCAACCTATTACATAACCTAGGAACTTTGGACCTGCTAACCCTCCCCCTCTCCTTATCTCATGGTCAATTCCTTAAAATAAATATTGATGGGTAAATGGACGAGTGACTAGATGGATGGCAGGATTGATTCATATTGGTTCTTTTTCTTTTTTTGGAGAACCATAAGATACCTAGCATGATATATTTGTCAAAACCCATAGAACTTCACAACACAAAGAACAAACTCTAATGTAAACTATTATTTTCAATTAATAGCGTATCAATATTGATTCTTCAATTATAACAAAAGTTTCACACTAATCTAAGATATTAGCACTAGGAGGAACTTGGAAAGAGAAGGAAGTGTTTAGAGGACTTAGTTCAATCTTAAATATACTATAAAATTTGCAGTATAAAAAGAGGAAAACATAATTATGCAATTGTTTACATTTTAATGTAAAGTGGTTAGACAGAAACAAATTAAGCAATAAATAATGTTGTTAGGTGTCATAAAGTTGCCTTGGACCCATAGCCACCCTATGCACAACAGAAAGAAACACTACATTGTCCTCTGCCATCCTCACAATTGTTTCTATGTTTGAGCCCATTGATCCCGCCTCCATGTTAACTCATCTCATTGAGAGCCTTTCTCTTTTTCGTTGCCCTACCCCGTTCCCAAACATAATGGCCTTCTCCAGATAACAAAGTCTCTCCTGATAACAAAGTATGTAAGATGAAGTCTTGACAAGACATCCTTGCCTCTAAGGAACACTATGGCCTTACTTCCTCCAATACAGATTGGTTTGACCTTTTAGCAGTCCATGCTACTTTCAATATTTCCCCCCACCAGATTCAAATGCATCCAATATACATTATTCCTTATTTGATGTCCAACTTTCACATGCATATGACACAGTGGAGAATACCATTGCTTATGTCAGGCTCTCCTTTGTCCTCAAATTAATTTCCTTGTTCTTCAATATTCTAAAGAGGTCTTGCGCAGCAGATTTATCTAATGCAATATCTCTTTTGATCTCCTGAATGCTGCTTCCATGAGCATTGATTGTGAATTCAAGCAAGACAATATTCTTGATAGCAGGAGCCTTTTCTCCATTTATCATAATATTACCGATTGGTTCAGTTGGCAGGACTTTGGTCTTCTTTATATTGAACTGTAATCCACAATGAAGGCTTCAATTTGATCTTCATCAGCAAGTGCTTCAATTCCTCCTCACTTTAAGCACGCAAGGTTGTATCAGCTGTATATCTCAGGTTAATAAGACATCTTCCCATCCTGATGCCACATTCTCCATATAATCCAGCTTTTCTGACGATTTGCTCAGCCTACAGCTTGAATAAGGATGGTGAGAGGATGCATCCCTGATGCACCCCTTTCCTGATTTTAAACCAGGGAGCATTCCTTGGTCTGTTCACACAACTGCCTCTCAGTCCATGTACAAGTACTGAATGAGCACAATGAAGTGATCTGGAATTCCCATTCTTTTATCCACAGTTAATGATGGTCCACATAGTCAAATGCTTTTTGTAGTCAATGAAACACAAGTAAGCATCAGTAAAGAATAACTTCAATTCTCACATTGCTCTCAGAAACACAGGAGCCTTTGTGTTCCAAGGATTGTAAATAATAAAATCCAATTGCAAAGGAGGGAATAGTTTGAGACTTTAAATTATGATACTTGGTTTTGCAGGAGTCTGTGGTTGACAGTGGAAGCCCAAGCACACATCTTCAGGGTCCACGCTTGTAGTAAGCTCCTGGGCACACAGTCAGAGGGTGTGAATCACCTCGCCAGCAGAGCAGGCACATTGCAAAGTCAATTCCAGCAGATGCGGTCAGGTGAAGATATCCTCTTATCTTCCTTTGGACTCATTTTAAAGTTGTTTCCCTTTTTAATGTTTTCTGCTTTTTGATTGAAGTTTTCTATGCTTTGTCTTGTTATTCTTGTTGTTTGTTTGCTTTCTTCCTGATTGTTTTCTATATGCTTCTCTGTATATGAAATTCAGGATAGGTAAACCCATAGAGACAGTAACTGGATTAATAATTAATTGCCTGGGGGCCCGACAGGGAGGATGGGGCGTAAATGATGACTATGAGAAGAAAATGTTCCGAACTGGATTGTGGCGATTGCATAACTCTTCATAATATGATTGAGTGATTAAATTATGTGCTATATGAAGTATATGCCAATAAATTTTTAAGTCCCTTAAGAAGCCTTAACCTACTGCCATTTAGTTGAGTTGGACTCACGGACACCCTATAGGAAAGAGGAATGCCTCTGCAGACTTAAACCAGCGGAGGCAGACAGCCTCATCTTTCTTCCTCTGTACAGAGTGGCTGGTGGTTTCAAATTGCTGACGGAGGTTGGCAGCCCAATGCTTAGCCCACTAATCTGATTGCTTTTCCACTTATCCATCTTTTTATGTTTCTCCCTCTCTAACATCTTTTCTTAAAATTCAGGGTAGATATAGGAGGGAAGGGGAATAAAACATGAGGAATGAAATCGTGATAGGAATATATGCAAAGATGTGTGTAATATTTCATGTTGAGGTGACCCTTGGCACACTACTTAAGACAGGAACCAAAAGACAATGTTAGTACAAAGAGACTTCAGAACGTTTGTGGAGTGATGTAATGAAAATATATGGAAAGTTTCCACTTTTAAAACCTCGTATATCTTGCAAATCTGATAGACTATAGATAACAGCAGGAGGAAAGCAGCATGTAAACAGGAAAATGGAGGGATTTATTTTTCCTTCTGTCATATCTCTCTCAGGTGCAGACCATGTACTTCATACTGATGACGACTGAAGGCTAGAGCCCATTTTCAATATCATATTACTATGCAAATATAACCAAAACACCAATATAATTATCCATTCAAACTCAGGACCTGGCTGGCCTTGGGAGTAGAAGAGCTAAATCCAGAAATGTTCTTTGAAATAAAGAGAAAGGCAAGCAGGGATCTTTCGTTGTTGGCTCCAAATGAAAGCGCAAGAGAATCAGGACAGCAGTCTTCTTCATGTAAAAAGGAGGTCGTTACTATAGAACTTGGCTCTATGTCAGTGCTAGAGAGAGAGGGGACCGAACCCTTTGCGAATGCACAGGCACAAACCAGCCTTGCAATAGTGTGTCATTACCAAAGTTGCTGAAGAAAAAAATGAATTAATTTATATTTCCTTCTGTATTACATCTTATCCTTCATACTATTCCCACCTCCCATTATAGATATGGACAGAGAGGCTCCTAATTTTTTTTAACTTCTAGGCTTTATTTGATTAATTTTAGCAGTTTTGACATAATTCACATGTACAATTTAACATTTCAATAATATTTAATAGAACTGACCAATCACTACTACAATTAATTTAAAAACATTTTATTCTTTTGTACTCATTGTTATGAGCTCCCTATTTTCTTCCAACCTCCCCTTCCATACCTCCAAGAAACCATTAATCCAGGTACTGTTTCTATAGATTTACCTATCCCGGATTTCATATACCGCCCCCTTCTCTACACACACACACACACACACACACACACACACACTTCTCTACACACACACACACACACACACACACACACACACCCAACAATAACAAAGTGCAACAGAGAAAATATCAATTGAAAAGGAAGCAGAAAATGTTAAAAAGTAGAGAAAATTTAAAATAGGTCAAAAACTACATCAAAGGATAAGGTGTTAATTATTAACCTAACTGCATCTGCTACAATCCACTTTCCAGTGAACTCTGCATGATTGCTTGGCTATTCCCATGCATGGTCTGCGTGTGGTCACAGGGGGCTCACTGCAGGCTTAGTCCATGTGTGGGCCCTGAAAATCGATTTTGAGTTTCCACTGTCACCTATAGCCTCCTGAAAACTGAGTGTTCACAAGAAAATCTCTGATCTCATTCCCTCCTTTGGATTTGGATTTTATTATTTACAGTCCTTAGATCAGCTTGATGTGCTTCTTTATATGGATTTAATTGACTCCTGGATGCTTTTTTGATGACAAGCCTTTATGGCCTTGGGTGCTATTCTTTCTGAAAGCTGGGTGCCCTCTAGCTTCTTGGCCACACATTGCTATAACACACATATCTTCAGTAGGGCTGAAGCTCTTAACAATTACAGTTGGTGAAAACAAGTCTTACTTTCTGCCCTTGCTTCATATAGAGAAACAAGCCCCCAAACTATTCTGTTACATTTAGGTAGGAGGGAAACCTGTGCATTCTCAATTTTTATTGATAGACTAATTAATGTGCTTAAATGTTGCTGATAATAATAAATGCAAAACTCTTTAATTTACAGTGTATACATTATTTCGGTGGGCCCTCCCAAGTTAGTATATTCATTCTATACATGGGAAAACTGAAAAGTAGAAAAGTTAGGTAACTTAGATGGCTAGTAAGCGGTAGTGTGAATTTCTACTCATGCCTGTCTCTAAAGCCAGTATGCTTAAGCACTGCTTCATGCTGTCCAAATAGAAGAAGTAGGAACCCTGTGGGAACATTTTGCATTTATCAATTTGGGAATTTATGAGCATTCAGGGTCTAATTCTCTCTTGAGTGTTAAAGACATTTTTATAATAAGAACTGTTTATTGTATCATGGAATTAATTATTTTAATCCCCCAAATTCCTTTTATTTCTGTCAGAAATCTTCATATTTTAAAACATTACCAAGTATGAGGGGGTACCAAAAGCACCCCAGAATTGTGCTGAGTACTTTTCCCTCTAGTTTTTGATCATCGAACAACTCACTCTGAGTTAGTGCAGCCAGTGGTGTCACCTGGGAAGGGTCTCTCTGGTCACAGTGAATGTTCTTATAAAAGCAGTTTCGCTGCAACCTTGTTTTTTGTGATGGCCAATTGGAGAGAACAGCATGTGGCTGTGAAATTTTTTCTCCTGCTTTGGATGCAGCAGAAACGATTGTGATGCTGAACACAGCTTACAAGGACAATACTACGAGAAAAACTCAAGTATACAAATGATTTTCTCATTTCAAAAAGGTTAAATGTCGATTGATGACAGGCCTCTTTCTGAATGTCTGTCAACTTCCCATATTAACGAAAATATCCATTCATATGCTTTGGAGTTTATTCTAACAGGTCAGACTGTTAATTAAGCTTTCTCTTTGGAGGTTTTGGAAAGATTTTGTAACAGTGTGTGACAAAAAAGGCCTGATTTGTGACAGAGGGGAACTGGTTTTGCCACCACGACAGTGTGCCTGCTCATGCAGCCATCTAAGTACGCCAGCTTTGGGCAAAACCAGCATGGTTCTCTTGTCCCATGTACTTTACTCACTTGATCTCGCTCCATGCAACTTCTCTTTGTTTCTGTGAATGAAGAGAGACATGAAAGGACAATGATTGGAGAATGCAGAAGAGGTAAAAAATAAAATGAGGGAGATACTGTCAGCCATCCAAACAGATGAGTTTGGAAAAATGTTTCCAAGAATGGAATCACAGATTTGACAAATGTATTAAGTGCAATGGATAGTACTTTGAAGGTGATAGGTTGTTTTATAAAAAACTTAAATACAGAGCTTTTGGGAAAAAATGTCTGTTTTTTGGTGGGTACCCCCCTCATATAGCTCAGCTCTCATCTTCAATATCTTTTTAATTCGTGTACATTATATATTTTGGCCTTTCTTTTTATATAGTTTGTGCTTATGAGTTTTTATGGTGAGATCTTTAATATTCTTACCTTTCTCAAAGAGATCTTGAAATTTAAATTCCTACTTCCTTAAAATATTGTAATTATTGCTTCATTTCAATCTTTGAACTTTTCCCCCTATTTTAGTGCAATTTTAGTCCACATTTTGCTTTGGGTTTCTACTGATAATACTCTATGCATTATTTTTATATCATTTGTATATATTTATTTGTAAATATTTTAACATGTCTTGATGCTAATAGTAGTGCTGTGTAAGATGACTATTATGTATAGAACTAAATTAAAGACTGTCGATTTAATGAAGGGAGGTATAGGTAGGCATTTCTGCTTTTCATTCCAAGAAGCCTAAAAATGTGTTTACTCATGTTTTAATACTTTGTATTTTGTATGATTCATGTATCTTTTATATAATTATCCAATAAACTCTTTTAAATTTCAGATTTCCTCAAGTTGCTGGAATAGAATTTGGATTTGACCCAAATGAAGAACCAGGACACCGAATCATCAGAGACACTGTAAAAGTTCAAGGACAGTACATACGGAAAAAAAAATTTTATCTTCTTGCAATTAAGGAGTACATTGCAAATGTGAGATTAATTTATTTCATGAAGAGTCTAAAGGCATTGTCTTCTGCAAATATATATAGACACACCTATATTTTTCTGCTGATGATTTTAGATTTGGTGGTGTCAATATATATTTAAATAGTGTTTTTGCACTTCATAAATTAAATTTATTTTCATATGGTGATTTCATTTTTTATCTTTTGTTTTTGAATTATGTAATTCTAAAATAGTCAACATTTAAAATTCTTTCCAATTAATACTATTCTTTAAATAATTGGAAAACATAGCCAAAGGAGATTAGCAATAAAAATGCCATAGTATATTGCTCAAGTTTAAATTTAGTGATATTTTCAGCATATTTAAAGTTTACTGCCAAAAATTGTCAGTTTGTCGTACTGTGGTGGCTTGTGTGCTGCTGGAAGCGATGTCACTGATATTTCAAATGCCAGCAGGGTCTCCCAACATGAGCAGGTTTCAGCAGAACTGCCAGACTTATGAAAAACTGCTAAGAAGAAACAGGCTGTCCACTTGGGAAGAATTAGCAATTGAAACACCTATGAAAACATTGAAACACCTATAAAAACATTGACAGGTACTACAGACCTAATGAATAGAAGTAGAACATTGTCAGTGATCGATCGTGCCCGAAGAAGATCCTGTTGTGTCAGAAGAACATTGTCAGAGATAGCGCCAAAAGAAGATCCTGTCGGGTCAGAAGGACTCAAAACATGACTGAGGAAGGTCTGCCTTCTCACACATAATGCCATGGATGGAGTAGAACCTGTGGGAGCAACGCATGCAGTATCTTCATTTAGTGAAGGGGGATGACTAAACAAAAAGAAACAGCCACAAGATAATCTATGAATCATAACTTGGTTCCCAATAAAATGATTAAATTAAAAAAATTAAAATACAATAAAAAAGAATCATAACTTGGAAAGTACAAAGTATGACTCTAGGAAAATTGGAAGTCATCAAAACTGAACCTGAGCACATGAATATTGATATCCTTGGTGTTAATGAACTGAAATGGACTTGTATTGTCCATTTTGAAGCAGAAAATCATGGTTTACTCTGCTGGGAATGACACAGGCATGAGGAAGGGCATTTAATTCTTCATCAAAAAGGGCATTTTAAGACCTATCTTGAAGTACCGTGCTGTCTGTGATAGGATTGTATCTATTGGTATACAAAGGAAATTCAGTCAATATAACAATAATTCAAATTTATGGACCAAGAACAAAAGCTAGCGATGAAGAAATTGAAAAATTTTACCAATGTCTTAAGTCAGAAACTTTTCAAACATCAAATTAAGATGCATTGATAATTATTGAAAACTGGACTACAAATACTGGAAACAGAAAGGAACAGTATTTGGAAAATATGGTCTTGGTGAGAGAAATGAATCTGAAGATCCCATGATGCAATTTTGCAAGACCAACAAACACAAATTCTTCATCACAAATAACTTTTTTTCCAGCAACTAAAACAATGATTATACACATAGACTTTTCCAGATGGAATACACATAAACCAAATTGACTGCATCTGTGGGAGGAGACAGTAGAGAAGCTCAATATTAGCAGCTAAAACCAGCTTATGGGCTGAGTGGAGAACAGACCATCAATTGCTCAAATGTAAATTTAGGTTGAAGCTGAAGGAAATTCAAACAAGTCCACAAGAGCCAAAACAGGACCTTGAATCTATCCCACCTGAATTTTGAGAGCATCTCAAAAACAGATTTGCTACATTGAACACTAATGACAGAAGACCTGATGAGCTGAGGGAGGACATCAAGAACATCACTTATGAATCAAGCAAAAGGTTATTTAAAAGGCAGGAAAGAACGAAAAGATTAAAGTGGGTTTCAAAGTCTTTTTTGACATCCACCTTGATCTATTGATGATGAATTCAAAGATCTTAAAATTTCCAAAGGGCAGCTCAAGGAGACAAAATCAAGTCTTATCATGAAATGGGGAAAGACCAGAGTTAGAAAACGAAAAGGCAGAAGACACTCAGAATGTCTTAAACTCAAAGAATTCAAGAGAAAATGCAAGCCTTGAGTTGCAGTATTGAAAGGGTCTATGGGCGAAATATTGAATGATACAGGAAGCATCCAAAGAAAATACAAAGAATACACAGAATCTCTGTATCAAAAATAACCAGCTGATACTTGGCCTTTCAAGAGGTAGCCTGTGAGTGAAACACAATGGCACTGAAGGAAGAAGTTAAAACTGCATTGAAAGTATTAGCCAACAAGACTTCAAGAATTGATGGAATCCCTATTGAAATGTTTCAGAAATCAGATGAAGCACTGGAAGCACGATGCCGGGAAATTTGGAAGACAACTTCTTGGCCAACGGATTGGAAGAGATCCATAGTCATACCCATTCAAAAGATGAACCAACAGAATTCTCAAGCCATAGAACAAGAACCAGTAATATCACATGCAAGGAAAATATCTAGATCCCCTTGCAGAGGGGTCTCTGGGGAGAGACGAGCCAGTCAAGGTGTGATGTAGCACCGATGAAAAATACAACTTTCCTCTAGTTCCTAAATGGCCCCACCCCACATCACTATCACGATCCGAATTCTACCTCGCAAGTCTGGCTAGACCAGAGGATGTACAGTGGTACAGATGGGAACTGGAAACATAGGGAATCCAGGGTAGATGATCCCTCCAGGACTAGTGGTGTGAGTGGCGATACTGGGAGGGTAGAGGGAGAGTGGGTTGGACAGAGGGAACTGATTACAAGGATCTACATGTGACCGCCTCCCTGGGGGACGGACAACAGAAAAGTAGATGAAGGGAGACGTTGGACAGGGCAAGATATGACAAAATAATAATTTATAAATTATCAAGAGCCCATGAGGGAGCGGGGGTGGGGAGAGGGAGGGGAAAAATGAGGACCTGATGTCAGGGGCTTAAGTGGAGAGCAAATGTTTTCAGAATGATGAGGGAAGTGAATGTACAGATGTGCTTTACACAATTGGTGTATGTATGGATTGTGATAAGAGTTGTATAAAACGATTAAAAAATGTAACAGCGGCTAGAACAGCAGGATGCCTGGCATCCTTACCAATGAGGTATGTTTCCCTAGGTGGAGGGAGTGTTTCTTACCCTAATGTCAAATCTTACAGCCGAACTGTGAGGAGAAGAAAAAACAAACAGATCATTCAACAAAAAATTCAGCAGTACATTGGCAGAGAACTCTCAAAGGTTCTGGCTGAATTCAGAAGAGAAACATGGAAGAAGGAATATAATTGATGATGTTAGTCAGGTGTTGGCTCAAAGCAGAGAATATGAGAATGATGTCTACCTGTGGTTTATTGACTATGCCAAGGCAATTGACTGTGGATCATAAACTGCGCACAGCCTTGAGAAGAATGGGAATTCCAGAACACTCAATCGTGCTCATGATGAACCTGCACATGGATCAAGAAGCAGTTGTGTGAGCAGAAGGAGGATTCGACATCGGGAAATGTGTGCGTCAGTGTTACCCTCTTACTAATTCAGTCCATATGCTCAGTAAATAATCAGAAAAGCCAGATTATATGAAGAAGAATTTGACATAAGATTGAGTGAAGGCTTATTAACCACCTGAGATATGGAGATGATACAACCTTAATTGCTGAAAGTGAGGAGGACCTGAAGCACTTGCTGATAAAGATCAAGGATTGTTGATTTCAGTGTGGATCACAGCTCAATGTAAAGACCAAATTCCTCATAACAGCACCAAGAGACAATGTCATGCATGAGAAATGGAGAAAAGTCACAGAGTTTGTCTTGCTCTTGCTTGGATTGTAGTCAATGCTCGTTGGTTTTAGCAACAGTAAAGAGATGCATTGCACTGGGTAAATCCACAGCACGAGGCCTCTTGAAAACTAAGTTTCGAAAAGCAAAGATGTTAATTTGAAGATTAATGTATGCCTAACCCAATTGATGCCTCATATGGGTGTGAAAGTTGGACATTGAATAAAGAAGCCCAGGTTTAGGATGAGACTCAGTAATATCTATTGCAAACAGCTCTTTCACTTGATTCTGTTTTACAACCAAGTTAGGGGTTAGTTGGGAAACTACATAGCTTGGCTAAGGATATCTGTAGGTCTAAGAAGTAGGGCAGGAGTTTTTAGGCTAATTAGTTTGCATATATTAAAACAAATCTTTTGTACATATGAATGAAATAACATTTAAGTACCAAATATACATTTAAAATATATACATATTTTTTCTTATTTATGGATTTGCAAATTGAAATACATTTTGATATTGCAGGGGAAGGATGGTTATGTTGTGTTCAAAAGTTGCCCTCGGATGTTTGACACTGAAACAGCACAAGTCCTTTCTACCGTAGTAATGAATCACTTTGAATCGATAAAAATATTGCAGGGAAGAAAAAAATGTGTTTCAGGCCATCGAATGAGTTTAATTACTACGACAACCAAATCCCCATCATTTACAGGTGATAATATATTTTCCTTTTATCTATAACAGTCTTGTTTTTTAATGATTTTTGTTACATTTTGGAATTGGCTAGATAATACATGGTGCTTATTTTTTATGGTTTTGGAAGCAATAAAAGAGAAATATAGTAATAGAAACTGAATTGTCTTAACCAAAATATAACTAGACCTGAAGGGAAAAAATCCACTAAGAAAGACATAATAGAAAATTCTAAAATAAAAAGATTAGAGCAAATTTGAAGGAAGGATATTTTTCCCCAAACCCTTTCACTTTATAACCTAACCTCAACATCTTTTTCAGATTACTTTTTCTCATTTCTGTTCCACTTGAACCATTGTAATTAGTTAAGTAGGCTTCCTAAACGCCCAGTAAAACATTTAGTCTTTTCTCACCCGATAGACATTGTGCTTTGGCACATGTGGTTGTCAGGTTCCATAGCATAGCTTTATGGATTTTGTTCTAAAGTTTTATTCTTTAAAATACAAACACCCAAACTAATTTAGAAACAGTTAAAAACCAGATCAACTCCATTCATAAAGGGTTTTACAATTGTTCAATAAAATGATTATCTTCCTTATTATACGTGGTTTCTGAGTCTTCTAAGTTTGTAATTATGAAAATAAATTATGTATACTTGCTTTATAACAAGAATAATCAATGTTTTTAATTAACTAAATTAGTAAATATCTCGAAATTTTATACATTTTAGTATATTCTATCATGAACAGATATTTAAAGAAATTATGGTAAAAATTACCGATGTGCATTTCAGTTCATACACTCTAATAAACTTACAGGATGAACTTTAGAATACCTATGTTGGGGGAAGATTATGAATTTTATCTGGATTTTACTTTACTTACAGCTTTTGAGCAAACACCTGGTAAGCAATCAGCAGTAATTGCCGTGCCTGGCATAGAAGGACGGATTTGCCATATTTCTCAGGACATGAAGGAACATTTGCACCAGCTTAGAACTGCACGACAACAAGGCTTAAGGACTTTCCCTACTATTAGTGATAATGCATGTGAAATTTCTGATTCTGATTGAAATACAATAGATATATATATATAGATAATGTATATACAAATATAGGCAATGCCTAAATTAATTTAACAAATTGGCATACGATTTTAGCATTGTTAAGTGTGGTACTGTAACTTTTTTTGGTATTGTTCTAGAATTTAATTCTAGGGATATTACTCCAAACGTTTCCATTTCATTAAATTCTTATCAAGCTATGTAGCTTTTGACTCATTGTGTTATATAGGTAACAATGTATGTAAAATATTTGAGAATGTGTATGTAAATTGCATAATGCTTCCAGATTAAACAACTTCTATGTTCATAGTACTTACACCTTACCCATTTTCTTTTCTATCTGAATATGTCTTTTTCTTTCCATCCCTGGTTTAAAAAACACACTGTATTTTCACTCTATATCATTACGCAGCCTTGATTCCGAATAGAGAAAACAGTATCTATGTGAAACTGATTACTACTTTATTATACCAGTAAATGACAATAGAGGTGAAAAGTATAGTAAAAGGACAGCAAATGTTTAGGAGGCGTGAGTTTTCATCTGACTGAAATAGGCATTGTAGCCTTTTATTCAGCTTGCCTTCCTGTTGTTATCACGTTCCTTACTGGAGAGAACACGAACGCATTACCAATAAACTGTGATTTCATAAGTCACTTTGGAGTTTTGAAATAAGTTAAAACCAGATGAACCAAATTTATAATAAGCTTGGAATTGGTTAACTTCTTGATAAAATATTTTCCTAAATATGCGCTATTTCTGATAACCCTTAGTCTATACTCTTGAGAGTAAAAGTCACCAACCATCCATTAATTCCTCTTAACATTACTCCTCAAAATCTATATACGTCATCATTCAAGCCAAGGCACATTCTTTTCTAGGTTGGCCATGAGATTATTTTCCTAATCCTTAGAAAGCAAACAAACAAACAAACAAACATACCCAAGTAGATCCTAGATTGGAAGCAGTGAAGGGTAAGTTCACCTCCATAACCCTGAGGTGTGTAAACAGCAAACCGAATGTTAAGTGGAGTGTAACTATGGAGGAGCAATTTTAATCTGGCTTGGATTTTAGCTCCCCATTTGTCATAATTAGAAACGGAGGTGCCGACATACATATGAACTGATTATCCCTGATGAATCGATGGCAATTGACCGCAGACAGAAATAGAAAGCAGTATCCAGCACGGTCTTAACTTTCACATGAGTCGTCAGATACCAGGAAGACGTCTAAACTCTTCTTCAGATTAAAAGATGTATACGGCTCCGAGGTCAGGAGCACTTTATTCTGATACGTTTGTTCTGAGTAGATAATGATCTTACGTATTATGTATGCGAAGTTGTGAAGTAAAGGGAATGCAGTCAGAGGTGGCATCTTCTGTTGGCTCTGACTCTGAGTGGCCCCATGTCCCATGGACCACGGCCTGGCTGGCACCATGCGGATAAACATGTGCAAGTGCATGGCTGCCGCCGCTGTGTCAACCCACGAGGAAAACTAATTTACCGAGGACAGCTTAGAACAAGAGCATCAGCAACTACAAAGAAAGTATATGAAGAAAAAGGAGCTATTACTTGGCTACACTACAATTTTCTATTAAATGCCGCCATTGAACAATTTTAGTTTTGAGTTGAATACCTTATATGTTTTACTTGATAATAATTTTACTTGGAACAGATGAAAAATGGCTTTTGAAACTGTTCGTCAAAAATAGAAATTTCAGACAGCAAGTTTGTGTTTAAAAACATCTTTTAATTTAAATGTATAATTCCGAGTTTACAAAGAACTTAACTTCCCTTGGAAGTCCTTTAACAAAAATATACAGTATAAAATAGACTTGAAAGTTTAAAAAAATGGACCGTTTGGGGGAAAGTTCTCAAGCCATTTTTATGCTCACTATAAACCTTCAACTTTTATAGCAGAACTATATTTGAGGTCTCATAAAGAGTTCCTATAATTCTTTTGAATTCATGAAGTTTATGGCAACCTGGTGGCAGGAGGGCTAAGAGCGTCACTGTTTACAGAAAGATTGGCAGTATGGCCCCACGCAGTGACTCCACGCAACTAACACGCGAAAGTGTTAGTGTTCTAGTTCTGCAGACTTGAAAAGTCAGGGTAGTTTTCTCCTGTCACATGAGGTAGCTATCAGTTGAAATAAAATTGAGGGCACTTAAAAATGATAATATAGTAATTTCTGCATGCTTTGAAATTTACTACTCTGCTCAAAATTTTCTGTCTTTCCCTTCTAACATTCTATTTACTCATATTTTTATTAGTCAAGTTTTAATGTATTTTGTTGATATACAATGTACATTAGGGACAGGCTTCCTGTGTGTTGATGAAAGGATTTTTTTTCTTCCTTATTCATTAAACTAGATTGTTAGCCTTTATGTGGAAAATGCGATTTGGATTAAGTTGTAGACTGAAAAAGATTTAGTCACAAAAGATTCAAGCGAGTAGAAATGAAAGGTGAGACAGGCCATGCGTTTTTGTTATCGCAGGAACCCCAAGGGGAGTATTTAAATCCCCCTAATCCATATTAATTAAATCGGAATATTTGGGGATAATTCTCAGATGGCAATATTTTTAAACCTGCCCAAATGATTTCACTATGCATCTATTTTTTCAGGTTTTATTGGTATATAATTCACATATAATCCAGTAGTTCAATCACATCAAGAAGAGTTGTACAATCATCACCACAGTCAGTTTTTTTGCTAATTATATATTGTGAAATATTTTTCTTTTTAAAAATATTAAAAGTTTGATTGATTTATAATTCACATACTACATTGTCCTATGGTTTAAATCTATTGAAAAGAGTCATGCATTCATCAACACAATTGATATCCAGGGTATTCGGTTCCTCAACTATGATTGGAGGGATTCAGCTGAGGCTTAATCCATGTGTGGATCCTGCAAATGGATTTGGGGCTTCCACTGCCATCCAGAGCCATCTGCAAAGTGGGTGTTAACAATTTAAGCTCTGATATCATTCCCTCCTTTAGATTTGGATTATATTATTACAATCCTTGGATCATACGGGCTAGTGTACTTCTTCCACTGGACTTAGTTGACACCTCACTTTGATTGCTGCCTCTTTGAAAACAAATCCTTGCGACCCCAGATGGTATTCTTTCTGATAACTGAACACCATCTAGATTTTTCATCACACTTTGCTCTAGCATCCATATCTTCAGTGATCTCTTCATAAGGTTGAGCATCAAGCAAGCCCATTTACTTATCTAATTTGAGAAATAATGACACTGATCTTTTAGTTGGAAAGTTATGGTTTGTGAGTTATAGCTCAAAAAATCATTTTATTTGGGGCTCATACAATTCATCACAATCCATATATTCATCCATTGTGTCAAGCACATTTTAATGTACGTTGCCAGCATTATTTTCAAAGCATTTTCTTTTTACTTGAGCCCTTGATGTTAGCTCCTCATTTTTCCCTCTCCCTTCCCCTCCCTCCCTCATGAATGCTTGTTAATTTATAAATTATTTTTTCATGTCTTGCACTGTCCGATGTCTGTCTTTACCCCCTTGTCTGTTGTCCATCCCCCTTAGAGGGGGTTATAGATAGGTCATTGTGATTGGTTTCCCCTTTCTCCCCTCACCTTCCCCTTCCCCTCCTCTTATGGCTACTCTCAATACTGGTCCTGAGGAGTTTATCTGTCCTGTATTCCCCGTGTTTCCAGCGCTTATCTGTACCTATGTACATGCTCTGGTCTAGCCAGATTTGTAAGGTAGCGTTAGGATCATGATAGTGGTGGGGTGGGGTGGGGAGGAGGAAGCATTAAAGAACCAAAGGAAAGCTGTATGTTTCATCGGTGCTATACTGCACCCTGACTGGCCCGTCTTCTCCCCACAACCCTTCTGTAAGGGCTTATCCAATTGCTTACAGATTGGCTTTGGGTGTCCACTCCACATATCCTTGCCTCCCCTCATTCATATTATAATTTTTTTGCTCTGGGTCTTTGATGCCTGATGCCTGATCCCATTGACACCTCGTGATCACACAGGCTGGTGTGCCTCTTCCATGTGGGCTTTGTTGCTTCTGAGCTAGATGGATGCTTATTTATCTTCAAGCCTTTAAGACCCCAGACGCTATATCTTTTGATAGCTGGGCACCATCCGTTTTCTTCACCCCATATGCTTATGCACCTACTTTGTCGTCAGCAATTGTGTCAGGAAGGTGAGTATCTCAGAGTGCCGGAGTATTAGAACAAAGTGCTCTTATATTGAGGGAGTATATGAGTAGAGGCCCAATGTCCATCTGCTGCCATAATACTAAACCTATAAATATATGTACATAGATCTACTTCCCCATCGTCATATAGAAATACACTTATATATGTACATGCCTGTATTTAGATCTCTCTAAATACCATTTGCCTCCTAGTTCTTTCCTCTATTTCCTTTTACTTTTCTCTTGTCCCACTATCATGTTCAGCCTTCATTTGGGTTTCAGTAATTCCTCTTAGTTACATTGCCATTGATCAAGCCCTACCAGACCTCCTCCATTCTCCTCACCATTGATTTTCAGTCACTTGTTGTTCCCTTGTTCTTGGGTTTGTTTAACACCCACTTCCTTTGCACCACCTGGAACTGTCGAACCATTGTTCTCTCTTCCAGCTTGTTTATCCTGCCTATCCCATCCAGATAGACATGCAGAGACAATAAGCACAAACACAAGATCGAGCAAAATAAACCAACAATAGACAATAAAACAGTAGCTACAACAAAAAAAAAACAGCGACCAAAAAAAGCATATAAATAGTTCAAGGTCTATTTGTTGTCCTTTACAAGTGTTTTCCAGTCGAGTCTGATGGGGCGCCACACCCTGGACGCTCAGTCTATTTTTGGTGTTCCCTGGGGACTTCGTGGCTCTGCTCCCCTTGCTGCTCTGGTGCACGCCCCCAGTGTCTCGCCTCGCTGTGGTGGGGTCAGGGCGGGCACAATTCCCCCATGGTGCCTTGGGTCAGTGAGGAACATCATGTCTCATGGTGGGTCGGCCCTATGGTCCTCTCTGTGCATTGGGTGCTCTGAGCAGAAATAGCATCCTTAAGCTTGATGGGCCAGGATGTGCTTCACTCGTTTTTCCTCCCCCCTCCTTTGCTTCTGTGTGCTCTGAGCAGACACTCCCCTTTCCTTGTACAGCTCAGTTTTGTAACAAGATTTTATATTTACATTTAAAGGAGCTTTTAACAAATTACTATGTGATAGATAGTGTGAGTGGTCTGCAAAGCATAAAACATCTACTCTGGTTCTTTACAGAAACAACGGGGACCCTGACAGAGATGACTGCTGTGAGCCGAATTGCATTCTCCTTACCAGGGACATATTAGAAACGCGGTAGTACTGCCCTAGCTTAGATGTGCTTTGATTTGCATTTTAACAAGATCCCTAGGTAATGCATCTAAAAACCAGGCCAGCCAATCAGTCATAGCAGCACTGTAGTCAGGGTAGATCGTTCCTGGAAGTGTAAACTTTTATAAATCGTTTTACTGGGAGCTCTTACAGCTCTTCTAACAATCCATACATGAATCATATCAAGCACATTTGGACATACGTTGCCATCATTGTTTTCAAAACATTTTCTTTCTAATTGAGCCCTTGGCATCAGCCCCTCCCCACCGCTTTGTGAACCCTTGGTAAATTATAAATTATTGTTTTCATATCTTATACCATCTGCTATTTCGCTTCACCCACCTTTCTGTTGCTTGTCCCTGGGGGTGGAGTGTATGTCAATCATTACGATTTTTCCCCCTTTCTCCCCCCACTTTCTCCCCCCCTCCCCCCACTCCCATGTCTGTTCCTAGGGGGGTTTCTGTCCTGGATTCCGAGTGTTGAGAGCTCTTCTCCGTAGCAGTGTCCGTGCTCCAGTCTAGCTGGGTTTGTAAGGTAGAACTGGGGTTGTGATAGCAGGGGGGAGGAAGCATTAAAGAACTAGAGGAATGTTGTGTGTTTTGTCGGTGGGTGCTGTACTGCCCTCTGGTTGACTCCTGTATGGGAATGGAAAGTCCCATCTCCTGCAGAGTTGCTGGCAGTGCGCAACGCTGACTTCAGGGATCACAGGCAGGAGTCACCATCTGGAGAGGCTCGGATACAGACGATGATGTGATGGTAATCATCTGTCAGTTCCAAATGCTGCCCATAATCCAGAAGAAAGAGTAGGCATTTGCATGGGCTGCTAATCGCAACGTCAGCGGTTTAAAACCATCGGCCACTCCTAGGGAAAAAGATGAGACTTTCTGCTTCAGTAGAATTACAATCTCAGAAACCTACAGGGGAAGCTCTTCCCTGCCCTATGGGATTGCCAGGAATCAGAATACACTCAATAGCAGTAAGTTAGCTTTGCTTTTTAATTTGCTTTCAAAGCTCCTCTGGATCATTCTAGTGCCCTCCCCTGGCCCCTCCCCGCCGCCATTTATTGTTGTTATCAACAGCAGTAGGCTCCCACCCAGAGCGACACTATGCAAAACAAAGAAACACTGCCCCGTCCCACACCCATACAGTTATTTTCGTTGCTACTTCATCACTGTAATTTCGCTACTGTTATGAATCGGGCGACCCCTGTGAAAGGGTCGTTCGACCCCCCAAGGGGGTCGCGACCCACAGGCTTAGAACTGCTGGGCTAGAGGATAGCTAGGTATTAACTAGAGATGGAAATGCAATATTCTACAAAAGGGAGAAAGGAGGGGAAAAGAAAGGGAGGGAAAAACCTACTGGGAATTTTGCTAAATTGTTTAAATTGTTGAATGCAAAAATGATAAGCTGAAATGTGAACCCCCATATAATTCACAATAAAAAGTTTTTTAAAATGACACAAACCCATTTCACTATATTTGCTTCGATCATCTGAGGTTAATTTGTTTTTTATACGTACAAAGAGGATGAGTTGATCAATAAATGCAGGTGTTTTAGGTTAATAAATGATACTCTTGTGAAAGTTGGAGGAGAGAAATATCAGCCATTCTGTAGCACATATACACCTGAGTTATCCAATCAGACACAAACCTGGGTATTATCTTTTTATAAATAATTAAATCAGTTGATAGAAAGTATATCCTGGGCAGGTTTGACTTAATCAGGTGCAAAGCTTTGGAGGAGAGTTGGGCCCTCATCTGGAGACAGAAATTAAGATAGCGGATGGACAACAGCTTTGGCTGTGTGTGCTCTTGCCTTTATGATTGCCTGCCCAATGAAGGCTGGATTTGTTTGATGTGCCTTCATAATTGCGTAGGCCAGTTCCTTGGTCTATAACTATATAGACATCACTTACTGAGCTTGCTTGTCTATTTGGACCCTGACCAAGATTTAGTTTCCCTAAGTGATTCCAGAGGAATAGAATCTTCAGTTACTTTTAAAGATTGGTTCTGGATTTCTGGAGTTTGTTTGTCATCTGTTACTAATGAAAGGCATTGAGGTACCTTCTCCTTGAGGTGAAAAGGACAATGCACCTGGCATCATGTGACAAACGAGCTGTCCAACCAACAACTGTCCCCTTTGGGTAGCTATGATTGAGTATCTGAGTACTTTAAAACCGTTTGGTCAAAATAAGGAGTATAGCGGAGCTGGGTGGTTACTCCTAACTGCACAAAAGAAGGTGGGGTTGGGAATGAACCTCTGCAGAACTGCCCTGAGAGAAATCCAGTCTCTGTCGCTTGTAGGGATGAGTCCGGAAGCCAAATGCGCAATGAATTC
The DNA here is from genome assembly GCF_050624435.1 of Tenrec ecaudatus. Lineage (NCBI taxonomy): Eukaryota > Metazoa > Chordata > Mammalia > Afrosoricida > Tenrecidae > Tenrec > Tenrec ecaudatus. Next base: position 61,104,188 of record NC_134531.1, on the reverse strand, counting down.
CCAGCCTCGGCTGAGGGGCCACTCACTGGAAAGAAGTGCGTTTCAGAAAATTAGATTGGAAGCATCTGAGTAGATTCTAGTAAAGCCAGAGCCCTCCGCCTCCTGAATTCAATTGCGTTGCTTTGCTGGGAGGAGTCTGGTTAAGCCGTTCGTTGTAAAGTTCAGTGCTTCAAGCTCACCTGCTGCTCCACAGGAGGCAAATGAAGAAGCTGATCCCGTAAAGATTGCAACATAGGTCTACGGGATCTTTATGCTTCAGAATCGACTCTCTGGTACGAGGAGTTGTTGGTTGCTTGTCTTTCCCTCTGCCTGAGGAGGCAGGCCCCGCTCTCGCTTTATCTGAAGAAGGGAAATAGGATCCCCGAAGGTGTTGCTTTGCGAGACACTCTTCTTCTTGAACCTCTTCCCAGTGTCCTCCCTGCTTCAGGGCGTACACTTAGATGGACGCTGCCGCAGGCCACAAAAGGGGGGGGCAAAGTGGGACTCATGGTGGGGGAGTGATACACACCAAAAAGAAGTACATACTTTTCCCATTAATATAGAAATCTAGAGAGTATGTGTACAGATGGGTATGACGGATGTGTGCTCACGATGGCAGGAATGTGACTTTGATTCCTATTGAAGGGACTGATAAGCTCACTAGAGGAAGATTCTGAATTCAGTGTTTTGGCTCAGTTAGTAGGAATGCTTCTCACAGTTTGTTTCACAGATTGAAACATGGAGCCAAAGAGAGGTGTATGGGTTGAATTGTGTATCGAAAATATGTGTTTGAAGTCCTCAGCCTGGGTACCTGTAAATATGCCTCTATTTGGAAATAAGGTCTTTGCAGACGTAATGAAGTGAACAGGAAGTCATACTGGAATTAGGCTGGACCAGGGCTCCAATGACTGGTGTCTTTATAAGACAGTTATACGAGGAAACACACAGAGAATGCTTGGTGAAGATGGAGGCCACGCTTGTGGGACACACTTAAAAGCTAAGGAATGCAAAGGATTGTCCACAAAGACCAAAAGTTAAAAGTAAAAAATGAATCATTTCTAGGATTATCAGAGGTAGCACACCCATACCCCTTTTATACCTCGATCCTGGAATCCTAGCCTCCAGAAATGCGAGATTATATAGTTGAGCCGCAATGGTTGTGATAAATTGCTATGGCAATCTTAAGAAAATAATTCAGTGGTGTACAATAAATGAAGTCGAATTGCCAGAATCAGCTTATTATACTAAGAAAGTTATTCAGAGGCTTAAGGAGATTGCAGTGTTAGAATATATTTGTAAGTCACCCTCCTTTACCTTACGAAGGTCCAGTAGGATGTGCCTCACATCACAGTGGTGAGAGATAAATTCGCATGACTGCCTCATTATTCTTGAATAATCTGTGTTCTCTCTTCTCTGTGGTCTGAAATTACAATATAAACTACCACCACCGAACTAATATTGCTAAGTGAAATGCAGAAAATGGAGGGGCCAAATGATGGCACTTAGTCATCAGTGATAAGCTGAGCTTCGTTTCTAAGTGGATTGCCAAGTCCACTGGGGTAGTCTGACTGCCAGAGACTTCGGGCGTTGGCTAGTCATCATAGTCGCCCTGAGATTAGAAACAGATGGCCAGGCTACTAAATACATATCTTGTGATATAAAATTAATTTTAACACATCTTGTGCTAGACGATAAAATGATAAGAGGGCAGGAAACAAAAATATTTGGTTAATTTTTATTCAATCATATTCAAATCGAGTTAAGGAAGAAATGCACACACTATTACAGTCCTCTTTGTGTTTTAAACTGGTCACATTGCTTCCAAAAGTGGATCTAGCCCAGTGTGAGTAAGTTTTCCAATGATTTTAGTTAATAATCGATGAATCAGGTGATAATATCCTCATAGTGTAGATGAAATACTAACCAGGAGATGTGTATTCCAGACCTGACTCCTCCTTAGCCTGTGTAGTAGTTTCTCTCAATAGGGCTCTCGCCTCAGCCAGCACAGTGACTACCTTTGTCTATTGATTCAGACATGAGGAAACCATACGGTGGTAGCAGCATGGCTTCCAGGTCAGAGGATTAGTAATTCTTGTGTTCCTTGGTAGAAGCGTTTGCTCTACCTCTTTATGCGATTTACTTATGCCTTTAAGACAGGTTCCAACCCCGTCTCACGCTATTTTATAATGGAATACTGTGCAGAATCAATCTGATGGTTTGGTGGGTCAGACTACACCCAGTTTATGATGGGCAACTTCTAAAGCCCCATGAACAAGCTTAAATTTGTTTCCCAATAGGAGAGTACTAATCTACAGAGGACAGAAGGGCATTTCCCCAATCCTAAGGGGCTATCTACCTACTGGGGTCTGAAGGCTTCAAAGTGCAAACCTATGTACAAGCGCCACTTTAAGCAGCGTCAGATCTTCCGGGTCTTACGGCCCAAATGGCAGAGCAGTTTATACGGCATTCTGGATTTTTTTTTCTGAGCTACAGTTAGTGCTGTTTGTTTGGTCAGTTTGTAAATTAGAGTAACATACACAAATACGATAGGTTATTTCCCAGATCACACCGCGCCCTAGGTGCACCACCGCCCGTTTAGTGCGATAACAATTCTTCCTGTCGGAAGGGATATCTTAGCATGGCACAGACTTCTGGATCCCAGGAGAATGCTCTGAATGGAGAGCCCCGAACTTCTACTGTATTCCGTGACTGTCAGTGGAAGTCTGTACATTAGGAACTGGATTTATTAGAAGGGGCATGGAAAGCAGACGCCCTCCAGGACTACGCAGATCTGAGTGTGATTTCTGGCTGCACTCGCTGGTAGCTCTGACTGCAGGATAGCTACTCACTCTGCTTTGGCCCCGATTGAAGGCATGGTAAACGGCTTTGAGGATTTCCGTGAGAATTAAATGTGGTGCTATATGAAAAGCACCTTGATGCCATCTGATATACAGTTAGAATTGAACAAATGTTATTTTCCTGTACTGATGCAGACGCCCAAGTACAATAGGCGCTTTTCAGTCTAAACTGCCCCTTCCACTGGTTGGACCTAATTGTGATACCTTTATGCTACGTCCATCTGGCTAACATAAAACTTGGTCAAGACTCACTTTTCCCAGAATTCTTTTTCCTCCACAGTTCCGCTATCATTTTGCGCATTGGCTATTTAGCTCAGCTGGCACGAATTTGCCCAGGGTTTTCTTTCAAGTAGCAGGAGCCCTGGTGGCACTGTGGGTTAGGCATTGGGCTACTAACCACGCGTTGGCCGTTTGAATTCATTCGCTGTAACAGATGAAGCTGTCTGTTCCCAAAGTCAAGTTTTAGGAGCCCTCACGTAGACTTGCTAGAAGTGGAAATTGGATGAATGGCAGTGGGTTTGGGTTTTATGGGGCCAGCTAGAGTTGACAAGAGAGCGATTCACACGAGCTTTGACAGGCAGAAATGAGACAGCTGCTGTCACTCTCTACGGGTCTTTGCGGTTCGTGGCAGAAAGTGACTAGTGCAGAGAGAGGTGCCGGCATGTCCCTCGGCTGTGTCGCTAGTCCCCGTGCCCTGCTCCTTTTCTTGCCAGTCCTGTGACCAAGAGCATCACCAATCCTGAATCCTGCCCTTGGGTCCTGGGCTAACACAAACACTGGTTACACAGACGCACTTGGCGCTGCGTTAGCAGTTGAATTTACTTAGAGTCCAGATTCTCCTGAATGCTTCCCGTGCTAAAGCTTCACGACTCTCTCTGACCCTGAAGTTCATTTTATTAGACTTTTACTCCTCATCTTTCCTAGTTACGTAAGATATAATTCCTATAATAAAATTCCTTATTCTGTAGTCCACATGGTCATTTTGTTTCCCTAATTGAATCTTGAATGATACATTAATATAGTTCACTGCGCACTTGACATGTGGCTACTCCAAACTGGCCCAGGCTCTGCAAAATACGGCCGAGTCTCTGGAGACTCTGGCACCAGTGGCTAAGGTTCGTGGTTTGAGGAAGAAACACTTGGAGATTTGCTTCCACAGAAATTACACCTAGGATGACCTTGCTTTGAGTTGGATTTGACTCGGTAGCTAGCACCTAACAACACAATACAAAGGAAAGTAAAATATCTCATAATTTAAAATAATTTTTAAAGGAATTTTGAAAATAAAGTATTAAGATTATATAGATTGTTCATATTTAATTTTTAAACTCTTTTCTGTGGCTACTAGAAAGCATAATACACATTTGGCTGGTATTACATATCTCTCTGTGCTGATTTGAAGTGTTTTTCTTATCTAGCTATGCCTTTGATATACTGCTGACTGCAAGTAGGATCTTCCCCACTTTAAATCTTGCTACAGCTGGGGTAGGTGTTCGTGGTAAATGAGCACTTTATTCCAGGTGTCCTGTCATATACCTTGGAATAGCCATGGAATTGCATCACACAATGTACTAGGTGGCAGTTCCACCAGCCCACTGCCACCGAGTGGACTCCGACTCCGAGTGCCCCTGTAGAGGGTGTCTCAGATGGTCATCATTACCGGAGCAGACAGTCTCCTCCTTCTCCCGAGGAGTGGCCCAGGGTTTTACATCGCCAGCCTTCCAGTTAGCAGTCAAGTGCTCGCCTGGCTTCTCCACGAGGATGGTGGCTAGGTGCAATGGAAAAGCTGTACCAGTCTCAGGACTCTCATACATTATGTAGGTTACATGGACTTTTGGAGAGAACTCTGAGAATCAAAAGATTGTAGTTCCTTTTTTCTTTTTTAAGTGAGAAAATGGACTCAAGTGTCCAAGAAAAACCAACTTGGAAGAATTTGTGAAAGGCACATGGAGGCTATTACTGTAGCAACAGGAAAAAACACCCTAATATTGTCATACTTTGGAGGTGCAAACCATTGAAATGTCAAAATATTAAAAACTGCTGTTATTACTAAAGAATTAATAGCCTTGGGTAAAAGAAGTTGATCATTTTATCCAACCGAAGCTGATATTATACTTTAATCTGCAATTCCTTTGTTGTCTTTAGAATTTATGTTTTCTTTTGAAACGTTAGAAGTGTTTGGGGAGTACAGCAATAACTTGATGTGATGTCTCTGTGAGGGCAGGGCTGAGTGATGGCCTTCGATTGCATTTCCTGTCAGCTCACTGGTGGTTATGGTGCTGTAACACAGAGTCCGAACGTGAATGATTTTTGCCTGGATTGGAATGCAGTAGCAGGGAATGAAGGCCTCAGGCTGAATTTACAAAATACAGCACACAAAATTATTAAAAGCACCTCTTTGGATTGAATCTATGGTAATAAAACAAAATACCATTATGTGCTTAACAACTACAAGAAATAACGCTGTAACTGAAAAGTTGAGAATACTGTATCATTTTAAATGTTTTATAAATCAATGAATGTCAAATTTGGTAATAAATACTTATTAAATGCAAGACTCTCTTGAATAATATCACTTCAGGAATCATATTCTAAGCCTTCTGAGTGAGTTTTTAAAAGTGAGCCTAACACCAATGTAGTCAGTACCCGGGAAACAAATGTTCTCGTGCCAGTCATCATGCGCTCTGTGACTACTGAGTCTATGCTTGACATAATGCTGGGCGCCTGAGTGACGTGGAGCAGGCCAGAAACTTGACTTTGAATCCAATTTTGCCGGATGGTACAGAGTGATTCTAGTGTTTGCTATCCAGTGACTCTCAGTTTAAGGGAATATAAACTTTGATGGTAAAAATAATAATTTATAAATTATCAAGGGTTCATGAGGGATGGAGGGGGGGGCGCAGAGGGAAAAAAGGAGGAGCTGACACCAAGGGCTCAAGAAGAAAGCAAATGTTTTGAGAATGACGATGGCGACAAATGTGCTTGACACAATGGATGAATGTATGGATTGTGATAAGAGTTGTACAAGCCCCAAATAAAAGGATTAAAAAAACTTTGATGGTATTTCATGATTCTATTTGTATACAAACAATAATAAAATATTCATATTCATACATTTTTTGTATTTTTAATAGAAATAAAATCATTTTCTTTGTTTTTAAAAAGTGTTTTAAAGCAGGGAAAGGAAAAGAGAAACACATTCCTTACTTTCATGTGTTAGCACTCTTTTAGTCAAAAATGTAAAACTTATTCCTGAAGAATCTAAAAAATAGGTTAACATGCTTCATGTCTTATAATTGGTAAGCACTGTCTAGTCTTTGCAACAAGCAGATCGTGACAGCACTTCTAGATTTGTTCCCTAATTTTCTTGTAAGCTGAAATTTATCATAGAGGATTGTGTGATTGTACACATCATTAAGCTTAGCTTTACAGCTAAGGAACGCGAGGAAAGTTTAACTGATTAATTTAATCATATAACCGTGGACAATAAATAACAACTTTTGATGTTCACAGCTTTATAATAAGAATCACAATGAATGGCACAACCACACCCCCCCATCCTGGGGAAAGAACAGCAGAAACCAGAGGGGAAAGGAGACGGTGGTTGGTGTGAGATTTGAAAATAATAACAATCTATAATCTATCCTGGGCCCCCGAGAGTTGGGAGGCGGAGGAGGGAGGGGGAATAGAAAGGAGGAGCCGATCCCAAGGGCTCAATGGAAAGTAAATGCATAGAAAAGAGTGATGGCAATATTCGTACAAATATGTTGGGTACAGTTGATATAGTGAGTGTAACGAGTTGTAAGAGCCCCCAATAAAATGATTTTTAAAGGGATAAAAAGAATTTAAAGTAAGCAGAAATACCATAGTGTTTTTCGATCTTACACCTTTAGATGTTGTATTAATAGTGATAAATATCACCTCACTTATACCATATTTAAATAGGTTCTACACAGAGATATGCAGAGGGAGGGAGGGAGGGTCATGCGGGAAAAGAGGCAAGTGGATAAGTATTTCATTCTGAAAAAAGTCTTGAATTATGGATCTGAAATAAATTGCTCATGTTTGAAATCCACCAAATGATTTCATTGAATAAGAAAGACCAAAGAAGAATCAATGCATTCGAATTAATGGTGTTGGCAAAGAATACTGAGAGTAACCTGGACAGCCAAAAGAACAAACAAATCCATCTTGGAAATGAAGACAGAATGCGCCTTACAAGTGAGGCTGGAGAGGCTTCATCTCGTGGACTGCGGGTGTGTTCTCAGGGAGAGCAGCCCCTGGACGGGACAGCAAGCCTGACGGGCAGGAGGGCAGCGGAAGAGAGAGGACCCGTGGCGAGAGGGACTGGGTCAGTGGCTGCAACAGCAACAGTGCTCAGAAGCTTACACAGGAGCGTTCATGCGAAATTCTAGTCCCTTACGATTCCTAGGTGTTCGTATTAAAAAGCAGCACAGCACCCCGTTGAAATGTCAAACCAATGTAAAACTGGTCATCTTGGGCCTGTTTCAGTCATAAAACATCAAGATTCATGACCTGTGTCAGCACTAGCAGAAAGAGCACAGATATACAGCTTTAGAGAACCGAATTGACTCTCAGCTTGGATGGAAGAATCTGAATCCAGGGCACCAGCAACAGGGAAAGACATTTTCTTCTGTTCTGGGGAAAGCTCCTTGACTCATTCAGCTCCCGTGCCCCCAGTTTTGGGAGCTCCCAGTTGCCTGGAGCTCTGCCTGTGCCCCCTCTTTCCAGTTTGTGCTTATTTCTACCTACACTTTCCTATAACTCAGGAGTGATTAACACACACACGTTGATTGATCTGCATGTATATGGCTTTATAGCATGAAGCAAACTCTATTACAGTATTACAGTACACATTTTGGGGCAAGATATCACAATTCAGCCCATAAAACCCTTTTAATAACAGCTTTAAGTTTCTGGCTCTCTGAAATGTGACCAGTGAGCCAGTTGCTTTGATAGCATCTGGTAGCTCATTATCAGAGTAGAATCTTGGGTTTTACCCCACATCATCTGAATAAAAATTTATGTTTTAACAAAATGTAATGTTGAATTATAACCATGAAGGTTTGAGATGCATTACTCTAATTGACTGTTTAGCTAGATTGATATACATTCCTGAATTACCTTTAAATATTGGGACCAGCGTAGATATTATAAGTAGTGTCCATTTAGTTCTATAGAACTTAAAACTCAGAGCTATGTATAGCTTTTGTTGAATGGCACATTTCCCCAAATGAGAAAATTAAACGAAATTATACTACATTGTTATTTATAAAAGTCCAAGTAATTCACAATTAGGTTCTTACCACTCATATTTTTCAAAGCAAAATGAGAAGCATAGAACTTTTAAAAAGCTACTAGTAATAATTTGGGTTTTTTTTTTTAAGCAAAAGGGAGGGTATATATTGGAGCCCATATGGCAACCCCTAGAGGGGCCCAGCACACCCTACTGTGTAGGCATGCCCAGCAAAAAGTCACGGCATTCACTGTACCCCCATGTCCCCAAGGGACTCCCCTTGAGCTGAGCCCCAAAATCCCAGGACTGGCTGGGGGTGGGGATGATATTAATAATAATTTTATATCAGAATAATAGTGTTACTATAAAAGCCTTGGTGATGTAGTGGGATATACAGTTTCAAACCACTAACCACTCCTCAGCAGAAAGACAAGGCATTCTATTCCTGTAAAGATTTAGTCTTGGAAGCCCACACAGCGGTTCTACTCTGTCCTAAAGAATCACCATATATAGAGAGAGATAGGATGCTACCGTGTCCTAGAGAATTAGAACTGAATCGACAGCAGTGAGGTTGATGACTTGGTTTGGGGGGTGCAGAGTGGTGGCTTGAGTCCAGCAACCACTCTGTAGGAGAAAGGTGTGGCAGTGTCCTGCCATAAACTTTATAATCTCAAACACATTCGACTCTGCCCAATAGTGTCTCTATGAGTTGGAATTGACTTGACAGCAATGGATCTAATAGTGTTATCAATGGTAGTCACTAAACTACAATTTTCCTTTTCCCTCACAAAATGTTGGGACCAGCTTCTACAACATGCAAGTCTTTCTAGCGCTCCGAGGACGGCCGGTCTGCATGGCATGAATATAGGCGGTCTCCTTCATTACTCTCCGTGTTTGACAGACATGGTCAGTGATCAGGGCATTTCCCCCACATTTTCTATCCAGAGCCATGTAACCTCAGCCTACTTCTCAGCACAGCATTCTAGCTTGTCCCTATGGATCACAGTTGGCACACAGAGTGAAAACTATTATCAAAGAAGTATTGAATATTAAATAATGTCCAACAATATTGAGTCTTCCATTAACATAGCAATGAAAAGTATAACTTGAAAGTAGTTCATTCTCCCAAATCTTTCTCAGCAGTATTATTAACAGAAACTTCCTCTGTGGCTATCCAAGTTCACCAAACAATTGCCTATTGTGGACACTGAAGGAGTGGAAAGACCATAGATTTTGGAATTGGAGTGTGTGAGTCCAGGTAATTTGGAGAAACAAATCCACAGAAACTCATGTATAAGAGAGTTTTATATAAAGGTTAAGTGTGCATCAAGAAAACATCCCAACCCAGTGCTGCCCAAGCCCACAAGTCCAACAGTAACTCATTAACCCATATGTCCAACACAAATCCACAAAGTCCTCCTCCATCTCACAAAACAGATGCAATGATGCCGACTGCAGGAGGAAAGCTGAGTCAGTGAGTGTGTAAGCATCTCAGGTCTGGCAGGGGTCTCTACACGGCTGCTCCCGCGCCCAGGGCTGCCTCATGGTAGGTCCATGTGGCTTTTCCTCGGGGATGTCTTGCAGGAAGTGAGCCTTGCAAGCTAAAGCAGGGACCTGCTAAGGCAGCTGCACCCTGGTCCAACCATCACAAAGCAAGAGACCCTAGGCGAGGCTCACCAAGCATTCATCTCCCTGCCCTTAACCCCACATGTGTTTATCGGCCAGGTTGGCACAATAAACTAACCACCTCAGTCAGTAATGAACTGATATTGATTACTGCTACCTTTCTTCCCCTCCATTACAGGAGAAGAATAATATCATCTGATTCATAGAGTATTGAGGGGATTAAGTAAAATAACCTTAATGTGACCAGAAACACATCTAAGTTTCCTAAGTAGATATTAGCTGCTGTCTTGTGCTCATTTCCCTTTGGCGAATAGGAAGACACCTGTAAAGCAAGTACAGTTTTTTAAGAGCAACATTGTGTTGAAATTGTCAGGATCAAAAACAAAAGTTCATTTTACTGGAATGTTCTTTAACAATTCTATGTTAGTGGAGTCTCAGGGTGATAGAAACCGTTAAGTGGTGGGCTGCTCACTAAGAGGACCGGGTCCTAAAGCAATGTAGCGGTGCCGTGGAAGGTCTGGAAACGTGCTCGGAGAGCCGTGTGAAGACGCCTCTGCTCTGAAACGCGTGGGGGTCGGATGAGTGGGACTAAACTTGAAGGCAACTAGCTTGTGTGTGTTTTTATTTGCTTACTAGATATTTGTTGGGTAGAATTTTGTGTTGTCCTCAATAGATCCATGAGTGTGTTGGGAGAAGTAAAAGTAAAAAAGATGATGTAGAACAAATTATAGCTATTGTATTTTATGTCATCCTGAATAACGGTGGGATGGTAAAGCATTTGTTCTGTGACGCCTTAGATACATAATTGTAAGAAATATGTATTAGTCACATCGCTTACTGTAACAATTTAAATACCATACCCTAACAGATTCTTCTTAATGATGTTTCTCAAATATTTATGGAAGAAAATATTGAAATGTGTAAAACCAATTATTATATATATTGTTCTCAGCAAAAGTCAAGGTAAAAATCTGAAGGAGAGCATGTTGCTAGAACTAAAATCCTCTGAACTATAGGAGAGGGTCCTCTGGTTTCAACTGACAAGTCTACACAGAGTCAGACTGTCGATGCCTTTAATCAGAGTAGTTTTCTATAAAGCAGTCCTTAACAAATGATCCAGATTCTGATTGAAGTTTTTAAGAATCTGGATCTTCATTGAGTCATGAAGACAGATTTAAGTGAAGAATCTTATTATCAAGGATGCACTTAGGTTTGGTCATATATATTTGATGAGTCTAAGGCAAAAGTGGACTCAATGGTGGTGGTGATGCTAGGTTAGCATCTAGCCCGAGAGCACGCCAATGGACGTTTCCCGCGTTTTTGAATGTGACGGTTTACAGTGGAAGGGCCACTGTGCAGCATAACTTCTGGGCCCTTCATTTGCCTAATTTAGATGAACTCACCTAGCCTCTGCTGAGCATACGATAAACTGGTTTGAGTTTGTGAACGACTTTGCTTTTAAATTCAAGAAATAATTTCTGAAATTATTCAGAAACGTACCTAAACTTAGGAACTTTTTCTTGTTTTTATGAATGGATGAAAACTTGACTACTACCCCTATCATAATTGCATTTAAGCTCCATAGAGCATGCAAAATTAAACTAGTTACATAATATTACTGGAGGCAAATATTGTACTTGGCTAGTTTTAGGACTTCTTTTTTAGGGGTTTTGTTTCTCTCCTTTTTGAAAAAAACACCTTTTCTTAGTATCCCTTGTGCTTTACTCAATATTTTGTTAAATTCAACAATCATCTTCTGAAAGGCGACTATGAACTAAATACCAGAGGAAACTAATGGCTTCTCTTTTAGCTCAGGTTTTATTCAGTTTCACTTAAACTAGAAAGCTCTAGGAAGTACTGTGCTTCCTAAGTTTAGCAATTTTGAGCTCCATTTTTCATAGATCTTAAAAATATTTAAAAGGAAAATTAACTTATAATTACTTTACATTTTAATGTGCCAGGTGACAAAATTCACCGATCAAGTTACGTAAATAGCTCCAGAATAGCTTGTTAATTTTAAGGGCATGAATTTAAGGGGTCATAAGAAAGATGAGCTTTCCACTCCCATAAAGGGATACCATTCAGAACCACACAGGGGCAGTTCTACCCTGTCCTATAGGGTCTCTATGAGGGGGAATCAACTCAATGGCAGTGAATTGTATGAGTCTGAGTAATTTAGCTAAAGACACTGCTGCTAATGGAAAAAGGTCAGAGGTGTGAACCCATTAGCTTCTGGGAGTGGTGGGGGGAAGATGTGACAGTTGGCTTCCACAAAGATCGACAGTTTTGGAATCCCTGTGGGGCTGTTCTATAATTGTTCAAGGGGGTCACCATGAGTTGGAAGCTGCTTGATAGCAGGGGGTTATGTAATTAAAAGTAAAACTTTTAAATAATTTAGGAGCGAATCAAAGCATATTTGCTAGAGCTTACAAACCAGTAATTGTCTTGGCTGGCTGCATTTTAATACTCTTAAAAATTGAAAATCCCACTGCTTTGACCACTGTGGCTGTGCAGTAGGTGTTAAAACCAGGTAAAGCGAGTCCTTCTTTTTGAGGCGTCCTCTGCTAATTCTGGGCTTCTTCCCTCTCCACATGACATTGGTGGTCAGTTTTTCCAAATCTTTGAAGAAGGTTGTTGTACTTGAATCGGAATCGTGTTAAACTTGTAAAGTGCTTTGGGTAAGACGGACATCTTTACTATGTTGAGCCTTTCAATCCACAAGCATGGGGTATTCTTCCATGTGTGGAAGGCGCTTTTGATTTCCTGTAGTAGGGTCTTGTAGTTTTCCTTGTATAGGTCTAGTCTTTTTTTGTTGTTAAATATATTCCTAAGTATTTCAGTTTGTTCTTGGCTACTGTGAAGGGTACTACCTGGTTGATCTCCTGGCCCATGGTCCTGTCTGATGTATACAGCAAACCTATCGACTTCTGTTTGTTGATAGTTTATTTTGTCACTCTTCCATATTCCTCTATTGCTGTAAGTACTCCTGCTGTGGAGATTTTGGGGCTTTCAATGTACAGGATCATGCCGTCTACAAATAGCGATAGTTTCACCTCCCCCTCTGCCATTTGGATCCCTGTAATGTCCTTCCGCTGTTTTATGTTGCTAGCTAGGACCTCCAGTATGATATTGAATAGAAGTGGGGGGAAGGGGCATCCTTGTCTTGTACCCTTTTTCAGTGGGATTTTTTTGGTCTTTTTTCCATTGACTATGATGTTGGACATTGGCTTTTTGTAGATAGCTTGTATTAGCTACACAGCTACAGTGGTCAAAACAGCGGGTAGAGGCACAATGGTAGATACTCAAACCAGTGGAAAAGAATAGAAAACCCAGAAGTAAAACCATCAGCATATAGACAACTGATCTTTGATAAGGGCCCCCAAAACACCAAGTGGTAAGCGGGTGCCCTTTTTAACAGTTGTTGCTGGAAACAATGGATAGCCACATGTAGAAAAATGAAACAAGATGTTTATCTCACCCCATGCACAAAAACAAGCTCAAGGTGAATCACAGACCTAGTAGTAAAACCTCAAACCATCAGGACCATCAAGTAAGGAATTGGGACAAACCTAAGATCATTGGCCCAGGGAATTCATAGGCTCACTGCAATAGGGAAGGATACACACACAGGTGAACTGGAAATCAATAAATTGGATTTAGTAAGAATAAAACACCTGTGTACATCAGAAGACTTCACCAAGAGGATAACAAGGCAACTCACAGACTGGGAGAGGATTTTTTTAGTGATGACACATCAGACAAAGGACTTATTACTAAAATCTACAACACCCTCATGGCAGTGTAACCCCTTGAGGTAGTGGGAAAAATAACTGAAAAGAATTTTCACTAGGAAGGAGCCCCGTATGGCCAACAAACACATGAGAATGTGTTCCCATTCGTTAGCCATAAGAGAAATTAAAACAACGATGAGACACTCCTGACGTTAGTTAAATTCAGAAAATCAGAGGGCAACAAATGTTGGAGGGGCTGTGGTGAAATAGGAACCCTCCTCCACTGCTGGTGGTCATGTAGCTAAGTACAGCCACTGTGGAAAGTGATCTGATGATACTTAAAGAAAATGGAAATTGATCTACCTTATGACCCAGCCATCCCTCTACTGGGCATGTACCCAGAGGAGGTAAGAAATAAAACACTGCCAGTCACCTGCGCTCCAATGTTTATTGCAGTGCAATTCACATTCGAAAAGATTTGGAAACAACCTAAATTTCCTTAGATAGACGAGTGGATTAGTAAACTTTGGCACATATACGCAATGGAGTACTATGCACCACTAAAAAGCAGGGAGGATGATCACATGAAACACGTCATTTCATGGGAAGAGTTGGAAGGAATTATGTTAAATGAGGTCAGCCAATCTCAAAAGGACAAGAATAACGCGAGTCCCTTGAGGTAAGTATAAGGAGCACAGAAGGAATTGAAGACACTTATCTCACAATACACTGGTGGAAGCATAGGTAGGCAGTCAGGGGAAGGTCAGACCAAACCCAGGGAGATACATGTGAATCCAACATAAAGGAGAAAGGGGGACGGAGGAGGGAGAATGGGGAGAAATTGAGATGATGACATGGGGGCACAGGGCACTAACCTACCCACGGGGAGTATTGGTTGTGTCCCCACGGAATCTGAGTGTGCATACAGACCCCACCATGACGTGCCAAACTAGGAGGGCAGGCAACATGTGGAGAGATCCATGAGAAGACTGGACCACAAGGCCAGCCCCAACCAGAAGCAGCCTGCCCCCACCCTGGAAGTGTGTGCCAAAGTGAACGACACTGAAAGGAAACGACCTACTCTACCCAGAGGGAAGCAAACCAAGAAGGAAAAAGATAAAGGGGAAGTTTGCCTAGACCCCAAACGGGCACAGCAAGCCCAGAGGATGAGGGCCCTGCATGGAGCTGCTGGCACAGAGAGGACTGTTGGGACTACCAACAGCTCAAGACATGTTGTGCCCTAACTAGAGCATATGAGATAGAGGACACTGATGAGACCACACAGCAGGGAGAGTGTGGGGATGGAACACAACAGATCAGCAATTGGGGTAAAGCAGAGCCAGCCCCGAGAGCCCCAAGATTGGACTTCAGGCTAGGAGGGGCAGGCCCCAGATCCCTCTCGGGACCAGTGGGGAGGGTCTCAAGGGGCCCAGAAAACAGACCAAGACCTATGTAGGTTTTAAAATCTTTTCTTTTATCTCATATTTTAAAAAACTTTTCTTTCTTCAACTGCATGTTTTCTTATTGTTCGGACTAGGACATGGATGGTTTGCCTAATTATATGGGTTGGACCATGGGAGGGAAGCCCAGGGAGAAGGCAATGGGGCCAATGTCCCCTGAAGGTAAAGGGGGAAGAAGGAGGTGGGGAGAAGGCTGTGGTGAACATGGCCTCACGGACAGGGGAACAACTAGGGAAGCAGAACCAGCATTTAGGAGCGGGTAGAGATCCTGTGAGTGTTAGAGCAACACCAAGCTAGTGGAGAGGAGGCACTAAGAGGTGGAAGAATGGGGATAGTGTGGCGGGGCAGGAGGAGGCAAAAGGAAACAGAGACAAGCTCTAGGAAGCAAAGGCGAAGATACAGAGATTAACAGAGGTGTGCATTTATGCAAATACATTAATCCCCAACAATAGTGGTATTGGCCTATGTACATATATTTATAAGGTAATACACCGAAGCTGCAGATAGACCTAGGGGGTTCTAACAAACTGGCATTCAGTGCTCTCCCCCTCTCCCCCAACATGGTCACTGAAGACAAAATGGGTACATAAGCAAATGTGGTAAAGACAGAGGATGGTGCCGACCTATTAAAAGATATAGTGTCTTGAAGCCTTGAAGTTAAACAAGTGGTCATCCAACAGTGAAGTGACAAACCCACATGGAAGAAGTACACCAGCCAATGCGATTGTGGGGTGTCATCGAGACTGGGTGTGTTAGTCTGGGTACATTCGAGAAACAAATCCACAGATACTCACATGTATAAGAGAGTGTTTTATATAAAGGGTGAATTTACATCAAGAAAACATCCCAACCCCGTGCTGTCCAAGCCCACAAGTCCAACATTAGCCTATATGTTGGAGACCAATCTACAAAGTCCTCCTCCATCTCACAAAACAGACACAATGACACTGACTGCAAGAGGAAAGCCGAATCAGTTAGTGTGTAAGCATCTCAGCACTGGCAGGGGTCTCCACACGGCTGCTCCAGCACCCAGGGTTGCATCGGGGTAGGTCCATGCGGCTTCTCCTTGGGGATGTCTTGCAGGAAGTGAGCCTTGCCAGCTGAAGCAGGGAACTGCTAAGGCAGCTGCACCCTGGTCAAAACATCAGAAAGCAAGAGATCCGAGAACTAGAAAGGCGAGGCTCACTGAGTCATTTATCTCTTCGCCCTTCAATCAACCCCATATGTGTTTATTGGCCAGGTTGGTACAATAGACTTTAACTATCTCCCTGGGCAATGGGAATCAGAAGATTCACAATAAACAGTAAATAAACAAACAAAAATACACTGGTGAGAATGGAGGTGGGTTGAAGCAGAGACCCCAAGCCCATTATGGACAATGGAACATCCCCACACAGAGGGATCACAGGGAGGGGGTGCATCAATGAGGGTAGATTAGAAAAATAATGGGTCACGCAATATACTTCTGTTCCCTGGAGGCCTCTTTACCCCGTTATCACGACCTCAGTGCCACCTCCCTATCTAGACTAGATGGAAGTATGTACATAGGTATAGATAAGAGATAAAACTCACAAGGCATGGAACCCAGTAACAGGAATGTGAATAGATACTAAAAGGGTAGGGGGACAGGGGTGAGAGGTAGGGATGGAGGGGGGCACTGATCGCAATGAATGGCACAACCACACCCCCCCATCCAGGGGGAAGAACAACAGAAACCTGAGGGGAAGGGAGACAGTGGTTGGTGTGAGATTTGAAAATAATTAATAATCTGCAATCTATTGGGGCCACAAGGATTGGGTGGCTGGGGGTGGGGCGGGGTGGAGACATGGGAGGAAAATAAGAGGAGCAAACCTCAAGAGTTCAGTGGAAAGTAAACGTCTAGAAAAGAATGATGGACTATGTGTGAATACGTTGGACGCAACTGATGTACGGTTTGTAACAAGAGTTGTAAGAGCCCCCAATAAAATGACTGATAGAAAAGTGTTAAAAAGGAGATGTCACATGGAGGGCTCTACTGTGTTGGAATCGGGTTACATACTTCCAGCCACTTCATATGCATGAGAAAGCTGTGCAATAAATAAGGGAGATGCAAAACTGGAAAATAAAAAACATTGATAATCATTCCCATATTTGTTCATTTTTTCGTTATATATTTTTAGAAGGGCTGATATTTTTCCCTTGTAATATTATCATGTTGAGCAATACGTTAGCGATTAAAATACCCATTTTTGTTTCTATAAAAGGAAAACTACACCTTGGTGACATTGCTTCACTAAGATTTCTATCACACTGCTAATCCAATTTACTTAAGTATTTTATTATGAAAACCGAGAACAAATTTATATAAGTTTCAACTAGTTTTCTAATTCCTGAATTAGATAGTCTTTGTGCTTTTTTCCCCATAAATATAATTTTAAACACAAACATTAAATTGTGTTAGGAAAATAGCTGTATAACCCCCTATTTCTTAGACTATCACATATCATCAGCCAAGAACTTTTATTTAAATACCCAACCCCAAATCACACCCACTACCACCTTGTCAAGTTGGACTGTCGGCGGCCCCTGTGGGGTTTCTGAGACAATAGTCTCTACAGAAGCAGCCAGTCTCAGCTTTACCTGTGCATGACTGAGGGTGTGAACTGTCAGTCTTGTAGGTAGCAGCCCAATGCCTAGTCCAGAGGGCTAACAGGGCTCCTTCATTGGACCAAATGCTGACATTTCATAAACTGAACTATTATTCCTGATCCATCTCAGTTTGTTTGATAGTGGTATTACTTTTAGTTTCATAACATTCATATCTTAATAAGCTGTTTGCATCATATACCATCATATCGCAGGAATGATGGATTAGTAGTTCTTAATAAAAACTTTTATCCTAAATAATATGCAGACCATCTGAGTGACTAAAATAAAATGAACATGCTGTTCCTTTGCAGTTTAGTGTTCTCACTTTCAAAATTTGGATACCTGAACCAGGTTCTTTTTGCCTTGGGAAATTCAACCCCCTCCTTTTTTTTTTTTTTAAAAAAAGAAACACAAATTCCAAAGATTGCTGTAATTAACAATAAAATCAATGACAAAAAGCGTATGTCCAATAATTCTGTTTCAGACATTAACTCACTTAATAAAATAAACAAATTTTAAAAGCCACTCTTTATTGCACGTTTACAATATATTTGACAACTTTCTAGTTACACAATTACTAAATTAATTACATTTGGGGCATGCATTGCTCAAGATTATTGAAAGTCAGTAAATTATTTTTTAGGTAATTAATCTTACAATTTGAAAAGTGTTAATATATCTTCTTCAAGTGTCTATTGGTGGGCATTAGTTTCATAGATTTATTTTTATTTTTGTATTTACTATATAATAAAACATGTTTCACTAAAGCTATTATTAGGTATGTACAAAAGACATAGCTTTCTTGGTGGTAAGGGACACAAATAGAGAAAATTAGAAACCAAATCAAATCTACCCTGCTAGATCAGTTCCCAGAGACTAAGGTTTAATTTTTAATGCATATACTTTGCCTGAGAATAGGTAGTGATTAATGCAATATATTATCAATAAAAGCTTTATTTACCCAGATTGTCATTTCATTTCATACTTTTACTATTTTTTATATGGAGAGAAAACCTAAATCTGTACAATAAAGTATAAAGGTAACATTGTAAAACTTGAGTTCCAAATCCTAAACCAAGAACTCTGAAATTAATGGTGCATTGCTGCTAAATGCTGGGTAGATTAGGTCTTGAATAAAATTAGTTTGTTACATGAAAAACATCAATAAATAAATCCATTATTCCCAGGCTCTCTATAAACAACAATTTTCATAAGGAAACATTATAAAAACTTTAAAGCACACTTAAAAAAGTTTTAAGTAGTTGTTACTAACATCATCTAGGTTTTATATAATTGCTCAACTGAATTAAGTATGAAAATTCCTAAAACGGAAAGAAAAAATAGCAGAGGAAGCAGAAAACAATGAATCCAATGATCCAGTTCACAGAGTAAATGTAGATGATGACCATATCCATGTCAGACCACCACCCACGGCTGTCATCGTCAAAGTGCAGGTAATCCATCCTGTGCGCGCCGTGCGGGAACTGCCTTCTTGTAACTGGAGCTGCGTGTCTGTGAAAACCTAGAAGAGGCAGGAGAACGTGTTATTTCTAAGCTTGATCACGTCAAATAGATGACAAGGAAAACGTACTTTGATTTCACTGAGCAGCATGTTATATTCAATGATAAACAACTCTCAGGAGCAGCCTCTTTTGTTGAGTTTAAAGGGCAAGAGAAGAAAGGTTAGCAAAGAGATGGAATCAGGAGACTACCTCCCTTGTCAATCAGTCAAGGAAAATTATTTGAATTCTTTAGATTTCAGTTTTCTCATATGGCCCATCATTCTATGCTTTAAAATCTGCCAAGGACCAAAATGTAATCCTTCCCACTTGGGGAAATTTTCTAAATATAAACTTTATTCATACTTTATTTTTACAATGATGCTTACAACTACTGATCTAACTTCTTTTAGCCAACTGAATCTTACATGTCTCAGCAGTCAAATTATTTGAGTAAAGCTATGTTGGAAAATATCTCTTATTTTGTTTTAGTAATGAATAATCTAGAAATACACACCGGTGCTTCTTTCAAACAATTTAGCTTTCATTTTCATAAAGAGTTGATTTAAGAGGATTTCACCCACTGTCATAGAGTAGCATTCCTACAGGACAGAGTAGAACTTCCCAGTGGGTTTCCAAGACCATACATTAAAAAACAATCATTTTACTGGGGGCTCATATACTCTTATCACAATCCATCCATACATACATACTTTGTTCAAGCACTTTTGTGTATTTGTTTCCCTCGTCATTCTCAAAACATTTGCTTTCTACTTGAGCTCTTGATGTCAGCTCATTTCCCCCTCTCTCCCTTTGCCCCTCTCCTTCATGAACCCTTGATAATTTATAAATTATTTTCACCCAGTTCTCCACTGTCTGACCCCTAGGGAGGAGGTTATATGTAGATCTTGTAATCAGTTCCCCCTTTCTCCCTCACCTTCCCTCCAACCCTCCCAGTATCACCACTCTCAACACTGGTCCTGAGGGGTTCATCTGCCTTGGATTCCCCGTTTCTACTTCCGATCTGTACCAGTGTACATCCTCCTGTCCCGCTGGATTTGTAAGGTGAATTGAGATAATGATAGTTGTGGTGGGAGGAAGCATTCAAGAACTAGAGGAAAATTGTATGCTTCCTCATTGCTACACTGCACCCTGGCTGACTCGTCTCCTCTCCACGGCCCTTCTGCAAGGGGATGTCTAATTTCCCACAGATGGGTCCTGGGTCCCCACTCCGTACTCCCCCTCATTCACAATGCTATGATTTTTTTTCTTTGATGCCTGATACCTGATCCCTTCGATGCCTTATGATCTCACAGGCTGGTGTGCTTCTTCCATGTGGACTTTGTTGTTTCTCAGTTAGATAGCCACTTGTTTATCTTCCAGCCTATAGGACCCTGGATTCTATATATTTTGATAGCCAGGAACCATCAGCTTTCTTCACTGCATTTGCTTATGCGCCGGCTTTGTCTTCAGAGATCGTGTTGGGGTAGGCTGGTGTGGACCATATATTTTTATGGGAGCACAAAGACTCATTTTCCCCCACAGATTAGCTGAAGGCTTTGAACTGCTGATCTTGTGGTTAACAGCCCAAATGCATAAATAAGTTATAGTCTGTTATTAAATTAATGTCATTTCATAGAAATATGTTAAAATGCTAATTAAAAAAACTTTCTGATATTTATATGCTATTTCTTTAGAACTTAAGTGTAAACTCACCCAATCGCAAGTAGTTTGTTAGTTGATCAATACATCATTTCAAAGGCATTTAAAAAACAAAATTCAGTTTTCTAAACATCGATACCTGATTATCAATCTTTTGATTTTTCCTTATTTAAAATCTACTTTACGTGCTTCTGTGCTTATTAGTGCTTAATTGTGTTCCCAGGGACAACATAATGAAGTGAACATGAAAGATGTAATTCTGGTACTTGCTAACACCTCTGTGATAAATTTCTGTTATGCTTCAGCTTGAAGTAAGTTCTGAATTCAGTTAATCCATTTCTTACATGAGTAATGTCTATATCCTGTGCTCTAGGAATAAAGATAAAATACATGACATGTTAGAATAAATTATAGTTATACTTTAAAGTTTCTGTAATGTCTAACGTTTTCTGGTGACTTTCATACATGCTTTGACTTTTTATCATTAATTTTTATAACTGAACAAAACTCTCACATTACGAGATTTGTTAGCGCTTTCATTTTCCTGTTTGCCTTTTCATTATTAGTATTGTCTTTAATCTGATTTCTTTTCAAGATTCTCTTTAAGCCTCTTGTCTACTTTGTGCTAGTATGTTCAAGCTAGATAAGAGAATCTAAAAATACATTTAATTGGGCATATGAAGGGGCTTCAAAAAGTTTATGGAAACATGGAATAAAAAGATTATGGAGTTTCCCTCACAAGCTTTCTGAAGCACACCTGTCTGTTTGTTGCAGTTCGGTGCTGTACAGCAGGCTCCTACTCCACGGGACACCATGTACAGCAGGATGAATCCCTGCCTGCACTGCCCGCTCCGCACAATGGTTGTACTGGAGGCCATTGTTGGAGAGCCAGTTCTTTTAGGTGAGGGTTTTCCTCTTTTGCATGAATGCTTTACACTTTACCAAAAATCATGGTGTTTTTTTGCCAGGGACTGACCTCTCTTGATAAAACCTCTCTGCCCAGGCATGAGACAAAGTCTCAACACCTTTGCTACGGAGGAACATCTACATGTGTTTCTTTCAAGACAGATTTGTTTGTTCCTGACAGTCCAGGGTACTTTCAATAGTCTTTACCAACACCATGATTCAAATGTATCGATTGTTCTCTGGTCATTCCTTATCCAGATTTCAAATGAAATTGAGGTGATTGAAAAGATCACTCACAGTTTGGGTCAGGCTCACCTGTGTCCTCAAAGTAACATCGTTGCTCTTGACACTTTAAAGTAGTGCTGTGCAGCTGAGATGCCCAATGCAATACATTGTCTGATTTATTGAACACTTCTTCTACGAGAATTGATTGTTGACCCACTGCAATTCTTGATGACTTCAATTTGTTCTCCCTTTATTATTATGTTGTCTGTTCATCCAAGTGAGAAGATTTTGGTTTTGTAGTGATTTGGAATCCACACTGAATATACCAGTCTTTGACCTTCATCAGTAAGTGTTTTAAATCATTTTTGCTTTCAACAGCACAGTGCAAGTTGTCTTCCTGAAACCCTGATGCCTCCTTCCTCTTCTCCCTCCCTGCTCACAGAATTTTTTCAGCATACAAACTGAGTAAATACGGTGAAAAGAGATAGCCCCGAAGTGCACCTTTTCCTGATTGTAAACTTTCCTAATATGGAATGGCTGCCGTTTGGGGGTCAGTTCTTGATTTTATGCTCCCTCTTGAAATGGTTAAACATCAGTCAATTCTTCTTGGTGACTCTGTATTACTTCCATTTGTTTTTCATACTTTTTATATTATTCAGTGTTTTGGTCACAGAATCCTTCAGCATATAACAATACCCCCAAAACAAACTACTGAAGTCAACCCTTTTTATTTCCAAATTCAATTTTCCTACAAATATATTTTATTATCTTTTAAGATAAGCAAATATTTCAATCTTGAACCCACTTTGTGGCATTCTACTTTGGATAACACGAAGAGATTTAATATCACTGGCTTTTAAAAAGAATTCCAGATTTTCTTTAAGTTTTATTGACATATAATTTGCATACAATATAATTTAATAGCTCAGCAACATTGAGAGGAGTTGTACAATCATCACCACAATCAACTTCAGAACACTTTTTCTTTCTTGTACTCAGTGTTGCTGGCTTCCCAGACATCTAACCAGTGTTTTCAGAAGAGTGGTCAGTATCATAGTAAAAGGAGACATTCTGAGTATGGGAAAGAGGGGCAATGGCGCTGCACACCTCCATGATACGATCGCCGAGGACAAACGGGTGCATAAGCAAATGTGGCGAAGAAAGCTGATGGTGTCCGGCTATCAAAAAAGATAGTGTCTGGGGTCTTAAAGGTGTGAAGGTGAAAAAGCGGCCATCTAGCTCAGAAGCAACAAAGCTCACATGGAAGAAGCACACCAGCGATCACGAGGTGTCAAAGGGATCAGGTATAGGCATCATCAAAAAAAAATCTTACCATAGTGAATAAAAGGGGAAGTGCAGAGTGGAGACCCAAAGCCCATTTGTCGGCCACTGAAGATCCCCTCACAGAGGGGTCTAGGGGAGGAGATGAGTCAGTCAGGGTGCGATGTAGCACCGATGAAGAATCCAGCTTTCCCCGAGTTCCTAAATGCTTCCTCCCTCCCAACTACTATGATCCGAATTCTACCTTGCAAGTCTGGATAGAGCAGAGGATGTACACTGGTGCAGATAGGAGCTGGAGGCACAGGGAATCCTGGGCGGATGATACATTCAGGACCAGGGGTGTGAGAGGCGATACTGGGAGAGTAGAGGGTGAATGGGTTGGAAGGGTGAATGGGTTGGAAAGGGGGAACCGATTACAAGGATCTACATGTGACCTCCTCCCTGGGGGACAGACAACAGAAAAGGGGGTGAAGGGAGACGCCGGGTAGGGAAAGATATGACAAAATAATAATTTATAAATTATCAAGGGCTCATGAGGGAGGGGGCAGAGGGGAGGGAGGGGAAAAAGAGGACCTGATGCAAAGGGCTTAAGTGGAGAGCAAAAGCTTTGAAAATGATTAGGGCAAAGAATATACAGATGTGCTTTATACAATTGATGTATGTATATGTATGGATTGTGATAAGAGTTGTATGAGCCCCTAATAAAATGTTTTTTTAAAAAAGAAGATCGAAAGAGTAGCAGTTAGTCAAGGAAAAGTTTCCATGGTTCGGAATGAAGGAGGGAGGGGAACAGTAGATACGGAGGAAGTGATATAAATGATGGTACATTGAGGGGATTACCTGGGATTAGTTGAATCAGAAGGTGTATGAAATATTGCATATAAAGCTACTATGATCTGTTCTGTCCACTTTTACCTAATTCGCAATAAAATATATATTTTAAAGAGTACAAGAGAGAAACAGGGAGGGGGTTAAGAGATGACTATAGACTTTGATTTTTTTATATTATTAAAACCTAAGTTTTCTTAAATGAAAAAAAGGGGGCAATGGCATTTTACTCATTCAGACATTACACTAATATTTATTCACTAATATAGGTTGGAGAGTAGGTAACAAACACTGTTACTAGAAATTATTATAGGTAAAAATATGTGATGTATTGATCCTAAATGTGATTATGTAGAGATCTTCTTAGTCCCTGCAGATGAAAAAGTTTTCATTGCTTAGTTCAAAAGAGTAATGGTATACTTACAGAAAACGGTGGCGCTGAGAACAATTGTGCAGCAAAAGTGACGCACTGAGATAATGGACATTTTGGTTTGCTCTAGGACAGCCCTGGTTTATTTTAGTTGTTCTGGTATAATGGTTAATAGTGCCTCTTTCAAACTCAAAATGCCCTGGTCAATGCTAATTTCCTATTCAGTGGAAGTCATAGTAAAAAGTCAATGTAGAAAGACACTGGATTCAAGACTTCCTCGCTCCAAACTGAAGATGTTTACCTGGGTCCCTCCGGCAACACCCTTTTTATAGTTAGGTAGATAATCATCACTGTTTGGTTAAAATGACTGGTTTTAAGCAGGAAGAACTGGGATGTTGGAATAAAAATTTGGAATTCCCAGACCTGTAAACTGGATGAGATTATATTAATTTCTAAATCAGAGTTAGACTAAAAGAAAATCATTTCAGAGACATTATTTCATAAGTATCAGAATAACTATAAGATCCCAAAGTTTGCCAAGAATACGAATTAAAATAACTAACAGTAGATTACACTATACTGGTAAAAGTATTTACCTCATGATGCTGTTATCAGGGTGGAATAAATAATACATGTAAAATGCAATGCCTTCCAGTAGTAAGGATTTACTCAATGTTAGATTCTTCTACTATTATTTTTTCCCAACAGTTTTATTGGCACATCATTTACATATCATACAATTCAATAGTCCAACTGTCGGGTCATAGCAAGGGGAACTGTGCGACCATCGCCACATCCATAGGAGCAGGAAGCTGTCTTTTTTGGACAGTGATTGTTCTTCGTAGCACAGCTATCTTTCTGAATAAATCAGCAAGCTTACTGTTCCTTGGTCTGCAACAAACAGCTATGAAACAGCTCCTTTATTCGTTGCGTAGACTGCCAGGACTATCATAAACCGGAGCCATGCAATGTATTAACTGTTTATGGAGCGTGTGTTATATTCCCTGGGTGGAACAAACAATTAAGCCCTCAAAAATTTGTTGATGGGATATTGGTTTGAACTCACCCAGTAGTGCCTCTGAAGAACGATTACAGATCTGCTTCTGAAAGAACGTCCAAGAAAATCCCATGGAGATGAGCTCTGCCCACATGGAGGCTGCCATGAGTCTGAGCTGATCCAATGGCGACCACCAGCAGCAGCATATGTACTATATGTTAGTGGCCAGGGGTTAAAACATACTTTAAAATATGGCTCTTGTCTAGAGGAGTGTTTCTTAAACTTTTAGTATTATCATATTGGTAAGCAGAAAATTAACTTAAATTCCACTTAAAATAATAATTTTACGGATAAATGAAAATTAATTAATTAATTTCTCCCTAAGATTTTCTCAGGCAGGGCAGACCGATGGAGAGCCACAAATATTGTAATATTTAAGATTGATTTGTTCCCTAAGAGTGACTATTCTCGGAAACCCACAAGGGCAGTTCTACCTTCTTGTATAGTGTCGTGATGAGTTGCAATCAATTTGAGGCCGTGAGTTCACTTAAAATGTATGGTTTAGGATAATATTTCTCAAAGTGTGTGATACTGTCCCCTGGAGTGGGGAGTGGGTGGCACTGGAATGATCCAGGGGAGCTGCAAAAGCAGATGTCTATATTTTATCCTTGATTATGTGCTATCGTCTAAACGTTTTTAATTGCCAAGGCGATGCTGAGTAATTTCCTTTTCAGGAAAGGGGGCAGTAGGTCAAATAAGTGTGGGAACCTATGGTATAGGAAATTGGACACTCAACACCATTATGCTAATAGTCTATGATTTATATTTATATAGATATATCTATTAAAATACACAGCCTCTTTTCTAAATAGTGATGTGGATTAGAGTTAAAATACTGAGAAGCTTCTAAACCATCTCCATTCATGTACCCAGACATGCCACAACCTATGGTTTGTGCTGAACCAATAGTAGTTTGATATTCAGACATGGTTTAAAGAGTACCGAGTATTTTCAGTGCATTTTAACTTTACTATTTTATAAGCACAGAACACAGTGTAGACACATACAGCATAGATATTGTCATGTCATATATCCAAATGAAAAAAACCACATTTTAAAAAACTTTTAAAAAAACATTTTATTAGGGGCTCATACAACTCTTATCACAATCCATGCATGTACATACATCAATTGTATAAAACACGTCTGTACATTCTTTGCCCTAATCATTTTCTTTCTTTTTTTACGTTTTATTAGGGGCTCATACAACTCATCATAATCCACACATACACATGCATCAATTGCGTAAAGCACATCCATACGTTCTTTGCCCTCATCACTCTGAAAGCATGTGCTCTCCCCTTCAGCCCTCCGCAGCAGGTCCTCTTTGAAAAACCACATTTTAATGAAGCCACACTCTTCCAGGAAATGAAAGAGGAGTCCTCTAGTACCTCTTGGCCTGCTCACCACGCTTTCACCCTCGTCACCGCCCGAGGTTCCACATTCACGTAGTACTCCTTTACCTTAATATGGGATAAACACAACTAATATATTTTCTCTTGATGGATCATTCTCTTTTCTTTTTTATTAAAAGATAATTTCATTGGGTGCTCTTACAACTCTTCTTACAGTCCATACATCAATTACATCAGGCATGTTTGTACATAAGTTACCATCATTCTTTTCTAGACAGGTACTTTCTACTGAACCCTTGGGATCAGCTCCTCTCTTTACCCTCCCCCCACCAGCCTTCATGACCCCTTGATAAATGATAAATTATTGTTATTTTCACATCTTACAATGACTGCTGTTTCCCTTCCCCCATGGTTTCTGCTGTACTTCCCACTACCCTCCAAGCATCACTATTCCCATTCCTGCTCCTGGATTCTGAATTATCTTCTTTAGACTATAAGAAAAGGGATTGAATTTGCATTTGTATCATTTTTCATAACTACAGTAAATCCCCATTAATTCATAATTGTTTTTTCCACTGGTGGATTCTGCTTGTGTTAATATCTTCTAGGGAATTTTAATGTCTGTCTGTAAGGTAGATTGGTCTATAATTTTCTGTCTTTATGCTACAAAGCATTCTAGCTCTGGGGAAAGTTCTTCGTGGGTCTCTTGTATGTCGGTATGTCTTACAAGCAAAGGTAACATGCCTTTGACCTGGACATCTTTTACAAGATATTTGAATTTCAAAGTCTAAGATAGTGCCTCTCTCTGGAGCAAAGGGCAGGTTTGCTTATATAGTCTCAGAACCAGATCACAGCGTATCAAATGTTATAAAAGATTTGAAGAGCCCTGGACATGTGCTGGGCTAGTAAGTAAGACAGTTGATTTGTTCCCACCATCTGCTCCACAGGAGAAAGAGGTGGCTGTCTGATTCTGTAAAGATTAGAGCTTCGGAAACTCTACAGAACTGTTTTTACTCTGTCCAATACCCCATTGCTATAAACAGGAAGAGAATCAATGGCAAGATTTTTCTTTAAATAAAATATTTGTGTTACATAAGCAACTAATCTATTTTAACACAAACTAATACATATTTGTTATCATTTGACACTATTTGCGATGCCTATGGGACCTGAAATTCAGGCAACCAACACAGATGATGCTATGCTGGTGTCTGCTATTGCTATGAGTCAACTGCCCTTCATTATTATTTAACATTTTATTGTATGTTGGCTGAAAATTTCCCCCAGTGAATTAGTTTCCCATTCAGCAGTTAATACTCAAAGTATTCTGTCACTAGGTGCTCTACTTGCAATGCCAGGCTGCTGTCCTTGTTTCCATCTGCTCATTTCCCCCACCCCTCTTTGCTCTCTCATCTTTGCTTTGAAGCAATGTTAAGTAATTTAATGTTAAACATTTGTTCTTGTAAAGGTGATTATTCTAAAGAGCATATTACTCAAAGTTATTATTAACTTCTAGGCCTATATCTTACTTGGCCCTC
Source organism: Tenrec ecaudatus (assembly GCF_050624435.1). Classification (NCBI taxonomy): domain Eukaryota; kingdom Metazoa; phylum Chordata; class Mammalia; order Afrosoricida; family Tenrecidae; genus Tenrec; species Tenrec ecaudatus. The sequence goes on along the minus strand of NC_134531.1, from coordinate 61,075,928 downwards.
CCACTAGTCTGTTAGTTTTTTATAAAACTATGGTGGCTGGAATGTGCTGTGCTGTGGGAAGCTATGTTAATGGTATTTCAAATATCATCAGAATCACCTAATGTAACATTTAAATTAAGCAGAGTTTGTAAATTAAGAATAGACTATGAAGAAGGAATAGGTTGTATACTTCTAAGGGACTAGTCAATGAAAACCTTATGAACAGCTCAGGCACACTGTCATATTTAGTGCTCATCAAAAGATGAGCCTCTCAGGTTGGAAGACACTCAAATCATGACTGGGGAAGAGGTGTCTCCTCAAAGTACAGTTCACCTTAGTGATATGGAGGGGTAAGCTTGAGGAGGTCGATATGAGGAGGGGGCACAATGCAAAATGAAAAGACAGTGAAAAAAATCCATTAATAATTGGAATGTGAATCTAGGAAAATTGGAAGTCAGAAAAAATGAAATGGAACACATACATATTGATATCCCAGTTATCAGTGAGCTGGAGTGGACTGGCATTGGCAGTTTTTAATCAGAAAATCACCTGGTCTACTATTCCAGGAATGACACAATCATGAGGAACTGCTTTGAATTCATAATCAAAATGGACATTTCAAGAACTAATTTGATGTAGAATACAGTTTGTGATAGGGTTTTATCTATATGACTTCAAGGAAATCCAATCAATACAATGATATTAAAATATATGGACCTGTCACAAAATCTAGTGATGAAGAAATTTAAGAATTTTACCAGTATCTTTCATCGGGAATTGATCAAACATGCAATTGTGATGCATTGATAATTATTGGCGATTGGAATGCAGAAGAGGAAGGAATAGTTGTTGGAAAATATGGTCTCAATAATAGAAAAGAAGCTGGATATCTCATGATAGGATATTGTAAGAGCAATGACTTGTTCACAGCAGATATATTTTTTAACAAGAGATGGAATACATAGAAACTAAATTGCCTAAATATGTGGGAAGAGATGATGGAGAAGCTCAATATTAGTAACTAAAACCAGGCTATAACCTGGCTGTGGAACTGGCCATCAATTGCTCATACGTAGGTTCAGGTTCATGAGATGTTGAGTCTATCTCACCTGAATTTCAATAGCATCTCAAGAACAGATCTGATGCATTAAACCCTAAGGAGGGCATCAAGAACATCATACATAAAGAAAGCAAAAGGGCATTAAGAGGAAAGGAAAGAAAAGATCAAAGTGGATGTTGGAAGAGACTCTGAAACTTGCTCTTATTCGTAGAGCAGCTAAGTCAAGTAGAAGAAATGTTGAAGTGAAAGAGATGAGTGAAAATTTCAAAGGACAGCTTAAAAAACAAAGTAAAATATTATAATGAAATGTGCAAACATCTAGAGTTCAAAGGACATCCAGAGAAGAAGGACATGCTTTGCATATCTTAAACTGAAAGAATTGAAGAAAAAATTCAGGCCTTGAGTTGCAATATTGAAAGATTCGATAGGCAAAATATTGAATGATGCAGGAAACATCAAAAGAAGATGGAAAGAATACATCGTCATTGTATCATAACGATCTAGTTGACATTCCACCATTTCAGAAGGTAGAACATGAGCAAGAAGCACTGCCGCTGAAGAGGACATTCAAGTTTCACTGAAAGCATTAGCCAAAACAAGGCTCAAGAAGTAATGGAATATGAATTGAAATGTTTCAATAAGCTAATGAAATGCTGGAAGTACTCACTTGTCTATGCCAGGAAATTTGGAAGACAGCTACTTGGCCCACTGCCTTGAAGAGATTAATATTTGTACCTTTTCCAAAGAGTGGTGAACTAAGAGAATACTCAATGATGGAATAATATTACTGATATCACGTGAAAGTAAAATTTTGCTGAACATAATCTAACAAGGTTGCCAGTACATTGACAGGGATCTTTCAGAGATTCGGGCTGGATTTGAATAAGAGGATGTGGGACTATCATTGCAGATGTCAGGTGGATTTTGGCTTAAAGTGGAAAATACCAGAAACATGTATACTTGTATTTTATTGACTATGCCAAGGATTTTGGCTGTTGTGGATCATCAAACCCTGTGGATAGCCTTGAGAAGAATGGGAAATTCCAAAACACTTCATTGTGATCATGAGGAACTTGGACATGGATCAGGAGGCAGTTGTGGCAGCAGAACAAGGTTTAAACTCAGGAAAGGTATGTGTGAGGGTGTATTCTCTCACCATAATTAATCTGTATGCTGAGCAAATCATCTGAGAAGCTAGATTGGATGAAGAAAAATGTGGCATCAGGATTAGAGGAAGGCTTATTAACAACCTGTTATATGCAGTTGACATAATCCTGCTTACCAAAAATGAGGAGGACTTGAAGCACTTGCAGATGTAGGACAAGGATTGCAGCCTGAAGTATGGATTATAACTCAAGGTAAAGAAGACCCAAATCCTCACTAGACCTCACAATGATATATGGACAAAAGGTTGTCATTGTCAAGGATTTTGTCTTGCTTGGACCCATAATCAATGCTCATGGAAGCAGCAGCAAGTGATCAAAAGACATTCTGAATTAGGTACATCTGCTGCACAGTGAAGAATAAGGATCTTACTTTGAGGACTAAGGTGCATCTGACCCAAGCCATGATGTTTTCCATTGCTTCATGTGCATGTTACAGTTGGAAATTGAATAAGGAAGAAGAATCGATGCATTTGAATTATGATGTTGGGAAAGAATATTGAAATTATCATGAGCTGATAAAAGGATGAACCAACCTGCCTTGTAAGAAGTAAATGGATGGCTTGTTAGAGGTGAGGATGGTGAGACTTGGTCTTACATTCTTCAGAGACATCAGCAGAGACCAGTCCCTGGAGAAGAATGTCATACTTGGTAAAGGAGAGGGCCAGTGAAAAACAGGAAGGCCATCAAGGAGATGGATTGACACTGGCTGCAACAGGGGTCTCAGTTTAGGAACAATTGTAAGGATGGAGCAGGACTGGGCAGTGTTTTCTTCTGTTGTTCATCAGGTGGACATTGGTGGGAACCAACTTGATGGACCCTAACAATCACAACAAATATTTTTCTTTTTGAAATTTCAATTGAAATTCTTTGCCTAATTTTCGAAAATTAAATTTTTGCTACATTTTAAGAGTATTTTATAAATTCTGGATATTTGAATATTTAAACATCATCATGTAAACAATTCCCAATCTTTCTTTTAACTTTGTTAATATCCTTTAGTGCATAAATCTTCACATTTTGATTAAACCTAATTAATTTTTCTCTCATGCTTTTGATCTCACATTTAGTAATCCATTAACAAAACTTATATCCTACACCATTGCATCTATATTTTTTCCTAACATTTTATGGCTTCAATTTTTATATTTAGATGATTGATCCAGTTTTACTTATATTCAGATGAGGTTCTTGTAAATATGCCACTGGATTCGGATCACTTGTGCTTTGTTTATGACTTCTGCAACTGAATTCATAAGGAAATGTTCTATGTAGTTTTCTTTTATTGTGACACCTTCATTTATTCTTCTATTATTTTCTAGTTCATGGATCAATTTTATAATTTTTATATAGCATTCATTTACTAAAAAATTTCCTCGTTCTGGTACACTTAAGAGATCTTCACAAATATTCTGGTCTCAGTACACAATTTATTTCACCTTCCCTCATGGTTTGAAATCAAGCACGGAGACCCAGGAGACATATTAGGCTGAGATATTAGACATATTAGGCACTCTTTTGTTCCACTTGTACCAACCATTATTTTCCAGGTAGAGACTGCTCTAAAATCCTTGGGTTTGGGGACAATGTGGATCAAAGTTTAGAGGAAAATGCTTTGATGTTAATAAGAACATTGACAGAAAATAATGAAATGAATTACCCAAGTTTTGAAAAATAGAAGAAATAATGATGAAGGCTACATATGAACGGTTTTCCCACAAAAGGAGGAAAAAAATTAGGAAAAATTCTATGTTGAGAAAGAGCTGTGAAAAAAAAATCTCCAAGAGGATATCATGTTTAAAAGGAAGAGACCAAGTTACATGTGAGAAACAAAAATAAGTACTTTATCTTCATAAATGATATTTTATAAAAACTATATTATCTCAGAAGAATTTTTCTACCATATTTTTGGAGGAAAAAGGACTATCAAAATTTTAGATAATAGGAAATAACTCAAATTTATATTCATCATAAAAATCATAATAAAGGAACCATTATGTTAAAAATTCGTTCATTGACAGAAAGACTGTCAATAGTTTACTTCATTAACTTCTCAATTCCAGCAGCTTGCACCAAATTCAAAACTCACTCCCACTGAGTCTAACTCATAGCAACCTTAAGAGACAGAGTAGAACTATGGTTTATGAGACTTCACGTCTTTACAGAAGTAGAGAGCCCTGTTGTTCTCCCTCAGAAAGTGGCTAGTGCTTTCAAACTGCTGACCTTACAGATCATAGCCCAGCATGTTCCCATAATTACCACTATGCCACCAGGGATAGTAGGCTTGAATCCTCAACCTCACAGTTAGCAGGCTAACACACCAACAAGGTCCCTTAGCACTCTGCACAGTAATTTAGTCCATAAGGGGTGTTCTATAAATATTTGCTGAATGGATGGATAGAGACCTACCTAGAAGTTTAGGTTTCAGAGGGGAATAGAATATATATTTAGGATTTTTTTGAAAATGGTTCAAAAATCAAGTCTATGAAATATGCTTTTAGTAGAAATTCAAAATCTTTATGAATATATTTTGTACATTTTGTAGTTCTTATAAAGAATATTCTTTAGAGTTCAATTCAGAGAGCTCTGGAATCTGTAGTAAAACAAGTATGTCCTATTCTTCAGTTGTGATGGGAAGACAAAATGCTGAAGCATGATATTTTACTGCCATATTCTTAATATTACATAAGAATTTTGTTGTGTCAAAAATTGATTGATATAAGTAGGCCTTAGCAGAGGTGGAGTAATATTTTTATCATCACAAATAGGTATAGAGTATGTTAATGTATGTCAAACATTAATCCAAAAGAGACTTTGAATTTCATATTTATCTCCTTTACCTTTAGATTCACAGTCAAATATATTAATCCTGCAAAATTAACATATTTCCACCTTTTATACTGAACAAGTTAAATATGTTGCAGATTACTTACAATTTTAATTTATAACATCGGCTTAGATTTTAATAGAGTTAACAGATTTACCAAAAAAAAAGAGAGAAAGAAACACCCCAAAAAGTTTTTGGTCTATTGTCAGGTAAGAAGTTGAGTACCATATGTTTATTGTGTGTTATGGTTTTGTTACTGGAAAGGATAATTTTTGCTATTGCATTTTAAAATAATGGAATAAAATTCACTTGAAATAAATGCACTCTTTTAAAAATACCATGTAATCAATATCTCTAAAAGTTTTTTAAAATTCTAAAAAATTAAAAAAGTTCTAAAAGAGTTCTACAAGTTTCATTTCCCAAAAGGTAACTCCTCTGTGAAGTAGTATGAATCATCCACCAGTTTTCTTTCTCCACTGACTTGTCGAGAACTCGTGCAAATGAACCAACAGGTCACATATTAGAGTCATCTTTTCATCTGGATTCTTTTGAGGTACCTCCATGCTGTATCAGAATTTTTTTCATTTTATGGCTTAGTAATTTTCCTTTGTATGTAGATGTCAAAAGTTGTTTATTCATTCACTGATGAAAATGTGGGCCATCTCCACTTTCTGATTATTTTGCATAGTTCTATTACTAACATGTTGAAGCTATGAGCATAACATGCTGCTATGAACAATGCTACACCTGTTTGTACCTGTTTTCAATTCTTTTGGTTATTCTTTGGGTGTCAAGAATGAAAATTTACAGACCAATATCACTAATGAACATAGATGCAAAAATCCTTAACAAAATATTGGCCAATAGAATAAAAAAGTATATAAAACATATCATCCACCACGACCAGGTAGGATTCTTCCCAGGGATGAAGGGATGTTTTAACATCCGAAAATCCATCAATATCATACATCGCATCGAGAAGAAAAAGGATAAAAACCATATGATAATATCCATAGATGCAGAAAAAGCATTTGACAACATCCAGCACCCATACCTAATCAAGACATTCATGAAGATAGGATTGGAAGGTAAGTTCCTAAAGCAGATAAAAGCTATCTATGAAAGGCCAATGGCCAACATCATAGTCAATGGAGAAAAGACAGGAACAATCCCACTGGAAAAGGGTACAAGACAAGGATGGCCCCTGTCCCCACTTCTATTCAATATCATTTTGGAGATTCTGGCTAACAACATAAGACAGCGGAAGGACATCAGGGATCCAAATGGGAGAGGAGGAGGTGAAACTATCACTAGCTGCAGACGACATGATCCTGTACATTGAAACCCCAAAGTACTTACAGCGATAGAGGAATATGGAAGAGTAGCAGAATACAAGATCAATAAACAGAAGTCAGTAGGTTTTCTATACACATTGGTCAGGGCCGTGGAAGAGGGGATTAAGAGGGAAGTACCCTTCACAATAGCTAAGAACAAACTGAAATACCTAGGAATATATTTAACAAAAAATACTAAAGATCTATATAAGGAAAACTATAAGACCTTATTACAGGAAACCAAAAGTGACCACCACAAATGGAAGAACCTTCCCTGCTCATGGATTGGAAGGCTCAAAATAGTAAAGATGACAGTCCTACCTAAAGCACTTTACAAGTTCAATGCTATACCAATTCAAATACCACCAACCTTCTTCAAAGAATTGGAAAAACTTACCACCAATTTCATATGGAGAGGGAAGAAACCCAGAATTAGCAACGAACTCCTCAAGAAGAAGTACACAGTTGGAGGACTCACCCTACCCGATTTTAATGCCTATTACACAGCTACAGGGGTCAAAACAGCGTGGTACTGGCACAATGACAGACACTCAGACCAGTGGAAAAGAATAGAAAGCCCAAGAGTAAAATCATCAGCATATAGACAACTGAGCTTCGACAAGGGTCCCAAAAACATCAAGGGGGAAGCGGATGCCCTTTTCAACAAGTGGTGCTGGAAACAATGGATATCCACATGTAGAAAGATGAAACAAGACATTTACCTCACCCCATGCATAAGAATAAACTCAAGGTGGATCTCAGACCTAGAAGTTAAACCCCAAACCATCAGGACCATCAAGGAGGGAATCGGGAATAACCTCAGAGCATTGGCCCAGGGAGCTCATAGGCTCACTGAAATAGGGAAGGGTACACACACAGGTGAACTGGAAACTGACAAATGGGATCTAATAAGAATAAAGCACCTGTGCACCTTGAAAGATTTCACCAAGAGGGTGACAAGACAACCCACAGACTGGGAGAGGATTCTTAGTAATGACACATCGGACAAAGGGCTCATTACTAAAATCTACAACACCATCATGAACTGCAAAATGAGGAAAACAGTTAATCCCCTAAGGAAGTGGGCAAAAGAACTGAAAAGAACTTTCACTAGGGAGGAGACCCATATCACCAATAAGCATATGAGAAAGTGTTCAAAGTCCCTAGCCTTAAGAGAAATACAAATCAAAACCATGACATACCACCTAACACCCCTGAGGTTAGCCCAAATCAGAGAGCAACAAGTGTTGGAGGGGCTGTGGTGAAGTAGGAACCCTTCTCTACTGCTGGTGGTCGCATAGATTTGTACAGCCACTGTGGGAAGCAATCTAGCGGTACTTAAAGAAAATGGAAATTGATCTACTTTATGACCCAGCCATCCCTCTACTGGGCATATACCCTGTGGAAGCAGCAAATAAAACACGACCAGTCATATGCCCTCCAATGTTTATTGCGGCACAATTCACAATCTCAAAGACTTGGAAAACAGCCCAAGTTTCCATCGATAGATGAGTGGATTAGTAAACTTTGGCACACACACACAATGGAGTATTATGCAGCACTGAAAAGCACAGACGAGCACATGAAATATGTTATTTCGTGGGAAGAGGTGGAAGGAATTATGTTAAGCGAGGTAAGAAAGACTCAAAAGGACAGGTATAACATGAGTCCCCTGAGGTAAGTACAATCAGCATGACAGAAATAGAAGAATAAACATCTATCTTGCAATAAACGGGTGGAAGCATAGATAGTTGGAGGGAGGGCAGGCCACACTTAGGGAGGTACATGAGACCCCAGCATAAAGAAGGGGAAGTGGGGCTGGGGAGAGAGAAACGGGGTGAGGAGAAACTAAGTGGCTGGTATGGGAGGAACAGGGCACTAACCCACCTAAGGGAGAGTATTGGTTTTGTCCCCACAGAACTGGAACATGCATATGGACCCCACCATGACATAGCAAACTAGGAGGGCAACGTAAAGTATGGAGGAATCCACAAAGAGACTGGACCATACGCTTGCCCCATCCAGAATTAGCCCGACCCCCACAATCGAAGGGAGTACCACAGAAAATGAAAATAAGTCATCTGGTGTGGGAAAGGAACTGACTTACCACACCACACCCAGAAGGAAGTCGAAGCAGACGAAGGAGGAAAAACAGAGAGGTGCACACCTGGACCCACCAAGCTCAGAGGATGATAGCCGCCTTGAAGGGCCCATTGTAAAGAGAAGACCATACAGCTGGCCCCATGGCGAGATACGACATCCTGCACTGACCCATGGCCCTACATGGGACAGCAGCTGAGACACAGTGGGGGATGTGTGACTGAGCTGACTCCACCACACTGAGGCAAACACTGGGGGTGTGCAATGGAGCAGCGGGGAAAGCAGAGCAAGGAGATCCCAAGGGAGTATAAAGAATGGACTTTGGGGCCAGGACATGGCACCCCACCAGACTCATCCAGAAAACACTCCTAAAGGCCAACAAACAGACCTCTAACTACTAACAGAATTTTATTTTGCTGTCTTTTTGTTTTGTTTTTTCTTTTAAATTTTGTATGTCATGGCTTTTTTGTCTGTCAGCATGTCAGTCTTGCTGCTGTTGATGCCATGTTCTTATGTGCCACTTGGGTGCTGTCAAAGCCATCCGCATTTGTATGCACATATTACTATATCTGCAGGCCCACCTAGACAAGATAGACTGGACAAACAATGTGAGAAGAAAATAATGGGACCAACGGTCCTGAAGTGACATGAGAGTGTGGGAGGCAGGGGAAGGGAGGAGGTGTTGGCCAACACAGGGTCAAGGGAAAAACAAGTGGTTCAAAACCAGTGCCAGGGAGGGGATGGGAGGACTGGTAGGGAGTGACCAAGGGCAAGGTAACTGAGAGGAATTACTGAAATCAGAATGAAGGCTGAACATGGTAGTAGGATAGGAGGAAAGCATGGGGAAATAGAGAAAAGGAGTAGGAAACAAAGGGCATACATAGAAGCCTAAATATAAACATATACATATGTAAACATATTTATGATTATGGGGGCAATAGACCTATGTGCATATATTTATAGGTTCAGTAGTAGGGTAGCAGGTGGACACTGGGCCTCCTCGTGCACACTCCCTCAATACAATAGCATCTTGCTCAGCTAAACGGTCATTCCATGATACCCACCTTCCTGACATGATCGCTGAAGACAGACGTGTGCATAAGCAAACGTGGTGAAGAAAGCTGATGGTGCCCGGCTATCAAAAAGATATAGCATCTGGGGTCTTAAAGGCTTGAAGGCAAACAAGCGGCCATCTAGTTCGGAAGCAACAAAGCCCACAGAGAAGAAGCACACAGCTTATGTGAATACAAGGTGTTGAACGGACCAGGTAGCAGACATCAAAGAACAAAAGCCATCATTGTGTGATCACCTTCCTCACATAAACGCTGAAGACGAATGTATGCATAAGTAAGTGTGGTGAAGAAGGCTGATGGTGTCCGGCTATGGAGAGATATAGCATCTGGGGACTTAATGGCTTGAAAGTAAAGAAGCGGCCATCTAGCCCAGAAGCAACAATCTAGCCCAGAAGCAACAAAGCTCACATGGAAGCAGCATACCAACATGTGTGATCATGAAGGGCCGAGGGGACCAGGTTTCAAACAACAAAGGCAGGGGGGAAAAATCACATCACCGTGAATGGGGGGAATGCGTGATGGGGATCCAATGCCCATGTGTAGACAGATGGGCATCTGCTGCAGAAGGGTAGTGGGGAGGAGATGAGTCACTCAGGGTTCAGTGTAGCAACAATGAAACGCAAAACCTTCCTCTAGTTCTTGAACGCTTCCTCCTCCCCAATTATCATGATCCCAATTCTACCTTGGGGGCCTGGTTATACCAGAGGATGCACAGTGGTGCAGCAGGGATCTGGAAGCACAGGGAATCTAGGACGGATGAACCCCTCAGGACCAGTGGTGAGAGTGGCAACACCGGGAGGGAAGGGGGTGTAGAAAGGGAGAACCGATCTCAGGGATCTACATGTAACCTCCTCTCTGGGTAATGGCAACAGGAAAGTGGGTGAGGGGAGACGCCGGGCAACGAATGTAAAGGGTGCTTTATTCAATTGATTTATGTATGGATTGTGATGAGTTGTATGAGCCCCAATAGACTGATTTATTTAAAAAAAGAATGAAAATTTGTGGTATGATAGGTAATTCTATGTCTAACTTTTAAGGTACACCAAACTATTTCCACAGCAGCTGATTTTTTTTCCATTCCCACCAACAATGTACAAGGGTTCTATTTTCACTAAATTTTCTCTAATATTTCTCACTTAATCTGTGGTGTTCTGATTGTTATTTAGTTTTCCTGTTGCTGCATGCCATCAATCATAGCACAACTGAGAGAACCCTCATGTGTCAGAGTAGAACTGAGTACAAAGGTTTCCTGCCTGTAATTGTTACAGAAACTGAACGCCAGGTCTTTTTCCCTGTGTGCCACGGGGTGAGCTCAAACTGCCAATCTTTTGGCTAACAGCTGAGTGCTTAACTGCTGCAGCACCAGTCATCAGAGTGGATGCGAAGTGCGTTGCAGTTTTCCCCCCAAACAACTCTTTCAGTGGGAGCTCCTGCAGACATCCACAGTTCAAGCACATCAAGCAGCATTGCACAATTGCTAATACAACCAGTTTCAAAACATTTCTTCCTTCTTGAACTGCTTGACATCAGTTCCCCTTTACCCCTCCTCCCCCAACTTGCCCCCCAGGAATTCTTATTCTAATTGTTATCTCTATAGATTTATCAATCCTGTGTTTCACATATCAGGAAACAGAAAAACATATAACAATTCAACCGGGCTACCCACAATGACAATATACATCAGAAATTACCCCCAATATGAAAAACAAAACCAAACCACAAAACCCACAGGTATTGAAAACCGTATCAGACCCAAAGTGCATCAGAAGGATCAACTGCCAGGTTGATCTATTTTAACCATTCAAATCAGATTTATCATTTTGATCTCTTATAGTCATCTCTCCAATACTCTGTTTAGCAATCAGTTTATTTCCATCCCTCAATTATGGATAGAAGGAAATAACTGGAGGCTTATTTCCTGTATAAAACTCGCAAATGTATCTTGGGCTTCCACTGTCATCCATAGCCTTCTGTAAAACAGAATCTCACAATTTAAACTCTGATACTATTCCCTCCTTTAATTTGGGATAATATAAATTGCAATCCTTGGGTCATAGGTGTTGGTGTGCTTCTTCCATGTGGTCTTAGATGACATCTCACTTAGATGGTTATTAATTTGGAAACAAGCCTCTAAGACCCCAGACACTGTTCTATCTGCTAGCTGGGCACGATCAGATTTCGTAACCACACTTTGCTCTAGCAGCCATATCTTCTGTGCTTCCCTCATGAGGGCACTTATTGAGCAGGGCCATGTTATACGAACATTGTGGTTCTGATTTGCATTATCCTAATGAATAATATTCTTGGACTGCTAGCTGTAAACTGACCTGGGTGGTTCAACCCATGAGTTGCTCTGTGGGACAAAGATGAAGCTGTCTGCTTCCATAAAGATTTATAAAGCCTCAAAAACCCTATACTGGGTCATAATGAGCTGAGATCAATTTGATGGCAATGGGCTTTAAAGAAATATCATTTCCTTTCCTTATTTTAAAAGTTTCTCTTTTGTGTTGTTTGTAAAAGTTCTGTATATATTCTGGACATACGACTCTTGTTTAATAAATGTTTTGAAAATAATTTCTTCCATTCATATTTTCCTTTCACATTATTGACAATGTCCTTTGATACATAATTTAAAAATTTTTGATAAAAGTCCAGTGTATCTGTATTTAAAAATTATCACTAGTGCTTTTACATGTCATATATAAAAAACCCTTGTTTCATTTAAGGACAAAAATGTATGTATATGTTTCTTCAAACAATTTTATGATCTTAGATCTTACATATAGGTCTTTAATTCATTGTGAATTCCTATACATGGTAGAAGGTGGGAGTCTAATTAAACTATTTGCATGCGGCTCTCCGGTTGACCCAGTGCCTTTTCTTGAGGAGACTATTGTTTCTCTACTGAATAGGCCTGGTACTCCTGCAGAACAAAATCAACTGACCCTGAAGGTGTGAATTTATTTCTGACCTCCCATTTCTTTTCCATTGGTGTATATGTCTATCCTTAAGCCAGTACCATACTGTCTTGATTACTTCAGCTTGGTAGTAAGTTTTGAGATCAAGAAGTGGAGCCTCCAATTTTCTCAATATTGTTTCAGCTAATAAGGACCCAGTGCAACCCTATATATATATTGACCCCTGCCCCCAATTACTACAAAAAGAACTGCTGAAAGTTTGATAGAAATAGCACTGAGTATGCAGATTTATTATGTGACAACACTATTAAATTTTCTAATTGATCAATAAAGGGACACTTTCCATTTATTTATTATTATAATTTCTTTCAGCATTTTCTTAGTTTATAGTGTATATCTTGTTTTCGTGCATGTTAGTGTCTCCACAGGTCTGTCTGAATAGGACAGGCTGGATGAACTATCTGAGGAAAAACAACAGGACCGACAATTCCGGGGAATTGGGGTGGGGGGATAGGGGTGGGTAAGGAAGTGGTGTTAACAAACACAGGGACAAGGGAACAACATGGGACCCAAAATGGTAGAGAGGGGGGAGTGGCAGGCCTGGTGGGGAATGATCAAGGGCAAGGTTGCGTAGAGAAGAGGTATAGCTGTAGCCCAGGTGGTGACGGGAGCATGGTAGTAGGGCAGGAGGAAAGTCAAGGGAGATGGAGGAGAGAGCTAGGAGTCAAAGGGCATTTATGGAGGTCTAGACAAAGACATGTACATATGCAAATATATATATGAGGATGGGGAAATAGATCTATGTGTCTATATTTATAGGTTAAGTATTAAGGTGGCGGAAGGACCTTGGGCCTCTACTCAAACACTCCCTCAATGCATGAATACTTTCTTTAATTAAATTGGAACTCTATGATGCTCACTGTCCCGACACAACTGCTGAAGCCAAAGTGGGTGAACAAGTAAATGTGGTGAAGAAAGCTGATGGTGCCCGGCTATCAAAAGAGATAGTGACTGGGGTCTTAAAGGCTTGAAGATAAACAAGCGGCCATCTAGCTCAGAAGCAACAAAGTCCACATGGAAGAACACACCAGCCTGTGTGATCGAGTGGTCCCGAAGGGATCAGTTATCAGCCATCAAAGAACAAAAAATCATATCAATGGCTGCACACCTCCATAATAGGATCACTGAAGACAAATGGGTGCATAAGCAAATGTGGTGAAGAAAGCTGATGGTGCCCGGCTAACAAAAGAGATAGTGTCTGGGGTCTTAAAGGCTTGAAGGTGAACAAGCGGCTATCTAGCTCAGAAGCAAAAAAGCCCACATGGAAGAAGCACACCAGCCTGTGCGATCACGAGGTGCCCAAGGGACCAGGTATAATGCATCATGCAAAATAAAAAAATATGTATATATATATTTGTGTGTATGTATATATATGTGTGTGTATGTATGTATGCATGTGTGTGTGTGTGTGTGTGTGTGTGTATATATATACCATATTGAATGAAGGGGGAAGTGCAGAGTGGAGACCCAGGGCCCAAGTGTCGGCCACTGGAGAGCCCCTCATAGAGGGGTTTAGGAGAGGAGATGGGTCAGTCAGGGTGTGAGGCAGTACCGATGAAGAACACAACTTTCCCCCAGATCCTGGATGCTTCTTCCCCCCAATTACCATGATCTGAATTCTACCTTGCAGGGCTGGATAAGGAAGAGGTTGTACACTGGTACATATGGGGGCTGGAGGCACAGGGAATCCAGGGTGGATGATACCTTCAGGACCAAGGGTGTGAGGGGCGATGCTGGGAGAGTGGAGGGTGAGCGGGTTGGAAAGGGGGAACTGATTACAAGGATCCACATGTGACCTCTTCCCTGGGAGAGGGACAGCAGAGAAGGGGGGAAGGGAGACTCCGGATAGGGCAAGATATGACAAAATGACGATGTATAAATTACCAAGGGCATATGAGGGAGGGGGGAATGGGGAGGGAGGGGGGAAAAAAAAGAGGACCTGGAGCAAGGGGCTTAAGTGGAGAGCAAATGCCTTGAGAATGATTGGGGCAGGGAATGTATGGATGTGCTTTATACAATTGATGTATGTATATGTATGGATTGTGGTAAGAGTTGTATGAGTCCCTAATAAAATGTAAAAGAAGAGAAAAAAATGATTAGGGCAAAGACTGTACATATGTGCTTTATACAATTGATGTATGTATATGTATGAACTGTGAAAAGAATTGTATGAGCCCCAATAAATTGTTAAAAAAAAAAAAAGGGTGTTACCGGAGGGACCCAGGTAAACATCTTCAGTTTGGAGCTAGGAAGTCTTGAATCCAGTATCTTTCTACATTGATTTTTTACTATGACTTCCACTGAATAGGAAATTAGCATTGACCAGGGCATTTTGAGTTTGAAAGAGGCACTATTAACCATTATACCAGAACAACTAAAATATGTGCTTTATACAATTGATGTATGTATATGTATGGATTGTGATAAGAGTTGTATGAGCCCCTAATAAAATGTTTTAAAAAACATTCATGGAATTAAAAGAATGATTTTTTTCTAAGAATTTTGGGAGTCCCCTAGATAAGTCTTTTCATTCCCTTGGTTAAATTTATCAAAAGTAATCCGTTTAATTAGATGCTATTGCTTTAGCTACTCTATGTTCAAGAGTATCTTCTGACATCTACTTTGTTTTTTTTCCCTTTCCTTTTGTTCATGTTAAAGTCCTTTTTCTTTCTTCATATGATATTCTTTATGCTATCCCATAACCATTTTAGTGTTTAGTCATACATTTTCAAATCTGTCCTTGAGATTGTCTGTAAATTCAAATAGGGTATACGCAAGGTGGTATTTTGACTTTCATGGACTTCTTTCAATCTTTTTCAGCTTTAACCTGAACTTGTAAAGAGCAATTAATGGCATGTTCATTCCCTGGCCTTGTTTGAGTTTCTGCCCAGTGTCTTCCTACCGATTGAGTCCATTTGATTCCTGTGCATTCGATCTAACGAGGTCCATATGTACAGTCACACTGTATGTTGTTGAATAAACGTATTCACAATTAAGCAATTTGTTTTGCAAAATGTTTTTTAACAATTTATTGGGGCTCATACAATTCTTATCACAGTTCATACATATACATACATCAATTGTATAAAGCACATCTGTACAGTCTTTGCCCTAATCATTTTTTTCTCTTTTCTTTTTTTATATTTTATTAGGGACTCATACAATTCTTATCACCATCCATACATATACATACATCAATTGTATAAAGCACATCCATACATTCCCTGCCCCAATCATTCTCAAGGCATTGCTTTGAAAAATTTTATCACACAATTTCCAGACTGAGAAATTTCAGATAACTCTCCATCATGAAACTTAGTGTTTTGTGGGTAAATATGAATTTTACTCATATTGACTGGCCTTCCTTAGAAGTGTATAGATATTATCCTGTCATATAATAGCACTCAAGATAGATTTTGAAATGTCATTTTTGGTGATGCATAAAGTGCCATTCCTTTTGAATTTGTCATTTCTTGATAATCATATGAATTTATTCAAAAGGCCCAATACTAGTCCGTTTCATCTCACTAATTCGTAGGATTGGGAGGAAGATGACACTGTCCTTGTTGAGATTATAAGTCTGGGAGGGCCAGAGGGAGTCTCCTCTTTAGGGCTGCTGTGAGTTGGAATCAACTGGATAACAGTGGCTACTTTCTAGGATATTGATCTTTATGTATCTCTTAATTTTTGATGAGTTCCCATTTTCCTTGCTTTACACTTTGTACATTCCATATTCTGATCATTCATGGATGCTTGTGGCTGTTTCTTCTCATTTAGAGATGTTTCTCAGCAAATGGAGTTCCCGAAAACTTTGCTTTATCTAGGTTATTAAGGAGACTCTGCTTTAAGGAGGTAGCTCTTTTCCAGTCATATTTTGAATGACTTCCAACCCGAGGTGTTATGGTATGGCTCTTCTCGCCAAAGTCTCTAACTCCTACCAAATGACCTTTACCTGCTTAATTCTGGAAGAAAGTGGGGCAAGAGACTGATAGGATTCACTTGTGAGTAACTGAAGATATGATTCCCTGAAATGCCATACTCCTGTGTATAAAATGAGCATTCTGAGAAGCAGTAGGAGGGATCTCATTACCAGCAAGAGTCAGGAGTAGAGCATATTGTCTATCTTGGAGATCCCTGTATAGTGAATCTGCTGGATCCAGAGAAGAGTTATAACACCAGAGCAGCAGCAGAACCAGGAGTCAGAGCATAGAACAGAGTGGTGGACTTTCCCACCCACAGAGAAAGTTAAGCTGAGTGTCTGTGGAGGAGGTTGGCTTGCGCAGTGGAGTGCCTCTGGGGACTTAATTGGGAAGTTGGGCTGAGTGCTCTGGTCTGAAACTTATTGGGTGGGGTGCTTCTGGGTACTTAATTGGGGAAGTTGAGTTTGCCAACCCCTGGAAGTGGAGCTAAGTGCCTTAGTGGTGAGGTGTACTGGAGGGGTGCCTCTGGGCACTTAATTCCAAGGATGTGGGTGTGCTGACCCACAGAGGTTGAGCTGATGCCTTAGAGTCTAAGCTTATAGCAAAGTGGTATGCCTCTTTGAACATTTATTAGCAGACCTCTGTGTCATGTTAGGTGATAAACAACTCAACCCTGAGTACTTCCTTAATAAACCCATTCATCATGAATTATGTCTGAGGGTTCTGTGTAGACATCACAATGGATATTAGGATCCAGAGAAGTAAAATTGAAAACACTAATTAAAACAACACAGTTTCATCTTGTGGCAATATGTTCTGCTGTTGTGCATATGGTTTTCAGTAGCTAATGCTTCAAAATTGGAATTTCTGTCTTTCTAGTCTGCGTCTGATAGCTGTTCACCATGGTGATAAACTTCATATTTGAAATACTGGTTGCATAACTCCTAGCATGACAGCAACAGGCAAGCCACCAAAGTATGACAAACTAACAGCCTGTCGATATGTGTTAAGTCGGGTAGAGGTAAAGGCAATATATAACTAGATGGAAGTTGGTAATAAAATGATGGCTGCGACAGGGAAGGCACTAAGAGGAGTCCAAGAGGTAAAGGCAGCGAGGTAAATGCTGTATATCCACAATCCCACACTAACAATGATCTGTAAGTAGACGTGTAGACAGATACGTAAGTCGGACTACTGTGGGGCGAAGAGAAAAATAAAACCCTCCTGACTACCATTGAGTAGATTTTGACTCACAGCCGTGTAGTAGGTTACGCATTAGGCTATGAAGGCCCACCAACCATTCCATGAAAGAAAGAAGAGGACTCTATGTTCCTGTAAAGAGTTACAGAGGGGTGTAGAGGGGAGTACACTGTTATAGCCACAGATACATATGCGTGCATACACGAGGTTATACCCAAAAGACACTGGACTTTCCCCCGAAAGCTATGTGTCCAAATGTTTTTACAAAACAAACTTATCACCTTCAAAGTATTCTCCATCACACTTCATACATTTGTCAAATCTCCAATTCCATTCTTGGAAACATTTTCAAACTCATCTGTTTGGATGGCTGAGAGCACTTCCCTCATTTTTTTCTTCACCTTTTCATCATCAAATCACTATCCTGTCACGTCCCTCTGCATTCATGGAAACAAGAAGAAGTTCACAGAGCTAGGTCAGGTGAGTAAGGTGTGTGGAACAAGAGAGGCATGCTGGTTTTTGCCAAGAAATGGTGTCCTAAGATGGCTGCATAAGCAGGTGCATTGTCGTGGTGGCAATACTAGTCCTGATCTGCCACAAATCAGGACACTTTGTTGCACACTGTTACGCTGTCTTTTCACAACCTCTAAATAGAAACCTGATTAACAGCCTGAGCTGGTGCAATGAACTCCAAATGCATCATGAGTCGACATTTTCAGCCCTTCAGCACGTTGACAGACGTCCAGAATGAGGTTTGTCAACAACTGACATTTCACCTTTTTGAAATGAGAAAACCTCTTGTACACTTGAGTTGTTCCCATACTGCTGTCCTTATAAGTTGTGTTCAACATCACAGGTTCTACAGCATTTTTTTCCCAAGCAGGAAACAAAACTTCATGCGTTTAAATTGGCCATCACAAAAAAATAAGGTTTGAGCAAAACTGCTTTTACAAAAAAAATTCCCTATAACAAGAGAAAACTTTCTCAGGCCACACCACTGGATGAACCAACTCACAGCGAGTTGCTCAATACTCACCTAGTGAGTAGACCATAGAAGACCATATGGCCGCTATGTGCTATTTGTTGTGAAGTTCTATCACCCAAATATATGAAGCTGAACAAACTAAAATGCCATTTTTATAGCAAGTATCTGAGCTTTGCTGGCAAGGATACCAACTATTTTAGAAGCAAAGCTGATGGACTCAAGAAAGCCAGACTTGACACTTGTGGCAAATACCACAGACAAAATGTAGCAGCCATTGAAGCTTTATATTTGGTGGCACTCAGAATCACCAGAGCTATGAAACCTCACACCACTGCTGAGGATTTACTGTTGCTAGTGGCCAAAGATATTGTTCAAGTTATGATCAGAGATGAATTTGAGTACAATTTCCTTATCTAACGACACTGTCCACAAAAGAATAGATGACATGTCTGGTAATATTCCTGATCAGATAATCCTGGAAACTGAATCTGCTCAACTTCCAATATTTAGCATCCAGCTTGATGTTTCTACAGACATTGCAAACTGTTCACAGTTCCTGGTTTATGTGAGGTATATTAATGATGGTGACTTTAAAGATGAGTTTCTTTTTTGCAAACCTCTTGAAACGACAACTACTGCACTTGATGCATTTGACACAGTTGGTTCATTTTCTGAAAGAGCAGAAGATCTCTTGGGAAAAGGGTTGTGGTGTTTGCACAGATGGTGCTCCAACTATGCTAGGATGTTGATCTGGATTTCGTTTGGTGCTGAATGAGTCACCAAGTCATCGAACTCACGGTATGATTCATCTGAAATTATTAGCAACAAAGATGCTGCCACAAGTTATAAGCAGTTATGAAAAGCATCATACATCTTGTCAATTTTGTTAAGGTGAGCACCTTTAAACAGTTGAATGTTTTTGCAACTGTGCACTGAGATGGATGCGCCAAATAATGCTCTGCTATTTCACACCAAAGTGAGATGCGTGCTAAGATGAAAAGTTTTAAAACATGTTTTTGAGCTTCGTGATGACCTCAAAACGTTTTTTAATCAGAAGCAAGACCACAGTTTGAAGCACTTTTCAGTGACAAAAGTGAACTGCAGCAAATAGCTTGCTTGGCTGACATCTTTACCATCTTGAATGAGTTAAATTGATCACTGCAAGGACCACATGCAACATGCCTCAATTTATCTGAAAATATCCGATCATTCCAAATGAAACTTCTGCTTTGAAAAAAAACTGGATGAAAATAAAATTTACATGTTGCCTACCTTATCTGCTTTCTTTGAGGAACATGACATTGAACCAGATAAAAGGATTATGATGATAATTTCTGTGAAAGAACACTTGCACATGCTTGCAGACAAAATTTCATCATACTTCCCAAATCAACCTGACACCCCATTTGCACTTGCCAGAAGCCCATTCACAGTCAAAGCTGAAGATGTCCCTGAGACAGCACTAGAAGAGTTCATTGAACTCATTAACAGCAATACAGCGAGAACTGATTTCTCTATGATGCCAGGTACAAAAATCTGGATCGAGTATTTGCAGTCATATCCTGTTCTGTCCAAGGCTGTGCTGCAATTTTTTCTTCCATTTCCAACAACATATCTTTGTGAAACAGGGTTTTCCAGCTTGTTGGTCATCAAATCTGAATATAGAAATAGACTTATTGTGGAAGATGATCTTCGGTGTGCTCTTGCAGACTGCTTTGAGAATTCCTGATCTGGTGAGAAAGTAGCTATCTCAACCTTGACACTGATATTAGCTTTTTACCCATACTGTTACAAAATGTAGCAATGTAGTTTACTGTTGTTATATTAAGACTGTTATCCATGCTACACCATGCTTCAAGACAAAATTTCATTTATTTGTAATTATAGATAAATATTTCACAATATATACTTATATATTGTTTTTGTGATTAATCACTATTCTTTAATTATGTTCAATTTGTAACAATGAAAATATATCCTTCATACCAGATATTTAAATTACAATTCATGACAGTAGCAAAATTAATGTCATGTTTGGGGGTCACCACCACAACATGAGGAACTGACTTAAAGCGTCGCGGAATTAGGAAGGTTGAGAGCCACTCTCCTAGACAGAGTAGGCGAAGATGTGTAACAGGACTGAAAGTCATCAAACAAAAACAAAGCACAGGCGTATGGTTGGATAGAGATGCGCAATCCCCCAAGACTACAGGTGCGAATGACTTCTGGTTAGGTATGTTGAAGGTTCAGCAGTTTGGAGCCAGTGTCATGCAATGAAAAGTTAATTTTCCTATAATCTCCCCTTACCCCATTTGTTAAAAAAAGAAAGAAAATTAAAGAAAGTCAGAATTTATGTTGGGAAATGTAGTGGTTACCTATTTGGAAATCTTAAACTATTTGAAAAAAATAAGAATTAAGAAAAATGTGGTGGTTACAGAAATAATAAAACTGTTCTTTTTTTAAACCTACCTTAGAATTATTGGTTAAAACAGTATCAATTGAGTATATCCATTAAATACATTCACATCAAATAAAAATATCCAATAGTTTCTAAATGTACAAATGGATATACATAAAATAGTTTGGTGCTGAAATTATGTTATTTTCATTTGATAATTGTTTTTTATAAATATACAGGGTTTTAAAAAAAAGTTTGCCCTGAAATGTTTTGAAAACAATGATGGCAACAAATGTACAAATGTGCTTGACACAATGGATGTATGTATGGATTGTACAATGACTAAAAAAAAGTTTGCCTTTTAATTGCTCTTCCTAGGTGCCCTCCAGTCAGTTCCAACTCTTTGTAATCCTATGCTCAACAGAACTAAATGTCGCTCTGTCCTGCATGATGCTCACAGATGTTTCAGGTTTGAGCCCATTGCTGCAGCTAGTGCAACAATCTATCTTCTCCAAGGCCTTCCTCTTTTCCAGTGTCCCTCTAATAGTAATGATGCCCCTTTTCACGGCCTGTACTCCCTGGATAACATGTCCAAAGTGTGTGAGATGAAATCTCCCCATCTTTGCCTCAAAGAAGAATTTTGGCTGCACTTCTTGCAAGACCTATTTATTTGTTCTTTTGGCAGCCCATGGTTTTTCAATATTCTTTATCACCATAGTTCAAATACATCTTTTCTTCTTTATTTGATATCCAACCTTCACCTGCATATGATACAAAGTAAATACAATGGCTCGGTTCAGGGACATCTTTGTCCTTAAAATAACATCCTCGTTTTTTAACAAATTATAGAATTCTTGGGCATCTTAGTCCTCAAAATGACAGCTTTGCTCTTCAACACTTTAAGGAGGTTTTGTGTAGCAATATGTAGCTTGATCTTTTGATTGCTGCTTCCATAAGCATTAAAGGTGGATCACTGATAGTTTCAATCTTTTGTTTATCATGTTACCTCTTTGTGCTGTTATGAGGAATTTTGTTTTCTTTGAATTGTAATCCATAACTAAGGCTGCAATCATTGAATTTCAACAAGTGCTTAAAGTTCTCCTCACCTACAGCAAGGAAGATTGTGTCATTTGTAAATTGCAGGTTGTTAATAAGTCTTGCTTCGATCCTGATGCTAGATCCTGGTCCTGGTATGTGTTGTTAGGAAGAGCCGCTGGTGGCATAGTTGTTACATGTTGGTCTGTTATCTGTAAGGCAGCAATTCAAAACCACCAGTTGCTCCACATAAAAAGTTTCAATCACACAACTCTACAGGGGCAGTTCTACCCTATCAGGGTTGCCATGAATCGGAGATAACTCAGTGGCAGTGAGTATGGATTTTTGGTTGTTGCCGTGATGCTGGAAGCTACGTCCGTGGTGTTTCAGATACTAGCAGGGCCCCACAAGGTGAACAGAATTCAGCAGGATTCCAAACCACGCACAGACTATGAAGAGGAAGAAATAGGCTGTTCACTTCTCAGTAAGTAGCAAGGTTGTATCATCTGCATATCACAGGTTGTTGATAAGCCTTCCTTCAATCCTGATGCCACACTCTTTTTCATACAGTTTAGCTTCTCTGATTCATTGCTCCGCATACAGATTGAAACAGTACAGTGAGAGGATACAACCCTGATGCACACCTATCTTGATTTTAAACCATGTCATATTGCCATGTTCAGGTTCCCCATGAGCACAATGATGTGTTCTGGAATTCCCCATCTCAAGGCTATCCATAGTTTATTATCCACACAGTTGAATACCTTTGCCAATGAATAAAAACTTTTGTAGAAAACAAAATTAAAATATAATGGAATTTTCCACAAACTTTTTCAAGCCCCTCATATAGAAAATAGAAAAAGAATATATCTTATAATTTTTTATTTATGTACTTTGTTACTGGTGGTTAAATAATTTTAATATCACCCTGATAGATGAAATGAAATGTTCAGAAATATAAAACTCAATTAATT
The DNA here is from genome assembly GCF_050624435.1 of Tenrec ecaudatus. Taxonomy (NCBI): domain Eukaryota; kingdom Metazoa; phylum Chordata; class Mammalia; order Afrosoricida; family Tenrecidae; genus Tenrec; species Tenrec ecaudatus. Next base: position 61,052,902 of record NC_134531.1, on the reverse strand, counting down.
TAAAGGAGATTCAATGTCACTCCCTCTCTCACTGCCACTGAGTCCATTCCTATTTAGAGCAAGCATATAGGTCAGGGGAGAACCCCCACCCCCGTGGGTTTCTGAAACTGCACCTCTGTATGAAAAAAACAAAACCATTTTATCTGCTTGAGAGGTAATTTTCCTTGTGGGGGTTGAAAAAGTAAAGTATTTATTATTTCAGAAATGTCTTATCTTTTCAAAGCTCTGTTATTATTCCTAACAGGACTTGATTGAGAAGAAGTAATATTATCAATTTAGCTTGAAAAGCCAACAACTACTTGTTATCTGTATAAACTACTTTAAAAACAGTGTACTATTCACAATATTGTTTTTATATGGGTCTGGATTCTTAGGATATGTCACATGAAGAATATAAGATCAAATCATTTGAAAGCAAAAGCACACTTCAGTGTGAACTCAACGGTTTAAATCACTCAAATTCTCTTTGGAATATTTAAAAACTAAATCTTGGGACAGAAGCCATGGAGAAACTCCATATTAGCAGCTAAAACCAGGGAAAAGGGTGAGTATAGAACAGACCATCAATTGTTAATTTTTAAGTTCAGGTTAAAGCTGAAGAAAATGAAAACAAATCCCCAAGAGCCAAAGTATGACCTTGAGTCTATTCCATTTGAATTATGAGAATATATAAAGAACAGATTTGATGCATTGAAAACTAATGACAGAAGACACGATGAACTGTGGGGTGACATCAAAAACATTTTTCATGAAGAAAATGAAAGGTCATTCAGCAGAGAAGAAATACAATACCAAAGTAGATTTTAGAAAGGAAAATACAAAACAAAACAAAACTAAATCTTTGGCCTTTCATTTTCTCAGACCATGAAAAATGTAACATAAGAAGCAGCAGTCTAAACGGCACATCTTATTGGTTTCTCTCTGTGAACAGGGATATTTAAATGAAGTATTGAAGAAAAGTACCCCGGTGACACTGTAGTTTTAGCTTTGGTGTGCTGCTAACCGAAAGATGAGCCAGCCACTCCATGGAAAAAAGATGCCTTGGTAAAGATGCTGTTGCCTGCTCTTGTAAATATTTACACCTCCAGAAACCCTCGTTTCTGATGGAGTAGTTCTGTTCTATCTCATAGTGTCACTATTAGTTGCAGTCTACTTAATAGCAATGGGTGGGTTACTGAAGACAAAATCAATGGAGCAGTAACATATTGCTAGAGGATAAAGAAAAGGATCTTTCAAGGTGCCTTTTCATTTTAAATTTATAATTATCTACTACTTTACAGAGACAAGTTCATGCAGTTTAACGCAGAGTAGTCCACTGCGATTTTGGAATCACATGGGGAGCTTTAAATGGTACTAATATTTTGGACCCATCTTCAGGGATTTTTAATTTAATTGGTTTCTAGTATGACAAGGGCATTGAGATTCAAGGTCATAATTGTGAAAGAATAAAAAACCAATATCCAGATCAGTTTAGCTTCAAAATCAAAACAGAACCTCAACTATTCTCCTCTGATATATATATATATATATATATATATATATATATATATATATATATATATATATATATATATATATACACACACACACACATTTCAAAGCCTTGGAATTTCACAGTGTGATATAAAATGTACCCATTTGTCAGAGAAAATTCCTAGTTTTCATATCACTTTATTTCCACAAAACTTTTTATCGGTGTGTTATGTTGGGTTCTCATGGGAAGCAAAACCATTGACTCATATATGTGTAGATATAGAATGAGGTTGATTACATAGTTGTGTGTGTATATACACATACAGAAGTGTGCGTGTGTGTGTATGAAGAAATGGCTTACACATTTGTAGAACTGGGTAAGTTCAGTCCAGCTCAACTCTATAGGTCAGATATGAGGCGACTTGTAGAGTTGCAGAAGATAACAAAGAGAAAGCAGGATGACAAAGCAGGGGGGGGGCACAGGCTGGTAGATGCAGAGGTAAATGAATCTGAGGTCAACCCAATGAATCCAAGATCGGCTGTTCACTGATAGCTCCTGGGGTCACCAGGTGACACACAGGAGAATAATGAGCTAGACACAGGATCTAGCTCCAGCAGAAGGTGAAGAGGCTAATGAGATCTCTCTCATACAAAAAGCCACACTCCCAAGAAGTGCCATCAGGCTGATCTGATTGAGAGGTTGGAGTCTACCTTTCCCTTCCCCCAAGAGTAACTAGCTGACATAAAATCTGACCATCATAGACTACCTCTTGTCACCTTGACAACCATAAACAGCTCTTTAACGATACATAATCTCCAAATAGAGACAATAAAATCATACTTACAACTAACACGATACAACTAACACACATACAACTGAAAATACAAAAACCCCATTTTAATTTTATTTATTTATAAGTGAAATAAATAAGCATTTAGTGCACAAATACAAATAGGAATGACCCATAACAATTACAATCTTCCTTTCAGCAGCTGGACATGTGCCTACAGCTTGTGCTCAGAACTACCCCCTTCCACTGCCCCTCCTGGGTTCCACAGTGACCCAGCCCTTCCTTTCTGAAGAGTTGGGCTATTAGTAGTCCTGTCAGAATCGCAGTGCTGTACTTGATCACAGGGCCTGGAAATACTAAGAACAACTGAAGGACCCCCCTGGACTCCTTCTTTATCTCCATCATGTACTACCTACCCACTTTTTCCTTAGTAATCAGGATCAAGCACACCATTCTATGTATAGTAGCACCCTTCCTTGCCTTTTTATCCTGCTATGTGAGGAGTCCAAAGTGTCCACGGGGCAATTTAAACTTCCATTTGAATGTAATCGGTGCTGTGCCTCCAGCTTCATGCAGAACCTTCAGGTAACCAAGCATGAGTACTTTGTTCCTCAGTCAACTGCTCTTAAGAAAGTTCCCATGAGGCCATAAGTACAGACCGGGATTAAGGCAGTACTGTAACAGTGATGGAGAACACAGGCCTTTGTGCCACTTCTTCATGCCATTTGCTTGTTAAGATCCTGTTCTAGCCCAAACTCATGTATTTTACTTCCATTTAATGATGGAGGGGTGCTGTACACATCCAACTTTATGACTCTGTGGGCCAGACAATACCCAGTTCATGATGGGCAGCTCAGGCTACATGTTGACTTGCTGGCCCAGTAATGGGCTGAAAGCTGTTTTTCAAAAGGGGAGTAATTGACTGTAGAGGATGACAAAGTTTTGTTCCAATATCTTAAGGGTCTGCTTTTCAGTAGTAGGGGCCTGCCAAACACTCCAAGCTGCATCTCCATCTGTCACTAACACCTCAAGCATCATGGCTCAGCTGCATTCTATGTAGCCTGAGTGGCTGAGCGCCTTGCCTAGCAGCCTGAACATGCTGCAGAGACTTCTCTTCTTGTTTCCTACTCAAAGCTGGCCGCTTTTTGGGTGATTTGATCTACAGGCCACAGTAGCGAAGCCCAATGAGGGCTATGTTGCTTCCCAAATCCCACCAAGCCCACCAGGCATTGTGCCTCCTTTAAAGTTGTGGGAGACGCCAGATGTAGTAGCTGGGTTTTCACTTTATTCAGTATATCTCAACAGGCGCCACACCACTGACCCTTAAAAATTTCACTGAGGTGGACAGTGCCTGAATTTTTGACATGTTAATTACCCACCTTCTAGCACACAGATATTTTACCAATCAACCAAAGGAATTGATATTTCTTCCTTACTAGGTTCAATTAGCATACTGTCATCAATGTAATGGATCAGCATGACATTTTATAGATGGGAAAGGTGATGAAGGTCCTTGGGAACTACATTATGGAGAATTGACCTAATCCTGAGGGAGAGCTGTGAACATATACTGTTGACCTTGCCAGCTAAAGGGAAACTGCTTCTGATGGTCTTTCAAACCTGGAACTGAGAAACAAGGTCTGGTTAGACCAATAGCCGTATACCAAGTACCAGTAGTAGAAGTAATCTGCTCAAGAACAAAACCATCTATGGAACAGCAGCTGCAAATGGAGTCATCACCTAGATAAGCTTAGGACAATCCAATGTCATTTGCCAAGATCCATCTGATATTTTTGAACAGGCCAAACAGGTGAGTTAAATGGGGAAGTGATGGAAATCACCAACCCTGCATTCTTCCGGTCCTTGAGGGCAGCACAAATCCCTTCAGGAATGTGGAATGCTTTTGGTTTATGATTGCCCTAGGCTAGGGCAACTCTAGTGGCTTCCACTCAGCTCTTTCTACCATAATAGGCCTTATTCATATTTCAGATTCAATATGGGAGTTCAGTCCGTTGCTCAGTAGGTCTATTCTAATAGTGCATTCAGAAGTTGGGGGAATTACTACGGGATGGGTTTGGGGGCCCTCTGAACAAACCTGAGCTAACCAAAAACCCAAACCAAACTCACTGTCATTGGGTCAATGACACTTCATAGTAACTCTACAGAGAAGGGTAGAACTGCTCCCATGAGTTGCCCAGACCCTTTACAGGAGTAGAAAGCCCCATCTTTCTCCCAGCTGGTGGTTTAGATGGCTGACCTTGTGGACTACAGCCTGACAAGTAACCACTACACCACGAGAGCTCTGGTGAACCTGAGCTAAGACCCCATTAATAACTTAACCTCCATTATGTTTCCACTCCTACTGGTGGGCCTGCAAAATATTTTGGGCCTCCTGGGATTAATGTCAATCCAGAACCAGTGTGCAATAAGTCTGATGACCTCTGCTTCACCCACACCCACCCCCCTGCTGCCCTGGTGAACAGTTAACTCTTCTGAAGGGCTGGGGATTCCTTAGGGAAAGAGTAGGAGAAAGACTAATGGTATAAACCTTTGGTGGTGCAGTGGAGCTCTTCCTCAAAGTGATTCAGTCTCATTCAAAGGGGTGTGGATCTGTAAACTGGCTCACGCCTAGGAATTGATTACTGGCTCATGACTTTATTCTGGTGATTCAAGTTAGAATGTCATTCAACTACCTAGAATGTTTCAGCTTATTAGAGGTCAAGTAAATATTTAGTAGGCTTCCCATCGATTTCACCCCTAGGACAGCCTGCCTAAGTAGCCAACACTATAGGTCCAGAGAAGTCAGGCTAGTATGATTAGTATTTTGACTCTGCTGTTTATTATATTAACCACACCCATTTTGCTTCTGTTAATTAATCGAGTGCTGCCATTTGGCCCTTATCCCCAAGGGGCCCAATTAGCCCCATTTCAGGCAAATGTCTTGATTCACTTATGGCAGTCCTCTCTGTCAAGCCTGGCTGACATCAAGTAATAATCACAGGAGTCTTCAGAGATGATGGGGCTCCCTTCACAAATTTGTTTCTTACAGTTTTGGTAAAAGGTGTGTCCTTGGGGCATTTCCTTTTTGGGTCTATTGATTTATCCTGCCTGAGAAATACACTTTAACATGCTGATTTCCCTAAGCCTTTGGATACCTTCTTCTGTAATATACCAAGGTAGGTCACCTTGACTTAATTAAGGTCATCTTGAAAACCATATTTCAGTAAAACAACCAAACCAACTATTAGCTCCTTTCCTAATCTCTCTAGCTGAACCACTGAATTAAGAATCTGTACTTAGTGGACCGTTATTCTATACTCTTTATAACCATCCCAGCACATATTCTCCAAGTTTTTGTCTATACATAGTAGAAAACTTAAGCAATTTCTTAGAGGCATAGTGTAATTCTTCCCAGGTACACATCTTTAGGAATTTGCTGTGATTTAAGACCAGTTACAGGTCCAGGGTCAATCATTGGTGGGAGGGTGTTTTGTGGGAACACGCAGCAGTATCTTGCAAGGCATCTTCCTCAGGCAGTGCTCCACAAGCAGCGTCAGGTGCCATGTAAGCACACACAGGCTAATAGTCTCAAGTTGGGGGTGGGGTGGGAGATAATGGTGTTACTGAGAGCGGGTTAATCTCTTCATTTGGGAGGATTGGTTCAGGTTTCTGAAGAGGTTCAAAGGAATCTAGGTCTTCAGTGTCTCCATCTTCTGGATTTATCAGCCCACACACCCCATGCCAAGGTTCAAGTCCCACTTCTCTATGATCAGTGTTCTCACCCTACGAGTCTCAGATGAGATAAAGCTTTCTTTCACGCCAGAAGTAGGAAATTTGAGGTCATTTATTATGCATTTGAGTTGGGCTTCCAAAGTTCATCTCTTTTTACCAGTTTGTGTACTGTAAATAGTACCAACCAACCAGCCTCTCTGTACTTCTCATTCTGACAAAATTGTAGAAAGATATCAAATGTGTGATCACCCAAAGCTTCACTTCTCACCAACAATTCATCTGCCGGCAGTGCTCTTTTGGGTATTAGCTTTGCCACCTCATGCCATGGGGTACACGTGCCCACTTTACTAATAATGACAGACTCATCTTACTTACAGAGGCAAAAAGTGGAGTTCGTGGTGTTGTGAGATCTAATTAGACTTGAGAACCAATTTAGAACACTGATATTTATGATTTTGTACACTCCTGGTATCAAATTGCTGGTAGAGTTTTCCAGGGAAGCAAAACTGGTGATGCGTGTATGTGTGTAAAGAGATTTATATCAAGAAATGGATTACAGAGTTGTAGAAGCAGATGAGTTCAAGGTAACAGGTCAGATGTAAGCTGATGGCTTCTCTTACTTGTGAAGCTGGAGAAGCTGACAAGAAGAATGGAGCAGAGGGCCTAAAGGCTGGTGGGTAGAGCCGTAAATGAATCAAGGTCAGATGAATGAATCCAAGGTTGGCAGTTTGCTGATGTAATAGAAGAATGGTGAATCAGGTGCATGCTGCAGCTCTAAAAGTGGTTGGAGGGGCAAAAGACAGGTAGGCTATGCTTCAGATCTCTCTCTTATATAAAGGGCCACAATCCCAAGAAGGCATCATCAGGCTGTCACTTAACTGGTAGGTTTGGCTTTATCCCTAAATTCCTTCAGAAGTGCCTAAGCAACATAAACTCTATCTCAATTAGTGTCCAGTTGATTTAGTTTCTAGTTTTCTTAGTATTTCTGAAACAAGAAACACCTGGGTTCCACGAGGAGTCGCTGAAGGATAGTGAGCATTTATTATGCAGAATGAAGCTTTGCAAGGAAAATCACGTGTGTCTTCATACATTGTTAGTCATATGGAAAAAGATTAAACAAGTTTGAACAAAGTAATAAAACTGTGAGAAGGCAGAATTCAATAATATCGTTGCTAAAAATGCATAAACTTATTTGTTAAGGAAGGTACTCCCTTTTACTACCTTTGACAAGCAAAACCCAAGGCCCTTCTCTGAAGGAAGTTGTAGAAGGCTGCTCTTGTATTGTTTGGGGGAGTTACATTATGAATCCTCTGGCACTTTTTAGACTCTCTGCTTTTACTTTTTAGTGAGATTTCATGGAACTACTGGTTTTTAAACCAGTTTATACCAATCTAGGACATGTTACAGAGTCTGTGTCTGAAATAACTTTTAACTTCATAAGTAAATCTTAGAAAAAAATAGGGTCCTTTTTTCCCACTGGAAAATAGAAAGACTTCAGTATTCAAAGGCTCTTTCAAAAAATGATCTGTGAACACAGTTGTCCCAATTTCAGAAGACATGTAAAGGTTAATATATATTTCTGCTAAACGTTTTCACCAATTCCACAGAATATTTAAAGTCTCTCTGACTTATCTCAAACTATCTGAGAAGCCTGGCTTCTGAGGTCTATTAAACCCCCTGCTGTTTAACCCCTAGGAGACAGGCATGCTTTGTGGATATCCCTTGATTTATCCTGAGCATGTTTCAACTTGCAGAATCAATCTAACACCTTCAGATAAACTAATGGCCAAACGAAGCAATTCCCCGAGCTTTAACAAAAAAATAGATGGTTTTGTCATAAATATAACTTAGACATAAGCATTTCAGTTGCATGCTTTTGTAACTGCCAGTGAAATTAGGATATGAAATTTTAACTCCTGATTCTGGCCCTATAGCCCTGTCCTGCTCCCACCCCTACCCTGTCCTGTACTTCTTTGATTGGAGTGTATTTAGAAACAAACAAAACAACATGGAGATGTTTAGAGGGTAGAGTAATATATAGGTGTGTAGGAATATCTTTGTAAAACCTCTTAGCTATGTTGCTTTGATTCTGTTAAGCAAATACTCAGCCTCTGAGTTGATTCTGACTCATATTGAGCCTATAGAACAAAGTAGAACTATACCCTAAGGATTCTGAGACAGTAAATAATTACAGAGGTAAACAGTCTCATCTTTTTCTCACTGAGCACCACTTACCTAGTGGTTAGCAGCCCAAGATGTAGCCCACGGTGCCACCAGTTGTTTGTCAATTTATTGCACTGTGGTGGCCGGTGTGTTGCTGTGATGTTGGAAGTTATTTCACGGGAATTTCAAATAGCAGCAGGGGACCAGCAGGGTCACCCAAAGTAAACAGGCTTCAGGAGAGCTTCCAGAGTATGATGAAGACGGAATAGAGACTGGCCACTTCTGAGGATCTAGTCACTAAACACCTTATGCATAGAAGTGAAACACTGTCAGCTACTGTAACCCTTCTGAACAGAACACTGTCAGATAAAGTGCCAGCAGATGAACCTTCAGGTCCGATGGCACTGACCTCTCACAGTGCCGTGCGTGGAGGAAAGCCCGGCAGCCTCCATTTTCTCAGGGGCAGGATTAAAACCGGACAAATTTCTGCCAATACCTGCTAGTAATTTTAACTTGAAATGTATGAGCCCAGGAAAATTAGATGTTGTCAAAAATGAAATGGAAGACACAAAGATCAATATTCCAGGGATGACAGAGCTGAAATGGACTGGTATTGTTCACTTTGAATTAGGCAGTCCTATGGTTTATATCCTTCAGTATGGATTACAACTGAATGTAAAAATAAAAACCCCTTACCTCCTCAAAATTATAAAAGTGGGCATCCTCATAAGAAACAGAGAAAAGACTGAAGTTGTCAATGATTTCATCTTGCTTGTATCTACAATCAATATTCATGAAAGCAAAAGTCAAGAGATCAAATGACACATTGCATTGGGTATTCTGCTCCACAAAACCTTTTGAACGAGTTGAAAGTCGAAAATGTTACTATGAAGACTAAGGTGCGCTGGATTCAGACCTGCTCTATTCAATTACCTCACAGGCACGTGAAAGTGGGTCGTTGAATAAAGAAGATGTAAGAAGAATCAATGGTGCTGGTGAAGAGAACTGAAAGTAAGATGGAGACCCCCAAGATAGAATTTTGCAAAATTAATGCGTCCTTCATCACAAGCACCTTTTTTCAACAACACAAATGTCAACCTAACACATGGGCTTCTTCAGATAAAATAAACAGACATAAAACTGACTACATTTATGGGAAGAGAACATGGAGAAGCTCAAATCAGGCCAGGGACTGACTATGGAGCAGACCATCAACTTCTTATGTGTAAATTCAGGCTGAAAGTGAAGACCATTAAAACAAGACCACAGGAGCCTAAATACGACCTGCAGTATGTACCACCTGGATTTTGAGAGCATCTCAAGAACAGATTTGATGCACTGAACACGAATGACAGACAACCTAATGAGATAGGGGAGGAGATCAAGAACATTATACATGATAGGAAAGAAAGAAAAGATAAAAGAATCTGAAGCTCGTTTTAAATCATAAAGTCAGTAAGACACGGAATAAATTATGAGGTCAAGGAACTGAAGAGAAAGTTCAAAAGACAATTGGAGAATACAAAGTAAAGTATTATAATAAAATGAGTTAGAAAATTAAAACCTAAAGAGAACATGCTCAACATATATGAAATTGAAAACTCAAGAAAAAAAATCCAAGCCTTGAGTTGCAAGGAAGCATCCAAAGAAGATGGCAATAACACACAGAGTCACGGGGCCAAGAAGACTAGTCCACATTCAGCCATTTCAAGTAGTAGTGTCTAATCAAGCACCGGTAGCACTGAAGGAAGAGGTCCAACCTTCCCTGAAGGCATTAGGCAAAAACTAAGCCTAATTGATGGAATACCAAGTAACATGCTTCAACAAGCAGACGAGATGTTGAAGTACACTCATGTATACCAAGCCATTTTTGAAAGGCCAATTGACCAGAAGAAATCTATATTTGTACAAATTCCAAATAAAGATGAATCAACAGAATGTTCAAATTGTAGAATATCATTGATAGCACATGCAACTAAAATTTTGCTGCAGGTCAACCAACAATGCTTGCAGGAATGCATTGACAGAGCTGCCAGAGGTTCATGCCAATTTCAGAAAAGGTCATGGAACAAGAGCTCACCAGCACTGCTGATGTTAGGTGGATATTGACTCAAAGCAGATAATACCGGAATGATGTTTTCTAGACTGTGTGGACTATAAGAAGGGGAATTCCAAAACACTTCAGTGTCCTGATGTGGAACCTATACACAGATCAAGGGGCATTTGTGCTAACAGCTAACAGAACGAGGAAAAGCTTCTTGGTTTAAAATCAGGAAAGGTGTGGATCAGTTGTATCCTCCCACCATACATATTAAATCTGCTGAGCAAACAATCCCAGAACCTGAGCTATATGAAGAGCGCAACACCATAATTGAGGACGGCTTATTAACAACTTTGATATGCAGATGTCAAAACCCTGCTTGCTGAAAGTGAGGAGGCCTTGAAGTACTTGATGAAGAACGATTTCCAAATTACTGTAAAACTAACCAACCAACCAACAAGCTCACCGACTCAGGAAAGCCTTTAATGTAATGAGAACAAAAATTCTCACAACTGGACCAAAAGGAAACATCATGATAAATGGAGAAAAGACTGAAGTGGTCAAGAATTTCATCTTGCTTTGATCATGTTTGCAGCAGCCAAGAGATTAAATGGCATCTAGCATCAACTTATTCTGCTACACAAAACCTTTTTTAACAGATATTTGTAGATGTAAAGAAAAAACATTAAATCCTGTCTTACTCATTAACATATCCAAAACACTCTTGAGGAGGGTGAAAAGGGCCTATAAAATCCCCCCTTTAACAAAGTTCTTCCTACCAACTTCAAATAACTAAGCTGAAAACTCACTTTTCTCAGGGAATCAATGATGGTGGCAGGGATCACATGATTCGTTGAGTAGTTTGGTATGTAACTCTAGGAATCACAGATTTCTAGTTTTCTAATATGATGATGATTTTGTAAAACTTCATTATTTTAATGAAGATCCAATCAGTATGTAATTAAATGTGACTTTCAAAGGCAATTTAGTAAAATGACCATCAAAAGAAAACAATATTTTCTAGCTCTTTCCTTAAAGAATATGTGGTAGGCAGGCACTATCCACGCCACCACGATGTCATTAGTGACATGAGATAGTCATGATCTGAACGCTACTGCAGAAGCACTTTGTCAGGAATCAAATGACCAATGGATGTGATGCTTCATTAGGAAGCAAAAGGGAAAAGACACACGCTTGCTCAATACACATATAACTGATAAGTTACTGAAATTACTGTTCTCCAAACGGATATGGCAGTTCCTAATGTTTTCTGTCTTGAATGTAATCCTCTTTGGAAGTGCTGGTAGTCTCTTTGTAGATGTAATTAAAGTGTTCAAGATGCTGGATTCTTTGAAGAGATTTAGATTGAGAGATAAGTGGGTAAATGCATTGTGAAAGCAGAGACAGAGAATGGATGCACCTATAAGTCAAGGGACATAAAAAATTACTGGCAGCTGCCAGACACTAGGAGAATGTTATGGAACTGAGCCTGAACCCAAGCTGATTACAGATCTCCCTGCAGAGCTGCACTGCTACGGCGACTCACTGGGGCAGTCCTCAGCAATGAGGACAACAGCGTGTGGTTTCTTGTCTGCTTACACTGTTGCCTTCAAACGAAGTAAGAAACTAAGGATAAGAGAGCAAAGAAAAGCAGAGATCTTTAATTTTGAATAGAAAGTTACTAAAAGCACTTGAGCCTTTGACGCTAGCAAATGTAACTAGTACGAGTTTTCTTTTTAAAAAACAAAACAAAACAACCATGGTAGGAATCGATTGTTTATGAGATTTTCTAAAACTATATGTGCTCAGACCCATGTGAGATTAATGAATTAGAATTTCTAAGAATGAGACCAAGTCTTATGTGTGTGGTGTTTGTTTATATGAGGACACTTCAAAAAAAAAACAGAATCACAATGGTTTTATTTAATGTACTGACGTATTCATGTTAATTAACATTAATCTAGACGCAAATTTCTGAGATTTCTTTGCCTTTTGGCTCAAGATGTTTTGAAATAATCTTTTTTGTATTTCCTGTCTCAGATACAGAATAAGTTATTTTTCCAAGGTGCTATGCTTCTTTTGATGGAAATAGTATTTACTGACCATATTCTGGTTCTTTGCTTAGTTTTCATTGATTCAGAGTTTCTTTTTGTTTTAAAAGAATATTTTTAGTGAGGATATACAAATCAAAACACATACCAATTTAACAATTTCTATATGTACAATTTAGAGACTTTTATTACATTGTTCATGTTGTGACACCTTTCTCACGCTCCTTTTCTGAATTGTCTCACCATCATTAACACTCCCTCATCAGCTCCTCATCTACACTTTTAAATCCCTGTTGTCCATTTGATCAGATATGGGTAATTCTTTAAAAGAACCTAATGCTGAAGGCAGATATTCTTTTGTTTTGTTTTAAACGTTTTATTAGGGGCTCATACAACTCTTATCACAGTCCATACATATACATACATCAATTGTATAAAGCACATCTGTACATTCTTTGCCCTAATCATTTTCTTTTCTTTTTTTACATTTTATTAGGGACTCATACAACTCTTATCACAATCCATACATATACATACATCAATTGTATAAAGCACATCCATACATTCCCTGCCCCAATCATTCTCAAAGCATTTGCTCTCCACTTAAGCCCTTTGCATCAGGTCCTCTTTTTTTTCCCCATCCTCCCCACTCCCCCCTCCCTCATGTGCCCTTTGTAATTTATACATCGTTATTTTGTCATATCTTGCTCTATCCGCAGTCTTCCTTCCCCCACTTCTCTGCCGTCCCTCTCCCAGGGAGGAGGTCACATGTGGATCCCTGTAATCAGTTCCCCCTTTCCAACCCACTCACCCAGTTATTTGCTGATTAAGCTAAATAGTAGAGAACACCCTTCAAAATGGGGATGTATTCAGATTTATAATACATCACATGCGAAATTATGAATAGAAGGGCTGTATTAATTAACTACAACTCAGTAGAAATCAGAAAAGGCTCTTAAACGTGCACTTGAACACAGAGTAAAGTGAGTGGAAGATATGATGAATTAAAGAGCTTTACAGAAAATATTAAAAGATAGAGAATACAAAGTAAAGTATTAAAATGAAATGTGTACAGAACTTGAAATAAAAACCAGAAGGATGGAATATGCTCAGAAAATCTCAAGCTGAAAGAACTGAAAAATAGATTCAAACCTCAGGTTGCAATATTGAAAGAACTGGACTCACCTCTCCCCCAAAATATCAATTTCAAGCAAACAATAGGCATGTCTACAAGGTTTTAATAACACTAGCAAGGTGTGCCCTTCTGGGGAAATCATAAGCCAAACCTATCATTTGAAGACATCTTTAAAACCAGCAGTTGTTGATATTGTTATCAGGTCCCAGCAATTCTGCTACAACTCACAGCAACCTTAAGTACAACAAAATTAAACATTGATGGCAGTGCTGTACCATCCTCACACTTGTTGATACATGTGAGCCTTGGTCAATGTCTTCCTCTTCTGCCCTGAAAGGCCACTTTAGCAGGCACGCTGTCCTTTTCCAGGTACTGGAACTTCCTGATCACATATACAAGAAACTGTTTACAGTTTCAGTACTATTTCACAGTAGAAAAATGCAAAGTGTGGAGCGCTTGGGGGACAGCCCATTATTTTAAGATGAATGTAGAGCAGAAGATCGAGTATAAGGGAATCTTAAAGAACACAATTCAAATTTTTAAAATCTTTTTTGGAAAATAAGGTTGATTTTCTTGTATTCGAGACCATATTATATTTTGAGTCTAATGTGATAGTGATATACCTTTAACCTACCACACTTCTGTATAATCAATTTCCAAAATTACTAAACATTTTAAAAAACATATGCTGATATGAAGGGATTTAAGAATTCATTGGAAAAAGGAATTGAAAGATAATGAAATTTTTCCATGAACTTTCTGAAAACCCATTTAAAGTCTTTATACTTATCTCCTTCATTAAAATTACAGTATAAAGTAGTACTTGTTTATATTTTCCTTAAAATTTTAAGAATTTGGTAATTCAATTTAATTTTTGTTTGAATCATATAGAACAGCGCTGCCTAAAGTGGACACCAGCACCCGGAGGGTGCTGAAATGATCCAGCTGGGTTGCAGAAGCAGCTACCTATGTTCTGTCCTGGATTATGAGCTGTAGCAAAAATCCCTGGTGGCATAGCAGGTTACATGTTGGGCTGCTAACTAGGAAGTCAACAGCTTGAAAGCACAAGCTTCTCAGCTGGAGAAAGATGAGGCTTTTTGCTCCTATAAAGACATAGCCTTAGACACCCACAGGGGCAGTTCCACACTGTCCTATACAGGTTGTTATACGTATAGACATAGCCTTAGAAACCCACAGGGGCAGTTCTATACTGTCCTATATGGTTGTTATACATATAGACATAGCCTTAGAAACCCACAGGGGCAGTTCCACACTGTCCTATGTGGGTGTTATACATATAGACATAGCCTTAGAAACCCACAGGGGCAGTTCCACACTGTCCTATATGGTTGTTATATGTATAGACATAGCCTTAGAAACCCACAGGGGCAGTTCCACACTGTCCTATATGGTATCGACTTGCTGGCAATGAATTGGTTCTTTTGTTTTATGGACTATAAACGTTTTTTAATTACCAGGGCATGATGGTGCTGAGTGCTATTTTTCCTTTCTGGTAAGGGGACTAAATAAGTTTGGGAACATGTGATTCGGATTCCGTATCCTTTAGGTCTATGCAATTGTCACGGTCACCTTCCCAGTCTCCTTGTGCAAAATCTCCTGTCTCCTGAAGGTGACAGATGCCCACATCTGAACTTTTCCTAGCACATCTCATATCATATGGACTAAATACTAGAATTACACAATAGTTTATGTTCTGATACACCATGGTATTAAGAGATGAACTTTATGTCCATACAGCAGCAGTAGGCAATATTTTGTTCTGTTGTATAAAGGGTTCTATGAGTCGGAACTCATTTAATTGCAGGTAATATTTCATGATAATCATTATATAGTAATATTCTCAAGCTAAAATAAGTATTAAATAATCAATTGCTCTCATTTTAATAATTCCTTATAACCATATAGTACAAAAATAAAACCAAAGTGACAACATTTGTCAATTTACGGATTAAGCATGTAGGGGTGGAGTCTAGACTGTCAATCAGGTCATAGACAATGAGGCTTCTGTGTGGGTATAGCCTTCCCCTAAGGAGTCTGGGAATTCTGGTATTTCCTCCTTGGAGGTGGGAGACTCTTTTCACACCCTGGGAGACATAGCAGCTGACAAGACACATGGACACACACTGATGCAGCCCTGGATGCAGAGACCCCTTGCCAGTGCTGAGATGTTTCCAATGTCACTGAATCCAAAGACTTTCTATCCACTGGCCTGTGATCTTCTACATTTGGCATCATTGCATGTGTTTTGTGAGTCTGAAGAGGACTTTGTAGATTGGTATTAGACATATGGGCTAATATCGGACTTTTGGACTTGATCTGGACTGGGCTGGGATGTTTTCTCAATGCTCAATTACTCTTGTATATAAACCTCTTTTTTTAAGCACCTATGAGTCTCCCTGGATTTGTTTCTCTAGTCTACCCAGACTAATACAACAACACCCCCCCCTTTATTTCCTAGAATTAATCTAGAGAGCCTTCAAAGCACACAGAAATATATGCACAGGGTATGTCATTTTATGTCTGAGAGACTTGTAATATTTTTAGAAAAATAGACTAAAACCTGCAGGCTGAACAGACACGGCGAGGAGAGGAGTTTATGTACATACAGGCTTGACAGAGATATTTGTACATGATTTCTTACCTTTGCTGCCAATATGCCCATGACTATGGTAGTTACAATCTCTCACAGCCATCAAGTCAATTCGGATTCACAGTGACCCTATAGTGTAGGGTAGAACTGCCCCTGGAGGTTTGTGAGACTGTAACTGTTTATCACGGTAGAAGGCCTCATTTTTCTCCCTTGGAGTAGCTGGTGGTTTCAAACTGCTAACCTTGTAGATCACAGACCAACGAGTAACTACTAAGCCACCAGATTATGAAAACTTATTAGACACAATCAAATACCTTGAAGGTTTCTGGGCCTGGGGGATTAGGACTGCAGTCTCGGGGGACACCAGCTAGGTTGACATAACAGTACACAGAGATGATGCAATGCTTTATATCCCACTTTTGGAATGGGTCTTAAAAGCTCAAGAGCAGCCGTCTGAAGTGCAACTATTGGTCTTTCTCTGTCTGTAGGAGTAAGAAATGGACTAGGTGAACCTATCTCCATGTCCAAGAGATTAGAAGAACTAGATGACCATTACAAACTGCTATGAAAGCTATACCATTAGGGGGTCTGGGAGCAAAATGTAGAACAAAACTCAAAATCATAAGAGACTATGCTTACTGGCTGAATAGAGACTTGTGAAACATGAGGCTATATGGTCCTTAGCCACTGCTCCTTTGGGTCTGGAATTGAACTCATCAGAATGGCTCAATTTTCAATGAAACAAATCTAAGAGGAGAAATTAGTAATAATAGTAGTAAGATGTGCACACCTTAGAATAGCCTATGATTTGGAATCAAAAGGGCAACATTAATTGAGGCTCACCTAAGTTTATGTGAAGGAGCACACCAGCTTGTGTGATCCAAGGATTATAAATAATAAAATCCAAATCTGATGGAGGGAATGGTATTAGAGCTTAAATTGTGAACACTGGTTTGCAAAAGGCTCTGGATGACAGTGGAAGCCCCAAACCCATTTGTAGGGTCCACACATGGATTAAACTGCGCTTGAGTCAGTCCCTTCAATCATAGCTGAGGGATGTGAATGTCCTTGTTATGCAGCATGTACTGGGACCATGGATTATGGGAGTCACAGTTAGGATAAAATTTTCATCATTTGATCTCCCTATCAGCCAATTCTAAATTGGTTCTTGTTTTTAATTTTTTTTGTTGTTGTTGCTTTCATTTCAATTGAGGTTTTTCTCTGTTTTCCTTTGTGTTGCTGCTGGGGTTTTGTGGTTGTTGTTTTCTGGTATATGGCAGAATAGATAATCCTGCATAGATAAATGTATAGAGACAGTACCTGGATTAATGGCTTCTTAGGGTAATGGCAGAGGAAGGTGGGGCTAAATAGGGAACTAACAGAAATCAATACAAGAAAGAAGACAGTGCTCTAAAATCAACTGCTGTGATAATTGTACCACTCTTCTTAATATGATTGAACTATTACATTGTAGGATGTGAATTATATGCCAATAAAACTTTTAAAAAATCTTTTTTTATTGGGGGTTCTTACAGCTCTTATAATATTCCATACTTCAACTGTACCGACCATCCTTGTACATCTGTTGCCATCATCATTTCCAAAACATTTCCTACTGGAGCCCTTGGTGTCAGTTCTTCTTTTACCCCCTCCCTCGCACACCCCCTTATCAATCCTTGATCAATTACATATTATTATTATTTCATATCTTATACTGTCCATTGTTTCCCTTCACCCACATTTCTGCTATTTTTCCCCTTCGGGGGTTGGGTGAGGGGACCAAAGCATTTGCCCAAGGGCAATTTTTTTTTTTAAATTGGGAAAGAAAGAGGCACAGACACAGGAAACACAAGGAGAAAATAGGAAAAGTGACACTACATTGAGGAGGCTGCAATGGATGAATATGAATTGTTGAATTTGAACCGATGATCTCTATAAACTTCCACCCAATTCAGAATAAAGAGTTGTTTCATGAACTTTTGAACTCCCTTGAGAGGGACTTGACCACCAGCTGTTTTTGTTAGTTGTAGTGGGTTCAGGAACCAATCCCAACAGATACTGAGGAAAATTGTATGAGGAATCTTATAAAGAAATATTGATCCTTGGTTAAGACTGATATTTTTGCACTGACATCTTTAGCTACATAGTAAGCTTACTGACAATAAAGCAAACTTAGTTTAATTATGAGTTTCTCCAGAATTTGCTATTTTTTTATTGATTTATTTTCTTCACATGCACATACTGTAACATTTAACATGGGGATACTTGGAACAATCTTTATAGAGAGAAATATTTCCCTACTAATATTTCTAAGATAGAAATAATATAGCTTCAAGAAAACACCTTCAACAAAATGATAAGATTTTGTTTTCTTTTTTTGCATAGTCCTCTTACCTCCAAAAAGATGAAAAGCTTTTCTGCAGCTTGGTAGTGGCCATTTTGCAGAGCTGGATTTCTGAAAACTTTGTTTTATTTTTAAATATTCTTTAGTAAAAAATGTTTTTGTAGCATTGTTCAGTTCTAAAATAAATCAAAATAAAGTTATATTTTAAAATATTTACTGGGCAAATGGTTTATTTGGGTAAGAACAAAAATTCAAATATTTTTAAGACAGGTAGAACAAAAGTTAATTCAGCCCGTTTTTAATACGAAATTCACATTTTATTCAAGTTTGACACATGTCCTTATTAAACATACATCTAGGTTCCTGTCTATTATAAGCTTTGGCAAAATTCAAAACCTATTCTCCCACCTCCTCCATATTATTGTCTTTTTAAAATTCAGTATCCTTATAAAAGTCATAAAAATGAATTTCTGTAAATGAATGACTGTGAATGATATCATCAAAATATTATGTACTGCAGCATATTACCAATGAAAATATGTAAAAAAACCTTAAAATCCAAATAAGTAAATATGGACATTGGTAGATGGTCAGATTGCTCAGATCTAGAATGTATCATATGCCCAAAACTAACTGTAATAGAAAATCTTTATTCAAGTCATGGAAAACAAAGCATGATCCAAGTATTGCTATTTTATAGACACACTTATGAGATATGAGTGCAAGTTAATTACTCACCTGGGAGGTAGCTAGGCTAAAATCAGAGAATATCAGAAAGATGATGAACTGTGTTATTAACTACGCAAAGGCATTTAGCTATGTGGATCACAACAAAATATGGTTACTATTGCTAAGAACTGGCAATCCCAACATTAAATTGTCTTTATGTGGAACCTGTACATAGACCAACAGACAAAACAAGGGGATACTACTGTGTCGTTTAAAATAGGGAAAGGTGTGCTTCAGTTTGTTATCTTTTCACCACACTCAGCATGCGATCTGTATGCTGAACAAATAATCTAAGAAACTGGACTATATAAAGAAGAATACCATAGAAAGTCTAAAGAATGACTCATTAAGAAACAGAAACATGCATATCAAACAACTTTGCTTGCTGAAAGCAAGGAGAACTTGAAGCATTTACTGATGCAGATCAAAGCTGTCAGTGTGCATTACAAGTCAATGTAAAGAAAACAAAAATCCTCACACCTGGACCAGTAGACAACATCATGATCATGATAAATAGGGAAAAATGAAGTTGCCATAGATTACAGCTTGCTTGCATCCATAATCAAAGATCATGGAAGCAAAACCCAAGAAGTCACAAGCTGTATTGCATTGGACAAATCTGCAAAGGGCAACTATGTAAAATATTAAAAAGCAAAGAGATTATATTGAAGACTATCAGTTTTGCTTCTTTGTTCCTTTTCGTTTTTTATATTTTGCATTCACTAGGGTTTTTTTTTTTAATTGCCATTTGGGTAAAAGTTTACAGAGCAAATTAGTTTTCCACGCAGCAATTTATACACACATTGTTTTGTTATGTTTGAATTTTAAAAATTGTTATATTGACATAATTTGCATATCATACAAGTAAATGGTTAAAATACATCCAAAAGAACTGGATAATCATAACCATGAACAATTTTGGAACATTTTCTTTATTCTTGCATACATTACATTCCTTAGTTTTTATCTCCAACTTATATGCACTGATTCTTTATCTCACAGTTTCATCCTCTGTGAAGCTTTTGTAAAGTATGCTATCTCATTGTCACTGAGTCGACACGGACTCAAAGAGACCTTATAGGACAGAGGAGAATCGCCCCTGTGGGCTTGAGAGACCTTAATCTTTGCTTTGATTTTACTTTTTTGTCTTTTTGCTCATGAAGAAAGACAGAATAGTACATAGTTAATATATTGAGAAGAATTTGTATCTGGATAAAAATAAAAAAATTTGAACAAATATGAAGTAACTCACAAGATACACCAAATCAATTCATGGGAAAGAAAATATTACAATCTCTGATACTAGATATTTAAATGTCAAGATGGTTCAGTTAAAATACATGACAAACGATCAACACATTACTTTTTGTAATCTGATGAACATAGAATAACACATTATGCTTTATGTGACTTCCAGTAACTTTTTAATAATAATTTATATGGCATTTAGAAATATAATGTAGCCTTCAAAATCATCTGACAATCATGTTAGTAAAATAGAACAGTTACCTGTCTGGAAAAAGACTCTAGAAATAATTGTTCGACACAAAGGGCAGGGAGTGCTTGCAGGATTGTCTTTGGCGAGTGTCCGTAAGCAGGGCTCACAGAAGATGTGGTGGCAAGGGTAACACATATAGGGATTGAAGTAAACATCCAGACACACTGCACAGATGTAACTTTCTTTGTCGTTTGTATATTCATTGTCATCATTTGTCCTCATCTCATTATTCAAAGTCTGAAAAAGCAAAAGCACAATTTCTTAGTTCAATATGAGACTGGTTTTCTCAGAAAAGAACTGTTGACTCCACATTTTCTTAAAATGAATGAAGATATTTATGATAATCACATTAAGTTCCTATAAAAGAGTCAAAGGACAGAAATTTATTCCTATAAAGTGAGAATAAACTAATACATAAGATATACATTTTTTCTTTTTGGTACGTGAAATGTGAAAATAAATGTAAACACATTAAGTATATAAGTATTTCTACCCAATGCTGTTGAAGTACCTGTAGGTGAACCGCTCTCAGGATTGCAGATGCCCTTCCATCCTACCCAGCCACAGCAAACAAAACATCTCTGCAAGAAGTAAACTGGGAACACGTAGTACTCGTATTTCATCATGGGAAGTACATAAGGCATCTTTTGTTTGTCATTTTACACTTTCTGGGACTTCAAAGTTGAGAAACAGACAAAACTGAAATATATCTCTGGAGGTGATGTGGCAGAGAAACTTACAGTGGTTCTGGATTAGTCTCTGAGCTGGAGAAAAAAGGTCACCCTGCCACCCTCAACAGCAAAGAAGAGCATAATTAAAGAGAGGCTATTGAGAAAGAGGTAGTGGACTAGGAGCTCAGAAAGGAGACTCAAAAGGTCAGGCAATAGAATTCCTAAACTCAGTTTCTTCCCTTGTGAGGTTGCAGTCAAGAGGAAAAGCCCGGCGCACAGCAAGGGCAGAATAACTGTCATCAGCAGGCTCCCTCTTCTTCCTCACACACTCTCCTCTCGGTTCCTCAACTCTCCTTTGCCTTTCTTCCAGCCTCTTTCTTTCATTCCTCCTGCTCCCCCTCCACCTTGTCCTCCTCCTCCAGAAACCCTGTTGTTCTTGCTAAAATCTTGAGAACAGTTCCCAAGCCAGCCCTGGACTCAGTACAGTGGAGCATATTGGAAGTGCACAGGGTGAATTTTTTCCTCCTCACATTGTTTTTAGTACAAAATATAGATCAATGATTAACATTTCAGTGGGCTTTGGATTTATGAAGTACTTAAAAGTGGCAGGAAATGCAAAAGCTACATAAATAAGGTAAACACAGGGTAACAAATACAGACAAGTCTTCTTATTGGGTAAACTATTGTTTGATTTATCCAGACAGCATTGCTTCTTTGCACCTTCCTCTTGGTGCCGCTTGTTGGTAATTTCTCCTGTACTTTTAACTGGGCTGTCTGATTTTTCTTACATTTTTTCCCACAGACTTATAGGCATTACTACTTCGGCTACTTGTTGTAACTAATTATTCCAGTTATCTGAATGCAACTATAAAGAATTTTCAGTAAATAATTGGGGAAGCTGGATTATATGAAGAATTCTGTACCCAGGACTGGAGGATGGCTTATTACAACCTGTAATTTGCAAATGAAAGAATCTTTCTTGCTGAAAGTGAGAACTTGAAGCACTTGCAAATGTACATCGAGTGCAGCCTTCACTAGAGATTACAACTTAATGTAAAGAAGACCCAAATTCTTACAACTGGACCAGTAGGCAACATCACGATTAACTGAGAAAAGACAGAAGTTGTCAAGGATTTCATCCTGCTTGGATCCACAATCAATGCTCAAGAGATCAAACAATGCATTGCACTGGGTAAATCTGCTTCCTAAGAGCTCTTTAAAGTGTTGGAAAGCAAGGATCTTACTTAGAAAACTAAGGTCAGCCTGACCCAAGATAGGTTTTTCAATCATCTCAGAGGCATGTGAGAGTTGGACACTGAATAAGGAAGACAAGTAAAACCTTGGCATTTGAAATATGGTATTGGCAAAGAATCTTGAAAGTACCATGGGCTGTTAAAATACAAACTCACATTTGCTGGACATGTTGTCAGGAGAGACAAATCCCCCGAGGACACCATGCTTGGTAAAGTGAAAGGGCAGTGAAAAAGAGGAAGGCTCTAGATGAGAAAGACTGACAAGGGAGACCACATCTATTGGCTCAAACAAAGGAACACTTTGGCGGTTGGTGCAAGGCAGGGCAGTGTTTAGTTTTGTTGTGCATACGGTCACTATTACTTGGAACTGACTCAATGACACTTAACAATGGCAACAAGTAGTTTGCTTTTCATTTTCGATGCTCTGCTTTATGGCGTCTTTGGAAAAGAGAAGTGAAAGGACAAAAGAGGAAGGTCGTGTGTGAGACAGACTGACATGGCAGCTACAGCAATGGGTTCAGACAGAACAGCAGCAGCGGTGAGGATCATGCAGGACTGGTGGCATTCTGTTCTGTTGTACATAAGGTTGCTGTGCACACAGAATGAAGGAGTGGCCAGTCCTGTGCCATTCTCACAATTGTTCCTATGCTTGAGCCCAATGTTTCAGTCATCTTCCATATATATTTAAAACATTTTATTAGGGGCTCATACAACTCTTATCACAATCCACACATACATCAATTGTATAAAGCACATCTCTACATTCTTTGCCCTCATCATTTTCAAAGCATTTGCTTTCCACTTAAGCCCTTTGCGTCAAGTCCTCTTTTTTCCTCTCCCTCCCCGCTCCCCCTTCCTCATAAGCCCTTGATAATTTATGAATTATTATTTTGTCATATCTTGCCCTGTCCGGTGTCTCCCTTCACCCCCTTTTATGTTGTCCGTCACCCAGGGAGGAGGCCACATGTAGATCCTTGTAATCGGTTTCCTCTTTCCAACCCACTCACCCTCTATCCTCCCGTATCATCCCTCACACGTCTGGACCTGGATTCCCTGTGCCTCCAGCTCCTATATGCACCAGTGTACATCCTCTGCCCTATTCAGACTTTCAAGGTAGAATTCGGATCATGGTAGTTGGGGGGACGGAGGAAGCATTAAGTAACTGGAGGAAAGCTGTATTCTTCATTGGTGCTACATCACACCCTGACTGACTCATCTCTTCCCCTAGACCCCTCTGTGAGGGGATCTCCAGTCACCGACAAATGGGCTTTGGGTCTCCACTCTGCACTTCCCCCTTCATTCACTATGGGAAGGGGTTATATATGTAGATCGTTGCGATCAAGTTCCCTTACCTTCCCCTTCCCCTCCCCCTCCTGGTATCTCTACTCCCATTATTGGTCCTGAGGGGTTTATCAGTCCTGGATTCCCTGTGTTTCCAGCTCTGATCTGGTCTAACCAGATTTGTAAGTTAGAACTGGGATCATGATAGTTGGGGGGAAGGAAGCATTAAAGAACTAGAGGAAAGTTGTATGTTTCATCAGTGCTATACTGCACTCTGACTTGCTTATCTCCTCCTCCTGAACTTTCTGTAAGGGGATAGACAGTTGCCTAAAAATGGGCTTTGGGTCTCCATTCTGTACTCCCCCTCATTCACAATGATATGATTTTTTTTGTTCTTTGATTCCTGATACCTGATCCCTTCAACACCTTGTGATCACACAGGTTGGTGTGCTTCTTCCATGCGGGCTTTGTTGCTTCTCAGCTAGATGGCCACTTGTTTATCTTCAACCCTTTAAAATACCAGATGCTGTATCTTTTGATAGCCGGCCACCATCAACTTTCTTCACCAACTTTGCTTATGCACCCATTTTGTCTTTAGCAATCATGTCAGAAAGGTGAGCATAATGGAATGCCAGCTTAATGGAACAAAGTGTTCTTGCATTGAGGGAGTCCTTGAGTGGAGGCCCAATGTCCATCTGCTACCTTAATACTAAACTACAAATATATGCACAGAGATCTATTTCCCCATCATCATATATAAATATATTTACAAATGTCCATGTCTGTCTTTAGACGTCCACAAATGCCCTTTGCCTCCTAGTTTTTTCCTCTATTTCCTCTTATCCCTATGCTCAGCCCGAGGACAAGGGGACAAGTGATTCAAAATTGGTGGCCAGGATTGTGTAAGAAGCCTGGTAGAGCATGAGCAAGGGCAATGTCACTAAGAGGAAATACTGAAACCCAAATGTCTCTCAATTCTAACTCATTGCCCTTGTTCCCCATTCCCTTCTCATTTCTGTTTGGCAATTTAGGCTTTTACAACTAATTCACTTAAACTAGTTATTTAGGGTCTATGAAGTACTAGGTACTATTCAAGTCTTCAAAAATACGCTTTGGATTTTCTACTCTCATAAATGTCTAGTAAATGTTTAGAACAAAATATCTCCTTCAAAAAATGAAACCAAACTCACTGCCGTTGAGTAAATTCTGACTCATAGTCATCCTACCAGACAGGGTAGAACTGCCCCTATGGATTTTGAGTTTGTAATTTTTACAAACTTCCACAAAGCAGCTGGTGGTTTCACACTTAAGACCTTGTGGATTTCAGCCTAATGCATAACCACGGCACCAGCAGGGCTCATAAAAATGATATAAAAGCACAAAACAGAGATACTCAGTTATTTGGAATCAATAAATATTCCTTTTGAGACATGGCAATTAAGCTCGGATACTGTTAAAAACATTTTTGCTGTAAATGAAAGAAAATCCAACTCAAAGTGGCTCAAGCAACTAAAATGGAGTTTAGTGGTACAAGTAATTTAACACTCCAGAGGTATCTATAGCTTCAGGCAAGAACTAATTCAGTAGCTCAAAGGACATCTCTAATGACATTCATTTTCTTGGTTCTGCCGTCTGTGATGAGAGTTTATACTCAGACTTCACAGGGTGGGCCCCAGCAGCTTTAGTCTCTTATGTATGCTCCAAAAGGCACTGGCAGTTGAAAGTCTCATACTTTTATCATCAGATTATCCAGGGAAAGAGAAAGGGGTTCTTAGCTCATGTACAAGTTATGATAGTCATCTCTTGCATTGGCCTGAAGAGAGTCATTTGTTTGTTTATTCTTGGACAAATCATTAACCTCTGGGAAAACAGAAGACAATAAAACACATAAGCCAATTAGAGCTCACCCTATGACTGGAATTGAGTGCTTCTAGTACTTCTTCAGCTTGTTGAAACATTTCAATTGGTATTTTATCAATTCCTGGAGCCTTGTTTTTGGCTACTGTTTTTAGAGCCATTGAATATCTTCCTTTGGCACCATTGGTTCTTGCTCATATGCTACTTCTTGAAATAGTGGAGTGTCAAATAGTTTTTTTTTGGTACAGTGACTCTTGTGTATTGTTTATATCTTCATTTGATAATTTCTGCATCATTCAATAATTTGCCCCAGAGAATCGATCTATCAATGTTTCAACTTGAGGCTTTGAATTTTTTCCTTTAGTTCTTTCAGTTTAAGATATGCTGAGCTTGTTCTTCCCTTTTAGTTTCTAATTCTAGGTTTTTACACATTTCATTATAATTTTGGCTTTGTCTTCTTCAGCTGCTCTTTGAAAATTTCTATTCAGCTCCTTGACCTCACCCTTTCTTCCATCTTCCATTTGTTATAACTACCCCATTATTCAGTTTCTTTTGACAGCCACTTTTATATTTTATCTCTTTTCTGTTTTTTTAATGACCCTTTGCTTTCTTCATGAATGATGGTCTAGATGTCCTCCCACAGACATCAGATATTCTGTCATTAGTGTTCAATGTGTCAAATCTGTTCTTGAGATGTTCTCAAAATTCATGTGGGATAGACCCAAGGTCTATTTTGGCTCTCAGAGACTTGTTTTAATTTTATTGAGGTATATCCTGACCTTCCTTATGAGCAACTGATGGGATTCCAGTCAGCTCCTGGCATGGTTTTAGCTGCTGTTATTGAGTTTCTTCTTGTGTTTTCTTGTGTCAATTATATTCAGTATAGCTCATCTGGAGAATTCCATATGGATACTCATATCATTCTATAATTTGAGCATTTTGTTGGGTCATCCTTCTTTGGAATGGGTACAAATATGGATCACTTCCAATCATTTGTCCAAGTGGGTATTTTCCAAATTTCTTGGTATTGACAAGTGAAACATGTTGAAACACTAATGAAAACTTTCAATTGGCATTCCATCAGTTCCTGGAGACTTGTTTTAGGCTAAAGCTTTCAGTGCAGCTTGAAAGTTCTTCCTTCAGCACGATTGGTTCTTGCTCACATGCTACCAATTGAAATGCTTATATATATATTTTTTTTTTGGGGGGGCAGAGTGACTGTTTTCTTTCTACATACTTTTTAATGATAGTTTTATTGACATATCTCACACAGTACAATATATCCATTTGCATACAATTCTGTTGTTCAATCCCATTGGGTGCAGTTATTCAGTCATCGATGCTATCCGCTCCCCCCATCCCCTGCTCCCTTACTCTCAGGAAACCACGACTCCAGTCACTGTATTTGAGGGGTCATCCATCTTGACATTCATGTACCAGGGATGGTAAATACACAAATTAACATAAGCAATCTAACGTGGTCAGTGAGGTAAAACACATAAAAAATACCTTACTTGGAAGGGGAGGAAATATTAAAGAACTAGAGGATAGTTATGTAGTTCATCAGTGCCATACTGCATCCTGGCTCTATCATCACTTTGTATGGCCCTTCTGAAAGGTACTGACCAATCATCTTGCAGGTGGATTTTGGGTATTCATTGCATCCATATTCTTATCTTGTTCCATGTATTGTTCAATTATTTCCACCATTGGAAAAGGAGGAGGGAACCAACAAATCCAAGACAAGGGAACAACCAGAGATCTAAAGTCGATGGCCAGGAGGGCACAAAATGCCTGGTGGGGCTAGATCAAGTACAATGTAGTTGAGAGGAATGAAGGTTGAACATGATAGTGGGATAGGAGGAAAGTAAAAGGAAATGGAGGAAAGAACTAGGAGGCAAAGACATTTATAGAGGTATAAACATAGGCATGTGTATATGTAAATATATTAATATATAATGATGGAGATACAGGTCTATGTAGATATATTTATATATTAAGTATTGGGGTAGCAGATGGACATTGGGTCTCTAATCAACTCTCAATGTAAGAACATTTTGTTCTAATAACCTGGTGTTCTGTGATGCTTACCTTTCAGACATGATCACTGAAGACAAAATGGGTGCATAAGCTAATGTGGTGAAGAAAGTTGATAGTGCCTGGTTATTACAAGATATACTGTCTGAGATCTTAAAAGCTTGAAGTTAAACAAGCATTCATTTAGTAGGGAACAACAAAGCCCACATGGAAGAGTCATACCAAACCTTGTGATCACGAGGTGTTGATGGGATCTGGTGTCAGGCATCAGAAGACCCAAAATCAACAACCATTTTAATGCGAATGAGGCGGGTCAGAGTATAGACCCAAAGCCCAGCTGTAGAGGGTTGGACGTCCCTTCACAGAAGGGTCACGAGGAGGGGAGAATCCAGTCCGGGTGCAGTGTAGCACTGACGAAACACACAACATTCCTCTAGCTCTTAATGCTTCTTTTCCACCCACTATCATGACCCCAGTTATATCTTATAATCTGGCTAGATCAAAGCATGTACATTAGTATAGATAAGAGCTCTCAACATACAGAATCCAGAATAGATAAACACCCTCAGAAACAATAATGAGAGTAGCAATGCCATGAGAGTTGGCGGAAAATAGGGGGAGGAGGGGAAGAGGAAAAAGGGGGTACCAATCCTAATGATCAATGTACAACACCCCCGTCCCAGGGGGACAAACAACAGAAATGTGGGTGAAGGGAGACAGCAGTGTAAAATATGAAAATAAAAATAATTTATAAATTATCAAGGGTTCACAAAGGTGGGAGGGTGGGGGAGGAAGGGGACAAAGAAGGAGCTGATACCAAGGCTCAAGTAGAAAGAAAATGTTTTGTAAATGATGATGGCTGCATATGTACCAAAGTGCTTGAAACAAGTGACATATGGGTTGTTGTAAGAGCTGTAAGAGTCCCCAATAAAATGAGTTCTTAAAATTAAAAATAATTTCCCCATAGGATCTTTAAATATTGCAACTCAAGACTTGAATGTTTTCTTGAGTTCTTTCAGTTTAAGATATGCGGACTGTATTCCTCTTTTTTGTTTTCCTAACTCTAGGTCTTTGTTTATTTCATTATATATATGCATTTTGTCTTCCTGAGCTGCCCTTTGGAATTTTTTGTTCTGTTTCTTGATTTTATCGTTTCCTTTAGTTACTCTATGATTAAGAGCAAGTTTCATAGTCTCTTCTGCCATTGACTTTGATCTTTTCTTTCTTTTTAATAACCTTTTGTTTTCTTCATATATGATTCTTGATGACATAGCACAGCTCATTAGGCTCATTAGCATTTAAAGCGTCATCTCTATCCTTGAAACGCTCTCTGAATTCAGTTAGGATATCCTCGAGGTCATATGTTGGTTCTCATGGGCTTGTTTTAGTTTTCTTCAGCTTCAACCTGAACTTATACATGAGCAATTGATGGTCTGTTCCACAGTCAGCCTGGTTTTAGCTGCTGCTATTGAACTTCTTAGTTTTCTTTCATCACAGATGTAGTCAATTTGATCCATATGTAGTCCACCGGGAGAAGTCCATTGTATAGTCACTTTTTTTGTAGTTGTAAAGAATGTATTTTCAATGAAAAAGTCATCAGTCTTTGAAATTCTATCAAGCAATCTCCAGATTCTTTGCTATCACTGAGACCATATTTCTAACTATTGTATCTTTCTCTTTGAATCCAACTTTTGCGTTTTAATTGCCAATAATAATCAAAGCATCCTGAGTGCAGATTTGATCAATTTCAGATTGAAAGTGTTAGTAAAATTCTTCAATTTCTGCATCATTAACTATAGTAGTTGGTGAACCAATATGAATAGTATTTGTATTGAATGGATTTCCTTGTATGTGAACAGATATTAACAGACAGCACTACACTTAGAAATAGTTTGAAATGCCCTTTTTGATGATGAATGCAACACAGTTTTCCTCGAATCTTTCATTTTAGCATAGTAAACCATATGATTTTCTGACTCAAAATGGCAAATACCAGTCCATTTAAACTTACTGAAGCCTAGAATATCAGTCTTTTTATTCCATTTAATTTTTAATGACATTCAATTTTCCTAGATTCATACTTCATACATTCCACATTCCAATTATTAATTGATGTCTGCAGGTGTTTCTTCTCACTTTGAGTCATGCCGCATCAGGAAATGAATGTCCTAAAAGTTTTACTCCCAGTTTACTCCATCCACATCATTATGGTCAATTCTATGTTGAGAAGGCAGCTCTGCCTCACTCATATATCGAGTGTCCATCTGGCTTTATTTTTGGCACTATCTATGACCATGTTCCATTCATTAAGTTTTCAGTATCTGAGAGTGTTTTACAGTGGCTAATCCTTCTCCTTAGTCTGGAAGCGCTGCTAAAACAAACCTGTTTACTTTGGATGACCCCTATGGTAACCAGTGATATAGCCTTCAGCATCGCACAAGTCACCACATTATGACAAACTTACAGATGAGTAGTGGTATAGCATTATACTTTTATAAGACATGAACGTTATGTTCTTATCTAATTTAAAACAAATAATTCCGTTACAGCCCATGTAAAAATTATTTTCTGAGGAGTCTTTACCTGCTCAGTCATATAGTTTCTCATGCTTCAGCAATATTATTTTGATGGCTATACATACAGCAGTCAGCATACTGTAGGTTGTTAATGAGTCATTCTTCAAACTTTATGTGATGTTCTCCTTTATAGAGTCAATTTCTTGGATTATTTGCTCAGCACAGATTGCGTAAGTGCAGTGAAAAAGATAAAAACCTTAGTCTTGTAAATATCCACTGAAAGGATTCATATATTGTCCTTTTTCAATACTTATCTTCTCCTTATGTAAAAGGCATACTATATATATGTGTGTGTGTGTACGTATATACATATATACACACATATATTTGAAATAAAAAAAGATCTGTACATATTAATAGTCTGCTTTTCAAATGCCGTTTTACCATGTCTCATTAAAATAACTATGCCTGCAATGGCAAATAAGTTTCATATCTTAAGTCAACCTAAATAGGTAATAATTTCCTGAAGTAATGAGAATGGTGTGTTGAGCTTTTAAGAGCTTGTCTCAAGGCTAGATAAGAAAAGGAATCACAATCGTGGTGATGCCTGCAAATTAAACCTAAGGAGAAATGACAGGCAATTACTATCTAGAATAATTTAGAGATATTTTGAATATTTACCCTTTTTGATGGTCATTCGCCTTTTTAGAAGAAATGGGGAAATATATGTTCCATTCCCAAATATCATTCACTCATTACCACTGAGAAGATTCAGACTTCTAGGACCAAGAAGAACTGCCTGTGGGTTTCTGAGATTATAATCTTTACAAAAGTAGAAAGCCTCATCATTCTCCTATGGAGCAGCTGGTGGTTTGGAACTGTCAACCTTGTCAATTAGCCTAATGTGTAACTCTTTAGGGTTTCTTTCCTATATATAAGTCACATAAATCATTTTTTATTCTCGCTCCATTTCTTTAAATGTGTGCCTCATTTTCCAAAAATATTCTCTGCTCTAAATTAGACTTTTGGGAATGGAAGGAGAAAGACTTACATTCAATAGGAGAAATCTTAAATTCATGTTGCTTTTCATAGCGTCCAAAGTACTTTACTTAATGTTATTTTTAAAAATTAGAATCTAAAAATTTCCAACATCTGTGATTTTCTCTTCTAAACTTGCTACCTCACTGGGATATCACTAGTAAAATGTTTACTCTTCCAAATGTTTTTATATTCTCAAACAGAATAATAAACATGATTACTTTATGAATAAAATCACAAAGAAAACTGATGATGATAATTTCTTCTGCAGCTGACTGACAAGAAACATATATGGGGATTTAACGTAGCTCTTTTTAAAACAAGTAACGACATGTTACTTTCTTCAAAAGTAGAATAATACAGTGTAATTGTAGATTAGATTTGTTTTCCTGAGGCTTTCTACTCCTGTACAGAATTACAGTCTTAGAAACCCATGGGGTGGTTCTATCAGGGTTGCTATCAGTCGACATTAACTCAATGGCAGTGCATTTTAAAAATTATCTACTTAAAATCACTTGAGATTATAAAACTTATTTATTTTGTGAATCTGAATTTACACATGAGCAACAGATGATCTACTCCATAGTTAGCCCCTGGACTTATTTTCGCTGATATTGAACTTCTTCACCATCTTTTGCTAAAGATACTTATATAGCAGATTTGATTTCTCTGTCCTCTGGGCAAGACCATGTGTATAGTTGCCAAAATGAGTATGTGCAATGAAGTAATCAATGGGCTTGCAAAATTTCATCATGATCTCTAGCACAGTTCTTATCACCATGCTCTCCAACTACTCATCTCTCCTCTCTGTTTCCAACTTTTGCATTATGATAGAAATAATTAGAACTGCATCTTAACAGCAAGTTAAATTTCAAGCAGCACAAATTGGTAGAATTTTTCACTTTCTTGATTTGGGGACTTACTGGCTGGTGCTTCAATCTGAGTAACAGTAACTGATCTTCCTTGTAGGTGGACAGATATTATACTATTACAGAAAGCACTGTACTTCAAGATTAAAAGACAACAACAAATCACTGCCATCAAGTGATTGCAACCCACACAGACTCTATAGTACAAGGTGGAATTGTCTCTTTGAGTGTTTGAGGCTGCACACCCATATGGGAGCATAAAGCTTCATCTTTCACCCTCAGAGAGGCTGGAGGATTCAAGCTTCTGTCCTTGTGATTAGTAGCCCAAAGCGTAACCACACTATGCCATTCTAGGGCTCTGGTACTTCAAGATAAATCTTGAAGTTTTCTTTTAGACTATAATGCAGCATCATTCCTCTTCAATTTGTCTTTCCCAGAGTATTAAAGCATAAGATGGTCCAATTCAAAATAATAATCTCAATCTCTTTCATTTACTAATGCCTAGGATATCAATATACATGGGTTTTATTTCACTTTTTATGACTTCTAATCTTTCTAGATTCATACTTAGCACACTGCCTATTCCAATTATTAATGGATGTTTTCAGTTCTTTGCATCTTGAGGCGTGAACCACCAGCAGATGATGGTCCTGCAAGCTTTCTTTGTTCCACCCACCTTATTAAGGTTGCTTTTACTTTTAGTCGTATTATGAGTGACTTCTGAACTGAGGAATTCATCTTTGAGTACTTTATCAGGCAATTTTTTACTGTTATTTATAATATTTTCAGTATTTCACAGGAGCTGGCTTGCTAACCTCAAGGTTGGTGGTTCAAACTCATCAGCTGCTCCATAGGAGAAAAGATGAAGTTATCTGCTCTGGTAAAGATTTATAGTCCCAGAAGCCCAAGGGAGCAATTCTACTCTGTCATAAAGGGTAACTGTGAGTTGAAATCAAATTGAGGGCAGTGGATTTTATGTTGGCTGCACAAGACCTTTTTCAAGTATCAAAGAGCAAAGAGGTCACTAGCCATGGTATTCAATTGCCTCGTGTGCATGTGAAAGCTGGACAATGAATTGAAGCATTTGAATTACGGTATTAGTGTAGACTACTAAAAGTACTATAGACTGTCAGAGCAACAAACAAGTCTGTCTTTGAAGAAGTACAGCCAGAATCCTCCTTAGAAATAAGGATGGCAACGATTTTATATCATGTACTTTGGACATGTTATCAGGAGATACTAATCCCTGAAAAAATCATGTTTAGTAAAGTAAAAGTTCACCAAAAAAGTGGAAGACCCTAGACAAAATGGATTGACACAGTGGCGGCAATAACAGAGGTCAAACATAACAACTGCTTATAGATGAAGGATTGGGTAGGGTTTCATTCCATTGTACACCAGGTCTCTCAGAGTTGATGATGCCTCTACAGCTCCTGGAAACAATGTAATACTCATACTGATTGTTTACGTATGTCCCCCTCTATTACAGTTTAGGACAGTGATATGCATAAACTATGTTTTTTTTTCCTTTTCTTAATTTCTTGACCTGGACAGAAGGCTACAAATTATAACTCCAAAGAGAAGTGTAAAGTACTGTTTAGTCAACAAGAATGACATGCAGAAATCATCTAGGATATTGAGAGGCTATTGAGGAGGCATCTGTCTGATTGGATGGCTATATTCCTATGAGAGTAGTGGACCTATTTCTGAGATAGCTAGTTATTCCTTAGAGTTTCTTGCTGTTAGCCAGGTATGTGAAAGGCAAAGCCTGTGGGCCAAACCCAACTATGTTTGTGAATATTTTATTGGAACACAGCCGAGTTCATTTGCCTTTGTGCTGTCTATGGTTGCTTCTTCTCTATTGTGAAAGAACCCAGTATTTGTGACAGTGACCTTATGGTTAACAAAATTGAATGTGTAGGTCATTACTAGCCAGTTTGAGAAGCCTCATCACATTCCGGATGGCAATACAGTATACCAGTAGTCAGTATCCAGGTTAAAAATGAGATCTATTGGTAAGTGTGTCTAAAAAACAGATTTGAGGGTGTAGGCAATTCAGAAAATGTACGAAGATTTCTTATTGAGCCTTATTTCAGAATAAGAAGTTTCCAAGCTTATCTAGGGATGTAAAATCTGAAAAAGCAACAAGTAAAGGTGATTGTGTTGAAGGGTTGGTTGTGAGTAGGAGGGGTTGGTTGTGAGTAGGAGGGGTTGGGTGTGACTAGGAGGAGTTGGTTGTGACTAGGAGGGGTTGGTTGTGACTAGGAGGAGTTGGTTGTGACTAGGAGGGGTTGGTTGTGACTAGGAGGGGTTGGTTGTGACTAGGAGGGTTTGTTGTGACTAGGAGGGGTTGGTGGAATCATGTCAAAGTGAGGGAAAATTTACATAATAGGAAAGAATAGTATGAGTTGTCCGAAAATTGAACAATTATAACTGGAGACACTGTACTGCTAATTTCCATAGCAATCAAGAAATGCTTACTGAGTATTATTCCAGGCCTTGGGGTTAAATGAGGCCCTCGGGATGCTGCAGGAACCTTTCAAGGAAGTACGACATATCAATTAATTCTTTAAAGTAGGAGGCAACATGAAGAAGAGTAAGTATGTTCAAGAATGTGAGTGCTGAGTGGCAGGAAGATGCAATAATTAAGCCTTGAGGTAATGAGGGCCTGAACCAGAGTGGTTGCTTTGGGAATCTAGGACATTTTGAAAGCAAAATCAGCAGGAGCTAATTTTCATTTGAGCGGAGGAGGATCACTGATTTTATAAGGAACGACTTTGATTTTTTTCCTTAAGTCTTAAAATAATCTTATCTCTTGAGTTCAATTTTATTTTGATTTGTACCCCCTATGCTTCATGAGAAGGAGCCTGGGTGGTGTACTGGGTATGAGTTGGATTGTGAGCTGCAAGTTTAGTAGTTCTACACATCAGCAGTTACTCAAGAGGAAAACTGGGCTTTCTGCTCCTGTAAAGAGTTACAGTCTCAGAAACCCACAGAGGCAGTACTTCCTACCCTACAGGGTCACTGTGAGTTGGCATCGACTCAATAGCAGTGAGTTTATTCATCACCAATTGAATTCTAGTGGTACATTGGATAGTGTTTAACTGTTAACATCAAGTTCAATAGTTTGAAGTCACCAGATGTTCTATGGGAGACCGATGAGGCAGTTTGCATCCATAAGATTTAGTCTCAGAAATCCTGTAACAGTTCTATTCTGTCCTATGAAGTCACTACACATTGATGAAGAAACCCCAGTGGTGTAGGGATTAAGTGTTTAGTTGGAAGTTTGAACCCATCACCTAGCTGCTACATAATAGGCAGATGGTGTAAGTTGTTACTATGACTATTTACAGCCTTGGAAACTCTATGGAGGCAGTTTTAGTCAAAATCTCTTTAACTCCCACCAAATGTAATAGGATTTCATATCTTTTTCAATGTTCTTCCACTTTACCAAGCATGATGTCCTTCTCCAGGGACTGGTCTCTCTTGATAACACGTCCAAAGTATGTAAAATGAAATTTTGCCATCCTTGCCTATAAGGAGCCAACTAGCCTTATTTCTTCCAACACAGATTGGTTTGTCCTGTTAGCAGTCCTGGATGTTTTCAACATTCATCTCTAGCACCACAATTCAATTGAGTCCATTCCTATTCAATCTTTCTTTCTGAATCACTAACTTGCACATGCATATAACGCAATGGCTTTGGCCAGGCACACTTTAGTCTTCAAAGTAACATCCTTGTTCTTCAATACTTTGAAGAGGTCTTGTGCAGATTTACCCAATGCAATACATCTTTTGATTTTTTGACTGCTGCTTCCATAAACACTGGCCTTGTATCAAAGCAAGACAAAATCCTTGCTAACTTCAATTTTTTTCTCCATTAATCATGATGTTGCCTATTGTTCCAGTTATTAGGACTTTTGTCTTCCTTACACTGAGTTGAAATCCATATTGAAGGCCACAATTATTGTTCTTCATCGGCAAGTGCTTCCAGTCCTACTCACATTCAGCAAGCAAGGTTGTGTCATCTGCATCCCGCTGCTTGTTAATAAGCCTTCCTCCAATCCCGATACCACATTTTCTTCTACATATAATTCAGCTTCTCTGATGATTTTCTCAGCATACAGACTGAATAAGTGTGGTGGGAGGATATAACTCTGAGGCACACCTTTCCTGATTCTAAACATTTCCTTGTTTTGTTGGCACAACTGCCTCTTTACCCATGTCAAAGTTCCACACGAACACAACTAAGAGTTATGGAATTTCCATAATTCTCAAGGCTGTCTATGTTTTTTATGATTCACATAGTGGAATGCCTTGACACAGTCAATAAACCACAAGTAAACATCTTTCTTGTATTCTCTCTTTCAGGAAAGATCCACATGGCATCAACAAAGACTTCCTTTGTTCCACGTCCTCTTCTAAATGTGGCCCGAACCTCTAGCAGCTCCCTGTCAAACAAATGTACTGCTGCAACCACTGTTGGATGATCTTCAGCAAAAGTTTACTTGCATGTGATATCATATTATAGTTTGAGCATTCTGCTCGGTCACCTTTCTTTGGAATGGGCACAAATATAGATCTCTTCCTGTTAGTTGGCCAAATAGCTTCTTCCAAATTTCCTGGCATAGACCAGTGAGTACTCCCAGTTCTTCCTCAGCTTATTGTATCACTTCAGCGAGTATTCCATCACTTCTCAGAGCAGCCCCTTTAGCTAAAGTGGTAGTGCATTTGGAACTTCTTCCTTCCACACCATTGGTCTTATTCCTTGTGAAACTGTGGAATGTTGGCTAGTTCTTTTTGGTACAGTGACTGTTTATTCTGTCCATTGTCTCTTGATGCTTCCTGCATCATTCAACATTTTGCCAATGGAATCTTTCAAAATTGCAACCCGAGGCTTGAATGTTTTCTTTAGTTTTTTTCAATTTCAGATATGCTGAGCATATTCTTCATTTTGGGTTTTCTAATTCTAGGTCCTTGCACATTTTGTTATAGTATTTAACTTTGCTTTCTCTAGCTCTCATTTGAAATTTTCTATTCAGCTCCTTGACTTCATCCTTTCTTCCATTTACTTTAAGAGATTTTTTGATTAAGAGAAAGTTTCAGTCTCTTCTGACATCCACTTTGATCTTTTCTTCCTTTCCTTTTTAATTAACGACCTTTTACTTTCCTCATGAATGATGTTCTTGATGTCTTCCCACAGCTCATCAGATTTTCTGTCATTAGTATTTAATGTGTCAAATTCGTCCTTGAGATGTTCTCAATATTCAGGTGGGATAGCCTCAAGGTCACATTTTGACTCTTGTAATTTTTTTTCATTTCCTCCAGTTTTATTCTGAATTTACACACGAGTAATTAAGGGTCTAATCCAGTCAGCCCCTGGTCTGGTTTTAACTGCTGATATTGAGTTTCTCTACCATGTCTTCCCACAAAAGCAGTCCATTTGATTTCTCTGTAAACTCCTTTAGTGTGGCTGAAAAAATGTATTTGCTATGAGCAAGTTGTTGGTTTTGCAAAATTCTATCAGGGTATCTCCGGCTTCATTTCTATCACTGTCTGTATTTTCCAACTACTATTCCTCCTTTCATGTTTCCAACTTTTGCATTTCAATCATCAAGAACTCTCAATGTATCTTGATTGCATGTTTGATCAATTTCAGACTGAAGTCCTTGGCAGAATTCTTCAACTTCTTCATCACTTACTGTTACATTTGGTGCATAAATGTAAATAATAGTTGTACTGATTGGATTTCCTTGAAGGCAATAGATATAATCCTATCATAGACAACATTGTACATGATGATGGTTTTTGCAAGATCCTTTCTGACAATGAATGCCATGCCATTCCTTTTGATTTCATAATTCCCAGCATAGTAAATTACATGACTTTCTGATTTAAAATGGCCAATACCAATACATTTCATCCTCATGAATGCCTAGGATTATCTATTGATTTTCATGTATTCCATTTCATTTTTGACAAATTCCAATTTTCCTATATTCATACTTTGAACATTCCGAGTTCCAATCATTAGATGATCTTTGCAACTGTTTCTTTGTTTCTTCTGTGTTTTTAAGCATTTTTATTCACGCACTACTCTACAGAAGCCATTTCATTTTCTCTTTTCTTTTCTCTGCCTCTTGTGTCTCTTTTCATGCCTTCTTTGTTTCTTTGTAGCAAAAACAACAACAAAACCACTTTTATACTAACCACTGTGTTTTCTGTTGCTAGTTCTGTTATCTATGGCCCATTTTTTCCCCTTGAAGGCAGAATATGTAGGATTCAGAACATAAAGAATAGATTTTGGAGATTTTTTTCTCTTATTCCTCATACTCTCCCATATTATCAATATATATATTTTATGGATATGGGACAAGATGGTGGTAAATTTTTGAGAATGTCCTCATTTTAGAAATGGTATGTGTGGAGGTGTTATACTGGACAGAAGAGTCCTTTGGGTTAAATATTTTGAAAGCAGGGGAGCACATATCTCCCACCCACAGATTAAAGTTCTAAGGAAGAAACTAGGTACCAAAGTGCTCTTTTGCTTAGCATTATAATGGGAACCATAGAGGATGGCATCATTTGGGGTTAAGTATTGGGCTGCTAACTTCAAGGTTTATGGTTCAAACCTTGAACCAGTTGCTCTGAGGGAGAAAGATGAGGCTGTGTGATCCTATAAAGACATCTCAGAAACACTATATAGGGTCACTATTAATCAGAATGAACTCCATGGTGGTGGATTATACTGACATTACTACACAATAGAAAAGAACTCAATATAGAAATTGGATGTATTAATCAACTCATTTGACAAATAAACATTTGTGACTATTATGCACATTTAAATGTTTGAATATATGTTTAAATTTCCCAAATATCTGATTGTCTGAGCTAAGATTCATTCTTCCCCTTTTCATTATATCATTTAGCCTCTTTACTTAAACTTGAAGCACACCTAACTTTCTCTAAGTGTTAGAGAATCATATTCTTGACTCTAAGTCCACACTACATCATGAAAACAATTTAGTTATTAAAATGATCGGAAAATAGCAATGAATAATAGCATGTGGAAGTTAATTTAAACATATACATATGTTACAGAATTATTCTCATTTCTGATTCTTAAATGTAAAGTTTTATAAATGTCATTGTTGTGTCATAAAAATATCTGTATTCCTCGTCTCAAAATGTGACTAAAATTTGCATAAATCCATATTCCAAATTTGACAGTTTTGGATTTCTAACATATGCTAACTCTGATAACAATAATTAAATGGTATATTTTAAGAATCAACTAGAAAAGCTTTTTTAATAGCACAAAAATTATTTAAACCAGTGTGAAGCCTCTCTTCAGTGCATATTAAAATAAAACTGTTAAATAAATTGTTCAAAAGTCTGTTATATATTTTGAACCTGCTAGTTAAGAGTTGAAATAGTCTGAGAAATGTGGTACTGAAGTTAGTCAATCTGGATCCAAGCCAAACCAAATAAAACCAAGCCTACAACCATCAAAATGATTCTGGCCCATAGCAACCCTGTAAGACAGAGTAGAACTCCCCGTAGTGTTTTTGAGGTTGTAAATGTGGATGGAAGAAGACTGTATCACCTTTCTTTGTCAGAGACCCTGGTGAGTTTGGACCACTGACCTTTTCATAAGCACCCCATGCTTAACCCCCTGGACTCCTAGGGTTTCATACAGAGAATAGAAAAAAGAGTCACAGGGATAACCGGACTGTAAAGCTACACACTATGTCTGAATTGGTACTTTCCATAAAACGTAGTCAGAGTTATTGTAAAACAGAACATTAACAGTTCTATATTAAAGTACAATTTTACCAGGGATAGGAGATGGGGAAGGGAATTACATGTTGGCTGCTAACCACAAGCTGGGCAGTTTGAAACCACCAGTCACTCCATGAGAGCAAGATGAGGCTTTCTAATCCTGTGTGGAATTAGTCTCACAGATCCACAGGGGCAGTTATACTCTGTCCTATAGGCCATTAAGAGTCTGAATCGACTTGATATCATAATACAACAAAGACCAACTACTAATATTACTCATATTAATGCAGTGACCACTAATATTGAAGATGAAAAACTGAAAAAATCCACCAAATTCTGAATTTGAATTTGATTAAAAATGTTATCAAGATACATTGATTAAAAACTGGTGACTGTGATGTGAAAGCTGGAAACCAAGAGAAAGGAGAGGTAGTTAGAAAATATGGCCTGAGTGAGAAACAATACTAGAGATCTCATGATAGAAATTTGCTAAGCAAACAACTTATTCATAGCAAATCTTTATTTTCAACAACATATATGGTGATTATACATGTGAAACAGAAGAATAATGAATGGTTTAAAAGCAGAAAACATGTACATCAGGATTGTATCCTTTCAACATACCTACTAAATTTGTACACTGATCAAATAATCTGAGGAGCTGGACTATATAAGAGAAAAATGAGGCACGAGGATAGGAGGAAGACTCACTAACAAGCATCTCATGCACTGTGGGCATGCAATCAGGAGAGGGAAGCCCCTGGCCAAGGACATCATGCCTGGTAAAGGAGAGGGCAGTGTAAGAGGAAGACCCTCTACAAGAAGAACTGACACAGTAGCTGTAACAATCAGCTTAAACTAGCAATTGTGAAGATGGCGCACGACCAGATGATATTTCAGTCTGTTGTATATAGGGTCGATATGATTTGGAATCAACTCGATGGCAACTAACAACAACAATTTCAGGTAGAAGTTGAATAAAATAAAAATAAGTCCACCAGAGCCCAAAGTACAACCAAGAGCATGTCCTACCTAAATTTAGAGATCATTCTGATAGGATTTGTGTCAGGGTCGACTGAGTCAGGATTCGCAGTGGTTTGGCAGGTAAGTCCTAGTAACCTCTCATGATGTTAAATACCACAATGTAATCAATTCCATAATGGGATCTGCTGTGGACAGCCAATCAGTTGAAAGATGAGGATGGAGTGAAATCCCCTTAATCAAGTCACAGTACTAATGAAATTGAAAAGAAATTTTCTTGGTGGGTGGCCTAATTCCTGTTTGAATGCATGTTAAAGAGCAGTATTGTTGTTTGTTCTTAGATGCCAGCAAGTCAGTTTCCATTACTGCAGCAATTCTACGTACAACAGGGTGAAACATGGCCTTGTCCTGTGCCACCCTCATAATTGGTCTTCTGTTTGAGCCCACTGCTGCAACCACTGCCGTCAATTTACCTTGTGGAGAGTCTTCCTTTTCCCTCCGCCCTTTTTACTTTACCAAACATGATGTCCTTCCCCAGAGACTAGTCTCGTCTGACAACGTGTCCAAAGTACTTGAGACGAAGTCTAGCTATTCTTGCCTCTAAGGTGCATTCTGGCTATAACTCCTCCAAAACAGAATGGTTTGTCCTTTTGGCAGTCCATGGTACTTTCAAGATTCTTCATCAGCTCCACAATTCAAATGCACTGATTCTTTTTCAATCTTTCTTATTCATTGTCCAACTTTCACATGAAAATGGGGCAATTGAAAACAACAAGGTTTGGGCTAGGCAAAGCTTAGTTCTCAAAGGTATACCTTTGCTATGGAACATTTTAAGAGAGGTTTCGTGCAGCAGACACTCATTGCAATCCATCATCTGATCTTTGCCTGCTGCTTCTCGGAACACTGGTTATAGATCCAAGCCAGATGAAACCACTGACAACTTCAATCTTTTCCCCATTTATCATTATGTTATTAACTGTCTAGTTGTGAGGATTATTTTTCCTTTATATTGAGTTGTAATCCACAGAGGAGCCCTGGTGCCCTGGGTCACATGTTGAGCTGCTAACCCAAAGTCAGCAGTTCGAAACCACCAGCCACTTCACAAGAA
Organism: Tenrec ecaudatus; assembly: GCF_050624435.1. Taxonomy (NCBI): domain Eukaryota; kingdom Metazoa; phylum Chordata; class Mammalia; order Afrosoricida; family Tenrecidae; genus Tenrec; species Tenrec ecaudatus. The sequence continues at coordinate 61,010,938 of NC_134531.1, read as the reverse complement.
AAAGATAAAAGTGTTCTACTCTCATAAAGAGTTACAGTCTCAGAGAACCACAGGGCCCATTCTACTCTTTCCTATGGGGTCACTCTGAGTCAGTGAGAACTTTCCTAATACCCGCCCCCACCCCAAATTGTGAGTCCTGTCCATGAGCTCTGTGTGGCCATTGCAAAGAATTCTCAAACCCGGAAGGGAAGTCAGAGCGCTGTGGGAGGAAGGGTTGGTGGTATAGTAGGGTATTGGGGAGTGGAAGCACGTCTGATCTGTGCCTTATGGTAACGGGAATCCCGAGGAGGACACTACCTCCTCAACATTTATGCAGGAAACTAGCTTGTGTCTTGCTGGGTATGGACCCATCATCAGTCATCTGTTATCTGGCCTGTCAACTCTGGATTCATTGAACTCTGCAGCTACAAAACTGACCCGCTGACTTCAGATTCATCTGCCTCTACATCCAACAACCTATGGCAGGGGTCCTCAAATTTTCTTTAAACAGGGGGCCAGTTCACTGTCCCTCAGACCCATTGGAGGGCCGGACTATAGTTTAAAAAACACTATGAACAAATTCTATGCACAGTGCACATATTTTATTTTGAAGTATAAAACCAAATGGGGCAAAAACACCTGGCGGGCTGGATAAATGTCCTCGGCGGGCCGCATGTAGCCCGTTGGCCGCAGTTTGAGGACGCCTGACCTATGGTCTTCCTGCTTCCTGGTTGATCTTCTTGCTTTCTATTCATCAGCCCAATCAGCTACATGAGTCAGGAGAAGCCTCCAGGCTAACATCTGACCCGTGGATTCGAACCAGATTACACTTACTCACGTTTACAATTATGTGACCCATTTTGTTGGTATAAATTTTGCTTTATATATATATAAACACCACTGGTTTTGCTTCTCTAGAGAACCCAGCCTAACACAACCATCTGAAGAAAGGATTTGATGCTTTGGACACTAATAACCAAAGAAAAGATGGGCAGGAGATGACATCTAGAACATCACACATGAAGAAAGTAAATGGTCATTACAAATAGATGAAAGAAATGAGCAGAATAGATGTCAGAAAAGATTCTGGCGCTTACTTGGAATATAAAAAGTTAAGGCAAGTACAAGAAATGATGATACTAAAGAGCTAAACAGAAAAATGTAAGGGGCAGCAAGACATTTAGAGCCTTTGAAACTTTATGAACCGTGCCATAGCGTTTTTGTTCTGAATTGGAGCTGGCTCAATTGCAGTGGGTTTGTGTAAAGTGTCACACATTGGGCTGCTTACTACAGTTCAAACCCAGCAGCCAGTCCGAAGGAGAAGGAGAACACTTTCTGCTTCCACAGATGGACAGTATCAGAAACCCCAAGGGGAGTTCTACATTGTCCTGGAGGGCCGCGGTGCCTGGAACCTGACGGGATGGCAGTAGGTTCTTTGATGTTGGCAGCTCCTAATTCATGTAAAAGCTGTAGAGACCACACTAATTTTTGTCTGGCCATTTTATTAAGTAACCGATTGACTCTCTGAAATGATTCCTCTAAAATCTTCTCCACAACTTTCCAACTCTTTCTAGAGCTGCAACCTCTCCCTAGCTAATGAATTTCACTTGAAAGGTTAAAAAAATACACAAAACAAAATTACCTCTATAGAACTCTTAGCTACCATCTCTGCTTATCTCACCTTCCTGCCATATCTGGACTTATCAAAGAACGGGTATGTGGAATGTTCTTGACTGCTTATTCGTCTTACCTCTGGCTTTACTTGACCATTCACTTCTCAGACATTTTCAGATGTCTTGAACATTGTTTCTTCTCTTCATTTTCATGAACTTTTTCCTTTTTTAAATGCCTTGTATATTTTTCAAAAGTATTTCATAGTTTTCTATTGTTATTCTAGGTATAATCTTGTCAGTTCTGGGCCACAATGCTCACATGTGTAACAGAATAAAATACTGCGAAATCCTGTGCCATCCTCAAAATGTTCTCTGCTTGAGTTGATTGCTGATGGTCTTCCTCTTTTTCATTCTCCTTCTACTTTACCAAGCATGTTGTCCTTCTCCAAAGTCTTGTCCATCCACATTAATATTTCCAAAATACAGGAGACATAATCTCATCCACCATCATAGTTTCTAAGGTGCTGTACTTTTCCTAACATGAATAGGTTATTTCTTCTAGCAGTCTATGGCACATTGAATTTTATTCACCAATAACATAATTCAAAGGAATCAATTTTTTTCAGTCTTATTAAATGTCAAGCACATAAGGTGCTTAAAAACATCACGGGGTGGCTTAGGGCACACTACAGTTGGAGAAATGACATCTTAGCTTTTAACACTTGAATGAGGTCTTTTACAGATTTGCCCATTGCAATGTATCATCGGACATATCAAAGGAAATCCTCAATAACTTCAGTCTTTTCCCTCATTATCATGATCTTTCCAATTGGTCCAGTTATGAAGATCTTTTTAATATGAAATTATATTCAAAGTGAAGATCTTTTATAGTCATCAGCAAGTGCTTGGAGTGCTCCTTTCCGCACGCAATGTGGTGTCACCTGCCTATCCCATATTTTTAATGAGTTCTCCTTTAATCCTGATTCATTCCTTAAAGTTTTCATGGAGTTTTGCTTCTTGGATTATTTGCTCTGTATAGATTGAATAATCATGGTGAGAGGATACAACCCTGATCTATGCCTACCCTGCTTTTAAACCGTTTATTCAAGTGATAACCTCTTGGTTTATGTGCAGGTTTCACCTGAATGCAATGAAGTGTTCCGGAATTTTTATGCTTCGTAATATTTTCCCATAATTTATAATAACCCACACAATTGAATATCTTGGCAAAGTCAATAAAACATTTATAAATATCATTCTAGTACTCTCTGTTTTCAGTCATGATCCACTTAACATCAGTAATGCTTTCACTCATTTCATGTCCTCTTCTGAAACCAATCTGAATAGCTGACAATTCTCAACTGATATATTACTACAACCATGTTTATGTTACCTTCAGCAAATTTTACTTTTGTGTGATGGTAATGATACTGTTTGATGATTTCTGTTTTCTGTTGTGGAAAATTTCTTTGAAATGGGCCTACATATGGATATTTTATGGTCTGTTAGCCAGGTATCTGTCTTCCAAACTTTTTGGCATGGTGGAGTTAGTGCTTCTAGTAATATCTCTGTTTGCTGAAAAATCTCAATGCTTTTTTTTTTATCCATTCCTAGATCGTTGCTTCTTGCTAATAACTTCAGTGCAGGTAGACTTCTACCTTTTGCTGGTTCTTGAATATCACTTATATGCTATCTTCTGAAAGATGTCAACCAATGTACATATGTATGTCTCCTATCTTCTTTCGATGCTTTCTGCATAATTCAACATTTTGCCCATAAAATCCTACAATAATTAATGTGAGGTTTGGATTTTTTTCTTCAGTTTTTTTCAGGTTGAGAAAGTCTGTTTTTCCCCTTGGCTTTCTAATTCCAGGCCTTTTGAACATTCCATTATTATGCTACTCTGGTATCTCTGGTCAGCTCTTTACTTCATCATTTTCCCCATGATATTTAGTTATACTGTGTTACATAAACAAGTGTCAGAACCTCTGTGGCATCCATCTTGGTCTTTTCTTCTTTCCTGTCTTTTAAATGACCCTTTTCTTTCTGAATGTATGATGTCCTTAATGTCATCTTACAACTAATTTGGTGTTGAGTCATTGGTGTCTAATACTTCAAATCGATTTGATTCTTATATCCCTCTATAAAATTAGATTCCTTAATGCTTGATACTAGCCCTTTATGTTTTTATCTTCACAGTATATGATAAAAGCTTAAAAATAGGCAATGGATCTATCGCTTTAGCTATTATCTATCTATATATATATATTACTTTCAAATATATAACTCAAATCATGATTTCCTTCCTAAAAATTTCAAATATATTTACCCTAGTGAACTTGATATTTGTTTTGATTTCTTAGTTATCTGAATTTATTATGTCTCCAAATAAACTCACAATCTTCCTCCATAAATAATTTCCTTCAATCTACTGAATCAACCTACCTGTACAGAATCGAGCTCTACATATCATTCATGATATTTCTTCTCATTTTATTTCTTCTTATTTTATTCATGATATTTCTTCTAATAAATCTTCAAAATATTTATTGTATTTTCAACCTATTCATATCATATTTCACAACCACCACTCTTGCTTACCTGGACTTAAGTAAAAAATAATAAAATAAAAACCAAAAATAACTAGTCTTTACATTGCTCCTTGCATTGCCCTCATAATTTCTGCATGAGATTGCTAAAATAATTTTTCAAGCTGCCATTTTCATCACACTACTTCATGGTTTAAAATCTTCCAATGACTTCCCACCAGCTGTTCTCACATTTAAGAACCAACATTTGTACCCTGGTGCCTTCTAGCCCACCCTAAACTCACCAACTTTATTTTTAGCTATCCATGCCATGCCTCTCTGATTTCCAGAAAGCCTGGTGGCTTTGTATTTTTGACTTCCTTCAATATTTTATCCTTTAGTGAACAGATGCAGGCATACATTAAACTTTTTGTTTATCTTGTATGTTCTGCCCTCACATCTATGCACCTAATTAATGCCTACTCTTATATTATTACATTGGATAAAAACATACTTTTAAAGAAATTCTTCCTGAATCAAAATAGTTCTCATGTATGTATATGCTTATAAAACAACTTGTATCCCTTTATCCTTCACAGCATTTATCACAGTTTGAATTTTATGTACTTAATTATGACAGCTTGATTTATATGTACCACTACTGCTAACCTTTAATTTCAGTGCCCAGTACATTTCCTGGCATATAGCAATCACTCACCTAATAATTGTTGAATAAATACAATATTATAATAAGGGCTTCATAAATTATCAGTGTTTGTAGATATTATCGGTTTAAAAATCCTTTACTTGAGACCTTTCTATTTTGTTATTCCTACTCTAAATTAAGGGAGTTCTGGTGGTGCTGTGGGGAAAGCTAGTCACAAAGTCAGAGGTTCAAAGCCACCAACAGTTCCATGGGACAAAGAGAAAGCTGTCTGCTCCCAGAGAGATGAACAGCTCAGAAACCCTATGCAGGTAGACATGAGTTGGAATAAACTTAATGACAGTGTGTTTGGTTGGGTTTTGGTACAATCTAAATTAAATATCCTTGGAAGTCTGTGGGTTAGGCATTGGAGTGCTCAATATAAGGCTGGCGTTCCAACCAACCTCACAAGCTGCTCTTCTATGTGCGTTAGAGCACTGGGACCCTGTGCCGATTCAACCTATAGACTGTGCTGAGAAAATGTGTGAAACCCTTTACTGTGTCCACTGAGGAAAAATTTAAGAATTGTTGCTCTAGGTGGTTAACTAAAAGAAGTTTATTTTAAAATAAAATCAAAGTTCCAAGAAAAGTAGAAATAAGCTTGAGACATATGATGTCTCTTTAGGCTAGCCAGCAACATGTGACAGAGAAGTCACATTTTATTCACTCAATTATGTCTACTGTGTGGTGTCTTTGTTTCAACCTTTCCTTGGGGAATAGGCAAGCTTTTGTGATAAGTACAACAGGCAGAAAACAGAACAATGCAGTCCTCCAAAATAGTGCCCCAGGTTTAGGAAGTATTGTATTTCTTACACTAGTAGTTATGCTAAAATACATATAAATTACATACTTTATTACAATTTCATGGACATCCATAAACACTTCACATTCACAATACTTACTTAAGCCTTTCAAGTACAACTCTGTGTTTAATATTCTACATAAAAATTTAAAACTTTGTCTTATACATAGAACAATGGAATCTTACATTTAAATGGTTGACCATTAGAGTATATTATTTTCTGATTAAAAATATAGTAAATCCAAACCAAATCGCCTGCTATCAAGTCAATGCTGATTTATAGTGACCTGCTGTGAGTTTTTGAGACAGTTAGCTATTTACAGGAGTAGAAGGCCTAATCGTTCTCCCTCGATGCTGCTGGTGGTTTTGAACGGCCAGCTATAAGGATAGCAATTCAACACGTAACCACTGCACCACCAGGGCAGTGACCCAAAGCAAAAAATCTTAATGTGAATGAGGGGTGTGGCGGGGTGCGGAGTGGAGGCCCATAGCCAATCTGTAAGCAATTGGCCATGCCCTAACAGAAGGGTTATGGGAGAAAGATGGGCCAGTCAGGGTGCAGCATAGCACCGAACGAACATAATGTTTCCTCTGGTTCTTTAATGTTTCCTTCCCCCCAACTATCATGATCCTAATTCTACCTGACAAATCTAGCCAGACCAGAGCATGCACATGGGTACAGATAAGGCCTGGAAACACAGAGAATCCAGGACAGATAAACTCCTCAGAACCAATATGGAGAGTAGCTATACCAGGAAGGGGGAGGTGAGTAAAGAAAAGGGGAACCAATCACAATGACCTACCTATAACGCCTTCCCAGGGGGATGAACAACAGACAAGGGTGTGGGGGGAGACATCAGACAGTGCAAGACATGAAAAAATAATAATTTGTAAATTATCAAGGGATCATGAGGGAGGGAGGGGAAAAGAGTAGAAAAAAGAGGAGCTGATACCAAGGGCTCAAGTAGAAAGAAAATACTTGGAAAATAATGATGGCAACATATGTACAAATGTGCTTGAGACAATGGATGTATGTATGGATTGTGATAAGAGTTGTAAAAGCCCCCAATAAGATGATTTAAAAAAAACACCCCAAAACAAATTTAAAAAACATGCAAAGGAAATAAATTCCAAAACATGCTATATTCTGGTGACCAAGGTAACCATTATTCATATTATATGTCATTTGACTTTTTTGGTAGATGTGCATTTTTTAAATCATGGTATAAATATCCTCTCATTGAGAATATTGACTTGTATTATTTTGCAACCTTCATAATAGGTGTAAAATTATAGAGTAGTGACTCTCAATCAAGGTGATTTTGCTCCCAAGAGGACATCTAGCAATGTCTGGAAAATTTGTTTTACATGTTTGATTGGGGGACTGAGGGTGGCATCTAGTAGGTAGGGGCTGAGGATGCTTCTCAACATTCTGTAATGTAGATCATAATCGCATGGTGAAGAATTATCCATCTATAATGTCAATGCTGCTGAAGTTGAGCTCTAACGCTTCTAAACTTCAGCATCATAGGCATTGTGGACTGGAAAACTCATATTACGTTTTAAATGTTGCACCAAGGACTTAAATCTTTAATTTAAAACTTAAATCTTATAGTCCTTGTTATTAATTTCTAAAGATATATTACTTAATCTCCACTGTATCTTTTTCTCTTTTTTGCATAGGTTTATTCCCATTCCTTCCTGTTCAGTCTGCATGTCTATCCAAGAGTCTACTCACAGCTCCCTACTGTGTCTCTATTACCTTTAATGATTGCAAACTTTCCAATCTTTTCCTTTCACTCCATTATGTTTTCCTAACCGTCCTCTTACTGTCCATTGGCTTCCCTTGTACTCAATTTATCACGTGTCCAGTGAGTTATTGACTTAATTTCTAGCCACATGGTCAGTACGTTGAAATCACCAGCCATTCTTTGGGAGAAAGTTGAGGCTTTCTATACCTGTAAAGAGTTACAGTCTTAGAAACCCACATATTCACATACTGATAAGTGGATATCTCAGAATATGAGACTATATTGTTAATTAATTTATTTAAATTCCTCTTTCACGGCCTAGATATTCACTGTCAAAATTAAGAGAGAAGAATAAATTCATATTTCTTTGGCAGTGTCGAACCAGGCACCAATGGAGCCCAATAATTAAATTCTCCCTTGAGCACAAGTGGTTATCAATAATGATACTACCCTCTACAAATGTGATAAATACTGACAAAATAGAATGTTTAGCCTTTTAGGCCAAAGAGATCTATTCAATGATTTCTATGAAATGCAGTACTTCTTTTCTGATCTACTACAGAAGTAAAATGCCTAATGTTATTTTACTCTGATTGTTATTGGAAGAGCACGTGATAGGTTTCCGATGAGAAGAGTTTACCTGGCCCATGGGTGTCAACCAGATAGTGAAATGCAGTCAGTGCTTCATTGCAATAACTGGAAATTGATGTGTGACCCGAAGTTCCAGACTAAATCTTTAGAAATTAGGCCATGACTTCACATGGTGCTCAGACTTTTGGTACTCTCTGAGAAATTCAGCTTCATTTCAAAACTAAACTTTGAAGTTTGAAAATAAAATCCGAGGTGAGTAACAGTGGCAGCAATCACCATCTCCAAAAGCACAAGAGATTGATGGTGCTGTCCCCACAGATTTGCTCTCCTTATGTATGTATCCGGGCTTTCTATAAGGCTTTTTGAAAATAATTTTTTTCTATTTAAAAGGAACAAATTATTTTTAGGATTTTGCCTGGACAAACAGGAATGCTGTGCAGAGACTGCAGTGCTCTCTGAGGCACCAGGCAACCCAGAAGACAGGTCTCCAATTTGCCACTCGGGGGCTGACGCTGACAATGACAGCCCATCACTGGGGAAATTGTAGGGAGAACAAAACCATAATGCATTTCCTCTTTGAAAGTATGACAAAGAAGTGTGATCTACTGGGGGAATATATAAATGAAGACAGCATAAAAATAGTAAAGGCATATCCCAAAAGTGACTAAAGTAGGATGGAATTATTTTAACAATATGTCATTGGATGGGCTGTTTTAAATCATCATTCAAAGGAAGTAATAAATACAGACATCTAGATTTAGAGAGACATAAATGGCATGAGCCAGGCTATAGACCTAGGAATTGGTCATTTGGATGAAGATAGACAACAAATTATGACGACATTAGAGGGAGTAAAAAGAGATAAATGTGGTTCGTGGCTCCTGTACAGAAGCAGTGTTAAGTTGCAGAGAAGCATTGCTGTGACAAAGAGAGTGCTTAATGTAGTTTGTTCTGCAGACATTACGGGGGACTGAAAGCAGGCCACGTTTCCCAAAGCTGTCCCTGCAGTACAAATATAAGATGGCAGGGGCTCACCCAATATTATGTCTGTAGCATTTAGGAAATATGTAACAACAGACACCAGATTTTGTTTGAGAGGAATCTGAATGTATTGGTTGTTTGGAAATTAATCAGGTAGTTCTTAGAAGTTGACTATTTCAAAATCTACTTTAGTATACTCTCTCCTTTTATGTATAAGATATGCTTTGATTTTAAAAGTTAAAAATGCACTTAGATGGTAGTGTCAGAAATGTCAATATTGAAATGTCACTAGTGGATACACAAATAAATCTACTTCTCTTCCATTCACATCCTCTTTATCTAAAGACGTGGAAATTTATAATAGGAAATTAATTTTTTTAAAGATGCATTTGAAATGGGTTGTCCTTCATACTAAAAAGAGCAACTAGGAACACAACTATTTCACTGCTTTCTGGTTTATAATCTGCCTGGAGAAAACTAGTACTTAACCTGTGGGCAGTAAAATTTTATGGTCATCATGCAGTTGTGTAGGGGTGGAGTCCCAACTGTCAATCAGGCCTGATGATGGCCCCTGGGAGATACAGCCTTTTAAAAAGAGTCACTGGACGCCACTCCTCTTTTTCTCTGCCACTTTGCCTTCCTGCTTGCTGGGACTCTGCCTGCCTGCAGGGGCTTCACTTGGGCCACCCAGACGGGAGAGCTATGGGAGCCCTGCTGTTTCCATTGCCTTTGGATCTCTGAGACTCTGTACCTGCCAGCCTGTGATTTTTCTGTATCCCACTTCACTTTTCTGCATCATTGACCTGCAGCTAGATGAGTGTGTAGAGAGCTCCAACTAGCATTGGACCATGGATTTAAGTTGGACTGGGCTGGGTGGCCTTCTTTATATGAAATTAGTTCTTGTTATAAAATTCTTCCTTTTACATATATGAGTGTCACTGTTGTCTCTCTGGACAACTCAGTCTAACACACCCAGCAAACAACAAACTCCCAGATGCTTTTTCTATTATTCAATGAAACATAACAAAATCTAAAAACAATCTAAAATAATGGATGTTATTCTAGTAGCCTGTACAAACCAATCTCCATAACGCTGAGAACAGAAAAACTAGAAGGTGTTACCATTACCAGTTGAGCTAACAATATCTTAATTGAAGGTCCTTGAGAATGAGGAAAAAATAGCAGAATAAAATTTAAAAACATTAAAGGATGAGAGTGTAAGAGAGACTGATAGAACCCTTGAAACTACAGTCCTTAGCCACCCTTCACGTCTAGAACCGAACCCACTCTCGGGAATGATGCTACACCCAAACTGTACACAGACTTATAAAGTGAAGAGTAACATCCCCGAGGAACATGCTCACAATAATCAACACATGAGGTTTAATGGCAACACGTGTCCAAAGGCAAAGTGCAGAAGACAAAAAGGGAAGGAAAAATGAATGAACAGATATGAAGAAACCAGGGAGGAAGTAGAAAGAGCTGTCACTTTGAGGAAATTTCAACTAAGATCATGAAACAAAATGTGTATAAATTGTTGGAAATGAATCTGTTCTGCAATCTTTCACCCAAACCATAATAAAATGTTCAAAATAACAGCAAGTATATCTTTTTAGAATTAGTGAAATAAATTTTAAAAATGAACTAGATAGCATCACAATTTGTTATTGTTGTTTGGTGTAACAGGGCCAATTCCAACTCACCACAACCATGTACAATAGATGTACAATGTACATCTCATGAACAATTCATGAATAGAAGAAAAAACTGAACATTTTCTACCCCCATGTCATCCTCAAAACTGTTGTTATAATTGAGCCCATGTGTGCAGCCGTGTCGGTCTAGCTTATTGAAGGTCAACTTTTAGGCCGATCCCCTACTTTACACTAAGCCATAGCATTCATCCTCTAGGAACTGGTCCATCCTAATATTATGTCTAAATTACCTAATATTAAGTCTAGCCATGTTCACTTCTAAGAAGCACTCTAGCTGTACTTCTAAAACACACTGGTTAATTCCTCCAGAAGTCTATGGCACATTCAATTCTTTTCACTAACACACAAACTCAAAAGTATCAGATTCTTCTTCAGTCTTCTTTATTAATTTTACAGCTTGCCATGCATATGAGCCCAATGAAAGTAACATAGTTTGGACTCGGTACATCTTAGTCCTCAAGGTGACATCCATCTGTTCCATTGAACACTTTTTAAAGGTTTTGCAGCATGTATGCTGAGTGCATTACATTTTAAAAAAATTTATGAACTGCTGCAGCTTAGGGAGAGGGGCACGTCTAATTAGAACACACAGGAGAAATGAAGAGGGATGGAGAAGGGAGGGGAATACACTCTGGCCCACTAAGCCCCGAGGATGGTATTCCTGCCCAGAGCAGACAATGCACAGAGAGGACCATAGGGCTGGCCTATGAGGGCATGACATGAGGTCCCTTACTATGAGACATGAGGTCCCTTACTATGAGGACAACACAAGACACGAGGTCCCTTACTATGGAGGACAATACTGGAGACATAGTATGGGAATTGTGCCCAATGGAAACCTATCACACTGGGACAAAACAGTAAAGGCATGAAACAGAGCAGCAACAGGAACAAAGTGCTGAAGTCCCTGGGGAATACCAAATATAGACTTCAGAGACAGAGTGTGGCACCGCATCAGACTCAACTGGAAAACACTTGTAAGGGGCAACAAACAGACTTGAATGATTTATAGGCTTTTCCATTTTTTTGTCAGTGGCTTTCTTTTTGTTTGTTTGGGTTTTTTGTTGTTGTTATTGTTTTGTTGGTGACTTCCTTGTTGTCTTGTTTGCCTTTGCCTGGATTTGTGCTTATTAATGTCTCTGCATGTCTATCTAGATAAAATAGGCAGGGTAAACAAATCAGAAACAAAAAGAATGGGACCAATGGTTCTCGGGGGATACGGGAGAAGGGGAGGTGGGAGAAAGGAAGAGGGGAGGGGGGGTCAACCAGCCCAGAGACAAGGGAACAACAAGTGAACTAAAATCAATGGAGATAAGGGTATAGGATGACTAGTGGGGCTTAATCAAGGGCAATGTACCAGCAAGGCATTACTAAACCCGAATGAAAGCAGAACATGATGGTGGGACATGAGGGAAGTAAAAGGAAATAAAGGAAAGAACCAGGAGGCAACAGACGCTTATAAAGGCCTTAATACAGGCATGTACATATGTAAATACTTTTATACAATGAGAGGGAAATAGAACTATGTACTCATATCTCTATGTTAAGAATTGCAGATGACATTGGGCTTCTACTCAAGCACTCCCTCAACACAAGAACATTTTGTTCTACTAATCTGGCATTCTGTAATGCTCACCTTCCCAACATGATCACTGAAGACAAAATGGGTGCATAAGCAAATGTGGTGAAGAAAGCTGATAGTGCCTGGCTATCAAAAGAACATCATCTGAAGTTTTAAAGGCTTGAAGATAAACAAGCAGCCATCTAGCTCAGAAGCAACAAAGCCCACATGGAGGAAGCACACAATCTTGTCTGATCATGAGGTATTGATGTGATCAGGTATCAGGCATCTAAGACCCAGAGCAAAATCATACCCTAGGTGAATTTGGAGGGGAATATGGAGCAGATATCCAATGCCCATCTGTACATCCCCTTACAGAAGGGTCACAAGAAGAGATGATGTTGTTTGACAGTTATGTAATGATGTAGTTATTCTCCACAATGAGAGATAACATAAGGTCCTCATTTCCAAGATGTGATCTGCTATGACCAATCACTTGAAAGGTAGTTGCCTCTAATATATACATTTATAGTTTACATATATATAGTTTCCTCTAATATATCTATACACACATAGATTAATATATATGAATTAAAATATATGCATATTTTCCTTTGTCTAATACACACACACACACACGCACATTCTGTCAGGTATCTGCTTTCTTGCTCCGTTAGGATCCTTCATCTGGTCATCATCATCATATGACCTTTGGTTCTTCGAGCCAGAAACCTATGGTACTACCTAGCAAATATAGGATGCTTTAGCCTTTGAAAATTGTGATCAAGTAGTCTGGCATCTTACTGCCAATCTTGGATTGACACCTTGACACCTGACCCATTGATCTTGGGTTCATCAGTCCCTGAATCTACATGAGTCAGGAGACATCCAGCATAATGAATGACCTGCAGACTTGGGGCCTTCCAACCTCCACATTGCATTAGCTATTTATTTAATTTTCTCTATGGATTGTTAGGTATGATTGAGTGGGTTCTGACTACTGATGCTATAAAGGACAGAATAAGACACTCTTCCCTCCTCATAATTATTACATCCAAGTTCATTGTGACAGCAACTGCGTTAGTCAATCTAATTGAGGGTTGTCTTTTTTTTTTTAAATAACCTCTACCAAACATGATCCTTATCCAAGCGGTGTTTTTTTTTCCTGATAATATATGAAAGTATGTGGGACAAGTCCTGCCACTGTTTGATTTGTCAAATGCTGCTTCCATGAGCATTGATTATCATTCCAAGTTAAATAAAATCTTGATGCCTTTAATAGATTTATTGTTTATCATGATGTTCTCTATTGGTCCAGTTGTAGTTTTGCTTCAATTCATCTTCTTCAGCAAGCAAGGGTGTATAAGTTGCATATTACAAGTTGTTAATGTTTTTTACTCTAATCCTAATGCTAAATGCTCCACTGTATATTTCAACTTCTGAGATTTCCTCAGGATCCAGATACCAAATGCTGATACACACCTTTACTGATTATAAACCATTTAGTGTCCCCTTGTTCTGTGAGAATGACTGCCTCTTGGTCTATGGATAGGTTCTGTATACGTACAATGAACTGGTCTGGAATTATGATTCTTTGTAATGCTATCCAGAGTTCTTTATTATCCAAACAGAGTGGCTTTGAATAATTAATAAGACATTCTGAAACATCTTTATAGTAGTCTCTGATTTTAACCAAAACTCATCTGATATTGACAATAGTATCCATCCCTCATTCCACATCCTCCTTTAAAACCAGCCTACATTTCTGGCAACTCATTGTTAAGTTTTAACTATTTTCAGGAAAAAATTACTTGCATATATTTATGATATTGTTTGATAATTTATGCATACTGCTGGGTTACCTTCCTTTGGAATATAGTCAAGAATATGAGTAACTTCCAAACCGTTGATCAGATAGCGGTCTTCCAAATTTCTTGGCATAGTCTACTGAGTACTTCCAGAACTGCATTAATTTTAAAAACATTTAAATTGATATTCTGTCAATTCCTGGAGTCTTGTCTCTTGTTAATGTCTTCATTGCAGTTTGAACTTCTTTTGTTAATACTATTAATTCTAGATCATACCCTACCCCTTGAATGGTGGAATGTCAACAAATTCTTTTTGATGTAATGATTCTATATATTGCTTACATTTTCTTTTGATGCTTGCTTCACTATTCAATATTTTAGCTATTGAATCCTTCAATATTTGAATTTGACAAGACATTTTCCTTCAAATTCTCCCACCTTAAGGCATGTGAAGCATGTTTTGACCTTTGCGTTTCTAACTCCAGATATTTTATTTTTTGTTCTTGAGCTGACATTTGACATTTTCTGTTGAGTTCATCTATTTAATTATTTTTCCATTAGTGTTAGCTACTTAAGCTGTAATCAATCAATAGGGTTCTTCTAGCTACAGTGCTTTTTGTGATGTATTATAAATTATAACCTCTAGGCCTATGTTCATAATCCCATATTAGAGGGAGAAGTTATAAGATTAAGGAGGGATGTATTTTGAGTCTCCACCTCAGTAGTGGGCATGACTCAAGTCATCATATTTTGATTCCTTGATGGTATACTCTGCGGAAAGACAACAATGCCTCCATGTAAGAATGAGCCTTTTCAGAAGCAGACATAGAGTGAAATCCCAAGACCATCTTACATCTACTAGTACAGGAAGTTTAAGATCTTTGTCTGAAGTGGTAGATGTCAAGGCCAGGAGCACCAGATGCTACAGTACAGAGCCATGGGATGAGGTAAGGGAGCCAGGCCAAGGCAAGACCACGAAATAGAACAGAGGAGCAGCATCACGACTATGGGATGAAGGGCAATGATAGGTAGGCTTCCTTGCCTCCACAGGTGAAAGCCAAGGGGCCACATGGCTGGCAGACTGAGAACCAGGGAGAGACTAGGCTGGCTGAGAAGAGATTCTGCTGTGGAATTATGACTGTATCCTTACAGTTTACTGATGCTGATGTGATAACATTAATTTTCCTATTAAACTCCTGTAATGTTAAAGTTTTGTTTGGAGGCTCTATGTGGTCATTAAAATAAACCATTGAACCCAGCAGAGAAGTAGAGTGTCTTGGGAGGACCAGCTGGTATTAGAATAGGTAAAGAAAGATGGAAGATGAAGGCATCTCTGACCTCTGTCATGTGGCAATCAAAACTAGGTTTGAGTGGAGTAGGGTTGTCCTGCCTTGTGGAACCATAGGAAGTTTTTTTGTTGGCACCTTGCGCTGTTATCTATCTATCTATCTATTTAGCACTGCTTTGCATTCAAGAGCAAGCTTTGGCGTCTTTTCTGGCATCCACTTTGGTCTTTTCTTCCCTGTGTTCTGAATGACCACTTAACATGATGTTCTTGATGTTCAAATCCACTGGTCTTCTTCATTAGTGTTCAATGTATTAAATCTGCTCTTGAGCCTCCAAATTCTGGTAAGTTTTACTTTATATTATATTTTGGCACTCATTGACTAGTTTTAATTTTCTTCAGCTTCATCCCGAACTTGCATAAAATGAATTGATGGCCTGTTCCACAGATAGGCCTTGATCTTGTTTTGGTTGATAGTACTGAATCTCTTCTACATATTTCATTCATTTCATTCCTGTGCATCTCATTGGAAAATTTCATGTGTATAACTGTAATTTATATGGTTGAAAAAAAGTATTTTCAAAGAAGAAGTTGTTGGTTTTGTAAAATGTATCTAGTGACCTCCAGCTTCATTACTAAGTCCATATTTTCCAATTACTGATTCTTTTTTTTTGTTTGCAGCTTTCACATTCTATTCTCCAATAACAATGATTACATCTTGATTGAATGTTTGATCAATTTCAGACTGAAGAATTAGTAGAATTCCTCAATTTCTTCATCATTGGTTATAGTAGTTGGTACCTAAATTTTGAATAATATTATATTAACTGTTCTTCCTTGTAGGCATATGGATAATGTCCTATCACATAGAGCATTTGCACTTCATGGCAGATCTTTAAACCGTTCTTCAATAATGGATGTAACAGACAAACCTCAGTATTGACAGTACCTGTGATTTTGTCACTGTTAGGCTGGAATTTTTAGAGGTATAAAACTCATATATATATTTATGAAAAAAAATTTTGGTATATGTCTTTAATAAATACATTATATATATTATATTATATTATATATATATATATTTTCATCAAGGAAGTGGTCCACACAGCCTCAGAGTGGCAGGCCCAGGCTGGCTCAAGCCTGTGGTTCAGATGCTAAGCACTGCCAAGTCACACAACTGCCAGTTCTGGGGAACCAGGAACTGGATGACAAACCATGGGAAATAAGATGAAGCAGAAGGTGGAAGACAATAGGCCAGTGGTGGTAGTGTCCCATGGACTGAATATAAGCAGGCAACATAGTAGGTCAACAAGAGGAAGAAGAGAGAGAAATGTCCACAGTGTCTCTTTTATACCAAATAGGCCATGCCCCCAAAGAGACATCTGAATGAGGGGTTGCACGCCAACAATATTTTCTACAAGTACAGCCATCTTGATACAGAGCCTCACTATAACAATCAGCAAGAAGAATCAAGATAGCTTTTGTAATGGGCTTTGCTCAATCTGTGTCATTAAATGTTGACTTTCATTTGAAGAGATAGCTCTTCCCTATGAGAGTCTAATCTTCTGGCACTATATCACACAATTTTCAAAGTGGAGGAATATATCTATTTAGATACATATATATAAGCCAATGGCTTTCATTTTCTATATAATACAGCTTAAGGTATATGAGTTAAAAGTAAAAGCATAATTTGAACTCCAGCATCATGACCTTGTAATCTAAATGAATCAACATAAAATTTTTTTTTTAGAGATACAAGTACACTATCATTGAGTTGCTTCCAACAAATAGTGAAGGGAATAAAGGTTCTACAGTCAGGGTAGAATTGTCCCTTGGGTTTCAGGGACTATTACTAAGGCAGAGTTCCTTTAACTGAGGTCCATGGATAGAATGCAGAGGGTTTATTACATTGGATGGTAAGACAATTATAAAAATACTTTGTATGGGAACAGAATTTTCATCAGTGATGAATGTAGGAAACAAGGGGCATTACCTTGCTTTGTCAAAACTAAAACCTTTGTCAAAACTAAAAACCTAAGATATTTTTATGTAGATATCCCCAAATAACATTTATATTAATTACTGTAACAACACTACAAAACAATTATATCTACTTCTATATTCTGTGCTTTAATGCACTAATAAAGAAGCAAACACATATATAACAAAACACATTTAAATTTTTGTAACTTATGCAATAAAATTATTTTTAGTCTAATTATTTTATTTTATGCATGTAAGAACATTTTTTGAAAGTTTCTATAAGCATCACCAAACTACTAATGAAGTTCTTGGGTTAAAAATCCACAGTCTAAAGATAAAATAGATGCAACTTGTGTAGTACAGATCCACAGGATATCATATGGAACCTTCAGGGTTATATGTGTTTCAGAAATCTTCATATTCCTAACACAAAATCTGCATATAATGCTAGCTACACCTCATCATAGTGGTTACATCTGAGAATCAAACAGACCAATGTTTCTTCAGAAAATTAACTATAATGTACAATATATCAAAAGATGGAAAGAATGCACAGAGTCACGGTACCGGAAAGAACTAGTTGACAGTACATCATCTCAGGAGGTAGCACATGAGCAAGAACCAATGTTCTGAAGGAAGGAATTCAAACTGCACTGAATCTATTATCCAGGAAGGCGGCTCCAGAAAATGATGGAATACTCATTGAAGTGTTTTAAGAAGACGACGAAATACTGGGAACATTCACTTGTCAGGAAATTTGGAAGATAGTTATTTGGCTATCTGACTGGAAGATATCCATATTTGTTCCCATTCCAAAGAAAGGTGACCCAACAGAATGCTCAAACTATAGAAACATACCATTGATATTGTTCACAAGTAAAATCTTACTTAAGATCATCCAGCAATGGTTATAGCACCACATTGAAAGGGAACTACCAGACGTTCAGGCCAGATTCAGAAGACACGGACCAAGGGGTATGATTGCTGATGTCAGAGGATCTTGGCCAAAAGCAAAGGATACCAGAAAGATGGTTACTTGTGTTTGAGTACACAAAGTCATTTGACCGTGTGCATCATAATAGACTGTGGATAATCTTGAGAAGAATGGGAATTCTGGAACACTTCATTGTGCTCATGAGGAAACTGAACAGGGATCAAGAGGCAGTTAGCCAACAGAACAAGGGAATACTGCATGATTTAAAATCAAGAAAGGTGTGCATCATAGTTATAACCTCTCACCATACTTGTTAAGGTTATATGCTGAATAAATCATCAGAGAATATGGATTACATGAGGAAGAAAGTGGCATCAGGATTGGCGGGAAGCCTATTATCAACCTTTAATATGCTGATGTCACAAACTTGCTTGCTGAAATTGAGGAGGGATTGAAACACTTGCTGATGAAGATGGATTACAAAACAATATAAAGAACTCCAAAATCCTCACAAATGGACCAATAGGTATCATGATAATTTGAGAAAAGACTGAAGTTGGCAGGGATTTTGTCTTACTTGGCTCCATGACCAATGCTCAAGGAAGCATCAGTTAAGAGGAGGAAAGATATATTCCATGAGGTAAATCTAATGCACAAGACCTCTTTAGAGTATTGAAAAGCAAGGGTGTATCTTTAAGTCTAAGATGTGCCGAATGGCAAGCCATGGTACTCTCTATTATATCATATGGATGTGAAAGTTAGACAATGAATAAGGAGGACCAAAGAAGAATGAATGTATTTGAATTGTGGTGCTGGAGAAGAATATTGACAGTACCATGCACTGCGAAAAGGACTAACAGATATTTATTAGAAGAAACAAGGCCAGACTACTCCTTAGAAGAAAAGATAGCAAGATTTCATCTTATACAGTTTGGGCCTATTGCCAGGAGAGACCAGTTCCTGGAGAAAAATCGTCATGTTTGGGAAAGTGGAGGTAGCGAAAAAGAGGAAGGCCCTGCACGAGATGGATTGGCACAGCAGCGGCATCAGTGGGCTAATGCACAGCAACAGTTATGAGGATGGTGCAGGACAGGGCAGTGTTTCCTTCCGTTGTGCACAGATTCACTGTGGCTTGGAGTCAACTCTAGCAACAACAACATATACCAAGTGCTAGAAATATAACCATTAGGTTCCCATTCATTGAAGTCAGATTTTGTTGCCAAATGCATTAGATTTGCATCACTTCCCCCCAACCCCTAACATGAATTGTGGAAAAAAAAAAACAGTGTTTGGTTTTGCTGGAATTTTTAAATTGTGCATAATGAGTTGTGGCCCTATTTTGTTTTAATTCATTATCTCTGTTCCTTTCTATATTTATATTAATCTAAATGCTTTTGAATGAATAAATTTTCATAAATTCTGCAGAATTTAGTATTTTCTTTAAGCATTTGGCAGTATCAGTTAAATTCATAACTACTTACTGCTTATAATTTAAGGAAAGCTGGTGGTTAAATTTTAATAATAGGCAATAGTTTTGAGTGAACACATCCTTTTTAGTGAGGCTCTAATGTCTTTGGCTGCTAGTCGCTTACAAGATTCTGGGCTCATTCTCTCAGCTGTAAATTATTTATTCAATTCCTAGAACACATGCACATTATAATGGTAATAGCTTTATAAATGCGGGATGCATGTTTTAACTATTCTAGTTATACTAATTCTCATTATATTAGAAGTGACGAGGGTGAACCTGCTGGCACTTTCAACTCTCAGGTTATCCATTAACAGAGCTTCTTTGGTCACCATCAAAAAGTTCTCCAACACAATTCATTCTTCTGTGGTACTGACACATCTTACGATGTGCTTGGCTCATGTTTCATTTAAGGAAAAGAGAACATGAACACTGGGGAATGAAAACAAGAAGAGAGCAGGAAAGACACAGACTAGCTAGCATATTGTGAAATAGAGACACACATTTAAAGCAAAGCAAACAAAAAAATAAGAATATGCCTGTACTGCTGGGAAACTGTCTAGTACATCAACTCTAAATTAAACCTAGTCATGGCTATGATTGGAGAAAAGTTCTAGAAACTTGTATTATAAAATTTAATAAATTACATTTAAAAAACAGTATAAACAAATCATGGTCACAAAAGTTAGTTCAAAATAATAAGTCCATTTATACAAAACTGAAAAATAAAGCTACACAATATATTATGCTTCTGTGTGTTTGTGTGTGCATATGATGAAATTAAAATGAGATGTATACAACTGAAAGTGTTTTGATTCTTGGGTTGAGATAGTGGTTTATGAGAATTCATCAATTCATTAATAATTTAAAAGAAAGTAAAGTAAAATAGTTAAACATGAATCAACAGTGATGATTTTCCATATATTATAAATTATTAAAAATGTAATTCTGCATAGTTGAGGAAACAAGAAATTAATTTTCTTACAATAAGATCCAGGGTGTGGTATGCCACTGATGAATCACATAAATATCCTCTAGTTCAGGGGTGCTCAACTCGTCGATCATGATCTCTACTAGTCGATCATAAATGTAGTGTGGGTAGATCGTATGGCATTAAAAAAATAGATGTAAGCCTATCATCAATCCCATCACTTAATTGATATACAGCGCAGCTAATCAGACACAATCTTCAGTGTCAAAAACATGAGCAAACAACTGCAGTAAGTAAGCCAAACCTGACAAGCTACGTTATCACCTATTTTTAGACTTTGTTTTTCTCCCTTTTAAACGTAAGAAAGGGTATTAAAGTGTGTAGGGGAACTGGACCAAGTAACAAGATGAAAATGTATCACTTTCATACAGAATGGGAGATTTTGACACAACAAACCGACATTCAACTGAAGTTCAGAGCGCAGGAACAGTTCTGGAACTTACTCACAGAGGGAAAGTACCCAAACATGAGAACATGTGCTACCGCCGTGACTGCATTATTCGGCTCTACTTACTTATATGTCAGCCTTTTCCCACATAAAGAGCATTAAGTCCAAATACTGTTCCACCATGACTGATGATCATTTGGAAGTGTGCTTGAGGCTGGCTCTCAGCAGCTACTGTGCATCCCTGGCTCATTCCATTCAGTGCAAGTCATCAGAGTAAACTCAGGTAATGACAAAAAATGTACATAGTTAATTGTGTTGTGTTGTGCAAAATGGACTCTATGCAAGGTACATAAATATACATTGTACATATAAAGAATTCTCAATGCATTTATGAATAAATGTAATAAATTAATAAAAATAAATCTATGTTTTGCATTTTTTATAGCTGGTAGATTTTTGACTTGATCATTTTATAAGTAGCTTGCATGTTGAAAAAGTGTGAGCACCCCTGCTCTAGTTACTCAATATTTCCTCCCCTTACTATTAAGGTACTTATTTGTTTTACCTCATTAATCATATGTTAGATTCCCATTGCTCATTTGTTTATGTAAGATTGTTGATACATGAAAGTCAAGATATACAACCCTTCAGAAACAGTAATGCAAATAATGTTTCCCTGAGGGTACGGGAAGAGCAGGGGGCCAGGGGAGATGGACAGTTGATAGCAATGATGATTGTACAACTCCTCTAGAAGTGAATGAACAACATAATTGAGAATTGTGTGTGAATAAATATATTGGACTGTGTAAGACACAAAGGGGAACACAAAAAAAGTTCTTTTTGCAAAGCTATGCATTTAATTTTTTTTGTACAAAACAAGTTTATCACCATCAAAGTACACTCCATTACACTAATACATTAGTCAAATCTGCTATTCCATTTTTGGAAACATTATTCAAATTCATCTGTTTGGAAGACTGACAGCACCTCCCTCATTTTTCCTTCACCTGTGTAGTCAAATCAGTGTCCTTTCATGTTCCTCTTAATTTGGGGAATCACAAAGAACATGCACAGAGTAGGGTCAGGTGAGTCAGGTGAGTGTGGCCAGAGAGGCAGGCTGCTTTTTAACACAAACTGGTGCACTGAGATGACTGCATAAGCACATGCATTGTCTTGGTGGCAAAACCAGTCCCCTGCCTGCCACAAATCAGGCCTTTTTTTGCTGTACACTATTACACAATCTTTTCAGAACCTCTAAATCAGCGGTTCTTAACCTTCCTAATGCTGTGAACCTTTAATACAGTTCCTCATGTTGTGGTGACTCCCCCCCCCCCCGACCATACAATTATTTTCATTGATACTTCCTAACTATAATTTTGCTACTGTAATGAATCAGGCGACCCCTGTGAAAGGGTCCCTCGATGCCCAAAGGGGTCGCAGCCCACAGGTTGAGAACCGCTGCTCTAAATAGAAAGCTTGATTAACAGTCTGAGGTGGTGTAATGAACTCCAAATGTACTAGTTGACATTTTTATTTGTTCAGGAAGTTGATGGATGTCCAGAACGAGGTTTGTCATAAGTTGACATTTCACCTTTTTTTTATACAAGAAAACCACTCATACACTTGAGGTTTTCCCATAGCACTGTGCTTGTAAGCTGTGTCCAACATCACAACAGTTTCTGTGGCATTTTCCTCAAGCAGGAAACAAAATTTCACAGGCACATGCTGTTCTTTTAAATAGGCTATCACAAAAGACGAGGTTCAAGTGAAACTGCATTTATGAAAAACTGCACTGTGACTAGAGAGAACCTTTCTAGACTACACCACTGGACGCACTAACTCAGAATGAGTTGCTCTTTGATTGCCTGGTGGGAAAAATGCAAACTATGAAATTCCTACTCAGTAGAGCTTTCTTCTGTTTTTTGTTTTTTTTTTTATCTCCCCCCAATGAATATATTTCTGCTGAAAAAAAGAGGAAAAATAAACAAGTCATATGAAGACATTTTGGCAAGTGATTTTTTTTCACTTTTTACTGCTAGTACAAATTTGAAGGAAAATGAATTTGGGAAGTATCAGTAATTAAGAAGTTCATTACCTAGTCAATTTTCTTTTTAAGTGCATTTTATCTAGTGATGGTCTCCAGCTAGTTCTGATCAGGTCATGAGAGCCGATTATGAACCTATGTCTTCCAGCTCTGTGTTCAGTGATGTCATGTTGGTAGATGAAAATCAGTAATGGTGAGAATACTTACATCATAATTGTTAGTAACCAAGATGGTTCATCATAACACCATAAAAATAGGCAAATACTAAAAATTAGGGGGTTGTTAGCATATCTCTAGTTATGGATCAGATGCATTTCAGAATTACTTTCCAATTTCTAACAAGTGGAAAAATCTTGTTAGAAATAGGTGTGAGGGGCGATGCTGGGAGAGTGGAGGGTGAGTGGGTTGGAAGGGGGGAACTGATTACAAGGATCCACATGTGACCTCTTCCCTGGGAGAGGGACAGCAGAGAAGGGGGGAAGGGAGACTCCGGATAGGGCAAGATATGACAAAATAACGAGGTATAAATTACCAAGGGCACATGAGGGAGGGGGGAAAGGGAAGGGAGGGGAAAAAAAAGAGGACCTGATGCAAGGGGCTTAAGTGGAGAGCAAATGCTTTGAGAATGATTGGGGCAGGGAATGTATGGATGTGCTTTATACAATTGATGTATGTATATGTATGGATGGTGATAAGAGTTGTTTGGGTCCCTAATAAAATGTAAAAAAAGAAGAGGAGAAAAAAATGATTAGGGCAGGGACTGTACAGATGTGCTTTATACAATTGATGTATGTATATGTATGAACTGTGATAAGAATTGTATGAGCCCCTAATAAATTGTTAAAATTTAAAAAAAATTCCAAAAAAAAGAAATAGGTTATAAGATAACACTCCATCAAGTCTAGGAAGGATACCAGAAGAAATATACCAAGGTTTCCTCAAGAAAACATTGCAAGCTGAATGTTCTAAACAAAGATAATAGATAGTTTCTGTTTAGTTCAAGTCAGGTTTTGCTGCCAAATGCATTTAGCTTCACAGAGAAAAACACTAATTACAAACGAATGCAAACAAACTGAAAATGTCTTTGTAACCATGGTCCAGATAGAGAAACAGAGCCTAGTACTAGCACACTGAAGGTCTTGTTTTGTACGGAGAGTTTCTAGTTGAACAGAGGCATCATTATGCATATATGATAGATATTCTCTTCAAGATCTTGGAATTAAATGGGAAATAAAAAGTTCCCACCCCTAACAAAAATGTTCGCTGAATATTTTTAAGGACTTTAATCTTCAAACTAAATCACCCAAGGTGAAACTGCCTTTTGTCTTAGTGTCGGTCCACTAGAACAACAAAACCAGTGAAGCATGTATTTAGGCAGACACATGTCAAGGAAGCTACTCACACTGTTGTAGAAAGAGGTGAGTAGCAAAAATGATAGGCTGGAGGCTTGTCTGACTCTCAGCCACAGGAACTGAGGAACCTTAGATTTTTAGGAAGGCAACAGGTTTGTGGCTGCAGAAGCAAATGAATCCAAGGTCTGCAAGGCAGATGGCAGACCACTGACAACTCTCAGGATTCGTACACTCTATGGCAGGCATTGGTTTAATTACAAAGAACCAGAGACTGATGAATCAAATACAGGATCCAGACTCAGCAACAAACAAACAAACTTTTTCCACATATAAGATGGCTCTGAGAACGCTTTCTTTCAATTGATTGGCTCAGGCTGTGATCTCAGTAAAGTTGTTGCATCCTACCATAATCTTACAACTGATTGACTCGTCAAAGCAAATCACATTCCACTGTTGATTACATCGTGTTAAGTCACGTTTTAACTACCAAAACATTGAGAATCCTGTTAACACAAAACCTAAATATCACACCTTTGTACATCAGAGGCATGAAAAATACTCTGCAACTCAGAGATAGGTATCAAATGAAAAAAAAATGTTTCTCATCCATCAGTACCATCAATGTCATTGTATTTCTGGAAATCATTACATATTGTATAAATATCTGACTAATGATTACAGAACAACAAGCAGAGCTTATCCATGATTAAATGGTCTTTTACTAGTAAACACATTTAAAATTTACATTCATTGGTTGCTTAACAGAATTAGTGATAAATTTTACATATCGCACTAACACGCTCAAAGGGTGGAGAGTTTAATGCTGACTGTTCAATTTTGAAAAATAAAAAGAGCAATGGCTAGGTAAATTGATTGTTCAGCCTCTGCATACTGTATATATAACTATACACCCATTCACAATCCCTGCAGGTACAGTCCAATGATATTGGTTAAATCCTTCACAATCTGTCACCAAGCTCACTACCGCTACCCATATGATTATATGTCATCTTCTTAAACACTACAGAATTCATCTTCGCAAATACTACAGACTTCTTTTACTTCTCTGTGACATAGAAGAGGAAAGGACGTAATCTTAAAGAGCAGATAGGGAGATGGGGTCAAGTAAGTAATTGTAGCTGTACTGTCCAAATACGGCAAATTCTAGCCTTTAGACTTAGAGCTGTAATCTCATTTTAGAAAGATTTTTGTTATGCTAAGGGACAGGATTAAGATAGGAGCTATTCTGAGTACCCACTGTACAAGCAGGTGTATGATTCAAGCCATCATCCGTTGTTTCCTTGGGAGTATGGTCTACAAAAGATAAAAAATAAAAACAAAACAAAACTCCATCAAAGCCATTCTTTTCTGTGGCCTTTCCTTCCATGACTGAACATTCCCAGAAACAAAGAAACCTACTTTGACTTTCTGACATTTTCAATTCTAGCTCTAGCTTGTCTCTGCCTTACCTCTAGTTCTTCAGCTTTGGGTTGTGGCCTGTTTTCTGACCTGATTTCACCAGCTTCTGCAGCTAGGGGCTGACGAGAATCTTCCAGGTGGATGTGTGAATTGTGGATTTGGAACTAACCAGCACCCATAACCACCTGAGCCATTTTTCTTAACTTCATGAGTTTTGTGAGACGTTGCAGCAAATTAGAGAACCCTGGGACATGCGGGAATATACTAATAGGGGTGGTGGTTGATGTCTGAGATAAGGGAGTGGTATAGCATTTCAGAAAAGTTGAACATTTGGAACATTTTTTATCTCTGCCTCTTTGGGCTCAGTTTTGTGTTAGTTTTTCTAAAAGATACTATTTTTGCAGATAGAGTCTTAATATTTAAAATGTATATTTAAACTGGGATATATACTTTTATATAATTTTTATTACATAAAAATAAACTTGATTTAGTTTTAGAATACATAGAGTTTACTTTTAGCTTCCTAATTTTATCTGATTAAAATAGTTTGTATTCTCATTAACAAGTTATTATTTCAAAAAAGTCAAAGGGAAATATTACTTCAAATCTAAAAGCTACCAAAGGTAATCTAAAATTAAAACATTTTCATAAATACAATACAATGATAATCCAAAAAAATTGAAAATGGGTAAAATTGGTCCCGAGGTCAATATATTTTGTTTCTGAACAAAATATTCTTAAGTTTTATTACCTAAGGGCTGTCACACTGTTGTTAAATAGTATAACGAAACCAAGATAAATAAGAGAATCACTTAGGGAAGCTAGCACAAGTTATTTAGATTGAATGATTTCATAAAAGAATGTTACAGCTCAATATATATTGTCTTCTTTTTGGAAAATCCATTAACCAGAAGTGACTGTTTGTCTAAAACCACAGATTTGCTTTCATATTACATAAGGAAACAGCTAACTCTTCATCTGACATTTTATGTTGGCTGTGAAAAAAAAGTGAGTTTAAATTGTGGCCTAACTCTAGCAGGTGAACAGGTCCATACATAATGCCTCATGCAGCAAACAGATTTCTATCTTCATTTTAAGTTCCCTAATTCTTTTAAGGAGTTCAGACTATAGAGCTTCCCAGGTTCAGTGACCTGTTTCCTATATGGAATATGGTGTTTCCAAAAGGTCCAAATATATAACAGCCTATTTTCACAGAATGCATCATGGATCTTAAGTGATGCATACCTATATACATAACCAAATATCCATCCATTAACAATTTCTACATGTGAAGTTCAATGGTTACATGATTCACAATTTGTCACCATTCTAACTATCTCTACCCATATTTGTTTTATCACTTAATTGTGACTTTCTATCACTTACTTTTCTCATTTTCACTTTTTATTAGCTGTTGTCACTTTTAGCATATAGATAATGCTTGAGAAGAGTAAAATGCTCAAGTCAATCATTCTTGGTTAATTAATTAGTTATTAAGTTCTGCTCTCCAAGTTTCCACCTTTTGATCAGGTTCCATCCTTACATCCTTGATCAAAACATTCAATAATGCTATCTGGGGCACACAAATTTAAATTTTAGTTCCATAACTAGCTGATAATCTTGGTCAAATGCTGGTGCTTTTGCATCCATAAGAT
Source organism: Tenrec ecaudatus (assembly GCF_050624435.1). Taxonomy (NCBI): domain Eukaryota; kingdom Metazoa; phylum Chordata; class Mammalia; order Afrosoricida; family Tenrecidae; genus Tenrec; species Tenrec ecaudatus. The sequence continues at coordinate 60,983,384 of NC_134531.1, read as the reverse complement.
AAGAAAATAAAAGAACAACAGCTTCCTCATAATTCTTGTGAGAGTTAAATTAGCTTATATTTTAAGATGCTTACATCAATGCTTGTAAATCAGTTAGCACCATATGTGTGGTTATTTTTATTATTTATCATACTATAAGATTCATATTTATAGATATGGCTTTACAATTACCAAAGACACTCTTATGAGAAATAAAGGGAAACATCCTATAATCTCCTATAAAATATGTATAATATTCTGAGAACCAGCAAAAAAACCATATTGATGTAAGTGGTTTGTTAAAGAACATGACTGGTAAATTAAGTCACTTCCATCCAAGATGGTTGTTGTTGACAAATGACTGACATGCTAAGTGATCAGTGAAATGATTTCTGATTAACCACAGAAAGAACCACTAGAAACTTAAGCTTCTTAAATCTACTAATTCTGCATGTGCTCAATCTGTTCGACATCAATGAATACATCTTCTTTACACTCATTCTTACTTGGGGTTTTAGAATACGCTGAACATATATTGTGGTAATTTTCAAAGAGCCATAGGGGAAGAATTTATGCATAATTAGTGAGATTTATCACTTAATTCCAAACCATAAAATAGTATGAATGAAAGGAGGCTGAACTCTGGACAGTTTGGTAAGGAGGGAGAGAAGACACAAACAGTATTACAAATAATGACATTTACTATATAGAGGATACTGTGTTGCATGAATTACAGATATTATCTCACCACAGCCTTTTATGACAGGTTATTACCATTTCCATCTTACATTAGAGAACAATGAGGCTCAGAGATGAGATGTCAAATAAACCTGACGGAGGCATACAGCAAGTTAAAACTGAAACCAGGGCTCAAGTCTGCAGCAATGTGCTCAAGTGCATCTGAAAAGTAGCCATCAACAGAAGGAACCAGGTAAGCCTATTAATAACAACATATCAATACTGAAAGGAATTATGGGACTGGCTAGTCTATATTAATAGATGATTTTACAAATAAGAATCCTTCAGTCAAGTAAGTCAGGCACAAAAGGACAAGTACAACATGAGTCCGCTGAGGTAAGAATTTAAAAAAAAAATTTTTTTTTTAAAAGCAAAAGTGGCATAGGGAAAAAAGCTACTGTATACAAACATTTTAGGGGTGAAGACGGTGTAGTATGGAAGAGACCAGACCAAAACCAGGGATGTACATGGTAGACAATGGTGGAGGAGGTGGGGAAAGGAAAACAAAAGGATGAATACAAGGAAGAAAAGGGTAGTGGGGTCATGGGGCATTAATCCACCCAAGGGGAGGGTATTGTTTATATCTCCACAGGGAAAGTGGGACCAGACTTCAACCCAGTGTCGCAAGGTGTGAATGCAATATCCCGGCATGGAGGAGGGAACCAGTGGAGAGGTCTGGGAGGCTGGCCCCAGCACCATAAATTAAGTGGATTCCTGCCCTTCCCCGAAAAGAATTTGTTCCAAAGGACATTGACTCTGCAGCTCCGGGAGATGGACATATCTGATCAGAGCACACGCGAGCAGATGAAGGGGCAGGAGGAGAGAGTGGAGCACAGCCTGGCCCACCAGGCCGTGATGATGATGTTCCTGGGTAGAGCAGCCAGTCCACAGAGAGAACAACATGGCTGGCCCTACTATGAGACATGATGCCCCTCAGTGACTAAGGGCGATACAGGGGACAGCACCGGAGACACAGTGTGGGAATTGCACCTGACCTGATCCCACCACACCGAGGCAAATCACTGGGGGAGTGCAGCGGAACAGCAAGGGAATGGAGTGGCAAGGTCCTCAGGGAATGCTGAAAGTGGACTTTGGGGCCAGGGCATGGTGCCCCAACAGACTGGACTGGAAAACGCTCCTAAGGGCCAGCAAACGATCCCTGAACTAACTACAAGCTTTTCTCTTGTGAACTGTTTTGTTCTGTTCTTTGTCAGTGGTTTGTTTTTGTTGTTTTGTTGTCTGGTTGTATACTGTTGCTTTGTGTTCCTCTGTCTAGTTTTCGTGCATGTTAGTGACTCCACAGGTCTGTCTGAATAGGACAGGCTGGATGAACTATCTGGAGGAAAAACAACGGGACCGACAGTTCCGGGGGGACTTGGGGTGGGGGGTAGGGGGGGTAAGGAAGTGGTGTTAACAAACCCAGGGACAAGGGAAAAACATGGGACCCCAAATGGTAGAGAAGGGGGAGTGGCAGGCATGGTGGGAAATGATCAAGGGTAAGGTTGCTTAGAGAAGAGGTATACTCTAGCCCAGGTGGCGATGAAGCATGGTAGTAGGGCAGGAGGAAAGTCCAGGGAGATGGAGGAAAGAGCTAGGAGTCAAAGGGCATTCATGGAGGTTTAGTCAAAGACATGTACATGCAAATATATATAGGAGGATGGGGAAATAGATCTATGTGTCTATATTTATAGGTTAAGTATTAAGGTGGCGGAAGGACCTTGGGCCTCTACTCAAACACTCCCTCAATGCATGAATACCTTCTTTTATTAAATTGGAACTCTATGATGCTCACTCTCCTGACACAACGGCTGGAGCCAAAGTGGGTGAACAAGTAAATGTGGTGAAGAAAGCTGATGGTGCCCGGCTATCAAAAGAGATAGTGACTGGGGTCTTTAAGGCTTGAAGATAAACAAGCGGCCATCTAGCTCAGAAGCAATAAAGTCCACATGGAAGTGATCGAGTGGTCCCAGGGGGATCAGTTACCAGGCATCAAAGAACAAAAAATCATATCATTGACTGCACACCTCCATGATAGGATCGCTGAAGACAAATGGGTGCATAAGCAAATGTGATGAGGAAAGCTGATGGTGCCCGGCTATCAAAAGAGATAGTGTCTGGGGTCTTAAAGGCTTGAAGGTGAACAAGCGGCCATCAAGCTCAGAAGCAAAAAAGCCCACATGGAAGAAGCACACCAGCCAGTGCGATCACGAGGTGCCAAGGGACCAGGTATAAGGCATCATGCAAAAAAAAACAACAACGATATAAGTGTGTGTATATATGTGTATATGTATATGTATATATATACCATATTAAATGAAGGGGGAAGTGCAGAGTGGAGACCCAAGGCCCAAGTGTCGGCCAATGGAGAGCCCCTCATAGAGGCGTTTAGGAGAGGAGATGGGTTAATTAGGGTGCGAGGTAGTACCGATGGGGAACACAGCTTTCCCCCAGATCCTGGATGCTTCTTCCCCCCAACTACCATGATCCGAATTCTACCTTGCAGGCCTGGATAGGACAGAGGCTGTACACTGGTGCATATGAGGGCTGGAGGTACAGGGAATCCAGGGTGGATGATACCTTCAGGACCAAGGGTGTGAGGGACGATGCTGGGAGAGTGGAGGGTGAGTGGGTTGGAAGGGGAGAACTGATTGCAAGGATCCACATGTGACCTCTTCCCAGGGAGAGGGACAGCAGAGAAGGGGGGAAGGGAGACTCCGGATAGGGCAAGATATGACAAAATAACGAGGTATAAATTACCAAGGGCACATGAGGGAGGGGGGAAAGGGGAGGGAGGGGAAAAAAAAAAGAGGACCTGATGCAAGGGGCTTAAGTGGAGAGCAAATGCTTTGAGAATGATTGGGGCAGGGAATGTATGGATGTGCTTTATACAATTGATGTATGTATATGTATGGATGGTGATAAGAGTTGTATGGGTCCCTAATAAAATGTAAAAAAAGAAAAGAGGAGAAAAAAATGATTAGGGCAGGGACTGTACAGATGTGCTTTATACAATTGATGTATGTATATGTATGAACTGTGATAAGAATTGTATGAGCTCCTAATAAATTGTTAAAATTTAAAAAAATAAAAATAAATCAACATGATCATAAAAAAAAAAGAATCCTTCAGTCAGATAATTGATGTGACCTATTCAGATATCATTGGCTGACTCCATGATTTCTAACCTAACATTACAAAGGTCAATGTTTTTCTTACTCAAATATGAAATAATTCACTTCAAAAGGAAGATTTTTTAATAAATGATTAACATCACGTATAAGAATTTGGAAATATTTAAAATACATGAATAAGAATGGATAATAACATTATAATATAACCATACAATGAACATTTCATAGCCACTAAAATGATGCAGAGTAGTGGTGGTGTTGTGTGGTGAATGTTGAACTATTATTAACCACAAGGTTGGTGGGCTAAACCCACCAGCCAATCCGTGGGAGAACGATGAAGTTCTCTGCTCTTGTACAAGATTTACAGCCTCAGAAGCCCTAGGAGTTGGCATCAACTTGATGGCAATGGGTCTACCGATACACAGTACTGGAATGGAAAAATTGCCATGAGCTTCTGTTAAGTTGGGAGAGGGGAATATAGTGTATGACAAAAACAAAGACAAAACCACTGTGGAGCATTATATATGTTTGGCAAAATGTCTACACAGTCATAATATCTGTTCAGGTAACATCTGAATGCATGTTTATCTGTAGTTCCAGGATTATAATAGAATTCAAAAATACCAATCAGAGAATGAGATATAAGGAACACAATAGCTTCCCATACACAGTTCATTTCTCATATACACAAAGCAACTCTGTTGCCAGATGTATAATGGTAAAGTATTTATACAGCCTACTATATGTCTTGTTAATAATAATAAACACCTACAATACCGGCTTATTTATGCATCATACTGTTTTATCTGAAATGTTGACCATATAACAGTGAATGCATATGCTTCCACTTATAGGTGGCAGCATCTAATTTTGTGTGTTGTGATTCTCTTGAGTGTTGCAGCATAATCACTGTGTCAAAAAGAAACGGTTGGCCATCAACTATTTCAGGAGGTAGCACATGATCCAAATCTAGCAGTACTAAAGGAGGAAATCCAAGCTACATCGAAAGTATTGTTAAAAAGAAAGGAAGAATCAATAATCGACTGAGCACCAACCACAGTGGCTTAACAAACTGACTTGTTTGTGCCATGACATTTGAAGATAGTCACAGAGCTAACTGACTCGACGGCATTCACCTTTGTGCCCATTCCTATAAAAGGCAATCCAAAAGAATGTGAAATTATAAATCTAAGTCAATAATATCTAATAAAAGCAAAATTTTACTGAAGATAATTTATAAGCATTTGTAGTAGTACACCAACAAGGAACTGCCAAAAATTCAGGCTGAATTTTGAATACGGCATGAAACAAGATCAGATGGATCTTGGCAGAAAGCAAAAAATACTAGAAAGATGTTAAACTGATTTTCATTGATTATGCAAAGGTATTTAACTGTGTGGATCATAACAAACTATAGTTAATATTGGCAATAATGAGAATCCCAGAATATTTATTTATATTCACAAGTTCAACAACTAGATTATAATTGATACCAAAATATGTTCCCCAAGTCCTAAATTTTCATTAGATTAATCAAAGAACCTTAGCATCTACCAAAGGGCAATTATTTGGCCATGGAATATTAGGTGGTCTACAATCAGGATAGTTATGAGTCATGGTTCTAATAATTATTATGTTTATTCAATATGGATGTTGAAACATGAAATTGTAACTCTGATCTAAGAAGTTCAACTATGTATAGAAGACTCTGGCATCAGGATTGGACAAAAACTTGTTAATAACCTACAATATATAGATGACACAACCTTGCTTGCTGAAAGAAACGACGACTTGAAGTGCTTATTGATGATTAAGACTACAGCCTTCAATATAGATAACACTGCAAGACAAAGAAATAAAAATTCATCACAGCGAGATCAATAGATAACATCATACTAAACAGAAAAGACTAATGTTGTCAAGGATATAATTTAACTTGGTTCTCATTGATTCAGTGTCAGGAAATCAAGTGATCTGTTACACTGGGCAAGTCTGCTTGAAAAGATTTATCTGACGTGTTAAAATATAGATGTCACGTTGAGGACTAAGATACACCTGACCCCAGTCATGGCATTTGCAGCTACTTCCCAAGCATACAAAAGCTGGACTATGAATAATAAGACAGAAAAAGAATTGATATTGATGAAAAATATTGACTATATAGTGGATGGACAGAAGAATGAATAAATCTGTCTTTAAAGAAGTATAATCAGAAAGATGGTTAGGAATGACGATGGAGAGATTTCACTTCATGTATTTTGGATGATTTTCAGGATAATTCAGATCCTGGAGAAGGCTATCATGCTTGGTAAAAAGAGAGTTAAATCCTGAATGAAAAAGTGACTACGCAACAGACTCAAACATCAAAACAAGTGTGAGCATGGCACAAGGTGAGCAGTATTTTATTTTCTTGTATACAGGTGTGAAGAGAAATATTTTAATGTGGTTTTTCTATCTATCCTCCCTTTTGTGAAGTATTGTCAATTCTAGGCCTACAGTTTTAACCCCACTTTAGAGGGAGTTCTCTGTTATGCTAATAAACAGGATGAAGTTGAAAGTCTCCACTTCACTAAAAAAAAAAAAAAGTCAACTCAAAAGCTCTGCCCTTTGGTTGATTCTTACTCACAGTGACTACAGGGCAGCTTTGAACTGCCATGTCGACTTTGGAGACTGTAACACTTGATGTGAGCAGAAAGCCTTGTCTTTCACCCTTGGAGAGGCTGGTGCCTTTGAACTGCTGAATTTGCAGTTAGCAGTCAAATGTGTAGCCACTATGCCAGGGTGTGAATGAAGTCACTGCCCTGTTTCCTTAGGGCAGTGGTTCTCAACCTGTGGGTCACAACCTCTTTGGGGGTCATACGACCCTTTCACAGGGGTTGCCCAATTCATAACAGTAGCAAAATTACAGTTATGAAAAAACAATGAAAATAATTTTATGGTTCGCGGTCACCACACATGAGGAAATGTATTAAAGGGTAACAGCATTAGGATGGTTGAGAACCATTGCCTTAGGGAATGGTTAGCTGAAAGAGAAAATCTAAAACCCTATCAAAATTATTCTCTATGTATGAGAACCATTTCAGGAGAGCTACCAGTGGAGCACACTCAAGATCCTTGCCTAAAAGGCTGAGATAGAAGGGACCAGAGGCCAAAGCTCAGAGACCATGAAACAGAACAAAGGAGGCAGGCCAAGACAGGTGGTTGATGCAAGGCGACCACAGATAGGGCAGAGATGAAGCACTAAAACTAAGAGGCAGAGTGGCTGGCCAGCTCCCTGGCCCACAGATGCAAGACTCAGGGACCTTGTGGCTGAGAAGCTGACAACCAGAGATAGATTTAGTTGTTGGCAGAGGAGGCAATGCTGTAGACCAAAGACTGTATCCTTAATGTTTTATGATCCTGACTTACGGTAACCTATTAACTACCCTACAAGCCTCCTGAATCATGGGTACCCTCTTGGTGTCCACTGCAGTGAGCTATCTGACCCAGCATACAGGTGGTGTTAAGAAGGAATGGCTGTTGTCAGAATAAGGTTAAAAAAAAAAAAAGGATGAAAGGGGGAAGGCTACCTAATCACTGCCTTATGGCAATCAGACTGTGTGTGTGGAAATGGATTTTCTACCCTTGTGTAGCTAGAGGAGGTCAGATATGGATTCCAAGCCATTCATTCAGTAGGATAACCAATAGGTGGAACAAACTCAATGGTATCTAACAATAACAATTTGTCAAAATTAAATAGTATCAATTAAGGTAATAATAACTAAAATATCGGTGATATTTACTATGTGCCAGGCCCTGAGCCTTCACAAAGATTTTTGTATTTGTTGGGAAAGCTTTCATTTGCAAAAAAAAAAAAAAATGTAACAGATACAAACCCTGGTGTTGTAGTGGTTATGACTTTGGCTTCTTTTTGCATGGGCAGCAGTTAGAAACCAGTAGCAGCTCCGTGGGATAGAATGGGCTTTCTACTCCTGTAAACAGTTTGAGATCATGATAAGTCAGCATTGACTCAATGGCAGTGGATGTGTGTGAGTGTGAAGTAGCATGAAATAAGGCTGCAAGATTGCTTTGATAGGTTCTGTACTCTTGTTTATGGAGGGAAAATGGGATGTATCTTGGCTGGCTAAATCTATCCCTTTTGCCAACTAGCAAAACTTCCTCAGAAAGTCTTAAAAGACAGTAGTATAATTCTCATTCCCTCAATTAAGCCATATATGCAAGTGAACACTGGAAAAGTGAGTAGATTATTTACAGTTTGTTGCTTCTTTTGTTTTGGAAGGTAGCCTTCTTTAGTAATGATGGGTCAAGTAAGGGGAGGCTAGAAAAGTATATTGGCCAGCTTATAGTGGCCCTATAGGGAATAGTAGAACTGCCCCTGTAGGTTTCTAAGCCTCATTTTTCTCCTGTGGAACAGCTGGTGTTTCCTAACTGCTGACCTTTCAGTTAGCAGACAGAGGTATAACCCACTACTCCACTATAGGTCTAAAAATCACAGATACATAGTTTTGGAGTTCTCTCAAACACAATTATAGCTGAAATTGTTAACTATAGACAATCTCACAATTAGGGGCGCTATATATGGGAACTTACTTCAAAGTACCTAATAACAATGTTAAAAAATAATATTTTAAAAGCATACCTAAAGCAGCCCAAATTGAAATTTATATATACTTAATAAAATATTTATCATTTATTCCATTGAATTCCTATGACAGTAAATACAACCCAAACAGATCTTAATTCTTGAGCATACTTCTCAATGGGGATAAGGAATTGATAAAATGCATACCAGTAGGCAATAAGTGTCATGATAAAAAATAATCAGAGCAAGGAATCAAGAAAGTATGTTGCCAAAGACCAGTCAGGGTTTTAGGCAAAAGAGCCAACCCTGGTGGTATAGTGGTTACACAATGGGCCGGTAACGGCATGGTCAGCAATTGAAAATGACAAGCCTCTCCTTAGGAGAAAGAGGCAGCTTTCTGCTCCTGTAAAGCATTCCAGTCTCAGAAACTCACATTAGTAGTTCTACCCTGTCCTAAGTCATCGCTATGAGTGTGAATGGACTCAATGGCAGTGAGATTGGTTTTAATTTACCCAGATACAATTAGCTACTTCCCTGATTCCTGAGAAGGCCTTGGTGCCTTGGTGGTTATTCATTGGTCTGTTAACTACAAAGTCAGCAGTTCAAAATCACCAGCCACTGTGCAGGAGACCGACGAGATTCTCCATTCCCATTTGATGCCCTCAAGTGGATTTGAAGGAAGCCCTGATGGTATAGTCAATTACACATTGGGCTGTTAAACCAGAAAGTCAGAAGTTCAAAACATAGGAGAAAGATGAGGCTTTCCACTGTCTTAAAGTGTTTTTGTTGTTAGCTTCCATTGCGTCAGTTCCAACCAACAGTAACAATATGCACAACAGAACAAAACACTGCAGGGTTCTGTACACATCTTCACAACTGTTTCTGTGTTTGAGCAGGTTGTTGCAGTCACTCTATCAATACATCTCCTTGAGGGCCTTCCTCTTTTTTCACTGGCCTCTTCTTTATCAAACATGATGGTCTTCTTCAGGGTCTGGTCTCTCCTGACAATATGCCCAAAGTATATCAGACTAAGTCTGCCATCCTTGCCTCTGAGAGCACTTCTTCCAGCACAGACTGCTTTGTTCTTTCAGCTGCCCATTGCACTTTCATAGTCTTCTCCAGCACCACAACCTAAATGCATCCATTCTTTGGTCTCCGTGTTTAATGTTCAACTTTCACGTGCATATGAGAAAATGTAAAATACCATGGCTTGGGTCAGATGCACTTGAGTCCTCAAAGTAACGACCTCTTTTCCAACACTCTAAAGAGGTCTTGTGCAGCAGAATTACCGAACGCAACTCATTTGTTACAGTCTCAGAAACCCACAGAGACAGTTCTACTCAGTCTGATAGGGGTTAGCAAGAGTCATAATTGACTTGAAGTCAGTGAGTAGAGTACAAGGAAGGGGCATATGAGTAAAAATGTGAAAGGAAGTGAGATATTTCATGTGTGCATCTGGGGGTTGGATCTCCCAGACAGAAGAAACAAAAATCTGCTTGGTGCCCAGGGGGCAGTGACAAGATCAGTATGGCAACAGGAGAGTGATTGAATGGACCAATGATCAGAAATAATACCACAGAGACAGCAGGAGGATCTACTGAACACACTCTAAGTGGCAATCATAGGTTACAAGTTCTAAGGTGATTGTCATCAATAAAAACAATGACAATGCCCTTGAAATATTAGCTTCATAAACCCTAACAACTCAATTTACAAAAGACGTATCTGAAGCTCATGCTGGTTATGAGTCTCATACGCTCTATTATACACACAACACACCCTCATCATGTTAGTATTTGGCCCTCTGGTCCCTGTCATATAACTGTGCTACAAATGCTAGATTAAGCAAATTTAAACAGATACCTGTCATGGAGAATTTATCAGAAGGAATTACTCTTCTGATCTGTATTCTGAGTATCTCAAATAGATTTTTTATATTCTTTTGTAAGAGTAGTTTCATTTTATTTTATTTTAAAATGAACACAATGCTTAACATTTTAAGGAAAGGAAACTGACAAATGTGTTTTTCTAGGTATTCACTGTACTGATGGTTAATGTGGAGGTAGACTACAAATATGCTGTGCAATTGAAATCTGTTTTATTCCTGAATTCAGAGAGAGGGAGGGAGAGAGAAAGAGAGAGAGAGAGAGGAGAGAGAGAGAGAGAATGAGAATCAAAAATACACAGAGCAGGTGCTATCATCTCTATCAAAAAATGTATTCAAGTCTATTCTATTTCAGAGTTAACAGAAAACAAATAACTGTATAGTTTAATAAATATATTTTCTTATATTTGGCAAACAATTATAATCCTAAGTAAAGCTTTAATCATGTTTCTCAATTTCAATGCAGATTTTCTTTCTTGAAATAATAAATTTGCAAAGTAAGGATTTTCATAAGAAGGTAATGCTTTTTTCAAAAGGGTTGATAGTTAATCATTTATATCTAGGCAAATACATGATAAAATATTCATAGCCTATCTCTAAGAGAAAGATAACAGCTCCATGACAGAGGGCACCATGTTTTATAAGATCGCTGATTTGATTTATAAATGTTTCTATCTGCCAAATGAAATAAAATTAATAATTCAGCTTGCTGGAAAATGCCACAATCAATATAATAGCTTTTAACTCAACTGAAGAACAGTACTTTAAAAGACAATAGGTTTATAAAATAGGTTCCATTTTTGTTTCAAACTAGACACTTACAAAATAGAAACCTTTTCCAAAGAAAGTAAATGTTTACTAGCAAACAGGAAAACTCAAATATAAAACAATTACTATCAGGAACAGAGTGAGCAGTCTACAGAGGTAGAATAAAAGCTAGGAACAAAAAAGCCTACAACAATGCTTCTAACCTGGTGGTCTAATTATGTCAGTAATTTTGTACCCAAAGCGGTACATTGTTGTGCATAAAGTTTGTTGTTTTATATTGTAGGCCTGTAATTCTTAAGAAATTACTCATTTTAATCTCTCTAGTAGACATTCCAGGTATGATAAACTTTAATACACAGTTAACATTTACCCTGAGCCACACTAGGGATTACTGCCAGGGAGGTTAAAAGGCATATGAATCACTGGGGGAATTTTTAAAATGTAGATCATGATCTCATATATAAAGAAAGGCCCAGACGCTATATCTTTTTGATAGCTGGACGCCATCAGCTTTCTAGGCTTGAAGGCAAACAAGCGGCCATCTAGCTCGGAAGCAACAAAGGCCACAGAGAAGAAGAAGCACACCGCCTAAGTGAACATGAGGTGTTGAAGGGATTAGGTAGCAGACACCAAAGAACAAAAACCATCATTGTGGGATCACCTTCCCCACATAAACACTGATGATGAATGTGTGCATAAGTAAGTGTGGTGAAGAAGGCTGACGGTGCCTGGCTATTGAGAGATATAACATCTGGGGACTTAAAGGCTTGAAAGTAAACAAGCGGCCATCTAACCCAGAAGCAACAAAGCCCACAAGGAAGCAGCACACCAACATGTGTGATCATGAAGGGTCAAGGAGACCAGGTTTTAAGCAACAAAGGCAGGGGAAAAAAATCATATCATCGTGAATGAGGGGAGTGCATGATGGATGCAATGCCCAACTGTAGACAACTGGACATCTCTTGCAGAGGGGTAGTGGGGAGGAGATGAGTCACTCAGGGTTCAGTGTAGCAACAATGCAACTCACAACCTTCCTCCTTCCTCTACCTCCCCCCGCCCCAACTATCATGATCACAATTCTATCTTGCAAACCTGGTTAGACCAGAGGATGCACAGAGGTACAGTTGGGATCTGAAACACAGGCAATCTAGGACAGATGAACCCCTCAGGACCAATGGTGATAGTGGCCATACCTGGAGGGAAGGGGGACTAGAAAGGGAGAACCGATCTCAGGGGTCTACATATAACCTCCTCTCTGGGGGATGGGCAATAGGAAAGTGAGTGAAGGGAGACGCTGTGTTGTGTAAGTAAGATAAGATAAAATAATAATTTATAAATTATTAAGGGTTCACGGGGAGGGGGGAGGGGGGAAGGAGGGGGAAGGAAAAAGGAAAAAGGAACTCAAGCAGAAGGCGAATTTTGAGAATGATGAGGGCAATGAATATATAAGGGTGCTTTACTCAATTGATGTATGTATGGATTGTGATAAAAGTTGTATGAGCCCCAATAAAATGATTAAAAAATAAATAAAAATAGAAAACTGAAAACAATAGATAAAACAGAGTCTGTGGTATGCAGATGACATATTTTAATGTTCAGAAGTAGAAATTTTTATTGAATTTCCATTTGAACTTTAATAGCCCTTTAAAAAAATTTTAAATGTGTTCTATTAGAGTCCCAGCAGGAAAGAGATAGAAAAACCAGTTGGGTAATGAGAGTTAAGTAAGGGGGCTAGTTTCAAAGTCATTGCCAGGATGTAGAGACACAAGGGAGTGTGGGTCTCAAAGTAGTTGGGAATGATAAGCACTCTAGACTTGCAGGGACACAGGGAAGTGGTGGCTCTTGGAATAGAGAAGCAATAGTTACACTGAAAGCATCTCTTGGTAGGATTTGTTCCCTTTGTTGGTGTTAGGGTTAGGGTTATGTATTAATTTTTAGGCTATGATTATCAGTACCTTGGCAGACATCAATATATTAGTTCATCCATAATAAAATATAATTTAACCACTAAAAAAAAAGAAAGGCCCAATTACAAGCAGGTAATGCAGATGCTTCTGGTCCATGCATTGCACTCTGAGTACCAAGAAGGTACAATGGACTATGTGTAAAGTCCCTATGCTTGGGAACACTATAATACACAGATGAAACGAGTCCTCAAATCTCTTGGGCAAAAAAAAAATCATGTGAATTTTAACAGGTAGAAAAAGCAGTGGTTAGTTCTGTACTAGCAAAACAAAAGATCACCCAGAAAGCAAAATCAACTGTTACAAGATTAATTTTCAAAATTATAAGTTTCTACTGATAATTGATTCAAAATGAGATTAATTTAAATACTAAGAATTTCAGGATCACTAACTGAGGAGATGTAAATCTTTTGGGCTAATAACTAAGGATGGCGAATTAAAAGGGCTACCTTTGCTTTTTTTTTTAAACATTTTATTAGGGGCTCATACAAGTCTTATCACAATCCATACATATACATACATCAATTGTATAAAGCACATCTGTACATTCTTTGTCCTAATCATTTTCTTCTTTTTCCCTTTTCTTTTTTTATACCTTTGCTTTTTTAATACATCAAAGTGGTATTTTGCAGGAGGATTGGCTCAATGCAGTATGTTATTTGGTTTCTTGACTGATTTTTCCATGGGTGTTCATTGTGGACCCATGGAAAATTAAGTCCTTGGAAAGTTCAATCTTTTTTTCTATCATGATGTTTCTTATTGATCTAACTGCGAGGAGTTCTGATTTATGCTGAGGTATAACCCATACTGAAGATTATAGTCTTTAATTTTCAGCAATGCTTTAAAAGCCCTCTTTATCTTCCACCACTTGTCTATCAGTTTGTCATACTGTGGTGGCGTGCATGTTGCTGCAAAGCTGACAGCTATGCTACTTGTATATTAAATATTTTGCTTATTGGTGAAAATATGTTTATAAATCTTGAATAATTATTAAATCATTATGATGGACAGGATTGACTCTTTCATCTCAAAAGGTTTCCAACCAATGATCCAGAATGTTAGAAATTACAAAGTCCAATACACAATTGGCGACAGAATAAGATAATTCTTTTAAAGATGCTTATAAAAAGTCAGTATTTAAAAATGAAAACTAATTACCTGTTAATAGAAACTTCCCTGTCAGATGTGTTTCCTCTGACTGACTAGTCAGGGGGTGGAGTTTCTACCCCTGAAAATATACATAAATAATGTTTTACTTATTCGGATCTTTATTTGGTTAGCTTATTTCATGTATACCTATTATCTGAGATATCTGAAAGTGAAGTTAATCGGTTTACGGATCAGCTAATAAAAGTTGAATACAGAATCATTGTACCAAAAGAACTTGTTATCAGTTAGTCATTTCAAGAAGCAGCATATGAGCAATCAGAGCCAAGAGTACTAAAGGAAGAAGGCCCAGCCACACTGGAAGGTATTAGCCAAAAACAAGGCTCTGGGGTTTGATATGGAGAAAAATCAAAAACTGATGAAGCACTAGAAGCACTCACTTTTTCCTACCAAGAAATTTGGGATACATATACCTAGACAGCTGACTGGAAGGCATCTATATTTGTACTCATTCCCAAAAAGGTGACCCAACAGAATGTTCAAATTATAAAACAGTATCACTGATATCACATGCATGTAACATTTTGCTGAACATCATTTAACAATGGTTGCGGCAGTACATCAACGGGGCGCTAACCTAGAAGTTCAGGCCAGATTTAGAAGACAACGTGGAGCAAGGGATATCACTGCTGATGTCAGATGGACTTTGACTGAAAGCAGAGAATACCAGAAAGCTTCTTACTTGTGCTTGATTGATTATGTAAAGGCATGCAACTGTGTAGGTCATAATACAACTATGGTCAAAAGTCAATCCCAACTAAACAGCGACAATGACAGTGGGTTACCAAAATGGTATTTTAATGATGGAACGATGGACTGATATGGTATCTGTATTAATGCCCAATAAAATGGTTTTGAAAGAAAGTGCCATTTTAATGCCTTGGTGCTTATTTTGTTTTTACTTTACAATATCTACTTAATATTTATTTATATCCTTTAAACAACCAGATAAAGATCCCTGGTGGCATCAAATGTAACGCATGTAGAAAGGTCAGCAGTTTGAAGATGCCGGCTACTTCAGAAGAGAAAGACAAGGCTTTCTGCTTCCTCCAAGGTTTACAGCTTTGGAAATTCCCTGGGACAGTTGTACCCTGTCCAATAGGGTAGCTATGATTTGGTTTGGAATAAAAATTGCCCCCATCTTCAAAAAGCTTATAGTGTAAAAGCTGTCACTAAATACTAAATTATGGCTCTTACATTTAAGGTTTCTATGTGCACAAGAGAGAAAATGCAAAGTGACACTTTCATATATTTCTGCCCTCCTCCTCTCACAGAGTGGGCTCTAGAATTTAAACTGCTGACCCTATGATCAACAGTTCAACGTACAACCTACACCACCACCAGAGCTCCTTATATTAAGTGCAGATTCCTTTTAATTATTTTTCTCAGATAATCAAAAGAAAACATACTCAAGTAGTTTTTTAAAAGAGAGAAAAATTACTGATACTCTTGTTTAAGAATTGATATTGGGCTGCTAACCAGAACAAAATCACTAGTTCAAACTTACTACCACTCCTTGTGAAATTATAGCCTTAGAAACCCACAGGGGAAGCTCTGCTCTGTCAGCAAGGTTTTTATGAGTTAAAATTCACTCAAAAGCAGCTTGTTTGGAGTATTATTATTATGTTCATTTGATATATATTATAATTCATTTCTATTAAATGTTTACTGTAAATAATGTATGTTTAGTGAGGTAGTTACATAATTTCATGTCAACTTGGTAAATAAGAATAGGGGTGGATTCTAGCCTATCAATCAGGTCACAGCCTGATTATGCCTCCTTGTGGGTGCGGCCTTCTCATGAGGATTCTGGGAACTTCCTCTTTTTCTCTGCCTTCATCTTCCTTTTGAGGAGCCACACACAGAGACTTGCTGAGACTTGGGAGGAGACCCTCTCTCTACTTCACCTTCCTATTGAAGAGCCACACTTGGAGAGAGTTGCCTGGGACCAGCCAGACCTCTGGAGATACGTCAACCATTATTGGATCCACAAGACTTTGCACCTACCAGCTGATGATCTTCCTGCACTTTGCATCATTGTAGGTGACTGTCTGAGTATGAAGAAGGATTTATGGACTAGTATTGGACTTACAGGCTAATATTGGACTTATGGACTTGTTATGGACAGGGATTGGACATTTTCTTAATATATAATTAATCTTTGATATAAAACTTTTAAAAAATTCATTTTATTGAGGGCTCTTATCACAATCCATATATACATCCATTGTGTCAAGCATATTGGTACATATGTTGCCATCATTTTCAAAACATTTTTCTACTTGATCCCTTGGTATCATCTAATCGTTTTGTTCCCTCTCTCTCCCATCCTTCCTCTCTCATGAACCCATGATAATTATTTTTTTCATGTCCTACACCAACCGCTGTCTCTGTATATTCACTTTTCTGTTGTTCATCCCTATGGGGAAAGGGCATTGGTGGGGTTAATATGTAGATCATTGTGATTCGTTCCCCCTTTCTCCTATCCACCTTCCCCCTACTCTCCTGGTATCGCTACTCTCATTATTGGTCCTGAGGGGTTTATCTGTCCTGGATTCCCTGTGTTAAGAGTAAGCTCTTTCTCATCCATATATGAGTGTGTCCAGATTTGTTTCCCTAGTTGTGTTGGACAGGGTTCTCTAGAGAGACAAAACCAGATTCCTAGTAATCATATATATATATATATATAAATATATTTATAAAGATAGATATATAACATAAGGAATGAACTGTTAAATTATATACAGATGGATAATACAAGAAATTAACAGTTAATTTATAAAGCAGTGAGACACTAGCAGTCCTTTAAGTCTTGAGAGCCGCCAGTCCCCTTCTGTAGAGAGAGCTGGGCTATATATACCCAGGTAGCAAACAGCAAGGCAGGTCACCAACTGTCACCAACTGTCGGCCCCCAGCTCCAGAGATGAACATTCCAATCATGTGGGCTTAAAGGGACCTTAACTTACAGCGACACAGTCCACAGGCTAAGCATCCCACAGGTAGTGTACCCTTTAAATTGAGGCACAGAACAAGCAAGGCAGCCACACCAGGTCCAATGATTAAAGAACGAGAGACAAGCAAGGCAAGGTTCACAGAGCCATTTATCTCTCCACCCTTCAATTAATCCCACTTGTGTTTATTGGCCAGGCTGGCACAATAAACTATCGCACTAGTCAACCCTGACTAATACATTTTGTAACACATTAAGGCCTCATAATTACCTCTCAAGGCAGGCAGTATTGTAACTCTCATTTTAGTAGGGGGGAAAAAAAGCTGAGGCATACAAAATTTAAATATATTTAGGTAACTTAAATAATAAATTCCAATAATTAAGGTTGAGTTCCTGCTTGGTGCAAATGGTCCAATACTTGTCTATTCTGGACACACGAATCACAAGAGGTGGACTCAACTGGATGGCAGTTAACAACACAATAAAATAATTAAAACCCAGAGTTTGGGTACGGAGCTCAGGCTCATCAATATTCTGTTATTCTGATTTCCGTCACCTAGAACTACAGAACATTCTTGGAAGCCTATATGAGATAAAACCAAGTTTAGATGCATTAATGTATTCAGAACTTTCAAAAAATGAAAGTTAAAACAAGACATCTTACTTTGAGTTTAAGAATTTCCTTATCCAAGGTCTTAGGATGCCTAGTGGGGCTTAATCAAGGGCCACATAACAGCAAGAAATTACTACACCTGAATGAAGGCCAAACATGATGGTTGAACAAGAAGAACGTAAAAGGAAATAGAGGAAAGAACCAGAAAGCAAAGGGCACTTATAGAGGCCTAAATACAGGCATGCATATATGTAAATATGTATCTAATGAGAGGGGAATAGAATTATGTACTCATACCTATATGTTAAGAATTAAGGTTACAGATGGACATTGGGCCTCAATTACTCCCTTAACACAGAACACTTTGTTCTAACAATCCAGCATTCTGTGATGCTAACCTTCCCAACATGATCGCTGAAGACAAAAGGGGTGCATAAGCAAATGTGGTGAACAAAGCTGATGGTGCCCGGCTATCAAAAGGTATAGCATTCTAGGGTCTTAAAGACTTGAAGGTAAACAAGTGGCCATCTAGCTCAGAAGCAAAAAAAGCCCACAAAGAAGAAGCACAGCAGCCTGTGTGATCATGAGGTTCTGAAGGGATCCGGTATCAAGCATCAAAGAACAAAAAATCATATCATTGTGTACTCACTTCTCCGATACGATCCCTGAAGACAACTGGGTGCATAAGCAAATGTGGTGAGTGAGGAAAGTTGAAGGTACCTGGCTATCAAAAGATATAACATATGGGGTCTTAAAGGCTTGAAGGTAAACATGCAGCCATCTGTCTCAGAAGCAACAAAGCCCACATGAAGAAGCATACCAGCCTGTGTAATCACGAGGTGTCGAAGGGATCAGGTACCAGGCATCATCAGAACAAAAGATCATATAATTGTGAATTGGGGGTGGGGGTATGGAATAGAGACCCAAAGCCCAGTTGTAGGCCACTGGACATCCTCTTACCGAAGGGTCTCGGGGAGGAGATGAGCCAGTCTGGGTGCGATATAGCAACAATGAAACATACAATTTTCCTCTAGTTCCTAAATGCTTCCTCCCCACCCACTATCATGATCCCAATTCTACCTTACAAATCTGGCTAGACCAGAGGATGTACACTGGTACAGATAGGAACTAGAAACACAGGGAATATAGGGCGGGTGATCTCTTCAGGACCAGTGGTGTGAGTGGCGATACTGGGAGGGTGGAGAGAGGGTGGGTTGTAAAGGGGGAATCAATTACAAGGATCTACATATAACCTCCTCCCTGGGGATGTACAACAGAAAAGTGGATGAAAGGAGACATCGGACAGTGCAAGATATGACAAAATAATAATTTATAAATTAACAAGGGTTGATGAGGGAAGGGGGAGCGGGGAAGGAGGGGAAAACATGAGAAGCTGATGCCAGGGGCTTAGGTGGAGAGCAAATGTTTTGAGAATGAGGGCAATGAATGTACAAATGTACTTTACACAATTGGTGTATGTATGGATTGTGTTAAGAGTTGTATGAGCACCTAATAAGATGATAAAAAAAATTTTTAAAAAACAATAGCATCTGGGGTCTTAAAGGCTTGAAGATAAACAAGCGGCCATCTAGCTCAGAAGCAGCAAAGCCCGCATGGAAGAAGCACATCAGCCTGTGTGATCATGAGGTGTCGATGGGATCGGGTATCAGGTATCAGGTTATCTAAGACCCAGAGCAAAAGCATACCCAAAGTTATGGCGGGGGGCATGGAGTGGAGATCCAATGCCCATCTGTAGACAATTGGACATCCCCTCACAGAGGGGCCACAGGGAATTGATGACCCAGTCAGGGTGTAGTGTAGCACCGATGAAACACACAACTTTCCTTTAGTTGTTTGGTGCTTCCTTTCCCCACTATCATGACCTCAATTCTACCTTACAATTCAGATTAGCCTAGAGCATGCACACTGCTACAAATAAGAGCCCACAACACAGGGAATCCAAGATAGATAAACCCCTTAGGACCACAATGAGATTAGAGATACCAGTAAGATTAGGGGAGGGTAGAGGGAAAAAGGGGGAATCAATCACAAGGATCAACCTAGAACCCCCTTCCAGGGGGCTGAATAATGGAAAAGTGGGTGAGGGGCAACGGAGAATGATGAAAGATATGGAAATAATAATCTATAACTTATCAAGGGTTTGTGAGGGAGGGGTGAAGGGAAGGAGGGAAAAGAGATGGGTAGCTGATATCAGGGGTTCAATGGGAAGAGAATGCTTTGAAAATGATGATGGCAGCGTATGTGAAATGTGATTAATACAATGGATGAATGTATGGATTGTGGTAAGAGATGGAAGAGCTCCCGATAAAAGTATTTAAAAATAAAAAGAAGAATTTCCTTCTCCTCAGAACCAAATATTACCCATAAAAACCTTGAACTAAGCTATTAAAGCTTGGCAGAAACTGTTCTACTCCACTGTTTTGGAGTTAATTCTGATTCACACTGATCCTACAGTACAGAGCAGAATTGCTCCTTAAGGTTTCTTAGGCTGTAAGCCTTTATGGGAACAAAAGCCTCCTCTTTCTCTTGTGGAGTGGCTAGCAGGTTCATACCACCCACCTTGTGGTTAGCAGCCCAATGCTTAGGCGACTACACCACATTAATCCTTAGAAACAGTGAAGCAGTTGCTGTTCTGTGAGGAGAGTCAACAACACTCTAATCTTCCATTTAATGTCTAAAACCTCATTGCCATCAAGGTGATTCTGACTCAGCAAACCTATAAAGGGCTTCCTAGGCTATACATCCTTCCCGACACAAACAGCATCATCTTTCTCCCACAGAGTGGCAGGTAGGTTTGAGTATCAGATAAAGTGGGACGGCTCTCCACCAGGTCAGTAGTTTAAGCCCAACAGGTGCTCTGTGAGAGAAAGATAAGGTGATTTGCTACTATGACGATTTATAGCCGTGACCCCCTTATATAGGGTTGCTATGAGTTGGTAATGAACCAGTGGCAGTGACTTGGGGGTTAAACATCTAGGCTCTCCTAATTTAAATTGCAACAAGTCTCATGGCTGCAGGTGTGTAGAGGATTAAATGATTAGCAATTAGGTAGAAGCAATCCGGTTTTCAGTTGAGATCAGGAGGAGGAGGAGGCAAGTTGAAATAATCATGGTAAAATAAGCCAATGGTTGATATTCTACCCTTCTCTTTCCTCTTCTGTTTACAAACATCACTGTAACTATCTAATTTCAAATAATTTATTTTTTCTGGAATAATAATGTTCTCCAAATATGTCTCCATGTATGTCTCCTGATGTCTTAATTTCTTTTGAGTTCTGATTATTTTTAATGGAAGAAAACAAGTGTATGCAACCATAAGCAGTTAAAATAGGAACAGCTTTAAAATATTTAGTAAATGAGTAGCTAATGAATAAATTCTTGTAAAACATTGAATATATTTAACAAAGCATAGTCTCAACCTATTACAATAAATTAGAGAGAACAATCAAATCCCTTTTTTAGAGGCCAAATTCTGGACTTTGGTGAACATTTAGCCTCAAACCATTGTAGTTTTATAGTTTCAATGAGTAAAACTGTATGAGCTAATCTGACCCAAAGGCAGATCCATTTAAACTTAGTTCTCTAAAGAACGAAGAATGGGGCCTGGCATAAAAGTGCTCAGCAGGTGTTAGTAATTATCATCATCACGGTGACTTAAATGTACTACATTTTTGTGCACCAAGCACAAAACACATCAATTGTACATGATTGCTTTTGCTTATTAAGGGATGCCTCCATATATTCTTAATTATTTCATTATGTGCACATCAACTTACAGAAGCCTATTTGTTTCCCCCACCCCCACTCCCACTCCCACTGGCTCTAATGAACTACATTCACTATGTTCCCAAAGCTTTCAAAGTGGCAGGTTGGCAGTGACTGGAGATGGGATACGGATGGGGTGGGGGAATTTTCAAATAAATCAACAGCTCCAGATGCAAAGCCTAAAACTGCAATTTACATTGTTTAATGTTAATTGGAAGGAGCCCTGCTAGCCCAGCGGTTAAATGCTTGGCTGCGAACAAATCATCAGTGGCTTGACCCTACCAGCTAGCTACTTTCCATGGCAGAAAGATGTGGCAGTCTCCTTCCATACACATTACAGACTGGGAACCCCATATGGCAGTTCTTCTCCATCCTCAGGAGTCATTGCATGTCAGAACAGGCTCTTTGGGAATGAAAGTTAATTAGAGGAGTGGCAAATATAACCAGTGAAACAAAATAAAATTGACATCTAACTTTTCAACCTTAACATGCAGAATTCCACTTATTAAATTATTTTCACTTTCTTTGACAACTTTATAAATACTATTGAATGCCTCCAATGCTTAAGGCATATGTCACTTAATCACTTCAACAGCCCAGAAACAATTATCTTGAACTATTCCATGGAAAGTAAAGTGTGACCTTGAAACCAGACAGTTTTTGTTGGGGATGCTGAAATCATAGTAGGATATTGGGCAAGTCTTTAAACTTTTTATATCCTGGCTCCTTCACAGATGAGGAACAAATACAGAATACATAAAACTAGAAATGCGTACAGAACCAATGACAAAACCCAAACCAAACTCACTGCCATCAATTCAATTCTGACTCATAGTAACAGAACACTCTATAAATGGGACCAAGCTGAGCATTTATATGCTTCTAAACATTCTGATTTCTGGAATCCCATTTTGACATTTTCCAATAATTTAACCCTATTTAATTTTACTTTGCAATATCATCTCAATAAGAGCATAAGTGAAGAATTATTGTTACTAGTATTCTAGTTCATGTAGATCTGGGTTTATTCAAGGTAAAACCTGCTGAAACATGCTTGTGACTTGGTTTCAAAAATGAAACCAAGAAAAAAATTGAGGTCAAGGCTGAGATGTAGTCAAATGCTTAATATGGCCCTTCTAGCCATAATGTCTTGTGTGATAAATTGAAAATTCTAGACTCCATGCCTATATGTATAACATTTAGTATTATAGGGCATTCACTTTTCACTCCACACAAAGCATTAGTCAAAAATAAGGCTTCTGGAATTAATGGAATACCAAATGAAACACTTCAATAAGCTGATGAAGCACTGGATGCACTTACTCGTCTGTGCCAAGAAATCTGGAAGATAGCTACAGGGTAATTGAATGGAAAAGATCCATTTTTGTACCCATTCCAAAGAAAGATGACCAAACAGAATGCATAAATTATGAACACTATCATTGATATCAATGCCAAGCAAAATTTTGTTGAAGATCAGTAAACAATAGCTGCAGCAATACATTGACAGGGAC
Organism: Tenrec ecaudatus; assembly: GCF_050624435.1. Lineage (NCBI taxonomy): Eukaryota > Metazoa > Chordata > Mammalia > Afrosoricida > Tenrecidae > Tenrec > Tenrec ecaudatus. The sequence goes on along the minus strand of NC_134531.1, from coordinate 60,960,308 downwards.
CTGCCAGAGGTTCACACTAGATTCAAAAGAAGTTGTGGAACAAGAGATATTGCTGATACCAAATGGATCTTGACTCCAAGCAGAGAATACCAGAAATATTTTTACTTGTGTTTTATTGACCATAGGAAGGCATTGTACTCTGTGGATCATAACAAACTATGGATAGCTTTCTGGAATTCCCATTCTTCAAAGCTACTTTGTACTTATTTAGAACCTGGACATGGAACAAGAGGCAGTTATGTGAACAACATGTAAGATAATCCCTGGATGGTCAAAATAGCTTAGAGGAGCAGTGAATTAATTTTTTAATCATTTTATTGGGAGCAGTGAATTATTTAATGTGACTCTTCTAGTCAAAGTCTCTAGCTTCCAACAAACGACCTTTCCCATAATGGGTCTGCTAAGAAGGTAGGGGAAGATATTGGAATAATTCACCTGTGAGTAATTGCTAATAGGATTCCCTGGAGTGCCATCCTATTGTGTATGAAATGATCCTTCTGAAAAGCAGGGAGAGTCCTCTGGACTTGAGATCCTGCACAGTGAACTTCCTGGATCCAGATGACAGTTATACCATCAGAAGAACAGCAGCATAGTTAGGAGTCAGATCTTGGAATGAAGTGATGAGCTTCCAAACCCACAGAAGAAGGGAAAGAGTGCTGTTGTGCAAGGAGGCTGTCTTGCAGAGTGGGGTGTCTCTGAGCACATAATTGGGGAAGCTGGGTTTATTGACCCTTGGAAGTGGAGCTGAGTGCCTTTGGTTTGAGGTTTACTGGAGTATCTCTGGGCACTTAAACCAGGAAGCTGGGTGGGTGAGGCTTATAACAGAGTGGTATGATCTTATGATATTTATTAGCAGACGACAGAACACTGTAACATGGCCTTATGAACTGCGCATTTCTCACTTGCATTACAATTTGTTAACTTCTTAATAAATCATGAAAGTCTTGTGTAACTATTACAATGAATATTAGAACCCAAACTCAAAATTCACTGTCATCAAACCAATGATGACTCCTGGAGGCCCTATAGGAGAAGGTAGAACTGTCCCTGTGAGCTCTCAAGGCTGGACCTCTTTAAGGGAGTAGAAAAGCCCATCTTCAGTGGTTTTCAAACTACTGACTTTGCAGTTATCAGCCTAATGTGTAACCACTATGCCACCAACTGAACCAAAACCAAACTCACTGCCATTGAGTCAGTACTGGCTTAGAAATCCTATAGGGCATGGGAGAACTGCCCCTGTGAGTTTCCAAGATTTTGTAACGGGAGTAGAAAGCCCCATATTTCTCCTGAGGATCCACTGGTGATTCCACACCAGCAGTTTTTCAGATCACAGCCCAACTTGTAACCACTGTGCCACCAGGGCTCCTCCATTAGAACCTAGAGAGGTAAAATAGAACCCTTATGAATACAGCACATTCTGATTAACACTCTGTACTAAGACAATCATGTCTGTCAAAAATGAAGACATCTTCAAGCACTTACTGATTACAATACTTAGGATAAATTGTGAAAAAAACAAAAACCTTCATAACTGGTCTGATAACCAAATTAATTGGCAAAGAAGCTAACGTTGTCAATGGTTTAATTTTTCTTGAATCATTTGCACTGAAGCACCACCAAGAAATCAAACATGTTCAGTAAAAACCCTCTTTTTAAGTTTTAAAAAGAAGTGAGTCTAATGTTAAGGGTGCCTAACCCTGTCTTTTTAATAATATTACAAGATTTTAAAGTTATGCATTAAAAAAGGAAGACAGAAGAACTCACATGCAACCAACTGTGGTCTTGGTGAATGAATGAATGTTCTAGGGATTTCCTCAAGAACAAATAAATCAGTCTTAGAAGAAATAGAAAGAGGCAAAGATGGCAAGACCTTGGCCTGCTTATAAGGGGAACACCAGATAAGCAATTGGGAAAGACCAATTGCCAAAAAAGGGATTTCATAGTTCATAATGTGACAGAGTGAATAAGGAAATCCTTCAATGAAATTGGGTTGACACAATAGCCACAACAGACTCACACACTCCAGACATCATAAGGACCGTACAGGGCCAGGCAACGTTCTGCTATATCCATTGTCATCAGGAGTTATGAGAAAACTTGATGAGAGCAAAAGCAAAGGGAAATAACTTCTCAATGATGCCGCAAGAATTCACTTCCCAAGCAAAAAAGTCTTTTGTCACTGTGAGTTGTGTATTTGGTCATTTCCTTCTTCATACTTACTATATGAATTTTGCTTAGTAATTTTTCCCATAACAAACCCACTTCCATCAAGTTCATTTTGACTCAGTGAGCCACTGAGTAGGACAGTGTGGAACTTCTCCATAGGGTTTCTGAGCCTATAAATCTTTATGGAAGCAGACTACTTTATCTTTCCCCCACAGAGTGCCTTGTGGACTTGAACTACCAACCTTTTGGTTAGAAGTACAATTCTTAATCTACTGCAACACCAGGGCTTCTAACTTTTCTTATAGTTTTATCTTATTTTAGCCATTCTTACCTGTCCTTCCCAGATTTCCTCACTTAAAAATATAACATTAATATATTTTTGCATATCTCAAATCTTTCTAGAATAAAACCAGAGACAGAAACAAAATGTTTATTAATATATGAAACTCAGATAAAAGTATAATGATCAGTGACTGAGAGAATTTTCCCCAGGAGATCAATTGCTAAAGAATGAGTAAGCTTTGATTCTTAATATATTCAACTAGTATGCTTTTGGATAATGATAGTCTGGAAACAATGTCTTTAATAGGGCATTTATTAAAATACAGCTTGGTTTAGTTCCTCATCTACTTCTTCTTAATATTTCTGATGTTTTTCTCCATCTCTATAGCTACAGCCTTACTGAAAGCCTTATTAGATTACTTGATACTATCGGCTAGTCTCCAGGCAACATACCTCATGAGTGAAATCTAAGCAGCCAGCCGGCTGCCAGTGCTGGCACTTTCTCTAGCAGTGTCCTCAGTCTAGTTGTCTTCACCTGGGCTCACCAGTCATCTGTGGTCATACTGAATCATGAGTAGTTCTGAGCAAAGACCAAACTATTTATTTCATGCCTTTATACTTTTCTTCATGTCACTCTTATTAACATTTGTGCCACCAGCAGAAATCTCTTCTTCTTGTAAGATAACTTAGTAATGTTCATCTACTCATCATGGTCAGTTCAAGCATCATATTCCCTGTGAAATACGTCCAGTCATTTTCAGGAAGAACGAATTACATTAATTTCTCAAGGTGCCCATTATTACCTTTTATGCTCATTTTTCTTTCTATTTGTCTCCCTTAACTAACCAGACCTCCAAGAAAGGGATAGTGCTCGATTTATTCCCCAATCCTCAGTGCCTTGCACAAAATACTTGTCACTTAGCAGGGGCTTACTCAATAAATCTGTATTGAACAGAATTTCTCACGTGGTGTATTTGTTCATTTTCTCTGCCAACTCTATGCAGTGACTCTACTGAGAAGTATTTATTGTATAATGCTGGGAAATCGCAGCCACAGGGAGACCACATGGCCTTTAATACTTGCAAACCAACTGACTCATTTTGAGCAGAGCTATGTGACACAAGCTGCACAATCACAATCTATCAACAGCATTCAGATTACTGTCTTTCAAACGGAAGGTTCTGACCCATTAATGTGTCCAGAAATCAATTTAATATGTCAAAGGACTTTGGAGATCTTTAGAAAGTCAACTGTTGAAAAGCATAGGGCACATTCTGACAGTGCCTCTGTACACTTAAGGTATAAGAATCCAGCCCTTTTATTTTAGCCATTCTTTTATAGAAAGAACATAAGAACATCTGCAAGCCCTAAGGTCAGAGCAATGCTGATCCAAGACTCTGAAGTGAAAAATCAATTAAATCAACAGTCTGGCCTCTTATATTTATTTTAACTCTAATTGAGGGTATGACCTGTTCCCCTTCAACTGCCATCTGGCCAGGTACCTAATATGCTCCATAAGTATATTAGCTGCTACCTTATTTCCTTCAATATCCCCAGGAAATGGACCCCCCACAGCTGAAATCATGATCACTCTTGTTTGTCTCTAAAGCCTTCCTATATATTAACGCAACTAATCTTGGAAAATTGATATTACTGATGTCCTTCAACCTTGTCTTACCTGTTGAAAAGATTTTCAGGGAGACTGACATTTCCATTGGTAGCCTCGTCTAGGCAGAGTACGACCCCATGTCTGCCAGCCTGCTTTATAGATGTGCTATTTTTAGGTAGGCTCTAACCTTTCTATTAAATTACACATAAAGCCCTGTGGTGACGTAGAATTTCTTTATATGGCTTTTCTCTCCATCTCTTCCTAACTCCCACCAGATGATTGGGTGAGACCATAAAAATTGTTATTAGGTGCCATTGAGTTGGTTCTGATTCATAATGAGCCTATGTATAACAAAACAAAACACTGCCCGGGCCTGCTCCATCCTCACAATTGTTGCTATGTGTGAGTCCATTGTTATAGCCACTGTATTATTCTATCTTATCAAGGGTCTTCTTCTTTTTTGCTGCCTCTCCACTTTACCAATCACGATGTCCTTCTCTAAGGACTGGTCTCTCCTAATTACATGTTAAAGTATGTCAGATGAACTCTCTCTCTCCTTTCCTCTAAGCAGCATTCTGGTTGTACTTTTTCCAAGACAGATCTGGTTGGTCTTTTGGCAATTCATGGTACTTCCAATATTCTTCTCTAACACCACACTTCAAATGCATTGGTTTTTTCTTTAGGATTCTTTATTCATGTCCAAATTTCACAACATATGAGGTGATTGAAAATACCATGGCCTGGATCGGGTGATTTCTGGAGGTAGCATATAAACAGGAACGCATGGGGCTAAAGGAAGAAATTCAAGCTGCACTGAAAAATTTGCCAAGAACAAGGCTTGCAAGATGGGTATTTGGTCAACTGACTAGAAGCGATCCATATTTGAACCCATTCCAAAGAAAGAACCAACAGAATACACAAATTATAGAACAATATCATTTTGATATCACCTATAAGTAAAATGTTGCTGAGGATCATCCAACAATGGTTGCAGCAGTTCATTGACAATGACCTGCCTTAGGTTCATGATAGACTCAGAAGAGGATATGGATATCATTACTGATGTCAGACGGATCTTGGCTCAAAGCAGAGAATACCAGAAAGAGGTTTGCTTGTGTTTTATTGACTATGGAAGGGCATCCAGCTGTGTGCATCATAATAAACCATGGATAACCTAGAGAAGAAGGGGAATTCAAAGACACTCCATTGTTCCCCTTTGGCACGTGTACACGTATCAGGAGGCAGTTGTACAACAGAACACGGGAATACTGCATGGCATAAAACCAGGAAAAGTGTGCATCAGGATTATATTCTCTCACCCATCTATTTGCTGAGCAAATTGTCAGAGCAGCTGTATCATACAAAGAAGAAACACACCAGGATTGGAGGAAGGCTTCTTAACTATCTGAGATATGCAGGTGATGCAACCTTGCTTGCTGAAAGTGAAAAGAACTTGAAGCACGTACTGATGAATATCAATGATTGTAGCCTTCAGTATGAATCACAACTCGATGTAAAGAAGGTCAAAATCCTCCCAATTGAAGCAACATAGTAACATCATGATAAGTGAAGAAAAGGTTGACGTTGTCAAGCATTTTGTCTTGGATCCAAAATCAATGCTCATGGAAACAGCAATCAACAGCTCAGAAAACGCACTGCATAGAAATTTTCACAGGTCCTTATTAATTTTGGCCTTTGAGGATGTATCAGTAATCCCTGGGTGGCACAAATGGCTAACGTTGGACTCATCAAAAGGCTAGTAGTTACACTCCACCCAGAAGCACCACATAAGAAATTCTTGGCAATTGATCTATAATTCAGCCACAGAAAAACTTACGGTACACAGTTGTACTGTGACACACACAGTTAAAATGAGCTGATACAGATAGTTCCATGAGTTGGAATCCCCTTGACAATAACTGGCTTTGTTTTAGAACTATCAAAAATGTGTAACTTTTTCATATATTCTAATGAAATACAGTTTAGAATAAAGTTCTAGACTACCAACATGATATTAATTTTCTTTATAAAACTAAGTGGTTGTTAATAATTTAGTTTCATGCTAATATCAAGGCATTTAGTCAACAATTTAAGAAAACTGCTATTTGCTTTCTGTGTAAAAAAATAAAATGTATGTACAAAGATGCATATATACATACAATATTATATGCCTTTACTTCTATAAGGATTAACTGATCCTAATAGTGCTTCCAAATTTTCATACAAGCCCAAACTCACTACAAGTTGATTTGACTGGCAGTCACCCTCTAAGACACAGTAGTACTATAAGGTTTGTGAAATTATCAATCTCTATAGGAGTAGATAGCATCTTCATGCTTCCTCAAGAGTGGCTGGTGGGCTTGAACCACTGATCTGAGGTTAGCAGCCCAACCCTTAAAACCACTGCACCATCAGGTATTCTTATCTTCCACAATTAAATTTCATGCAACTTTTATTTTCATGAGAGCCCTGGTGGGTTATGCACAGTTGCTCCTCAGGAGAAAGATGGGGGCTTTCTACTCCCATAACACGCTGCTAAAGTCTTGGAAACTTCAGAGGGGGCAGTTCTACCCGGTCTTATAGGGTCACTGTGAGTCTACATCAACTCCACGGGAGTGAGTAAGTAAGAGACAGTCTTTATACCATATTATCACTGATTTTTTTTATATTAATGAGCAGAATCATTGATTGCCATTTTAAGAACAAACATATCCACCTTTATCCAAATATCACCTTCCTATACAAAAGGCATCTTGGCATTTTCCAACAGTCTTCTGTTAGCTATTATTTTAGAAAGAACAGATTCAGTTTTGAAAAGAAAAACACATAAAATATTGTAATTATCCTCTCATATTTTAATAAGTATTAGAAATATGATGAAAACATACTTGAACCCTTTGTATTGTATCATTTCTGACTCACAACAGCCCTGTAGGATAGAGAGGAACTGCCCCATAGGTTGCTTAGAGTAGAGTCATTTAGAAAGTCGCTTGTCACATCTTTCTCCCTGAGAGGAGCCAGTGAATTTGAGCCACCAAATTTTGGTTAATTGCCAAGCACTTAAACACTCACCCACCAGCACTCCTTAAAATAAGTTTGATTTGAAGTGGACTCTTAGAAGGTACTTCCTCTTTATTTCAGTTTTGGTTCTCTAGCAGTAAGAATAAACATGCTTTATAAAAAATGAATACTGTAACTTTGTTTGATTCAGAGGTTCCCCGTTATATACAAATAAACTATTAAAACATTATAATTAAACATCAGGAACATTCAAGAAATTCAAACTCATGTGCAGATGCATAAATAAAGAAGTAGGTACAAAAATATTCCTACCAAGAAAAACATAAAACAAGACTCTTAAATACAATCTGAGAGACTTAATGGAATACACATACTAGCAGAGATTAGATGGAAGACAGACTTCTGCCAAATGAGACTGACTGACACCAACATAAACAGAATCACATAGGTAAGTGTTAATTTCTTTCTAGGTGTGTTGTTTTGAATAGTGATCGGATTAAAAGTAAATTGAAAATGAATTTATCAATAAGGAAGAATACTGTTTCATAATTAGGAACTATTTTAACAGTTCATTTTCAGATTATTCCGAGCTACTAATAGCCCTATTAATATGTTAAAATTAAAATATTCATCAACTACACAATATAGTCAAACATTTCAATTTTTATGGTTATTTTAAAGCATTAACAAATGCTAATTTGAGATACAGCTCATGTAAATTGCTATATAACTGGATTAAAAATATAAAATTAAAAAAATAACAAAAGTAATTCACCTCTATAGCCTGTTTCCTCATCTATAAATTATCATGCATTACATGATAGTTATTGTGCATATTAGAAATCATATATGCAAAAAGCCCAGCATTTTTTCTTTTTTGACTTGCACAGTTTATAAATATCAGTTGCAGAATTTTTAATCAAATATTTAGTTTTTTTAATTTTTAGTGTAGCTTTTCAAATCTTGAAACAGCTCCTAATTTTCATTTTCTTGGGGAAATATAGTTAAAAGCATTCTGTAATGTAATAATGATTTTTCTTATCTTTGGTATTGACATGGAAATAAAGAAGTAAAAGTGAGATTTCCCTTGTTTGGGGACAGTGAAACTAAGATTAAGCATTACATTTAAAAATGCTTGCTCACCCATACTCCTAAGACCCATATATTCAATTAACCTTGTTCTCAATTGTGGTTTTCCTTTAAGGATTTAAAATTTATGAGTAATCTTAAACAATAGTAACTATTTCACCTTAGTTATAGAAGAATGTAATTAGAAACCATTTTCTATCACATTTAACATAACAATGCTTACTGCCTACTTTATAGCTCAGGAGCCCTGAGGTCCCTGTGTGTTAGCAATGGCTGCTAATTACAAAGTCAGGGATTCAAACCCACCATTACTAAACAGGAGAAAAATTAGGCTTTAACTCGCATAAAGACTTAGTCTAAAGAACCTTATACAGTTTTAATATAAGAATCAGAATGGACAAGATGACAAGTTCGGGGATTGAATTTTATGGCTAATTAGCGCAGGTGGTGTAGTGAGTTAAGCACTGGGCTGTTAGTCACAAGGTCCATGATTGAAACCCATCATCCCCTCTGGCTGAAAAAGGTGAGCTAGCTTTGTCCTATAAAGATTTATTGTCTTGAGATACTCAATGAGCAGTTCTACTGTCCCATATAGTTAATAAGAGTTGCAATAAGCTCAGAAGCAATGGATTTAGGGTTTATTTTAAGGCTGACCCGATAAAACATTAAGCTGAAAGACCACAAGCCATTACCTTAAGATGGTCACAGTCAGTTGAAGAACACACAGAAATGTGTTTCGGTGTTATTATCAGGTTTCTTATAAATAGCCTAGGAAACAGACTCAAATTCTCAGCTCAATGCCATCAAGTCCGTTCTGACTCTGAGCAACCCTGTATGTTAGGGTAGAACTGCCTGCCCCTGGGGTTTCCAAGACTGGAACTCTTTATCGGAGTAGAACCCCCGTCTTTCTCCCAAGGAGCAGCTGGTGGTTTTGAACTGCTTACCTTGCAGTTTAGCAGCTCAATGCATGCCAACTATGCCACCAGGATTTTTAGGAGACAGGGAAGCAGGTAATTTCAACTGGGTAAACTAGAAAGCAGACAGTATTGTTACAGATATGCTGCTGGTCCTTAATTTTTATTTTGTTAAAAAAGGAGAACTATATTTGTTAACTGATTAACAAATAGGGAGGAAGATACATCTTAGTAGTATCTATATCATCCTTAGATTTGGTGGACAAAATATCAAACACCAGAAGAATCCAAAGCTCAGCGTAACTTAGGACCTTTCTTTAGACCACACAGTGAAATTACCAGCAGCACCAGAATTCATATCTCAGTTTATTGACCTTTCTGCTTTTCTTTCCAGGATACTATGTTACCTCCTACCATTACAAACAATGTGAAATGATAAGAGCTTTCAAAATAGTACGGGGCATTTATTTGGAAAACCAAGAATTATTTAGGGCAATGTGTCTCAGTTCTAGTGATTGTGAAGAGACAGAGGGTTAAAATAGATAATTCCTGCAGGTCTTTTTGGACTGTCAGCAATTATCCAAAGAATTACTGCTTTCTTTCTTTCAGCTACTCATGCAGTTGTCCTTAGAAGATTTTGGTGCATATTATTCAATGTATATTGGTATAAAGTCTGTCCTCAGAAGCTTGCTCAACCCATATCAATTAGTGTGAGCAAGAACTGGGAGGTGAAATCTGGTCCATTGTGTCATTTGTAATGATTATGCTTTATAATGATAACAGGTATTATTAATCCCTCATTGTATTATTTTTTATTTATTTAATCTCTTGTCCCTTTAAAATTGACATTGGTGTTTCATTTACAATTTTCAATACTTCATGTTGCTTTAAATAAAAGGCATAATTCAAAAATCAATAAGGCAACAAACTGCTCTTTTGGAATTAATCTACTGTCTGATCTGCTAACAGAAGCTCTGCACACTTAAACAAACAGAAGAGTGAGAAGGATAAAGAAAATGTGGTCGACTGTAGTGGTTCCTAAAATATTCTGGCTATACATTATCAGAATCTAATGGAAATATGTATTTTTCAAAGGTAATGAGTAGACCCCCTCTAGGAAAACTGGAGAGAAATCTTTGAGGTGGAACCTAAAACTAGGTGTTATTCTTAAATCTCCTGAGCAAAATCCATGTAAACCAAAGGGCAAAACAATCATCAGAAAGCAAAATCATGTGGGTGCAGTACATTCCAATGACTTTTCTAGATGAAACAACAGGGGATTAGCCTGTAACATTCTGAAGTTCAGAATATTTGTGATATGTCCTTTGCAGAGATAGTTGTATTTACACTTCCCATACATATGTGTATGATTCCATAGAATTTCACTTGACCACTTCTTTATTAAGGGGTACAGTCGATTTCCCTTCCAAGAATCTGAGCTGCTCTCACGACGTTGACCAATAAAGCCCATAGCTATGGAGTCAAATTCCCACTTACAGCGACCTACAGAATCAGCACGGAACTGCACCCCAGGGTCCCAAGGCTGTAAATCTCAGCGGAAGTAGTTTAGCACACAGGAAAAGTGATATTCTAAGATTTTTAAGCCTAGGCTACAGCTTCCTTTCTTCCCTTATTGGAAGGCACTGCTCTCATATGAAGCAGCCTAGGCTGATCATTACAACGATGAAAGACCACAAAAAAGGAGGAGATAGCTGACTAGCAGAATTAACTTCTTGGCATGGGCTTGAGCGCTTGACTTTCCAGCCCCAGATAAGCTGCCAAGTGAGACTCAGAAACTAGCCCAGGTCATTGACCAACAGAATTGGAAACAAATAAAATAGATGTTGTCATAAATGACTAATTTGGGGTATGGGATATAGTAATGGCATGATGGGCTGTTAATCACAGGTTATCAAGTCAAACCCACCAGCTATTCTGAAAGAGAAAGATGAGGCTGTCTGCTCAGGTAAAAATTGCCTGTTTCAGAAAATGAAACTAGCACTTCTTTTTTGTCCAGGGTCACCATGAGTCGGAATGTACTTGATAGCAGAAGGTTACATAACAATAGTCTTTAATGGGTATGATAATTACCATAGACAACGTTATATTTTATTCTAGCCTGTTAAAAATATTTTCTATATTCTCTAAATATTTAACTATTTTAAAAAGACAAGAAAAATAAACAAAAGTATGTATCATCTTTCTCTTGTCTCTGTTAATAATTCAGTAACAGTTAGAACTTCAACTGCAGGATCAAAACATAAGAGAAAATCCTACATACCATATAAAAAGCTATCACAAAAATAATTATAATTATTTTATAACTATAAATCTGTATATAGCTCACTTCCAATATTAAAAAGCTTATCATTAAAAGAGCTCACCAGTATCATTTTTTAAATCAGCCTGAGACTAAGTATATATACCATTTGATGAATCCATGAAATTACTTAAAACCATATAAAAATTTCAGGGTATTTATTGTCTATTCACAAAGTAACTCATATTAATTCATTCAATGATTTATTGCTACTAAGGAGAGTACTGTTAAATATTACCCATGGAAACTCAAAATATCTGGTTTAATTATTACTCACTGATTTCTAGAAATCTACAACTTAGTAGAGAAAATAAGGAGACAATTTGAGAGTTATGGCTAGAGAAGTAATAACTCCCACCTAGATAAGTAGAATTTTACATAGGATGCTTTATTTGAAATTTTTAGTATTCATGTTGCTTTAAATCAAAGGCATAATTTAAAAATCAATAAGACAATAAACTGCTCTATTGGAATTAATCTACCTACACTCTGATCTACTAACAGAAGCTCTGCACACTTTATTCTTGTCTTTGCAGGTCTATCTAGATAAGATAGTCTGGATAAACAATTCAGAGGAGAAAACAACAGGCCCAATGGTTCAGGGGAGACATGGGAGAGGGGGAGGCAGAGGAAAGAAAAGGGGGTGTAAACAAGCCCAGGGATAAGGAAACAAGTGATCTAAAATCAATGGTGAGATGGGCATAGGAAGCCTGGTGGGGCTTGATCACAGGGAATGAGCTGAGAGGAATTACTGAAACCCAAATGAAGCCCAAACAGTGATAGTAAAAGGAAATAGAGAAAAGAACTAGGATGTATTCTGTGATGTTCACCTTCCTGACATGATTGTTGAAGACAAAATGGGTGCTTAAGCAAATGTGGTGAAGAAAGCTGATGATGTCCGGCTATCAAAAGATATAGCATCTGGGGTCTTAAAACTTTGAAGATAAACAATAAGATATTTAGCTGAGAAGCAACAAAGCCTACATGGAAGAAGCACACCAGCTTGCAATTGTGAGGTGTAGAAGGGAACAGATATCAGGCATCAAAGACCTAGAACAAAAAATAACATATCAGTATGAATGAGGGGGGTGGGGCAGAGAAGAGACTCATAGACCATCTGTAGACAATTGAATATCCCTTTACGTAAGGGACACAAAGAAGAAATGAGCCAATCAGGGTACAGTTTAGCACCAATGAAACATGTAACTTTCCTCTAGTTCTTTAATGCTTCCTCCCACTATCATGAACCCAATCCTACCTTACAAATCAGGGTATACCAGAGCATGCAAACTGGTACAGACAAGAGCTGGAAACACAGCTAATCCAGGGCAGGAATAACCCCCCCCCACCCCCTACCCCCCGGCCCAGAACAATATTAAGAGTAGTGATACCAGGAGAGTAAGGGAAATGTGTGGGGAGGAAGGGGGAACCGATGACAATGATTTACATATAATCCCCTTCCAGGAGGACAGACAACAGAAAAGTAGGTGAAAGAGACAGCGGTCAGTGTAATACATGAACAAATATATATAACTTATAAAAGGTTCAGGGGGAGGGTGGGAGGAGGAAAAATGAGCTGACACTAAGGGCCCAAGTAGAAAGAAAATGCTTTGAAAATGACGATGGTAACATATATTTGACAATATGGATGGAGGTATGGATTGTGATAAGAGCTGTAAGAGGCCCCAATAAAATGATTTTTTTAAAAGAAGCTCTGCACGCTTTTAAAAGTGTGCCTACTTCTGGGCAAAAGACTTGAACATTAGATTCACAAAGGAGGAAATCGAATAGCCAATAACCATATGAGAAAAGTTCCCGATCAGTAGCCTTCTGGGAAATGCAAATCAAAACATCCATGAAATACCACCTAACTTCCACAAGGACAGCCCAATCCAAAATAACAGAAAGCAACAAATGTTGAAGGGGGAGTGGTAAGATAGGAACTCCCAATCACTGCTGGTGGTCTTGTAGATATGTACAGCCATTATGGAAAGTGATTTGGTGATATCTAAAACAGATGGAAATCAAGTTACCTTATGGTCCAGCAATTCCACTACTGAGCATATACCTAGATGAAGTAAAAAACAAGCCACAACCAGACATCTGCACTCCAATGTTTATTGTTGTGCAGTTCACAACCGCAAAGAATTGGAAACAGTCTAAACTTCCTTAATTTGAAAAATGGATTTTAAAAATCTGGTATATACACACAATGGAGTATTATGCACTCCTAAAAAACAGTGAAGAAAAGATGAAGCACCTCGTCTTGTGGAAAGAATTGGGGGATATTATGCTGGGTGAAGTTAGCCAAACATAAAAGGACAAGTACAACATGAATCTACTAAGGTGAGTTTAAACAGCAGAATGGGCAAAAGGGAAAATGAACATATCACACAGTTCTCAGGTGGAGGACCAGACACTGTGGCACAAGCCAGAACAAACCCAATGATGCATAAGTCATCAAAAGAAAAGGAGAAAAGATACAGATAGCACCGCCACCCCCACCCCTATATGAATTTACAGCCCACAGAAGGGTGGGGGAAGAAAAGATGCAGATAGCTCCGCCATCCCCCACCCCTATATGAATTTACAGCCCACAGAAGGGTGGGGAAGCAAAAAGACAGCTATGGATGGTGTAAGATAGGGCAATAATAATAATAGTATAATATAATTAAATAATAAGGGTTCTTGGGGGGCTAGGGTGGGGTGTGGAGAGCTTAAAGGGAAGCTGATATCAAAGAGTTCAACAAGAAAGAAAATGTTTTGAAACTGATAGTAACAGCAATTGTACAATTATGCTTGATCTAATTGAATTATGGGTTGTTAAATCTATAAGAGTGACCAAAAAAGTGATAAAAATAGTGGTTGAATAATTTGGAAAAGGATATAGTTGTACAACACAAAGAGTATAATCAATAGCACTGAATTGTACATGTAGGTGTTGTTGGAGAATATTTTGTTGTGTATATTTTTGCCACAACTAAAATAATTATATTAATAATGAGTACAAGGAAGAAGAAAATATTCTAAAATTGATTGTGGTAATAATTGTACAACTCTTCTTGTTAGGACTGACCTATTGAATTGTATGATATGTTGATGAAGTGTCGATAAAACTGTACGTATAAATAAACAAACAAATAAAATGTGTCTGTTTCTATATAGGCAGAAACAGACAATGAAGTGCCCAGTCCCTGGAAAAGGACAACATGCTTGGTACAGTAGAGGGGCCGTGAAAACGAGGAAGCCTTCACAGGATGGCTGACGCAGCAGCTGGAACAAGGAGTGCCAACGTAACAAGTGGGAGGAGGGCACGGCATGGGAGGCGCTGCTCTCTGTTCTAAGTAGGTTTGCTGTGAGCTGGGACTGATGCCAGGGCACCTAACAACAACAAAGAAGATAGCAGAAGACTCCTATCAAAAAATAGGTTTATTTAACTCACCCTTAAGAGATTATTAGTATTTCAAAATTGTTTCAGAATGATCAAATCATAAAAGAAAGCTCAGAGGTTAAAAAAAAAGCAGTCCAACTTGACTATAAAAAGTGTGTGTTTGGAAAACATGGATTACAATTGACACTAGATTGTCAACAGTTGTGATGTTGATTTACTCAGTAGATACTGATTATAAGATATCGATTTACCTAGTAGACGAATGTAGGCAATGGGGTTTTAAAGCACGTTAGTAAAGTAAATAAGTGTGGAGCTGTAGACAAATGGAAAGGGAGGAGAGATTACTTAGGGGAAGACATTTAGGGTGCTATTGCAGGTCCGAGCAAGAAATCTTACATACCGCTGCAGTACAAAGAACAACACTAGGAGGGCCAGGAGGAATAAGAACCAGGAAGGTAGACGAGCAGAAGCAAAGAGAACTCACAGAGACAGTAAGAGAGGCCCCAGTAGTCTGGTAGCTAAGGACTTGTAAGAAACCACATGCTGGTAGCCTCTTCCTTGCTGCTCTGATCTAGAAGGCTTTATGGAAGAAAATGACGTAGGCAATTTATCCAGCCCATCAAGCAATGCCCAATGGCTGTATTTTCCAGATATGTCCTCCCTTCCTACAGAGTTCTCAAGATTGGATACTAAAACCCTGGGGCCCTCATGGTGCTTCCCTATTGAAGTCCCCTGGGCCATGTGGATTCTCCCCTATATAAAAGGTTTCTAGGAATGTATAAGGATCCCTGGTGGTACAGTGGTTGGTTACACGTTGGGCTAACTGAAAGTCAGCAGTTTGAATGAGCAGGCGCTCCTCGGCAAAGAGAGAAGGCTTTCTCCTGCAGAGTTAGTCTGGCAAACCCACATGGGCACTGACCTTGTCCTAGAGCAGCGGTTCTCAACCTGTGGGTCGTGACCCCTTTGGTGGTTGAACAACCCTTTCACAGGGGTCACCTGATTCATAACAGGAGCAAAATCACAGTTATGAAGTAGCACCAAAAACAATTGTATGGTTGGGGGGGGGGTGGTCACCCCAACATGGGGAACTATGTTAAAGGGCTGCGACATTAGGAAGGTTGAGAAATATTGTCTTAATGGGTCACTATGAATCATAGTCAACTAAATGGCAGTGACTTTTGAGAGGGAAACACTACCTATACTGGGACACTTGGCTTTTATGATGCACCAGCAATCGCTAATATTTAAGTCACCAGACTCCCTCAAGAATGTATTGCAATGGCCCGTCTAGATTACTTCTGCACCACAAGCCACAGATTTGATTTTCCCCACTTCAGAGTCTGCTAAATCATCCACATTACAGCATTATGGCTGATTAATTAAACCTGTTTATAATTCCTCACTGTCATTTAAAATTTTCATTTTCAAGTTTCTTGACTATATAATTCATAGATTCCCAAGTTTATTTGGCTTACTGCCAAATAAATTTTTTTCAGGAAAAAAATTACTCAGTGTTCCACTGGCAATAAAAAGTTTTGTCCATAATCCATGATAAAGTATAGGTATCTGTTTTTGCAAACCCCTCCTCCCCAATGTTCCAGTGCCTTCCAGAGCAGGGGATATTACCCATGTTAAGAAAACATTGATCTAATTCATCACAATGTTTAAGAGCACAACAGTAATGTTGTTGTTAGATGACCTTGAGTCAGTACTGACTCATAGCAACACTATCTACAACAGAACAAAATGCTGTCCAGCCCTGCACTATCCTCACAATGGCTCCTATGCTTGCAGCTTCTGTCTATCTCATGAACAGTCTTCCTCTTTTTTGATGATCCTCAGGAATCCAAACCCACCATCACTGCAGGAGAAAGATGAGGCTCTCTGTTACTGAAGAGATTTGCAAAGCCTTAGAAACCATTGACAGGGGCACTATGAGTGAGAACCACCTCAACAGCAGTGGATTATTGGCTCTACTTTTTCAAAATCAGTGACCTTCTTCAGGAATTGGTCCTTCCTGATAACGGGTCCCAAGTACAGGGGATCAAGTCCCACCACTCCTGCTTCTACGGAATATTCTGGCTGTACTTCTTCCAAGAAACACTTGTTCATTTCTCTGGCAGTTCATGGTATATTCAAATTCTTTTCTAGTACCATAATTCAAATGCACTTATTCTTCTTTGTTCTTCCATATTCAATGTCCAGCTTTTACATATATAGGAGTTAGCTGAAAACACCATAGTTTGGATTAGGGGCATCTTTGTCCTCAAAGTGACATACATATTTGCTTGTTACTACATTAGTGGTCTTTTGCATCAGATCTGCCCAATGCAATACATCAATTAATTCTTGCCGGCTTCTTCCATGATTATTTATTTATTGTGTACTGAAGCAAAATTAATTACTTGACAACTTCAAAATTTTCTCCACTTATTATTATATTGGTCCAATTGTGAGGTTTGTTTTCATTTTATTGAGGCACAATTCTATACTGAAGGCTGGTTTTTGTTTGTTTTTCTATCTTTATCAGCAAATGTTTCCAATCCTCATCATTTTCAGCAGACAAGGTTATGTCATTTGCATATCACAGGTTGTTGATAGGTCTTCCTTCAATCTGATGCCTCATTCTTCTTCACAGAGCCCAGTTACTTTGTTATTTGCTCAGCATATACATAGAAAATGGTGAAAGAATACAACCCTGATACCAACCTTTCCTGATTTTAAACCACATATCTACTCTTAAAAAGATTACCAATCAAACACCAAATTCAATTATCATCAAGTCAGTGCTGACTCATAGCAAATCTGCTGTGGGTTTCTGAGACTGTAACTATTTACAGGAGTAGAAAGCCTAGTCTTTCTATCTACTGGTGTTTCAAACTGCTAGCCATGTGGATCATAGCAGCTATTTTTGTCATATAGCCTCTATGTGTTGGAATCAAATTGGTAACAAAAATATTATACTGTGTGTATAAGCAAATGTGGTAAAGAGAGCTGATGGTGCCTGGCTATCAAAAGATATAGCATCTGGGGTCTTAAAGGCTTAAAGGTAAACAAGCAGCTATCTAGCTCAGAAGCAAAAAAGCCCACACGGAAGAAGCACACCAGCCTGCGTGCTCACGAGATGTTGAAGGGATCCGTTATCTGGCATCAAAGAACAAAAAATTCAGCAATGTGTGCTCACCTCCCTGATAAGATCACTGAAGACAAATGGGTAAATAAGCAAATATGGATATGATCACAAGGTGTTGAAGGGATCAGGCATCATCAGAACAAAAAATCTTATCATTGTGAATGAGGGGTAGTGTGGAGTGGAGACCCAAAGCCTATCTGTAGGCAGTTGGACATCCCCTTATGGAAGGATCGCGGGGACCAGACTAGTCATTCAGGGTGCAGTGTAACAATGATGAAACATACAACTTTCCTCTAGTTCCTAAATGATTCTCCCCTCCCGCACTATAATGATCCCAATTCTACCTTACAAATCTGCCTAGAGCAGAGAATGTACACTAGTACAGGAACTAGAAACACAGGGAATCAAAGGTGGATGATCCCTTCAGGACCAGTGGTGAAAGTGGCGATACTGGGAGGGTGGGGTAGGAAGGGGGAACTGATTACAAGAATCTACATATAACCTCCTCCTTGGGGGATGAACAACAGAAAAGTGGGTGAAGGAAGATGTTGTATAGTGAAAGATATGACAAAATAATAATTTATAAATTATCAAGGGTTCATGGGGGAGGGTGGAGTGGGGAGAGAGGGGAAAATGAGGAGCTGATGCCAGGGGCTTAAGTGGAAAGCAAATGTTTTGAGAATGATGAGGGCAATGAATGTACAAATGTGCTTTACACGATTAACGTATGTGTGGATTATGATAAGAGTTGTGTGACCCTAATAAAATGATTTAAAAATAAATAACATTACATTTTCAATATATATTTCTATCTAATAAATTGGAAATTTTGGGTACTCAGTATGACAATATTAACCCAACTTGGAAATGACTCAACAGCATCTAAAAACAAAAATGTGGGAAAAAATAACTTCTTAGATGCTAGTCAAACAGCCTATGTCATTAAAAGCAAAATAGTCTAAAACACCACCGTTGAGTCAGTTCTGACTCATAGCCACTCTGTCTATAGGCTATATAGTGTCTGAGGCCATAAAAAATTACAGAAGCAGACAACCTCAACTTTCTTCCTCAGAACAGCTGGTAAGTTTGAACTGCCAACCATGAGGTCAGAAATCCAACACTTACTTGAGGGCACCACAGGGTTCCTTAAAAAGTAAGTTCTAGACTCTTAAAAATAAGTAGGTATGGTTCCAAATTTTCAAATATGTTGAAATGAATACTATTCTTTGGCTCACAGATAACCTTAATGGCTGGATAAACTGGGATATTGCCTTCATTTCTTCCCCATTTAGAGGTTACCCCACTACTAACATATTTGCCCAATTTAGTATAGATGAGGGTAAAGTATGAAAGTCAGGGATGCATCAAAGACTACCATAGTGAATTCTGCACATCACTCCCAAGTATGCAGAAATCTGAACATATCACAGCATATCTTATTCCCCAAACTATTACTGATTAATTAATGGCTAATAAAAAAGTTTTAGCATTCACTGTTAATATAATGATTTGGGACCTGGATAACCAATCAATTAACTGATTGAGAGCTATCACTCTGTGCGATAGTTTATTGTGCCAGCCTGGCCGATAAACACAAGTAGGATTAACTATCGCACAATGGATATCTATTTCTCACTAAATTCATATCAATTGTGGTAGTTGCATATTCTCTTGGTCTGTGATACTTGCATAATCTTTGGTCAATTTGAGACTTAAGAGCAAAGGGGTGGAGTTTAGCCTGTCAATCAGGTAGCTTTATGATCCCATTTGGAGGTGCTAAGGAGATAAATAGATTGCTGGACACAAGACACAGGCTCACACCCAGCAAAACATTATGAGCCTGATGGAGCTTTCCTGATGCAGCCAGAGCCCTGAAGCTGAAGTATCCAGGTGGAGACCCCTGCCAGAGCTGAGATGCCTATACCCCCACTGGATCCACAAGACTTCCTACCCACTGGCCTGTGATCTTCCTGCATTCAGTATCATTGCATGTGTTACATGAGTCTGAAGAGGAATTTACAGAGTGGTATTATCAGACATATATGCTAATATCACGCTAACAGAGCTAATCTGGACTGGGCTGGGATGTTTTCTCAATATTCAATTGCATTTGTATATAAAGCTCTTTCTTATACACATATGAGTATCTATGAATTTATTTCTCTAGTCAACCAGACTAACACACCAACTAAAAAAATATATTTAGAGCTTCTTTCTTTCAGAAGGTATTTAGCTGATTCACATCACATAAAAACAGCAAATGGGAAACTGATATTTTAAAGTATTTAGCTCATTAATATTTACCCAAAAAAGCTAGCACATATGGGTACCCTAAATAAAAGCTATTATTCTTCTCATTAGTTCATATCTGGCCTGTAATTCTTATTATTTCTATGGGCTAAAATAAACCATAGTAGTATGAAGATCTTGGCCCATCCTTGTGCTACTTGGGAGGTATTTATATAGCACGTAACTGGTATTGTCTAAGGTTTCTTCATTTAGAGATCTGGCTTCAGGAAACCTTATAAAGGATGTTAGCATCTTCTGTACCACGTTTTATACCTACTGCTTTCTGGGACCTGCCTAGCCCTGTCTAACAATGCCTTGTATTACATATCTTTCTGGAGACCCTACTAAACTTAACTGCCTTTTAATCTACTTAGGCAAGATGACCTCCCTATAGACCCCACCTGAGTTGGTTCTGGGTACAAGGATCTCTTACTGGTTCCACGACAAAAATTTCTTCCCTGGCTTTTGGAATGTTGATGACAGTCTTCTCTTTTTTACTCATTATTTGTATTTCGGTCTTCATATTATTACATCCTTATCACCTTATTTTGATTTTGTTTTTATTGTTTCTGTTGGGTTTCCCAGTCTGTGCCCCACAGGAGTGGATGCATAGTGGTAATAACTGAGAAAGGAGTTGATGGGGAGTGCAGGCCTGGGGACTTGGTGATAGGGAGGAAAGGGGTATTTCCGGAGTGAAAAATGAAGGCAGGAGGGGGTAGGGAGCCCGGGAACTGAAGCCCTGGACAGTTCTCCTCTGATACAGGTTACATGAGCTGGAATCAACTGGACAACAATGGAATGTATATAGATATATATATCGACCTGTAAGTGTAGCTAATACTTCTCTCTCAAGGCTGGCCTGGCTGAATGATTCCACCAAAACCATCAGTGGTAGTCAGAATATCACCCCTCACTCCCCATAAATAGTTTCCATATCCTAATACCCAGAATCTATACATTTGCTATGTGATACTAAGGGGTATTAAGATTCAGATGAGATTAAGGCTGCTAATCAGCTGAGTTTAAAATAAAAATATTATCCTTGATTAAAATCAGGTGATCTAAGATATTTATAAGTGCTGTAAATTAGGGAGAAAAGAGTCAGAACCAGAGAGAGAGCAACATGAGAAGACTTTCCCAAGTTTGAAAATGAACCAAACCCAAACCAAACTTCCTGCCATAAAGTCAATTCTGGGTCAGCTCAACCCTATAGGACAGAGTAGAACCGCACCTGGAGGTTTCTAGGACTGTAACTCTTTACAGGAGCAGAAAGCTTTGTTTCCCTCCCACAGAGTATCTGGTGGCTTCAAACTGCTGACTTTGTGGCTAGCAGCTCAATGAATGACCCACTACGCCATCAGGCTCCCACAAATCACAGAGTTCAGATGATTTAGAAAAGGCAAAGAAGTGAATCTGCCCCAAGATCTCTAGAAGGATAAACAGCCTTGCCAACACCCTGTCTTTAACCCAGTGAGACTTCTGATTGTAGACCCCAGAAATGTAAGATAAAACATTTGTGCTAAAGTACTTTGTGGTGATTTATTACAGCAGCAATAGAAAATTAATATTCTTAGAGCTCAGAGAATGATCCTTCTAGGAAATTTTATTCCTAAGATATATGCTTGGTAATTTTGCCACTGGAAATGTTGCTGCTTTATTGTAGAAGCTACCTCATCTATATTTGCTAATGATTCCAAATTCATTGCCATTGAGTCAATTCTGACTCATGGTGACCCTTATTCCAAAGCTATAAATAATATCAGGAGAAGACTGCCTCATGGAACTGTCTCCCATGGAACAAGGGGAAGGTTTGAATTGCTGACCTTGGGTTAGTAGTTCGATGCCTACCCAATAGTACCACCAGGTTTCCTTGCTAGTGATTAGACAACCTAAATAAATGATCGATTATTGTGATTAGAGATAAAAGGGGATAAAAAGCAAGACTGTACAACCCAAACCAGTTTAATGTACACTGTAAACAAAAATCATTAAATGTTCAATCTGACCCAAAAAAGGTACCATTTTGACTATTGCTGGCTCTGTTTTAACTGCTCTTTAAGGATAAAGGACAATGCCCTATCAAATACAAGTTAATAAGATTTTGATAAACATCCAGGTATGGAGAGTCTGTGGTGATTTACTGGCTTACATCCTGTCCCTGCCCTCAGCCTCCCTCTGCTGGTACGAAGGAGCTCTGGTGACAAGGTGGGCTGTGAGCTGGGCTGCTAAGGACAGTCAGCAGTTCCAACCCAGCAGAAACTGCGGGAAAAAGATGAAGCATTCTGCTTCCAGAAAGAGTTAGAGCCTCAGACAACCTCCTGGGAAGTTCTCCTTTGTTCTGTAGGGTTTCCATGAATTGGAACCACTCGATGGCTGTGAGTCTGAGTTCTGCCAATAACTCACTCCATCCCACCCCACAGTGAAGCACAATACTTGTCACTGATTTTTACCCTGAATTTAGGGGGAATGTTTGTTT
This sequence comes from Tenrec ecaudatus, assembly GCF_050624435.1. Lineage (NCBI taxonomy): Eukaryota > Metazoa > Chordata > Mammalia > Afrosoricida > Tenrecidae > Tenrec > Tenrec ecaudatus. Next base: position 60,937,618 of record NC_134531.1, on the reverse strand, counting down.
TCAGAGAACTGTATATGCCACCTGGATCTTAGAAACGGTTAAATATCTATAGCTCCTTCAAAATAATGTATCCCAAGTACTAATTAACCCTGAGCAGCTCTTTTATTCTCTTAGAACAAATATAATAATTGTCCCCTGAAAAGCAGTTGTATAAAAGCATGGGTTGATGGCAGCCTAAGAATGCCTTACTGGACTCGGCAAAAGCTTAAATTTTGTTTCATTTTTTTACTCTGTCAAGAAACTAAAAATATATCAGACCATAGTCTACCCCAGTATAGGAAATTTTTGAATGGAAGCAGTGGCTGAGTGTTTTGCCACAAGAGGAAATCTGGTGCCCTCTAGTGATGGAAAACAAGATTATCCCCCTCGCATTTACAAGAGAGCAAAGTTGCATACCAGAAAGGGACATCATTTTAGAGATGAGAAGCACAGCTCAGTGCAGCACAGAAACAAAATTATTTCTGGTCTCAAGTTTTTGAATATTGAATTTTTATTCTTATTAACTGTTAAAATATATTTTTAAATGAGTTTCTTAGGTAAAAGTATACTTGCCTATATTATCTGCTGGAGGACCCCTGGTGGCATAGTGATTATGAGTCAAGCTGCGATCCATAAGGTCAGCAGTTTGAATCCACCAGCTGCTCAGAAGAAAGATGGGACTTTCTACTCCCGTAAACAGTAACAGACTCAGAAATTCACAAGGGCAGTTCCACCCTGTCCTACAGGGTTGCCATGAGTTGGAATCAACTCAATGGCAATGGGTTTCTTTAGTTTATTATCTGTTGCAGATTTCCCCTCTAGCTTCATCCCAGAGGAGCAGAGATGAGTAATCTAAAATCCTGCAGCAAAATAAGGAATAAAAAGGGCATGAGATTATTAGGGCAGCAGGATTGTTAATTGATTCTTCAATGTTTTACAAAGTATTTGAGACATATAAAATGGGATAAAGCAAAGATAGTGCCTATGAAAATACCAACCAGCTTAAAAATGAAATATAATTTAGAGTTGACGCCTCCTACCCAGCACCACAGACTGTATTCCTACCCCATAAGGCGCTACACTCCCTTGAATTTGGTGTTTACATGATTGGTTTGAAAGCATATTTTTCGTTTTCTACAGTTTCTCTATTACATCTTCTAATGTTACATATAGTCTTTCTTTTGTTAAACATTTAAAAATAATAAAGTTTGTAAACAAAAGCTTGCATGATAGCAACTGTAAATGATTGTGCAAAGCAAGGAAAAGAATTCTAGCCACTTATCCGGTTCGATTCTTAAGGAACCCTGCTGTTTACTGGTTACACCTTGGGATGAGATCTGCAAGGTCAGCAGTTCAAAACCATCAGCATAGACTTAATCACAGTGAGTTTGTTTCAATTTTCATTTACCCAGTTTGGGGGCACATTAGAACTGACATTGTGAGAGCACCAGTATGAGACAAATGTAGCTGACATTTGCATCTCAGCTTGGGTCAAGCTTTAAGAAGCTTTGAATAGGATGAGAAGGCACTAGTAAATGGTGGCTTTTAAAATGCCCAAGAGCAGGGGAGGGGCAATGAGGGAGAATAGCAAACAGGCAATGCCTACTTTAGTTCAGCGGTTTTCAACCTGTGAGTAGTGACCCTTTGTGGGTGGAGCAACCCTTTCACAGGGGTCACCCGATTCATAATGGTAGCAAAATTACAGTTATGTAGTATCACAAAAAATAATTTTATGGTTGGGGGTCACCACAATATGCAGAACTGTATTAAAGGGTTGCGGCATTAGGAAGGTTGAGAACCACTGCTTTAGTTGATTTGATAAAGAAACCCCAATAGAGGTCATGCTATAGAAGGAAAACCAGGAACAGTGTTCCCAGTGGACATAAGGCCAAAAGTCATAGCCTGGTTTATCAGGTGCAGGCTGCAATAAACTCATTGCTAAATAGTAAGCTCCAGTTTTCTGTAACTGCTATTCTAGGATCAACCAAATGTTGTAAATCTGCAAAAAGCCAAACAGTTTAAACTTTGGATTGAAGACAAGACTGAAGTTCGCCATAACAACATGCAGGGAATTGACCTGCATCTTTGCTATTTGCCTACCTCCTGAAGTCCCTCCACCCTAGGGCCCAGGGAGGTCAACACATTCATGTTCCTCTCTTCACTATCCAAAGACAGCTCCATCCACAGAGCTGCACCCATGCTCCAGCCACCTAAGAGTTCATCTGAATGGTATACCTAAAGTTTAGCACCTCATACTGTCTCTAACATGCAGTAAAGCACTCACTATAACTAGTATAACGTACATATGTACCTAGCCAATGTTACCAGTAATTAACTATAGTCATTGTTCTCACCACCACCGAGTGTCCCTTCCATTCTCTCCCTCTCTCCTCTCTTCTCCTAGACAAAATTCTTATCCTTCAAATGTCAACCTAAGAATAGCTGTATGGATATATATACCATGTTACTTGTACATAATATTTATATTGGTATTTGCTATGTGTAAGGCATCATACATAGATGCTGACAAGTAGGCTCCAATCTTAAAGCATTTACCATGGACCACATCACTTATTCTTCAAAATATCGTGTCTCCCCCAGTCAGGCTCTTCCTCTCATTCCCCCTCCGCGTGGCCTTTCTTTTGTAACACTGCCAACACTCCATGAAGGCCCCCAGCAACCCATGCTTAACCCCTCTGAACCCCTGTGTGAGCGGGTATTTTCTTCTTAATAGTTCTCAATCCAGAATACCCACTGGCTATGCACTGGACCACTGGGAGAATTAAAAACTAAAATGTAAACCCAAAGCATAGTAATACCTAGCCTTGAACAATAAAAGATGAAGCCTGGCCATTGGTATTTTCAGAAGCTCCTAAAGGGTATACAATTTGTAGGCAGGATTGAGAACTGTTATCCTGAAATCATTTACCATGCCTGCAGCATTGGATTACATCACTTATTCATTCAATTTATCTAATCAGCAACTATTTACTGAGCTCCTAATGTGGGCTCAGCACATTAGGAGCTCAGAACGTCCCAGAAGCAGAACAGTACCCTCACATAAATTTCTTGAGTACCCTGTTGTAAATTTTCATCAACTGATCAAATTTTCCTTCTTCTCTAGCATCAGTTTTCCTACTTTCACACAATTTCCACCTTCTTTAATCTAGCAAGCCGGCTCCTTTGTTACTGCTCCGGAATTCTCAGTTGCATTTCAAGGTCTTGAACAAAGCAATCCAGTGTGAAGTAAACTTGGCCAAAGTGCTGTAGGAGATGGCATTTCTACAAACTTACATGAGAACAATGATCGTGTGTCCATTCCATCTGTTCAAAGCTCCCTGAGCAGAAGATACAGGGTGAATTCTTTCATTCATCATGTATACTCATTACCGAGTAGTTTTAGCACAGTAAGATAATAAATACACATTAACTAGAAACCATGAATAAATAAGGTAAATTTTATTAAAATGTATCCTGACTTATCAAAGATAAAGTATGTGTTTGCAGGAGAGTGAAGGGGAGACGTTCTTTTTTTTCTTTAAAGTCATCATCTTAAACGATAAGCATGGGGTACTGTGCGTAAACTGTTTATACAAACAAGACAGTTTGGGCTGAACATCTGCTTCCTTCTTTGAGTCTTGCATTTAAACTTTTGTATATGTTGATGGAAGACTCTAAGCACTGAGACTCATCAAGGTTCTTGCTAGATCATGTTTTTCACATATTGCCTCTTGAATAAACATGCAACATGTTTGTCAGTCCTACCTTCCTTTGCTGTCTTCTTTAGTTTGTTGAGCCTGACTTTCCCCTCATAATTTGAAGGAGATTTAAATTCAGATCTATATAATAAAAGTATTCTAAATTCTATGTAATTTTGATCCATACTTATTTATTGTATTTTTAAACCCTGCCACATAGAAGAAAAATAACATCAAGATATTTGTGTTTATTTAAATTTATCATATATTTCTATCTTATTACACAACTATTGACTGCCTGAAAAATAGATGTGAATAGAAGGTATCAGTTTACTGAGCTATCCCGATGTACTTTTGCATTAATAAGATGAACAGTGCCAAATTTATACTTAAAGAATTTGACACAAAGTAGACTAGCAAACAACAGTGACCTATCTCAATATATGACTGACCACAGTGCTGCTTCAATCTACCATCTTCTACTAAGACACGATCATAACTGTGTTTGTACTTAAAATCTGTATTATATCATTTCTTTCACTTTGCTGAATTTTATTCAAAATATTTAGAACGTGAATATTTTAAATTTTTTCCTTTTAAAAATCATTTTTATTGGGGGCTTTTACAGCTCTTATCACAGTCCATACATCCATTCATTGTGTCAAGCACATTTGATCATGTTGCCATAATCATTTTCAAAACATTTTCTTTCTACTTGAGTTATTGGCATTAGCTCATTCCCCACCCCACCCCATTCTCCACGCTTCCTCCTTCATGAACCCTTGATAATTTATGTTATCATTTTTTTATGTCTTATACCAACCGCTGTCTTCCCTCACCCACTTTTCTGCTGTCTGTTCCCCTGAGAGGGGGATTGTAAGTAGATCATTGTGATTGGTTCCGCTTTCTCCCCCCAGCTTTCTGTTACTCTTCTGGTATCACTACTCTCATTATAGGGGTTTATCTGTCCTGGATTCCCTGTGTCGCAAGCTCTTATTATATATTTAGTTTGGGGGGTATATTTTATTATCTAGGTTTTTCACTTCAATAAACATTAAGCTCTAGAATGTGTATAAACAGAATTTTTTTAAATATTTGGATTACAGTGATAATTCAGAAGCAAAAGAGCCTTCTTTCAAAAAGACAACCTAATATATATTTGGAGTATAATGTGATATAAGATGATAAATCATGTGACAAATAATTAATTACATGAACTCCCTTAAAAACTATGAAAATTAAAAACTATGGCTATGTGTGAATCCATGAAACATAGCACCTTTGTAAGAAATAAATTTTTTCTAGATAAACTTGAATAAGCAGGTCTTTAATGAAATAGACTGGTTTCTATTCTCCCCAGTGACTAAAAATCATACCTTTGTGAAATTATAAGTTGTCTTTGAATGAACTGAGACTAATTAACAGAATTATTGTAGATAAAAGATCTGGAACAGATATTTCACCAAAGGGCGTGTTTAAATAGCCAACAAACACAAGAAAGGATATTCAAAGCCATTTTCCTTTACAGAGATGCGAACCTAATCCACTGGCGTGATGCTGATAGTGCACCACCCTCATTAGAATGCCAAACAAGAACACAGGGTGCTGGAGAGAATCTGCCTGAAACTGGAGCCCCCATTCAGTGCGCACGGGTGGTCACAATGGCACAACACGGCTGTGGGGGAAACACCTGAGCGAGCCTCAAAAGGCTGAACATGTAACTACCACATGGTTTAGCAATCTAGTCAGAGATACAGGTTTCTCCCAGTATCTGAAAGTAGATATTTCTATAATCCCATGAAACATTTTGGTATAAAGGGAAGAAGCAAGTACCATTCATTATTATAGGAAAATATTTGAGCGGTTTTAGATCCCCCAAATAACTACCAAGACATTTAAAAGTATAGTAACTTGAGGTTGAGATGCAAAATGTAGTTCCTGGGAAAGAAGTGTTGCTATCTCCATTCCTCTGGGGTGCAAACTGCCTTTTCAACGGTTCACTGCAAAACAAACACTGAAAGCTAGTTTCACTTTTTACTATTTTTCATGAAAGCATCAGTCCTCTTCAGATCTTGTTATCACAAATATGTACTAACATTAACTAAACATGTAGGTCTTTTGTTCAAGTGGAAGAACATAAAGCAAAATTTTGAAACGTGTAGGATCCTCTGTACAAAGTGCTTCAAAAAGTTTGTTGGGAAATCTTGTACTTTCAATTCTCTTTTTCCATACCTCTGGAAGCCTTCATCCATATACTCCCAAAGAAATGAAAGCGAGAATGCAGACAGAAACCTTTACACTAAAGATCACTGGAGCACATTCAGAATAGCCGAAAGGTGAAAATACCCCAAATCCTCCATCACTTTGAATAAAGACACGCAGTGTGGTACATGCACACAATGGAAGAGAAATGAAGTCCTGAAACTCAACACAACACGGATGAACCTGGAAAACATTATACCAAACGAAATAAGTCAGTATTAAAAGGTAAAATACTATACAATGCAATTACAGAGCAAACATAGCTTATTAGAAATTGCCAAGGATAGTAGAGAGAGAAAAGGGGGGGGGGTACTTTTTTGCTTAGAGGTCACTGAGTTTATGTTAATTAGAAAAAATACTGAGATGGGGTTGTAAGGAATGGAGGCTATAGTCAGTCACTGAATTGTACAAAACTGTTGAATTGGCAAATATTTCATAATATTTTCACTACAATTTTAAAACTACAAGACAGAATAACAAGACATTTGAGATAAAATTACAACTTTAAAACATCTGTAATGGGAAAAACACAGAGTACAATGATTTTTACATATAAATAGAATTACTTTAATGTTCTAGGCAACTATACCAGCAGCAACTTTACTTTCTCTGAATCTAGAGGAGGAGACAGTTTACCCAGATTAAACTTTTGATTAGTTGCTTCAAGTGTTGGCAATTTAATTACCCACTTAGACCAATTAGGTGGCACCAAGGAATTTTCAAAGTAAATTATAAATAGTTTTAATTGAAATAAAATGAAAATACTGCAAAGCAAAATTCACCAAATGGAGCTAATGCAATAATTAAGAAGAAATTTAGAACATTAAATAGTTATATTAAAAAACTCAAAAAATCTACTAGCAACCATAAGAAACAAAGGAGAGTGAAGAAAATAAATTTTGAACTAGCAGAAAGTAAATAATGAAATAAGAGCAGAAAAATAGAAATTTAAAATCCAAAAATAATTGGGAATATCAATTAGTTGATGTAAACTTTTAAGAAGAGTAGAAAAGGAAAAAGATAAAAAATGTACAAACATACGATTTTCAATATCAGAATTAGAAGGGGAGATATCACTACAAATCCCACTAACATAAATGCATAATAAATTCAAGACCAGGAGCAATGCTAAGGAGCCTGAGAGGAACCACTGAGTAAGGGTTTGACTGTTAGCACAAAGTGTGATTCAAACCCACTCTTCAGAAGAAAAGAGGGGACTATCTACTCCCATGAATATTTACAGCCTCAGAAACAATATGCTGCCTGCTATGAGTTGGAACTGTGTTAAATGTCAGTGGGTTTGATTGGGTTTGATATGAACAATTAATGCTATACACATAATTTTATAATCCAGTTCATGTGTCAGTTGGCTGAATTGTCCTGAATTTCTGAGTTAGCTAATTGGTAGCTGAATTGTCTTTTAACTATTCAAAGTGTTCTTATTAATTGCTGTAAGCCTTGCAAAGTAAGAAATGATGTTGTTCTAAGTGGCACTGCAGAGTGGGCTCTGAATCACAATGACCCTACGTACAACAGAATAAAACATTGCCTGACTCTGCGTCACCCTAACAATGGTTTTTATGTTTGTACCCATTGTTTCAACACTGTGTCAATCCATCTCATCAAGGGCCTTCCTCTTTTTTGCCACTTTACCAAGCATGATGTCTTTCCCAGGGACTAATCTTTCCTGACAAGATGTGCAAAGTATGTGAGAGGCAGTCTCACCGTCCTCACATTCAGGAAGTGTTCAGACTACGCTTCTTCTAAGACACATTTGTTTGACTTTTGGTAGTCCACTAGACTTTCAATATTTTCAAAATTTAAATGCATCAATTCTTCTCCAGTTTTCCTTATTCAATATCCAACTTCTAGATTTATATGCATCAATTGACTTGGGTCAGGCACATCTTAGTCCTTAAAGTGGCATCCTGGCTTTTCAAAACTTTAAAGAGGTATTGGGCAGCAGATATTCCCAATGCAATGTGTCTTTTGGTCTCTTGACTGGTGCTTCCAGGAACATTGACTATGGATCTAATCAAGGTAAAATCTTTGACAACTTTAATTTTCTCTTAGTTTATCATAATATTGTCTATTGATCCTGATGGGTTGTTGTTGCTGTTGTTTTTACATTGAGCTGCAGTCCAGACTGAAGGCTGCAATCTTTGATTTCATCAGTAAGGGCTTCAATTCCTCCTCACTTTCAGCAAGCAAGGTTGTATTATCTGCATACTGCATAAACCTTCCTCCAACCCTGATGCTATGTTCTTCTCCACATAGTCTAGCTTCTCAGATTATCTGCTCAGCAACAGATTGAGTAAATATGGTGAAATAATACAAACCGGATGCACATTTTCCACATTTTAAAACATGTAGTAGTCCCTTGTTCTGTTCACACAACTGCCTCTTGGTCCATGTACAAGTTCGGCATAAACACAATGAACTGTTCTGGCATTTCCATTCTGTTCAAAGAACTATCCAGACCCATATAGTTTTCCTTACCAAAATTTAAGAAAAAATGTAGCATGATTTCTACACCATGATTTCTAACATACAGAAGTGAATATGAAAATGACTAGCACAAGTCTGACAACAAATCCAGAAAAAGACAACACACACAAAGAAATCGTTTCAAACGTGGCATCTTTCCTTGAGGCATTTCTAACTCATCGACACAAAGTCAGGGTGGAACTAACTGCCCTTGTAATTTCTGAGACGGCAACTCTTTACAGGAGCAGAAAACCTCATCCTTTTCCAGTGGATTGGCTAATGGTTTCAAACTGCTTACCTTGCCAGCAGCCCAGTATGTTAGCTACTATGACACCAGGGCAAAAATTAATAGTAACTAGCACCCACAAATATATGAGGTCGAGTTTAAAAAGTACTGCTACTAAGATTCCAATTCATACACGCATGGGATTATGCCAAGCAAAATTTGTTTAAACGTGTTTCTGAAATCAGTGGTTAGTTGCAGACAAATTCTTTAAGTAGTTTTTTAAGCCTAAATTGTCTTAGGCTCCGAGCGTAGGATGCATTCAAAAAAGATCCAATTCAAACAGTGGCTTCTGAGGGAATATTCTGGGCCAATCAAATTCAAGCAAGAGAAGTCAGCTCAGAAGCTTATGGTGGTAGCTTTTTGGGATCCTAAAGGAGTACTCTAGATACATTTTTCTCAAAAGACAGGACATTCATGGGGACTTATTAAAAATAAGTATTAAGAATATTGAAAATGGCATTATAAAGAAAATATCCAGGTAAACTGAGGCAATAAATTTTCTTTCCAAAATATCTTTGTTTGTTCAGTATCACAATGCATCTCCTCTTTCTTTGATGGTAGAAAAGTCTGTACTAGGAGAATTTCATTGGTAAACCTTACGCTATCCACCCTATACAATGCTGTCTTTTCAGACTTATTTTTGTTCTCAAATCTCAAAGAACAGTGAAAAAAGAATGCAATTTTTCAATCCCCTGTGATATAAATTGAAGAGCAAAGAATTCTTTGGAGAAGGAACAAAGGGAGAGAAATACCGTTTTCCAAAGTGTATGGTAAATATGTTAAGAAACAATAGCTTCACATTTTAATTTCAGTTTTAACAATGGTTTCTTTTATTTTATAGAAATACTTTTTAACTTGGCCTCATCCAGAGACAAATATAACTATGAAAAAATAGGGTTTATTATGAGACTACAACACTAGCTCAATTTTTAAATTTTAAAAAATTTAATTTAAATTTTTTATTTGCTTATTCACCCACTTTGTCTTCAGCAATTGTGTTGGGAAGGTGAGCATAACAGAATTTAATAGAAGAAAGTATTCTTTCATTGAGGGAGTACTTGAGTGGAGGACCAATGTCCTTCTGCTACCTTAATACTAAACCTATAAATATATGCACAGAAATCTATTTCCCCATCTTCATATAAAGTATTCACTTATAAATGATAAAAACACTCCCCAAACTAAGACTATAATTGCCTCAACTTGTTAATGAACATGTATTAAAAACACACTATGAGCATCACGCATTGTGATAAAAGACGAGGTAATTTCCTCTTAACATCAAGAATATAACACAGATGCCTGCTCTCAGCACTTCTTTTCGACACAATATACAATAATGCAAGAGGTTAAAAAAAAAGTATCAAGAGTAGAGGGAAAAAACCACAAGTAAATTGTTTAATTTGTATACAACATAATCATTTACCTGGAAAATACAACAGATCTAAACAAATAAAAAGTTATTACTAATAAGTGAAGTTAGAAAGTTTATAGGTTATAAGATTAGTAAAAATCCATTTTATTTTATATACTAGCAACATTATGATTTATTATAACCATAATTAAATAAAATGTATCTTAAAATTTATTAACAGGGCAAAGCTATAAAATACTCATAAATTAATCTGACAAAAGATGTCAGAGATCTAAGCTCACATAGTAAAATATAAAATTGAAACAAATGTCAAAGTGTTTCTATGTATTAGCAATGAATAACCTGTTTCTTGATCTCCTCATAATTTAAATTAGTTTAAAAAGAAAGAAATGCTTAATTATAAAACTAACAAATCAGGTGAAGGTTCTATATGCTGCAAACCTCAAAATATTGATGAAATAAATCAAAGGCCTAAATAACAGGAAAGGCACACCATTTTCCTGGACTGGGCAAGTCAATATAATAAAAATTTCAATTATCTCAAAGTTGATCATTTAGTTAAAACAAACTTGATCAAAAAGAATTTAATTCCAATCAAAATTCTAATAGAATTTTTTTCTAACTGTAAACAAGTATATTTTTTGGAATGCCAAATGAATTCAATAGCTAAAACAATTTTGAAAAAGAATTAAAATTAGAAAAATCACACAACTTGATTTTATGACTAACTATAAATAAATAATAAGTAAGACATGGTACTATTGGTTAAGGTTGAGACACACAGATGAACTGAGAAGAACAGAAGCATCCATATAAAAACAAGCAAAGTTGATTAATTCTTGACAAATGGAAAAAGGCACTTTATAGAAAAGAACACTGTTTTCAATAATTTGTTAAAATAACAGTATTTCTAAACAAAAGAAAAACACAAAACAAACTTCAACTTAAATCTTATCCCTTGCAAAAACTCAAACTGACTCATAATTGTCAATGCCAAACTTAAAGCTACAAAATTCTTAGAGGAAAATATTAAAAAATCTGTATAACTTAAAGTTAGATAAAGGGCTTAATCTGTAAAAGGCAAAGACCATAATCTATAAGAGGAAAAGTCTTGAGCTATCGTACATTATCAGAATAAAATCAACTTTATTGAAATGCTTGCTCTGGTGGGAGAAAATTTGCTAAGGAAATAAAAATAGGAGGGTAAGTCAATAAGTATTGCTGGAAAAATCACACAAACCTTTATTAAACAAAAAGATTACAATGTAAAGCTATTGTTTCTTGACATAGTGGGCTACATACTTAAGTTGTGTTTCCATCTCTTTATCCCCCAAGAACCATGGTGGCTTAGTGAGTTATATGTTGGGCTGTTACCCACAAGGTCACCAGTTTGAAACTACCATGCCCAAGAGAAAAATGAGGCCCTTCTACTCCTACAAATACTTAGAGACTCAGAAATCCATAAGGGCAGTTCTACCTTATCCTATAAGATAGGGTAGATATGAGTTGGAATTGACTAGATGGTAGGTGAGCTTGAATTTTAAACTCTTCCTGAAAATGAGCCCACTGGCTTATGAGTTTGACTATTAACCATAGCATCAGCAAATTGAACCCACCAGATGCTCCAGGGGAAGAAGATGAGGTTTTCGGCTACATTAAAGATTTACAGCCTCAGAGACCCACAGGGGTAGTTCTACTCTATTGTATAGGGTTGATATCAGTCGACAGTGACTTGATGTCAGTAAGTTAGTGTGAAAAAAAACCCTTTCCTGAAAATTTCAATACTCTGATTTAAACCACATAAAATGGCAATTTTTTATTGATTGGGATTAATACACATATTAAATCACTCCATAGTTCAATCATGTCCAGCAGAATTGAACATTTGCTGACACAGTTTCCAAACTGTCTTTTTCTATTTGGACCTTTTGAAATAATCAATCCTTTCCCCCACCCCCAAACCTTTGCACCCTCCTCCCACCAAAACCCTTATTCCACTTGCTGATTCTATGGGTTCATCTGCCCTAGGTTCACCGGTATATATGGTCTTATATACCATATATACTTGAGTATAAGCCAACCCAAGTATCAGCTGAAACATATAATTTTACCACAAAAACTGCATTAAAATGTGCTGAAAAACTCGGCTTATATACGAGTGTATCGTACCCCAAAATGAAAAAAAAACATACCACAACTTCAAGAAGGTGACCCCCAATGATATAACACTCCTGAGGTACTCTAATGTGTACAATCAAAAACCAAACAAAACAATACACCCAAAAATACATAAAATTTGGAAATCAGATCAGGAGCAGCATGCATCATAAGGAGAATCTGCTGACAAGTTTTAATTGTTGAAATCAGATTTTTATGCTTTTGACCTTCTGTACCCAACTCTCCAATGCACTCCGCTTAGTAACCACTTTCTTCCTATCCTTCAGTTGTGGATAGAGGCAGTTCACTGGAGGCTTATTTCCTAGATAGTTCCACCAAGGTGCCCTGCTATCAGATAAAATACTGTTCGGGGTCTTAAAAACTTGTCTCGGAACAAGCAGTCATTTAAGTGAGATGCCACATAGAAGAAGCAAACTCTAACGAGTCACTGGATTGTGAAGCATGTAACCCAAAGGCAAAGGGAGGGATGAGTATCCGAGCCCAAAATCTGATAATCTAGTTTGCAGAAGTCTACGGATGACAATGGGAGCCCAAGAATCACTGGTGGAACTAAACATGACAATTTTGACATACTTTTCCTTCTCAAGAGCTTATGAGTTTGGAGAACACATCAACAGTAGAAGGAGCAAGAAAATCTCTCAAGATTACCCCTTGGCAATCCCAAAGCCAGTTGCCATAAATAACCCTTTGAGTTATTACCCTTTCCTCCAGAGCCATCAGAAGCTATTAGTTTTTTTCTCTTTTTTTAAAAATCATTTTTATTAGGGGCTCACACAACACCTATCACAATCCACACATACATCAATTGTGTAAAGCACATTTGTACATTCATTGCCCTCATCATTCTCAAAATATTTGTTCTCCACCCAAGCCCCTGGCATCAGGTCCTCCTTTATTCCCCCCCTTCCCATTCTTTCCTCCTTCATGAACCCTTGATAATTTATAAATTATTATTTTGTCATATCTTGCTCTGTCCCATGTCTCCCTTCCCCCACTTTTCTGTTGTATGTTCCCCAGATAGGAGGTCACATTTAGATCCTTGAAATCGGTTCCCAACCCACTCTCCCTATGCCCTCCCAGTGTCGCCACTCTCACCACTGGTCCTGAGGGGATCATCCGCCCTGGATTCCCTGTGTTTCCAGTTTCCATGTGTACCCCTGTGCATCCTCTGGTCTAGTCAGACTTACAAGGTAGGATTCGGATCATGACAGTGGGAGAGGGGGAAAGGGGTAGGAAGCATTTAAGAACTAGAGGAAAGTTGTATTTTTCATCGTTGCTACATCGCACCGACTGTCTTGTCGCCTCCCCAAGATCCTGCTGTAAGGGGATGTCCACTGGCCTACAAATGGGCTTTGGGTTTCCACTCCACACTACCCCGCTCATTCACTATGGTAAGATTTTTTGTTCTGATGATGCTTGATCCCTTGACACCTTGTGAACACACAGGCTGGTGTGCTTCTTCTATGTGGGCTTTGTTGCTTCTGAGCTAGATGACCGTGTGTTTACCTTCAAGTCTTTAAGACCCCAGACTGCTATGTCTTTTGATAGCTGGGCACCATCAGCTTTCTTCACCACATTTGCTTATGCACCCATTTGTCTTCAGTGGTCATATCAGGGAGGTGAGCACACAATGATATGATTTTTTTGTTCTTTGATGCCTGATAACTGAACCCTTCAGCACCTCATGGTCACACAGGCTGGTGTGCTTCTTCCATGTTATTTTTCAAGCTATTATTTTCATGGGACCTTTCTCTCTAGGTTGTTTTGGTAAATCCAAGATTCACCCCTAAATATGATTTATTCCATATAATATCATCTTCATTACCTTTGATCTTAAAAGACTGATGGAAAGATCAGCTAACAAAACTATGACTGATAAAACTTCCTCTGAAATTACCTACTGATTGCAAAGACATATTTTCTTAGAATAAACTTAGGCATGCATGAACTTGAACCCTACTAACAGTCTTGTTTTACTTACCCTTATACAGTGATCTATGAGAAATATTTGAAAATCACTTTTTAGAAGAAAGACTTATAACCAAAATAGGCAAATAACTCAAAACTCAACAGGAAGGAAAAAAGAAAACAAAATTTAAGAACAGACAAAGATTTGAAAAAACACATCACTAAAGAATACACAAATGGCAAAAATGCACAGGAAAACTGCTAACCTCTGAGGATATGCAAGTAAAAACTGCCATGCGAAACTACTACAAACCCACTAGAATGACTAATATTTTTAAAGGATAAAACCAAGTGCTAGCAAGGTTGCAAAACAACTCTTACAACACACTGTTGCTGAGAATGCAAAGTGGTACCACTACTATGGAAAGTTTCTTGTAAAGTTGAACATACACTTACCATATGATCCAGAAATCCTATCCCTGGGTATTTACCCTACAGAAATGACCATTTAGGTTCCAATAAAAACCTGTACAAAAATCTTTGTAGTTGCTGTATTCATAATTACTAGAAACCACCCTCTGGCCCTTCAATGGGTGAATGGATAATCTGTGGTTTATTCATACAACGGAATACTACTAGACAATAAGAAAGAACGCTTGATATCTGCAACAGCCTGAATGAGTCTCACAGGTAATTATGTTGAGTAAACTATAGGTTACATGCTGCAGGATTCCATCCTGAAAAAAAAACTGCCAAAAAGACAAAATTAAATTATGAAGAGCATATCAGCGATTGTCAGGGATTAGAGGTGGGAGCAAGATTCAAGATTATAGCACAAAGAAGTTTTTGGATTCATTGAACTGTTCTGTATTCTCACTGTAGTCGTGTTCATGTGAATCTATACACATGGCTGAGTGGCACAGGGCTGAGTTACAAGTGTCAACTTGATTGATGACATTCTTTTTTAAACAACAAACATTTATTGAACTCTTGGAACCAATCTTTCTTTTTTAATTTTTAAATTAAAATAGAAATCCAATGCTGGATTAATAAAAGAAAAAAAGAGATGTTGGCCGGTTCAGGGTAATTTGTAACACTAACATTTTCTCCAAAGTAATTTACGTGAACTGAACAAAAGCACTGTGAAATGCTCACGTTGTATAAGAGCATAGACTCCCCCACCCCATATCAATCTAATTTACATCCCTAAACTTAAAAAATTGTTTTTCTGTAGTATCATAAACACACTTTTTTAATGATGTGTCTCACCAAAAATGTCTGGCTTGCACACAATTATTTAAAATGTCAATAACAGAAACCTAGATTTCCCAGCCAATTATTTAAAATCTCCATAAATTATAATCAGCAACAGCTAGCTTTTCCTTTATACATTACATACTTAGTTCGCCAATTAAAAAGCATCAGGATCTGTATTGATGCTATCCTTTCATTACACACACATCACATTTGCAAACAGACATCTAATATTTACTCCATTAATTTGTATTAAATATGGAATGAGCAGAATAGCTCATTAATTTACCTCAAATATGAACCCTTTTTAGGATTTATCTTTTTATTTGAATTACCATGACTGGCTTTTAACATGCTATGTACCCAAAATGCTAACTCATATAATTTCTAAACTGCTATATGCCTTCAAACTTTCTTTCTTAAGGAAACACTAGATGTTTAATCTCTTATTTAAATAAGGATAAGTCAAATTTTTAATAGAGGTTTTGAATGTTACTATTTCAATAAATTAAGACTAAAGATGTCTACTAGTGTAACGATATAGTTATAATAGTATAATATTCATTGTTGTATTCTATGATATATCCTTTCAAGTTAAGTCAATTTTCACAAACGTCAAGCTACAGTTTTCCTATCAACAACCATTAAAATATAAATAAAAATTATCTATATAATTTACTGAAACAACAAAACACCTAATCAAGTTAGTAATATTTTTGTTGTTGTTTGAGTCTAGAATCACAAGCAATAATGAGTTCACAGTCATTTTTTAAAATGAGCTGTTATGTGAAATTATCCTTTTCTTTACTTAAGCTCTGTGAACATTGTTAATACTCAACAGATATATAGGAGAATTTTAATATATCAAATAAATAATACAGGCAATATGTGAAAAAAAGTTTAGCAAGAAATATACAAGTCCTAATGTTCCAAATTTTTTATGAGCACCACAACCATTGGCTTCTCCGGAATCTAATATTTATTGTTAAATTCCGTCACTCACACCACTCTTCAACAAGTTATTATGGGCACAAAAGTAGTTCAAATCATCAAGAAGCACTTTATGCTATAAAGTCACAGTAAAGGTAAATTACCTGTTAGATAATTTTTATAAGTTGTAATGGTCACATCTGGACCATGTGTGCATATGTTCACTAAATAAATAAGAGTCCTTGAAAATACTGATTTAAGTTAAACATGATGAGAGTGAGGAAATATGGCACTGGATTGTATTTACTTACAGAAACAATTTTTAACTTAACCTTATATAAAATCCAAATCATTCTTAACACGTAATAAGTTAAAAATGCATATAACAAGAATCTATTAGAGTCTCAATATTTTAAGAATGCACCCCTAAAACATGAGCAGAATTGGATAACGCAGTGAAAAGTGCACACTTTTAAGCATAGTTGACACATATGGACAGAGTTATACATGGCAGTTATACTAGGGTTGCAATGACTATTAAGTGCATCTTAGAGAGAAATTCATTTAAAAGAAATATTAAAACCAAATTTAAAGTTAGTCCATGCCTCAAACCTCAATATTTTATAATATAGAACTTTTAGTAAGCTCTTAAAAAATTACCTGCTTCTGTAGCCATCTTTCATGCCTTTGTTGTTTCCTTCTCAAATTCTTCAACTTGCTTCTTTCTCTCTTATTGAGCCTCTGGTTAATGGCGCCCAAGGAAAAACTGGCTGAGCTCAAGAAGTCTAGAGGAGAGAGGTGCTCTTCCTGATCCGAAGCTTCCAGCATACTCCTGCCAGCCGAGGGTAAGTCCATCAGGAAAGTCAGATTGTTGGAAGTAGCATGGTCAGAGTACACAGCAGAAGCTTCTAGATTACACTGAAATTCTCCTCCTCTTTGTGTCTGAGTCTCATGGGGAGCCACTGAAAATCTCTGCAGCAGCACATTAGGACTAAAACGGGATGGATTCTGAAAGGAACAGCTATTTTTACTACTCTCTAAAGACGAGCCAGAAAGGTCAATGGGCTGCGTTTCATTTAGCCTAGAATAGGCAGTTGTCTTCCTATGCATTTCACACAAAGTAGGAAATAAAGTCAGGTTCTCATTGATGTTCAGATCCAAACTATGTGATTTTCTATGAAAAGCTCTTGCTGTACATCTGCCAGCCACAAGCTGGGGAACAAAAAGCTGGTATTTTGGATCTGATGATTTGAAGAGCAGTTTTTCGTTCTTCATCTCAAAATATGTTGATCTCACCTCCAGGCACAGAGCTTCTGTTAGTCTTCCAGGGCCATTATTATTCTGGGCCATGCTGAAAAGCCCGTGGTGATTTCTTTTTCTGGAGACGCCACCTGTCAGCAGAGTTCCCTTGTCACCCGACTGTACTCTAGGATCTGACAAGTATTCCAGCGATGTGCTCGTTAGTTTGTCTGCTTGTGTTGGCTGATCATCGGTCCGGCTCTTGGAGAGATGTACAGCTGCAAGCTGGCCACAGGAACATTTTGGAGTGCTGACAAAATTAAAGCCCCCTAACCGGGCCCCACAGAAAGGACAATTCAGCTTTCCAACTGTCCACCGGGTCTACAGGTAAAAAGGAAAAAAAGATAATGCTTTCATTGTAAAATAATCTAAGAAAATGTAAGGTTTTTTTTTTTAATAAAGCTGACTGCCTGAAAGTTTTGTATCCCACAGAAAAAGACTAGCTTTCTGTTTTCTGATTAGTAGACAGAACAGCAAATGGGAGAAAGCCTACCAATAAATAGATAAGCAAGTTCTGGAATGATAACATATTGCAAATCATGCCCATCCAAACAATACTCCTAAGAGTTCTAAAAAGGAGTCTCTAAAACAATGGGCTGAATATAGATACAGTGTGAACTAATGAAAAGAAAAATACACTATGGAACCAGGAAGCAAATCAGTCTACGGAGCTTAATTTGCAAGTAAAATCTCACAGAAAAGTGTCTGTTTTGATACACTTCTTGCATACCAAGCACTGTGGGAGGGAACTTTACCCAAGCAACAAAATAAAGCTCTTTTTGGCTTTTTATATACAGCCAACAGATCTTGGTTGCCTACACCAGATAGTGTCTTTTCCATACTCAGATAAGCTCAGACCGAAAATAATGAAATAGCTTTAAATGATCTTTTCCACAGAGACAGAGGAACATCCGCAGTGTTCTAATGTGTGTGACGTTCAGGACGCCTCAGCAGTCTATTCCCAGGAAATCATTACAATGGGAAAAGGGATGCAAGCTATATCAACCAAATGCTAATTTAACCACAATAGTACACTTCATGCTAAATTAACTGAAAAATATAATTATATTTTTCCAAAAATCATATTACTTACACTTTTCTAGTACTTAAATGTTTTGCATGTTAAGAAATAGCGAAAGACTATTAAGGCCGGTTCTTGCTCTTGAAAACTTTCCTTAAGGATCCTTGAAAATACATTGCTTTTATTTTGGTTATGGTAAGAACAGTGATAATTACTAAGGTTACTCTATATGTATATGCATATTGAGCAAGGAGGAGAGGCCTTGACAAGATGGTTGAACACAGTGGCTGCAACAAGGGGCGCAAGCAGAAGGACAGTCGTGAAGATGGCACAGGACCAGGGGTGTTTCGTTCTGTCAAATCTCAAGTTACTATGAGTCAGAACAGATGCATCAGCTCCTGACAACGTTATATGTCAATACACAGTGTATATGAAGGGGCTTCAAGTAGTTCATAGAAAAATCCCATTGTCTTTTAATTCTGTATTTCCACAAAATTTGTAAAGCCCTCTCATATGTGAATGGTCAATATAAGATATGTGGTTCATTTAGCAAGTGTTGTTTATAGGGATTAGCCATATAACACCCTTATTAGGTATTAGGCAAGTAACAAAATGAGTTATACAGGGGTTCCAAAACCTTGTAGAAAAATTCAATTATCTTCCAATTCCATTATTCCATCAACTTTTGAAGCCACCTCATAAATACCATATATATTCGAGTATAAGCCAACCTAAATTTCAGCGGAGGCACCAATTTTATCACAAACACCGCATTAAAAATGTGCTGAAAAACTTGGCTTGTATTTATGGTATATATGGTACTTGGGTATGTATACTTTATCTACGAGTATATAATAATATATATTTTCTACGGGCAATTGCATATGCAATAATGTATATATGAAGGGGTACTCCCAGCAAAGTAGAATTTTATCCCCACACTATGCATTTAAAAATTTTTTTTGCAAAACAACCTTATCACCTTAAAAGACTGTCCAGAACATTTAATACATTTGTCAGATCTGAAATTCCATTTTTAGGAATATTTTTCAAATGCATATGTTTCAATGGCTTGACAATACCTCCCTCATTTTTCTTCATCTTTTCTATATCAAATCATGTCCTTTAATGTCCCTCCTTCATTTCCAGGAACAAAAAGAAGTCACATAGAGCTAGATCAAGTAAGTAAGGTGTGTGGGCCAAGAGAAGCATGTTGTTTTTTGCCCAAAACTGGCGCACTGAGACACTGTGAGAACAGGTGCATTATCATGGTGGCAAAACCAGTCCTCTATCTGGCATAACTCGGGCCTTTTTTGTCACACACTGTTATACTGCCTTTTTAGAATCTAATAGGAAGCTTGATTAACAGTCTGACCTGGTAGAACAAATTCCAAATGCACTACGAGTGGACATTTCCGTCCGTGTGGGAAGTTGACAGATGTCCACAACAAGGCTTGTCATAAATCAACATTTTACCTTTTTTGAAATGAGAAAACCACTTATACATTTGAGTTTTCCCATAGTGTTGTCCTGGTAAGCTGTGTTCAACATCACAACAGTTTCTGTGGCATTTTTCATGAGCAGGAAACAAAATTTCACAGCCACATGTTGTTCTCTTAAATCAGTCATCGTAATAAATGAGGTTCGAGTGAAAATGCTTTCACAAAAACATTCACTGTGACCAGAGAACATTCCCAGGCGACACCACTGGGTGAACTAAGTCAGAGCAACTTACTGGCTGTTCCCCTGGTGGGGGAAAATCCATACTGTGAAAGCTCCGCTGGACAGAGCTTTTCTCCGTTTTACTTTTGGGGCACCCTTAGTATGTCATATAAAGTTACACATATGTGTAAGCAGGCAGAATATATTATAATAGGATCCCTGGCAGTGTGGTGATTATGCACCCCACTGCTAATTTCAAGGTTGATATTGAAATCCACCAACAGCTCCACTGAAGAAAGATGAAGTTTTCTACTCCTATAAAGAGTTACAGTCTTAGAAACCCACAGAAGCAATTCTACCCTGGCCTGTAGGGTTGCCATGAGTTGGACTTGACTCAATGACAATAAACTTATATACTATGTGTGTATGTACAGATAGCTATATAAAGCAGAGAGAAAGAAGTGTGGATACATGGGTAATGGAGAGAAATAGTTGATAGGTTGGCGACTGAATGTCTCACTTAAAGCAAAACTCAAAAAAAAATTCACTGTCGTTGAGTCAATTTTGACTCATAGAAACTCAATAGAATCGAGCAAAACTGTCCCTTTGGGTTTCCAAGGCTGTGCATCTTTAAGAGACTCAACAGCCTCACCTTTCTCCCTTGGTGAAAGCGGTTAATTAGAAATGCTAACTTTGCAGTTCAGTGGGTAGCCCACCATGAAGGAGCAAACCAAGTGGGAAGCGTATCCCGTAAAGAGGAAATAGCCCAGTGCTACGTCTGAAGTGTAAAGTACCTGAAGTGTTGTAGTCATTTTGAAGAAGCCAGCAGTGTAATCAGGACATACATGCCTTTCCCTGACTCTTAAATTAATCCACCCAAGAAAAACAGCTCTAAAAATTAAGGACAAAACACAATGAAGACTGCAGCTTCCTATTTTATTAGGAAACTTACTTTTCGTATTAGGCAGTTTATCCATTCTGGAAGGGCTTCTGTATTCATGTGCCATACATGACAAATACTTTGAGCATCAGTTGAATCAACTCTATCCTGTTATATAAAAATACATACTATCAATTACCAGCTCAAAATTTATTCCACAGATCTTATATTCAAGAAATGCACAAATATACAAACTCAATTTTACCTACAATGAAATGCACACTCTACTCCCCTCTTTACTCCAGCTAACACCAAAAGCAACTTCATACAGAACACAATTTTTTCTTCTGCATGAAATAATATTTATGATTAGAAAAAATAAAATTTCTTAAAATCAAGCTCATAAATTGGAATTGTGCTCATTCTCCCCTCTCTTGTGTCAAAAACAAAAGCAGGCTATATTCATGTATTCATGACTACTTCTCCTTGTCTTCAATATATAATTCTAGATCAGTTCTCCTAATGACTGAGGAACGAAGTTCCTATATTCTTTATCAATTTGCTCAAGGAAAGCACAGGCGGCCAAGGTAGTTGTGTGGACAGTTGGAAAAGCCCTTCAGAGACGAAGCAAAAGATGAAGCAGAGACATATGGGACAGGACAGGGTCAAGCTACGTGGATCTTTACTCCCCTGTCTCAGTTTCTTCGCCTGTAAAACCCTGCTCGGTAACTGCTGCAAGGTTATTCCTGGGTCTAGAGGATTTAATTCTATTAAAATCAGGAAAGGTTTGGTAGACAGGGGTGGAAGAAAAGTAAGGCTCCAGCCTACATACCTTTTGCCAGAATCAGGTTTCACACTAAAGGTCTTCAAGTTAACAAAGCAGAGTGCTTTTAGATTTCCATTGAAATTGCACTATAAAGTCCCACAACCGGGTTAAAATGTAACAAACAGCCAAATTAATAGCTTGATCTTAAAATCTTCATTGACAGTGACAAAAATGAAGGCGAGCAGGATCTCTGCAAGGACGCTTCACGGAATCAGCTGCTGTAGGTTGTAACTTGGAGTCAGGGCCACCCAGCATTTCTCAGATTAATTTCCCAAACTCATCCTTCCTGGTCCCTACACCAACGTTCTCTTCCAGCAAAAGGATCTTTTAAGATATTAAAGTGTGGTCAGGTTCAAATAAAAAAAAGCCTCAGTGTGACTTATATACATATTCAAAAGATGTAAAAAAGAAGTCATCTCAATCTAATTTCCTTTTAGCACCCCCAAAACAATAGATCGAATGTATTAAAGGGTTAAAGAAAACCTAGAGATATTATCATCTGCTAGATAGCATTTTGGCAATATCATCAACCAAAACAAGGCCAGGAGCTGATTGTAAATGCAGGTTCTAGTTGAAGAAAATATAATCTTGTGTATATACCACTTAATTTCCCAGAACATCTCTAAAGCAGATTTGAATGACTGAAAACCAGAATAGGTAATGAGATAGCATGAAGAACACCATACACAGAAAAAGTAAAAGATCATTAAAAAGAAAAGAAAGAAAAAAAAGAACAAAGTGGATGTCAGAAGAGACTCTGAAACTTGCTTTTAAATCACAGAGTAGCTAAGGCACAAGGAAGAAATGACAAAGCAAAATATTTTAACAGAAAATTTCAAAAGATTTGAAAATAAAATAACAAAGTAAAATTTAATTAAATGTGCAAAGAAACACCTGGAGTTACTTACAAAGGAACATGCTCAGCATATCTCAAACTAAAATAAAAAAATAAAAGAGGGAAAAAAATCAAGCCTTGAGTTGAAATATTGAAGTATTCTATGGGAAAATGTTGAATAATGCAGGAAACATCAAAAGGCAATGGAAGCAATACACAGTCACTGGGCCAAAAAGAACTGGTTGATCTGCAACCATTTCACAAGGAAGAAAAGTAAGCTGCACTGAAGGCATGAGCCGAAAACAAGGCCAGAGGAATTGATGGAATACTGGCTGCAAAGCTTCAATAAGCTGATGCACCACCAGAAGCACTCACTCACCTATGTGAAGAAATTTGGGAACCCATGAACTGGCCAACTGACTGGAAGAAATCTATACTTGTGCCAATTCCACAGAAAGGTGAGCCAATAGAGGGCAGAAAGTCTACAAAGTTATCCTTAACACCACATGTAAATGAAATTTTGCTGACGATAATTCAACAATGGTTACAGCAGTACATTAAAGGTAGTTTCCAGCAATTCAAGCTGGGCTTAGAAGAGGAGGTGGCATGAGCAACATCATTGTTGACGTCAGAAGATGGATCTTGGCAGAAAGTAGAGAACACCAGAAAGCTGTTTACCTGTGTGTTGTTGACTATGAAAAGGCATTTGACTCCGTGGGTAGTAAGATACTGTGGATAGCATTGAGAAGAAAGGGAACTACAAAATATTTCATTGTACTATAAGGAACCTGTACATTAAGCAGGAGGCAGTCTTTTCAGCAGAACAAGGGAATAATGCACACAATTTACGATCCAGAAAGACACATGCTATTGTTGTACCTCTTTCATCATACTTATTCAATCTGTGGACTACACAAAGAAAATGCTGCATTAGAATTGTAGGAAGGCTTATTAACCAGCTGGAAGATGCAGATGATACAAACTTGCTTGCTAAAAACAAGGAACATTTGAAGCACTTGCTGAAGATCAAGGCAGCTTTCAGTATGGATTACAACTCAATGAAAAGAAAACTAAATTCCTCACAGCAGGACCAATATACAAAATATTGATAATTGGAGAAATTATTGAACTTGTCAAGGATTTCATTGTGTTTGGATCCACAATCAATGTTTGTGGAAATAGCAGTCCAGAAATCAAATGGAATATTTATTGAACTGAGCAAATCTGCTGTGCAAGACTTCTTTAAAGTTCTGATGAGACAGGATGTCCCTTTGAGGGCTCAGGTGCACCTGGCGCAAGTCATAGTATTTGCAATCACCTTATGTTGGACAGTGAATAAGAAAAGAGCATGTTTTAGACAGGGTTCTCTAGAGAAACAAAACCAGAACGCTAATATTTATATATTTATAAAGATAGATATATAACATAAGAAATAAACAGTTAATTAAATTAGAAAGCAGTACAAATGGCTCAGTGCAACTCACTCCCGTGAGAGAGTTGTGAGACACTGGCAGTCCTTCAAGTATTGAGGGCCGCTGGGTAGTCCTCTGTAGAGCAATTCAGGCTATCCAGGCACAGGAAGCAAACAGCAAGGCAGGTCACCAACAGTCAGCCAGATGACAGGGTATGATAGTCCCCAGTTCAAGAGATATAAATTCCAATGGTGTGGTGAAGCAGATCTTGAAGGAACCTCAAATTACAGCGACACAGTCCACGGGTTAGGTGTCCCACAGGTAGTGTAGCTTGCAAATTGAGGCACAGAACAAGCAAGGCAGCCGTATACTAGTCCAATGATCAAAGAGTAAGAGACAAGAGAAGTGAGGCTCGCCGAGCCATTTTTCTCTCCACCCTTCAATTAATCCCACGTGTTCATTGGCCATGTTGGCACATAAACATTAACTATCTCAGACTACAAAAGAACTAGAGTACTTAAAACACTGTGAACTGCCAGAAGAGCAAAGGAATCTCTCTTGAAGTACAGCCAGACTGCTCCCTAGAAGTCAAGATGGTGAAACTTTAACTCGTGTACTTTGGATATATTATCAGAAGATAACTCCCTGGGAAAAGATATACTTGATACGGCATAAAAAAGCCCTCCAAACTCACTGCCATCAAGTGGATGCCAACTCAGAGCAACCCTATAGGACAGGGTAGAAACACCTTTGCGAGTTTGAGACTAACAGTGGGAGTAGAACTGTTTATCTTGCCACCAAAACATAACCACGGTGCCACCAAAACATAACCACCATGCCACCAAAACATAACCACGGGGCCACCAAAACATAACCACGGTGCCACCAAAACATAACCACTGTGCTACCAGGGTAAAGTACAAGGACAGTAAAATAGAGGAAGTCTTACAATGACATGGGTTGACACAATGGCTGCAACAGTATTCCACATCTTTAACGAATAATCAGTGCTAGTCCAAATTCAAGATACAATAAAAATTTTGTTTAAAAGTTTTAAAGTTTTTCCAATTTTAATATTTTAAAAATCCTGGGATGTTCTAATTGATGTTTTCTACATTGCATTATTTTAATTAATGCTCTCTATTTTATTTCTCTAGATTCTAATATCCATTACAATGGCTACACAGAACACACAGGAAAAATTTATGACTAAAAGGTTTATTAAAGGCATTAATAAATTGTAATCCCAATAAGAAATATTAGGGGGTTTGAGTGTTTAAAAAAAAAAGAAATATTAGGGGTTGAATTGTTTATCAGGACATGTTACGAAGTTCTTTCAAGTCTCATAAATGCCCCAAAGGACACAGAACTCCATTGTAAATCTTAACCCAAAGGGACTCTGTTTCACTTCGTGGGCAGCAAACCCAACAGTAGTAGAAAGCCTTAGCAGAAGTTAATCCCAGGTTTTTACTTTTTCATATTCCTAATTGAAATTCCCCAAATCACTGTCACCTCCTTTCTCCTATTTTTAATAAGTTTTGGTCCCCCTCCTTGATGCTCTCTCTTAGCGTTGGATTTCAGCAATTTGATTATTAAGGGCCTTGGTTTGTTTGCTTTTTTTTAATCCTATTTGGTTATCACTAAGTTCTTTATACAATGGAATTTATAATTTTGGACTATGGGCTGTAAGCCACATGATCATCAATTCAAACTCGCTAGCTGCTCCAATGGAGAAAGAAATCTAGAAATCTGCATCCAGGTCACCATCGCCATGGATCTTTGATCACATTCCAATATGGACATTCAAGTGAAATTCTAAGAGACTGTACTATGAGGGAAAGAATGAACAGAGGAGGAGGAAACTGAATAATTCTAAAAGCTCACCCCAGGCCAGGAATCATCATGTTCCATCAGCCTGATGGGAAAAGGCTCACTAAGTAATCGAGCATTCAATAGAGACCCAAAGAGTCATGCCATAAAAATGGGGTGACTTCCAAGCGGCCATCTAGCTCAGAAGCAACAAAGCTCACATGGAAGAACACACCAGCCTGAGTGAGCGAGTGATCCCAAAGGGATCAGTTATCAGGCATCAAAGAACAAAAAATCATCATATCATTGGCTGCACACCTCCATGATAGGATCGCTGAAGACAAGTGGGTGCATAAGCAAATGTGGTGAAGAAAGCTGATGGTGCCCGGCTATCAAAAGAGATAGTGTCTGGGGTCTTAAAGGCTTGAAGATAAACAAGCGGCCATCTAGCTCAGAAGCAAAAAAGCCCACATGGAAGAAGCACACCAGCCAGTGCGACCATGAGGTGCCAAAGGGACCAGGTATATGGCATCATGCAAAAAAAAAAAAAGAATATGTGTGTATGTGTGTGTGTGTATATATATATATATATATATATATATATATATATATATATATATATATATGTGTGTGTGTGTATATATATATATATATATACACACACACCCCACATTGAATGAAGGGGGAAGTGCAGAGTGGAGACCCAAAGCCCAAGTGTCGGCCACTGGAGATCCCCTCATAGAGGGGTTTAGGAGAGGAGATGGGTCAGTCAGGGTGCAAGGTAGTACCGACGAAGAGCACAGCTTTCCCCCAGATCCTGGATGCTTCCTCCCCACAACTACCATGATCCGAATTCTACCTTGCAGGGCTGGATAGGGCAGAGGTTGTACACTGGTACATATGAGGGCTGGAGGCACAGGGAATCCAGGGTGGATGATACCTTCAGGACCAAGGGTGTGAGGGGCGAAGCTGGGAGAGTGTAGGGTGAGTGGGTTGGAAAGGGGGAACTGATTACAGGGATCCACATATGACCTCCTCCCTGGGAGAGGGACAGCAGAGAAGGGGGGAAGGGAGACTCCAGATAGGGCAAGATATGACAAAATAACGATATATAAATTACAAAGGGCACATGAGGGAGGGGGGAGCGGGGAGGAAGGGGGAAAAAAAAGAGGACCTGATGCAAAGGGCTTAAGTGGAGAGCAAATGCTTTGAGAATGATTGGGGCAGGGAATGTATGGATGTGCTTTATACAATTGATGTATGTATATGTATGGATTGTGATAAGAGTTGTATGAGTCCCTAATAAAATGTAAAAGAAGAAAAGGGAAAAAAAGAAAGAAAGAAAAGAAAATGATTAGAGCAAAGAATGTACAGATGTGCTTTATACAATTGATGTATGTATATGTATGGACTGTGATAAGAGTTGTATGAGCCCCTAATAAAACGTTTTAAAAAATGGGGTTACTTCATCATGGAATAAATACTCCATACTAGCCCTAAATACATTTAAAACAAGTTTCCAGTAATCAATTTAGAAAAAAACTGCTAAGAAAGAAGTACAGAAACTTTTGTAAAAGGCACAGTATTCTAAATGAAATTTAAAATTTCTAGCATTCAGTCAAAAAGCCAATGTGGTATAGGATGGAGGGAGGCAAACAGTAGCCACAAGGAAAAGGCACAAAATTTTATCCAGACCCTTTCTTCCCTTATCTTCCTAACAGAACAAACTCCTTAACCCACTATGAGAAGGCTACCAAGCACTATCCTTAGGGCACTTTATGAGCAACAACAACAATACCCTGTCCTCTAGCAGAGAAGGAATGCAGGAAGAGCCAAGTACTGCAGATCTGGGAGGGACAGAAGCTCTGAGATTGCTAAACTTGAGAGCCAGAGATACAAAACAGATATACAGGTACGTGCAACAAACATCCACTGTACATTTGACAACATACACATACCTCTGTAGTCCCCTAGGCCTTAACAGTTTTCTTTTTGTTTACAGTTTCATTTGGACTTAATCCATGCATTCTACAATTCAATAGTTGAATATTATCTAGGAGAGTTTTACAATCACTGTCATAGACAATTTTAGAAAACTTTCCTCTTTATTGTACTTTGTTATTAGCTCATTTCCCCCCAACATCCCCTGCCATCGCCCCAAGAAACCATTTATCTAGTTATTGTCTATTTTGAAAAACATACAAAAGCAAAGAAAACAGTTAAAACAATAACAAAGCAGACAAAATCCTCAATAAAAAAGTAAGCAGAAAACATTAAAACGAGAACAATTTAAAATGGATCAAAGAAAGATCAACATTTTCTTCCTTTTTCCTCAGCAACCAGAAAGGGTGTACTGGAGACAATGGGCATTTAGAACTTGGTGGTTCCATGAAAGGAAAGGCAGGCAGGAGCCCTTCTCCATGCAACCTTTACATAGAACCACAAGTCCTTTGGCAGTCCCACAGGGTCACTCATCTCCTCTCAGTAATGGCTCTTCTGGTGCTAGGTGAGCTGCAAGCTCTAGTCAAAGGCCTTTCCACAGGTGCTGTGGGTCCACAGTCGCCAAAAGAAGTGGAAGTGGCACAGAAGACCTAACGCCACTGAAGACAGCTGTAGGATCTCTTAGCTTGTGGATATGCTGGTGCTTGATGAGCTCAGAGCTCCAGGTAAAGGCCTTCTCACTGTGGCTGTAGGTGAATGACCAGTGCTGCACCATGAAAGGGTTCTGGCAGTTTACCTATTCTAGCCTCACTCACTGCACTTGTAGAGCTTTTGCCATTGTGGACACATGTTAAGAATGAGCTATACGAGTGCGGCATGAAATGCAAGTTATGCTGAAGGCCTTGCAACACTGGCCACACTTGTCTGAGTGAATGTGGTGATGCTGGATGAATCCAGACTAGCTTCAATAGTGCTTGTCTTACGTGAGGCAGGTATAGGGTTTCTTGTCTATGTGGATGTGCTGTTTGAGGTTCTTGCTGCAGGTCTCACAGAGGTGGGGCTTCCTGTCCCATATCGCTCCACTGGTCCCTGAAAGCCACTTCCAGACCAAAGTTACTGTCCAGTTCAGCCCACTCAGTACTTCCAGCATATAAAGTAAAAAGAAGAAAAAGAACACACACACACACACACACACACACACAATCACTCACTCACTCACTCATTACCGTCAAGTCAATTCTGACTCAGAGTGATAATACAAGATAGGTAGAATGGCCCCTATCGCTTTCAAGGTTGGTACTCCTTACAGAAGTAGAAAACCTCATCTTTTATCTTCAGAGATGCTGGTGGTTTTGAGCTGCTGACCTTGGGGTTAGCACCCCTATATGTAACCCACTATGCCACCAGAACTCCTACATTATGAGAAAAGACACTTATTAATATAGTGTGGATCATGCTAGGTACCTAATATGTATTATTTCATTTTAGTCATGTGCCCCATAATATCCATTCAGGCAACATCTGACCACATATACAGCTTGGTGCTCAACCCCATATAATCTATTATATTAAATATTCAAGGTACATACAATGTTCATAATAACCAAAAATCACTACTGTTTTGCAATGCACATAAAACAAAATTATCATTATTACTATTGCTTCAGTGCATCTGGAAGAGTTTAATTATTTTATGTATTAATGTTTATGGAAAAGAGAGTTAAAATAAAATTCTCCCATGGACTATTTGAAGCCCCCTTGTATATGCTATATATTAAGACAATCATTTGACATGAGAAAAGAATTGTACCTAACAGTTCAGACTAATGTAGAAATCTGATTTAAAGACAAACTTACAAAAGAATTCATTTAAAATCTGGGGACTGTATGAATATACTATAATGTTTGCATAATGTCCAAATCACATAACATCTTATAGCACAGAATTTGGGCATTATGAGATGCACCACTGTACTATTTCATTATGCATATTTTTTATTTCATTACTCATCTAAGTAAATCAGGATATTACATAAAGTTTATTATAATATTAAATGACATTAGATTGTCCATAATACTTTGATAAGCTCTATCTACTTATAAATTCTAGAAATGCTTTAAGAATACTCCTAGGAAAATAAATATTGTAGTCAGTTCTAGGTAGATTAAGGAAGCTTTACTATATATCTATTTTTATTTTCACTAAGTAACAAACATCTATCTGCCTTGTGCTTACTACACTCAGGAACTGTCCTAGGGATTTTACTATTTTCGTAAATAAAAACATTAATGGCAAAGGAGAGTAATTTTTTAAGTAACTTGTCCACTTTACATATTAAGTAGCAAAGAGAGGATTCCCATTGAAGATAGTAAAAATTCTGGTTTCAGAATTCATATCCTTATCCACTATGCTTCTACTGGAACAGCTTATATCGCATACTATAATTTCGAGGACAATAAATTTCCTTATAGTTCTTGACTGAGTATATAGTTAAGACATAAAATATCGACAAAATGCAAAAAATCATTCAAAGAAAATGAAGCAAGAAGGAGGAGAAAAAAGGGTTTGTCTTTTAAGTAGAAAGCATTACACTTCCTTAACAAACACCAATAGGGATCTGAGGCAAAGGAAAACTAGCTGAGTAAACATAGAAGCCTCGATTATAAATGAGACTGCCAAGTATATGGCCGATATTTACATTAACATACACACAGATAGTCATAGGCAAAAAAAGAAAATATTTAGTAACCATGTTTACTTCTAATATTAGTTTACAGGTAAAATAGGATGGATCAAAATATAAAATTAACTCATAAGCCACCAAATTTTTAAAAGTAAATGATAAAATACATATTATAAAATAAGTTTTAATGTCTATATTTTAAGATAATGAACTCAGATGTGAGGAATATAAAACCTTTAGAGTTGTAGCACAATGAACTACCTCTTTGGGAGAAATTAAACTGAAACTTGGAAATTTTATTCATTAGAGTGAAAAAACTAAACACAATTTTCATTTCGTAAATTTATCATATGGGAGGAATGGGGAGGGAGGGAAAAGTAACTCATTAGCCAATTTCATGCAAAATTGTTGACATAAAATAGTTTGTAAATCAAATAATTTGATTAAGCAGTAGAGGGCGCTAATTCATTATTAGTCATGTTTTGTTATTCCTTTTAAAATTGCTTGGCACAATTGAGTTGATCATTTAATTTTAAAATTACAAATTTGATGACTTTTGTTTTACTATTTAATGGACTTTAAGATTTTTAATTAAGTAGAACAGGTTAAAGATAAAAATCTGACAAATAATTTGAGATTCTTAAATAATATTTTGAAAGATGTTTAACACTTGGCACTTCCAATGTAGTAATAACATTCCATAATGTAATTCATTAAAATCTGATCCGCTATATTACTTAACTTATGCATGTCAAGGAAAAGCACAAGTAGCAAAAATTTCCTTTAGATTTACATTATCAATTAAATATGTATACCTAGAGAATTTAAATTAAAAGGACCCAAATTCTATTAAACTACTTGATTTTAATATTTTTATTTTTCTAAATTACTTAAAAAGTAAAACCTTTTAAAAATCAAAATATCATAGTGAATGAGGAAAAAACGTCTCTCACTTATGAGCAGGCAGTTTCCCTATATCCATTCTTGTCACCGAATTTATTTTCCACACCAGCCAGAATGATCTTGTTAAAATTCAGCATGCCACTGCCACTCCCCTTCAGTGACCTTCTGGCTCTTACAAGAAAGAACAAAGTCCTTAATTTGACTTGCAAAAATATTAAATGATCTATCCTCATCTTAATCAGCTTTCTCTGGATTTCTACATTCTAGTAAAGGCAGTCTCTTTTAGTATTGGAGATGTACCACAATCTCGTCTCCTCTGAACATACAGTTCCCAAATCTTGGAATGTTCTCTCCCTATTCTAGCTTTGCTTACTCATCCTTCCTCCCACAACTAGCCCTAGTTCCGTGTCTACATCACAATCTTACTATTGTTAAGACTTTTACCTTGTGCTATTTATACAACTGATAGCTAATTTTTCATTTATATTGACCACTATTCTGAAAACTTCACAAGAACAATTTCTCTTTTGCTTTCCTTTGAATTTCTATTGCTGAGTACGGCCCTGTAGTAAGACAAAACATCGGATAAATATATTTACACAGAAGAAGGAATACTTATAAAATTTAAAAGGAATAACCCATAAAAATATTATTGATTTTAGTTTTATAGCTGTAGAAGGAAAGATACAACCAGGAAACTAAAGCCAGGAGTCAACATGGCAAGAAAATTTATAGCCAAAAAAAGTGAAGGACGTATACAAGGAGGTACCCCAAAAAAGTGGAATTTTTTTCCCCAAAGCTATGTATTTAATTTTTTTTTTACAAAACAATCTTTTTTTTAAACGTTTTATTAGGGGCTCATACAACTCTTATCACAGTCCATACATATACATACATCAATTGTATAAAGCACATCTGTACATTCTTTGCCCTAATCATTTTCTTTTCTTTCTTTCTTTTTTTTCCCTTTTCTTTTTTTTACATTTTATTAGGGACTCATACAACTCTTATCACAATCCATACATATACATACATCAATTGTATAAAGCACATCTGTACATTCTTTGCCCTAATCATTTTCTTTTCTTTCTTTCTTTTTTTTCCCTTTTCTTTTTTTTACATTTTATTAGGGACTCATACAACTCTTATCACAATCCATACATATACATACATCAATTGTATAAAGCACATCCATACATTCCCCGCCCCAATCATTCTCAAAGCATTTGCTCTCCACTTAAGCCCTTTGCATCAGGTCCTCTTTTTACAAAACAATCTTATCACCTTCAAAGCACTCTCCATTAAACCTAATACATTAATCAAATCTGTGATTCTATTCTTGGGAACAGTCTTCAAACTCATCTGTTTAGATGGCTGACAGAACCTCCCTCGGGTTTTTTTGTTTTGTTTTGTTTTTCACTTGTACACCATCCTATCTCTGCCCTTTTATGTCCCTCTTCATTCACAGAAATGAAAAGAAGTCACATAGAGTGAGGTTAAGTGAGTTCGAGGCATGAGACAAAAGAGGCATGATGTTTTTCATCAAAAATTGGTGCACTGAGATGGCTACATGAGCAGGTACATTGTCACGGTGGCAAAATCAGTCCCTCATCTGCCACAATCAGGCATTTTTTGTTGCACACTGTTATGTAATCTTTTCAGACTCTAAATAGAAAGCTTGATAAACGGTTTGAACTGGTGGAACAAACTTCAAATGCACTATCCCCCTCACATAAAAAAAAAACCAAAAACAACAAATGAGCATCTTCTTGATCTTTGATTTCACTTGACGAGGTTTGGGGGAAGAGGGCAGGGGGGGCAAGGTGATGATGGTATCTTCCACTGGCTTGAGTGATGTTTGCTTTCAGGGTCTAAAGAATAGCACCATGTCTCATCATCAGTAAGTCTGTCACTTCATAGCTGTTCTGTCAAAGCACAGCATGTTTCCAGTAGACACTCCTTTTGCTGGTCAGTCAGAACCCAAGGCACAAATTTCGCAGTGACCCTTCTCATTTCCAAATCTTCAGTTAAAATTTGCTGAGCCGAGCTCCAAGACAGTCCACATAACTTCCCTATCTCTTCATGACCACATCTGGTCCATCATCAGTTTTCAAGCACAAGCACATAGATTTTGCCAACAGTTTCATCTGTTTGGGAAGTTGATGGACATCTAGAACAAGTATTATCATCAATAGACATTTCACCTCTTTTGAAATGAGCAAACTCACACTTGAGTATTTCCCAGAGATCTTTTCTTGTAAGCTGTGTTCAGCATCACAACAGTTTCTGCAGCATTTTTCTCAAACAGGAAACAAATTTCACAGCCTTACACTGTTCTCCTAAACCAGTCATTCTAAAAAGCGAGGTTTGAGCAAAACTGCTCTCATGAAAAACTTCACTGTGATCAAAGAGAACCTTCCCAGGTGGTGACACTGCAGTAAATCAGAGAAATTTGCTAGATGCTTGTCCAGTGGGAAAAATACATATTATGAAAGTTCTGCCCAGTGGAGCTTTTTCCTATTTGAGGAGGGGGTTGCCCTCTCGTATAGCCTAATAATCAGTTCCAAATTTATTGATCATATTCATGCCAACAACTGTACTGATATAAAGATGAAACATTTCATAGTCTGGAATGAAGAAAGAGTCATAACAAAATAATTATAATGTACCCCAGTAGTTTTATCCCAATCCTCCATTGCCATTTTCCTCAACCCAGGGGAGATTTGGGGACACATCCCTACAGCCCACTGAACAACAAATGAATTTTGACCAATGATCTTTACTTGGCTAAAACCATAAGGCCATACAGCTAGCCTTCCAATTCTGCACACCTCTAGGAGCTAACCATTTAAGACTAGTGACACATAGAATTGTACATGGTACAACCTGAACATAGAAGGCAGTGGCTCACCTTTCAGGACCTCTACACAACATTCAACCAAACCAGAAACCAAACTCATTGCCAGCCAGTTGATTCTGACTCATAGTACTCAGTAGTACTAATCCATTTCTCCTTCTGGAGCATATCCATCTCTTTATTCTGTAACACTGTATCCTAGTGTTCCATCCTATGTTTCTGGAAACTCTTTCTCAGTTCTGTGTGACCATCTAGTTCTCTGCCCATCCTTTATATGTTCCTAGATTCTCTTTTCACTCCATTCATACTCTCCAGGGTGATTTCATCTACTGCCACACTGCAACAATGGGCTCAAAAATAATAGCTTCAGTGAGGATAGCACCAAACTGAATACTGTTTCATTCTGTTGTATACAGTGTCTCTATGAGTCAGAACCAAGGCAACATTTAACTACAACGAGTAAGAGTTCCGATATCTGTTCTTAAATCATATTCACAGAACCAGCAGCCACCTAGAAATCTCTATTTGAATGTCTATTGATTCTGATTCATAGTCATTCCCACAGGACAGAGTAGAACTTCCCCAGAGGATCACTAAGGCTATAATCTCGAAGCAGACCATCAAATCTTTCTCCTGCATAGTGGTAAATGGGTTTGGGACACAGACTTTTGGGTTTACAGTCAAGGACATTAAGCACTGTGCCACCAGGGATCCTTAAATGTCCAATATGCTACTGTTGTTAGTGCTAGTGCCACTGAGTAGGTGCTGACTCCAGCAACTCTGCCCAACAGAACAAGACACTGCCTGGTCCTGCAGCAGCATCACAGGTGTTGCTAGGTCTAAGATCGCTGTTGTAGATACTGCATTAGTCGAGTGCACCACATTTAGGATCTTCCTTTCTTTCGCTGGCACTCAACATTGCCAACCAAAATGTGCTTCTCCAGAGACTGTGTTGTCTCCTAATAAAAAATACCATACATAAGACACTGGGTCCCATGATCCTCACTTTAAAGAGCATTCTAGCTATACAGGCAATGCTATTTTATTTTGCTTCACTTCACTGATGAGCAGCCCCAGTGGTGTACTGGTTTTGGTTATAACAAGACCAGCAGTTGGAAAGCACCTCCACGGGAGGAAGAGGGGGCATTCTAGTCCCACACAGTCACAGTCTCAGAAACTCACAGGGACAGTTCTACCCTGTCCTGTAGGGTTGTTGTAAGTCAACATAAACTCGATGGCAATGAGCTCGGGGATTTTTTTTGTTGGTTTTCATTTTGTTGCACTTCTCAAGAACATATTTTTAACAAGTCGGAAGTTCGTAGCAATCCTGCATCAAGCAAATATTGCAGCACCATTTTTTCCAACATGTGCTTACTTCGTGTCCCTTTGTCACATATGGGTAATTCTTAACATACTTCAACTTCTCTCAAAATCCTATTGCACACTAATAGACATTTCATTGGCATCAAGTTGATGCCGATTCATAACATCCCTATAGGACATGGTAGAACTTCCCCTGAAGGGTTCCAGGTGTCTAAATCTTCACTGAGTAGAAAGCCCTGTCTTTTTCCCATGGAGCAGCTCATGGGATTAGCAGCCCAATGCGTAACCACCACACCACGAGGGCTCCTCTATATGCACTGGGAAACTAAAAAATCTGTGTAGCTTGCTTTATTATGACATTTGCTTTACTGTGCTGGTCTAGACCCAAACAATATCTCCAAGGTGTGCCGGTACAGTGAAAGCCAGGAAAGGGATTTTGAATGTACAGAGTACTGGCTCTGAAGCCTCGCTGTAAGACTCAAGCCTAGCTCCACTGCTAAGCAGCACTGTAATCACCGGTAATTTACTTTTATACTTCAGTTTCCTCTGCTGTAAAATAGAAAT
Organism: Tenrec ecaudatus; assembly: GCF_050624435.1. Taxonomy (NCBI): domain Eukaryota; kingdom Metazoa; phylum Chordata; class Mammalia; order Afrosoricida; family Tenrecidae; genus Tenrec; species Tenrec ecaudatus. Next base: position 60,901,245 of record NC_134531.1, on the reverse strand, counting down.
GCTAAATTATTTTCCTCAAAGAGTTACTGTAGAAAATAAAAGAACAATCATTGTATTGATTTCAACTCATAGTGACCCTAAAAACCAAAGACTAGCATCTGTGAGCTTCTAGATTGAAAATCTATATGGGAATAGACAGCCTCATCTTTCTCCCAGGGAGAGGCTAGTAGGTTTGAACAATAAACCTTGCAAACCAACACATAACACACAGCATCACCAGGGCTCCTACTAAGAAATAAATGTTAATATAAACAAAGCATATAAAAATAGTGCCTAAGCAATAAGCATATAGATATAGATATATGTATGCCTTCCACATTACCACGACACATCTGTCATAATGGCAAAAAGTACAAAGACTGAAAATAGCAATCATTGACAAAGACATGGAACAATTGGAATTCCATAAATTATTGTTGGAAATAAAAAGTCACTCGGAAGAACTTCTGGAAGTTTCTAAAGAAAGTAAATGTCCACTTACCCAACAACAGAATATTTCATTTCTAAGTATATAGCAGAAAAAAATAATACAGCACAATTACAGAAGAATTGCACAAGAGGTGCTGGCAGCTTCTTTTAGTCGTAATAGAAGCAAACTGGAAGGGAGTCAACGGTCAGTGTAAGATATGAAAATAATAATAATTTATCACTTATGAAGGGGTCGTGTGTGTGGTTGGGAAGAAGGAACTGATACCAAGGGTTCAATAAAAATAAAAGGTTTAGAAAATAAAGATGGCAACATATATGCAAATATGCTTGATACAACTGATGTATGGATTGTTATAAGAGCTGTAAGAGCCCCCAATAAAATTAGCTTTTAATATTAAAAAGTTCATTTACTTTAAAATACTTCAACATAGACTGAAAAAAAACATAGAAAAAGTCAAAATATCAATCAACAAACAAATTCCTGATACATAAAAAACATGTATTATGTAAATATATTTATGATTATGGGGGCAATAGACCTATGTGCATATATTTATAGGTTCAGTAGTAGGGTAGCAGTTGGACATTGGGCCTCCTCATGCATAATCCCCCAATACAATAGCACCTCGCCCTGCTAAACAGTCATTGCAGGATACCCACCTTCCCGACATGAAAACTGAAGACAGACGTGTGTGTAAGCAAACGTGGTGAAGAAAGCTGATGGTGCCCGGCTATCAAAAAGATATAGCGTCTTGGGTCTTAAAGGCTTGAAGGCAAATCTAGCTCAGAAGCAACAAAGCCCACAGAGAAGAAGCACACGGCCTAAGCGAATACAAGGTGTTGAATGGACCATGTAGCAGACACCAAGGAACAAAAACAATCATTGTGTGATCACCTTCCTCACATAATCACTGAAGACGAAAGTGTGCATAAGCAAGTGTGGTGAAGAAGGCTGATGGTGCCCGGCTACTGAGAGATATAGCGTCTGGGGACTTCAAGGCTTGAAAGCAAACAAGCGGCCATCTAGCCCAGAAGCAACAAAGCCCACACGGAAGCAGCACACCAACATAGGTGATCGTGAAGGGCAGAGGAGACCAGGTCTACAACAACAAAGGTGGGGTGGTGGTGAGAATCACATCACCGTGCAAGAGGGGGAGTGCGTGATAGGGACCCAGTGCCCATCTGTAGACAGCTGGACACCCCTTCCAGAGGGGTAGTGTGGAGGAGATGGGCCACTCTGGGTTCAGTGTAGCAACAATGAAACTAAAAACCTTCCTCTAGTTCCTGAATGCTTCCTCCCCTCCCAATCACCATGACCCCAATTCTACCTTGCCTTGCGGAACTGGTTATACCAGAAGATGTACAGCAGTGCAGTGGGGATCTGGAGGCACAGGGAATCTAGGACAGACAAACCCCTCAACACCAGTGGTGGGAGTGGCGACACCAGGAGGGAAGGGGGTGCAGAAAGGGAGAACCGATCTCGGAGATCTATGTGTAATCTCCTCTCTGGGAAATGGGCAATGGGGAGGCGGGTGAGGGGAGACACCGGGGAGTGTAAGATAAGATATAATAATTATTTATAAACTACCAAGGGACCAGGGGTGGGATCGGGGAGGGACGGGGATGGGGGGAAAAAAGGGAAACCGAGCTGATTCCAGGAACCCAAGTGGAAGGTGAATTATGAGAATGACGAGTGCAATGAATGTATAAGGGTGCTTTGCTCAACTGATGTATGTACAGACTGTGATAAGAGCCTTATGATCCCCAATAAAAAGATTAAAAAATAATAATAAAATAAAATTTTTAAAAAAGAAAACATGTATCTTTTACGCTAAGTACAATCTTTAGGTCAGGTGCAAAAGATGCCATGTTTCATGAGTTCATTTAAATGACAGTGAAGAACGGGCATAACTAGTTTATAGTGCTGGGTATTAGAATAGTGGGTGACTTGTGCAGGGCAATGAATTATTTAATATAGCTCTTCAACCCAAGGTGGGGAAAGACATTGATAGGAATTACCTATGAGTAATTGCCAAAAGGTTTCATTGGACTACCATCCAACTGTATATAAAATGAGCCCCCCAAGAAGCAAGAGGAGGACCTTACTACCAAGAACTAGGAGTGGAGTGCATTCTTTAGACCCTGAGACCCCTGAGCATTGATCCTCCGTGATCCAGAAGACAGCTTAACATCTGAGGAGTGGCAGAGGTGCAGCAGCAGCAGAACTAGGAGCCAAGCATGAGACAATACAAGTAAAGCCGAGTGCTTTGGGGAAAGAGGCGGACTTAGGGGGTAGGGTGCCTCTTGGCAGTCAATGGATGTGGTAGTTACATAATTTATGTCAAATTGAAGAGCTATAAAAGTGTAGGAGTGGTACTCACCCTGGTAATCAGGTCACAGCCTGATGGTGCCTTCTTGTGGGCATGGCCTTCTCATAAGGAGAGCCTCGGGAACCTCCCCCTCTTTCTGCCTTCACCTTCCTGCTTGCTGACCAACCTAAAAGCTGCTGGAGCCCTGCCATGTTTCCACTAACCTCAGATTCACATGACTTTGCAATCACCAGCCTGTGATCTTATATTCTGCATCCCTGCACATGTGGTAGTTACATAATCTCATGTCAATCTCAGGGTATTAGAAGTGAAGGGGTGGAGTCTAGTCTGTCAATCAGGTCATTGCAATGATGCCTCTATGTGGGGGTGGCCTTCTCATGAAGATTCTGGGGCTAACATCCAACTAATGGACTTGAATTGGAAAAGTTAGATGAGTCTCTCTGGATTTGTTTCTCTAGTCAACCGGGCTAACACAGCATGTATGTGACTGCATGAGTCTGAAGAGGGACCTAAGGACTAGTAACCGAATTATGGACTTGAGTTGGACTGGGCTGGGATGCGTTCTTGATACGTAAGTACTTCAGGATGTAAAGCTCTTTCTTACACGTCGATGAGTATCACTGGATTTGTTTCTCTAGTCAACGTAGCCTAACACAATTGGGGTGAGGTGGCTGGGTTTCCCGAACCCTCACAGTAGAAGCTGAATGCCTTTGGGATGAGGCTTACAGCATAGCACCATACCCTTCAGGCAGCCATTAGCAGCCCTGAAAGAATTTTGCAATATATCTGGCTTGTTCAACTGTATACTGAGTGCTTCTCACCTGAATTGCAACCTTTTAACAGCCTGATTTAGCCCTTTAATCATGAATGTTGCTTGTGAGTAGTGTGTGGCCATTGCACTGAATTATAGAACCCACAGGGAAAGTAGAGGGCAAGTATGAGAGAAAACACCTTATGAAAACTATTGCCGGAGAAAGAGCTAAATAGAACTTTCTAGAGTGATAGAAATGTTCTATATTTTGATCTGGGTTTCAGCAGGGCTGATAACATGTATTTAAACTTAGGGTGAGGTGAAATTTGCTAAAATGGATCTTCTATTCATGTCTCTGCAACTCTCATCAAATACATGAGTCGGACCATGCAAACAGAGTATGTGAAACACTAATAGAAGGGACCGGTCCCTTTTTACTGCCACTACCCAGCTATGAGAATCAAAGTGACAGCAGGAATTCCTGGGACCGTCAAGGGAAAAGAGCAGAGCATGTTGCAAATCCCTGCCCGAAGCAGCGGCAGCAAACACCATAACACTGACACAAGAGGCCAAGACAAGGAGAGTAGAGGAGCACCAAGCAGAGATGAGGAGGCTGTGAGGCAGAGCGGTAGGCCAGCTTTCTGGCCATCGGGAAGAAAGGCCAAGGGAACAGAGAAAGATTGGGTTGCTGGCTAAGGAGAAGGGTAATGGTGGTCCAATTACTATAATCTTAAAATCTTATAATACTGACTGTGGTAATCTGCTGATTTCCTCAATCAATCCACATAATTATATTATCTATGAGTTCTGAGTGGCCAGTCTCATAGGAGGAGCAGTTGGTGTCAGAATAAAGAAGGACAGAGGGTAGAGGCACGACTGAACTTGCTTCATAGCAGTGAGCCTTGAGGTGGTGAGGTGTTAGATTCTCCTTCTCCCTGTGTAGTCAAAAGAGGTCAGGTATGACCCTATGTTATTTAGCTCAGAGTTGTACAGTTAACAGAATCACTTGCAAAATGCAGTTAACACAGCCTTGCTTGCTGAAGAGTATAGAATATTTTAAACATTTACTGATGAAGATCAAAGATAATAGCCTTCAGCATGGATTATACCTCAAAATAAAGACAACAAAAATCCTCACCAGACAAATACACCCCTTGCTCAGCAGAGAAAAGTATGATGCTATCAGGGATTTCATTTCACTTGGATCAACACTCATGGAAGCAGCTGCATATGAGCAACATTCATAGAAGAGTAAAGAATTGACTTTGAGACTAAGTTGAATCTGTGCCAGCCATGGTATTTTCAATCACCTCATATGCTTTTGAAAACTGGAAAATGTACATGGAAAACCACAAGTACCATGCACTGCCAGAGAACAAACAAATTTGTCTTTGAAGGAGCACAGTTAGAAGTGAGAATGACAAGACTTGGTCTCAAACCCTTTGGACACGTCAGGTGGAACAAGCCCTTGGAGAAGGACACAATGCTTGGCAGAGCGTCAGCCAAAAGAGAAGACTCGATGAGCTGATGGACACGGTGGTTGCAACACAACACTCCCGGGACAGCCTAGGGTGCACACAGGGCCACTGTGAGTCAGAACGACTGGATAGCGCCTACATATGTAAATTACACACATAAAGGGCTCTTAGCTTGACTTTCAAAAATTAAAAAGCTATTTAAATTTTATTTCTTTCTGTTAATTAAAAGTCTGTCATATAATCAATATGCAGTAACAACTACCTACGAGTTCAAGATGGCTCATTTGTGGGAATGGAAAGGAAATAATTATGAGTAGCTGATGTGAAAACAAAGTATAACAATATACCGTGTCTCTTGAAGGAGGAGAAAAAAAGATGTTGGAATTAGAATTGTCTGAAAAATTCACAGACTGCAATCTAGGTTGAAGGTGAAATTGATCAGGAAAATACTTTTAAACATTATTCATGTTTCTCTAAGCTTTTCTGATTAAGTTGTACATTAACTTTCTTGAGTACTAGAAAAAGAAAATAATATTTAATTCTTAATAGAATCCTGGATTTAATTGAATGTCATTTTTTAAATGAGAATTTACTCAATTCTCACTTTAAAAGAGAGTTTGAGGAAGCTGTTCATTGTGGGATTATAATAAAATTCTTCAAATGATGTCTAGAACATTTCACTTAAAACCTTATGATATTCCCTTACCCCCGGGGAGTCATTACTCCTGTTACTGTTTCTTAAGTTACCTATCTTAACTTTCATGCATCAAGCAATTTAATTATACAAATTAAACATAGGCAAGTCAAACATGATCGATGAAGTAAAATGGAAGTGAGGGGAGAAAGAAGGAAGGGGGAGCTGATGGCAATGATGACTGTATGACCCCACTCGAGGGAAATGAATAACAGAATTGTAAGTGAATGGATACACTGGATTGTGTAAAATATGGCAAAAAAACAAATAAATAAATAATGATATAATAATAAGGGTTCTGGTGGTAGAGTGATGGAGGAAGAGGATTAAAGGGGAGCAGATATTAAAGAGTTCAAGAAGAAAAAAATATTTTGAAGCTGATGATGGCAGCAATTGCACAATTATGCTTGATCTAACTTGAACTATGGATTTTTATAATATTTGTAAGAACGCCTAATAAAATGATGAATAAGAATATTAAAAATAAACCTTAAGGTCTTATTAATGTCACTAAATCACAAATTTAATGTTTCATCTATCTATGGCAGTTAGATTTCATGTCGACTTGAACCTGTGTGACGTTATGGGGGGAGTCCAAGCTGTCAGTCAGATGGTAGCCTGGTGATACTTCCTGGGGGGTGGCTTTTTATGAGAGACACTGGAAAATTTTCTCCTCTCTTGCCCTTCCCCTTCCTCCTTTCTAGAACTCTGTCTCCACCCACAGGGGTGTGGTATATAGACTGCTGACTGACAGAGCTACAGGCATCCTGCCATGTTCTCACTGACCTTGGGTCCACACAACTCTGACTCACTAAACTTTGACCACCTTGTTTCCCACATTACCTTTCTGAGCCATCAGCTTGCAATTACATGAGTCCGAAGAGGGCCCAGGTTAGCACTGGTCTGGACCTCTGGACTTGAGCTGAAGTGGTCTGGGACGCCTTCTCATATAAAATCACATATTGACAGATGGATTGTCTTAAGATTTATAACAGCCCCCTAATAAAATGATTAATAAAATATATGTATTTATTGATATAAAGTTCTTTCTTATACATGAGTGTCACTGATTTTGTTTCTCTAGACAAACCAGTATCTTTAGAAGGAAAGATGACTTTTAACTACTACTTTTGATTATTTTCAGTGGATCAAGTAAAAGAAGGTAACAACACAATCAGATCTGGAAAGGCTGCGTGTTCCTTGGGGATGGTTCCATGCCACTCCTATAGCAGCAAATTAAAGACACAGTTAGCAACACTCACCTTACAAACCTGATTCTCAAGGTATTTCTTGAAGCAATCAGAACTTGCTATACATTGTCTACATTTCCAACAACGAAGAATAGTTATTTCTTCTTGATTATGATTTTTAGTTATCAATTCTTCAATCCTTTTCATCTGTAAGAACAGTAAAAAATATTTAGAATAATATACTGTGTCAAATTAGCTTGACTTTCTAAAGCTTTAGCACATTAGCTACATGTAGACCAGAAGAAAGACCTTTTATTGAGGTCTTAAAAGTTACTTGGCCTTAGACTATGAGTACACTATGAACCATATCTGGGGATGAAAGTTCCATTTAACTATGATGATAATACATTATGTCTGCCAACTACCTACTTTTTTTCTTTTTGCAGAACATTTTATTCTTTCTACTGATCACTCATTAGTAATAAAAAGTAAACGCCAAAGAGTTAAATAAGTTACCTTAATAGGTTTAAAAGGAGACCTTAAGGAGCAAACAGTTAAAGCAAGTGTTCCTACGCTTTGCTTAATGGTCTGCTGCAAAGGGCTTATTATTTTATACAAGTTGGGTTATTTGATAATTAGGTTTTCTGCCCTGGTGGCATAGTGGTTACACATTGGGGTGCTAACCAACAAATCAGCAGTTTGAAACTATCAGATGCTCTGTGGGAGAAAAATGAGGCTTGCTATTCCCATAGAGAGTTCATACTAGAAACCCACAGGGTCAATTCTACCCTGACCTATAGGGTCACTATGAGTCAGAAAGGATTCAATGACAGTAAGTTTTTTGGGTTTGGTCAAATTGGCAGGGCCAGGATCTTCAGTAAGTTGACAGTTAGACTCTCCTATAAGATGCAAGTCACAGCCTGGTGATGCCTCCTTAGAGTGTGGCCTATTTCACATCTATAAATAGACACTGTGGGGCACTTGTTTCTCTCACTTCTTCCTGCTGGCCTGGATCCTGAATCTACTTTCTTGGGACTCGGGCATACATCCAGACATGTAGTGTGCCACCTGAGGGCTGTCAGTGGCCTGCCATGTATCTAGCTGACCCTGGATCCATTCAACTCAACCTCCAGCAGCCTGCCTCCTCCTTTACCCTCCTGCTTCCTGGTTCATCAGTCGGCAGCTGCATGTTTTGGGAAGAGCCTTCAACTTAGCACCTGATTCACTGATTTGAATTGGACTGGACTTACCTCCTCTGTAGCTGTGTGGACCACTTTTTTGATATATACATTTCTTTTTTATATATGAGTGTCACTGGTTTTGTTTTTCTAGAAAACCCAGCCTAACACAATGCCATCTCCAAGTTGTAAATAACTTGGAGTTTAATACCTTTTATCTGGTCTTGATCTGCACCCTGCCTTATGATTTTTATGCACCTTGCAGATACTGGTCAATTTCTTATGTAAATGTTATGACTAAAGAATACGTAAATTATGTCACTACAGTTTACTACACAAATGAACTATCTGTGGCCTACCAAGAAGGTCATGATCATTCCATAACTAAGGTGAGTGGGCCATGCCTTAAATTTGATAAAGAGCTTTTAAATACAAATATAAGTAAAATAGTATTCCCTTTTAATAATCACAGAAACCTTCATTAAACATATAAAATGTGAAACTAGCTTCCAGCTATGTCTACACATTTCTGAAGATAAGTGTTTATATCTTTCTAAACCTTCCCTGTAAGTACTCTGCAATTTACACTGGTCAAAATAGCAGTCTGACAGCCTTGAGAGATTCAAGTCAAGTTCCTTTTCAATGGTCTTTCATATTTGAGAACTCCCCCCCCCCCAAAAAAAAGTCTGAAGTAGCAAAATCAGCACTGTAGGACATGTTGGGTAAGATTTCCCAACAAAATTCTCATAATACAGCTCTTTCTATTCTCAAAGAATGTAAAAGTGTATTTTTGTGATTAAAAAATAAAAACTTCAGTGAAATTTTCCTGGCATTTTTTTCAAAACTGAAGTTTTCCATTTAATTAAAGCTTCTTCATAATTCATCCCCATGATCATACTGTATCCTTCAGGAAACCCATCAGAGGTACCAATTTGGAATTACAGAAACAGACCCTTTTCTGAGTTGACCTCAATGCTTTGACTCCATCTTTATTGTTTTCTTGACTTCCTTACAATGCGTAATCCATCTAAAACTTGTTGCTTTATGTAAGGCAGCATTTCTGTAAATCTGCTGCAGAACTTCAGTAATTTGGGTAGATGTCCCTTTAGTTTTGTTAAAATTTAAGATTAGTCATAACCTTGAAATCAGTTTTTCCCATGACACAAAAAGTATATTTTTCTTTTTGAAGACACTCTAACAAGACTGCTTTGTTGTTGTTAGGTCCTGTCAAGTCCGCTCCAACTCAATGGTAACTGTGGTATTACGTAATCTGGTGTCAGCGTGTAAAGGGGTGGACTTTAGCCTGTCAATGAGGTTGCTTCTTGATCACATCATTTGGCAAAAGCAACTGGAGATAACTAGCTCACTGGAGGCTACATACACACTCACTGCCTGTGAGACAGTTCTGCTGACAAGACACATGGAGTTAACACTACAGCCCTGGAGCCGGAGGAGCCATGTGGAGACCCTTGCCAGCACTGAGTTGCTTCCACTGCCACTGGATCCACAAGACTTTCCAACCAATGGCTTGTGATCTTTCTTCATTCAGCATCAGTGCATGTGTTGTGTGAGTCTGAAAAGGAATTTATAGATTGGTCAAACTTATGGGTTGATATTAGACTCATGGACTTGATCTGGACTGGGATATTTTCTCAATTACACAATTACTCTTTCTTATACACATGAGTCTCCCTAGATTTGTTTCTCTAGTCTAACTGATTAACACATTATGGTACCTTGGGTACTAGAGAAAAAAAATCATGAAGATGGAGAGTGGATGTTTGTTTGACCCATGCCTCACAGTAGACTTCCTTCTTTGGCTAGCCAAGAGGTCATATCTGACTATGCAGTTTATGGGGTTGTTTTCTGGAAAGATATGGAAAGGTAAAGTTTTTATACTTTTGTTTAGTTGTTGTCTCTTGGCTATTCCTGTTTTAAATGGTGACAATGAATGTGATTAATGTATTTTTTTTTAGCTCAGGGGGAGAAATAGTCCCTAGAACTTCTTAGAGACTATACTAGATCAAAATGGCTGACAGAAGGTCAAAATGGCTCGCAGAAAGCTTGGGCCCAGCTTGAGTCAGTCAGAGGTGTAAGGCCATATTTTGTATAACTGAAATAATTTAGATAAGGATTAAGATAAGCTAAATAAGGATTTAACTTGACTTTTAAGAATTGATTTAGGATCTGATTCTACTTTGTGTGTACTTATTTCTTCTGCTTATTGTTATTGATAAGATTGATAGAAATGTTTGAGAAGTATGAAAATAGAGAGCTTATAGGCCCACTTGTCTTCAGCCATTAAAATTGGATCATTTAATGGGTTTAGAGCATGCCTAGAAAGAAGGCTCTGAAAAGAAAAGCCCAGTGTCTTGAGTGCGCTGTTGACAGATTGAGGTAAAAAGGAACTCTTTGCATTTATGAATTTTGAACTAGTGGTTTTTTCCCCAAAGCTGGAAAAAAAAATCTGGAGCCCTGAAGAAACTCTTCTATAGGACTGAACATTACAGGGAGCCTATGGGCAGTCAAGGATATTACTTTAAGGAATACGGTGTGCCAGACAGCATGGCATTTTCAATGGCTTCATATGTATGTAAAAGGTGGACATTGGGTAAGGAAGAGAGAAGACGAATCAATTGTGGTGCTGGTAAAGAGTACCGAAGGTATCATGGATTGCTAAAAGGATAAACGATCTCTCTTGGAAGAAGAACAGCCAAAGTGCTTGTGATAGGATTTCTGTGCCAACATGGCTTCAGCAGGAAGATGTGAGTGTAGTTTAGTCTGTCAATGAGGTCACAGCTCGATTACAGGGAGACCAAGATAAATTACTTTCTCAGGCCAGCCTCCCCTCTTTCACCCTGGTGATCAACAGCATGCTGCTGCCTAAACTAGTCCTTTGCCTCAACTGTGTGCTGCACTCCCTACGGGCAAGCTACCCCTGTGGAGTGTGTTGCTGTGCTGTGCATCATTAGAGCCTGAGGCTTCACCAGGACCCTGCTTCACTAGACTGCCATGACTCTTGAGGCATGACTTCTCACTTTCCTGCGGCTTCTCATCTCCCGGCTGCTGACGTCCCACTCTTTGATGTTTTCTGCCTGCAGGCCAACTCTGCTCAAGTTGCCAGAGGAAAGATTTCTCTGTCTTCTTCCTTGGTCTTAGGCCAGTGGCCTACATGAGTTGAAGGATCTTCAGTATATTAACTGTCCCATGAAAGTGAGTTAAACTGAGCCCACTGTACTTTTGGTGTGAATAATTAGCTGTTGTTGCATTCCTTCTTGCTATATAGCCTATATATTTACATAAAATCATAACTTTCCTGGTTTCATTTCTCTACAGCAGTGGTTATCAATCTGTGGGTCATGACCCCTTTGGGGTTGAACGACCCTTTCACAGGGGTTGCCTGATTCATAACAGTAGCAAAATTACAGTTATGAAATAGCAACAAAAATAATTTTATGGTTGGGGGACACCGCAACATGAGGAACTGTACTAAAGGGTTGTGGCATTAGGAAGGTTGAGAACAACTGCTCTAGAGAATGCCGCCTTACACAGCACTCTTTAGAGGCAGGGATGGAGAAACTTCTTACATAACTTGGACATGTTCTCAGGAGAGACCATCCCTTCGAGAAAGGCATTGTGGTTGGTAAAGTAGAAGTGCAGCAAAAAGGGGGAAGGTCCTTGACAAGATGACTTGACACAGTGGCTACAACAGGCTCAAGCATAAGAACAATTTTGAGGATGGTGCAGAAATGGGCGATGTGTCTTTTTTTGCACATCGGGTCACTATGGGTAGGAACTGACTCAGTAGCATCTAAAAATAACAAATATTTGTTGACGCAAGGTAAAGAGTAACAGCTGCAAAAACCTTCTAATGATTGGAATGTGGAATGTGCAAAATATGAATTTAAGAAAATTGGAAATGGTCAAAAATAAAATGGAACATGTGAAGATGAATCACAGGCATAAGTGAGCTGAAATGGACTGGTATTTGGCCATTTTAAATATAAAATCATATGATTTATTATGCTGGGAATAAAGAAATGGCATAACTTTCATTGTCAGAAAGGATCTTGCTAAACTCTTCATGAAGCACAATACTATCTGTGATCAGAAAAATCTCTATCTGTCTTTAAGGAAATACAATTAATACAACTATGAGTCAACTTTATGGACCAACCACAAAAGCTAGTGATAGAAGAGTTGAAGAATTCTACCAAAGACTTCAGTGTGAAATTGAACAATTATGCAATCCAGATGTGATTATAGTTATTGGTGATTGAAATGCAAAAGTTAAAAAATATGGACTGAGTGGCAGAAATTAAGCTGGAGATTGCATGACAGAATTTTGTAGAACAAATGACTTATTCTCAACAAATACCTTTTTTCAACAACATAAAAGAAGGCTATACACATGGACTTCCTCGGATAGAACACAGAGAAATCAAATTGATTACATACATGGGAAGACACAATGTAAAATCTCAGTATCTGCAGCTAAAAGCAGACCCGGGGCAGACTGAGGAGAGACATTCAGTTGTTCAACAGTAAGTTCAGGGTGAAGCTGAGGGAAATTAAAACAAGTGGACAGAAGCCAAATGATGACACTGAGTCTACCCCACCTGCATTCTGAGAAAGAACAAATTTGATGCATTGAACACTAATGATAGAAGACCCATGAGAGCACATCAAGACCATCCTTCATGAAGAGAGTAAAATGTCATTACAAAGACAGGAAATAAAGAAAAGACCAAGTAGATGTGAGAAGAGACTCTGAAAGTTGTTCTAAATCTTAGAGAAGCTAAAGAAAGGATGAAATCAAGAGGGTGAATAGAAAATGTTCAAGGGCATCTAGAGTAGTAAAAGCTAAATATTACAATGGCATGTGCAAGGTCCTAGATTGGGAAAACCAAAAAGGAGGAACACAGAATAGCTGAAACTCTAAGAACTGGAGAAAAAATTCAAGCCTCGAGTTGCAGTCTTGAGAGACTTTATAAGAAAACTACTGAATGGTGCAGCAAGTATCAAGAGAAGATGGACAGAATACAGAGTCACTGTACCAAAAAGAACTAGTAGATAGTCTGCCATTTCAAGAGGGAGCATATGGGCAAGACCTAATGGTGCTGAAGGAAAAAGTTCAAGCTGCACTGAATGTGTTAGCCCAAAACAAGGCTCCAGGAATTGACAGAATGCCCATTGAAATGTTTCAGAAAACAAACAGCACTGGAAGCACTCACTCGTCTATGCCGTGAAATCTGGAAAACAGCTACCTGACCAACTGATGGGAAGAGATCCATATTTGTGTCCATTCCAAATAAAGGCAACACAACAGAATGCTCAAACTATAGAACCATATCATTGATATGGCACACAAGTAAAATTTTGCTTAAGTTCATCCAACAATGGTTGAGTCAGAACATTAACAGGGAACTGCCAAAAGTTCAGTAGGCATTCCGAAGAGGATGTGGAACGAGGGATGTATAATTTCGGATGTCAGATGGACGCTGGCTCAAAGCAGAAAATACCATACAGAAGCTTACAGGTCTTTCATTGACTATGGAAAGGCATTAACTGTGTGAACCATAATAAACTGTGGATAACCCTGAGAAGAATGTGAATTCCAGACACTTCACTGTGCACATTTAGAACTTGTACCTGGATCAAGAGGCATTTGTGCAAACAGAACAAGGGGATGCTGCATGATTTAAAATGAAGAAAGGTGTGAGTCGGTGTTGTATCTTATCATACTTGTTGAGTCTGTGTGCTGAGGAAATCATCAGAGAAGCTGGATTATATGAAGTCTTTGGGATCAGGATTGGAGGAAGGCTTATTAAGAACCTTAGGTATGTAACTGAACCAACCTTGCTTGCTGAAAGCGAGGAGGACTTAAAGCACTTGTGCTAGTGAACATCAAGAATTGCAGCCTTCAGTATGGATTACAACTCAATGTACAGAAGACCAAATCCTCACAACTGGACCAAGAGATAGCATCGTGATAAATGGGGGAAAGTTTGAAGTTGTCAACTGTTTTGTCTTCCTTTGATCCACAATTAATGCTCTGAGAAGCAGCAGTCAAGAGACCAAAAGACCAAATGCCTTAGGTAAATCTGCACAATAAAGAGCAAGGATGTTACTCTGAGGACTAAAGTGCACCTGACCCAAGCCATGATATTCTCCATTGTGTCGTAGGTATGTGAAAGCGAGACACTGAATAAGGAAGACTGAAGAAGAATCAATGCCTTTGAATTGTGGTGCTGTAGAATCCTAAAAGTACCATGGACTGGTAACAGGGCAAACAAATCTGAATTGGAAGAAGTATGGACAGTGTTCCTCAGAGGCAAGGATGACAAGATTTCATCTTACATACTTCTGAGATATTGTCAGGAGAGACCAATCCCTGGAGAAGGACGTCATGCTTGGTAAAGTGGAGGAGCAGCATAAAAATAGGAAGGCCCTGGGTGAGATAGACTGACACAGTAGCTGCATCAATGGGCTCAGGCACAGGGACAACTGTGGCAATGGTGCAGGACCACACAGTATTTCCTTCTGTTGGGCAGAGGGATGCTCTGGGTTGGAGCTGACTTGATGGCACCTAACAACAATGATCTGTTCTTAAAGTCTTTCTAAAGTTATCTGTAATAAATTCCTCCCCAACAACTGTTAATTGCTCCATAGTTTCTAAATTAAAAAATACCAACAATTTCACATGACATTCAAGAGTTGAGCCACGTCCCCTCCCAAGTTGAAGTTCCAATGGACCAAATATTCAAATTCTCTGCTCTGGCTTTCTACAACTCGTGTGTGTGTGTGTGTGTGTGTGTGCGTGTATGTGTGTGTGTGTGTATGTCTGTGTGTGTTTCCTATAAATTGGAATATTCTTCAATGTTCCTCAACTCTCAACTCTTTTCCCTACCCAAGTTCTTCTTCTTAGTCTTGTAAGAACCTTTCTTACACTCAAAAAGAACCTGTCAGTATGGTAACTCCTTTGAGGCTACTATTTCAGAATCAATCACCCATTCTTGTAAATTAATGGTTCTTAAATTTTTCTTAAAATAGCTCAATAGGATATGACACGATTTGGCTCACAGCACTCATTAGTTTCTATTTTTCCAAGGGAAAATGAATTCAGTGAAATTAATAACATTTTAGCTACATTTTATGACATCTGTTTTTAAAGAAGTCTAGGCGTTTCCTGATAAAATTTATGCATTTGGCAAATTATAATCCAAAATTTTTATTTATGAAAATATGTAGCACTGAACATCAGAGGATCAATGAACCTGTAAACTAAATAATTCAGTAATTTCTAGGCAAGAATAAACTCTATTAAAATCATAATCAGCTCAAGATAACATTGGTAATGCCTTGATAAAATATCTTCCTGAAAACTGTAAAATTCCCCCACTATGTACGTGTGTACACATATAGTTAGTATTCTATCATATTCTCAAAGAGGCATTGCAACCAGGTTTGCTAGTAGCATACTGAACTGTGGTCCTCAGGAAACTCTAGTAACATGAAAATTTTGGTTTGTTTAAAATTTTTGTAAGCCTTAACACATTGTAAAATCAAAGTCTACTGAGCCACAGATCTTGGCCTATATAAATCAACAAAAGGGCATGCTTGGTTTTTACTATTATTAGTTTGGAATTTATAAAGACAGCAGGCTAACAGCCATTCTATAGGAATCACTTCTTGAGGTTCCTACATTTCATCTATGCTTGTTTTAATGCTTACGTAAATTTGTCATTAAGTATTACACTAGTATGTACATGTATTCATTAATCTACATTGAAATATCCAAGGGAGAAGCTACAGCAACGTCTTTTAAAAACTGTTATTGTGAAGTAGGAGGTTTATAGAGCACATCACTTATTTTATACTCCACAATTCATACAACAGCAGTATCTTATGTCTTTATGGTCCTTCAAACTACCACACAACATCTTACAGGTGACTACATATGTTGCTGAAATAAAGTAAACAAGAGCTTCTGTTCTCTCACTTTTTTCCAGTAAAAAAAATTCTAACACAACATGTATACACTGTGTTTTCACAGCTATCATTTGGGGTTGCTTGTTTCTCTTCATTTAAATTCACCTAGGAGCTACAGAAGAAGCCCTCATGGTACAGGTTTGTAAAGCCATTCTATAGGTTCTGTAAATGCAGGGACAGTGAATTATTTAATGTGGATCTTCTAACCAAAGGCTCCATCACCCACAAAATGACCTTTCCCTGCATGAGTCTGGTAAGGTGTGGGAGATATTGACAGGTTTCGCCTGTGCATAACTGTGAACAGGATTCCCCCAAGTGCCAACCTGCTGTACATAAAATTAGCTCTCTCAGAAGCAGGGGAAAGGATCTCACTACCAGTAAGAGCCAGAAGGGGAGCGCGTTCGCTGGACCTAAGATCCCTGTGCAGTGGACCTCCTGGATCCAGAAGACAGCTGTAACATCAGGGGAATGCAAGCAGAACTGGGAACCAGAGTTTGGAACAGATTTGTGAACTTCCCAACCCAGGGAGAAGAAAAAGCTGAGTGCTTTTGTGGAGGAGGTACTTCATTGGAGATGCTGAGTGCCTCTGGGTTGAGGCTTACTGGAGTGGGGTGCCTCTGTGCAGATGGCTTTGTTGACCACAGATCTTGAACTGAGTGTCTTCAGGTTGAGGCCTCCACTGTAGTGGTGTGCCCCTTTGGGCATTTATTGGCTGGCTTGAAAGAAATTTGTGACAAGTCCTAATAAACAACTCTACCCTGAGCATTTCTCACTAGCATTACAACTTGTTAACTTCCTTAATAAACCCTTTAATTATGAACTTCATCTGAGTTCTGTGTAGTCATCACAATGGATACAGGAACACCGAGAAGTGAAATAAAGTACATTAATTAAGACAACACTGTTACAGTCTTGAAAGTCCCGTGGGGCGGTTCTGTTATGCCGCACAGGGTCATCGGAATCTGGATCAAGTCAAGGGTAGTGAGTTTGGTTTTATGATCTAAGGAGCCCTATTGGTGTTAAAAGTTAAGTGCTTCCCAGATTGAATGTGAGGTCTGAAAGAGGAGTCAAAGATGGCTCCAAGGTTTAGGGCATGATCGATTGGACATATGGCATCTCTATACACTGAGATGGAGGTGCCTGTAGGGGGACAGGTGCAGAGAAGGAATGTAAATTTGAATGAGTTAGGTCTAACATACCTATTTGACTTTCAAGTAAAAGTATTACATGCACAGCTGGATTCATGAATTTGGAGTTGCAAGGAAATAGCTGGCTAGGAGTTTTAAATATGGCAGGGTTCTTTGACATCATAGAATGGATGAGCTCTTCAAGACCATGAGTGTAAATGTAGAAGAAAACCAGCATCTGAGTCCTGGGCTCAATAAAATATTTTGGAGACTGAAATGACTGGTTAGTTGTTTTCACTAACTCTCACGTGCGGTAAATTGTTGGTGTGTGGGCTTTGTACTTTGGAAATATGAACTCATTTTACCAGCAGAATGTTATGGAGCCTGCTACGATCTCCCCAAGGAAGAAGACTTTCACCTTTGTATCTGTGAACTGACCGTGGGCATCACCAACCCAAGGCAACTTTTGATACAACTTTCCCAATTTGAGTCTCAGAGTTTTAGTTCACCTACATGTATGTATGGAAGGCCCACTCCAGTAGTATAAATCCCAGATGTGAAGTTAAGAATTTTCAGGTGATTTGTAATTTTTTAAAAAATCCACAGCTTGGCTTTATTTTTTATAACTTTTTTTCCTGAGTGTGCTTTATATTGTATATAGTATGATTTTAGTAGTAAATTTACAAAGAAATTATATTAAATAAATAATAGTCAATAGAATTTAAATATTAAAGTAAATAAAATCAGGAAAGAAAAATAATTGTCAGGTGATTTGGAAGAAGTTAGGATCAGAAAACTGGTACAAGGAAATTATCAAATCAAGTATTGATACAATTTTTATATGAACTATTTCAAATTTGTCAAAAGTTATTAAGAATAAAAGTCTTCATTAGTGCTCGCTTCGGCAGCACACATACTTCGCCCCATTGGCTCCTCAGCCAAGCACATACACCAAATGTCTGAACCTGCGGTACACATACTAAAATTGGAACAATACAGAGAAAATTGGCATGGCCCCTGCACAAGAATGACACGCAAATTCGTGAAGCATTCCATATTTTAGAAAAAAAAGGTCTTCATTATAGAAACATCATAGCTAATAAATCTAAGATGACTAATGGATTATTTTTCAACCCCTAATAAAATGATGACTCTGTATGAAAATCATCAATGGATGAAAACTTATAATATATATATATATATATATATATATACTTTACAATGAATGAATCAGACTGTTATCACCTGAACTCAAATAGTTTGCAGAATGTGAAATATGCTTATATGGTTCTATTTTTTTTAAGTCTTTACATTAAAGATAATAATATATTTACAGGCAAAATTATATAATGCAGAAAAACTATATAAAGTAGAAAAAAGTGACACAAGTGGAAAAAGGTTGACTTTAAGCTGGTTAATAGATTGATACATAGAAATTCATTGTACATTTTTAATATAATTTTTTAATATCAAAATAATAAAAAGAAAATTTTAGATGAGATATATTTCACTGACTTCTATTCATAGACAATATAAACTTTCTTAAATCATTCTGTGGCAGTAGGCAACTTTTATCTTTTTAATCAATTGTCAAAAGACTTGAACAAAGAAAATGACAAAGCACTACTAGAAACTAAAAGAGATCTACATAAAATGGAAGAACATATCATGCTTATGTACAGGAAAAATTAACTATAGAAATCTATAACTAAAATGCCATCCCAATCCCGATTTCACCAACTCTGTTTAAGAAAATGGAAATTCCAATCACTAACCTTATATGGAAAGGAAAGAGAATCCAGATAAGGCACTACAGAATTAGAAAAAACAAAATAAAAAGTTTTACACTTCCTGATTTCAAAATCTACTACTCAAACTACAGTAGTCTTGTACTGGTACAACGACAGGCACATAAATCAATAGAACGAATTGACAACCCAGATGTAAATCTATCTATCTATGGACAGCTGATCTTTGACAAAGTATTGAAATCCACTAAGTGAGTAGTAACAGTCTGGAATGGTGCTATAAAAACTGGATATCCATTTGCAGAAAATGAAACAAGATGCATACCACACACAATATTTAAAAACTAACTTGAGATGGCTCAAAAGACCAAAATGAAAAGCTTAAGCCTATAAAGACCATTTTTTTAAAAGAACAAATTTATGACACAGACTTTCACATAAGCCAAAATTACATGAACACCATAAGATAAACTAGATAACTGGAGACTTCTAAAAATTACACTGATGTGTACAGTAAAAGAAATCTTGGAAAGAAAATCAACAAAATGGGAAAATATTTGACTATGAAAATCTAGGCAAGCAACTAATGTCAAAACTTTACAGAGAATTTCAACAACTCAATAACAAAAGAACAAACAATACAATTTGAAAAATACATAGGGGAAATGAACAGATATTCCACTAGAGAAAAGTCAAGCAGCAAACAAATAAATGTTCCTGATCATTAGCCATTAGAGAGATACAAATCAAAATAACAATGAGTTACCATCTTATCCCTGTAATAACAGCAAAGTTCACTGAGGCACAAAACAAATGCTGGAGAAAGTGTACTCTAATACACTGCTGGTGAGAGTGTAAAACAGCAGTGCCAATGTGGGAAATGGTATATATGGTCTTCCTTAATAAACTGAATCACCATTTGCCAAACAATCCCACAAATAAGTTTACAGCCTGATGAAATATGGCCCAGTTCATAAACATATATATGTACATAAACATATATATGTACATCTATGTTCATAGCAACATAGATGTACATATATGTACAGTAAAAAATAGATGCAAGCAACATACCAAAAAACAAACCAAACTCACCTCTATCAAGTCAATGCTGACTCACAGCTACCCACCCCCACGCCCTATAACTGTCAATGAAGTAGAAAGTTCAGTCTTCCTCCCTCAGAGCTGCTGGTGATTTTCAACCACAGCCATGCAAACTACAGACAAACATGTAACCACTACACCATCAGGCCCCAAGTGCCAATCAATAGATGAATGGATAAAAATACTATGATACATATACACAATATAATAGTGTATGACATTAAAGAATAAAGAAGAATCTGCATAACATCCCATAATATGGATAATCTTGTAGGGTACTATGCAGAGTAAAATAAGTCAATCACAAAAGAACCAATATTGTATGAGTCCACTAGTATAAAAAGTCAGGGAAGGTGTGGTTGTTACATAATTTTATGTGCTATTGATAAATAAGCATAAGGGGGAGTCTAGACTGTCAATCAGAAAACAACCTGGTGATGCCTCCTTAGGCGTGGCCTTCTCATGAGAACTCTGATAACGTCCTCTCTTTCACCCTGGAAGCGAGCCACACACTACCTGCTTCACCTTCCTGTTGACAAGCCACATGGAACCATGATGATGGAAACCAGAGCCCTGGAGACACATCAACTGCCATTGGATCCACAATTCTTTGCACCCACCAGTCTGTGATCTTCCTACACTCTGCATCATTGCATGTGACTGTATGAGTCTGAAGAGTGATTTATAGACTACTATCAAACGTATTGCTAATATTGTATTTTACACACTTGACCTGAACTGGGCAAGGTTATTTGAATATACAATTACTCTTTGATATAAAGCGCTTTCTTAAACATATCTGAGTGTCCCTTGATTTGTTTCTCTAGTCAACCCGATCTAACATGGAAAGGTTTACACAAAGGAAAAAAAAAACTAAAATTGTTTTTTTTCCTAACCCTAACCCTACCAAAAATGTTATTTAATAGGTACCAGTAGACTGCACACATAGACATCACCAAATGGAATACACAAGAATCAAACTGACCACATCCTCAGAAAGAGGTGATGAGATGCTCAGTTTCAGCATCCAAAACAAGACCAGGGGCTGACTGTAGAATGGACCATCAACTGTTCATATGTAAGTGCAGGTTGAGGCTGTAGAAAAGTAAAACAAGTCCAAAATACAACCTTATGTATATCCCATCTGAATTTACAGAGTATCTCAAGAACAGATATGAAGCATTGAACACTGACAAAAGACTCATTGAGCTTTGGGGATTAAATCAAGAACAGCATACATAAGAAAGCAAAAAAAAGATTAAAGAGATAAGGAATATCAAAGTCCATATCAGAAGAACTCTGAAACTTGCTGTTGAATGTAAAGAGCTAAACAGAAAATCTGAAAAGGCAGCTTGAATAAACAAAGTATTATAGTGAAATGTGCAAACACTTGGAGTTAACCAAAAAGGAAGAACACATTCAGAAATTTTCAAACTAAAAGAACCAAAGGAAAAAAATCCAAGCTTCAAGCTGCGATACTGAATAATTCTAAAGGCAAAATAGGAATGATACAGGAGGCATCAAAAGAAGACAGAAAGATTACACAGCATTACTATACCCAAAAGAATTGATTGACATCCAATCATTTCAAGAACTAACATATCTTCTAGAATTAAAGGCACTAAGGATAAAGCCCAAGCTGCACTGAGCATATGACTGAAGGTAACTGATGAAAAACAAGGCTCTACAAATAGGCAAACAAGCAACAGGCACATCTCACGAAGCCCTGGTTGCATTCACTCATCTATGCCAAGAAATCTGGAAGACAAATGGCTGGCCATTCATAAAACAGGTTACAGAAATGACATTAATATCACAAGCAAATAAAATTTAGCCTAAGATAATTCACAATGGTTGTAGCAGTACAGGGAGCCACAAGGAGCTGCCAGAATTTCAAGCCAGATCCAGAAGCGAACACGAAACAAGGGCTATCATTGCTGATGTCATTGCTGACATCACATGAATATTGGCTAAAAGTAGAGTATATCAGAAAGATGCTTATTTGTGTTTTATTGATTATGCAAAGGCATTTGATTGTGCCAATCCTTACAAAACTATGAATCACACTGAGAAAAAAAGGGGGGAATTCCCAAAGACTTCACTGTGCTCCTGTGGAAACTACATGGATCAAGAGGCAGTTGTTTGGAAAGAACAAGGGAATTCTCACTATTGCATAGTCAACGAAATACAAGTAAGTATCTTCCTGGTATTTTCTGCTTTCAGCTAAGATCCATGTGATGTCAACCTGCTAT
The DNA here is from genome assembly GCF_050624435.1 of Tenrec ecaudatus. Taxonomy (NCBI): domain Eukaryota; kingdom Metazoa; phylum Chordata; class Mammalia; order Afrosoricida; family Tenrecidae; genus Tenrec; species Tenrec ecaudatus. The sequence goes on along the minus strand of NC_134531.1, from coordinate 60,878,972 downwards.
ATGCAGAGGATAAAACCAGCATCCTGAAAGTCATAAGGACTTCAAGTACTTGTTGTCCAAGATCAAGGGCTTCAACCTTCGATATGGATTACCAAGCAATGTAAATGAAACCAAAATCCTTTTTAAGATCAATGGAAAAAAGGCTTCATTTTGCTTCGATCCACACTCAGTGCTCATGAAAGTCGCAGTCAAGAAAACAAATGACATATTGAATTGAGCAAATCTTAAAGACCTCTTTAACAAGTTTAAGAGTAAGACTGTCACTTTGAGGATAAACCAGACCCAAGACATGGGACTTCTAATCGTCTTATATGCATGCAAAAGTTGGATCATGAATAAAAAAGACAAAAGAAGAAGTGATGCATTTGAAGTATAGTCCCATGAACTTCTAGAAGAACAATTAAATCTGTCCTGGAAGAAGTACAGCCAGAATGCTACTTTGGAGCAAGGATAACAAAACGTTTTCTTCATGTACTTTGGAAATCATATGAGGAGAGACTAGTCCATGGGAAAGGATAGCATGCTTGGTAACATGGAGGGTCAGAGAAAAAGAGGAAGACTTTCAGTGAGATGGATTGACACAAGGGCTGTAATCATGGACTCAAACATAGGAATTGTGAGGATGGCACCGGAATGGGCAATGTTTCCATCTGTACATAGGGTTGCTATGAGTTGAAATCAACTTGACAGCACCTAACAACACAATGACAGGTGTGGGATGAAAGAGCATGGAAAATAACTAGGTATTAAAAACACATTTTCTGGGCAGCAGAAAATTCAATATACCAAGGGAGTGATTACTTAAAAGAGGAAGAAATGGAAAGATACACAAGAACTACTGGAAACAGGTCAATATTACTAAGTGTATAATCATGCTTTATAAGTAATACAAACCTTAATGCACAAATGGATACTTATGCAGACATGCAACATAAACAGGTCTGAGTAAAAAAACCTATAATATAGGTCCAGCAGACACTATATTTCTACATACATATTTATATTTGTTGTAAATATATCCAGGTAAAGAACAGAGCACACTGGTTATACAATCTTCTTAACCATGACTAACAGCTTGCTGGAGTGTATCACTGGGTTTGGAAGTTTGTACCATAGTTGTGGAAGGCATGCTGGTAAATTAGCATAACATAGTCCACAGAAATAACATCCCACATGCTATTTTGATGAATAGCTACCAAACTCTTGAAAGTTTGTGAGTGTCTATTCAAGGTGAAACTATTGGTTTCTCCCCATCTGAAGCATAGAAGAGTGAAGAAAATCAAAGATGCTTGGAAACAACTGGTCCAAAGGATTAGTAGATCACGTGAATCTCAGTCTCCAAGATACCACTTTTAACTGCTCTGAAAGGGATCACACAGAGGGTCCTGGGTAGAGTGGGGGGAAATGTGGGGCAAAATTTAAGCAAATGATCATGCTTGCTCTTAATGTTGACAAGCCACAGACTTGTTGAGACTTGGGAGAGCCCCTCTCTCTGTTTTCACCTTCCTTTTAACAAGACACATGTTAACATGTCACGCTAAGACATGCAACAACTTTGGAGATGCTTCCACACCACTGGATCTACAAGACTGTACCACTAGCCTGTGATCTTTCTGTGTTTTGCACGACTGCAAACATGCTACATGAGTCTGAAGAGGGATTTATGCACTAATATTGGACTTACGGACTTGATCTAGACTGGGCTGGGATGCTTCCTTAATATGCAATTACTCTTTTATATAAAACTCTTTCTTACACATAGATGCGTGTCTGGATTTGTTTCTTTAGTCAACCCAAACTAACACAACCACCAAGGCTCCTTTTTCTTCTGAAGACCGAAACCTCTAAGATGGTCTGTTTACCTACTATCTACTTGGCAGTGTGACAATCCTATGATCCTATGATCAAAAATACACACATTAATATACACTTGAAATATATACACATAAATGACAGTAAATCAAAAGTATTGCTATGAAATACTAAACGAAAATATCAAAAGCTCATGCTATTGTTTCTCAACATATGCTCCATCTAGGTGTACAAGTTTCTGAAGGCAGTGTTTCCATCTCTCAAATTGGTCCCTGAAAACTTCTATACTCTTTCATTTACACTACAGCAAAGCTTCTATACTCTTTCATTTACACTACAGCAAAGCTACATGAGTCCTTCAGTGGCTCATGAGTTTGAGACAAAAAGAAATTTGAAGGGAAAGCTAGGGCTGGAGTATGGATAGAGTAAGGTTTCCCAAAGACAGTTTCACAGGCCAGCCCTTGCTGGCTAGTGGTTTCAGCCAACCATCATGCATTTTACAGCCCAATGCTTATCCCCACTCCATGACCAAGGCCCCATTTTGTTAAATACAAGGTCAAAACAAGACGCTTTGACTTGGGCCTTTTTGGAACTAATTTGATGAGGATAAGTTTTGACAATACCTATAAAACTGAACTATCAAATTTCCAAATTAAGAAACATATTTACATGTTGAATATTAATGAGATACCCTTATCCCTTCTGTGAGCTTTTCTTCAGTACCTCCAGTAAGGTATGGGATGGAAGAGTAGAGTAACAACCCTTTTGTTCAAAGCAAGATCAACAATGAAATAAAATCTGAAATGGGGTATATCCACTGTGCATACCACTACTACTACTGGGTCAATTCCCACTCACAACACCCTTAAGGGCACAGTAGCACTGCTCATTAGAATTTTCAAAACTTTAAATCTTCACAGGTGAAAACAGCCTCATCTTTTTCAAAAAGCAGGTAGAATTGAACTACTGACTTTGCAGTTAGCAGTTAAACACAACGCATTGCACTACTAACTCAATGACAAGAATTTTGGATATAAGCTAATATGTGAGGAATCTTTGAAAAATTGTGTGAAAAAATATTAAAAATACAGTTTACCATGAAATTTGAAACCCCCTGTACTTTCTGAAGTTTGCAACAAATACTTGAACTTAGAATAAAAAGTGAAGAACACAATCAGCCTACCTAAAACTGAAAAGTCAAGCTTCAAGTGACATTACCAAATAATTCTATGGGCAAAAGTTTAATGATGCGGGAAGCATTAAAAGATTAAAGGAATATACAGAGTCACTGTGCCAAAAAGAACTGATCAAGCTTCAGTCATTTCAGGAAGCACACGACCAAGAATTAATGTACTGAAGGAAGTAGTCCAAATTACACCAAAGGCATTGGCATAAAACAAACCTCCAGAAATAATAGAATACTTCAGCCATCTATGTCAAGAAATTTGGAAAGACTGCTACATGGGCAACCAACGGGAAGAGATCCATATTTGTGCTCATTCCAAAGAAAGGCAATCAAATGAGATGCAGAACTTATTGAAAAGTATAATTAATATAACATTAAATATATAAGGTTCACAAATACTGTTAGGGAGCCCTCACAGCATAATGGGCTGCTAACAGCAAGATCAATACACAGTTCCCTACAAACTTTGCCATGAGCACAGGATTTTTTTTTTCAGTTTTATGCTCCTTGATATAAAGATATTATATGAGCAAAATAATATTTTAATGTAGATATATAAAATATTAGATCTACAAAAGTGATTATTAATTCAATTAATATTTATCTGGAAAAAAACCCTGCTGGATGTATGTATCAGAGTTATTATAGACATTGGGCCATGTTCAGATCAGGGGTGGAGTATCCAAGAAGCAGGGTACACAAAGCCTTCTCAGAAAACACACACACACACACACACACACAACTCTCTCTCATAGCCACACTACAGGACCCAGTAGCACTACCCCTGTGGGTCTCCAGGCCATAAGTCCTTCTGGGAGTAGACAGCCTAATCTTTCTCCCACGGAGGTGATAGTCGTTTCCAACTGCTGACTTGTGTTAGCAGCCTAGCTAGTAACTCAGCAGGCCACCGTGCTTCCCACAGGAGCTTACTTGTGCTCATTTAGTAATCTGTACTAGACAGATATTGTGAAGTAAGTTTACACAAGCCAAGCTTACTGGGTGCTCTGTAAATCTGAAAAGAGGCTTTGATTCTATAGAAAGGTACTGGGGTTGGGAGATAGATGCCACCCATACCTTGATGCTAAATCCCTGATGTGGTGCAAAATTGTGAAATCGCTCATTAAAGATTGGTTAGGAAGCACACCTGTGCTTACTTTGCTTATTGGAAAAGCAACACTGACTTGGATACTCTCACACAAGTCCTAATTAAGCTTCTTTACCAAGAAAGGAAGAACATATATATATAGGGTATATATATATATATTTAAATATGCACACAGACATATATATCACTCTGCCTTGAACTTTAGAAGAAGAAAAGATTTACCTTGAGGAAGGAAATATACAAATTAAGCAGAGAAAGAAAAACTGGACAATTAAATTTCTACTGGCAAAACCATTTGATGGAAAACACTAGGGAGACAGGTAAATTGCAGATGGCTCTGGAGAGAGAAGCAAAGCAACATAGTATGCACAAAACTGCAAAGTAACTTTCACTGAAATATTAAAATGATCATTCTAAGTGTCTACTTCTCTGGTATGAGAAAACTTTTTGTTCAATATCCAAGGATAGCAATGAGTTCAACTCCTCCAATAACCTTACTTATGGTCTCTGCTGTGACAGTCATCAAGTATCTTTGAATTCCCCCAAACCCCTTGCCTAGGGCAGGGTAACCTACCCACTAAAGTTTCCAAGAGCAGGGTAACCTACCCACTAAAGTTTCCAAGGCTGTGATCCTCATGGAAGCAGGCTACATTTCTTTCTCCAGGGAGAAATGGGTGAGTTGGACAAATGACTTTTCAGTTAGAAGCTGTGCCCTATACCACTGAGCTACCAGGGCCCCTTTTTGAACTCCCAGTGAAATTGTTAAGCATATAAACTCCGACACTCACTGCCATTAAGTTGATTCTGACACATTGTGACAGATACGAGAAGAAATTTTGGACAGGTGGGAAAGAATTTCCTCTTTACTAAGACTCAAAGTGATCTTATTCAACAACTGAAAATGGTTCTGATTTGGAATATTTGGGGCTCCTTGGGCAGAACAAGAGTTAGTCTCAGAAACTCACAGGGGCAGTTATATCTTGTCCTATAGGGTTGCTGTGAGTTAGAATTCATTCGATGGCAGTGAGTTTGGGGTAGCAAAACTGTCAGAAAGGTTGGTGGTTCTAACCTTCCTGAAGGCATTTCAGATGACATCCTGGAGATGTTTCTGAAAGGTCACAGCTCTGCAAACCCCATGGAACTCCAGTTCTCTCTCTCTCTCTCTCTCTCTCTCTCTCTCTCTCTCTCTCTCTCTCTCTCTCTCTCTCTCTCTCTCTCACACACACACACACACACACACACGAGTTTGAATCGATGGTACAAACCAGTATTTCTTTTAGCAGTAGTATTCCACGAGTAGTATTTTTTCCCTAACTAATAAATGGCAAAAATATAACGACCATCTGAATAGCACCATTTGAGAGCTAAATTTTGTTTGAGGCTCAGGCACCGACCGGACTGAGACAACTCTCAAGCAAACAAGTTCTAAACACAGCTCCTACAAAAAAAAAACTGACTCCTTCGTTTTGATACAATCATTTTTCATCCTGGGTGCTTCAGCTGTCCGGGCTATAAAAGATTCATTTAATAGTAACCTGCCCACACAAAGCTCCTTTGAAGTTAAGTAATGAATGCTCTCACCAGGTGCACTTAAAACAGATGCTACAAAAATACTGAGTCCTATCTCCAACACAACCCTGTAATATATACATGTTGGTTTCAATTACGGTGCTAATTATGATTTCCCCTCAAAGGGCCCTCTCCCCACCCTACTGCCCCCCAGTGCATTTCAGGTCTTACTTATGACCGCTGCCTGGACCAAAAGTCTTTGGACTCTGGACCCGCGGCTGCAACAAAAGCAGTTTGGAAACGCAGATACTGAAATGGACCAGACAAAAGAAAGTGGATCTGTACAGAAGGAACCGGCCGGAAAAGGGGGTGTGTGCTGACTTCTCCCCGCCAGCCCAGGGATGGCAGTTCAATGGGACACCCCGGCAGCGTGAAAAACCCGATCCCACACCCACCCCGCTCCTCCCAGCCCGCCCTGAGGACCCTCCCCGGGAGCCCTGCCCTCCCCGCGGCACCCCTCCCGCACCTCAGCGCTCGTCTCCCGTGGCCAGCTCCGTGTACATACACCCTCTCTCTGCGGGTCGCGCCCCGAGCTCCGCCGCTGAAGCCCCGGGTGCGAAAGTTCAACCGCCGCCGTGTCACGGGGACGGCGCGGGAGTCGGCCGCCGCCGCCCAGGCCCGCCCGGCCCCGCCCCGCCCGCGGCGCGTCCTCGCGTGGGCGCCTGTGGGGCCCGCCGGGCCAAGGCCGGGCTCCGCGGGAGGGCACGGCGACGCCGCCCCGCGCCCCGCCCGCTCCCCGCCGCCGGCCTTACCTGCGTCCGCGGCCCGGCGCCCCCCGCTCCGCGCCCCCGCCCGCCCGGCGCTGCCGGGCGCCCGCACCCGGGCCCGGCGGACTGGCGGCGGCTCCGGCTCCGGCTCCGGCGGCGCGATGCTGGTTCGGCGAGACGGGAAGCGACAGGAGTCAAACCGCGTGGAAAGCGCTCGGGCCGCGCGGGGCCACTCGGAGCCGCGGCCTCGCGGGCGGCGGTGAAGCGCTGGCCGCCGCGGGCCCTGCTGGGAACACCTCCACCTCGCGGGTCCCCCGCGCGGGTCCGGCGTGGGCGGCGCCCGGCGCAGACTGACGGACTGACCGTGCGGGGCCCGCGGGGCCGGGCGGCGCGAGGCAAACTTTGGAACCCCTTCGCCGAGGAGCTGAAAAGTTGGCCGCCAGTCCGCCTCGTGGCCACCCAGCTCCTCCCGGAGCCCTCTGCCCACCTGCTGGGTCTCCTCTGGGCTTCAGTCCCAGCGACCTCTTTCCAAGGCTACACCTTCCCACACTGCCTGACAGATTCATTCCCCTTGCTTACCTTCTGGCTCTGAAAAGTCCGTCTGCGTGAAACCAGGATTAACCATGAAGGTGAACTTGACCCTACTTACGTTTGACAAATTACAGTCATCGAGGAACTATAACTGGTTGGTAGGCCAACGGTGCTTATTTGCAGAGTGAATGGGACTCTTGGGATAAATGTTGAGGTGCTGGACAATGGAAATTTATCAAATGACTGCAATTCCCAGCAACCCTAGTTCTAGAATTGAAACAAATACCAGAACTTGAACACCAAATGTTCACAGAAGTACTGTTCACCATAACCAAAAATGAATGGCAACAACCTAAATGCCCATCAACAGGTGAATGGATAAATGATGTAAAATGGAGCAGAGTCCTAATTCATGCTACCACCTGGCTGGATCTGGAAAACATTATGCGCAGTGAAATAAGTCAACCATACAAGGACAAATAGTGTATGATACCACTTTCATCAAATATCTAGAATCAGCAAATGGTTAGAATCCAAAATGTATTTGTCACCAAGAATGAGAGGGAAAGAGCCTTAGCAGTGCTGTCTGATAAACTTTGGACTTCTAACTGCAAGGCCAGTGGTTTAAGCCCGCCAGCCTTTCTCTTCAGAAAGATGAGGCCGTCTGCTCCCCTAAAGATTTACAGATGAATTAGAATTGAGACCCCAGAAAGACAACCAAGTACCTACAGACAGACAGACACCTGATCCTGGAAAAAGGACTAAAACACATTAAATGGAGAAGAGCTAACCTTTTAAATAACGGGTGCAAGAAAAAATAACATATAAAAGAATCAAACAGGACCCATACCTCATTACCATATACAAAAACAAACTCAACTTGGATTAAACACCTAAATATAAACCCTAGAACCATAAGGACCATAAATAAAAAATAAGGACAAACGTAGTGGTGGTGGTGGTGGTGCCAGTACCGTCTCGTCAGCTCAGACCAATAGCGACCTGATGCACAATAGACTCAAACACTGAACAGACCCGCACCCTCCTCACAATTGTTCCTACGCCTGAGCCTATTGATGCAGCCGCTGTGTCCATAGCTCTTGTCAAGGGCCTTCCTCTTTTCACTACTCTTCCACTTGACCAAACATGATGTCCTTCTCCAAAGTCTTGGCATCCTTACCTCTCAGGAACACTCTGGCCTTACTTCTTCCAATATAAATTGGTTTGAAGGACAGACCTAAGGACCCTCGTAAAGGCATAAATGCACTACTGAAGATAATGAAAAATACCCACACAATAGAAGACAAAATACAGGACTGGGACCTACTAAAAACATGACATTTTTATGTATCAAAAGACTTCTTCAAAAGAGAACCCACAGATTGCGGGGGCGGGGGGGCAGAATGAGACATTTGGTAATATATCAAATAAAGAGCTAATTTCAAATTTCACTCACTACCATCAAGTCAATACTGACATAGCAACCTCTGTGGGTTTCTGAGACTGTCGCTCTTTACGGGAGCAGAAAGCCCAGTTTTTTTCCCTCATAGCTGCTGGCGTTTTCGACTGCTGACTCTCAGATTGAAGTCCAATGTGCAACCACTACACGACCAGGGATCCTCATAAAAAACAACAGCACCTTGATAAGAAAAATATAAATAACAATTAAGAATGGGCATGAGACATGAGTAGACAATTTAGCAGCCAACATTCATATGTATGTATTTTGTGACATACAAGTTAGTTTCATACAAAAATTAACCAAGAAATACAAATTGACACAACAATGAGATATCACCTCATACCAACACTATTAGCAAAAATTTTAAAAAGTAATAGCTCATGCTGGAGAAGATGTGGAGAGATCAGAATGCTTACACAATGGTGGAATTTCAGAATTGCGCAACCACGATGGACGTCAGTATTGTCTGCCTTAAACAAATGCAAGGCCCATAAAGTGCCCATTCAGACCCACAATAATCCTACAGGGCAGAGTAGAACTGCCTCTGGGGAGTTGTAGCACTTTAAAGCTTTATAGAGCAGAAAGCCTAAATTTTCTCCTGTGTGGGTATTTGAACCACAGACATTTTAGTTAGCAACATATAATCCACTACACCACCAGCACTTTTAGAATCTGCTCCAACAATGGGTACTGCTGGGTTGATTACAAAGAGGCCTATCAGAAGAAAGATAAGAAAAATAATTTTCATTCTTTCTGATTAAGACTTACACGCGTACAGAGAAACCGAGGGAAAATTCAATTTCAGTTAAAAAATATACATTCCGTTTAAAAAATACTTATACATAGAAATTAATTATTGTTAAAATTAAATTTTAAAGTGCATGTTCATGCTTTATCTGGTACCACTAAGCAGTGAGCCCTCAGAGCAGTGGTTTTCATCTTTGGTAGCAAATTGGAATCACTTCCAGAGGCTGTAAAAATACCAATGGCCCATATGTGTACATGGTTTTAGATATATTAAAAATATTGATGAGTATATCTACGTGTAATTACTGTAAGCTAAAATAGAATTCATACCTATGTCTTTAGCTCCAATCTATCACCTCATAGGTCATTCTTCATTCCATCTTGAATCTCCCAACCCTCTAAATTATATATTTAATTTGTATGTTTCTCTTTGAATTAATAAATATTTTTATTTGGGGGTTATATACTCATAACAATCCATACATCAATTGTATCAAACCCATTATTTTGTATGTATTAAGATTGACTTTGTGCTATAAAATTTATTGATTTAAAAATTTATTGATTTAGAAAAAATCTAAATTATTTACATTGGCATAAAATATATTTGTTATTATTAGCAATTTATGTTCCATCAGGAAAGAAGAAACTGAGACAAATACATTGATGAAGGACTAAAAAACAATGGCCAGTTGTTAACCAAATACAATAGCATCACAGTTTCTGTTTTCTTCTTCCGACAGTTTTATTGGCATATAATTCACATATCATACAATTCAATAGTTCAGTCACATCAAGCAGAATTGTACAGTTATCACCACAGTTTTAGAATATTTTCTTCAATCTTGTACACATCATTATTAGCTCCCTATTTCCTCCTAACCATACCTTCAAGGAACCATTACTCCAGTACTGTCTCTATAGATTTGCCAATCCTAGATTTCATAGATAGAAACAATTTTTAAATGCAACAAGCAACAACCAAAAAATGCTAACAAGAATAACAGAGTAAAACATTAAAACCCCAATAAAAAAGAAGCAGAAAATATTTTTAAAAACTAAAACAAATTTAAATGGTTCTCAAGGAAGATCAAATGATAGAGTGCTAAATTTTAATCTAACTGCGCCTGCAACAATCCACTTTCCAATGTGTTCTGAATGTTAGGCTAATGACATCCTTGGTCCATAGTCAGAGGGTATTCTCTAAGGGATTAATCCACATGTATTGCCCCTTCCTTTTTTTCCCCCTAACTGAAACAGCTTTAAAATGAAGATCAAATGATAGTACGTTACATTTTGACCTAACAACACCTGCCATAATTGACTTTTAAAAGCCCCCTGTGCCCCTCCCCCCAGAAGAATTTATTTCAGAGGAAAGCACTGAATGTGCAGCTCTGGGAGAGGGACATGTCTGATCAGAGCACACAGAAGCAGATGAAGGGGGAGGAAGAGAGAATGGAGCACATCCTGGACCACCAAGCCTTGAGGACGATGTTCCCACTCAGAGCAACCAATCCAGAGAAGACCACATGGCAGGCCCCACTATGAGACACGACATCCCTCACTGACCCATATCCTTACAGGGGACAACACTGGAGACACAGTGTGGGAATTCTGCCCAAAACCAATCCCACCACACTGAGGCAAAACACTAAGGGCGTGCAACAGAACAGCAAGGGAAGCAGAGCAGCAAAGTCTCCAGGGAATACCAAAAATCGACTTTGGGGCCAGGCCTTGGTTCCCCAATAGACATGACTGGAAAACACTCCTAAAGGCCAACAAACAGTCCTTGAACTAACAACAAGCTTTTCTTTCTTGTATTTTGTTTTTGTTTTTTTTTTCTTTTCTGTCATTGGCTTGTTTTAGTTGTTTTGTTTTCTTTTGTTGCTTGGTTTTGCTCTGTCTTGTTTTTGTGCATGTTATTATCTCTGCAGGTCTGTCTAAATAAGATAGGCTGGATGAACAATCTGGAGGAGAAAATAACAGGACCAACAGTTCCGGGGGGGACTTGGAAGAGGGGGAGGTGGGGGAAAGGTAGTGGTGTTAAGAAACCCAGGGACAAGAGAGCAAGTTATCCAAATTGGTGGTGAGGAGGGTGTAGGAGACCTGGTAGGGCATGACCAAGGGTAATGTAATTGAGAGGAATTACTGAAACCCTAATGAAGGCTGAACATGATACTGGGACAAGATGAAAGTAAAAGGAAATAGGGGCAAGAACTAGGAGGTAAAGGACATTTATAGAGGTCTAAATAAAGGCATGTATACATGTTAATATATTTATATATGAGGATGTAAAAATAGATCTATGTGCATATATATAGATTTAGTTTTAAAGTAGCAGATGGACATTGCACCTCCACTCAAGTACTCCCTCAAGACAAGAATATTTCGTTCTATTAAACTGGCATCCCATGATGCTTACCTTCCCGACACAATTGCTGAAGACAACGTGGATGCATAACCAAATGTGGTGAAGAAAGCTGATGGTGCCCAGCTATCAAAGTTAAAATGAATATGATTTTTGATATTTCAGAAAGAGCATTTTCCTTTTTAACCACAAATGTAGACTAAAACAACATTAGTACTATAAGATATAAATACGTGTGGGTAAACCTCAAAAAACAGATTTTTTTCCTTCAAAGCTGTGTATATTTTTTTATAAAACAACCGTATCGCTCTTCTGGTCCCTGGCGTTCCGGGAGCTGCAGGCGTCGGTGCAGACATGGCCAAATCCAAGAACCATACCACGCACAACCAATCCCGGAAATGGCATAGAAACGGCATCAAAAAACCCCAGTCACAACGATACGAATCTCTTAAGGGGGTGGACCCCAAGTTCCTGATGAACATGCGCTTCGCCAAGAAGCACAACAAGAAGGGCCTGAAGAAAATGCAGGCCAACAACGCCAAGGCTGCGGCTGCTCGCGCTGAGGCCATCAAGGATCTTGTGAAGCCCACAGAGGTCAAGGCCAAGATCCCAATGGGCGTCAACCGCAAGCTCAGCCGTCTGGCCTACATTGCCCACCCCAAGCTTGGCAAGCGGGCTCGGGCACGTATTGCCAAGGGTCTGAGGCTCTGCCGGCCCAAGGCCAAGGCACAAAGAAAGGCTGATGCTCCAGCAAAGGCCACGACTCCAGCAAAAGCTCCCAAAGGCGCCCCTGCCCCAGCTCAAGCTCCCAAAGGCCCCCAGGCTCCCACAAAGTAGAGTTCTCCGTGAGGGCGAGAGGGACTGGTGTGAGCCCTGGGCTGCTGCCTGCATGGCGCTGGTGTCTTGTGCTGTTTGTTGTACAAATAAACCCACGTGGCGCTGAAAAAAACAACAACCGTATCACCTCAAAGTATGCTCTATTACACTTACTGCATTTGTCAAATATGCTATTCCATTCTTGGAAATATTTTTCAAGCTCATCTGTTTAGATAGCTGGCAGCACCTCCCTTGTTTTTTTTTCACCTCTTCTAAGTTGTCAAATCACTGTCCTTTCATGTCCTACTTCATTAGCAGAAACAAAGAAGCCGCACAGAGGGAGGTCAGGTGAGTAAGGTGCCTGGGGCAAGAGAGGCGTGCTGTTTGTTGCCCAAAACTGGCACACTGAGATGACTGCATGAGCAGGTTCATTGTCATGGTGGCAAAACCAGTCCCCTGTCTGCCACAAATCAGGTGTTCTCTGCTACACACTGTTGCACAATCTTTTCAGAGCCTCTAAATAAACTTGATTAAGACTCTGACCTGGTGTAATGAACTCCAAATGCACTATCCCCCTCACATTAAGAAAACAAATTAGCACTGTTTGGGGGAAGTACTCCCTTGTATATGTTAATTTTAGCTATTAGTTACCAACTAAACCTAGTCCTCTGCCATGGAGTCGATTCTCACTCCTGGGGACTCTTCGGATGGAGTGAAATTGCTCCACTGGGTTTCTGAAGCTACAGCTCTCTCCAGAAGCAGACTGCATCATCTTTCTCCTAGGGAGTGATTAGTGGATTCAAACTGCCAACCTCGCTCTCAGCAGCCCAAAGCTTAACAAATGATGCCACCAGGGCTCCTTTATATATTAAACATTAAATTGACAAACAAACAAAAATCAAACCCACTGCCATCAATCCAGCTTCGTGTTTTTCCTGCGGCGTGGCTAATGGGTTTGGATTTTTGACCTTCTGGTTAACTGCACAGCATCAAAACCAAAAAATCCAAACTCACTGCCACCAAGTCAGGTCTGACTCATAACTGCTCAATGGCACAGAGTAGAACTACCCTGTAGTTCAGGGACCATAAATCTTCACAGGAGCATAAGGCCTTTCTCCCCTGGAGTGTCTGGTGGGTTTGAACTGATGATCTTGTGGTTAGGAGTCCAACTTGTAACCCATTACTCCACCAGCGGACCTCCCATAGCACCAAAGAAATGGAAATCATTACTAACATTATCCCTCATCTCTGGAGATAGTAGGGCTAGCTGACTGCACGGCCTTCCCAAAGTCTGTGTATCAATCAATAGTCCTTGCATTACTTATGAGCCGAATTCTATAGCCTCCAGCCAAGAATTGATTAAATAGTATTGTAGTTGTAATGTTTTTTTCTCTACTAATGCAATGTTTTGTGCAGCAGCTCATGCCATTTGAGGATCCAGCATGATATTTAGGCCATTTGGAGCTGTTGGGCAGTTTGAAATAGCAGGTTTTAGATATGGCGTCATTTTCACAGAGGTTGTATTGAAAGTTGAGAGCTCGCCGTGGGACAAGAATATTTTGGAAAGTGCTCGAATTAATAAGTGTGGAACTAGATAAGGAGCACTCAAGTAGGAACAGACCAACTCTCCTCAGAATTCGTTACAGCCAGGGAGTCAGCACCGGCCTTGCATCTGGCCCCTGCTCCAAGGCCGGTGGGAGAACTCAGCACCTCTCTAGCGAGAAAAGGCAAGCTTCAGCTCTCTGCTCAGAAGAGCTGTTGTCAAGGGGAGTGTGGAGATGGCCTAAGTAGAAGTGGGGCATATCCCACCTTGTTGGTAAGGGGAGCATATTGGGCTTCCTGTGCTTGACCCTAAGTTGAAAGAAGGGACAAAATTGAGAAAGCAGTATTAGTTACCCTGCTGGTGTAGTGGTTAACACTCTCAGCTGCTAACTGCAAAGTCAGCAATTCGAAACCACCAGTCACTCCATGGGAGAAAAGCATGGGCTTTCTACTCCTGTAGGGAGTTGCAGTCTCAGAACCCACAGGGGCAGTTCCACCCTGTGCTAGAGCATTGCTATACGTCAGAATTGGCTTGATGGCAGTGAGGGAGGGAGGGAGTGATGTATGGGCTACTAACCACCAGGTCAGCAGTGTGAACCCAACAGCAGCTCAGCTGAATGATGAGACTTGCTGATTCCATTATGATTGACAAACTCACATTATGATTGACACCCACAAGGGCAGTTCTGCTTTGTCCAGAGGGTCGGTCTGCATCAGGACTGGCTTGACGGAAGTGAGTTTGAGTTGTTGAGTTAGTTACTAATCAAGCCCTGCCCATTTGGGATCCAATTAGGGCAAGTGCTGTTTGGCTTTCCTAGAGTGGTGGAGAGCCACTTCTTGGGCTAGAGGCTGCTTCTTCTTCTTCTTTTCATAAATTATTTTATTGGAGGCTCTTACAGCTCACAATTCAGACATCAATTGTATCAAGCACATTTGTACATATGTTGTCATCATCATTTTCAAAACATTTCCTTTCTACTTGAGCCCTTGGTATCAGCTCCTCTTTTTTCCCTTCCCTTCTCTACCCTTCCACCCTCGTAATCCCTTGATAAATTATAAATTATTATTATTTTCATATCTTACACTGTCCCTGCTGTCTCCCTTCACCTCACTGACATTTCTGTTGTTTGCCCCCTTAGGCAGTGGGGGGTGGGGTTGTACATCAAACATTGCTATTGATTCCTCCTTTCTCCTCCTTCTTCCCCCACCTTCCCCTTCTTCTCATTGTATCACTACTCCCATTACTGTTTCTGAGAGGTTTGTTGGTCCTGGATTCCATATGTTGAGAGCTCTTATTTGTACCAGTGTATGATCCGGTCTACCTGGATTTGTAAGGTAGAACTGGGGTCATGATAGTCGGGGGGAGGAAGCATTATAAGAATTAGAGGAATGTTGTGTGTTTCATCATTGCTAAACTGCAATCTGGCTGACTCATTCCTTCCTTGTGACCCTTCTGTGAGGGGATGTCTAATTGTCTAAAGATGGGCTGTTGGTCTTGTGTTAGTCCGGGTTGACTAGAGAAACCAATTCATAGACACTTATATGTATGTAACAGAGAACTCTATATCAAAGAGTAATTGTATATTAAGAAAACATCTCAGCCCAGTCCAGATCAAGTCCATAAGTCTGATATCAGCCCATATGTTCAATACCAGTCTATAATGTCCTCTTCAGACTCACAAAACACATGCAAGGACCCTGAATGCAGGAAGATCACAGTCCAGTGGGTGGAAAGTTTTGTGGATGCAGTAGAGGTGGAAGCAACTCAGCACTGGCATGGGTCTCCACGTGGCTCCTCCGGCACCAGGGCTCTGGTTCCATGTGTCTTGTCAGCAGGACGACAAGCAGAGAGTTTGTGTGTATCTGGCCTCCAGTGAGCTATTTATCTCCTTCATGCCTCCAAATAAGTTCAGCAAGCTGCAACCTGATTGACAAGCTAGACTCCGAACCTTCGCAAGTGGACGAGCGATTATGTAGCTGCCCCAGGTCTTCATGCTGACCCCCTCGTTGGCATCATTTGCATCGATATGATTGATTGTTTGGGGTCTTCTAATGCCTGATACCTGATCCCGTTGACACAGGCTTTGTGTTCTTCCATGGGGACATTGTTGCTTCCCTGCTAGATGGCTGCTTGCTTAACTTCAAGCCCTTAAGAACCCAGATGCTGTATCCTGTAATACCTTGCCATAAACTTACTTCACCACATTTTCTCATGCACCCATTTTGTCATGTTGGGAAGGTGAGCATCACAGAATGCGAAGTTATTAGAACAAAGTATTCTTGTGTTGCGGGAGGACTTGAGTAAAGGCCCAATGTCTATCTACTACCATAATACTTAACATATAAATATATGTACATAGACCTATATCCCCTGGTTATGTATTAATGAATATATTTACATATGTATGTGCCTGCATGTATACCTCTATAACGTCCTTTGCCTCCTAGTTCTTTCTTCTACTTCCTTTAACTTTCCTCCTCCTGTCACACTATCACAAATAGTTCCAGGTCTGTCCGCTAACCCTTATGAATGTTTTCAGATTGGGTCTGATGAGGTGCCAAGTCCTGCCCATGAGTCAGAAGTCTAATTTAGGGATTCCTCGGGGACTTTGCTGCTTTGCTCCCCTTGCTGCTCTGTTGCGCTCCCTTCATGTTTCACACCGGTGTGGGGCGGTTGGTCAGACTGGGTACTATTCCTGCAAAGTGGCTCCAGTGCTGGGCCCCTTAGTACTGTCTTGTGGTGGGGCCAGTCCTATGGTCCTCTCTGTTTATTGGCTGCTCTGAGTTGGAATGTTGTCCTTGAGGGTAGGCTAGGTGGGCCATGGGGTGGGTCTCTCTCTCTCTCTTTCAGTTTGCTCCACTGTGGTCTAGTTAGAGCCGCCATTTTCCCTGGACTGTATCTCCAATGCTGTTCTCTGCAGTGCATTCTTCTGGGGAGGGGACTGGAGGTTCTTGTTGTGGGTCAGATTTCTGTTCTTCCATAAGGTCTGTCCATTGTTCTTTCCAGGCAGAGATGAGAAAAAGCTAAAGAAGTTCCTCTGCGGACAGGAGAAGAAATATAAAAGTTCCATGCTGTGGAGAACAAAGGCTTTCCAGGGGACTGTGAGGAACAAGTATCAAGTGGCAAATGTGACAAAGAGAGCAATAAGATTGAAGAAAGGCCAATGGATGGACTGGAAGAGCACAGCGTGGCTTTCAGACATGCTGTTTCAGCTTGACTCCAAACCTGGTCACTTAAAATTTCTTAGTCTCTCTTCCTCAGTTTCTACATCTGTAAACAAGAAATAGCAATGGAACATTATTATTGTTATTGTTATAACAAAATAACATTATAGAGTTATTTTAAGATTCTAATGAGTTTATCACTGTTAAGAACACTTAAAATGATTTTTGCAGATTGTAAGCCCACAATAAATATCAGCTTCTATTATTAGGGTGGATCCTTGATGCCATAGGGGTTAAACATTGGACTGATAACTACAGGTCAATAATTCAAACCCACAGCCAATCTGGAGGAGAGAGATGAGAAGTAAGATTTGCAGTCTCCAAAATCCTATGGAGCAGTTCTGTTCTGCCATACAGTATGGATCTGAGTTAGAATCAACACTACCATAAACAATTCTGTTTTTGTTTTGTTTTTCATTAGTAGTAGTGATATCCCTGGATTGTGCAAGGTTGGCACACTGAGGTGCCTTAGAAGAGAGCCCCGTCAAACTGCTTTACTAAAAGCCATAGAGAATGATGCCCTATGGAGCAGGCCTACTCTGTCACATGTGAAATTACCATGGATTGATTGGAAGTGCTAAGACGTTATGTTATGACTGATAATCTTAAGAAAACTGTTTCGGTAGAGTAGTAAATTAGTTAGAAATTATTTCAATGAAATGAAAGAAATCTGAATCAAATTGGCCTAAGAAAAACAAATGTATTCATAGTTCACAGAAATAATTTCATGATATGTTCAAGTATGTTTGGATCAAAGCACTCAAATGATGTCATCAGCATCTGTGTCTTGGGCTGGTTTTTTTTTTTTTTGGTCTTTCATTTTGGCTTCAGTTTTCGATAGGATTACTTTATGTAATGTTACCATTGACCATCAATAGCTCCAGCTGTAAATTTGGCCCATTTAGCAAAGTATAACAGAAAAATAAGAATGCTTTATACTTAATCATTTATGCATTATTCCAGGAAGTGAGAATGTAAAACTATACCTGTCAATTATTGTGATTACACAGAGAAATTGAACAGGTTTGCCAATTGTCCCCACAGTAAAGCTACGTGGGTCTGATGAGGAGATGCTATTGGGGAGAGCTGGTTCTCTTACACCCGTCACATAGGTTCACAGCGAGATCATTGTAGATCCCAAAAGGAATATTGTGACGCTGTTATAAGAAGTGCAAATGGATACCTGAGTAAACAAAAATAAAAGAATATAATGTATTCTTTTATAAATAACATAAATCATGGGTGTATAGCTAATCAAAGATTAATGAACATCAACAAGAGTCCAACTGAGGGCAAATCATGGCAAAACATTCCTAAGTTCTTCATGAAAAATTTGAGATAGCCTTCAAAATGCTCAACCTCCCAGGAAGAGAAACACAGAAAATGTGGGGTGTGTTTTGCCTGAGGCTCAGGATTTAAAATGTGTGGTGCTCAAAGAACAAGGAGCCAAGGAATGAAGGTGCAGTTAAAGCACAGTTCAAATGTTATTCCTTCAATTCAGACATGTAGGGATTTTATTTAGTCTGAATTAAAATTGGAATATAAGAGATTTTTTTAACTTATGATTTTCATCCGAGATCTCCCAATAAGTAATCTTTAAATCACATGAAAACTTTATTAATAAATTAAAGCCATAATTGGTTGATAGGTTTTACCATTTTCCAATTCTTAAAATAAATGACAGGGGAAAAGTTTAAAAGAAGCATATTGTGAAAATATTTTTTTAAAACTTTATATTTTTTGACTACATGGTCTTATGCAAGTCACATAATATTTCTGACTTCAATATTCTTCAACTCTAAAAAGGACTAATCTTAAAGGGTATGCTTTATACAGCTGTGATTATTAAATGAGAATATTGCTTGTTAAAGACTGTTTCTAGCAACTGTTTTACAATTTAGATTGTCATGCTGATAACCATCAGGTACAGTTAATGTTAATTTACTTTTGACATATAAACATTTTAACACCCATTGTTAAAGTGGATTATTTTTATTATTAAAATAAATTCCCAAGCACTTTGAATCTGCTTTCTCTCACCTCAGAGTTGTCTTTCCTAAGTCAGTAATTCAAAGCAGTGTTGTGTAGCCAATCCATTGATCTAACATTAAGAGTATTATTAGTTTTTAAAAGGTCACATATATTTTCCATCTTCAAATGGTGCTCTGGGAGCTTTCGCAAATACAGGCTGTTTAGTTTCAGAACTAAATGCAATTGGTTTGTTGAAGCAATTTCTGTTTTCCAGAGAGTAAGAAAGAGGGACCGAAAGAAACATTGATTTATATATGCTGTCTTTCCAAAGTAACTCAAGCAAATACAGCCTCTTAAACAGCATGGCATTTGTCAATCTAATTCACTCTCTGGTGACAACAGGGTCTGATTCTGTCAGAAAGTCTATTACTTTCTGAGCAAAAGGCTGAACATACAGTATGCCCTAATATTTAAACATTTCCAGCCTTAGGCTTTGTGGAAATGAAATTCACAAATTTATCAAAGTGGCAAAATTCACAGTGGTACATATTATTTCATATATCGCTGTACCCTACAATTTTAATTGTTCATAATGGTTGTCTCTATGATACTTTACTTAAAGGGTCAGCTCTTTTCATTCTGATGGTATTGTTACTTTACTTACTGTCATTTACACAGAAGTTCATGCCAGTAATTAAAAATGCCATATGTATTTATGTTTATGTCTTGAGATTTGTTCCGACGGACTATAACTTCTAGGACAAAGTTCTGAACAACAGTGCATTAATAAAATAGGACATTTTAATTGTTAGTATGACACCTTTATCTTTAGAAATACGCATGACAGAGGGAATGGACATCATGGTAAAGGCACAGCTAAGGAGAGCTCTTTTACGGACTACTTCTGGAAAAATCATTTAGCACCCTCACACTTCAGATTCCTTGCAAACCACAAAGTCATGAACTTTGACATCTTGAAAACCTCCTGGAATTCAGAGATGTATTAACATTTGTTGCCATCCTTATCCAACCAGAATTCATTTTTCAGTTTTAGCTTCAGCTGCAGGCATTGCAGTATCAAATGCCAACTGGAATGTTATTTTCGATACTACAAAGATACTTATTTGTTAACTGATGCTATTGGTGTTTTGTTGTATTACTATGAACCAGGGTAGAAAAGAAAATCTGTCCAGTAATGACATGAAGCAATGAGAGCATGAAGAAACACAACAAAAAGCCAGAACAGCCACATGTAAGTCTGCTGCGGAAACAGGAAGTTTCCGTGCTGGGGATTGCTTCCGTGGAAAGACATCCATCGCCGATAACAGATTTGTAGTTCTGGAGAATTAGGCAGGATAAACCTTTAGTTTGATTGGATATTGTCATAGGGAAAGGAAAGATGAATTCATTTTACAGCAGTATACCATATATAAACACATATATTGCTAGTCAGTCAAAGTACATCTCAGCAACCTCAAATGAAAATAAGTGTGCATTATCAGAAATGTGTAAGGCAGCGTCACATGAGCAATCTAGCAGCTAATCATGCTAAGCAGTAATGTATAATCTATATTATAATGATAAGCTTTAAAAATACTATAATTTAATACTACTGAAAATATTTTTAAAAAACAGAATGTCAGATTTAGTTGGTATTCAAGAAGTCCACTCTAGAATAGTGATACACATACAGGTTTTCAGTTTGTTTGGGTTTTTAACTTTTTATTGTGAAATGAAGATTTTCAAAACAGTTTTCCATTCATGAGAAAGTTCTCTGTGTACTGGAAAAGAATGTCCTTGTAGTGGGTGGTTTGGATGGCATGTGTGGTAGTTATATAATTTGGTGTCAACTTGTGAAAGGGTGGAGTCTAGCCTGTCAATCAGGTAGTTTGATGACCACTGTCGGAGGCGCCATAGAGATAAGTAGTTCACTGAAGGCCAGGTAAACACAGGTTCTCTACTTCATATTCCTGATGACAAGTCACATGGGGTTACCTAAAGCCCTGGAACTGGAGATCCACGAAAGTGCTGAGAAGCTTCCACCACCACTGGATTCACAAGACTTTCCACCCACTGACCCAAAATCTTCCTGCATTCAGCATCATTGCATGGCTGTGTGAGTCTACAGAGGAATTTATGGACTACTGTGGACATAAGGGGTAAATATTAGACCTGATCTGGACTGGGCTGGAATGTTTTCTTCATGTACAATTGTTCTTTGATATAAAGTTCTCTCTTACACACATGAATATCTCTCGGTTTGTTTCTATAGTCAACCTGGACTAATACAGGATGTCTGTATGTATTTGTGAGATCCAATTTGCTGACTGTGCTCTTTAGCTATTCCGTGTCTTTGTTAAGTTTCTTCCCAGTTGTTCTATCCTTCATTGAAAGTGATGTATTAGAGTCTCCTACTATTTTTGTGGAATAGTCTATTTTTTAAATTGTTCGTGTTTTATTTAGCATCATATATATTTCTTTCTCATATAAGTTTTTTGCTTTGTATTTTGGTCACATGTTTGAGCTATTCTTACATACTTTCTTTGTATGTATGAACTAAAGTTGTCTGTTGTCTCTGAGCCATTATGGTGTTGGATTTAAACTTCATCGATAACTGTTCATTGATGTGCTCTTAGGCACGCAGCTAACTGTCTCCTAACTCGCGGATGTGATGGAGAATGTGATGCAGTGCAGTGCAGTCCAAGGCCAGTCGGCTGCTTTGGTCAGCTATCTAGTGATTACCAGGTAGGACAGGTAGGGGTGTTAGTAGTTGGGGCTGTTGGATGTTTAGACGTGGCTGGGCGATGTGGGGACATGGTTGCTATCTTCTGTCATATGGGAAAAGAAAAAGTTTTTTAAAAATCAAAAGAAAAACATAAAGAAAAAAACAAGCAGAGGAAAGCAGCCAAACAACATCAAGAAAGATCATTTAGTAAATCAATAGAATAAAGAAAGGATTGTTTCTAGAAGGAAGCATTTTGGACCCATAGATTCAGCTAGGATCTATAGGTATGTAGGACTTATAGACATGGCTGGGCCATATAGGAGCATGGTTGCTTGCTCACCCAGGAGTGGTCCAGTACCTGGCATTGCATGTTCTTCTGGTCTAAAGAAGCAATGGTCACAGGACTCCATGTGTGGGGTCCTGGTTTACAACTGCCGGCACCCGCACCATGACAGGCCATATAAAACCAAAGTCTGGGGCAGGCTTAAGCTCTAATTTCAGATTCCTGGACACTGAGGTAATTCTGTCAGAAAAGGCTGCACCTGTCCCACACTGACCAGTAGGGAGCAGCGACCACCATCCCCAATTGACCAGTCAAGAGAATACACGCAGAACTACTCACCAACCACCACTGGACAATGCTGATGCCAGAAGTTTTCTCCAATAAGTTTAAAGAACAGCAACACTGGACTGTCCCCGGTCCCTGGCCCCATAAAAGCCCTGGGAACAAAGAACTCGGGGCTGATTCCCCTTTGGACTCTGGGTCCCCGCTGCGCTGGGCAGTGGAGGGAAAAAAGCCCTAGCTCGAGCTAGAAAAATAAACTCCTTTAGCCTTGTTTGCATCTCAACTGGTCGTAATTCTTCCGTGTGCCCAAGGTGAGCTCGCGTTCCTTTCCCCAATCCAACACATGTGCAGTGGTGTATATCAGGAACCCAATCCAGGAGGCCGTAGTTTAAATCTGAGGCACAGCAGAGACTGTGCAAACAGAGGAAGAGAAGAACAAAAGAGAAAAGAAAGAAAGAAATCCCATAAACAAAGCTAAGCAGGGAGAGGAGCCCTGGTGGCATAGTGGTTACATGTTGGGCTATGATCCATGAAGTCTTCAGTTCAAAACCACGATATGCTCCTCTGGAGAAAGAGGGAAATTTCAACTCCTGTAAACAGTTATAGTCTGGGAAATTCACAGGGGCAGTTCTACCCTGTCCTTGACGGTGACTATGAGTTGGCATTGACTCCATGGCAGTGAACTTAGTAGAAGGAAGGAGGATAAAAGAAAAGAAAAAGCAAATAGTAAAGTAAATAAGAGAAAAGAAAATGAAGGGAGAAATAAATGAAACAGAATACAATACAGAAAATAGAGAAATCAAGGATGTAAATCAAGGGAAACAAAAGGGAAAAATAGTCCAAAGAAATGAGAACTATATGGCAGTGGCAGGATCCAGAAAGGAAAATTTCGTGAGGACAGGGCATCCAGTACAGAGAGGCATCCTCACTAGCCAAAGAGCACACAGGGTTGGGTAGGAGGCATGAGTGGGCATATGTTTCATTTTAGATGGAGTTCCTACCAGCCTAGATGTGGCTGGGGTCAGGACACTTGACCCAGAATAGTTCATGCCAGCTCCGAGGGGCCTGAAGTCAGTGTGCTTGTTCCTGGAAGACATCATTTCAGCTGGGGCTGGACATGCTTTTGCTTCTGCTCCCTGGGACTTGTTGCCAACCACTGGTGTGTGTCTGTGCTGCCAGGCCACTGCCCTGATGGGATACCTGAAAGAGGTCAAGATGACCAAACTCTGTCGGACCAGAAGAAAATTCACCTGCTCCAACCACCCCTGCTCACTGTCCTCTCCCATTCGGTATCCAACTCATTTCTCTGCATATTCCCCTGAAGCCAGGAGCCCAGGGTTGAGATCTGCCTCAGTTTTTGTCCGTTTCTAGCGTCTTCCTTGTAGATGGTCTGCCTAATGTTTCTGCCCAGTCCATCATCTTGCTGGCAGTTCCAGTGTTAGTCACTCTTGACTTTGATTTTGCCTGAATACAAAAATTGCTTGATTCAGTCAACTTTCTTCACCACATTTGCTTGTGCACCCATTGTTTTCAGCGATCATACCAGGAAGGTGAGCATCTCAAACTGCCGAATTGTTAGAATAAAGCGTTCTTGTGTTGAGGGAGTCCTTGAGCAGGGGCCCTCGGTCCATCTGTTTTCTTAATTCTCAACCTATAAATATATGTACATAGATCTCGACCCCTCAGGCCTCTCTATTGGTTCCCTGTTTCATGTCAGTGTGTTGCGTCCTTTTCTTTGAGCTCCGGGTTAAAGTCTGGTCCCTGTCCCTGTGGAGACACAATCAACACCCTCCCTCTGTGGGAGTTTGTGCCCCGTTCCCCTGAGTACCCATACTTCCCCCCCTCCTTTTTAATGGGCTACCATATGTATCCTATATGTATCCCTGAGTTTAGTCTGGCCCCTGCCATATTACCTGGACCTCGTCCCAAGGACGTATGTGTACTGTATCTTCTTCCCTATGCCCCTTTTGAATTTTTTGAGCCTACCTCAGGGGACTCAAGTAGTACTTGTCCTTTTGTGCTTGGCTCACTTCACTTAGCATAATTTCCTCCAGTTCTTCCCATGCAGTGATGTGCTTCGTGCGATCATTACTGCTTTTTAGGGATACGTAATGCTCCATTGTATGGATGTACCAGGGTTTTTTATGTGTCCATTCATGAAACTCCCATGTATTAAGGAATCTCTTGACAGTGTAAATGTTTAGGTACTCAGCTACTAACCAAAAGTCTGGTAGTTCAAATCCACCTAGAAGCACCACAGAAAAATAAGCCTGGTGACCTACCACCAAAAGATCATAACTATTGAAAGCTTTATAGATCAAATTTCTACTAAGATGCGCACAGGTTTGCCATGAGTTAGAGTTGAGTCAACCGCATTTGGTTAGTTTTACAGTAAACGTTGTGCTAGAACTTGGGACTGCAGTAGTAAATAAACAAGAAAGGTTCCTACTCTCATGGAAATTTCAACCTATTGTTAAAATTAAATCTTAAAGTGCACGTGCATGCTTTATCTGATAACACTCCACAGTGAGCCCTCAGAGCAATGGTTTTCACCTTTGGTTGCAAATAGGAATCACTTCCAGGGACAGTAAAAATACCAGTGGCCAGTTGTCAACCAAATTCAATCGCATCACAATTTCTGTTTCTTTTACAGTTTTATTGGCTTATAATTCACATATCACATAATCCAATGGTTCACTCACATCAAGCAGAGTTGTACAGTTATCACCACAGTTTTAGAATATTTTCTTCAATCTTGTACTCATCATTATTAGCTCCTTATTTCCCCCAACCTCTCCTGCCATACCTCCAAAGAACCATTACTTCAGTGCTGTTTCTATAGACTTGCCGATCCTCGATTTCATAGATAGAAGCACATTTTAAAAAACAGCAAAACATACTAACAAGAATAACAAAGTAAAGCATTAAAACCTCATAAAAAAAGAAGCGGAACCTGACACAATCCAACATAATATTGGATCCAGTAGAGCCAATTACAGGGGAAGTTGATGGCTGGTTTCCCACCTTATATAACTGGAGATATGGTAGTCATATCCAAATTAAACAGAAAACACTGGAAGAGGAGCATATTTTGAGAGAAAAGGTCAAATACATCATTTTTAATCTATATAGTGTGAGGCCCTCATAAGATATCCAAGAAAATGAGTCGGGTGGTTGTTGTTCACCATCAAGTCAGTTCCAACACATAGATACCGTATGCACAACAGAAAGAAACACTCCCTGGCCCTACGCCATCCTCACAATTGTTCCTATGCTTAATTCCCTTTTTTGCAGCTTCTGTGTCAATCTGTCTCATTGATATCCTTCCTCTCTTTTTTGCCCCTTTACCTCACCAAGTCCTTTTCCAGGGACTGTTCTCTACTGACAACATGTCAATGGTATAGTAATAGGAAGTCTTGCCTTTAAGGAGTACTCTGGCCTTACTTCTTCCAAGACAGATTGGTGTGTCTTTTTAGCAGTCTGTATCCTTTCAATACTCTGCCAGCACCACAATTCAAGCACATCCATTTTCTTTGGACTTCCTTTCTCAATGTCAAATTTCACAGGCATATAAGGCAATTGAAAATGCCATGTACTAGGTCTGGCACACCTTAGTCCTTGAAGTAACATCCTTGTTCTTCAATACCCTGACGAGGTCACATGCAGCAGACTTACCTAAAGCAATAAGACTTTTGATTTCTTGACTGCTGTTATGAGCATCGATGGTGGTTCCAAGCAGGACAAAATTCTTGACAAACCTTTCTCTATTTATCATGATGTTACCTATTAGTCCAGTGGTGAGGATTTTGGTCTTCTTTACATTGAATTGTAGTCCACACTGAAAGCTATTAGCCTTGATCTTCATCAGCACGTGCTTCAATTCCTCCTCACTTTCAACCAGCAAGGTGGTGTCAGCTGCATGCTGCAAGTTGTTAAAAAAGTTTCCTCCAGTCTTGATGCCTGATTCTTTTTTATAGCATTCAGCCTCCCTGATTATTTGTTCAGCACAGAGATTGAATTAGTATGTGGAAAGGATAAGGGGGCAATCAGGCGGGTAGAAAGATCTGACCTTCAAAATGCAGGTCTCTAAACAGCTGGTAATCTATATACCTGGTAACCATCACACTGGTTTTGTTTCACCATATTATTAATATTTAAAAATGTCTTGTCTATTATTTATGATGCTAGCTACCATTCCTCCCGTGCGCTATGAATACTGTAACTTACTTGGCATGTCTTCACCAATCTAGGTGACCATTCGACTAGACAGCGCTAATTGGAAGCTGACTTGTAACTGAAGCTGAGTGTCACTTCAAATTGAGCAGCCCAAGCTGTGAATTGCTAATCGCTCTCCCAGCTGTTTGATCCCTAGTGACCCTTTAGGACGAGGTAGAACTGCCCGGGTTCTGAGGCTGTAGCTCATTATAGGAATGGGGAGCCTCATCTTTCTCCTCAGGAGCAGCTGGTGATTTGGAAGTACCGACTTTAGCAGCCTAAAGTGCAACCACTATGCCAAGTTGGAAAAAACGCGCTGGCACTGAGAGTTCCAAAGTGCCATTTACACACTTAACTGCCCTGGTTGGGTCCTTGCTATTTTTTCCTGAGATATGCATCTTTCCCATTTCTGCTGTGTACTTTTGGTATGAGAAATGTGCTGAGTCACTTTGGGTATGAAGTAGAAAAGGTGACCATTTTAAAGTCCTCTGGCACCTTGATTAAGCTAATAGCCTTTAGGTTCCTTCCATAGACTTCCCAGTATGATATTCACCCTCCTTGAAAATTCTTGTTTTTTATTCTGCCTCCTTGGCCTTATTCTCTTCACCTCTGACTTTGGGTGAGCCTCATCTGCCTGATTTTCCATCATTGCCCCCTCTGAATTACTGACTCAGCATGATAGCTTGAGGTTAGACTCATGAGACATTGCTGCCCCCTACTGGTTTGAATGATCAACAAATACTTGTTGACTGAATTCTGGCCATGTATTTTTAATGGCACGTGTTAAAGCCATTTACTTGTGATATTTCCGTCATAGCAACATGCGATAACTAAGACCATGGGGGATGGGTTTAATCTACTACTTTGGATTGGTTATCAGGAGAAACCAGTCCCTTAAAAAGGATGTCATGCTTGATAAAGTAGAGGGTCGTTGGAGGAAAGGATGACATCAAATGAGATGTGTTGAAACAGAGGCTGAAACAACTGGGCTCCAATATTACAAATGTGAGGATGTCCCAGGACTGGGCAGTGTTTCCTTCGGTTGTACACAGGGTTACTCTGCGTCAGAACGAACGTCATGGCACCAGCCAACAACAACCACCGTTCTTTGTGTGAACCACTATGAAAATATAATTTATGTAGCTCACTCTGCATCTATCTAGGTTTCAAGTGGTATGGATGTTATTACTTATTGATTAATCATACCTCTGTTTTGTTCTCCTTAGTCCATTACAATGAAAATAACAGCTGAGTGCAACATGATTGCAAACACAAATGCAAATACTGTCTGTATGGCATGCCTGTCTTGCCTCCACTGTTGCTACATTCTCTTGTTCAGCCTCTACCATCTATCAGTCTAAGTTTAAGTGGCTCTGGGAAGCCTTTTTTGAGGACTTAAGGAAGATGCTCAAGAGAAAAGAAAGGAGAAGTATACAAAACAGAACAAACAAACTCACTGCCATAGAGTCCGTTCTGATTTATCGCTGTCCCATAGGACCGAGCAGAACTACCCTTTCCAGTACCTTTCCAGACTCGACATCTTTATGGGCGTGCTGCTGGTGGCTTTCAACTGCTGACCTCAGGGTAGGCAGCCCAATGAGTAACTCACTACACCACAAGGGCTCCTAAGGGAGATGCTAAATATTTTTCTGTGTTTTCATCACACCTTGTTTATATCTCTTTTATAGCTCAGGCCATGTAACTAATTATTAACTTTCATTTCCTTTCTCCCATGTGATTGTAACCCACCAGAGGGCAGGGATTCTAGTTTACTCCTTTTTGTGTGTTTGGGGATACAGCAATGGCGCACGATAACTATTCAGTAAATATTAAATGTGTACATAAACACCAGACCTACTAAAAATGATGAGCTTTTTATTTTGGCCACTTAAGAATTCTATAAGCTATTCAATGTCTAGGCGCCTGCTGTTAAATAAGAGAGCTCATTATTCCCGTGTGAGTTGTATAAGTGATTGGCTCAATTTTTATATCATTTAACATTAATGCATTTGGTCGAGGCAGATTCTGTCTGAAGAGCTGTTGGACTTCATTCTTCATTGCTATTTAGTAGGTCTCACATCAAAGGGCTGTTTGGAAGTTTATTCATGTTGAAGTTTTCTGGCGCCAGATACGAGCTGAGAATGAGAATTCATGGGGGACATTAACTGAATGGCTCCCTAGTGTTAGTTGAATCTTTTCACTAAACATTATTACATTTACTTTCTTTGGCTTAACCCCAGACTTGTTTCTAGGCAAGCATTTACCAAGGAAGTTGGTCCTTTGTGGGTTTGGTTCTAATCAATGTCATGTTTTTTGTTTTTTTTTCTCATTACCTATTTATCTGGAAAGTTTTTACCCTAGCTGTGACTGATTTTCCTTTAGGAAAATGCTCTCACGTTTCCTTACTCTAGGAATTTCAGCTTGAAAACAGAAGTCATTCAAACTGGTAGGTCAGCACACAATTTAAATCTGTGTCTCTAGACAAAGTAGGGAATAAGATAAATACTATATGACTAATGAACATACTCTATAAAAGTTATATATGATATATGTATTAAATCCCAACTAACATAAATAAATATTTTTTTAAAGTTAGGGAGAAATATAGAAGATAGAAAAAGACCCAAATCTAGCGTATTGAATGTAAAATGACGTTATAGTAGATGAAAAATATATGGTATGGGATTAATAGCAGGTTGCACATTCCAGGAAAAGCATAGAGAATTTGAAGACATGCCAATAAAAACTATACAAAATAAAACACAGAATAGAAATTTTAAAAAGAAAGAATAGCATCATTGAGCTATGAGTTGACTTTAAGCAGTGTATTTAGTACACATGTAATTAGAGTCTCAGAAGAGGAGAGGAAAAATATCTGAGAAAATAATAGTTGAACATTTTGCAAATGTGATAAGAACCCTAAATCCACATATCCAAGAAAATCAATGGATGTCAAACACAAGCAACATGAAGAAAACCACACCAAGGTACATCATAATCAAATTGTTTTAAGACAATAAAAATTGAGAATTTTTTTTAAAAGGAGTACTTGAGTAGGGGCCCACTGTCCATCTGTTTCCTTAATACTAAACCTATAAATATATGTACATAGATCTATTTCCCCTTCATCATATAAAAATATATTTACAACTGTATATGCCTGTATTTAGATATCTATAACTTCCCTTTGCCTCCTAGTTCTTTCCTCTATTTATTTGTACTTTCCTCTTGTCCCACTATCATGTTGCCTTCATTTGGGATTTAGGAATTCCTCTCAGTTACATTGCCCTTGATCCAGCCCTGCCAGACCTCCCACACCAGCCTGTCCTGACTCAATCGCTGAGGACAAAGTGGGTGTATAAGCAGAAGTGGTAAAGAAAGCTTATGGTGCCCAACTATCAAAAGATATAGCATCTGGGGTCTTAAAGGCTTGAAGATAAACAAGTGGCTACCTAGCTAAGAAACAACAAAGCCCACATGGAAGAAGCACACCAGCCTACCCTGACACAAACGCTGAAGACAAAGCAGGTGCATAGGCAAATGCAGCGAAGAAAGCTGATGGTGCCTGACTGTAAAAAGATGTAGAATCTGGGGTCCTATAGGTTGGAAGATAAACAAGAGGACATCTAACTGAGAAACAACAAAACCCACATGGAATAAGCACACCAGACTTCGAGATCACAAGGCATCGAAAGGATTAGATATCAGGCATCATAGACAAAAAAATATATATCATAGCATTGTGGATGAGGGGGGAGTGCAGAGGCAGAGTGGGGACCCAGGGCCCATCTGTGGGAAATTGGACATTCCCTTGAAGAAGGACTTCGGGGAGGAGATGAGCCAGTCAGGGTACAGTGTAGAAATGATGAAACATACAATTTTCCTCTAGTTCGTGAACGCTTCCTCCCCCTAGTATCATGATCCCAATTCTACCTTACAAATCTGGCTGGATTGGAGAATGTACACTGGTACAGATAGGAACTGGAAATATAGGGAATCCAGGACAGATGAACCCCCTCAGGACCAGTGGTGAGAGTGGCGATACCGGGAGGGTGGAGGGAAGGTGAGGGAGAAAGGGGGAACAGATTACAAGGATCTACATATAACCTCCTCACTGGGGGGATGGACAGCATAGAAGTGGGTGAAGGGAGACGTCAGATGGTGTAAGATATGACAAAATAATAATAATATATAAATTATCAAGGGTTCATGGGGGAGGGGGGAGCAGGGAAGGAGGGGGAAAATGAGGAGCTGATATCAAGGGCTCAAGTAGAAAGCAAATGTTTGAGAATGATGACGGCAACATATGCACAAATGTGCTTGACACAATGGATGGATGTATGGATTGTGGTAACAGTTGTACGAGCCCCCAAGAAAATGATTGAGAAAAAAAAAGTAACAGAAATAACTTAACAGAAGTAAGTTGCCCCGTCTTTCTTTCAGGGAGTCACAGAACTTTAGATTAGCACTTGGAAATCACTCGCAAGAACCAGAGACCTATAGACTCTGCCTTATTCCTTGATTTCTAATGTTGACAACAGCCCCTAGTAGGTGTTAAACAAATGTCATTTTTAAATGAATACCTGAGTCTACTTTCTGGTTTGATGTTGTCTGTGTGAAAATACTAAATTTTAGAACAAAATTTTCAAGAGCCATACATTAAAATTCATTTGCCTTTAAACAAAAAGAAGAAAAATGTACAGAGGGGCAATGCAGATTTTTCTTTGAAAATGATATAAGTAGGAATACAGTAGTGCATATCTTTAATACAGGTGTATAAAATTAAATCCACTAGGTATAAGGTTTATACCCATCAAAAATATTTCAAAAAGTAGGCAAACATCTTTAATAAACATAAGAAAGATGAAATAATGTATCGCTAGCAGACCCAAGGAATGTTCCACCCACTGCCATCTAGATGATTCTGACTCATAGTGACCCTATGTAGCATTTCAGAAAATGTACATTTTTATGGAAGCAGATAACATTATCTTTCTTCTATGGAGTGACTGCTGGGTTTGAACAGTCAAATTGGAAGGTGGCAACCCAATACCTAATCCACAGTGCCACCAAGACTACTTGAAAAGCTG
Source organism: Tenrec ecaudatus (assembly GCF_050624435.1). Classification (NCBI taxonomy): domain Eukaryota; kingdom Metazoa; phylum Chordata; class Mammalia; order Afrosoricida; family Tenrecidae; genus Tenrec; species Tenrec ecaudatus. The sequence continues at coordinate 60,847,336 of NC_134531.1, read as the reverse complement.
GATATTCACGATGAATAAACTATATCAGAAACAGTAGTAACTACATAGTAAACAACACTGTATTTTTCTTGATATTGTAAAGCTCTTTAAAATATAATTGGCTGCTTAAACAAAAGTAATAATGTATGTGGTAGTTACATAATCTGTTGTCAATTTGAGGAGTCAGAGTGAAGGGGTGGAGTCTAGCCTGTCAATCAGGTAGTAGCTTGATGATCTCATTTGGAGGTACTGAGGAGATAAATTGCTTGCTGGAGGTGGGACACATGCTCACTCCCTGCAAGATATCCCTGTGGAGGAGACACATGGAGAGAAGCTGATAGAGCCATACCTCTGGAGCCGGAGAAGCCAGGTGCAGAGCCCTGCCAGCACTGAGAGCTTACAGCCCCACTGGATCCAAAAGACCTTCCAACCACTGGCCTGTGATTTTCCTGCATTCGGCATCATTACATGTGTTTCACGAGTCCAGAGAGGACTTTATAGATTGGTATTGGACATATGGGCTAATATCGGACTTATGGACTTGATCTGGACTGGGCTGGGCTGCTTTCTCAATATTCAACTGCTCTTATATATAAAGTTCTTTCATATACAGCGTGTCTGTGGATTTGTTTTTCTAGTGTACCCAGACTAACACAATGTATGGGGGGCATATATTACATATAAAAATAAAACCTAATAAAACAGTAGAAAGGGAGAAAATAAAAGTCTGCTATTATAAAATTCTTATGCTCTATGTGAAGTGGATTAATATTACTTGGAAACAAAATAAGGCAAGTTAAAGATGCATACTATAAACTGAAAAGCTACCTCTTAAAACAATCTAAACAAAACAAAGATAGTGTCAATAAGTCAGTAAAGGAGATAAATGGAATAATGAAAAACAGTAAATTAATACAAAAGAACAGAACAAGGAAACATTGCATGGTTTAACATTCAGAAAAAGTGGTGTGTCATTGAAGTGTCAATAAGCAAGGATGTCACTTTAATGACTAGGGTGTTCCTGACTCAAGACATGGTATTTCAATTGCCTTATATGCACGTGAACAATGAACACTGAATGAGGAATACCAAGCAAGAATCAGTGCATTTTAATTACGGTGCTGTCAAAGAATATTAAAAGTAACACAGACTGCCAAGAGAGTAAATCAACATGTCTTGAAATAAGTATCGCTTGAATGGTCCTTAGAAGTAAGGATGGCAGAACTTCTCACATGCTTTGGACGTGTTGTCAGGAGAGACAAGTCCCTGGAAAAAGACATCATGCTTGGTAAAGTAGAAAGGCAGTGAAAAGGAGGAAGTCCTTCAATGAGATGGATTGACCCAGTGGCTACCACAATGGGTTCCAACATGACAATAAATGTGAGGCTGAGGCAGGACCAGCCCATGTTTCATTTTGTGGCACATAGGATCGCTATGAGTGGGAATCAACTTAACAGCTGTATGAACAGTTAAACTGTTTTTGTTTTTTTTTAGGATTTCCAAGACTGTCAATCTCCCCCAGAACAGACAGGCTCATTTTTATTACTTGGCAGGCAGGCTGGGAGGTTTGAACTGCTGACCTTCCGATTAGTAGCCAAACACTTGCTGTACTACACCACCAGCCATCCTTTCATATTGATAAAGGGGTCATTTAATCAGGAACATGAAGCCATTCTAAACAGCTATTGATGTAATTATACACTTACAATAAACCAAGAACAAAACTGATAGAACCACAGGGAGAAATAGACAAGTCCACAAAGTAGAATGTTTTCTACATAGTTGCTGGAACAAGTAGGTAGAAAGTCAACAAGGCTATAGAAAACTTTAACAATACTATAACCAGCTTATGAGCAGCTGGCTTATGTGAAGAGAAATGTAGAATCAGGATTGGAGGAGGGTTTATTATCAACCTGTGACCAACAGATGACATAACCTTTCTTGCTGAAAATAAGGAAGACTTAAAGCTCTTGCCGATTAAGATTAAGGATCGCTGCTTTCAACATGGATTACAATTTAATGTAAAGAAAACAAAAAACCTCACAACTGAGCCAATATGTAACATCATGGTAAATGGAGAAAAGGTTGAGGATTTTTTCTTGCGTGATCATGGAAGCAATAGTCAAGAGATCAAAAGTTGTATTTTGTTGGGTAAATCTGCTGCACAAGACCTCTTTAGAGTGCTGAAAAGCAAGGGCTAAGGTGCGCCTGACCCAAGACATGGCATTTTCAATCAAATGCATATAGAAGTTAGACATTGACTAAGGAAGACAAAAGAAGAATCACTGCTTTTGAATTATGGTGCTGGAGAAGAATATTGAAAGTACCAAGGACTGCCAAAAGGACAAGCAAATCTGTCTTGGAAGTACAGGCATGATTTTCCGCAGTGGCAAGGATGGTAAGACTTCATCTTACATACTTTGGACATGCTTTTAGAAGAGACCAATTTCTAGGGAAGGACATCAAGCTTGGGAAAGTTAGGGGCAGTGAAAGAGCAAGGTCCTCAATGAGATGGATTGACACAGTATCTGCAACAATGGGCTGACGTATAGGAATCACTGTGAGGATGGTGCTGGCTGGCAGTGTTTCATTCTGTTGTCCATTATAAGGTCACTATGTGTGGGCACCTAATAGCAACAAGATAACCAAGTTGACCTAATTTACATTTAAAAAACAGTTCACCCATTATGGATTAAATGGTATTTTCCAAAATATGTGTACTCAATCCTGATCCATATGCTTATGGCTATAATCCCAAGTGGAAATGAATTTTCTCTGTTATGCTAATGTTGCAGTGTTAATTCAGAGTGTGTCATAACTCAATCTATTTTGTGAGCTAAGAGCAGATTAAATAAGCAAGCAAAGATAAAAAGGAGACAATATAAGCCATTTGTTTGTCAAGGAAGATAGGAATAGAAACTGAAAGGAGATAAGAAACTTCTCCCAGAAAGGACAGAGAGAGCCTCCCACTATACCAACAATAGAAAACTAAGACACCATCCAAGAACCAAGAAAAAAAAAATTTCTTCAGGCACATATATGTCTACTGTCTTCCAAGACATAGTGACTCTTTGTATCACAGGACTAAACACTTCCCAGGCCTGGACCATCCTCCCAACTGCATGTGATAGAACCTGTTGCTGCAGCCATTGTGTTCATCCCTTTCAAGACCCTTCACCTTTTCGACGCCCTTCTACCTTCCCAAGCCTGACGGACTTCTCTAGGGACTGGTCTCTCTAGCACCGTAATTCAAATGCAGCAATTCTTCGTTGGTCTTCTTTTTTTCAATGTCCAACTTTCACATGCATATGAGGTGATTAAAAATACCATGGCCTGGGGCAGAAACTTCTTAGTCACCAAAGTAACATCCTTGCTAATCAGCACTGTAAGGAGGTCTTCTAGCAGATTACCCAATGCAATGCCTCTTCTGATCTATTCGCAGCTGCTTCCATGAGCATGCATTATGGACTCAAACAAGATGAAATTCTTGACAATGTCAATCTTTTTCCCATTTACCGAGTTGTTATCCATTGGTCTAGTTGTGAGGATTTTTCTTCAAAGTTTGTTGTTAGTCTGGAAGCTCTGCTGACACCTGTTCAATTTGAGTGACCCTGTTTCCACAATCATAGCAACTCATAAGCCACCCCAGTACAAGAAACTGACAGGTAAGTGGTAGAAGTACATATGGAATATTTAACATCACAGACCTTTTTTGGATGGATAAAACAAGTCTGGACAATTTGAAAAGTGTTCATATCAGAAAAAATATAATCTATATCTAAATTGGGTCAAATTAAAAATCAGCAACAGAAAATCAATAATCTCTCAATAACCCTTATTTTCTTTTTGTTAAAGAACAGCTGGTGTGTTTTTGTACCAAACTGTATAGATAATTTTGTTATACTTAAACATTGTATAGTTGGGTCAGACTCACAGTGATCCTATATACCTTATCCCGCATCATCCTCATCATTGTTGCTATGTTTAAACTCATTGTGGCACTGAAGCCGTGGTTTCCCGAGCAGGGAGAATGGACATGGAACGCGAATAGACACACACACACACACACACACACACACACACACACACAGACAATACAGGACTGCAGCACAAAGTAGACACAGACAGAGACGGTACAAACTGCAGCCTTGATGGAACGCAGTGCTTTATTATTAAGTACTAAATACACCATGTTGCCAGATAAGTTTGCTATTCCCACACTTGAATTTCTCATAGCCTAGAGAGTGAGTTCCATATCTCAGCCCATACCGTTTGCTTACATTCTACCAGGGAAACACTGTTTGCAGCTGCTTCCACAAACTCCCTACCGTTTGCAGTAAGGAAGCAGTTTATGAGAACCAGCTAGGACAGACATTTACGTACTGTCCCAGACAGATACATGACATGAGACACAGCTCTCCTTTCATGGCTCCATCATATCCCCTTTTAAATTTTATTTTGATCTATAATATGTTGAAACACTGCCATAATATTTTGTATAATCATTCATACTTGGTTTCTTCGCCAGAAGACTAAAAAGGCAAACAACAATATAATGATTAATAGAATAACATTACCAATGATTAAGGATAAGACTTTTGCTTGTCCCATAGGATTAATAGAAGACAGTCTCTTAACAATTCCCTGAAAAATTTCATTACCAGTAAGTTTGAGTAATTGTCTACTGTAAGTTTCACTAATTTGATGTTCCAATAACTGAATTTCTAAAGAGACATTTTTATGTCCAATTAATAAATTTCTAAAATTTTTTCCAATCCTTACTAATGTTAAATGGAACAGGAGTAATACAAAAATAAGAGGTGTTCCAATCACATCGAAGCATAACTCAAGTAGCTAACTCAGATATCTGATCTCCCACCCATAGCACTGTTTGGCGATGTCTTCAGCTATTTGAGCACCAATGTCATATTGCTGTTGCCACAACAGATGAGAATCTATGCCACTCTCGAACAAAGTCTGCTGTTTGTAATTCTTGCTGCAATGCAACTCCTGCTACAGCTGCAGTAGATGCGACAGCGACAAGTCCACTCACTGTGGCTATTATCAGTGCACTCATTCTCTTTGTTCGATGGGTCGATTCAGCCAAGGCATTGCAATCTGCATTACTCCCGCAGATCCGCTCCAGGGTCGAGTTAAATTGACAGGTAACCAAATCTCAGGACGTGCTCTAACAAGATACAAACTGTCTCGGGTTTGGTTAAAAGTTTTCCACCAGGTAAAATCTACACAGTGTTGTAAAGTACAATTTGAAGGACAAGTTAAAACCTCTGTACTAGAATTCCAAGTAATATCTCCTGATAAAATAACAAAAGGAATTTTCACACAAACTAGGATATACAGAGTAGCATTAATATGAAGATTTACAATAATAGGCACAACATTGATAGACATATTGGCTCCCCAGATGCTAATAATTTCCACAAATGGCCTTGAGAGTTGGTGTCTCCCAACAAATGAGGCCTAGGAGGGGCTAATCCTCCATCATGCCAATCAACAGTTTCATTGCCAGTTCCTGTCAAAGAGCCATCATGTATATGCCATCTTAAAGGTATTTTAGAAAATTTATTAATAAACTCTCCAGAAGGGCTCCAATCCACTATCTTAAAGTCAGTATGGTTTAACAATATCTTAGGCTGTTCTCCTCGACGAGTCCATACCAAATGTTGCATTCCGGGTTCGACATTAGGGAGTGGGCAAATGCATAACAGGGTCGGAGTGGCCTGGGAGATATGACCGACCTTCCCCCTGAAGCCCCTTGCAGAAATAATAACAGTCGTTGCCACAAAAGAAGAATGATTATACCTCACTCACCAAATATCATGTGAATAAGATAAACAATGAGAACCATATCCTAGGCAAATAGGAACCCCCCCCTGACGCCCAAGCTGTAATCATTAATATGCTTGTCTTCTTCGTTAGCAAAAGGGAAGGGGCATTTTAACACTTTTGCAGAAACTTCTGATAACGAGACTTCTTAGCTGTCTCTCCGTTTCAGAAGTCGGGTTGGCAACCACTCAGCTCCGGAATCTGTGGAGATAGAGCAAACCCTCGACCCCATTTTAAAATCTCTCCTTCTTTCCACTGTCCTTCTATGGTTCGATAAAATATTGGTTCAGGACGGGACTCTCTCTTTTAGGCTTAGCAAAACGAGATAGGGCTGCAGAGACCTCTAGCGCTTGCCGCTGACTTAGCAAATAGAGCGTGTTCCACCAAGCATAGCACCTGCTATTGCCCAGCAAACAACGCAGCCTGATATGCAGCTCCGCTGATCCCTGCGCAAGCTCTGATAGGGGAAATGCAGTTATTCCTGGATCGAGAGGAGACTTGTCCTTATCATAAACGGTATCTAATCCTGGAGGTAAAGGAAATCTTCCTCCTCCCCATGCTCCTGCCATGCGAAAGTGAAAGTAGCTCCGGGCAGTGGAGCAGCTGAAGAGTTGGCAGCTGAGTGGCATTTAAGCATTTGCTTTAGCAATCCTATAATCTCTTGAAAATCATTTCCTTCTCCCACATCATCTGATACTTCCTTTGCTAATTTTGGACGTAATTCCTCCTCAGCTACTTCTGCATACTCCTCTTCCTCCCTTTGGATTCCATGCTCTCTCTTATCTTTATCCTTTTCTTCAGCCTTCTCCCAGTCTGTCTCTAGTGACTGCAAAGCTTGAGTAAGAGCACCACACAAAGACCTTAGCTTGAAATTCATTGCCTGTCCCTGTGGACGAGCAGTGCGTAATGGTTTTACTACTTGCTCCATGCTCGCGAATTCAATTGAACCCTTTCTTGACTGTAGAACCAATAACCATGCTGTTGTACATGCGCAAATAATTCTCCCAATGGTTTCTCTTTACCCTTCACCCCTGTAGAATGGAGAAGTCCTTTTATCAACTTTCTGTATTTGTGTTCCATGGACGATGAATTTCCCATTTTTATTGTTTCCCCACTAAAGTCCCTCTCGTTACAGAGGCGCGCCCTTTCGGTTTTCCCTGCTTCACACAGTTTTATTTATTAACCCCGAAAGCCCCGCTAGTGGGTTTTCACGTACCACATTGGTGCGCTCTTTTGGTTTTTCCTTTTCCCAAAGTCCCTCTAGCGATCACCGCTTACCACTGAAGCGCTTCCCTTTCGGGTTCTCCCTACCTCTTTTTTGGTTTTCCCTACTTCTTTCCGGCCCCTCGGTGGGGCGCCAAATGATGCGGTTTCTCGAGCAGGGAGAATGGACATGGAACACAAATACACACACACACACACACACACACACACAATACAGGACTGCAGCACAAAGTAGACACAGACAGAGACGGTACAAACTGCCGCCTTGACGGCCCGCGGTGCTATATCACACAAACTAAATACTGGCAGTGTTTCCAGACAAGTTTGCTATTCCCACGCCTGAATTTGTCATAGCCTTGAGAGCAAGTTCCGTATCTCGGCCCATACCATTTGCTTACATTCTACCAGGGAAACACTGTTTGCAGCTGCTTCCACAAACTCCCTACCGTTTGCAGTAAGGAAACAGTTTATGAGAACCAGCTAGGACAGACGTTTGCGTACTGTGCTAGACAGATACACGACATGAGACACAGCTCTCCTTACATGGCTCCTTCAGGTAACCACTTTGCCAAGCCATCTCATCCAGAGACTTCCCCTTCTTCACTGACACTCTGCTTGATCAGACATGATGTCCCTTTCCAGTGACTGGTCTTTCCTGGTAACAGATTCGAAGTACCTGAGAGGAAGTCTTGCCAACCTTGCTGCTAAGGAGCATTCTGTCTCTCCCTCCAAGACAAGTTTGTTGGTTCTTGTGTGGGTAGTAGGTGTCAATAAATGGTAACTTAAAAATAAAACCCTCTTGCCTGTTGAAAGACCTCGTGATTCCATGGAGTATAGCTAATAATTCTCTTTCAGAAAGTCCATACCGCCTATTTGGAGAGCCCAAACGGATATTTGATGCAATGTGGATTGCTTGGAGTTTTGTTTACTTTTCTCTTCTATGCCACATCCTTCTCTAATCATTCCCTTCATCATTTACCAGGTGTGTCTTTGGACAAGTGACTCAATCTCTTGATGACTCAATTTCTGCTTTTGAAAATTGGAATCACAATAATACCTATACTTGTGTATGGACTTAAAAGGGATCAACTAAACAAAAAAATTTTAAGTATCTGGCATTTGGTATGTCCTTAATAAATTTTAGTTACTATCTCATTTCTTGTTGCTGTTGTACCATTAATACTATAAACAAGTGGGTTTTTTGGGGGGAAAAATCTCTTAATTTAAGAGATTGAAACTGTATTTTATTTGACTTTCTCAGAACTTTAAAATTCGGTATTGCCTCTAAGAATGAGTCTTATCACTTTTTATCCTTTTTGACAAGATAAAACAGAACAAAATTCCTCAAATCTTCCTACCTTTAATTCAGAAACAGATTTACAATTAAGACATGCTTCTGGCAGAAGAATTAATACCTCTATTTCCATTCTAGTTCAGAAGCAGCTTCTGCTCATTGTGCTCCTGCCTATTAGATCAACGTTTTTCTAGATTAAAAACTAAAAGGAAAGCCTGTCTTTTGTTTGCCCTTAAATGTAAGTAGCATCCTTCACCTCTCTCTAGAATCTCCTCTCTCTACTTTTACCAATTTCTCCCCAATATTTTCAACTGTGTTGACATCATAGACTTAGTAGTAAATATGAAGAAGACAAACTCATATGAATATGTTCAGATTTTACGTTTTCTATGTTCACATCTTTATTTTATAGCTATGTTTAATTCACACTTAGACCTTGAAATCTAAAGTGCAAGGAAAATTGGAAAAGCATTTAAAAAGTCATATGAAAACTAAACATTGCGCAATCTTGTATCATCCACCTAATTGCTGGCACATTTAGGTCCATCTTATGGTTTTTGTGGCAATCAAATCCAGGATTTCCTTGTCCTTTGTAAACTTCCACCTGATGTCCTCTTCCAGTGACTGATCCCTCCTGACGAAGTGTCTGAGGGACACTGCTAGTACTTTGAATACCAATGGCAGAGTTTCTAGTATCATAGCAACATACAAGGCATCATAGTAAGACAAACTGACAGATGAATAACCACACAATACTGAGCTAAGCCAACTTCAAAGATTTAGTACAAATGTTTCTAAATTTGGGTGAACTTGGATAGCCCTCTCAGACATTCTAACTTAATTAATAATCGTGCAGCAGGGGTATTGTTAGATGCCATCAAGTTGGTTCTGACTCATATGACCCTATGCATAATAGAGCGAAATACTGCCTAGACCTTTGCCATCATCACAAGCATATGCTTGAGCCCATTGTTGCAACAACTGTGTCAATCCATCTCATCGAAGGCTTTCCTCTGTTTTTCGTTAAAGTCTGGCATGGTATCCCTTGTTCCGTGTCCTCTTCTGAAGGCTGAACTTCTTCCAGGGCCTTGTCAATGTACTGCTACAACTGATGTTGGATGAGCTCACCAAAAATGTTCTCACATCAATGACCCATTGCTCTATAATTTGAGCAATCTGTTGGGTTACTTTTATGTATAGCTTCTAGTCAGCTGACCTCTACCTAGTTGTTTTCCAAATTTCCTGGAATAGAATATTAAGTGCTTCTAGAGCTTCATCAGCTTGTTGAAATATTTCGATGGGTATTAATTCCTGGAGCCTTGTTTTTTTGCTAATACTTTCAATGTAACTGTAAACTTCTTCCTTTAGTACCATTAGTTCTTGTTCATATACTAACTTCTGAAATGGCTGAATATTGACTAGTCCTTTTTTGTTATGAAGGCTCTGGTATTTTTTTCCATCTTCTGTTGAGGTCTTCTGCATCATTGAATATCAATATGCATATGAGGCAATTAAACATTTCATGGTTAGATCAGGTGCCCCTTAGTTCTCAATACTCTAAAGAGGTCTCGTGCAGAAGATCTACCTAATGCCACTTGTCATTTGCTCTCTTGACGGGTGTTTCCATGAGCATTGATTGTGAATCCGTGTAAGACAAAGTCCTTGACAACTTCACCCTTTTCGCCATTTATCACGATATTACCTATTGTTCCAGTTGTGAAGATTTTGTTCTTCCTTTACTTTGAGTTGTAATCAGTACTCAAGGCTACAATCTCCAATCTTCATTAGCAAATTCTTCAAGTCTTCCTTACTTTCAGTCACCATAGTTGTGTCATCTATATATCACAGGTTATTAATAAGTCTTCCTCCAATTCTACTGCCAAATTCTTTGTATAATCTAGTTCTTCTGATTATTTGCTCAGCATAAAGATTGAATAAGTATAGGGAAAGGATACAATCTCCTAACACACACACCTTTCCTGATATTAAACCATCCCGTATTCCTTTGTTCCGTTTGCAGAACTGCCCCTTGATCCATGTACAGGTATAGTCTTCTGGAATTCCCTTTCTTCTCAAAGCTCTCCATAATTTGTTATGATCCACACAGTTGGATGCACTGGCATAGTCAATAAAACAAAAGTTAACATCTTTCTGGTATTCTAAGCTTTGAGCCAATGTCCATCAGATATCAGCAATGAAATTCCTTGTTGCACCTCTTCTAGATCAGGCCTGAACCCCTGCAGCTCCCTAACAATGTATTGCTGCAACTGCTGTTGGAGATCTTCAAGCAAAATTTTACTTGCATGTGATATCAGTATTATTCCATAGTTTAAGCATTCTAGTGAGTCACTTTTCTTTGGAAAGGGTACAAATATGAATTGTTACCAGCCAGTTGGCCAAATACCAGTCTTCCAAATTTATTAGCATAGGCAAGTAAGTGCTTCCAGTGCTTCATCAGCTTGATGAAACAATTCAATTGGTATTCTATCAATTCCTGGAACTTTGTTTTTGGCTAATGCTTTCAGTGAAGCTTGGATTTATTCCTTCAATACAATTGCTTCTTGCTCATTTGCTACCTCTTCAAATGGTTGAATGTTGATTAATTCCTTTTGATACAGTGATTCTGTGCATTCTTTCGATCTTCTCTGACGTTGCCAAAATCATTAAATATTTTGCCCATAGGATCTCTTAATGTTGCAATTCAAGATTTTAATTTCTTCTTGGGTCATTTCAGTTTAAGACACACTTAGTATTTTCTTCCTTTTTGGTTTCCTAATTCATAGTCATTGCACATTTCATTATACTATTTGAATTTTTCTTCGAGAGCTGCCCTTTGAAAATTTCTACTCATCTCTTTGACTTAGTCTTTTCTTCCATTAGCTTTAGCTATTCTTTGATTAAGAATAAGTTTCAAATGTCTTCTGACATCCACTTTGATCTTTTCTTTCTGTCCTGTTGTTTTAATGACCTTTTGCTTTCATCATGAATGATGTTCTTGATGTGCTTCCACAGCTCATCTGGTCTCTGTCATTCATGTTCAGTGCATCAAATATGTTCTTGGGATGTTCTTGGAATTCAGGTGGGATAGACTCCAGGTTGTATTTTTACTTTCATGGACTTTTAAAATTTTTCTTCAGTTTTAACCTAAACTTTACATAGGAGCAATTTATGGTCTGTTCCACAATCAGCTCCTGGCCTGGTTATAGCTGCCCCTATTGTGTTTCCATTGTCTCTTGTCACGGAGGTAGTCAGTTTGATTCTGTGTATTCCATCTGTAGAAGGCCATATATACTCATAGCTTGTGTCTTGAAAAAAAGGTATTTGCTTTGAACAAGTTGTTAGTCTTGAAAATTCTATCACGTGATCTCTAGTTCATTGCTATCACTAAGTCCATACATTTTAGCTACTGTTCTTTCCTCTCCATTTCCAACTTTTGCATTCTAATCATCAATAATTATCAAGGAATCTTGGTTGCATGTTTGTTCAATTTAAGACTGAAGTAAGTAGAATTCTTCATTTCTTCATCACTCACTTTTCTTGGCGGTGCATACATTTGAATAACAGTTGTATGGATTAGATTTCCTTTAAGGCAGATATATACCATCTTAGGACAGACAGCACTGTACTTCATGATAGATTTTGCAATGTCCTTTTTGACACTGAATGGCATGCCATTACTCTTAATTGTGTTATTCCTCACATGGTAAATCATATGATTTTCTGATTCAAAATGGCCAATTCCAGTGCATTTCAGCTCAAGGATTCCTAGGATATCAATCTTTATGCCTTCAATGTCATTTTGACTTCAATTTTCCGAAATTCATACTTCGCACATTCCAAGTTTGCAACCCCCTTTCCTGCTTGGAGTCATGCTTCATCATCAAATGATGATCCTTAGGGCTCCACTTCCCTGGGCTTTACCGAACTCATGTCACCATGGTTGATTCCAGTCAGAGAAAGCAGCTCCTCCAAGTCACACTTCCAGTGTTCTTGGTCTGTCTGTCAGTTTGTCATATGATGACGCCTCATATATTGCAGTGATGCTAGAAGCTATGTCATTAGTAATTCAAATGCCATCAGGGTCACTAAACAGCGGAGCTTCTAGAGTAAGAACGGACAACAAAGAAGGACTCACTGCTCACTCTGGAGAAAGAGCAGCTGAAAAGTTTATGCATAGTTTGGAAACATCATCGTACAACCTGTTTTTGTTAGACAGAACCCATATTCCTTGATTCACTCTTAGCCATTTTTCAGAAGTCTACTTGAATATATTCTTGTTTGTTACCCAAATATATACTTATGAAGGAAAAGGTAATTTAGTAAAATTAATTAGAAAATATAACTAAGAAGCTAAATATATTATGAAAGTTAAAATTATAAAATAATTTACAGCTAATATTACTCAATGGTCTTATTTTGCATGTAAAGAAATGAAAGTAAAAAAGATTAAGTAATTTGTTACTCAAAGCAATGGTTGTAGCTAAGACAAACACACAAAATGCTTCCAAATGAAATATAAGTAATTCTTAGGATTTCCATAGTTTTGATGTTTCTGTTTTTCAGTTTTACCTTTGTTATTTGTTTTTGTGCTAAGTCTCTTTGAATATCTCTGTGTTTAACATCTTGAGTGATAGAATATAATACAATAGTTCTTCAAGTGTGGTCCCTATATTGGCAGCACCAGTATTGCTTCGAATATTGTTAGAAATGTCAGTGTATGCGTTTCACCCCAGATATACTGAAACTCTAGTGGTGGGATCCACTAGTGGTTCTGATGAGCTGGGTTTGCACAGTGACATTTCCTCTTAGTATTAGGAAATTTTAGGGAACTGTTAACTCTGAGATGGAACCTTCGTGGTGTAGTGGTTATGCAATGGGCTGCTGACTGCACGTTCAGCAGTTTGAAAGCACCAGCTGCCTCGCAGTTCAGAGATGGGGCTTTCTAATCCTATAAAGAGTTATAATCTCAAAACTCACGGGAACAGTTCCATCCTGTCCTATAGGGTCACTATGAGTCAGCATCGACCTGATGACAGTGAATTGGGTTTTAGAATTTGGTTGGCTTTAACTCACTTAAAATAAAGCAATTCTAATATTCTCTTTCTCTCTGCTAAACCCCTTAAAGCCCTTAGGCAATAGAATACTGTTTAAGATTTTTGTCCCCAGTACACAGCTGATTTCTAGTGCTACAACTTTATCTCCCTTCAACCACTCTCTGAACTTTTGGCACTAATAGTTGCTCATATTGTTTTCCTTTGCCAGGAATGTCTTTTCTTTGCTTTTCACCTGACTCAGCTCCTTTACACCCCAGAGGAGAGGTCCATCACTTTTAAGTGGCTCCTTCCCAGATGAGTTTGTGGCTCCTCCATTAAAAACAATACGATTCTTTTCATATGCTATCACCAAGAGCCAGAATATACGGGTATTCACTAGCTGAATTGGACAAAGCTGCTATGGCAAGAATATGACTAGTGTGGTTTGCTGAGAGTGAGTGTGACACCAAGGAGAGTTGGACGAGGAAAGGGGTCAGAGGAAGGCTGGTGCAAACAGAAGCTGGGAAAAATAGGTAGGAATCAAGTCATGTAGGATCTTAGGGTCCCCAATAGTGCTATTTTTTAAATTCTACATGTAATGAGAATCGATAGGTATATTTTAAGAAAAAAGTAGGTATAGTAAGATTTGTATTTTGAGGGAAACACTTTGGCAATTGGCGTAGGGTAGAAAAGGAAGATTTTGGATTTCCAATAAGAAACCCATTGTGGTAGTTCAGAACAAGGATGATGGTAGCAACGGCTTGTGTTCGTTGGTGATGGTGAACATGGGGAAAAGTGGTGGACTCAAGAAATTTTTAGCTAAAGGTGAAACTGACAAGACCCGGTGATGGCTGAGTGAGGTGAATAAGAGAAAGTAAGATGTCAAGTGTGACTGTGGGGTTTTATAACTATTTCATTCAGTGATTTTGTTACAATACTGAGGAAAGTCCTGGTTTAAGTGGATAGCAGAAATCTGAGGCAATGTCAAAGTAAGCCATTAAACTAAAAGAACTAAAAGGAGAAATCAAGGATGACAAATTTGGAGTCATCTCATAGATTATCTTGATGAGACAGGTTGAGTTGAATTAGTGAGTATAGAAACTAGATTGTAAGGGGTTTGAGTGGAGAGCAAGAAGTGAGGGAACTGGAATGGGGAATGTAGACAAAGTGGTTTTATGTATATATTTAGTCTGAGACCTCGATGTATCTTAAAACTTATGAGAAAGAGTTAGTGGGAGAGAAGAAAATGCATACATATATAAAAGAACTGATGATTGTTCGTGTTAAGGGTCTCCAGGAACAGAAATTTATGGGATCTAAGGACCTAGTAAATGGATTTATTTTAGACAAAAATTCAGACAGTTCTTCTCTTAGTGTGGTTGTTGTTAGTTAGGTACCCCAGAGTAAGTTCCAAGTCAAAGTGACCCTTTGTGTGACAGAATGAAACTGACTTATCTGTCAGGTAGTCATACTGTGTTGATTTGTGTGCTGCTGTGCTGCTGGAAACTATGTCACTGGTATTTCAGATACTAGCAGGGTCATGCAAAGTGAACATGTTTCAGCAGAACTGCCAGAATAAGATCATATTACAAAGAAGGAATAGGTTATCCACTTTAGTGGAATTAATCACCGAAAAAATTGTGGGTAGCATAAAAACATGATCAGATACTGAAAACCTAGTGAATAAAAGCAAAACATTATCAGAGATAGTGCCAGAAGATGAGCCCTCATGTTTGAAGGAAATCAAAACAAGAAGAGTTGACTTCTTTAAGTAGAGTTGACCACCATGGCACGGAGGAAGTAAAACCTGTGGATGTAAAACCTGGTGGGCCCAAACTCAAAATGAGAGGGAGCAGCTTAAAGCATCAATTAATAATCAGAAATTGGGATATGTGAGGTAAAAATTTGGGAAAATCAGAAGTTATTAAAAACAAATGGAATACATAAAGATCACTATTCTAGGCATTTGTAAGGTGAATGGATTGGTATTGGCCACTTTGAACCAGTCCCATGGTTTACTATGCTGGGAATGAAAGAATAAAAATGAATTATATAGCATTCATGGTCATATAGGACATTTCAGGATCTATTGCGAAGTACAATTCTCTCTATGATATAATAATGTCTATCAACAAACAAAGTACAGTCAATATAACTATTATGCAAATTTATGCATCAACCATTACAGCTAGTGCTGCAGAAATCGAATTCTACCAATATGTTCAGTGAAGTTGATCTAACAGCCAATCAAGACGAATTGATAATTACTGGCAATTGTATGCAAAATTGGAAACAAAGAGGAAGGAAGTAGATGAAAATATGGTCTTGATGATAGAAATTAAGCTGGCAGTCATGTGATCGAATTTTGTAAGACCAATGATTTTTTTTCATAGCAAAAACTTTTTTCAAAAACACAAAAGGTAACTAAACATGTGGACTTCTCCAGATAGAATACAAGGAAATGAAAGAGGCAGGAAAAGATGCTGGAGAAGTTCAATATTAGCAGCTGAAATACACCTGGAGTCTATCTCACCTGAATTTGGGGAACAGATTTGATACATTGAACAATAGTCAGAAAAGCTGATGAACCATGAGATGACATCAAGAACATCATACAGTAAGAAAGCAAAATATAATTAAAAAGACAAGAAAGAAAAGATAAAGTGGTTGTCATAAGGACTCTGAAACTCTTCTTATTACATAACCTAAGATATATTTGTAAACTTGGTCCGCAAGGAGTTTGAGACAGTCAGGTGGGACCCATCTACTTAGTGTGAGCATTTTGCAAATAGAAAATTTCAAAGGCCAGCTTCAGAGACAAATGAAAATATTATCATGAAATGTGAAAAGACCGAGTTCAAAAAACAAAAAGGAGGAACGTGTTCAACATATCTTAAACTGAAAGAACTCAAGAAGAAACTCAAGTTGCAATATTGAAATATTCTTAGGGCAAAATATTGAATGATGCAGGGAGCATCAAGAGAAGATGAAACTATTGAGGAGTCAAGATGACATCCAGGTAGAATCGCTGCCCAGCATTCCTGCTACCAGACCAGAAAATTAAGAGATTAGGAGGTCAATACTGGGAGGATGGTGCTAAAACTAGACTCAGTGTACTAGGGTCTGGTTCAGACCTCCCCCTTTGATTTTCACCCATGAAGCAGTTTGAGAACGCACTGAAACACTTTATGTTCGCTTCATGTGCCTGCAGGCTCTGCTAACCCCTTACCAGGTCCAGAAGGAGGGTGCCTGTCACCCCTTTCTGCTCCCTGGTATCACAGAGAGCAGTCCCCAGACTGCTGTCCACATGTGGTCATGATCCCAGGCTCACAGAAAGCCTCTGAGAGCTAGCCACAAGACCTCGCGCAGGAGTTGTCCTTGTTAACTGCCCTGAGCCAGCAGTTTAAGGTATTGCAACTCGCCTCCCCAGCAAGAAATGGAGTGACCATATTGGCAGTCCCCTGCCTGCCTGTGTGGGTAAGGATATATAATCAGAGAATAATTTGCAGCAATTCAAGAGCAATTTACCTGTGACAGAATGCAGTTCCACATAGCACAACTAGATAGAGGGGAGGAGCACAGGACGACAGTCAGGGTCAAATTAAGATCCAGTCAGCCCCAAACCTTCTCTGCTAAGTGGGTCCACCCACCCCTGTGTGACAGTGAGGTACAGCCCCAATACCAGGGCACCCCACAAGGCCATAATAAAAAGGAAAATTTTTTTTCCTTTGTAAAAATGCTTTCAATTCAAGGCCATGGGTATTTGTGTAACTTTGAATGCAAGCCTCTGTCTATTAGCATCCATTAACATAACAAGGTAGCCATAGCTAAACTCCAAGCACTTCCCAGGTTTTTAACATAACAAAATGGGAAAGGACAACAAGCCCTACCACTTTTTGAAAGGCTGAAAATCATGGACTGACCATCCTTAACAGACCTGGAGCCAAACTGTAAGCCTGCACAGCTTCTCCCAGGGGAATACCTGCAGTCACCAGCCCCACCCACTAAGATGCTGCGGCACCCTGCCTACATAGCAGTCTGACCCACCACCATAGGAGCCAACAAGCAGCCCTTGAAAACACTTTTACCAGTCACACAGAGACAGAGCTCAAGGCCTCTTGATCTCCCCAAAACACGGTGCCTGGTTCTTCCAAAACGACACGCAAACAGCAACACACCACAACACCCTCAACAAAAAAACAAGAAAGACAAAACATAACAGTGGTGGTAACGATGCTCATAGAAGAATCAGATGTGGATCTGACACAAAAAGAAATCTTCAGAAGGCTGCTCAGAGGAATACAGGAAAAGGAAGTCCCCCCACAAAACACAGCTCATTGATATGAAGGGAGATAGGAAAACACCCAACTCAAAAAGCAAAAAGCTTCTTCTTTGAAAGGATCAACAGAATCAACAGGCCACTGACAAACCTAACTGTTAGGTCTCTCTCTCTGGGACTAGATTCCAGCCTCAGTCCTTGGCTCCATGCGAAAAAGAATTCACGCTGAAGCCTGGCTCATGATCCAAGTGAATTTAATGAGCGTTAAAAGAAGCTTCAGGTTTTACGCGGCACCCATAAGATTCCTCTGACCATGCGGCCTGGCAGAGACTGCCCCAGGTCACGCAAGGATCTCTCTCCTCCCAAGAAGACGACCAGACCACCAAGCAAGACAAGCCTAGACCCCTCTCCCTCTCAGTCCCTGCCTTTTCAAGGGTTCCCAGGGGAGGCGTGGTGAACGACCCCAGGTTGATTCCATTGGCTGAATTGCAGTCACCTGGCACAGGTGGGCTGCTCCAGGTGTAACGCTCATCTTGGCCCACCGGCGGGAAAATCCAGCTTTTGTCCTTTGCTGGCTCTCCTGGGCATGCGTAAATGGACTTCCCAAATCCCTAGGCTAAGCTACCTAACATAACCAAGGAAAGGAAGGAGCAAACATCAATAGCCAGGATGCGGTATGAAACAGGGGATATCACAACAGACCCCAATGAGATTAAAAGGATAATATCAAAGTACTACACAAGTCTGCATTCTAATGAATTTAACAATGTTGAAGACATGAACAAATATTTGGAAAAATAATCCCTCCCTAGTGACTGGTCTTGGAACAACAAACTCCATTTTGAGTCCTGTACCTCCATCTTAGCTCTCAAGACTGACCCCCTAACCAACCTCCCCTCCCCTGCTCAACCCCAAATTCTGGGAACCAGCTCGTCCCAAAGCCAGAATGTTTTCTGAAGATATAGTCACTCCACCCATCCCTGACATATAGATAAGATTAACGACCTTCCCCCTTCTGAAGCACCTGTGTGTGCAGATCCTCCCCAGCTTAGATTCTCCCCAGATGTGGCTGCCAGCAGTGGGCATAAAAATGCCGTCAGGAATTTTTCCCGGCATGGCTTCAATAGCTCAATTCCCTGAGTTGCTGAACCCACCCACAAGCTTCTCAATAAAGCCTGCTTCTGAAACTCCGTTAATTGGGTCTTTGATTCTGTTTTCGCATCCAAATAAACCTTATACCTAGAGTATCTCAAATAGAGGTCAAGAACCCCAACAGACCCATATCAAAGGTAGGAATAGATATGACTATCAAGATATTGCCAACAAAAAAAAAGCTTTTGGACCAAATGATTTCACAGAAGAATTCTACCTAGCATTCAGGGAAGAGCTAACACCAATCCTCCACAAATTATTCCAGAGAGTAGAAAAGGATGGCAAGCTCCCAAACTCATTCTACCCAGCCAGTATAACTTTGATACTTAAGCAGGGCAAGGATCCCACAAGAAGAGACTGATATCTAGAAAACTGCAGACCGATATCTCTAATGAACATAGATGCAAAAATTCTTTTAAAAATATTGGCCAATATATCTAGCTGAGAAGTAACAAAGTCCATGTGGAAGAAGTACACCAACCTGTGTGATCATGAAGTGTCAATGGGATCAGATATCAGGCATCAAAAACCCAGAACAAAAAATCCTATCATGGGAATGAGAGGGAGGGCAGAGTGAAGAACCGAAGCTCCTCTGTACATAATTGAAAATCTCCTTACAGAAGGGTCATAAGGAAGAGACAAGCCAGTCATGGTTTAGTATTGCATCAATGAAACATACAACTTTCCTCCAGCTCTTTCCTGTTTCCTCTCCCCCACTATCATGACCTCAATTCTACCTTATAAATCTGGCTAGACCAGAGCATGTACACTGATACAGATAAGAGCTTCCAACACAGGGAATCCTGAGCAGTTTATCAATAATGAGAATAGTGATACCAGGAGGGTAGGGGGAAGGTGGGGGAGAAAAGGGGAACCAATCATAATAATTTTCATATAACACCTCCCCCAAGGGATGAACAACAGAAAAGTGGGTGAAGCGAGCCAGCAGATGATGCAATATATGAAAATAATAATTTATCAAGGGTTCATGAGAGAGGGAGGGTGAAGGAGGGAGGGACGGAAAATGAGGAGCTGATACCAAGGGTTCAAGTAGAGAGAAAATACTTTGAAAATGATGTTGACAACATATGTACAAAAGTGGGTCTATGTATGGATTTGATAAGAGCTGTAATAGCCCCCAATAAAATGATTTAAATATAGATATATGTTGGCCAATAGAATACAAAATTATATAAAACATATCATCCACCATGATCAGGTGAAACTCATTCCAGGGATGCAGGGATGGGTTAACATCCAAAATTCGATTAATATTATACAGAACATGGATAAGAAAAAGTATAAGAATCAAATGACAAAATCAATTTGTGAAGAACAGTCATTTGACAATGTCCAACACTCATTCCTAATTAAGACACTCAAGAAGATAGGAATGGAAGGAAAATTCCTCAAGTTAATACAAACTATCTTGGAAAAGCCAACAGCCAACATCATAGTCAATGGAGAAAAGACAAAAACAATCCCACTGAAAAAGGGGATTAGACAAGGATTCCCCTTTTCCCCACTTGTATTCAACATTGTACTGGGGATCCTAGCTAATAAATTAAGGCAGCAGAAGGACATTAAAGGTATCCACCTGGGAGAGGAGGTGGTCAAACTATCACTGTTTATAGATGACATGATTCTATACATTGAAAATCCCAAAGGCTCCACAACAGGAGTATTGACAACAATAGAAGAATATGGAAGAGTGACAGGATACAAGATCAGCCAACAGAAGTCTATTGATTTGCTATATTTATCAGACAAGACCATGGAAGAGGAGATCAAGAAGGCAGTACCATTCATAATAGTTAAGAATAAATGGAAATATCTAGGGATATATTTAACCCAAAACCCCCAAAAGACTTATCCAAGGTAAACTAAAGGACCCTACTACAGGAAACCAAAAATGACCTCCGCATATGGAAGGCTATCATATGTTCATGGATTGGAATACTCAGCACAGTAAAGATGTCAATCTTACTCAATGTACTATATAAGTTTAACACTATTCCAATTCAAAAACCAACAACCTTCCTCAAAAAATTGGAAAAACTGACCACCAATTTCATATGGACAGGGAAGAAGCCCAGAATTAGCAGAGAACTCCTTAAGAAGAAGTGCAAAGTCAGAGGGTGTGCTTTACCTGACTTTAACACCTATTACATAGCCACAGTGGTAAAAATAGTGTGGTATAATGACAGATACTCAGATTAATGGGAAAGAAAAGAAAACCTAGAAATAAAACCATCAGCATATAGGCAACTGATCTTCGACAAGGACCCAAAAAGCATCAGTTGGAGATATCTTCTTAAACAAGTGGTGCTGGAAACAATGGATATCCTCCTGTAGATAAATGAAACATGTTTATCTCACACCAGGCAGAAGAATAAACCCAAGATGGATCACAGACAAAGAAGTAAAAATCCAAACTATCAGGACAACCAACTAAGGAATGGGCACACACCTAAGAACATTGGCTCAGGGAATACACAGGCTAACTGCAATAGGGAAGGGTACACACACAGGTGAACCTGAAATCAACAAGTGGGATATACTAAGGATAAAACACCTATGTGTGTTGAAAGACTTCACCACGAGGGTAACAAGAGAGCCCACAAACTGGGAGCGGATTTTTAGCAATGACACAACAGACAAAGGGCTTATTACTAAAATCTACAGTACCCTCCTAGCCTGCAAAAAGAGGAAAACAGTTACTCCCCTGAGGTAGTGGGCAAAAGATCTGAAAAGAAGCTTCACTAGAGAGGAGACCCGAATGGCCAATAAACATATGAGAAAATACTGATCATTAGTCATCGGAGAAATGCAAATTAAAACAACCATGGGATATCATCTAACACCCTTGAGGATAGCTCAAACCAGAAAATCAGAGAGCAACAAGTGTTGGAGGGGGTGTGGCCAAATAGGAACTCCCTCCACAGCTGGTGGTCATATCGATATGTACAACCTCTGTGGAAAGCAATCTGGTGATATTTAAAGCACTTGGAGATTGAGTTACCTTATAACCCAGCTCCCCCTTTACTGGCATATACCCAGAAGCGGTAAGTAATAAGCCAGGAAAAGTCGTTTGTGCTTCCATCTTTATTGCAGCACAACTTACAATCTTAAGGAATTGGAAACAAACTAAATTTCCATTGATTGATGAGTGGATTAGTAAACTCTGGCACAAACACACAATGGTGTACTAAGCATCACTAAAAAGCACTGATGATCACGTGACACAGGCACTTGTATAGGAAGAGTTAGAAGACATTATGCAAAGCGAAGTCAGTCAATGACAAAGGGATAAGTACAACCTGAGTCCCCTGAGGTAAGTATAATCAGCACAGTAGTTATAGAAGAAAAGCCACTTATCTCACAGTATACGGGTTAAGGTACAGGCAGTCAGGTGGGGGTCAGATCAAACCAAAGGAGGCACATGTTATTCCAAAACAAAGAAGAGGAAAGAATGAAAGGGGGAAAAGGATGGAGAAAAGGAGGGGATAAAAAAGGGAGGTGATAGTATGAGAGGAGCATGGCACTAACCCATCCGGGGGAGAGGTTTGGTTATGTCTCCACAGAATTGAGAGTGTGCATGCAGACCCCACCACAGTGCACCAAACCTTGAGGTCACATAACCCTGTGGAGAAATGCATGGAAAGATTGGGCTATAGGACCAGCTCAAATCCGAGACAAACTGACCCCTCCCTAGAAGTAAGTGGGACAGAGAACAACTCTAAACCTACAGGTTGGGGAGAGTGGCTGGCATACCACACCCACATGGAAGCAAGCCAAGAAGAAAACAAAGAAATGGACAGTTAGTCTAGACCTCATATTGGCATGTCAAGCCCAGAGGACGTCTTCCCTGCACAGAGCTGCAAAAACACAGAGAGGACTGTAGGACTGACAACATCTCAAGAAATGTTGTCCCCTTACTGGAGCACACTGTGACAGAGGACAGTACTGGGGACGGGACACACGTCAGAGAGCTGGTCTGGTCTGAACCCCCCACAGAGGAGCGAACCAAGAAGGGAACATAACGGATCATCAATGGGAGGAAAGCCAAGTCACAAAGCCCCTAAAGAGCCCCCAAAATAGACTTCAGGATAGGAGGGTCAGGTCCTGGAATTCCTCCAGATAATCATAAAGGTCAGTGGACAGATCTAGGATTATGTATGCTTTTTCTTTTTCTTTATTTACCAATATCTTGTTTGGTCTATGTTATTGTTGGTTTGCCTAATTATATAAGATAGGCATGGGAAGCAAGCTGGCAGAGAAAGCAATGGGACTGATGGTCCTGCAGGGACTTGGGGGAGAAGGTCGGGGAAGGGAAGCGGTGAGCAAACAATGCTGTAGACAGGGAAACAACTAGGGAAATGAAATCGGCAACAAGGAGGATGTAGTGATCCTGAGGATGTGGAGAAATAGCAATCTAGGTGAGAGGAATTACTAAGAGGCAGAATTAGGGCAAACGTGATGGTGGGGCAGCAGGAAGGTAAAAGGAAACAGAGGAATGATCTAGGAATCAAAGCTATGGATAGAGGTATAAGGAAAGGTATGTACATATGTAATACATTAATTCATAAAAATAGAGGTATTGGCCTATGTACATTTATTTCCATGGCAATACATGGTGGTAGTGAAAGGACCTCAGGCCTCTGCTCCTACCCTCCCTCAATGCAAGAACCCTTTCGTCTAACAAAATGGAATTCTGTGATGCTCACCCTCCTGGCACAATTGCTGAAGACAAAGCAGGTACATAAGCAAATGTGGTGAAGAAAGCAGATGGTGCCTGGCTATCAAAAGATATAGCATCTGGGGTTTTAAATGCTTGAAGTTAAGCAAGCAGAGAAGCAACAAACATACATGGATGAAGCACACCAGCCAGTGTGATCATGAAGTGTCATCGGGACTGGGTAACAGGAATCAGAAGACCTGCAGCAAAGAAAAAAACAAACCCAAAAAACCCCCACATTTTTGAGAATGCGGGGGGTTGCAACAGAGACTCAAAGCCCATCTGTAGAGAAAGGGAAATCCCATTACAGAGGGGTCATAGGGAAGGGATTAGTCAACCAGGGCACAGTAAAGCACTGATGAAACACACAGTATTCTTCTGGTTCCTTGAGGCTTCCTGACCCCCCACTATCATGACTCTAGTACTACCTTACCCTGCAGGTTAGACCACATAGGTGATAGGAGCTAATGACATGGAATCCAGGAGCAGGAATGAGAATAGCTATACCAGAAGGGTAGGAGGAAGGTGTGGATTGGAGGGGACGAAGGGGGAACCAATCGCAGTGATCAACACAGAACCACAAAAACACACACCCCCTCAGGGGTAGAAACAACAGAAACCATGGGGGAAGGGAGACAGTGGTTGTTGTAAAACGTGAAAATAATAATAATTTATAATTTATCAAGGAGTCACAAGGAGGGTGGGAGGGAGAGGGGGAAATGGCTCAATAGAAAGTAAATGTTTAGAAAATATTGATGGCAACATATGTACAAATATGCATGATACAATTGACGTATGGATTGTTATAAGAGTTGTAAGGGCCCCCACTAAAATGAGCTTTGAATTTAAAGAGAGAGAGAGATATAAGATGGAAAGAATATAGAGTCACTGTACCAAAAAAGAACTACTCAGCATTCAACCATTATAGAAAGTAGCATATGAGCCAATGGTACAGAAGGAAGAAATCCACACTGCAATGAACACATTAGCCAAAACCAAGGTGTGTTAGTTACATAATCTGGTGTCAATTTGAGGATTCAGAATGAAGGCTTGGATTCTAGTCTGTCAATCTTGATGACCTTATTTGGAGGTTCTAAGGAGATAAATAGCTCGCTGGAGGCTGGAGACCTGCCAATTCCCTGTGAGACATTCCTGTGGAGAAGACACATGGAGAGAGGCTAATGGAGCAAGACCTCTGGAGATGGAGAAGCCACATGTAGACCCCTGCCAGCGCTGAGAAGCTAACAAAGCTACTGGATCCACAAAACTTCCAACCCACTGACCTGTAAATCTTCTTGCATTCGGCATCATTACATATGTTTTGTGAGTGTGAATAGGACTTTATAGATTGGTATCAGACATATGGGCTACTACTGGACTTGTAGACTTGAACTGCTGGGCTCTTGTATATAAAGCTCTTTCTTATACATATATAACCTAGACTAACACACAAGGCTCCAGAAATTGATGGAAAATCAATCGAAATGTTTCAGAAAGTAGATGAAGCACTGTGAGAGCTCATTCATCTATGGTAGGAAATATGGAAGACAGCTACATGGCCAACTGACTGGAAAGGATCAATATTTGTACCCATGACAAAGAAATGTGACCCAATAGAATGTTCAAATTATAGAACACTATAATTTATATCACATGCAAGTAAAATTTTGCTGCAAATAATCTAACAACAGTTGCAGCAATAAATTTACAGGGAGCTGCCACAAGTTCAGGCCAGATCTAGAGGAGCACATGGAACCAGGGATATTGTTGCTGATGTCAGATGGACTATGGCTCAAACCTGAGAATACCAGAAAGATATTTACTTGTGTTTTATTGACCATGCCAATTCATTCAACTGTGTGGATCATAAAAATCTATGGATAGCTTTGAGAAGAATGGGAATTCCAAAACACTTCATTGTGCTCATGCAGAACCTGTACATGGATCAAGAGGCAATTTGGGGAGAAGAACAGGAGAGCACTGAATGTTTTAGAATGAGGAAAGGTGGGCATCATGGTTATATCCACTCATCATATTTGTCCAATGTGTATGATGTACAAATAATCAGAGAAGTTGGATTACATGAAGAAGAATGTGGTATCAGGATGGGAGGAAAGATTATTAACAACCTGCGATATGCAGATGACACAACATTGCTTGCTGAAAGCAAGGTGGGCTTTAAGCACTTGCTAATGAAGATCAGGGATTGCAGTCTTCAGTATGGATTAGGTCTCAATGTAAAGAAGACCAAAATCTTTACAACCATAACAATAGGTAGCATCATGATAAATGGAGGAAAAGTTGATGTTATCAAGGATTTTGTCTTACTTGGATCCACAATCAATTCTCATGAAAGCAGCAGTCAAGAGATCAAAAGATGAGTTGCTGTGGGAAAATCTGCTTTACCAAAATACCTTTGTAGGATATTTAAAAGCAAGGATATTACTTTTAGGACTAAGGTGTACCATGGCATTTTCAGTTGCCTCATGTACATGTAAAAGTTGGACATTGAATAAAGAAGACCATAGGAGAACTGATACCCTTGGGTTGTGGTTTAGGCAAAGAATATTGAAAATACCATGGATTTCTAAAAGGACAAACCAGTCTGCCTGAAAAGTCTGGCTAGAGTGCTCATTAGAAATAAGGATGTTGTGATAGGATAGGTTGACGAGAGAAGGCAATCCAATGATACTCTCATATATATGTAATAGAGAATGTTTTAAAAATTTAAAAAGTTTTGCAATAATTTTATTGGCTCTTAATCCACATATCACACAATTCAATAGTTTAATCATATCAAGAAGAATTGTACAGTCATTACCACAATTTCAGACCATTTCCTTCTTTTGCCTCAGGATTAAATCGCCTTTAAAATGAGTTGTGGAATCACCTTCAGTTCTAGTGCATACTTCCCCTTCCACCTTCCTTGTTTACTCCTGAAATCCCCTCACCTTCCCCATCTCCTTCACCTCTTCCATCCCTTACAAACCCTTACATCAGTTAATATCTCTGCATCCACTCCTGTGCTTCACAAACTGGTAAACCCAACAAAAACAATAAAGAACAAAAATTAAATGAAGTGGTAATGATAAAACAACGTTAATATAAAGATAAAAATATAAGCAGTGAGTACGAAAAATGACCACCACCAATATTTAAATGCTAGGGAAGAAGCTTTTGTTGGGAACAAGCAAGCGATCCTTGCACCTAGAATAAACTCAGGTTGGGTCTAGAGCAGTGGTTCTCAACCCTCCTAATGCCATGACCCTTTAATACAGTTCTTCATGTTGTGGTGACCCATTAACCACAAAATTATTTTTGTTGCTACTTCATAGCTGTAATTTTGCTACTGTTATGAATCATTATATAAATATCTGATGTGCAGGATTCATTTTCATTCTTAAAATTGAATATCATTAAAGCATAGTGATTAACTACAAAACCAATATGTATTTATATATCATGAAATTACAAATAAATGAAATTTTGTCTTGAAGCACGGTGTAGCATAGGTAACAGTCTTCACGCCGGGTACTCATATGTGGGCGTATCTGCATGTGGGCAGACCTGCCTGGAGACGGAGAGAGGAGCGGTGTCTCAGTTCCTAAAATCATCGGAAATATGTGTTTTCTGATGGTCTTAGGAGAATCTGTGAAGGGGTCATTCAACCCACAAAGGGGTCATAACTCACAGGTTGAGACCTGCTGTTCCAGGTGATCGATCATAATCAGGACTATAATTATCTATGTTTATAGTAAGGCTGTTCCAGACCTTTGCCTGTGGCTAGAGGGGATCTGCCAGTGGCTTACTCTGACAAGATACTCTGCACATAGGGTTTGGGCTCCCACTGTCCTCCACAGTCTTCTACAAATTGGTGTTGACAATTTTAGCTCTGATACTGTTCCCTTCATCATCTTTTAATTTTATTATTGTCATTTTTGGCTTACACACGCTGATGTGCTTCTTCCATGTGGGCTTAGTTGACTCTTAGCTGCTTGTTTGATTACAAACCTTTAAGACCCCAGACACTATTCTGATTGATAACCAGGCAACATTTGCTTTCTTCACAACACTTTGCTATAGCACCCTTTTCCTCAGTGATCGTTTCATACAGATGAGTATCTAGTAGGGTCATGTTATCAGAACTAACTTCTTGGAATGGGGCTAGAGTTAAGTGGGGGCCCATAATCCATCTGCATGCCCAGGATATGCATGATTCAGGCTTACTATGGCAGTCGTATTAAGACAAATTCAAACCCCATAAGACCAAACTAACCCAACAACAGCAACAAAACAACTAGCAGACAACAAAAGAGAGAGCTTATGTCAAGAAGTAATCATATATTAAGAAACATCCCATCCTAGTCCAGATCAAATCCATAAATTCAATAATAGTCAATAAGTCCCTCTTCAGATTCACACAGCCACATGCAATGGTGCAGGATGCAGGAAGATCACAGGATCGTGGGTTCAGAGTGTGGCTCCAAGGCTGGTGGAAGCATCACAGGGCTCTGGCAGGTCCAAGAGTGCCTCACCAGCAGGCAGTTGAAGGCAGAGGGGCGGGAGGGGTGGTGGTGGTTCCTAGGGTCCTTCTTATATGAAGGCCACACCCACAAGGAGGTATCATTAGGCTGTGACTCCTTTGTAGGCTAGACTCCACCCGTACACTTATAAATATATATTGAGTTGACAAGAAGTTATGTAACTCATACAGATGGGGAGACATTGTCTTACATACTTTGGACATGCCAGGAGAAATCAGTTCCTGCAAAAGTTACCATGCTTGTAAAGTAGAGGGGCAGTGAAAAAGAGGGCAGCCCGCAACACGATGGAGTCACATAATGGCAGCAATGGGCTCAGCACAGGAACAATTGGGAAGATGGCACAGGACCGGGCAGTGTTTTGTTCTGTTGTCCATATGATAGCGGTGGGTGGATACTGACTGGATAGCACCCAACAATAACGATAGGGATAGGGCATAGGGATCACTACGAAGCTTCAACATAGTACCTCTACATTACTAGAAAGTTGTATTTGATAAAGAATTTTGCAGTACAAAGAATGAGGGATTTTATTTCAATGGATTTGAGTTCAGTCTTAATATCTGCATGAAAGTGTCCCTGTACTTGTTCACTTTGATCTAACTTATTTTACCCTATTGCATTTCTTCACTCATAAATTGGCAGCATACTCTTATCTTAAAGGGCAAAAGTCAATATAAATGGAGGAATTTAACTTTTTCTTTAGTATAGCAGTGCTAACAGTAGGGATTTTTAGAGTTTGACATCTCATTACAGCCCTCATTTAACAAGCCCTTGATTGTGACCATGAGGGAACTAGATTGACAGCAGCAGGACTGGATGGAAGCTGAGAATCCTGACTCCGTGGAGCTCTTTTCATCATTTCATGCTGCCCAGTGTAACCGCGCTCAAGACGTGACTGATTGGGTTAAGTTTTCTTATGTTTCTCTGACTTTTTAATCCTTTATTTAATGTTGTTTTTCTACTAAACCTGTTCCAAAAATAGAAGTTGATATAAGTGATATGGACGTTGGAGTCTCCCAGAGACTCCTTGAAAGAGAGGCTTGGTAAAATTCTGAAAACACAGCCATGAAATTTTTCAGAGTACCGTTCAGCTTTGATACAAATGGGGTCTCCATGAATGAGAGTTGACCCGATGGCACTTGGTTGGCTATAATAAGTATGCTTGCTTTCTTTTATGCGTAAAAATGATGTATTTTAAGTCAGTATCTAATTATTGATGATATTGGCTATATTGGTTATATCTAATAATTTTACACTTAAAATAGCAATCCCACTTCAATTAATATTTTCTAATTAAGTGTAGCAAGAATATCAGTCCTTATATGTCTCCATTTAGTCTTAAAGATAGAGGATAGAACAATTAATGTCACTAATAAATTGGTCACCCCACCTATTTATGAGCGCTATTGAATAACCTACCACTTATCTTTAAGAAGATGGTAAGTAGAATCATATTTACAGCTAATATACTTCCTGTGATTCCTACTCACCTTCCACTCATAACAATGGAGAGAAATCATTCAGTTAACTTTTCTAGATTATTTCGGCACCATTTGTTTCAGGCATCATCCCTTGTCATCTTACTGTCTCCATCAGTCAATGCTTCTGGCTTTGCTTATGAATATTTCATTGTTCGTATCTTCAGGTTCGTGTTGAGATTTAATGACCTTTTTTCCCATTTACTGACCCTTTGATAAGTCATTCTTATTAAGAGTAGAAGGGCAAGGTTTGTATAGACTTCTTTTTTAAACCATTCTAACAATTTCTAAACTTGAATTTCTGCTCATCAGAATTTGTGATGAGAAAAACTGGACTGGAGTCTTAGGAGAGGTGGAATTATGAAACATATATTGAATTGAGGCCCAAAACATTGTTATTTGGGCAGGATGAAAAAAATTGAAATTTGAAGAAAGCCTGTAGTCTGCCTGAAATAATTACTGAGTTAACATGGGCTCTCCTATTTCAACAATTTTGGAAGACTGACCAAGACAGTGAGTAAATTTTTAAAATGTAAGTCAACACATGAAACCTGGGAGAGAGGGGATGTGATATTCCTTACACCTCACTTTTTTCCCCCTTTGTTGAAGAAATAGGATAGCTTTTTACAAAAGAGTCACTTTAAGGTTAGTGGGTAACTGCTTGATGGTTCTCTGAAGACAATGACTGGATATTGCAATTGACTCACGTGAAGATGATGAATCAGGTGAATGCAGAGAAATAGGGTCTGCTTATCTTGTAATAACCACTCTTTTATTAACGTACCTGACAGCACTTCCTACTAATGATTCTTTCTATTTGGAGCCATAGAATGTTTCTGCTGGAGGAGTACTGTAACATCATTCATGGATGGTATACTACAAGATTACTTTTATACATAGGCAATACTTTTGATTTGTCAATAAGTAAGCATCCTTTGAACAAAGTAAAAGACAATCTTTTTAAGGAAAATGACTAGTAACTTTGGAGTTTTATCTATTTGCATTAGAGACACAAACATAATTGTTAAGGTTTCTTCATGAAATAAGATCAAATGGTTAGCAGAATGTAGGCTAGGATATACCTATGAATCAAGGTCAAATATTTGGTTTAGTTATCTCTCCTATATCCTTCAGAAAAAGGATGAAACCACCCACCGTTGATAATAATTGAGTGCCTCTCCACAGTCCTTCAGTTAGTTCAGGTAAATGAACAACAATATCGCCTTCTCTTTTCTTAGTTGAGAAATCCAAATGTATGTAATTGTTTTGCCTAGAAGTCCATTTTCTCACTTCTAGAATCATTCCAATGATTCCCCAAATCTCCTTCCAGTTCTCCCTGTCCTTAGATGTAAACATATAATGAGATTGTTCCAATACCATAGGAACCATTACCCTTTAGGCCCCAAGACTCGGCCTAGCTATTAGTCTGCACACCTTTATAATACTGCCCTTCTAAGATCTCACTCGTACCTGCAAAACAACACTCAGGTAAATCCCTACTCTAGCAGAATGTCTTATGCGCAGGGGCAGAGAAGTGATTCCCAGGTTCACAAGAGACCTTTTAACAACTGCCTTCTACCTGAATCATGTTCTTCCATCCACAAGCCTTGCAATGCACATATACTCCCATAAAGGTAATATAGCAATTTTACTTTATTCACATACAAATATGAAGGTCTAATATTTTTATTAGGTAGCATTGCGTTCGTTCTCACCGTGGCACGATGTACAAGAAAACAGGACTCTGCCCGGTCCTGCTCCATTTTCACAATTGTATGCCTCTATTGCAATCACTGTGCTAATGTATCTCATTGAAGGGCGTCCCTGCTTTGCTGACCTTTTAACAAGTGTGAGACCCTTCTCTAAGTACTTGTCCCACTTGGTAATATGATCCAAGTATATAAGAAGAAATTTCACCATCCTTACCTCTAAGGAGCATTCTGGCTGCTTTGCCTCCAAGAAGAATTTGTTTGCTCTTCTGATAGTTCATGGTACTTTCAATATTCTATGAAAAAAACCCATAATTCAAATGCACCAATTATTTTCTGGCCTTTCTTTGTGGTGAAGTGAGGTCTCTTCATATGGTTCTTCTACCCAAGTCTCTATAAGTCTTACCAAATGCCTGGGTGGGATGATGAAAACAGGGTGTGTTAGTTTTCATTGCCAACCTATGGGCTATCTTTGAAGCTGGACCATAGAGAGAACGTCCAGGACCATTAGAAGAGCATGTTACAACATCACTGCTTCCAGCAGCAGAGGATGGATGGGCGGAAAGGTACCTGAGATTGTGGCATGGAGACCATGGACAGAGCAAGAGGAGCAGCACAGAGAATGCGGGATTATGAGGCAGAGGAGAGGCTGACGACCAGAGAAAGCCTTGGATGCTGGTAGAGAAGAGGTGTTACTGTGGACCACTGACTATATGTTGTTTACTGATCCTGGCTTGTAGTAACCTATGAACTCCCCCAATAACTCTTATAATTGTGAGTGTTGCCTGTGAGTTCTACGTGGTCATTGCAACAAATTACTGAACCCGGATTAGAAGTAGAGTGCTATGGGAGGACTAGCCGGTTATCAGAGTAGATGAAGAAGGCTGGAGCTTGGAGGCATGTCTGTCCCTTGCCTTCTGGCAATTTGGAAGCCAGAGGACATCAGATATGGTTACCTCGACAGCATCTACCTCATTGATCCACAAACGTGCAGCCTTTCTGGACTTTGAATTAACCAGTATGAGTATTTGTTTGATACAAACCTGATTTTGCTTATCTAGAATACCAAGCATGCTGCTAGAACAAGAAAATTGTATGGATGAGTTTCTAAATTAATTCTTATCTGATTAGTTTTAAAGGCACTAATACTTCTGTCTCCTTAGTGTTGTTAATTTTGCCTCCATTCGTAGAGGGCATGAGGTGGCTCTATTAATATGCAAAATATCACCACCAATAGACCAACTATTATTTGGAAGCAAGACTCTATGTCAGTGGTTCTGAACCTGTGGGTCACGACCCTTTTGGGGGGTCGAACGACCCTTTCACAGGAGTCACCTGATGCATAACAGTGACAAAAGTACAGTTATGAAGAATCAATGAAAATAATTTTATGGTTGGGGGTGACCACAACATTAGGAACTGTATTAAAGGGTCATGGCATTAGGAAGGTTGAGAACCACTGCTCTGTGTGATTGTATGTGAGATACTTTTCTGTTATTTTATTAGGACGAGAGGTATAGGGAAGTGGGGTGGTTTGATCTTCTTTACTTGCAATACATAAAGTAGTTAAGGAAGGAGATGGGCTTACGACTTCAGAGGTAACAGCTCAAGTGCCACTTAAAGAATTTAGCTTCCATCTGTTCCCTGAAAGAAAGCCTTATTTCTTCTAGCAACAGAGCTAATAATATAATACGACATGATGATATCATAATATTATAAGAGTGATTGAATTACATCACCAACTGATGCTATAGGGAGGGCATTGATAGGAAAGAAATGCAAGCCTGAAAATTGGGATGGGGACATATGGGTAGGTAATCAGAGAGATGAGGTCATGGATTTCTCATACCTCTGGATCAGCCGGCAAAGAAGGGGGTTTAAATATTTGGGGGTGTGATTGGCCTTGATTAGTAAGGGAGAAATAATTTTCATATTATATAAATTAAAGAAGAAAATGTCTAGAATCTAGCAGATTCCTTAGGATGTGTTTTAACAATACCATGCCCTTTGATTAAACTCAATGATAAATGATAGCAACTCAATTTTAACAAGACTATTTATGGCCAGACCCCTCATAAATTAAGGTTTAAGTAATCTTCTTTTTGATGATTAATTTAGTGCCATTTCTCTTAAATTTTTATTTCTGGAAGTTAAGTGTATGATTGTCCAGTTGAAAACTGCCCATTCCAGTGCATTTTCACTCACCAATGGCTAGAATAGCCACCATTGTGCATTAGATTTAATTTTTGATACCTTGCAGTTTCCCTAAATCAATATTAATGGAGGTTTGCAGCTGCTTATTCTCCTTTTGAGTGCCTTATATCTGACAAGCTTCCATGGTTCTTCGTAACATTCGATGGATAATCCCTTAGCATTGCGCTATTCCTTCTTCCTACTCTATTGTTAGTCTGGAAATTGTCTTCCAAATTTCTTGGCATGGAAATATTTCAATTGGAATTCTACCAATTCCTGGGGCCTTTTTTTTTTTTTTTTGGCTAATGCCTTTTGTGCGGCTCAGATTTCTTCCTTCAGTAACATTGGTTCTTGATCATGTGCTAACTCGAGATAGTTGAATGTGGAGTACGGTAGTTCTCTTTGGTACAGCGACTTTGTGTAATCTTTCCATCTTCCTTTGATGTTTCTTGCACCATTCATTATTTTGCCCATAAAGGAAAACACAGTGAAACATAGAAATGCTGGTTTACTTAGAAGATTTCTGAAAATGTTAACTACCTGATTCTATCCTAACAGTCCATATATTTTAATATATGGGTGGCTGTCATCTATTGTATCTGTCTATCTATCTGCCTGACTACCTACCTAGCTAGCTATCATATCATCCATTTCTCCCATACACACTCTGCATTGAATAGAGTGAACTGAATTTGTGACACTAGGAACAAAATGAAATACAACATTGTGAACAGACCACCACAATTCCTGTTTCTAACACTCAAACTCCCTGCCAGGGAGCCACTACTGACTCACAGTGACCCCACAGGCCAATGGAGAACTGTCACTTGGCTTTCGGAGACTGTACATCTTTACAAGGGTTGAAGCCTTATGTTTCCCCTGCAGAGTGGTTTCAAACTGCTGACCTTGTAGTTAGCAGCCCAACTCTAACCCACTACACTATCATGGCTCCTCCTGTTTAAAATAGGGTTCAATGAATATCCATTAAAGGAAAGGATTCTTACCTAAGCTAGACAAGCACAACTTCCTCTCAAGGTGAGATACATTTTTTATTCCCTCTTGAATGACTTCTCAAATATTTAAGTGGATTGTTGGTATCATATTGCATTCATTTCTAAAAGGAAAGAAATTGTGTTTTCTGTTGTGACCTTTCTTCCTCATTTGTTGTTTGACTTTCATTATTTTTACTTTGAAGAGATAATTACCTTAGTATGAAATAGTAAATGCTTCAGTTCTGCTTCCTTTGAGGTTAACAATTCCTATTCTTGAAAGTATAATAGAATATTTTATTAATAAATGAAATGTTTGTAAATATGAAAGAGAACATAAATTTAGAATCACCAAAGAAACCATACAAATGATGTGTTAAAAAGATGACAAATTACTCAAATTACAAAAATATATTTTAAAAATTAGTTAGATCCCTAAAAATAATTATAATGCACTTGTTTCCCATATTTGGATTCTATTTTTCCCCTTGGAATGCTTTTTGATTTAAATCATCGTACGTCACACCAAAGCTTTGTGATATTATTTTGTTTTCTATATAGAGAATTGAAAGATAATTTAATATTTTCTCTTGAACAATTCTCCTTTCAGATGTTACCCTAAATAGATTTTCCTTCATTAAAGCAATCTAAACACACGTCTGTCATTGGCTGGTATTGCCCTTTCCTGTGCCCTCTCATTTGGGATAAATGTGTTTGGCTTTTAATCATCTGAGCAGCAAATGTTTCCAAGCTTGGTCTTAGTCACCTTAGAGACTTCAGAGGTCTTTTTTCTTCCCTCCGCAGCTAATGGAAATTCATTATTAAACAACCAGAAGGAGAAATTTCCCCTAGGAGTTGTTTGAACAATTAAGTGGAGGATGCTGATAGCAATTTTCTTTTCATTACTTTATATTAAATGTATCTTGCTTGCCCTTCTTTATACTCTCAGACTTTTGCTGTTTTACCAAGTAACTGGATAGAGAGCTAACATTTGTCCTCACATTTCTTTTTCTCTTGTAGGTAATCAATTGCTGATTCTGAAAATAAACAGAAACTCCAAAGAAGATGTCACCAAGACCTAGTCACTGAGTTGCAACTCAAGTGCGTTTAATTTCATTTCAGTACAATTAGCAGTTCTAAAGACAGCCATGGAAACTGAGCTTGGTTGAGCCATGGAAACTGAGCTTTAGATAGGTGTCTTTGGTTCAAACCCATTAACTTCTCATTGGGAGTAAGATGACGTCTTCTGCTTTGTTAGATTTACAGCTTTCAAAACTCCAGGGAGTAGTTCTACTTTGTCCTCTAGGATCGCTTTGACAATAGGTTTGGATTTTGAATTAGTGAATTGTGTATTAGTGAATCAACATTGAACTTCATGCAATTGATATATTGTTTTATGGCTAAATCAAAATTTCGGTGGAAAATATGATTCCTGATGTAATAGTTATAGTTTTAATATAGAATAGTTGAGGTTGCAGAAGAAATACACATACCAAAAAATGCTATTTGTGGGCTTAATTGGCATTAAAAAACTGGGAGTTAAAAGAGGCTTTTCAGGGACTTCTGCAGGATAATGGACTAGGTAGACACACTACCCAGACTCTGTACAATAAAGACACAAGAAAGCAAATGAAACAGATATAAATGATAATCATCAAACCCCGAGCTTCAGAGGAGAGAATAGAGAAATCAATTAGATATTGACTGATGAAGAAGCAAAACAAAAGGGGAACAGAAAAACTGAATTGTCAGCTGGCCTGACATAGGGTGGACCGCTTCAGTGTTTGCCAACAGCATGCTTTTGGGGGCAGCAGTGTTTGGTACCAGAAACGTGTGATATTCTCTTTTTCCCCACACTTTCCTGTTGACCAGAGACATGGTCACCTCCTATCTCCCCTCACTTGTAGCTACTGACATGTCCCACTCCTTCACCACCCCTGCTGAATCTGAGTTTGGAGTAGCATCCTTGTGGCTCCTGCTGACTGTACTACGCTGCATCTTCAGGTGTGTGAACCCTTCCTCATTAGACCGATCCACATTATGTTCGATTAGCAGTCTGCCCTGGGCTGCTCCTCAGTGGGTACAAAATCCTTCTACATTAGCAGCCCTTCCAGGAATGCTCTCCAGGCACGAGAGAGAGGGAGATCCTCCCAGGAACAAACACTCTGACTTCAGTGACACTTTGACCAACATGAACTATTTCCTGATACCAAGATGCCACCTATCCTGGTAGAAACTCCGCCTGAGATCTGAGATCTCATTCCACTCTCTGGGTGGTAGCGGGTATGGACCCATAGCAGATGCCCGTCCCCTCAGCTGTCTCCTCTCTAGGGCCTAGCCTAGCTTAAGTTTTGTACTTTCTTTGTTTTAGTTTCCCTCTCTCTTTTTCCTTCCCTTGTTTTTATCCCCTTTCCCTCTGTTGTGCACTTCCCTCTATATTCTTTTCTTTGTCCTCCTCCTTATTTTCTTTACTCTTTTTCTCTCCCCCATCCTATTTTGTTTATAGAGCTTTTCTTTTTTCCTCCTTTTGTTTTTGTTCGCCTTGTTTTCCCCCCTTTCACGTGATTAAATTAATTTATCTTGCTGCTCTTTGCTCACTCCCTCATTTTTCTCTTCTTCATTATTTTACTTTGCTGTGCTCACTTCTCTTTAAAAACGTCTTTTCCCACCCAATGAGAGACACTAACCATGCCCATATGACGCAGTTACTGAGTGAGGGCCACACTTGCTCCTGCGCCACTGTGTTAGTCTGGGTAAGCTAGGGAAACAAATCCACAGAAACATATGTATAAGCGAGAGTTTTATATAAGGGTAAGTTCTCATCAAGTAAACAGTCCAACCCCGTGCTTTCCAAGCCCATAAGTCCAACATTAGTCTACATGTCCGACACCAATCTACAAAGCCCTCCTCCATCTCACAAAACACACACAATAACGCCAACTGCAGGAGGAGAACTGAGTCAGTGAATGTGTAAGCATCTCAGTGCTGCCAGGGGTCTGCACATGGCTGTTCCAGCACCCAGGGCTGCATGGAGGTAGGTCCATGTGCCTTTTCCTGTGGGATGTCTTACAGGAAGTGAGCCTTGCCACCTGAAGCAGGGAACTCGCTAAGGCAGCTACACCCTGGTCCGGCCACCAGAAAGCAAGAGACCCGAGAACTAGAAAGGTGAGGTTTACAGAGTCATTTATCTTTCTGCCCTTCAATTGACCCCACATGTGTTTATCGACCAGGGTGGCACAATAAATTTTAACACTATCAGCCACTTAATCATAGATAGTGGCCAATGCTAGTCAAACCCACCTAGAAAACTTATCAAAGTAGTAAATGGTATGGGAAATACCTGATAAAAAATTCAAAAGAATTATATTTAGGTTCTTTCAGGAGATTGAGAGAAAAATCAAGAAAGTTGCAGATGGCATCAAGAAAAACATAAAAACACTTTAGAAGAATTCAGAAAAACACTACCAGAATACACTGACACAATAAATAAAAATTAGAATCCCTACAAAACAGGAAACATAAATCCAGATTAATATTAAGATTTGAGAAATTGAAAATACTTTAAAAGGATAAAGGGGTCGATTTGAATCAATGGAAGCCCAACTTGACTGAAGAGAAATCTATCAATACTAACCAGCTAGAGGAGCAATTGAAAAACCTAAAAAATTCAAGGAATTATGAGGGATGCTATCACGAGAATAATATGTATAACTTGAATTCTAAAACAGAAAAAAGCAAAAATTAACATAGAGAGAATTCTTAAAGAACATAGAGGGACAAATTTATGAAGACTTCTTAGACATAACCAAACACCTGAGCCACTGGTCTTGGGGGTTCAGGACCATAGTTTGAGGGTATACCAGAGTCACTTGACATAGCCCTAGATGGCAAAGTTCTACATCCCACCATAGTGAGTAGTGACTGGGGTCTTTAAAGTTTGTGAGTGCTCACCTAAGATGCAGCTCTTGGTCTTTCCCTGCCTGGCAGAAATAAAATGATGAAACTGGAGACACATGCAGAGACTTCATTCAGTAGGCTAACAGGCCATGTGAACATTGGTCCCCATAATTCTGAGACCAGAATAACTGGATGTTGCCTGTATACCTCTACTGGTTTCACTGAAAGAGCTCATAGTAGAGGTTTTGGATAGAGTGGGGAAAATGGAGAACAAAGCTCAAAGTCATGAAAACCAAGCAAATGTACTCTCTGATAAACACTGGTGGGACCCCCAAAATATGACCCTTAATTGTCCTTCAGGTATGGGAATGAACTGACCTCCATGCCCCAGGTTTCAGTCAAACAACAGTTGATTCTGTAAGGGAAACCTTAGGCTAGTGAAGTTCACACATGGTAGAAAAACCAGCTGCTTGAGATCAATAGGCCCACATTATCCAGGGATCAAGTTTGGAAGTATTAGGAAACAAGGAGGAATGGAAATAGGAAACAGAGAGGAAAAGTGATGTTACATTGTAGGGATCACAATTCATGACATGAAACAAACTGTGTATGCACTGCTGAATGGAAAACATAACACTCTGTAAACATTCACCTAATTCACAATAATATAATAAAGAACCTAAATAGAAGTTAATGCTCACTCTCACTGCCACTTAGTCAATGCCAACTCATAGTGACTCTGGAGTACTGTGTAGAACTGATCTGTGAGTTTCTGAACCATTTATGGGAGTAAAAAGTCTTGCCTTTTTCCTTCAGAGTGGCTGGTGGTTTCGAACTGTGGCCCTAACATATCACAGTCCAATTTAAAACCACTACACCACCTGAATGAATATGAGCGATGAACTTTTCCTGTGAGATCTTTTCCTAGAGACTATAGGGTGAGTAAGAAGCTTCTATTACTTTCAGTGCTTAAATATTGCTAGAACAGGATAGAGGGGAAAATTTCAGAATTAAATGAAGGAAATACACAGGGATACTTATCTGAAGGGCCTATTCAAAGGTCAGAGAATGGTTGAATGCCAACTAATATGTGGGCAGAGTACGCTGCTTCTAAGGGAATTCGAATACATATATACATATATCCTTTATTGTTAGACAAAGTTAAGCTTAGTAGTATTCATATTATCCTGAATCAAACTTGATTTGAATCAATTTAGCAAATAATCATTCAGGCTACATTTTTCTCTCATAAACATATATAGTCCCTCATCACAATAACAACACAGTTACAGAAAGTACTACAAACTTGTTCTTATGGAAAATTCACACAGAAGCATAAATTACGATCTGTTTTTGAAACTCTATGCAATGAACTGATTAACTTGCCTGATAATCACCAGTTTTATTTACCTATCCTGTAACAATGAGGTGATAGGGTCTCAATCCTTATGTACTTCCTGCCTTTTCATTGCTTCTACTCCACACCAATTTTTAGTTGGTTAGAAAATGACTTGGGCTAAAACCGGAGAACACTGCCCTACAATAACCATCGGGACTCTAATAAAAGTGTTCCAGCTCTCGCAGCACAGTACCCATCGACTGAAAGGCAGTTCCTTGCCTGCTGTTAGGCTTTGACTGAGAGTGGCTTCATGACAGAAAGACACGTAATCATGAGGCTTGAGATACCCATCATGCCTTGAATAATGCAAGGAAATTATTTGAATAAGGAAAGTGATATCAAAAATAATTTCCTAATAATATGGAAATGGTTCATACCAGAATTAACTTCTGGGGGAATATAAAAACGTACCAACATATTCACAAGCCATCTTGATGCTGTGGGTCTGGGTCTGTGCTGGGCAAGCAAGTGAGACTCTTTTCTATGGCTGTTGGACATTTGTGTCTCTGTAGTCCCTACATCAAGACCTGGGAAACCATAGTAACACGTTGGCAAAGTTTACCTTCTTGCTCTGCATCCTGCCTATGTCTTGCCTTCTCTGGTTCTTGGGACATGAGCCAGCTTCTTTTGAGTTGGCAGCTTGCTGTTTGACTGGCTAATTTCTGTTTGTCAGCTTTTGCAACTATGTGGCTGAAGAGAATCCTCCTGACTTAGATCTGAACTGATTTGGGACTTTCCAGCCTTTACAACCATGTGAGGCATTTTCTTTATGGTTTCTGAGTTCTGTGAAAAAATATGATGGAGAATCCTGAGGACGAGGCGATATCAGTGAGGACAGAGTGATAGAGTGGCACACAGCATTTTGGACAAGTTGAAACTTTGGGACATCTTTATCTTCTAACTCAGAGGGATGAGCCTTGTGCTGATGCTTCTAAAAGATATTGTCTATGAAACAGTCCTCCGAATCATACCCATGCTTGCCCTCTGAATCCTTATTACTATAGGGAAGATATTATTATTCTAGGAATATTATTATTAGGAAACCTATCTTTGCAGATGTATTTCAGTTAAGGAGCCTAAGATAAGAATATAACCCGGAATTGACTGGTACATCATATATATATATATATATATATAATTCCAAGTATACCTTTAAGAGAGAGGCGTGGAGAAAGACAGACACGTAGTGGAGAAGGCACATATGGATGACAAGGGTATGTGAAGCCAGCGGCAGAGATTGCAATGATGTGGCAAGAAACAAAGGAAGTCAGTAAATGCTGATGAACATCAAAAATCGGAAGAAGCATGGAGGAATTCTCTTCTAGAGTCGCTAGCAGTGGTTCTCAGCCTGTGGGCCACGACCCCTTTGTGGATCAAACGACCCTTTCACAAAGGTTATCTGATTCATAACAGTAGCAAAATTACATGAGGGAAAATCATTTTATGGTTGGGGTGTCACCACAACACGAGGAACTGTATTAAAGGGTCATGGCAGTAGGAAGGTTGAGAACCACTGCTAGAGGGTACACGATTTTGGATTTCTAGCCTTCAGAACTATAAGCTAATTAATTACTGTTGTGTTAAACCACAAAGTTCACGATAAATTATAACAGCCTTAGGAACTAATGAATACAGTCCACAATCAATACACACACACACACCATTTTTTTTCACACACCATTTTTTATGGTACTTAAAGAAGCACCATATTTATCCTCAAGTACTGAAGTTATAGTGAATGCACTGTGCTTTTCCAGAAACTTACCATTGAGATATAACACATGAGGAGGCACGGGCTATGGTTCCACTTGACTAGGGGTTCTGATGATACTTTTTTAAAAAATTTATTTTAACAATTTATTGGGGCTCATACAATTCTTTTCACAGTTCATACATATACATACATCAATTGTATAAAGCACATATGTACAGTCTTTGCCCTAATCATTTTTTTCTCTTTTCTTCTTTTACATTTTATTAGGGACTCATCTGACGATACTTTTTTATAAGATAACTTTTTCTTGTGAATTTGGTGAAGGTTAACAGAGCACATGGTCAGTCTTACATTTAACAATTTATTAATACTTCAGAACACGGTTGTAAACCATGGATTTTTATATATGATGCCAACAACACAAGCAACAGGAGACAGAATAGATTGATGGGATATCGCTAAAATTGAAAACTACTTATCAAAGCACTTTAGAGACAACCTAGAGATTGAAGAAGTATTGGAAAGCCATATATCAGAGTTTAATATCCAGAACATTTAAAGAATTCTTACAACATACCTACAAAATATTAAACCCAGTAAAAATGGGTGAAGAGCATGCTGCACGACAAAATGAAACACTGTATGGTCCTGTGTCATCTTCCCAATTATTCGCGTGCCTGAACTCCTTGCTGCAGCCCCATGT
This sequence comes from Tenrec ecaudatus, assembly GCF_050624435.1. NCBI lineage: Eukaryota > Metazoa > Chordata > Mammalia > Afrosoricida > Tenrecidae > Tenrec > Tenrec ecaudatus. Next base: position 60,805,164 of record NC_134531.1, on the reverse strand, counting down.
CAATCCATTTTGTTAAGGGTTTTACTCTTTTTTGCTGTCCCTCCACTTTGCTAAGCATGAGGTACTTCTCTAGGGACTGCTTCTTCTGACAATATGTCCAAAGCGTGTAAGACTAAGTCCTTCCAGCCTTGCCTCTGAGGAGCACTCTGATCTTCTTCCAAGACCATTTGACCTGTCTTTTCAGCAGTCGATGGCACTTTCAAGATTCGTCTCCAGTACGACCATTCAAATGCATTGGTTCTTTTTCGGGTTTTCTTATTCAATGTCCAAATTTCACATGCATATGAGGCAATGGAAAATACCATGGCCTGGGTCAGGCCCACGTTTAGTCCTTAAAGAAGCATCCTTGCTTTTCAATACTCTAAAGAGGTCTTTGCAGCAGATTGACCCAGGGCACTGATTCCTCTGATCCCTTGACTGCTGCTTCCATAGCCTTGATCACGGATCGAAGCATGATGAAATCCTTGGCGACTTTACCTTTTCCCCATTTATCATGAGGTTCCCATTGGTCTAGTCAGAATTTTTGTCTTTTTTACATCGCGTTCTAATCCACACTGAACGCTGCAGTCCTCAAATTCATCAGCAAGAGCTTCAAGTCCTCTTCCCTATCCTAAAGCAAGGTTATGTCATCTGCCTATCGCAGGTTAGTAAGTCTTCCTTCAATTCTGACGTCACATTCTTCTTCATAGAATCCTGATTATCTGATGATTTGCTCAACATTAGACCGAAGAATCGTGGTGAGAGAATTCAACCAGGACACCCACCTTTTCTGATTTTCAAACATGCAGTAGGCACTTGTTCTGTTAGCACAGCTGCATGTTGATTCATGCGCAAATTCCTTATGAGCACCGTGAAGTGTTCTGGAATTCCCGTTCTTCTCACGGCTGTCCATAGTTTATCATGTTTCACACTGTTGAATGCCTTGGCATAGTCAATAACACACAAGTAAAAATCTTTCTGGTATTCTCTGCTTTCAGCAATGATATTACTTTTTCCACATTCTCTTCTGAATCTGGATGAATACCATAGATAGACATGCATTCAATAAGAAATACTAATGGCTGACAACAATATGAAAAAATATTCAGTACCATTACTTATTGCTGTTGTTGTGTGCTATAGAGTGAGTTCTGACTCGAGCACACTAAATGTGGGATTATCTTATGATACAACAATCTACACCTAGGTATCTACCCAATAGAATTGAATGCATGCATGGAAATCGATATGTACACTCTAATATTCCACACAAAAGTACTCACAGTAGCCAAATTTAAAAACAACTTAAATGTCCCACAGCAGATGAATGGATAAGCAAATTGTAGTTCATACAGACAATGAAACAAAAACCCAATGCGGGACATGTCTACAGTGGAATATTACTTGCCCATAAGAGAGGTGAAGCCCTGCTGCATTCTATGTGTATGAACCTTGAACATACTTTGTAGAACAAAATAAATCAGTAAGAAAATGGACAAAGATTACACAATCACACTTACATGAACTATTTAAAATAGGACAGTGTATAGAACCCAAACTTTATTAGTGGTTACCAGGGACACACTGGAGGATGGGACAAAGGAGAACTCAATGCTTATGGGATACTCTGTCAAGGGTGATGAAAGACTTTGGACCAGATTTAAGGTATTGATTGAATGCGTTGAACATAATGTCACTGAACTGTACACATGAGGATTGTTGAAATGGTAAATGGTTTCTTCCATTTATAATTACCACAATAAAGCCAAGTTGATGGGTATTCTTATTAGAGCAAAAATATGTAACCACGATTAAACAGTAATAGAAAAATGGTAGAGATGTAATGATGATCTGAAAAGACTTAAAAATGTGGCAGAAAATATTCTTTTTTCCCCTCTTCTAAAATGACTCTAGATTAAATGCAGTAACTTTCAAAACTTCAAGGACAAGTCAGTGCTTTAAAAGTAAGGGGAAAAAAACAAATGGTATGTTCAACTACCAAACAGAAAATCATTAGTGGGTCTCATAATGGTATAAAAAGAACAATGAGGTTGGTAATTGGCAACATTTTAGTGTTCCTGTTGTTAAACCACATATATCAGCAGTGGCATAGATTAAAGAGCATAGAATCATCCAGTTATTATTATTTAATTACGGAGAATGTTTATTAAATCTTAGGAGAGGCAAGGACAGCCCAAAGACAGAGACACATCATCTGGGTAAGGGAGACTATCAACAGGAGTGTGAAATGACATCCAGAGTCTGTTGAGATACCAGGTTTAATGGGGGCATGGAAGGGCAAAGGAAACTGTCACAAAGTATGATTGGTGGCAGAATGCATCACAATTAGAGGTGGGACTACAGAAGCAAGAGTGGGACCATGATTGGGACACATACATCATTAGGCAGAAGAGCTTACAAGACTGTTTCAGAGACTTCTGACTAAGACAGTTGGTGGGGAAAAGATAGGACATGACTCATGCCTATGTGACACTCCCTGCCTGTCAATCAGGTCACAGCTTGATGACCTCATTTGGAGGCACTAAGGAGATAAATAGCTCGCTGGAGGCAGGACACAGGCTCACTCCCTGAGTGACTCTCTACTGACAAGACACGTGGAGCTATGCTGATGGTAGTGACATCCCTGGACCTGGAGGAGCCATGTGGAGACCCATGGCAGCACTGAGATGCTTCCACTGCCACTGGATCCATAAGACTTTGCCCCCATTGGCCTGTGATCTTCCTGCCTTAGGGATCATTGCATGTGTTTTGTGAGTCTGAATTGGACTTTATGGATTGGTATCAGGTATATGTTCGAATTTCAGACTTATGGACTTGATCTGGACTGGCTCTTGTATATAAAGCTCTTTCTTGTACACCTATGAGTATCTATGAATTTGTTATTCTAGTCTACCCAGACTAACACACATGCTTTAGACATATTGTCAGGAGAGACCAGTCCCTGGAGAAAGACATGTTTGGTAGAGTGGAGGGGAGGCAAAAAATAGGAAGACCCTCAATGAGATGTACTGACAACACTGGCTGCATCAATGGACTGAGGTATAGGAGGTATTGTGAGCATAGGGCAGAACCGTGCAGTGTTTTCTCCTGTTGTCTATAGGGTAGCTATGGGTCAGAGCTGACTCAGTGGCACCTAGCAATAACAACATCCAGAATGGAGATGTTATCTGAATGTGGGAGCATGTATAGCATAATGCATAACCAATTCAATGACACCAAGTGAAGAAACTATAAAGAGTTTTTATTCACTTATGCATAGCAGGAAAGGCATAGAGCTTCGGCATCCTGAAAGGCCTGCTTCAAAAACATTGGGGGAAATACAGGTAGGAAGGTAGGTAAATAGATAGATAGATATAGATAAATAGATATAGACATGTTTTGTAAAAATAAGAGTCACGTCTACACATTCTATTCCCAAAGCCAGGGGTTATTTTGATCTATGAAAGGAGCAAGGGAACCTGCTCTGGGGCAAAGATCAAACTTACAGCTCTAGTAGAGACTCCTGTTAGGTAACACTCACCACTGTCATTTTCCCAACCAGAAATATTCATGTATTTTTCCCAAGGTAACTTGGTTTCAAATACCAAAAATCTAAGAATTCTCGGGATCAATAACTTTGTTTCACGGTTTCCAATTTTTCATTAGTGTATCTCATCTCTTCACTATTTGCAATGTGTTCATCTGCTCTTTTGAGTTCCCACAGGCTGCATTAGTCTCTAAAATTACTGACTCGGAGGTATAGTTTTACTAATATGTGTAATGAAAATACACTTTCCTCTCAGCCCCTCTTATAATCGAGTTAGATGAGAAAATGTATTTTCCAACTCTAAGATACTTGGTATGCATGTGAAAGCTGGCCAATGAATAAGGAAGATTACCTAAGAATTGGTGCCTTTGAATTATGGTGTTGGAGAAGAATATTGAAAATACCTTGGACTACCAAAAGAACACATAAATCTGTATTGGAGGAAAAGTAGCCCGAATGCTCCTTAAAAGTAAGTTTAGTCAGACATCATCTCACATACTTAGGACTTGTTATCCGGAGAGACCAGGCCCTGGCAAAGAACATCATGCTTAGTGCAAGAAGAGGGTCAACAAAGCAGAGGAAGACCCTCAATTAGGTGGATTAACACAGTGGTTGCAACCATGGCGAGGCTGTGCAGGACTAGCAGTGATTGTTTTCTGTTGCACATAGAACACTGTTACTGCTGTGACTAGGAGGCGTCTCGACAGCACCTAACATTAATTATGAGAAGATACTTGACATGTTACAGTGAGTCCAGGAACAATTCAAGCTTCTCCTTTGAACTAAGCCTAAGAGAGCAGGTGATTTTCATTGGTTTGTGCCAGCTGAAAGTTTGTGAAACCTCTTAGAATCAGTGTGTTAGTATAGGGTAGATGACCGTCCCCACATGCCCTGTCCATTGCCTCCACTCGCAAACTACCCTTCTTCTTCAGGACAGTGTCAGGGCTGAGTGCTGAGATTACTTTATCACACGACCATTTCTAGGCAGAAATCAAAGGACCACCTTGCATCAGCAGTTCGCAGGGAGCCCACAGCTGGCGCAGCTGCTCCAGGGCTGTCTCATTGATCCCCCATCCCTTTCCCTACCTTAGAAAGTATAAAATACTTGCTTGTAGGTGGGGGGTGGGGGGGACAGTGAGGACCAAACTATGACCCTGTTGGCCAACAGAAAGTGACAACCAATACTGTACCTCTATAAGTAGCTTTCTCCTAAATTATAAAGTCTATATGTCTACCAGAGTGACTCCTGGTCTATTTTGGGGGCTCTTTGCACCTTGTAAAGAGAAAAAATGGTCCCTTTTTAGTGTGTCTCTTCACAATTACTACTGAACTTCATTTTAGCAATTAGTGTAAAATGCCTTTCTCATTTTCTCATATATTTAATAAAAATAGTCTTGGTGTATCACAGATTCCCTTTGAAACAGATCAGAGCTAGGGACTACATTTTTTTCTTGAGAAAAAGAAAGAAAGCAGTCATCAATATTGAATATAATTTTCAGAAACTTCAGAGATCTCTCTATTCAACCTTGGAATACTTTCATATAGAGTTTCTTATTTTTCTGTGTTGAGAACACATTGAACACATACAAAATTCCTATGTAACGAAGAGTGTTTTGATCATTATGTTAAAGATATCTTAGTTTCTTTCAGTTACATTTTCTCCTTAATTAAGATTATTTTGACCCCCTTATTCAATTGATTACACAAACTGGTTTTTATCATGGTCAATATGCATGTTTGACTGATGCACACTGACCACTTCCCACACACCCCAACCCCCCCCACCCCCCAGCCTTCCCAAGTGAGATAGGGAGATTGTGCAAATGGCAAGGACTCTGTTCATGCATCTACATCATGTCATTATGCTTATATTCTCAAACGCCTTCTGAAAATACTCTCTACTCATTTAAACACACATTTCACTGAAGAGTAAATGTTGCTTGCAAATCAATACGCTTTAAAAAATAATTTTATTGGGGGCTCGTAAAATTCTTATCACAACCCATACATACATCCATTGTGTCAAGCACATTTGTACATTTGTTGCCATCATCATTCTCAAAACATTTGCCTTCTACTTGAGTCCTTAATATCTGCTGATCATTTCCCCCTCCCTCCGTACCCCCCCATCTCATGAACCCTTCATAATTCATAAATTATTATTATTTTGCCATATGTTAAACTGTCCAACATCTCCCCCACCCTCTTCTCTGCTGTACATCCCTCAGGGAGGAGGCTATACATAGATTCTTGTAAACAGTTCCCCCTTTCTACCCCACATTCCCTCCACCCTCCAGGCATTGCCACTCTCACTACTGGTCCTGAAGGAGTCAGCTGTCCTGGATTCCCTGTGTTTCCAGTTGCTAAATGTACCTATGTACATCCTCTGGTTTAGTCAGATTTGTAAGTTGTAAGGTAGAATTGGGATCATGATAGTGGGAGGGGAGAGCATTTAAGAAATAGAGGAAAGTTATATGTTTCATCGTTGCTACCCTGAACCCTGACTGGCTCACAATCCCTGACTGGCTCACGGACTCCCCACAATCCTTCAGTAAGGGGGTGTCCTGTTGGCTATTAATTGGCTTTGAGTCTCCACTCTGCACGCACCCACATTTACCATGATAAGATATTTTGTTTCTTGATGCTTGATACCTGATCCCTTCAACAACTCGTGGTCACAAAGGCTGGTGTGTTTCTTCCATGTGGGCTTTGTTGCTTCTGAACTAGATGGCCACTGTTTATCCTGGAGCCTTTAAGACCCCAGACGCTATATCTTTTGATAACGGGGCACCAACAGCTTTCTTCACCACATTCACTTATGCACACATTTGTCTTCAGTGATCGCATCAGGAAGGTGGGCACCTACTGATATGATTTTTAGTTCTTTGATGTCTGATAACCTGACCTTTCTACACCTTGTGGTCAGACAGGCTGGTGTGCTTCTTCCATGTGGACTTTGATGCTTCTCAGATAGATGGCCACTTGTTTTCTTCAAGCCTTTAAGACCCCAGATGCTATATCTTTTGATAGCCTGGCACCATCAGCTTTCTTCATCACATTTGCTTATGCACACATTTTTCTTCAGCAATCGTGTCAGGAAGTTGTGCATCCTGGAATGCCAATTTAATAGAACAACGTGTTCTTGCATTGGGTAAGTGCTTGAGTGGAGGCCCAATGTCCATCTGCTGCCTTAATACTAAACCTATCAATATATGCATATAGAACTTTCCCCCCCCACTCTTATATAAGTACATTTACATATGTACATTTCAGTCTATAGACCTCTACAAATACTCGTTGGCACCTAGTTTTTTCCTCTATTTCCTTTTACTTTCCTCTTGTCTCACTATCATGGTCAGCCTTCATTTAGATTTCAGTAATTTCTCTCGTTTACCTGCCCTCGCTGAATCCCTACCAGGTCTCTCACACCCTCCTTGCCACTGATTTTGGATCACTTGTTGCTCCCCTGACCCTGGGTTGGTCAGCACCACCTCCTTACCCCTGCCTCCCTCTCTCCGATGTCCTCCCAGAATCATTGGTCTCATTGTTTTCTCCTCCAGACTATTCATCCAGCCTATCTTATCTAGAAAGATCTGTAGAAATAATAATATGCACCAAAAATCAAGTCATAGCAAGATAGTCAATGAGTGAGAACACAGCGATGACAACAAAAAGGGAAACCAATTACTCATAGAGGAATAAATTAATTAAAAGAAAAAAATTAAAATAAAGAAAAACCTGAAAATAGATAAAGGTCTGATTTTTTTATCTCTATGCATGTCCTCCAGTTAGATCCAATGGGGTACCATGCTTTGGCCCTAGCGTCTGTCCTTTGTACTCCCAAAAAATATTAAATTGGAAGGAGATCCCATCTTCAATAAATGGTGATGGAAAAAAATGGATATCTACCTGCAGAAAAATGAAGCAAGACCCTTACCTCACTCCATGCACAAGAATAAACTCAAAGTGGATCACAAACCTTGAGCTAAAAACCCAAACAATTAGGATCATTAATGAGAGAATTGAGACAAACCGAGAACCTTGGCACAGGGCTATCAGAAATAGGGAAGGATACAAATACAGAGGAGTCACAAATAGACAAGTGGGATACACTGAAGATAAGACACCTGTGTACATCGAAAGAATTCACCAAAAGAGTAATAAGAGAGTCCACCGACTGGGAAAACATCTTTAGCAATGACACATTAGACAAAGCCTTATTACTAAAATCTACAATACTTTGCAAGTTTTTTTTTAATCACACTTACTAATTCAAAGCATCTCTCTCGGTGTCTTCTTTTATTTTGCCAAATGATTGTATTTTCAATTTCTGTCATGCTTTTAACAGTTTATACCATCCTGTTTTGTTCTCTTAAAGTGATAGATCAGCCACACTGGGTTTTTGGTTTTGGTATTAAATACTACCAACATTATTCTTCTTTGCAGCAGTTACTATTTTAAAATTCTCTAATCAGTAACCAATCTTTGCTACTGTAGTTCTTTCTCTGGTTACCATAGCAACATGCATTCAGACCCAGACCCCTCATATGCCAGACAGTGGCCTTCCAGAAATCCCAGGAGAGATGAGAGTAGTTATTTAAAAGGATAGCAACAAACAAGTGTTCAGCCATAGTACATGGAAAAGAGTTGGTTTCATCTCCTTCTCCATCCCTTAATCCAGAACATTCTCTGCATTATATCATTGGCAGGTGGCCATTTGACCTTGAAAACTTTATGTGAGATTATTCTCTTTTTGTGTGTGTGTAGCCTATTCACCATTGGCAGCTTTAATGATTATAAAGTTCTGTCTTATTTGGATGGAAATATATACTTTGTAATCACTCCTACAAATTAATTTCAGTGGTATCATGTGAGAGTTCACAAAATAAACTAGGTCTATTATTAAGTTCTCAGCCTTTTAAAGTTTGAAGACAGATATTATTGATGTGCAGAAGTAGCCACCTTGTATTTTTGTCTACCTAGGGTCTATTTCCCTTGATTCTCACAGCAACTCAATTTTCCAGTGGGAAAGGATATCCACTCTACTCTCCATTGGTGCAGTTTGTCTTGGGGTAAGAATGTCTTTTTCTCACTCTTTAGGATGCACACAAAGTAGAGACCCAATTAATCAATTTGTCCTACATTCTAGACCACAGTTATTACTTCGAACCTATGCAAGTGATGTAGCAGAACTCTTATTTTAAATATTGGCGAGAGGAAGTAGAATGGGAATCCTTTGAACTTGCTAAGAAGCTAGGATGTGAGTTTGGAGCTATAGCAGGCATCTTGTGACCATGTCGGGAAAGCTTGCTCATGAATGAGGGAGGCTCAAAGACAGCATATCCTTGAGACAGAGATCCTTGAGAAACAGAACTCTGAACTCACTTTTAAAGCACCATGAGCCATCTATGTTTTCTTTATCTATTAGACATGTAAATCAATAAATTCTAGTAAAGCTACCATGAGATGAATTTCTTTCAATAGTCCCCAAAGTCTTGAATTATATATTTGATGTAATTCAATGATATATTTTCTAATATTTTTATTGTGTTTTAGGCAAAAGTTTACATGGTAAATTACATTTCAATTTTCACATTGTCACATGGTACCCATTCTATTTGTTTTTTTTGACATTGACCTAGCTCTTCTGCCTGCCCTACCCCTTGCCTTCTCAGCTTTGCTTTGGGGTAAATGTTTACTATTTGATTTCATATAATTAATTGTTAAAAGGGATACATTAATCATGGATGCTAATGCAATGAAGACCAAAATCCTCACAACTTGACCAATAGGTAACATGATAAATGCAGATAAACTGGAAGTTATCAGGATTTTGTCTAGCTTGGCTCCACAATTAATCCTCAAGGATCAGCAGTCAAGAGATCAAGTGATGTACTTTCCTGGGTAAATGTGCTACATCAGACTTTATTCGAGTATTGAAAAGCAAGGATGGTACCTTGAGGACTAAGGGGTGCCTGACCCAGGCTATGGCATATTCCATTGCCTAACATGAGCATGAAAGTTGGACACTGAGTAAAGAAGACTGAGGAAGAATGGATGCCTTTGAATCGTGGTGTTGTGGAAGAATAGTGAAAGTACCATGGATTTCCAAGAGAACAAACCAATCTGCCTTGAAGCAAGCAGGACCCAAGAGCTCCTTAGAGCCAAAGATCATACTACTTAGTCTTACATACTTTAAACATATTGAAGAAATGTTTCTCAGAAGACATCATACCAGCGTGCTTCTTAAAAGGTAGGCTGGTAAGACTTAGACTTACGTACTTTGGACATATTATGAGAAGAGCCCAGTCCTTAGAGAAGGATTTGCTAAAGCAAGATGCAGTGAAAACAGAGGAAGGCCCTCAATTAAATGATTCCATACAGTGGCTATAACAATGGGCTCAAGTGTGGGAAAGATTGTGAGGATGGCACAAGACTGTGTGGCATTTCATTCTATTGTGCACAGGGTCGCTATGGGTCAGAGCTGATTGGATGGCACCTAACAACAACAACATTGTTTATTTTATAAGTCAATCTATTATTTGCCTGAAAAGTGACCCCTGGAAGTGGCTTCAGCTGCAGTGCAAAAAGAATCTTAGGATAATCATCTTGGAAGTTCCTCAAAACTGTATTAGTCCAATTAATCGAGCCTTCTTAAAGGAATTTCATTTGAATACATTTTTCTTTCATCTATCTTGGACTTTCTACTGTGTCAGAAATGTCAGTAGTAGAAGCCCTAGTGGTGTAGTGTAGTGGATTACATGCTGTGCTGCTAATCACAAAGTCAGACGTTCAACCCGCTAGATGCTCTGTGGGAGAAAAAGGAGGCCTTCTGCTCCCATAGAAATGTATAGGTCAGAAACCCAGCGGGGCTGTTATGCACTGTCCTATAGGCTCACTAGGAGTGATCATGGACTATGGCAATGAGTGCTTTGCGTATCCGGGTACCACCCCGTTCTTCTTGGTCCTAGCAGCTGTGGGCTATTAATCCTGTGGACTAATTTCTTTTTGGGCTATTTGTTTTCCTTCACTCTCTTGCCCCACACAAGTAGTAGTAGATGACTCCTCACAACTTTTAACATGCCAGAGGCTTCTCACCAGACTATGATGTAAAACACCATCTTTTTGTTTTAAACCTTTTAGTAGGGCCTCATACAACTCTTATCACAATCCATACATACATCAATTGTGTAAAGCACATCTGTACATTCATTGCCCTCAATGAATGTACAACAATGATTTTCAAATGATTTTCAAATAATTTGTTCTCCACTAAGCGCTTGGCATCAGGTCCTCTTTTTTTGCCCCTCCCTCTCCACTCCCCACTCCTTCATGAGCCCTTGATAATTTAGAAATTATTATTTTGTCATATCTTTCCCTGTTTGATGTCTCACTTCACCCCCATCTTTATGGACTGTATTATGACAATCAACTGAGATGTCACTAGCCCACAAAGCATAATTATATTTTGTTGCTACTTTCCTTCACTAAATATTTATTCTTATTATGGCATAATTCTCAGACCTTTTCATCTGTAAGATCATTACTTTCTATGTGCTCCAATTGTCCATGTCTCTGTAAAAATTGGGGTAATTAGCACAGAAGATTATACTTTCTATGAAAATAGAACATACTAGCATTGAACGCCACCAATCGTCTGTCAGTTTGTCATACTGGGTGGCTTGTGTGTTGTTGTGATGCTGAAGGAGGTGTCACTAGTATATCAAAGGCCAGCAGGGTCACACAAAGTAACAGGTTTCAGCAGAGCTTCCAGACTAAGAACAGGCGACAAAGAAGGAATAGGCTGTTCACATCAAAGGAATTAGTCGCTGAAAGACTTATGGATAGCATCAAAATGTGGTGAGTTACTGGAAATCTAATGAATGTAAGCGGAACCCTGTCAGAGAGAGTTCCAGAAGATGAGCACCTCAGGTTGTAAGGAACTCAGCACATGGCTGAGGCAGAGGGGCCTTCTCAAAGTTGAGCAGATCATATGCATGGTATGGATGAAGTAAAGCCTGTGAGAGTTAAGTCTTCAGCACCTGCATTTGGTGATGGGGCATGACCCTAAATGAGAAGAAGCACCTGCAAACACTAATTAATAATTGGGTCTTAGAATATCGGAAGTATGAATGTGGGAAAACTGGAAGTCATTAAAATGAAATGGAATTAATAAAGATTGATGTTCTAGTCTCTAGAGAGCTTAAATGGACTGATTTTGACCATTTTGAGTGAAAACTTCATATGGTTTACTTTGTCAGGAATAACAGTCAAGAGGGAGGGCCTTACTTGTCAAAAAGTACACTTCAAGAACTATCTTGAAATGTAATGCTTTCTGCATTGATGATGTCTTATACAAGTATCCAATTAAGATAACTATTATTCACATTTATACACCAAACATAAAGCTAGTGATGTGGAAATTGAGGATTTCTACCAATTTTTCCAGTCTGAAATCAATCAAACTTGCAATCAAAATGCATTGATAATTGTTAGCTATTGGAATGCAAAAATTGAAAACAAGGAGGAAGGAAGAGCAGTTGGAAAATGTGGTCTTGGTTATAAAAATGAAGTTGGAGATCAAAAGATGGAATTTTGCAAGACCAACAACTTCTCCATACTGAAACCTTTTCGAATGACACAAGAGGTAATTATGTACCTGGGCTTCTGCAGATGGAATAAACAAATCAAACTGACTACATCTGTGGGAAGAGATGATGAAGAAGCTGAACAACAGCAGCTAAAACCTAGTCAGGGGCTGACTGTAGAACAATTCGTCAATTGATCAGATGTAAGTTCAAGTTGAAGTTGAAAAAAATCCAAAATAACTCCATGATAGCCAAAAGAGTACCTTGAGTATCTCCTGCTTGAATTTCAAGAACATCTTAAGAACAGCTTTAATCCATCAAACTCTAATGATAGAAGACCCAATAAGCTGGGAGATGATATCAAGAACATCATACATGAAGAAAGTAAAGTTCATTTAAAAGAGAATAAAGAAAAGATAAAACTCAACTTCAGCAGAGATTCTGAAACTTGCTCTTAGAGTAGCCAAGGCAAATGGAAGAATTGATGAAGTCAAAGAACTAAACAGAGAATTTCAAAGAGTAACTTGACAAGACCAAGTCAAATATTATAACGAAATATGCAAAGACCCAGAATTAGAAAATGAAAGAGAAAGGACACACTCAGCGTATCTTAAACTGAAAGAATAATAAAGCAAATCAAACCTTGAGTTATAATACTGAAAGATTCTATGGGTAAAATATGGAATGATGCAGTGTGGTAGTTACATAATTTCATGTCCACTTGTTGTATCAGGTACAGGTCACAGCCTGATGATGGCACCTCCTAGTGGGTGTGGCCTTCTCATAAGGAAGGCCTTGGGAAACTACCCCCACTCTCTCTGCTTTTACCTTTTTGTTGGTGAGACTTGCTGAGACCTACTGATCCCTGTGATGCTCACACTGCCATTAGATCCACAAGACTTTTCACCCACCAGCCTGTGACATTCCTGTATTTTACATCATTCATGTGGCTGCATGGGTCTCACGAGAGACAGATGGACTAGTATCAGATTTGTGGACTTGAGTAGAATTGGCTGGGATGTTTTATTGATACATAATTACTTCTTGATATAAAGCTCTTTCTTACACATATAATACTGTCCCTGAATTTGTTTCTCTAGTCAACCCGGCCTAACACATGCAGGAAACATTTAAAGAAGATGGAAAGAATCTACATAGTCACTGTACCAAAAAAAAAGAATTTCAAGAAGTAGCACATAAAAAAGAAGCAATGGTACTGAAGGAAGACGTTCAAGCTGCACTAAAAGCATTAACCAAAATCAAGGATGGAATGCCAATGGAAATGTTTCAACTAGCTGATCCACTCATCTATGCTAAGAAATTTAGAAGACAGCTACTTGGTCAACTGACTGCAAGATATCCATATAAGTACCCACTCAAAAGGAAGGTGACTAGTAGAAAGCTTAACTCATTGAATAATACCATTGATATCACACGCAGCTACATGTTTGCAAAGATCATCCAACAACAGTTGCAACAACATATTGATAAGGAACTGTCAGAGGTTTAGGCCAGATTTAGAAGAGCACATGGAACAAGGGATATCATTTCTGATAGCTGATAGATATCTGCTGAAAGCAGAGAAGACTAGAAAGATGTTTATATGTGTTTTATTGACTATGCCAAAATATTTGACGGCTTGGATAAACCAACTATGGAAATTCTAGAACACGTCATTGTGCTCATGCAGAATCTGTACATGCATCAAGAGGCAGTTGTGCACCAAATAAGGGACTACTGCATGGTTTAAAATCAAGAAAGATGTGAGTCAGGATAATATCCTATCACCACACTTATTCAATCTGTATGCCGAGCAAATAATCAGAGAAACTGGATTATATAAAGAATGTAGCATCCGGATAAGGTTTGTTAACAGTATTTGATATGCAGATCACACAACTTTGCTTTCTGAAGTGAAGAAGACTGAAATCATTTGATGACGAAGAACACAGATTGCAGCCGCCTTCGATGTGTGTGACAACTCAATGTGAAGAAAACCCAAATCCTCACAATTAGACCATTAGGTAACATCATGATAAATGGAGAAAAGATTAAAGAGGACAAAGTCAAGGATTTTGTCTTGCTTGCATCCACAATCAATAGTCAATAAAGCAGTAGTTAAGAGATAAAACAATCTTACTGCACTGGGTAAATCAGCTGCACTCAACCTCTTTAAAGTGTTGAAAAGCAAGGATGTTACTTTGAGGACTCGAGTGCCTCATATGCCTGTGAAAGTTGGCCATCGAGTACAGAAGACTGAAGACAATCCAATGCCTCTGAACGGGGTGTGAGCAAAAATGAATGAAAGTGTTGCCGGCTGCTGAGAGTACACACAGATTTATCGTGGAAGCAGTACCGTCGGAAGGCTCCTTAAAATCAACGATGGCAAGATTTCTGTCTCACATACTTTGGGTGTGATGCCAGGAGAGAACAGTCTCTGCAGAAGGACAGCATGCTCAGGAAAGAAGATCGACAATGAGAACGAGGAAGTCCCTTGGGATGGGCCTTCACAAGGAGCCATCACCGGACTAACATGGTGGATTCATTTGGCTGACTCTGAACCTCTGAATTCACGAACCTGTTTGCTTTGCTGTCTCTCCTTTGTCATCCTGCTGCCTGCATTTCAGCTTCCAAGACTCAGGAGAAGCCGGACTACACCTGCTTCTACAACTGTGTAAGCCATTTCTGGATATGCATCTCTATACACAATATATATAAGCATCACCAGTTTTGCTTCGCTAGAGAATTTCACCTAACACTGCCCATCATGAGATAAATTGACACAAAAAGCTAAGAACAACTGTGAGGATGGCTCAGGACTGGGCAGTGCTTCGTTCTGTGTACATCGGGTCACTATGATTTGGACTCTAACTGATGGCACCTAACAACCACAACAAGCATTAAAATTGAAGCACTTTCCTTCCTTGTTTATCTTCCCTGGATCTAAATTATCACTGACAGCAGCCTAAAGTGTCTTACATGTACCTAGAATGTGTTTTGATTTTCGTGGATTGACCTTCTATTAGCTTATTTAACATTGGAATTGCTTAAGCCTTATTTATGTAAAATCATATTTGATTATGCTCCACCTAGCTCTTCACCTCTATTCCAAGCGCTCTCACAAACTACACAGACAAATATTCATATCTCTAGCCTGTTGAAATCATTTTCAATGTTGATCTTGAGCAGGTAACTCGATCTCTCAGAGTTTGTTTGCTTAATTGTCAAATCGAGTTAGGTATCCCATAGAATGGTTTTGCTTTCAGATATTAGGAACTCTAACTTAAAATGATTTCATTCATAAAAGAATCTATGATGCATAACAAGAAATCTGGAGATAAGACAGTTTTACTTAATTTGGTGACTGAGGTCAAAATTCAGGCTTCTTCCATCTTCCTATTCTGTTTTTTTCTGGTCTATACCACTCAGACTAACTACCTTCATGGCCTAAATATGGCTGTGACAGTTCCAGGGATCACAGAAGGGCATCACAATAGGCCCAGCAAAAGAGAAATCCCCCCCCAGAAAGTTCTTTTTAAAAAATCATTTTATTGGGGCTTGTACAACTCTTATCACAATCCATCCATCCATCAGTTGTGTCAAGCACATTTGTACATTTGTTGCCATCATCATTCTCAAAACATTTGCTTTCTACTTGAGCCCTTCATATCACCTCCTTATTTCCCCCCCTGCTTCCCCCCTCCCCCCTCCCTCATGAACCCTTGATAATTTATAAATTATTATTTTGTCATATCTTACACTGTCTGATGTCTTGCCTCACCCACTTTTCTGTTGTTCATCCCCCAGGGAGGAGGTTATATGTAGATCCTTGTAATCAGTTCCCCCTTTCTACCTCACCTTCCCTCCATCCTCCCAGTATGGCCACTGTCACCACGGGTCCTGAAGGGATCATCTGTCCTGGATTCCCTATGTTTCCAGTTCCTAACTATACCAGTGTACATCCTCTGGTCTAGCCAGATTTGTAAGATATAATTGGGATCATGATAGTGGGAGGGAGAGGAAGCATTTAAGAACTGGAGGAAAGTTGTGTGTTTCTTCATTGCTACCCTGCACCCTGACTGGCTTGTCTCCTCTTTTAAGAAAAATATTTCCCTTGCTTCTTATTTTCCAGGCTTGGATTATATATAGTTCTCGATTTAAAAGATGTACGGGACTATTGGTTTGGCTTATACTGCTTGTCAAAACACATATTGATAGGTTCATCTTTAGAGTGTTTGGTTGTTTCATAGATTGAGGAAGGCCCTCGATATTTAATTTTCGGATAAGTTCCTAGATGTTTCTGGTGATGCTGCTTTGAAGTTTATACTTTGATCATCAGTGGCTTAGATGAATATGATGCATCTCTGAGTCCAGGGCTCAGGCTGGTGCCTACCTGTGGCAAGTTATGTTATTAAGAAAGGGAGAGGAATAACCTTCTATGTTAGAGACCTTGTGAATTAGAAAATATGGCATGCAAATTGTCCTTCTCAATGTGCAATGTCCAGTAGATATGTCATAAACAGTAACTTTTTCCATTATACCCACTCCTCATTAATGGCTAGTCTCTGAAGACGAAACCATTATGCAAAATGAGAGTTACGCCAAGTGCAAGGAGACGGTTGCCCTGGAGTTTGAGTCTTAGAACTAAGGAACCCTGTGCTATAGAATCCAAGGCCCTGATGCTTGAGCGGATCTGGAGTTTGATGGCTACGCTAGAGGCACAGGTGGCTGCTTTGGGGCTTGGGCAACTGGGGTGAAACTGGGGCCAAGATTATGAATTGGGATTGCTTCTCATGTTCTTGCTTCCTATAGCACCTGGCCTGGTAGCTCCAACTGCCTGCTGCTACCCTGAAAGCCAGGGAGGACTTCATGAAACCTTTGCACATGCTTCTGGACTTGGAGGACTTAGAATATCAGGCCAAGAGCTTGACCACTAACAGCTGCTCAGAAGCTAAGCTCAGGAACCTGAGTTTAGGAGAAAGAGAGGCAGTTCGATTCTGTTACAGCACCCAGGCCCCAAATTATTCTCACTCCCCTTTCCATTGAAGGACTCAGTCTCTGTGGGGCACTTGAATAGAACGGAGCAAGAGCAACCTCTTCTGGCTTCACCTTGTCCTGGGCTCTTCCAGGTACTCATGGATCCTTCTTGTAAGGGAACCCTAAAAACCTTCCTCATTTGCTTCTTATGAAAGAAAACCTCTACCAATGACTCTGGCAGTAGTAATGGAACTGGCAAGAGGTCTCCTGGAGAGCTGCTTGCTTGAGTTGCATTCCTGACAGACATGGTGACTCTGCAGGTCTAGAGCTGTATGTAGGCAGGAAATCCAGGTTATTGTGCTAAATAATCAGATGTTATAGGAAATATTTTATTATCATCATAAATGCAAAAGTGTTGGATAAGTAGATAATTGTTATTTTGAATCTGTTAGATGTGTTAATTATGTTTATAGACTTTTCGAGTATTACTTAGATAAATAAATTAGATAAGTCTTTTTATACCCATATTTAAGTAATTGATAAAAGATCAACTAATCCAGGCTCAAATTAAATGCCATAAAAATGTTAATGAAGATTTCCGTGGCAATTAACATCAGTCTTCTAATAAAAAGTTGGTTTTTTAGTGATTTCATTTTACTGAATCTGCCTTCAACCATTAGTTTTCAATCTGATCCAAAATGATGGTTTGAGTTTGTAAAACATAGTTTCTAATTTGTATATGTATCTCTCTGGGGGGAGATATATAACAAGTGATATATTCTGACATCTTATTAATAATATTAGCAAATGTTTCTTAAATGTGCTTATGCAAGGAACTCTCCAAACTATTTTGTACAGATGGGTATTACAGGAGAAAAGTGAAGCACAAAGAGATTAAATGATTTTCCCAGGATCATTATACAGACCAACTGAGGTAACGGAATTCAGATTCAGTATGGAATCTCTACTAATTGGCACAACACACAGAAACAGCACAAATCATGCAATGGTCATGATCACAATCTGACAATGCAGCCGGTGCATGAAATGTTTCTCTCTTTCTCACCCAAACACTTGCAGTCTTCAATAGATTTTGAAGTGTTATATATTTTTGTTCTAATTTTTAATTCTAATTAGATAACTGTCTAATTCTTTGAAAATTTTTCAGCAATCTATTGTGCTTATGATAACTTTTACCAATCAGCTTTAGTGAACCATTCTAGTCAAAGTGTCATCATAATAACAGAACTATTTTATATGGAAAACTTATTTCAATATTTTATTGCTATTTGCTATTTTGCTGCAGCACATCAATAAAGATTGCCAGAAATTCAAGCTAGATTCAGAAGAAGATACAGAACAAAGGATAACATGGCTGATATCAGGTGGATCTGGGCTGACAGCAAAATCTACAAAAAAGACGTTTACTTGTGTTTTATTGACTATAAAAGGCCTTTGATTATGTAAACTCTTACTGCCACCAAGTTGATTCCAACTCATAGTGAGCCTATATGACAGGGTAGGACCATACCTTGTGGATTTCCATGACTCTAACTCTTTATGGTTAGCAGTTCAAGAAGTAGCCCACTGTGCCACCAGGACTTCTCTTTGTGAGGATCCTAACAATTGTGGATAGTATTTCAAAAAATCGGAATTCCAGACCAGTTAATTATGCTCATGTGAAACTGCCTCATATACCCCAAGGAGCATTTCTTTGAACCGAGCAAGGGGATGTTGTGTATTTTAAAATCAGGAAGTGTGTCGGTGTTGAATCCTTTCACTATATCTACACAATCTATATTTTGAAAAACTCACCAAGGAACTGAACTAGATGAAGAGGAACCAGGTGCATCAGGATTGGAAGGAGACTTATGAGCAACCTGTGATGTGCAGATGACACAGCCTTGCTTGCTGACAGGGATGAAAGCTTGGAGCACTGATTGATGAAGAACAAGACTACACTTAGAGCGTTCAGTATGGGTTCCACCTCAATGTGAAGAAAACCCAATGTATGAGACCCAATTTCTCAATGTGAAGAAAACCCAACTTCCCACAACTAGACCAATAAGCACCATCATGGAAAACAGAGAAAAGGCGGATGCCAAGGATATTATTTTCCTTGGATCAATAATCAGCCCTCATGGAAACATCAATCTTGAAATCAAACAACACAGTGCATTGGAAAATCTGTTGCAAGAGATCTCTTTAAAGCATTTAGAAGAAAATATGATGTTTGAATATGAAAGTATCCTTGAGATAGGCAATGGTATTTCCAAACCTCATATGCATGTAAAAGCTGAACAACAAAGTCAGCCACTGATTCTGCTACCTTGTATGTGTTTCTGCAGAAATTTAGAAAAAGCTGGCAATAGCTGTTATGAGCTTTAAGGATAATTGAGGTCAGAAAGGTTCCTGAAAGTGGCTACATTAAAAAAAAGCCGAACAACGAATAAGAAATATGGATAGAAATGAATGCCGTTGATTTGTGGTTTGGGTGAAGAATATTGACTCTTACAGGGGTTTCCAGAAGATGGAATAAATCTGTTAGAAGAACAGTCCGATTGCTCCTTAGGAAAAATAGTAGACTTTGCCTCCTGGTCTTTGGACACGTTTTCAGAAGGAACCTAACTAACAGCTATTGAGTCAATTTTGACTCATAGCAACCCTAGAGGACAGAGTAGACCTGCCCCTGTGAGTTTCTGAGACCGTAATTCATCAAAGGAGTAGAACGATATATCTTCTCCCAGAGAGCTGTTGGTGGTTTAGAACGTGTGCAGAGCTTTACAATAGAATGCAATTGGAAGGAAAAAGTAATGATGGCAATTGTGAAAACAGAATTTGACAATATTCTACTTAAATTTTATATAGAAATATTCTATCATGATTCTGCCTTTTTTGTCATAAAATATATGTCTGTTTAATAGTTAATTTTTGAGTGACTAAAATCACAATGGAATGAAAGTGCTTGTTTGAATTTAAGGCTTATCTTCAACACAATATTTTGAGTCTATCAGCTCTCTTCTGGTGGGTGTGTCTGGATTTTAGTTGAACTTATTTTATATCCTGACCAGTAGGTATTTTTTGCTTTATATTTTCCCTTTGTTACTTGGCTAGGACCCTTGGATCCCCAGGGATGAAAAGTAATCAGCACTTTTTGAACTCTACAGCTCTACCAGGTCAGGATTTAGGAAATCTAGGGCAACGTGGCAGAGCAGAGAGGCACTGCTCTTTGGCTGCTGTCTCTGATGCTCTGTCACACTGTGTTCGCTCTGTTGCACCGGCAGGTGTCATACTGGACTGCACTTTTCCCTAGAAAAATATCAGGTGAAAATTCAGGATCATTTCCTGTTCCCAAAACTCTTAAAAATAGGACATTAGCCTCAAGCACTTTACCACACAGAAATGGTAAGTTGTACCATCTTAATTATAAATGCATTTAATATAAAAGCTTTTTTTTCTTATCCTGGTCTCTCATGGTAAGTGTAGACAGCATTAGGGCTGTTCATTTGATAGCTGGTCCTTCTTTAAAAGGCTCCAAGGACCATAGCTAGTTAATGAGTTAATGAACCCTTGCTATTCTAGGGCTGAGGCTGCTTTCCAGAGGGAGCATGTTCTTTATTCAGTGGTTCTCAAACTAAGACGACTGTGAAAGCATGCTTTACTAGGCTCCATCCCTCATGTGCTGACCGCCTGTTAAAATCAAGGCACGGGCACCCAGGAATAAATAGTGTTCTAGCCCAGGTACATGAAACAACCCAATAGTCTTTTCTCCATCTCCTATGTGTATATTCATCATAGACATTTTAACATTTGGTGAATTGGTCTGACATATGCAAAATCTGCATGGATCATGGTAGATGAGTGTGCCAGGCTCTGTTCCTTAGAGGAGCAAAACCAGTGCCATTTGAATATATATATGAGAGAGAGAAAGAGAGAGAGAGAGATTGATATAAAGAAATTACTTGGTTTCAAGAAGACTTAGGGAGATCTTTTTTAAGACTTAAAGGTTATTTCAAGGCAATATTTCTTTGAAATAATGATCTGTATTTTCCTCCATTTGATTGATTCCTCTACAGATTTTGATTCATTAAAATGACCAGTATTGTGAGACTATTCATTTCCTCTCTCATGGTAAATGTGGTAGTTATTTGTGAGCGCTTTTATTGTTGTATTAAGTAGCACTTGGTTTTCTGTCAAATCCTGGAGCTCTGTTTTTCAATTCAGTCTTGAGGGAAGCTTGGACTTCTTCCTTCAACACTATTGGTTCTGGACCATGTACTACTTCTTGTAATGGTTTAATGTTGCAGCATTCTTTTTGGTATGGCAATTCTGTGTACTTCTTTCATCTTCTTTTGGTGCTTTCAGCATTGTTCAATATTTTGCCCATGTTGTTTTTAGGTGCTTTCAGATTGTTCTGACTCACAGGGACCCTGTGTACAACAGAACAAAGCACCACCCTGTCCTGCTCCATCCGCCCAGTGGTTCTGACATCTGAGCCCATGTTGCAACCACTCTGTGAATATCTTGTTGAGAGTCTTTCTCTTTTCACTGCCCCGCTACTTTACCAAGCATGATGTCCTTCTCCAGGGACTGGTCTCCACTAGAACCGTATCCCAACTACCTGAGACACTTTCTTGCTCCTCCTCTCTTAGGATCGTTGTGGTTAGCTGCTCTATGATTAAGAGCAAGTGTCAGAGTCTCTTCTGACATCCACTTGGATGTTTTCTTTCTTTCTTTTTAATCTTCTAACACTATCTCTGACAAGGTTCTGCTTCTTTTCATGAGGCTTTCAGTAGCTGGCACTATTTGATTCTGATCATAAGGTTTTCAGTGGCAAATTCCTCGGAAGTGGACACTCCCTTACGTCTTTGTAGTCTGTTCTGAATCTTGGAATTCTGCTGAAATCTGTTCACTTTCAGTGACCCTGCTTGCCTTTGAAAGACAGGCCATATAGTTTCCAGCATCAAAGCAATACACAGAGCACCACAGTCTGAGAAACTGACAGGCAAAAAAGAAGGACATGCTCAACATATCTTAAACTAAAAGAACTAAAAAAATCAAGCCTTTATTTACAAGATTGAAATAATCTGTGGGCAAAATGTTAAATGATGTGGTAAGCACCAAACTAAATAAAAAGAATACAGAGTCGCTGCAACAAAAAGAAAAGAGCCAGTTGACATCCTACTGTTTTAAGAGGTAGCACGTGGACAAGAACCAATGGAGCTGAAAGAAGGTCAAACTTAGCTGAAAGCATTAGCCAAAAACAAGGCTCCAGAAATTTTTGGAATGTTAATTGAAATGCTCAATAAACTCATTAAGGATTAGAAACACTCATTAGTCTATGTCAGGAAATGTGGAAAGCAGCTATTTGACCTAAACTAAACTGACTGGAAGAGATCCTTATTTGGACCCATTCCAAAGAAAGGTGACCCAACAGAATTTGAAAAGTTATAGGACAATATCATTGATATAACACGCAAGCAATATTGCTGGAGATCATCCAAAGGGTTCTTTTTTGCAGAACATCGGCGGGGCTTTACCAGATGTCAGGCCAGATTCAGATGACTCCTGGCTGAAAGCAGATCATACCAGAAAGATGTTAACTTGTGTTTTATTGACTATGTCGAGGCATCAGCCAGGGTGGATTATAAGGAATGACTGATGGTATTGAGAACAGTGGGAATTCCAGAACACGTCATGGTGCTCCTGCAGAACATGGACAGGGATCAAAGGGCAGTTGTTTGAACATGACAAAGGAAGACTGGCTGGCTTAAAATCAGGATAGGTGTGTGTATTAGGCTTGTATGCTCTCATCCCTATTTGTTCCATCTGTATGCTGAATAAACCATCAGGGAAGCTGGATTATATGAAGAAGATTGTTTCATCAGAGTTAATACCCTCCTGTGATACACAGATGACACAATCTTGCTTACTAAAATGGAGGAGGACTTGAAGCACTTGCTGATAAAGATCAATAATTAAAGTCTTCATTATGGATTATAATTCGATGTAAAGAAGACTAAAATCCTCACTATGGGGCCAATAGATAACATCATGATAAATGGAGAAAAAACTGAAATTGCCAAAGATTTCATCTTGTTCAAATGTACCATCGATGCTCATGGCAGCAGCAGTCAACAAATCAAAAGGCTTTGGTTTTCTTTTCTCAGTAAGACCTCTTTAAAGTATTGAAAAGCTATATTACTTTAAGGACTAAAATGCTATATTACTTTAAGGACTAAAAAGCTATATTACTTTAAGGACTAAAGTGTGCTTGACTTAAGACATAGTATTTTCCATTACCTCATATGAAGGTGGAGGTTAGACATTTGCTAAGCAAGACTGAAGAAGAATCAATGCATTTGAATTGCAGTGCTGGAGAAAAATAGTGAAAATATCATGGACTGCCAAAAGATGGAACAAAATTGCATAGAAAGAAGTATGGCCAGAATGCTCCTTAGAGGCAAGAGTGGTGAGACTTCATCTCACATACTTTGGACACATCTTTAGAAGTGACTATTCCCTTGAGAAGGCCATGATGCTTGGTTGAGTGGTGGGATAGTGTGAAAGAGTAAGACCGTTAATGAGATGGGAACACCCATGGCTGCCGCAATGGACTCATGCGTAGGGACCATTTCAGGATGGCTCGTGGCTGAGCAGCAGTTCATTCTGTAGTGCACCGTGTCACTTTGTGTCAGATTCCAATAAGAACAACAGCAACAATGGAATGTGTGTTTTGTCGGGCGATTTTGAAGGCTACAGGGAAGCCTTTTGCTATTCTCTGAGAATAGCTGCTCAAACACAGAATGTCTCTTTAAAAAAAGAAATCACTTAAAATTTAACAATCAACTCTGAGTTCAAAAAATCTAAAAATTTAATGCTAAAACAAAGCCTGAATTATCTATGATAGACAAAATTTTGTATTAACTGGTTTGTGAATAATGCAAGTAGAAATTTTGATGAGCCTGATAACACTATAGCAAGTATAGTTACTCTTGCTTAAGTTCTAGAATTCTGTTGAATTTGAAGAAATTTATTACAAAAAAGATTTAGTGACATAATTTTAAGTGTGGATATTTTAGCCTAGAACAGAGAGATCTTTGAATCAAAGATTTTTGCATCAAAGATTGACAGAAATGAAACCACCAACTTGACTGAAGTTTCTTTTATTATGGTTTAATTTTGCAATAATAAACGATTTAAATGCCATCAAAGATACCGAGGAAATGGTGCAGGGGGCCATGTATGACCTGCTCTAACTTTGGTAGGGAGAAAGAGGTTCCAGGCCCAAATTCCTTGGTGATAGTCACAGGCAGATGCCAAGCATTACTCCATTCTTCTTTACCTATTCCAACACCAATAATTCTTCCCTTAACACTCTCTCACAGCTTTCAACTGCGGTACTGTCAAACAATATTAAATACACCAATGTGCCAGAAGAACAAGCACATATTTCTTGAAATAAGTACATCTCTGAGGAATGCACCTTAGATATGGGGATGGGAAACTTCACCTCACCAACTTTGGTTATGTTATCAAGAGAGACCTACCTGTCCTCGGGGAGGACATCATTCTTGGTGCAGTAGAAGACCGGTGAAGGGGGAAACACTCTCAGTGGGATGGATTGAAGCCGTGGCAGCAAAGCTGTGAGCATGGTGCAGGACCGGGCAGTGTTGGGTCTGCTATTCATGAGTCACAATGAGTTTGAACTGACTCCACAGCCCTCGAAAACAACATACCTGTAAGCCTGAGCATGCTTGAAAATAAACTTTCTTTGTTTTTACTTAGTCCATACCTGAGTAGGGTACATATATCAATAATATAATACTTATGAAAGGCGCAGAATGGATAAAGGCAAACATGAGCAGGACAGGTGCCGCGTGAAGATCACAGGAGACCAGTAACACGAAGGGACCAAAGAGAAATCCCAGGGCGACTGGGACTCAATAAACATGATCAAATGCCTGATTTAGACTTCTGCCCTCCCAAACAATGAGAAAATAAATTCTATTACTTAAAGCCAATCACTTGCAGTGTTTGTGTTACAGCAGCACGAGCTAGCTAAGACAAATAATCGCATGTGTGTAACCACAACTAAAGAACGACAAGTCTAAAGGCCCAGGAAGATGTGCAGCCACTTGCCTTCTCGTCCTCATTAGGAAAATGATACGACCTCATTAGGAAAATGTCCCCAATGTTTCTATAAAATAAAACATGCAGCTCATCTGGGGCCTGATTATTTCAATTCTAATAGAAGAGAAATGAAAACATGTGAGTGTGTACACAAAACAATTTATGTAATGATAGCAGCTTTATTTATCATAGCTGGAAAAAAACCCAAAATATTAATCAAGAGAAAAACCAATTGTGGTTTAGTTCTGATTCAATCTACAAACATTGGTCTAAGGAAAAGAAGCTAGAGACACACTTCTGACTTCAATTACATGAATTTGTAGAACAGGTTAATGAAAATACTGTCATGAAAATCAGAACAGTAGATGTATCTGTTGGTGAGGATTCAGGAAAGGGAATTTTTTTTAAGGAAAGAGCATGAAGAAAACTTTTAGGATGATGGCATGATCTATGTCTTGTATGGTTTGTCCACAGTTAAAGGACGCGTCAGAGTCCTCGGAGGACATTGAAACTGTAATAATAACAACTTTATAAGAATGTTGGGAATTAAATGAGCTAATCTATGTGATACCAATGCAGTGCCTGCAACAACGGGCTCAGGCATAGCAACGATTGGGAAGAAGTTAGAGGAGTGGGCAGTTTTCCTTTCTGTTACACACAGGGTCACGATGAGTGGGAACCAATGGGAGGGCGCCTAAACGCAAATACACAAATAAACACCAACCCCCATGCTTAGAGTCAACAGCGCTCGGCCCATCCGGATGGGAGATGGAACTGTGCGGCGGAGACTCATGGCGGACTGCACTTGCATAGACTCAGAGCTACAATGCCCAGAGTGAAGTGTCATTGGAAAAACCGATGATGCATGAATGACACCAATTTACTCAACTGTTTCAGTGGAGGTTTTCTTTCTCTGCCTTTAGTTTGCTTGTTTTTGTTTGTTTGTCTCTTGTTTCCTGCTAGTTGATTTGTTGCTGTTGTTGCGGTAGTTGGTCTTATGGGTTTATGAATTTGTCATTATGAGAGTCAAAATAAACCTAAGTCATGCATATCCCAATGGATTATGGGCCCCACTGAACTTCAGCTTCAATCAAAGAAGAGTTAGTTCTGATAACAGGACCGTGCTTGATACTCACCTGCACGAAATGATCACTGAAGAAAAGGTTGCTCCAGCAAAGTGTGGTGAAGAAAGGAGATGGTTCCCGGCTATAAACAGAATAGTGCCTGGGGTCTTAAAGGTGTGTATTTGAACACGCAGCTATCTACGCGAGGAGTCAACTAAGCCCACATGGAAGAAGCACACTAACTTGTGTGATCCAAAGATTAAAATAACAAAAGTCAAATATGACAAAGGGAGAAGTCTCAGAGACTAAATTGCGAACACTCAATTTGTAAAAGCCTATGGAGGACAGTGGGAGCCCCAAACGCACCTGCAGAGCATTAAGCCTGATTAAGCCGCTGGCAGATCCCCATGAGATTCTTCTAGGTGCAAGAATTTCTTCCTTGTTCGATGACAAAAATTCTTTTCCTGGTCTTTTAAATATTCACAGTGGTCTTTGCTTTCTTGCCATGTGTATTTTTATCTCTGTATCATTATTTTATCCTTACCACTTACTGTTTTTCTTCTTTGTCTCTTTCCGTTGGGTTTTCAGTTTGTGAAGCACCGACGAGCAGAGGCAATAGGGATAGGAACTGATGGGAGAGTTCACAGGAGGTAGGGTTGGGGCTTCGGAGATAGGGAGGGCGAGGAGGTTCGGGAATCAATGTATGTGGGAGTGGGGAGGGAGCACCCTCTAGGACTGATGGTGCTCTCACATAACTCATTTTAAAAGAGATTTAACCATGGCGTGGGGGGAGAAAAATGTTCTAATGATTGTGGTAATGATTGCACACCTCTTCCTGATGTGATTGAACTATTGAAGTTTGTGATGTGGGAATTAAGTGCCAATGAACTGTTAGAAAAAGAATGCTTCGATGAAAGAGGAGTAAAGAATAAAGATGCAAAATATATAAAAAAGAAAGGATAATTATAACTCATATTATTTCTAATGCTCCATTCATTTACTGTATTGCTGTGTGGTTCTGAATGAATATTCTAACTATTGAATATTTTAGAAAGTTCAAGCAACACCTCCCATTGTGTAGTCAGTATCATCTAGTTGTACTTTTAAAAAGGCATTGCAGCTGTCTGTACTTATGAATCTTCTCGACGCTCCCTATTTGTGATTTCCCTGCCAGCTGACTTCTAAATGGTTACAAGTTTTCCTTTCCATTTAATTATCTAGAATTTTAAATCGGAGTAATTAATCCCTTGATCAAATTATATAGAATAAGGCTGTTTGATATTTCCTCATCAAGGGTACCTGAGCTTCCAGATAACATAACATTTAGAGCACATTTAAACAGACCTTAAGGTGGTTTAAAACATGACGGTGTGGTAATGTTCTCAAAATCCAAAGCCCAATACCTTCATCTGAGGAAATCAAATAAAAATGATTTTTCATCTGAACTTCATAGGTGATTGCTTCATCTACAGTATAGAAGTACCAGCGTTTTTCCTTCAAGAGATGACGAGAAACCAAAACATTGCAGTGGTAACAATTCTGAATACCAGGTGTAATGCATTTTTAAAAATGAACCCCTGTTGCCCCCACTGGCTAAGAGAGAAAATGCTCACTGACAGATGCTGAGGAGTGAATGTCAATGGTGAAAATGCAAGGTTCATGGTGACTGCTTTTCACCTGGCATTGTCAGTGAGTGTCAGCTGAAGCTGAACATCGTTTCTTGGGTCTTTTTTATTTTCATGAGGTTGTTATGGAGTTTTCAAAGTTGAAAACATTTTATCCCTGTATGGTACTGATATAATTTCTGGGACAGTGCCCATAGCACAGACAGTATCTCACAATGAAGAGTTTGGGAAGCTAAAAGACCAAAATCATTTATTTGAAAAATATATAACCACATTTCAACTCTAATTTGATTTGGTATAATACCTCTGCTTTCTTTGAAAACTAGATGTAATGAAATGCCCACCAGTTGGCTGGCGGAAGCCTCATTACCCTGATTCCACATAATTGCAATGTTTGATCAAGCAAAGGTGAACACAGCTGGCCCAGATATTGGTGTGCTACCATTTCAGAAGATGAAATTTGCAGGCAGCAGAAGCATTCTCCACCCCTCCTCCCCACCGCTGCATGGACATGGGATGTCAGAGAAATTTGAAATTTGATATCATCTCAGATAAGTGAATATGTGGTGAAAGACCTTTCTCAAATTGCAGGATCAGCAAATCTGCTCACTACTAGCTTTTAGCATTTGGAATTGCTCTTCTTAAAGTGGATAACTTATTTTAAAAAGGAAAATAAGTTTTGCAGTGGCCTTGTGGTTATCAGTGGTTAAATGACCCCTTCTGTCTCTAGTTTTCCAGGATGTACTTTTCATGAAACAGTTCCTGAGGAGAACTAAATCATAAAAGATTGTATACATCTAATTTGCCAAAAGAATATGCTCAGAAATATGAAACCCATTGTTGTTAAGTTAATGATGACTCATGGAGAGTAAAACTGCTAGATACCTGTTTATTGGTAACAACCTTTATGGAAGAAGATCACCAGACAGTTCTTCCTCAGAGCTCTGAACCTTAGGTTATCAATTGAACTCAACACTCCGCACCACATCGTTCACTCACTGCTATGAAGTCAATTCTGATTCATATCTACCCTACGGGACAAAGTAGAACTGTTCCTTTGGGTTTCTATAAATCTTTACAGAACCACAAAGCCTCCTATTTCTCCCACAGAGCAGCTGGTGGATGCGAATTGCCAACCTCACAGTTAACAACCATTAGTTCACCGTGGTTCCTTCCATCAGCTTAAAATATTTAACAGGAGAGGGTTGTTACTTCTATAAGTGAAGGAGGATATTGAAAGCTTAATTAATAAAAGTAGTTTCTAAGATTGATTTGGCAATGATTGTATAAGTATTTTAATATGCTTAATATATTGAATTGTTTGATATGTGAATAATATAATAAAATTGGTAAAATTAAAACAAATAAAAGAAGTATTATCTTAAAATATAGTACATATTTCTTTTTTATATTCACAAGGGAAAAAGTTTTAGTAGTTTTTTTGTTTACTTTTGCTGGTAATAAAGTCGGGCAATAATTTACCAGATACTTTTACTATTCATTTAAGGTCAGTGTAGAGATTTTTGCCTCATAAATGCTGTGCAAAATTTTCTTAAAGCATCCCTGTAATGTCAGAAACATATTTTAGAAAAAAAAATCAATCTACTGAGCCCAAAACTCTCACCCACAAACCACCCTAAAAAAAAAATAAAACTACATTGATAGCTATCAATCTTGCACTTACAAAGAAACATCAATTGGCGCTAGACTAATACTTAACTGTACAAGAACTACTTAGGCAAAGAAAAAAAATACATAATAAAACTGAACAATAACAGAAAACCTTTTAACGATATCTCTGTAAACAAATTTATTCCGATTTTATTTTTACAACTTTTTCTCCTTTCTAACTCCATGTAAGTGAAATATTTTACCAGTTTCATTGAAATATAATTAACACATCATGCAATTTAATAGTTCATTAATATTAAGAAGATTTGTGCATTCATCAACACAATCAATTTTGGAAGGGAAAGGAAGGGTTAAGGTTAGGGTTTTGTCTTCTGTTTCATCCATTTACTTCTACCAATAGCTAAGATCGTACATCTAGAATGTTCACAGTGGCTTATTTTATTTTTTAATTTTTGTGTGTGCCAGAACAAAATGTATTCTTATTTGCAGCACACAAACCACCTGTAAGAGAGAGTAAAAATTCGAGAGGATGAATGATTTTCTCTACTCCCTTCATTGTCAAAGCATGTTCTGAAGAAAAGATCTGACATCTGATCCCAGACATTGTTACTTGTGGGAAATTAAGCTACCATTCTCACCTTGTTAAGAATATTTACTTAGTTGTGAAAGCAAGGTTTTGCCTCTATTAGAATCTATGGCAGAGCCAATAAGTGGAACAATTACTTGAGGGAACACACAACACATTCATTTTATTCTGTCTTCCTTATGTTGATGCAGAGAAAAGACAACTTGCGCCTGAATGCATCACTGCATTTGCATTTTTAAGTGTAGGATTCTTGTAGCCTCCTGTGAAATAGCTCATTCCTAAATATCTATGATGGGAACCCCAGCCTTTAATGGGCCTCTAATTGCACTTTTTTAATAGAGAGGAGTCAATTCTAAAGCTTTATATACTTAAGTTTTCCATTGATGTATATCCTTGTAAGAATGTCAGCAAATGTTCAGAAAAATGACTGTGACTTTTGGGGAAAATCTGTGTTCATGATAATTACATAGTTTTGTCTCTCTGCTGATAGGTATATTTTATGGCCAGTTAGATACTTCACTAAAGATATACAATTTCTGTCTGGAATTGCTCACAAACAACAACCCTAGTGTATGAAGCTCAGTGGAATTTTATGCAAGTTGTGCTAGTTTAATGATTTGTGCCTAATTTCAGTCATAATTCAAGATCAACGTAGTACAGTTCTATTTATGTCCAGTAGGGATAATATTTATGTTCTCATACAGGTATCCTTCCTGATCATGGCTTTGCTTTGTGGCACACATTTCTCACAAACTTATGAAAATCCCAAGCTACTTAAAGGAAAATTAGACACCGTGGTATCTTTGAGATATAGTGCGTAAGCCACAGTCCTTTTCCAAGGAAATTTTCAGAATTCGTTAAACAACTAATTCTAGGTAGTTTCCCATAAAACTTGAAGTGCTTCCATTTCAGCATCTCCAGGTATAGTTATTTATTCATTCAAAAATACGAGTGCATGCCATGTACACGGCGGTTCTCGGTACTGAGGACACAGAATGAACAAGACGAGAAAGAAGCTTGCCCGGCGGACCTTATTTCTATCTGTGAGATAAATTACATACAAAGCAATAGCATTTGGATAATGGCCACATGTTGAGGAGAAAAATAAAGCTAATTAGTGTTAGAAGAGTGTTTGTAATTTATAAATTTAAATGTTAGGCAATCCTCTTGTCCTCCTTGGACCTCCTGCATTTTAAAAAACCCTGTATCCCAATCTAGGATGTCTTATTTCTTGAAGAAATTAGAGAACGTCTGGAAGAGAGCAAGCATGAAATAATGAAGGAATTTGTAAGCAGCGTATGACCTCTGGGTATGGTTTTCTGAGAAATCACACCCAGGGAGTTGATTCAGACACCTCCTTGGGATTATCCTCGTACCATGCGGCTTAGAAAAGTAAAACAAAACCAACAGCAGTATCCATCATTAAAGTAACAAGGACTTTAGACATAGAATATTGATGTTAGAGCTTTAAATGTCTAAATCTCATTCTTACATTTAAACACACAACAGAGATCTCCTTTGTCCTTCTCTTCTTAATGCCACTATAGTAGAAGCAGCATGGGTATGGTGTTAAATTTACTGTATTTTAATTTCTGCCTCATCATCTGTCCCTTGGGATTATTTGTTGAAAGTCTAACCCCTGATACTATTAAATGTTAACTTATTTGAAATATTGTCTTTGTAAATGTAATTAGATAGTATGGACACAGTAGAGTAGGGTGGGCTTTATTCCAATGTGACTGGTATCTCTATTAATAGAAAAGACATAAATAGACCTCAAGAGAAGACAGTCATGGAAAGTTGAAAGTAGAAGTTGGAGCCATACTGCAAAGGAACACTGAGGATAACAGATACTGGGAAAGATGAATAGGAATCTTTTCCTAGAGTCATTGGAGAGAGCATGATCCTATCAACACTGAAATTGGACTTCTAGCTTCCAAAACAATAGAGTTTTGTTGTTTTAAGTCATGTAATTCATGATAATTTATTATAACAGGACTAGGAAACAAATATACCAATTAAGCCACATTTGTATTCACCTATTAATATGTATTCAGTGACCCTTAACTCAAGATTTGTTGAGATTTATGTCAAATGGCTGCATAGAGTTTGATACATAGAAGCCCCTTGAAAACTCCTTTCTCTTAAAATGGTAGCCTAGAGGTCATGAATGGCCATTGTTGCTTCTTTCTATGATTACCTGGACCATTTTTGGACACTTAGGATTAAAAGACTTGAAGTTGTGTAGAGAAATTAGATGGGGTAAGGGGTGGGAAAACCAAACTTGCTGCCATTGAGTCCATCCTGCCTCATATTAACCCCTGTAGGACAGAGTAGACCTGTCCCTGTGAGTTTCTGAGACTGTAATTGTTTATGGGAGTAGAAAGCCCCAACTTTCTCCCAGGGGTGGCAAAGAAGTATAACATCAAAGGAGAGAGAAGTAAGAACAACGAACAAAGGAAGTATAACATCAAGGGAGAGAGAAGTAAGAGCAAAGAACAAAGAGAGCATGGACAGAATATCAGGGAGCCATGATTAAGCCATGATAAACACATGCATACCAAACCCACTGCCATTGAGTTGATTTCCAGGCAGAGATGCTATTGAGAAGGGCGGAATTGCTCCTTCAGATTTCCAAAACTGTAACTCTTTTTTAAAAATTGTTTTATTAGGGGTTCATACAACTCTTATCACAATCCATACATACATCAATTGTGTAAAGCACATTTGTACACTCATTGCCCTCATCATTCTCAAAACATTTACTCTTCACTTAAGCCCCTGGCATCAGGTGCTCATTTTCCCCTCCCTCCCCGCTTCCCGTTCCTTCATGAACCCTTGATAATTTATAAATTATTATTTTGTCATATCTTGCCCTGTATGACATCTCTCTTCATTCAATTTTCTGTTGTCTGTCCCCCAGGGAGGAGGTCAGATGTAGACCCTTGTACTTGGGTCCCCTTTTCTAACCCACCCTCCCTCTGCATTCCCAGTATTGCCACTCACACCACTGGTCCTGAAGGGATCATCCACCCTGGAATCCCTGTGTTTCTGGTTCCTATCTGTACCAGTGTCCATCCTGTGCTCTAGTAAGACTTGCAAGGTAGGATTCGGATCATGACAATGGGGTTTGGGGCGGGGGTGTAGTATTTAGGAACAAGTGGAAAATTGTATTTTTCATTGTTGCTACATCGAACCCTGACTGGCTCATCTCCTCCCCGAGACTCCTCCACAAGGGGATCTCCAGTGGCCTACAAATGGACTTTGGGTCTCCACTCCATACTCCCCCCCTCATTCACTATGGGAAGATTTTTTTGTTCTGATGATGCCTGATATCTGATCCCCTCAACACCTCATGATCACACAAGCTGGTGTGCTTCTTCCATGTAGGCTTTGTTGCTTCTAAGCTAGGTGGCTGCTTGTTTACCTTCAAGCCTTTAAGACCCCAGATGCTATATCTTTTGATAGCCGGGCATTATCAGCTTTCTTCACCATAATTGCTTATGCACCCGCTTTGTCTTCAGTGGTTGTGTCGGGAAGGTGAGCATTATAGAATGCCAATTTAATAGAAGAAAGTATTCTTGCGTTGAGGGAGTACTTCAGTGGAGGCCCAATACCTTTCTGCTACCTTAATACTAAATCTATAAATATATGCACATAGATCTATTTTCCCATCCTCATATATAAATATATTTGTATATGTACATGTGTTTATCTAGACCTCTATAAATGCCCTTTGCCTCCCAGCTCTTTCCTCTATTTCCCTTGACTTTCCTCCTGTCACACCATCATGCTCAGTCCCCAAGAAGGTTTCAGCAATTTCTCTTTGTTATATTACCCTTGATCATGCCCTACCAGGCTTCCCACACCCTCCTCACCACCAATTTGGATCACTTGTTGTTCCCTTGTCCCTGGGTTTGTTAACACCACTTCCTTTGCCCCCACCTCTCTCTCTCCTATGTCCACCCGGAACTGTCGGTCCCATTCTTTTCTCCTCCAGATTGTTCATCCAACCTATCTTATTTAGACAGACAGACCTGCGGAAATAATAACATGCACAAAAACAAGACAGAGCAAAACCAAGAAACAATATACAACATAACAAGAACAACAAACCATTGACAACAAATCAAAACAAAGCACAACAAGAAAGAAAAGCTTGTAGTTCAAGGATCGTTTGTTGGCCTTTAGGAGTGTTCCAGTGTAGTCTGTTGGGGCACCATGCCCTGACCCCAAAGTCCACCTTCAGCATTCCTTGGGAACCTCACCTCTCCATTCCCTTACTGTTCTGTTGCACACCCAAGGGGAGGGGATTGTTTACATCTCCGCAGGGAAAGAGGGACCAGACTTCAAACCAGACTTCAACCCAGTGCTCTAAGATGTGAATGCAACATGCCGGCGTCAGGTAGGGAACCAGTGGAGAGGTCTTGGGGGCTAGCCCCAATCCCAACTACTAATTGGACGCCCGCCCCTCCCCCCCGAAGAATTTATTTCAAAAGATGGCATTGAATCTGCAGCTCTGGGAGAGAGACATATCTGATCAGAGCACACGGGAGCTGATGAAGGGGGAGGAGGAGGGAGCAGAGGACATCCTGGCCCACCAGGCCTTGAAGAAGATGACCCCAATTAGAGCAGCCAGTCCACGGAGAGGACCACATGGCCAGCCCCACTATGGGACATGACGCCCCTCACTGACCCATAGCCCTACAGAGGACAACACCGGGGACACAGTGTGGGATTGCACCCGATCAGATCCCGCCACACCGAGACTGTAACTCTTTGTAGAAACAGGCAGCCTTATCTTTTTCCCATGGAATGGCTGGTGGGGTTGAACCATCAACCTTGTGGATAGCAGTCTAAACGACTAACCCACACCACACCAGATTTCCTATAAACAATGGTCAAACCAAACTCATTGCCATTAAATAAACTCTGATTTATAGCGATCCTATAAAACATTTCCAAGACTATAAATCTGCACAGGCGTAAACAACCTCATTTTTCCTCCCACTGAACAGTTGGTTGGTCTGAATCACCAACTTTATATTCTTAACAGCTCAGTGTCTAAACCACAGCACACTCAGGTGTTTCAAATACTTCCCTAACACATTTCTTTGCATTAAATTTTAAATTTTTTTAGTTAACTGTTCGCCCTGCAACCTGAGTTATTTTCTTTATTGGCTCACGTCATCTTCATCTCATCTCTAATCTTCCTGCATTTGGTGCCATTGCATGTATTTTGTGAATCTGAAGAGGACTTTATAGATTGGTATTAGACATAGGGGCTAATATTGAACTTATGGACTTGATCTGGACCGGCGTGGGAGGTTTTCTCAATATTCAACTGCTTTTGTATATAAAGGTCTTTCTTATACATATACGAGTGTCTATGGATTTGTTTCTCTCGTCTCTCCAGACTGACAAGCAGAATTCAATGCTTTCTTGTTTGCTTCTATAGAACATAGTGTATACTTGTCCTATTATCACATCTTTTCTTGCTTATGCTAATATGTTGTCGTTGTGAGGTGTCATCAAGCCCAACTCTGAGCAGTCCTGTGACCCTGATCCTGTGCCATCCTTGGGATTTTTATGCTTGAGACCATTGTTGAGCCATGTTGTCAATTCATCTCCTCGAGGGTCTTCCTCTTCTTCATGAACCCTTCATTTTAACAAACACAATTTCCTTTTCCAGCCACTTGTCTCTTCTGACAACCTGTCCGAAGGACGTGAGACAAAGACTTGTCATTTTAGCCTCTAATGAGTGTTTTGGCTGAGCTTCTTCCAAGATAGGTATATATATTCTTCTGGTAATCCACTGTACTTCAATATTCTCTGCTAGTACTGCAATTAAAATGTATCAATTCTTCTGCAATCTTTCGTACTCACTGTATAAATTTCACATACATCTGATGTGATTGAAAATACCAGGGCTTGGGCCAGATACACCTTAGTTCTCAAGTGACATCCTTGCTCTTCAGGATTTTAAGGGGGTCTTGGGAAGCAGATTTGCCCAATGCAATCTATCATTTGATTTCCTGACTGCTGCTTCCATGAGCATTGATTGTGGATCAAAGCAAATTGAAATCCTTGATAATACCAATCTTTTCCCTATTTATCATGCTTTATTGATCCAGTTATGAGGATTTTGGGTTTTCTTTACATTGAGCTTCAATTCATAGTGAAGACTGCAGTCTATGATTTACATCAGTAAGAGATTCAAGTCCTGATTTTAGCAAGCAAGTTGTGTCAACCTACATATCAAAGGTTGTAAATAAGCATCCCTCTAATATTTATTGCATGTTTTTCTTCATATACATAATTTTCTGGGATTATTTCCTCAGTATACAAATTAAGTATTGTGAAAAATACAACCTTGACATACCTTTTCCCCAACTTTAAATTATTCAGTATCTCCTGTTCTGTTCATACAACTGCCTCTTGATGCATGTCCATGTTGCACAGGAACACAATGAAGGGCTTTGGAATTCCCATTCTTCTCAAAGCTATTGACAGTTTGTTATTATCCTGAAAGTCAAATGCCTTGGCACAGCCAATGAAACACAAGTAAACATCTTTCTGATAGTCTCTGATTGCAGCCAAGATCAATTTGATTTTAATAATGCTATCACTCTTGCCCTGTCCTCTTCTGAATCCTCTTGAATTTCTGGCAGGTGGCTGTGAATGTATTGTTATTGTCAAGATTGCTGAGTTATGTTCAACAATATTTTACTTGCAAATGATACTAATTATATTGTTCTAAAATTTCCACTTTGAGTCTCCTTCCTTAGGAATGGAGACAAATATGGACTTCTTCAAGTCAATTGTCCCATTAGGTGTCCTCCAAATTTATTGGCATAGATAAGCAAATGCATCCAGTTCTGTAACACTTCAATAAGTATTCAGTAAAAATGCATGATTATTAATTATCTTAAGCCATGATGTTTTGAGGTTATATAAAGAAAAGTAGTTGCAGTAAACAGCATGTGGTCATATTGGACCTCCTCTGACTTTCCTATTGCCACAAGGCAGGGGTCAGAGATGCCTCCACAGTGATTCATGTCCATACTGAAGGCTACAATGCTTGATCTTCGTCAGTAAGTCCTTCAAGTCTTCCTCACTTTCAGCAAGTAAAGTTGTATTATTTGCATAGACATATAAGTGCTTCCAGGGCTTCATCAGCCTGTTGAAACAATTCAATTGGCATTCCTTTGATTCCTGGAACCTTGTTTCAGGCTAATGCTTTCAGTACAGCTTGAACTTCTTTCTTCAGTACCATTGGTTCTTAGTCATATGTTACCTCCTGAAATGGTAAGAATACGACTAGTTCTTTTTTGGTACAGTGACTTTGTGTACTCTTGCCATCTTATTTTGATGCTTCCTGAATTATTTGATATTTTGGCTATAGAACTATTCAACATTGTGTGTTAAACAGGGTTCTCTAGAGAAACAAAACCAGGGCACTTATGATTTGGCATATATAAAAGGATAGATTTATACAGCACTGAGGAATATAATAACTAACTAGTCCACACAGCAGTACAGAGGGCTCAGTTGAGCAGTTAATATACTGGAAGTCATTCAACTCATGAGGGCTTCTAGGTCCAATGTCAAGGAAGCAGACAACTGAGTCTTCCATAGCACAATGTAGGCAGTCCAGTCACAGGAAGCAAACAGCAGGGCCGGTCACCAACAGTCAGCCAGGTGACAGGATCTGTTAATCCCAAGCTCAAGTGATGTATAAACACCAGCAGCATGGTGAAGCAGGTCTTGAAGGAACCTCAAGCTCTAGCGACACAATCATGTGTTGGGTGTCCCACAGGTAGTGTAGCTCACAAGCTGAGGCAGAAAATAGCAGCCACAGGCTGGTCGAATCACCAGAGAGCAAGAGAGAAAGACAAGGAGGCTTGCCAAGCCATTTATTTATTTGCCCTCCATTCAAACTATGATCTTATTAATCCCACATGTTCTTATTGGCCAAGTTGGTACAAATCCTATCACACATTGCTACTCGAGTCTTCGTTTTTTCCTTGACTTCTTTAAGTTTATTGCATGCTGAGCATGTTCTTCTTTGTGGTTTTCTAATTCTAGGTCATTGTACGTTTCATTATAACATTTGAATTTGTTTTGTTGAGCATCCCTTTGAAATTTTCTGTTGACTTTCTTCTTCTTCTTTTTACCTTAGCTTATCTACCTTTAAGAGCAAGTTTCAGAGTCTCTTCTGACATCCACTTTAATCTTTTCTTTCTTTGCTATATTTTTGGCTACCTTTTGCTTTCTTCATGAATGATGTTCTCGATGTCCTCCAGGCACACATCACGTTTTCTGGCACTAGTGTTCAAAGCATCAAATATGTTCTTGAGGTGTCCTCAAAATTCAGATGAGATAGACTCAAGGTCATATTTTGGCTCTCTTGGACTTATTTTGATTTTCTTCAATTTCAACCTAAACTTACATATGAGCAATTGATGATTTGATCCACAATCAGCCCCTGGACTGGTTTTATCTGCTGATATTGACTAGGTAATAAGAGCCAGAGCAAGAAATGTCACTCCACTAGGGTAAGAAAAATTGAAAATATATACAGTTTGCTTACAACTTATAGTATTATTTATAATATAACTTACACAATTTATACTATTAATCCTAACTCAAAACTTTTCAATTATCATAATAATGTTATAATAGCTCGTACAAGTTTTCTGGTTGTTGGATACAATAAAGAACACCCAATATCTCCTACTGCTCTATGAATAGATTGCCCTGAAACTTCAAGAGCTACATTAAATCATGAAGTCAAGATAAATACTAAAATCGCTCAAAAAACTATCAACAAGGTAAAAAATGTAAATTGAAATATTGACAAGAATAGTAATGAATGCCGAAGAAGAATCATTTGTATATATAAACATTTGGTTGACTGGTGAAGTTGGTTAATATTGTTATAAAGGAAAGCTTCTTTGTGATAAAAATCCAAAACCAAACCCACTGCCATCGAGTCGATTCCATCTCTTAGCAACCCTATATAAGCTTCTATGGTTCTAAATCTTTATAGGAACACATAATTCATTTTTCACCTGAGGAGTGGCTAGTGGCTATCACCAATGCTCTATGGTTAGCAGTTCATCTCTTTATGATAGTGTTATAAAAATTAAACAGAAAATTAAGATGGACTTTTTAATACAATTTTGCATACAATACCTCAGTTGTCAAACTCAATTGGTTCCAAACTCATGTTTGAGCACCAAAATTTATGAAAACTGAACATATTTTTACATAAGAAAATATGTTTTGAGACCCCAATATTACACTTATAAATTAATGTCTACTCGACTTTAAATCATTATGGATGCTCTCAGCCTTCTCTTAAATTGCTGTCTCAAATCACTATTGCCATCAAGATGCTTAAGATTTATCCAAATTAATAGCCATTTTCAACCTCTTTCATGATCTGGGTTTGTTGTTTAGTAATTGGTGAGTTTACACCTTTCACAACATTAGTTGCTTTAAACACATCCCTTCTTGGCCCCCACACCCCCCCCCCAACAACACACAAAATGTTGATAGTGCCAACGTAGGCATGTTGTATTCAGCTGCCAAATTAGACAAATGGCAACCATTTTCAAATTTTGCAATCAACCTCATTCAAATTTCGCAATGGTTTTCTTCTTTAACCCTATCGTGGTTCTCACAGGTTTCCTCTACGCTTTGCTGCTGGTATCACTGACTTTCTTTGGAGCTGTGGTTGCTGTTTTTTTTACACAAATAAAGCACACAGACAGCCCAGTGTGGAGCACTTTAATGCACTCATACAAGCACTGCATGTTGTTTGAGCATGAGCTGTGCATAGACCGAAGCATCACCCCTTTTGTCCAAGGCAAAAATGCAATGTCTCAGACTCACTCCTACCTGTACACATTTGTTCCAGTTGGATTTTTGGTTGACTATGAAGCAAAATTATGAACACCTAGCAGATTTTTATCAAACTTTGATGTTTGAGTAGTGGAGATTTCAAGCTAGGAGCTGTTCTACAAGCAATGTTATCACTGTATTTTTGTAGAAAAAATTATAAGACCCTAACCCATGATCATTCTTGGTTGTAATGATATTCTACACTTTGTTAAATATAAAGAAATAATAAAACATTTTGATAATTTAAAATTTCATATGGTAAAAATGAAATTCAGGTCAAATATGTTTTTTTTGAAAATCATTTTATTGGGGGCTCATACAACTCATCACAATCCACCAATCCATCAATTGTGTCAAGCACATTTGTACATATGTTGCCATAATCATTCTCAAAACATTTGCTTTCTACTTGAGACCCTGGTATCAGCGCCTAATTTTTCCCCTCCCTTCCCGCCCTCCCCCATTAACCCTTGATAATTTCTAAAGTATTATTATTTTATCATATCTTACACTATCTGATGTCTCCCTTCACCCACTTCTCCACTGTCTGGCCCCCAGGGAGGAGATTATATGTAGATCCTTATAATCTGTTTCCCCTTTCTCCTTCACCTTCCATCCACCCTCCCGGTATCACCACTCTCACCACTGGTCCTGAGGAGTTCATCTGTCCTGGATTCCCTATGTTTCTAGTTCCTATCTGTACCAGTGTACATCCTCTGCCCCTGCCTGATTTGTAAGGCAGAATTAGGATCATGATAGTGGGATGGGGTGGGGGAGAGGAAGCATTCAAGAACTAGAGGAAAATTGTATGCTTCATCACTGCTATTGGATCATCTCCTCCCCATAGCCCTTCTGCAAGGGATGTCCAGTTTCTCACAGAGGGACCCTGGGACCCCACTCTGCACTCCCCCGCATTCACAATGCTATGATTTTTTTTTTTTGTCTTTGATGCCTGATACCTGATCCCTGTGACATCTTGTGATCTCACAGGCTGGTGTGCTTCTTCCATGTGGGCTTTGTTGTTTCTCAGTTAGATGGCCCCTTGTTTATCTTCCAGCCTATAGGACCCCAGCTTCTATATCTTTTGACAGCCAGGCTTCATTGTACTCAGTCTTGTGATGGTACATAGCTGGTCTACCTGGAAGGGATAGGTGGAATAAACAAGCCAGAAGAGAGAACAAATGGGATGACAGATAGGGGGGACATGGGAGAAGGGAAGTGGGGGAAAGGAAGTGGGTGTTAACAATCCCAGAGACAAGAGAACAACAAGTGATCCAAAATCAGTGGCAAGGAGGGTGTAAGAGGTCTGGCAGGGCTGGATCAAGTGCAATATATCCGAGAAGAATTCTTAAAACCCAAATGAAGGCTTAACATGATAGTGGGACAAGTGGAAAGTACAAAATAATAGAGGAAAGATCTAGGAGGCAAAGGGTAGTTATAGTGATCTAATACAGGCATATACCTATGTAAATATATTTATATATGATGAGGGGAAATAGATCTATGTACATATACTTGTAGGTTTAGTATTAAGGAAACAGATGGACAGTGGGCCCATGCTCAAGTACTCCCTTAATGCAAGAACATTTGTTCTAATAATTCAGCAGTCTGAGATACTTACTTCCTGACACGATTGCTGAAGACAATGGGTGCACAAGCAAAAGTGGTGAAGAAATCTGATTGTGCCGGGATATCAAAAGATATAGCGTCTGGGGTCTTAAAGACTTGAAGATAAAGAGGTGGCCATCTAGCTAAGAAACAGCAAAGCCCACATGGAAGAAGCACACCAGCCTGCCCTGACATGATCGCTGAAGACAAAGTGGGTACATAAGCAAACTTGTTTTTAACTGTAGTTACTATGTAGTTACTCCACACATTTAGACATCTTCGAATAATCTTGGGGAAATGAGCTACTGCTGTCCGTCATTATTTTCAGACTTTTGGAAACAAATAGAAGTCAGCTTTCTGAAAACAAGAACCATGTTTTCACCAATCATAATGATTCCATACATAGAAACATTCTGTACCATTTGTTACAAAATGGACACTCATCTAAAAGCTTTACCAAAAGGTAAGTCGTGCATTTAACCATCAATGCAGTCCTTTGAGGGTCTATTAGCTTTATTTTGCAGGTTAGAAAACAAAGTTATAGAGAGTTTATGAACTTTGCATCAGGTCACCTGGACTGAAGGCAGTAGATTTGGAAATCAAACCCAGACAGTCTGGTTTTAGAATCCATGGTTCTCATCATGACACGCTGTTGTCTCAAGCGTGCAGGACTTCCTCCAGGTGTTGAGGGATCAAACAAGATTGGAATGGTTTATGTGAGCATGCTGAAATAGTTTTCGCCTAGATTCAAGTGGGACTCCTAGGATTGGAAAGTTCATCCAGAAGTGGGATGATACCTTTGTTTATGATAAATACTGGGAAAAAAATCTCAAACACTAAAACATGAACACAAAACTCCAATGCTTTCAATAAATTTAAGACCATCTACTTTCTTTTTAATTTTTTATGGTGTATAGTTTTGTTCTTACAAACATGGGATCATGAATTGGAATTAATTTGACAGAGAGCTAGTATGTATTCACACACATACAGATTAATATTTTTTTCTATTTTCCTTTCCAGTTAAAGATAATACGGTCTGTTCTGCACTGGATTTTAATCAATACATTTTAGCAATACATCCTTTAAAATAATCATTATTTTAGGGGCTCATAAAACTCTTATCACAATCCATACATACATCAATTGTGTAAAGCACATTTGTACATTCATTGCCCTCATCATTCTCAAAACATTTGCTTTCCACATAAGCCCCGGGCATCAGGTCCTCATTTTTCCCTTCCCTACCCGGCCCCCCTCCCCTCTCCCTCATGAAACCTTGATAATTTATAACTTATTATTTTGTCATACCTTGCCCATCTCCCTTCACCCACTTTTCTGTTGTCCATCCCCCAGGGAGGAGGTCACATGTAGATCATTGTAATCATTTCCCCCTTTCCAACCCATCCTTCCTCTGTGTTCCCAGTATTACCACTCATATCACTGGTCCTGAAGGAATCATCCGCCCTGAATTCCTTGTGTTTCTGGTTCCTATCTGTACCAGTGTCCATCCTCTGGTCTAGCCAGACTTTCAAGGTAGAATTTGGATCATGATAAGGGGTGGAGGGGGGCAGGAAACATCTAGGATTTCTTTTTAATTTTACTATATTTCAATCTTCTTATTTTATTATAAAATATATGACACAAAACATACTATAAAAACACCTATGTGTATTGCATAAGCAACTTTTCCTGCCCACATATAAGAAATATACCTTTTCCATTGCTGTATGGGTTGCTTTGATGTAGGTCTACTTTTTTAAAAAAACTTTTATTATGAATTTGTGAAGGTTTACAAGGCAAATCTGATTGCCATTCCAAATCTGATTGCCATCCCACAATTCATACACATTTTGTTTTATGTCATTAATAGAAATTCCCACAATGTAACATCATTTATCTCACTTCTTCCTTATGTTTCCATTACTCCTCCTTTCCTAAGTAGTCCTGCTTTCTGCAATTTCTCCTTGGATACAGGCTGCCCCTTTTATCTCAAATGGTTGATTATTCAAAGGAGTGTGCACTTCCCTAATACTATAGTTTATCGTATAACCCTATTGTTTGACTGAACATTGAGCTTAATTTCAGGCCTGATGGGTGAATAGGAACAATAGTCTTGGGGATTTCACCAGTCTCTGACCAGGAAACCTGTATATTTATTCAATTTTGTGAATTTTGGTCCATGATTTTCTCCTACTCTGTTCAGGACTTTCTAATGTGATTTCCTTTATTGTGGTCTGTAATGACAGCCCAGGAGTACTGGTGGCATAATGGGCTTATGATAGGTAGGTTTATTGTGCCAACATGGCCTATGAACACATGTGGGATTAAGCAAAGGGCGGAGACATAAATGACTCGGGGAGCTTTGCCTTCTTGTCTCTTGATCTTTGATCATCAGACCAGTGTGTGGCTGCCTTGCTTGTTCTGTGCCTCTATTTGCAAGCTACACTACCTGTGGGACACCTAACCCATGGACTATGTTGCTGTTATTTGAGGTTCCTTCAAGACTTACTTTGTCACCCTTTTGGAGTATATGTCTCTTGAGCTGGGGATTGTCAGATCCTGTCATC
The DNA here is from genome assembly GCF_050624435.1 of Tenrec ecaudatus. Taxonomy (NCBI): domain Eukaryota; kingdom Metazoa; phylum Chordata; class Mammalia; order Afrosoricida; family Tenrecidae; genus Tenrec; species Tenrec ecaudatus. Next base: position 60,760,946 of record NC_134531.1, on the reverse strand, counting down.
TGGCTGACTGTTGGTGACCTGCTATGCTGTTTGCTGCCTGTGGCCAGATAGCCTGAATTTCTCTACAGAGGACTACATAGTGATCCTCAAGACTTGAAGGACAGACAGTACATTAGCTGTTTGTTGCACTCAGCCATTTGTAACTGCTTTATAGATTAATTGTTTATTTCTTATGTTATCTATCTATATAAATATATATAAAATTATTAGTGTCCTGGTTTTGTTTCTCTAGAGAACCCTGTCTAACATAATTGGTACCAAGAGTGCTTCCAGAGAAACAAAATCATAAATAAGGGTTTCTTAAATTGGCTCTCTGCCCTGATTAGTCTTAATAGCATCGATAATGCTATTTCTACACCTAAAGACATGGATAAGTTTGCCACACTTATTAATCCATTGTGTGAAATAGCAAAGCTAATATCTACAGTGTCACCACTGATAGATTAGGCATTGGTTAAAAGAGAGGATGATCGTATGTTTGATATTTTCCAGCAGTTTTGTCAGGATAGCAAGTATAGGGAAGCTGGTTGGCTGGTCCTTACAGTGGAAAGTGAGATTAGGAGAGGGATGGTCTCAAGGCCTCAGAAGCACACCTCAGGTGCCGATTTGCAGACTTAAAAGCTTCCGCCTATGCTACAAAGGAGAGTCTTCTCTCCTCCATTAATAGAGCTGACATTGCTGTGAACCAGGTCCAGAGTCTCATTATGCGAGTGGCTGAATTACAATGTCAGCTGAATTGCAGATCTAGAGCAGTGTCTGATACCAAAGTGAGGTATTGATAGGAAAAAGTTGGGACCCTGAAACATGGGATGGGAACATATGGGCTGGTGATCCAGAAGAGGAGGATATTTAGCCCCTAGAAACAATTGAGCCACCCCAGTCAATAGATCCACCCCTCCCAGCTGAAGGTATTAATCCATTATCAACAAAACAACCCACACTTGAGCAGATTAGCAGATTAACCAAACTGTTCAAGCTGCAATGCCAGGTGGGGCTTCATCTGCAGCATTGCCCGAGAGAGATGCCTTATAAGATGTTACTGAGAGCACCCTGGAAACACCCTCACCACCCATTATTTCCTCCAGACCTGTAACCAAAATTTAGGCTCAGAAAGCTTCGAAAGGTGAGGTTGAGATGATTATCCAAGATGCATGCTATACTCACAAATATCTGCTCAAGCTTTTGAATACGTACAAGCAGAAGTCTGGGGGATATCCCTGGGGATGGTTACTAAGGGTGTCGGATACTGGTGCAAGAAATTTAATATTAGCCCAGTCTGAGTTTCTGGATATGAGACCCCTAAGAACAGATTTTTCTTTCAAGGTCTCAACGAGAGAGGCTAAGAGAGATTCTAATTCCTTATTTTGTTGGTTCCCTGAAGCATGGACTGCCAGATGGCCTAGATTAGACCAACTGAGAAGACCACTGAGAAGAAGGCATTCAAAAGCTTAGGGAAATTGGTACGTTGAAATGGATCTATCAGGATATTCCCACAGACCCAAAAAGGGGGTTTCCTGAGGACATACCCTTCACCAAAACCAAAAGTAACAAGTTTGTGAAGTGGGCCCAGCATCTCTGAAGACTCCTATAATTACTATTTTATGGGCACCATGATTAATAATGGGAACTTCCCTAAGTGAACACAGACATTTGCCTACCATGGCGCTGATTGGGCCTCATCGTGGTAGAAAGCAGGTGTCAGCACTGAGTCAACAGAGACAGGGTGACTGTGGTGATAATAGACAGCAAGGTTTCCATAGTAATCGAAGGAACGTGTCTTATGTGGACTTATGGCATTGGCTACTTAGCCACAGTGTCCCTAGGAGTGAAATAGATGGGAAACCTACTAAATATTTAGGGATTTATACAGGCAGAAAAATGCTAGACCATGTGGACAGCAGAATAGACAGTCACAATCGCCCAATAAATTCTAAGGCCTGAGCCAGTTTACAGACCCACAACCGCTTGAATGAGGGGGAGGCCAGGTCCCTTTGAAGGAGGACCCTGCTACATCACCGAAGGTCTATACTGTTAGTCTTTCTTCTAGCCCAAAGGGACCCATGGCCTTTCACAAGAGTGACTGTTCATTGGGGGAGAGGAAATAATCAAACTTTTGGGGGATTACTGGACACTGGCTCTGAACTGACACTAAATCCAGGAGACTCAAAGTGTTTTCAAGGTCTGCCAGTCAGAGTGGGGGCTTATGGAGGTCAAGTTATAATGGAGTTTTAGCTCAGGTACGCCTCACTGTGGGTCCAGTGGGCCCCCAAAACCATCCTGTGGTTATTTCCCCAGTTCTAGAATGCATCATTGGAATAGACATGCTAAGTAACTGGAAGAACCCCCATATTGGATCCCTGACATGTAGAATAAGGGTTATCATGGCAGGAAAAGCCAAATGGACACTATTAGAACTGCCATTGTCTAGGAAGATAGTAAACCAAAAGCATTACTGCATTCCTGTTGGGATTGCAGAGATCAGTGCCACTATCAAAGACTTGAAAGATGCAGGAGTGGTGATTTCTACCACAGCCCCATTTAACTCACTTATTTGGCCTATAAATAAGGCAGATGGATCCTGGAGAATGACAGTGGATTTTTGTAAACTTAACCAGGTGGTGACTCCAATTGCAGCTGCCATTAAGATGAGATTTCATTGCTTGAGAAAATTAATACTTCTCCTGGTACTTGATATGCAGCTATTGATATGACCAAATCCTTCTTCTCAATACCAGCCTCAAAGGATCACCAGAAGCAGTTTGCCTTTGGTTGGCAGGGGCAATAATATACTTTTACAACTCTCCCCCAGGGGTACATCATCTCCTTTGCCCTGTGCCATAATTTAGTCTGAAGGGACCTTGATCGCTTGTCTATTCCAGAAAATTGCTGATTGGACCCACTAAGGAGGATGTATAAAAGACTCTAGATTCATTGGTACAACATCAGCATAGAAGAGCTTGGGAAATTAACCCAAAAAAGATTTAAGCACTCTCCACCTAAATTTCTAGGGGTCCAGTGGTGTGGGGCATGTGGAGATATTCCTACTAAAGTGAAGAATAAGCTATTGGATCGTCCCCCCCCCCCAACAACAATTAAACAGGAGGCACAATGCCTAGTGGGCCTCTTTGAATTTTGAAGGCAACATATCCCTCACTTGGGTGTTCTACTTTGACCTATTTATCAAGTGACACGAAAGACCTCCAATTTTGAGTGATGTCCAGAACACGAAAATGCTCTTCAATAGGTTCAGGCAGCTGTGTAAGCTGCTTTGCCACTGGGACCCTATAATCCAGTTGACCCAATGGCGCTAGAGGTGTTAGTCATAGATAGAGATGCAGTGTGGAGATTTTGGCAGATCCCTATTGGTGAATCACAGTGTAGACCATTGAGATTTTGAAGTAAAATCCTGCCATCCCTTGCAGACAGCTACTCTCCCTTTGAAAAAACAGTTGTTGGCCTGTTACTGGGCCTTGGTGGAGACTGAATACCTCACCATGGACCACCAAGTCACCAGGAGAACTGAACTACCCATCATGAACTGGATATTGTCTGACCCACAGAGTCATAAAGTTGGACATGTGCAGCAATACTCCATTGTTAAGTGGAAGTGGTATATATAAAACAAGTAATCTGCATGAAGAAGTGGTCCAAATGCCCACAGTCTCCACTCCTGTCACATTACCTTCTTTCTCCCAGTCTGCACCTCCTGGGGAGTTCCTTATGATAATTTAATTGAAGAACAAAAAGTCATCCTTGGTTTACGGATGGCTCTGCATGATATGCAGGTGCCACTCGTAAGTGGACAGAAGCAGTACTACAGCCCCTTTCTGGGATCCCTTAAAGGACAGTGATGAAGGGAAATCTTCCCAATGGGCAGAACTTTGAGCAGTGCACCTGGCCGTTCAGTTTGCCTACAAGGAAAAAGGGCCAGATGTAAGACTATATACTGATTCATGGGCTGTGGCTGATGGCTTTGCTGGATGGTCAGGGAATTGGAAGTAACATGACTGGAAAATTGGTGACAAAGAGGTGTGGGGAAGAAGACCTCTCTGAATGGGCCAAAAAAGTAAATGTAATCATGTCTCGTGTAAATGCTCTCCAAAGTGTTACCTCTGAAGAGGAGGACTTTAACAATCTAGTACATAAGATGACATGCATTGTACAGACTGGTCCTCTTTCCTCTGCAACTCTTGATATCACCCAATGGGCACAGTAACAAAGTGGACATGGTGGCAGGGATGAAGATTATGCATGGGCACAGCAACATGGACTTCCACTCACCAAGGCTGACTTGGCCACTGCCACTGCTGAGTGCACCATTTGCCAACCCCAGAAACCAATATTAATTAATTCAGAGGCATGGGACCATTCCTCGGGGAGAGCAACAGCAATTTGGTGGCAGGCTGATTACATAGGGCCTCTTCCGTCAGTGAGGGGGCAGAGTTTTGTTCTTATTGGAATAGACACCTACTCTGGTTATGGATTTGCCTTCCCTGCACACAATGCTTCTGCCAAAACTACTCGTGGACTTACAGAATGCTTCATTCGTCAGCATGATATCCCACAAAGCATTACTTCAGATCAAGGAACTTACTTCACAGCAAATGCAGTACATCAATAGGCCCATATCCATGGAATCCACTGGTCATATCATGTTCCTCATCATCCTGAAGCTGCTGGACTCCTAAAGACACAATTACAGCACCAACTAGGTGGCAACAACTTGTGGGACTGGGGAAATGTCCTCCAGGATACCTTCTAAACCAGCAGCCAAACCAGGTGCTGTGTCTCCAATAGCCAGAATTCATGGGTCCAGGAACTAAGGGGTGGAAGATGGCATGGCACCACTCACTATTACCCCTAGTGATCCACTTGGAGCATTTTTGCTTCCTGTTCCAGCAACCCTGTGTTCCTCAGGCCTGGAGGTCCTGGTCCCAAAGGAAGGAACTCTCCCACGTGGAAACAGCATGGATTCCACTGAACTGGCAGCTGAGAATGCCCCCTGGTCACTTTGGGCTTCTCATGCCTTTGGATGAACAGGTCAGGAAGGGTGTCCCGTACTAAGTGGTGTGATCCTGATTACCAAGGAGAAATTAGATTGTTGCCACATAATGGAGGTAAAGAAGAATATGTCTGGAATCCAGGAGATCCCATAGGCCAACTCTTAGTGCTACCATACCCTGTGATTAAAATAAATGGTAAGTTACAGCAACCCAATCCTGACAGGATGTCTAATGACCCAAGAAAACTCTGGGACAATTGACTATGAGTTAGAAAATAAGGTGCTGTACATTGGAAGTGACTTAATGGCACATGACAACAGCAATTATGTATATTTGGCATGGGGGAAAGCATCAGGCAAATACTAGAGTCTCTCAATCTTTTGCATGCCCTCTGAGGGTCTACTCAACTGTGATTACTTTCTCAGGTTCTCCAAGCTGCATAACAGAACTTATTCTAGAGCAACTTGGTCTCTGTTGGACCCCTTTCCAATCTTCATGCCTGTGCTTCTGGCCCAAAGAGAACTTCTTTCTACCGGGGGGCAGATGCATAGTTTGATGGCCTCTTCGCCCTTCTTGGTTTGCGGGGTTGTCTTAGCATTGCAACGTGGGGCATCATTTGAGGGAAGGAAGGCCTGGAGCTGGAAGTGGTCAGCAGGTTCCAGGACCACCATCTCTCCCTTACGGTTGTATACGTATTTCAAAGAAAATCATATCATCAACTCCTGATGGAGATCCCTTTAGGAAAAGAGATTTACGGGAGCTACTGATTTGACAAAGCACCTGGATAAGCCCAAGGAGGTAAAAATGTAACGAATGACTGGAGCCCAAATAACAAAACCATGCGGTTACCATTTTTATATGAAAAATGTAAATGTGTGGTGCATTCTTTTTATGTTTAAAGAGCCGGGGGGTGGGGTAAACTGAGAAAGAAGGAAGAAAGTGGTCAAAGAAAGATTCCTGAGTGATGTCATGAAATTGGACACTGTTGGATTAAAGAGTCAGTGGAAAGTTTCCCTGTTGAGGACAGAGAGAGGAGTAATGCAAAAGGGAGATTTTTTGAAATTACACCTTTCTACTTCCCCAATATTTGAAAAGAAAGATGTATGTGTGAGTAGCATGATAAGGATATTTTCACACCAACATAGCATAGAACCGAAACAACACGTGTGGGGTCGAACCCCCAAGCAGGCTTGGGTTCGCTCTACCAAACTGCAGACTGTATAGGCGTCTGGCAGTTACACCTTCATTCCCTTTGCCACTCACTTCCCCACTTTCCTGGGTCATTATTTTGTACCTCTGCTCTTTTCAGAATTCTAACACTTTATTCCTCATCCTTACTTGCAGCTGATGAGCTTGCTTCTTAGCTCGCTGTCAGAATTACATCAATCAGATGAGAACTTCTATAAACTCCCACTCCCAGCAGGAACCCGGCAGGACAGAGAACAGCTCTAGAGCATTTCTGAGACTCTAAATCTTTACGGAAACTGCCAACTTCATCTTTCTCCCAGGGGGTAGTCTTGAGCTAGTCTATAGGAATTTACAGATTAATGGGCTGGGATTTATATTCCCACAGGGTGGAGAATTCAAGGGTTAAACCAATCTTCTTTCCCCTGCAAAGGGATCAGATGTGCACATCATTTCCCGTGTTTTTGTTGGTTTGTTTGAATAAAGTGTATATATTTAATGACTGAACCTTAACAAATGTTCAAGTTTTCCCTTTTAGGTATGATAAGAGATCTTCTGATTATGAACTTTTACAAATAGTATGAGCTCCCAGAAGATAGGGACTGTGTGTCAGCAATTTGCTACATGCTATGAAAATATGAGAAATCCCCAAATAACATGTGTGGACTACAATCCAGCTTCTTTAATATACAGTCCCTTATGATCCCATGTAGCATCTGTATCCTTTGCTGACTGGTTAGGCCATTAGGCTCAGCCTCACATATACCTTGTGTGGTAGTTATGTAACCTGGTGTTAATTTGGGACTTGAGAGGATTATGAGTGAAGGGATAGAGTCTGGCCTGTCAACCAAGATATAACCAATGAGACCTCTGTGAAGGCATGACCTTCTCCGGAGAATTCTTGGAATTTCCTGGATCTCCTCCTTGGAGGCAGGAGAGATTCTCTGGGCTCACACCCTGAGGGACACTCTACTAATAAGACGCGTGGCACTACTCTGAGAGATCACGTGCCCTGGGAACTGGAGAAGTCATGTGGAGACCCACGCCAGTGCTGAGATGCATACAACCACACTGGATCCAAAGACTTTCTACCCACTGGCCTGTGACTGTCCTGCATTCGGTGTCACTGAATGTGTTTTGTGAGTCTGAAGGGGACTTTATAGATTAGTATCAGACATATGGGCTAATATCAGACTTATGGACTTTATCTGGACCGGGTTGGGATGTTTTCTCAATATTCAATTGCTATTGTATGTAAATCTCTTTCTTATATACATATGCGTGTCTATGGATTTGTTTCCCTAATCTACCCAGACTAACACACCCCGTATGTATCTTTTTATCTTCTCTTGGTATAAATCCCTTCCTGGAACTAAGTGTGATTGTAATACTAACCTCAATGGAAAATGAACTATTTTAGTTCATCTCTCCTCATTAGCTCATGAGGAAAATGTCCCTCCTGCTGAGTTTAATTATGTTTATTTGTGCAACATTAACACAATTGTAATTAGGGCTATACATAGAATTCTCTAGAAATAATGTTTTCTCAATTCCTAGGTAACAGAATCTTCTCCAGTGAGTTTTGTTGTAGAGATCGTATCTTTACTAATTGGGCTGCTAACTGCAAGGTCAGCAGTTTGATATCACCAGCTGCTCTGTAGGAGAAAGATGAGACTTTCTACTCTGGCAGAGGCAGGCTTGGAAACCCCCATGGGCAGTTCTGTTCTGTCCTATGCGGTGGCAATGAGTTAGAATTCATTTGAAGACACTGAGTTTTCCTCATACACTCTATGGACACGCATGGGATAGAAAAAGAGGCAAAGCATTTCTCTCTCTCTCTCTCTCTCTCTCTCTCTCTCTCTCTCTCTCTCTCTCTCTCTCTCTCTCTCTCTCTTTCACACACACACACACACACACACACACACACAGCTAATTCATGTAGAACATTTAGTAACTATTGGGATAAATTATAAAATGATCAAAGACAGAGAAGGACGGTGCTACTTCTCCAATATTTCAGGTGTTTCCAGGTTCCCAGCCATCACTTTTCTCTTCTCCTCATAAGCGCCTGCAATGTCCTTGGGCTCTGAGCCTACAGCACCAGCTGTTCAGTTAGGGCTATATGGAGAAAATGGAGTATGGGGAGGAGGTGTCTTTATATCAACATGTTTCCCCCCTTCAAACATCACCCCATTCTCTCTCAACATCACTGTAAACCATAGATGTCTTTATTTAATTATCATCACTCAGTGGATTATAATCAATATTTGTGGACTCACCCTGCTGTGCAATTATTAAGGGGTCCATGGGCCCTTAGATTCTAATGATGGTAACTGGATCGTTGTTTTGTTCCTTTTGGCCAGATAGTTATTGTACATTTAGTCATTCAGATTATTCTTGGTCTGGCTTTATCTCTTCTCTCAATGTGACTTATTTTCATCACCTCTGATCCACCCAACTTGCCACCTTAACAAGTGCAAGCTCCTGAACCGAGCACTAAACTGACCTTTGATAAACAGGATTTAGTAGGACCTAAATGGAATCACTGGGTGGTATTAGCGATTAATACACTCAGTACGAATCAACAGATTAGGGGTTCACGTCCAGCTAGAGAAGCCTTAGGAGGAAAATATGGTGAGCTATTTCTTGAAAACTCAGCCATAAGAACTGCATGGACCTGAGTTCTACTCAGACTGTGGGACTCCCTGAGTCAGACTGCACTCCACAGCAATAGGTTTGGTTTGCGATTTCTGGGGAATTACGGTTGGATGGTTTTGGAAAGAGGGTGATTTTGAAAAGTGGTTCCTAAGAACACAACAGACAGTAAAATCAAAACAAAAGCTAAGCAGAATTTTGAGTGCATTTCCCCATAGTTTTCTATATAAAATATTACATTGGATGTTCTATCCAGAATTGTCTTTGAATTAATGGCATTATGGAATGGTCTAAAAGATTCAAGTTAAAAACTGGTTCTCAATTGTACAATACTTGATGACATTGAACTATGGAATGGTATGATATTTGTATTAGCTCCCAATAAAATAGTTTTGAAAAAAATTCAGGTTTCCCCGTTGTAACCAAAATAGCCCTTGAGATTATTTTCTTTAATTCCAGAGTGAACTTACAGTTCACATATTTTATTTAGTTACTTTGTCTCATTTAGTTCTCTTCCATGATGCTTCTTTTCATGGCCTTTTCCCTCCAGAAATATACTTTGAAGTTCATTGTCCCTAAAACCAGACCACATCCTGTAGCTACACTCTTGACTTTTTTTTTCTGCTGCATATGGAACACGTCTGGAGTCTTCATCATTATTAATCATTCCCACTCCTCTGGGCCTGTTCCAGTACTTGATGATACTACTGCATAGACTTGACCTCCATTCTTTTCAGGAAACATGAGGACAAGAAAATGTTTGAAGCATACGCTCATGAGCACCTAGACATACAAGATCCAGCTCTCTTCTGTGGCTTTCTCTCTTAAAGACCATTATCATTCTAAGAACTCACAACAGGAGCAACTGAGAATCCTTGGAGGTTGCTCAGGGTTACACTGAGGTTCCATTTGGAGCTTTAGATAACTGCAGCTTATGGTTGATAGACAGATACTGGTTTGGCAAATGACAAGAAGACTCCCAATGTAACATCTTTCCAGAGGAGTCTGCAACTGTGCGCTGGTGATTTAGATAGGCCAACGGCACTTAGAGTGCAGAGACAGATTTTTAACTTCTCAAAAAGTTTCTCTTTAGGGGAAAGACAAGGATTAATAGGTGATAAAAAATTGTCAGCACACTTGCTAAGAGCCCCGAGGAAAGGCAACACTCTCAGACAGGGAGCAGGCAGCTGGTCTATTTTGGTTCTTAGTAGTCAAATATCCACCTGGTGCCATTGCGTGACCTTGTGAGCTTGTTCAGGCTCCTCACGAAGGCAGAAATCCCCTGTGCTAATTCTGTACTCGATGATGGGTTTTTGTGCAATCACCTGCAAGTCTCCTCCGCTGTGCAGTCCTCATCTTCTCTGTTGACGCTCGCGTCCTCCCTTCCTTTTCTCGTCAGTGCATGTTTGTCAAGGGCTGACTATGCCCCTGGTCTAAGGATGGGAGTGAAAGAGTTAATCGCCACCAGTTGTCACACAGCTTACCATCAGTGACAGGGCAGGACTGTGTGTGCTTTTTATGATCTGCTATAATGCACAGTTTCTATTTGGGAGGAACTCAGGGAATCTCACTGGCTATCATAAGGAATCAACTTTTAATCTCTCCTTCGAATTCCTGTATACTAAGTTGTTTGAGCTGTCCAGGGAATTGTCTTTAAATGTCTAGGTTGCTTGAGTTGAAGGGAACTGACTGTCCATTGCTGTGAAATCTCTTGTTGCTTTTAGTCAACCTTCAGATTGTTAGAATACCATCACAGAGCCCATCACTATGACTCTGAAATCTGGCAAATATTCTAGCAGATTCCATGCAAATCTAGGCTCTTATAAGTTTGAATCCTGGTTGTCCAATTTGTAAGAAAAATTTGTCAACAACTAGTTATTTAACCATCTGGGTAGGCCACATATCAGTACATTTTTAAATTAAGATATTAATTACCTTATAAGGCTGTTAGATAGTTTTACTCTCTGTTGTGAAATATGTTTGCTTATGACTGTTATACACAAGTGCAATAAATGGCAGTGATCAATTATGATGGTGAGTGTCAGCAGTTACAAAGGCTCTATCCTAAGGGCATACATGTAATAAAATAAATGCTTTTAAGGCATTCTTTGGTTATCATTATTATTTTAATTTCTGCAATGGTTATTTCTATAATGAGGACTATTTTTTGGTAGGGTACTGTATTGATGGTATGCAACAATGTTGGGCTCTCTAAGCCCCTCCCCTTCTTCAGTGGGTCTGGATCGAAGCAGATGAGGGGAAATTTTCAGTGTGTTGGGAAATTAAGTTGGGGGCAAAGAATCCCCAGCAGTTGAGGGCCTCTCTCTTCCTCTAATGCTGTTGCTGGGGCTGGTGGTCCAGGGTGGCTCTTATTCCTTGAGCCATAAAGTCCACTACTCTTTTTCTGTAGCCAAATTTAAATTGTCCTACCAGGAACTGAATTTCACAAAGTCTTTGTTGAGGGCAATCCTAGCCCCAGCATCAACAGTGGATGAGTGGCTGTCACTGTTGAAGTCACAGGAGACAATTGGGCCTCGGAGTAGCCCAGCATGCCCTTTAGGGGACCATCCAGATGCCTGTTTTACCACCTTCTAGATGGCATCATACTTGGAAGCTTGGCAGCTTTCTCCAAAGAGTAGGTGAGATCCACGATCAACATATTATGGGTGGGAACCTGGAAGGCCATGCCAGTGAGTTTCCCGTTCAGCTCTGGGATAACCTTGCCCACAGCCTTGGCAGTGCCAGTAGATGTTGGCATGATGTTCTGGGCAGCCCCACGGCTGTCGCACTAGAGTTTACCAGAGCGGCTGTCCACAGTCTTCTGAGTGGCAGTGATGATGTGGGCTGTGGTTTGAGTCCTCCATGATGCCAAAGTTGTCATGGATGACCTTGCCCCAGGGAAGCAAGCCCTTGGTGCAGGAGGCATTGCTGACAATCTTGAGGGAATTGTCATACTTCTCGTGGTTCACACCCATCACAAACATGAGGGCATCGGCAGAAGTGGCATAAATCATCACCATTTTGGTGCCCCCCTTCAAGTGAGCCCCCAGCCTACCCTATGGTTGTGAAGACACCAGTGGACTCGATGACATACTCAGCACCAACTTCACCTTGATGTTGGCAGGATGTCGCTCTTGGAAGATGGAGATGGACTTTCCATTGATGATAACCTTCCCGACCTCAGCCTTGATGGTGTCATTGAACTTGCCATGGGTGGAATCATACTGTAATATGTAGACCATGATGTTCAGTTCAATTAAGGGGTCACTGATGACAATGTGCATTCTACTGGGGTTGGAAGCAGCCCTGGTGACGAGGGGCCGAATGAGGTCAAACCTGTTTACCTGGACCTTTGCCATCGTGTCTCCGGAAACGAGGCTGGGACTACACGGGAAGATGTGGCTTGCCTGTGGCACGAGGAGGAGCAGAGACCTACTGAGTTCTTTCTTAATGTGCTTCACTTCCCCAAGCAGTTAGATGGCAAGCTCTCCAAGACCTCATACAAAAGATCCAAGTAAGTGCTATTGCACTTTCTTATGCTGAGGACTTTGAATAATTCTAGTGGAAAATAGAATCTTTTTTTTGTCTGTTGTGTTATCATTATTATTCCAAAGAAGTATGAGGGAGCTCCTGCAAGACAGTTCATAAACCAAACACTTTCAGTTCCCTATAATTTTAGAGATCATTTTCAATATAAATCAAATCTACCATTCAGGTAAAAGCAAATTGACTAAAGAAAATATAACAGATAGTGAGCTTTAGAGGAGGAACGTACAGTCTCGAGTGGTGCTTTAGAGCTGTGAGAGCCGCAAAGCCAGCAGATAAACCATTTTCCTAATCGTTTCCCTGCTGCTATGACACGCCCTGGGGCGACATCTTCAGGACTCACTGAGACCTTGGGAGATGGTTGAGTGATTTGCACACATCCTGTTCTACAGCTTGGACATCACTTAAGTAATATGACCATGTTGTTTTGTCTTGTGCCTGTAACTGGATCGGCTTTGGTAAAAAATACTTTATGCTCCACAGTCTTAGGTTATTGTAGCCTGACACATTTTTTGCTATACTTATATCTGACCTACTCTGCATGATGGCTCTCTCCTGATGATAGGGCTTAGTCTATGTAGGTGGCTGACTTTCACTGCATACTAGAAGCTTGTTGATTCTCAGTATAACCCACTAGTGATGATAATTAATATCTTCTTAGCAACAGAATGTTGGCAATTCCACCAAGAGTGTGGGGTACTAGAGAATCTATCACCATCAAGTGCTTATCAAAACATATCTGGTAATTCAAATGGTCTGCAATGCTTACCATGTTTCTTATACAAGTTAAATGGAGAGGAGAAGAAACAAGATAGAAGAGTAAATCTATTTTGTTTCTGTTTTTTTTCTTTCTTCCCCCCCCCTTTTTTAAAAAATCTTTTTATTGGGGCTCATAAGGCTCTTATCACAATCTGTGCATACATCAAATGAGCAAAGCACCCTTATACATTCGTTGCACTCGTCACTCTCATAATTCACCTTCCACTTGGGTTCCTGGAATCAACTCGGTTTCCCTTTATTTTTTCCCCCATCCCCCTCCCTCCCCGATCCCACCCCTGGTCCCTTGATAGTTTATAAATAATTATTATATCTTATCTTACACTCCCCGGCGTCTCCCCTCACCCACCTCCCCCTTGACAATCTCCCAGAGAGGAGGTTACACATAGATCTCCGAGATCGGTTCTCCCTTTCTACATGCCCTTCCCTCCTGGTGTCGCCTCTCCCACCGCTGGTGTTGAAGGGTTCGTCTGTCCTAGATTCCTTGTGCCTCCAGATCCCCACTGCACCGCTGTACATCCTCTGGTACAACCAGGTCCGCAAGGCAAGGTAGGATTGGGGTTATGATGATTGGGAGGGGAGGAAGCATTCAGGAACTAGAGGAAGGTTTTGAGTTTCATTGTTGTTACACTGAACCCTGTGTGGCCCATCTCCTCCTCCCTACCCCTCTGGAAGGGGTGTTCAGCTCTCTACAGGTGGGCATTGGGTCCCCATCATGCACTCCCCCTCTTTCACAGTGATGTGATTCTCACCACCACCCCACCTTTGATGTTGGAGACCTGGTCTCCTCTGTCCTTCATGGTCACCTATGTTGGTGTGCTGCTTCCGTGTGGGCTCGGTTGCTTCTGGGCTAGATGGCCGCTTGTTTGCTTTCAAGCCTTTAAGTCCCCAGATGCTATATCTCTCAGTAGCCGGGCACCATCCGCCTTCTTCACCACACTTGCTTATGCACACTTTCGTCTTCAGCCATTACGTGAGGAAGGTGATCACACAATGATTGTTTTTGTTCCTTTGTATCTGCTACATGGTCCATTCAACACCTTGTGTTCGCTTAGGCCGTGTGCTTCTTCTCTGTGGACTTTGTTGCTTCTGAGCTAGATGGCCACTTATTTGCCTTCAAGCCTTTAAGACCCCAGACGCTATATCTTTTTTTGATAGCCGGGCACCATCAGCTTTCTTCACCACATTTGCTTACACACACGGCTGTCTTCAGTGATCATGTCGGGAAGATGGGTATCCTGCAATGGCTGCTTAGCAGGGCGAGGTGCTATTGTATTGGGGGATTATGCATGAGGAGGCCCAATGTCCATCTGCTACCCTACTACTGAACCTATAAATATATGCATATAAGCCTATTGCCCCCATAAACATAAATATATTTACATATGTACATGTCTGTATTTAGGCTTCTCTGTATGCACTTTGCCTCCTACTCCTTTCCTCTATTTCCTTTCGCTTTCCTCCCGACCCATTACCATGTTTGGCCTTCATTCTGTATTCAGTAGTTCCTCTCAGTTACCTTGCTCTTGGTCACTCCCTTCCAGTCCTCCCCTCCTCTCCCTCCTCTGGTTTAGAACCATTCGCTGTTCCCTTGTTTCTGTGTTGGGCGACACCTCCTCCCTTCCCCTACCTCCCACGCTCTCATGTCCCTCCAGGACTGTTGGTCCTGTTGTTTTCTTCTCTCATTATTTGTCCAGCCTATCTTGTCTAGGTGGACCTGCTGACATAGTAATATGTGCATACAAATGGATATGACTTTGACTGTACCCAAGTGGCCCATAAGAACATGGCTTTGACAGAAGCAACATCGACACGCTGATAAGCAGAAAAGCCACTAACATACAAAATTTACAAGGTAAAAAACAAAACAAATTAAAAAAGACTAAGCAAAAAGATAGCAAATATTAAAAGAAAAATTGCTAGTAGTTCAAGGTCCTTTCGTTGGCCTGTAGACCATCCTTTATACTCCCTCGGGCTCCCTCTGCTCTGCTTCCTCCGCTGCTCCATTGCACGCCCCCAGTGTTTGCCTCAGTGTGGCGGGGTCAGCTCAGTCGCCCATCCCCCATTGTGTCTCAGGTGCTGTCCCATGTAGGGCCATGTGTTGGTGCAGGATGTCGTATCTCGTAGTGTGGTCAGCTGAATGGTCCTCTCTGTATGACGGGCCCTTCTAGCTGGTCTATCGACTTTGGGCTTGGTGGACCCAGGTGTACTCCACTACGTCCTTTCTCCTTCTTTTGTTTCAGCTTCCTTCTGGATGTGGTGTGGTGGGTCAGTTCCTTTCCCACTCCAGACGATCTATTTTTGTTTTCTGTGGTATTCCCTTCGAGTGTGGGGGTCGGCCTAATTCTGGTTTGGGCCGGCTTGTCGTCCAGCCTCTTTGTGTAGACCTCTGTACTTTGCGTTGCCCTCCTTGTTTGGTGTGTCGTGTTGGGGTCCGTATGCATGTTCCAGATCTGTGGGGACACAACCGATACTCTCCCCCGGGTGGGTTAGTACCCTGCCCCCCCCCCCCCATACCATCCATTCAGATTCTTCCCCTCCCGGTTCTCCCTCTCTCTACCCCACTACTCATTCTTTATGCTGGGCTCTCATGTACCTCCCTAGGTGTGGCCTGTCCTCCCTCCAACTATCTATGCTTCCTCCCGTTTATTGTGGGATGGATGTTTATTCTATTTCTGTCATGCTGATTGTACTTACCTCAGGGGACTCATGTTGTACCTGTCCCTTTGGGTCTGGCTTACCTTGCTTAACATAATTCCTTCCAGCTCTTCCCATGAAATAACGTGTTTCATGTGCTCATCGGTGCTTTTCAGTGCTGCATAATACTCCATTGGGTGTATGTGCCAAAGTTTGCTAATCCACTCGTCTATCGATGGAAACTTAGGCTGTTTCCAAGTCTTTGCTATTGTGAATTGTGCCGCAATAAACATTGGAGCGCATATGACTGGTCGTGTTTTATTTGCTGCTTCAACCGGGTATATACCCAGTAGAGGGATGGCTGGGTCGTAAGGTAGATCAATTTCCATTTTCTTTAGGTATCGCCAGATTGCTTTCCACAGTGTCTGTACAAATCTGCACGACCACCAGCAGTGGAGCAGGGTTCCTACTTCACCACAGCCCCTCCAACACTTGTTGCTCTCTGATTTACTGATCTGGGCTAGCCTCAGGGGGGTTAGGTGGTATCTCATGGTTGTTTTGATTTGCATTTCTCTTATGGCAAGGGACTTCGAGCACTTTCTCATATATTTATTGGCCATATTGATCTCCTCTCTAGTGAAAGTTCTTCTCATTTCTTTTGCCCACTTCCTTAGGGGGTTAACTGTGGAAAATAGAATCTTTTTAAAAAATGTCAATAAATTTTTATAAAGAACAAGGAAATGTTTTTCAGAACCACTTATTTCGCGGTAAATGTTTTTTTAAAGCTACAATATAATAAATGGAATTATTTGACCTAGTTTGATGGTTACTTTACAATACTTATTTTAAAATAATGAAAAAGTTAAACTCCCCATGCTGTCTTGTGAAGAAGGCCATGGGTATTGTAAAGTCACTTAGAGGTAGGACCTTCAGAAATGTTTGTTTGTTTTTTATGTCTGTGAAGTAGATATGTAATTTTACCTTTAACTCCTTTATGTGGATATTAGTTATTTAAAGGAAATTAATTTTGTGTACACCTGCGACGAGCCGGGGTGGCATAGTGGGTCTGCGTTGGGCTGCTCGCTACACGATCAGCAGGTAGAAGCTCTGAGCCGCTCTGACAGAAAGAGGAACACCTTTACGGAGATGGGTTGACACAGTGGCTGAATCCATAGGTTCAAACATAAGAACAAATGTGCGAGTGGTACAGGCCTGGACAATGTGTTGTTCTCTTACCCATATTGTCACGATGGATTGGAACTGACCCGATGGTCCCTAACAATAACAGCCGTGACAGCTCTATCAGTGAGTAATTGGGTGTTCAAGAGGCAACATCCTTAGTTCATTATTTTCATTACATTAATTTCACTTTTGTTATACACAAAATTTTGGCAGCTTGTTGGCTGTCACACTAAAAATATTCAGATTGACTGTCTTCTTTGTTTTAACTTTATTTGGAAGTTGCTTAGTCCTTTGCTTAATTTTGAATAGGGTTTTAAAGTAGAATGTGCATAATTAATAAAGAAAATGTCTACCACAAAGGTCATTTGATTATCTTCTCAGCAGTTTCATTATCTTTATGAGTTTATGAGAGGCAAAATATCAGTCTTGGAGACTCTGCTTCCCAAATTACCAGTACACTGAGAACAAATTAATTTTTAGGTATTGTTTAACATTAATCAACTTCACAGAAAATAAAGTAATATATTCACATATCATAATGCATATAATGGACTTATCTAATTGAAAATTCAGCTTCTAATCCAATAAGCAATTACCCTACTTTCTGGCAGTAGCTTTTAGTTGGGCAGTCAAACCTGACTCCTTCAATCCAGATACTTTAGGGAGGCAGACGTATATCTCAGGTCATAGAGTAGGCTGTGGTCGGCTCAGTAAGCAAAGAGCACGTTCCCTTAAGACATAGCCAGACTGGGATATATTTGAAGATAAAAGGGGGAGAGGCACTAATAATAATTATGTAAGGCCACTAGAAACATAAAATGTTCTGAGCAAATGGAATGTGTAATTTATTTACTTAAATAATCCAGTTAAGATAAACTTCTCGGTTCCTTGTTGGAATCCACCCAAAGGAAGGGCATTGTTTATATCTCCACAGGAGAGGGAGAGAGACCAGGCTTCAACCCAATGCACCAGAATGTGAATAAAACATACCGGCATGTACCAGGGAACCAATAGAGAGGTCTGCAGGGCCAGCCCCAATCCCAGACATGTGGACACCCCCTTCCCAGAAGAATGCACAGGAATATGCATATGTAAATATATTTTTATATAACAAGAGGGGAATAGACTTATGTACTCACATCTATATGTTAGGAATTAAGGTTGCAGATGGACATTGGGCCTCAACACAAGTACTCCCCCAACACAAGAACACTTTGTGCTAACAATCCATCATTCTGGATGCTCACCTTCCTGACACGATCTCTGAAGACAAAATGGTGCATAAGCAAATGTGGTGAAGAAAGCTGATGGTGCCCAGCTATCAAAACATATAGCATCTGGGGTCTTAAAGGCTTGAAGATAAACAAGCGCCACCTAGCTCAGAAGCAACAAAGCCCACATGGAAGAAGCACACCAGCCTGTGTGATCATGAGATGTCGATGGGATCAGGTAACAGGCATCTAAGACCCAGAACAAAAGCAAATCCAATATGAACAGGTTTATGGGGTGGGCCATGGAGTGGAGACCCAATGCCCATCTGTAGATAACTGGACATCCCCTCATAGAGGGGTCACAGGGAAGAGATGAGCCAGTCAGGGTGCAGTATAACACTGATGAAAATCACAACTTTCTTCTAGTTCTTTGGAACTTTCTCCCCCCACTATTATGACCTCAATTCTACCTTACAAATTGGATTAGACCAGAGAATACACACTGCCACAGATAAGAGCCCACAACACAGAGACTCCAGGATAGATAAACCCCTCAGGTCCAGCAATGAGAGTAGAGATACCAGGAGGATTGCAGAAAGGGGGGATTGATCACAAGGATCAATCTATAGCCCCCTCCCAGAGTGATGATGAACAATGGAAACGTGGGTGAGGGGCAATGGAAGATGATATAAGATATGGAAAAATAATCTATAATCAAGGGTATGTGAGGGAGTATGGGCAGGGGAGGGCAGAGGAAGAAATGGGTAGCTGATATCAGGAACTCAAGTGGGAAGAGAATGCTTTGAAAATGATGATGGCGGCATATGTGTAAATGTGCTTGACACACTGAATGAATGTATCAATTTTGACAAGAGATGTAAGAGCCCCCCAAAAGGTATTTAATTTTTTAAAAAGTGCTCAAGCTCCAATGAAACTGCATTTGAGCAAAGGGGGATATAGAAATGGAAAGAATTATGGTATTTGGTGAGCACAATGACCAGTTGGGTCAACCCACTTTGAAGCCCACATTGTTTGGATTTCCATTCACCCAGACCAATGACTCTTATTTACATTCATTTGTTTATTAATTATCTCAAACTATTCTCTTTTTAGATGAACCCTGGTAGCATGATGATGAAAGTACTCAGATATTAACCAAAAGATCATTGGTTTGAACCCACCAGCCTCTCTGCAGGGGAAAGATGTGCCAGTTCGTTTCTGTAAAAATCTGCTGCTGGTGTTAGGTGCTGTCCAGGTAAAGACTCCCTACAAAGAATAAATACTGCTGTCCAGGTAAAGACCCCCTACAAAGAATAAATACTGCTGTCCAGGTAAAGACCCCCTACAAAGAATAAATACTGCTGTCCAGGTAAAGACCCCCTACAAAGAATAAATACTGCTGTCCAGGTAAAGACCCCCTACAAAGAATAAATACTGCTGTCCAGGTAAAGACTCCCTACAAAGAATAAATACTGCTGTCCAGGTAAAGACCCCCTACAAAGAATAAATACTGCTGCCCAGGTAAAGACCCTGGCCCTGCACCAGCCGCACAACTCTTGCTAAGTTTGAGTCCATTGTTGCACGTACATTGGACACAATATTCGGATCCATTGTGTCTATTGAGCTGAGGTTCTTTTTATTCTCTTTCACTGACTTTCAACTTTACCAAAATATGATGTCCTTCCTCACTGAGTAGACCCTTACAAAGATTTACAGCTTGGAAATCTCTATGAAGTTAGATCTATGTCGTAAGTCAAAATCAAGACTGTGGTCCTGGGTTTGGTAGTGAGTATTCCCTTTTATTAAAGCTTCCTCATTGGTATGCACTAAATTCTCACTGCCATCCAATCAACTCTGTCTGATGGAAATTGTAGAACAGAGTAGAACAGCCCTTTTGGTTTTCTGGGGCTGCAGACCTTTACAGGAGCAGAAAGGTTTTTCTTTGTCCGTGAGTGCCTGGAGCGATTGAACTGCTGACCTTGGAGTTCATAGACCAACAAGTAATGCACTGCACCAGTGGAGGATGATTAAACAAATGGTTTATAGAGGTGTCCCATTTCTTTTAAATTTTTGAAGTAATTCAGAATTCATAATAAGATACATAGAAAACTTTAAAAGATACAAAGAAGTGAAACAAGAGGCTTTATGAAACCTGTGCCCTGCCTTCCCCCAATGTTGGTATTTTGCTCGTCTCAACCAGGCTGTAGGCATTGGTGCAGCACACGAGCGCATCGAGATTTTACTAGTAATTGTCACTCACTGTGTTTGCGTGACGCTCTTGTTAAAGGCTATCCGGACAGTTCCGACTCATAGTGACCCAACATACAGTGCCCTACCCGCCTCATCCTCGAAATTGTTGTGTTTGAGCCCATTGTCACAGCCACTGTGTCAGTCTATCTTCTTGAAGATGTCCTTTTTCTCACTGCTCCCTACTGTATTGAGCATGATGTCCTTCTCCAGGAACCGGTCTCTCCTCATAATATGTCCGATGTACATGACAGGAAGTGGTACCATCTTTGCTTCTAAAGGGCATTTGGGTTGTGCTTCTTTCAAAACAGATGTATCTGTCCTTTTTGGTAGTCCATGGTACTTTTATTTTTCTTGGATGACATCATAATTAAAATACACCAATTCTCCTTTGGTCTTCCTTAGTTGATATCCAACTTTCACATGCAGATGAGGCAATTGAAAACACTATGGCTTGGGTCAGGTGCACCTTGGTCTTCAAAATAATATCGCTGCTTTTCAACACTCTAAAGAGGTCTTGTACACCATATTTAATCAATTCAGTGTGTTGTTTGATCTCTTGACTGCTGCTTCCATGAGCATTGACTGTGGATCCAAGCCCGATGAAATCCTTGACCACTGCAGTGTTTCCACCTTATATCATGACTTAAACTAGTGGTCCACTTGTGAGGATGTGGGTCTTCTTCACAATGGCTGCAATACTTAGTCTTCTTCAGAAAATGTTTTGAGTATTCTTGAAGTAAGCAAGATTGCTGGCACGTTTTTCCCTCTATAATTCAGCTTCTCTGATTATTTGCTCAGCACACACACTGAACAAATATGGCCAGAGACTATAACCCTGATGCACATTTTTTTCTTTTTTTAAGCCATTCCCAATTCCACTGCTCTAGTTGTACAGCTTTCTGTTGATTCATGTACAGGTTTTGAATAAGCGCATGAAGTGTTCTGGAACACCCAATCTTCTCAAGGCTACCCATAGTTTGTGATGGTACACACAGATGAGTTCCTCTCCATAGGCAATAAAACTCATCTTTGTGATATTCTTTCTGCCAAGATCCATCTGACATTAATAATGACATCCCTCGTTCTGCATCCTCTTCTATCTGAATCTGGCTTGGGCTCTTGAGCCATGGCTCTCATCTCTTAGACAACCCTTTAGGGAAAGATATAGCTTCTGGTGATCTAATTTTTGTTTCTATGTATTTATTTTGCATACATTAATGTATTTAATTAGATTAACTTTACCAAAAAAATCCTTGTCATGAGAGACTCCAACAAATCATCCTGTATGATAATCTGACAGATAAGTTACAAATTTCCAACTCACAATGACCCCAAAGAGTAGAATAGAGCTGTCTCTGTGGATTGCTGAAGCTGAACATCTTGACAGGAGCAGATAGCCTCATGTTTCTTCCATGGAGTACCAAGAGGGTTTGAACTGCTGACCTGGAGGTTGTCCAATGTGTAACATCGATATGACTAGGGTTCCTAATATGTATAGAGTCACTGTTATGGAAGCCTGCTGGACAACAAATTTCCTTCTCTTTCTTCACCTTTCATGGCACAATGTATGGGTTACAAATGAAAACTCAGAACAGCTCTCAATTCTTTCCTTGTTCTTTTGTATCTTGCAGTAGCTCTAGGAACTCTCATATGAAATATTCAAACATTTCCTCAGGTCTTACCTTTTGTTCTAAATCTACCTCCTTATTTAACTTTTATTAAAAGTATTACAATATTTTAATCTATTACGCAGATTCTCCACAGCAAAGGGGGATCTTTAATTTTAGGTATTTATTTACCCAGCAAGCAAGAGTATTTCCTTCTATGGCTTTGCTGTCTGGTTCCGGATCTTTCACCCTAGTCTCCTCTTTCTGTATCACGAAACACCTAGCATTGGTCTGACTACGTAAAGATTTTAGCAAGGGAAGCTGTGGGAAAGCTGAGTTAGAAAAAGGAAAATTCTTCTGTGAGGAAGGCCGAGTGAACAATCCCAAGTCAATGGTCTTAGTGTTAGCTTACAGCTTAGTGTGGCAGACTGAAGGCCATTTTGTCTCAAAAGTACCCTTGGATCTCTCTGCTTAGTGCTGCTGTGCAATGATATTAATGCTGAACTCCCAAGAGCGATGTGATTGCCTTTATTTCCATGTTCTTAAGGGTGGTGTGTTAGTCTAGGTAGACTGGAGAAACAAATCCACAAAACTCATATGAGTTTTATATAAAGGGTAAGTGTTCATTAAGAAAGCATCCTAACCCAATCCTGTCTAAGCCCATTATTCCAACATTAGCCCATATGTACGACCAATCTACAAAGTCCTCAATCTGACAAAACACATGCAAAGATGCCAAGATGCAGGAGGAAAGCCAAATCAGTGAATGTGTAAGCATCTCAGAGCTGGCAGGGGTCTCCACACAGCTGCTCCAGCACCCAAGGCTGCATCAGGGTAGGCCCATGTTACTTCTCCTTAGGGATGTCTTGTAGGAAGTGAGCCTTGACAGCTGAAGCAGGGAACTGGCTAAGGCAACTGCACTCTGGTCTGACCATCAGAGAACAAGAGATCCAAGAACTAGAAAGGCAAGCCTCACTGAGCCATTTATCCCTCCGCCCTTCAATTAACCCCACATGTGTTTATCGGCCAGATTGGCACAATAAACCTTAACTATCTCAGGTGGTTATAGGGTGAGGTTATGGGGTGGATACAGGGTGCCGGATATAGTGGAATCTCACTGTGACCTAAAGCACCAATAACAGCCCGACAAGACCAAAACCATAAATCCCATTTCGACTTATGTTTATTTGTTTTGCTCTGTTCCTCAGTAGGTCAAATTAAAAATGTGTGCTGTTGGCCACAGTCAACCTACAAATATATCTCACTGAGGGTTAAAAGTGCAGAGTGTGCCCTTGTAACGCTGGGTCAGCAGCATTATGATAAGATATGAAAGAAAGCATATCATTACCAGGTTTTTCTATTTTTATCTAAAATGTATTTGAGGCAATTTGTATTCATTATAGGTCTGAAACATTGTCCTTGATGTGCATGTCAGTGAACTGAAGCTATATTTAGCATTGTTCTTCACCTTTGCATACTGCTACACAGTTATGTACAAAAAGAGGGGAGTCTTATTTCAGAAGCACTTACCTGTCACGATGAGCATTTTGCATACCTTTTGAATAGTCTGTATATAGCTGTGGTTGAAACTTTCATGCAGGACCAATGACATTTCCACAGTACTTATAAGACTGTTTTTGTGAAATTGAAGTTAAAAAAATTGAGAAGTCTGTTGCCATATAGCATCAGGATGTGTGGAGAAAAATATGGCAATCTCAGCCCTCTAGGCCATGCTTTACTGAAAGGTCACAAATATACTAGATGTGTTTGGGTATTCTGGGTACAAGTATTTATTATTTAATATCATGAATGGTTATTTATGACCTAAGATTTTATTCAGCTCTTTGTGATGACCACACCTCTTTGGATATTGCTTTTTTCTCCAAAGGTATTCATATGTTTGCTCTATATTGATGTGTTGCTAGTTTGGGGAGCCCATTTATTTCTTCAATATCATTTGAATGGAATCAGGATTGGCCTACATGATCTCCTAAACCCTAGTATTTCTAAATGTTTTAATTCAAAACAATTGATTTTTTTGCTTCTGCTCATACATGTTGTCAAAGCAGGAAAATATTTTTGAGAGTGGAAGACCTTTGGTCAGTACATTTGTAGGGAAGAAAGATTTGTATGGATAACAGATTTGTGGAGACCCTCTGGATGAAAGTAGTTCTCATACTGCTGTTTAGCTTTGGGCTGGTTGGAGTAGGCATTTCCCTATCCTAGAAGATATGATGCCCATTACCAGATCTGAATGCTCCAATTTGCTGGGAAATTGGCTTTCTCATTTATTAATCCAAACCTATATCCTTACTAAAAGTGAGGAGGACTTGAAGTCCTTGCTGTTGACGATCAAGGACTGCAGCCTTCAATATGGATTATAACTCAATATAAAGGAGATACAAATCCTCATCACTGGAATAATAGGTAACATCATGATAAATGGGAAAAAGATGGAAGTTGTCAAGGATTTCCCATTATTTGGATCCACAATCAATATTCATGGAAACAACAGTCAAGAGATCAAATGATATATTTCAATGGGGAAACTGCTGCATATAATCTCTGCACAGTGTTGAAAATCAAGAAGGTTACTTCGAGGACTAAAGTGTGCCAGGACCAAGACAGAGCGTTTTCAATACCATCATGTGCAAGTATGAGTTGTACTTGAATAAAGAAGACTGAAGAAAATGCAGTGCCTTTGAATTGTGGTTCTGGTGAAGAATACTTAAAATATTATGGGCTTCCAACGAGACAAACAAATCTATCTTGGAAGACGTATATTAAGAGTCTTCCTTAGGGGCAAGTATGGTGAAATTTTGTCAGGAGAGAGCAGTCCCTGGAGAAGCACATCATGCTTGGTTCAGTAGAGGGACAGAGAAAAAAAATGGAAGATCCTCAAAGAGATGGACAGACACTGTGGCTGCAGCAATGGATGTAAGTATAGCAACAATTCTGAGGATGGCACAAGACAAGGTAATGCTTAATCCTGTTGTACATAGGGTACCTATGGGTCAGAATCCATTCGACAACACCTAACAACTAGCAGCAACCTATACAAGCACATTCTTAGCATATCTTAAACTATAACTAAAGAATAACATTCAACCTCAAGTTTCAATATAGAGAGAGTCTTTGGGCAGCATTATTGTTTTCAGGTGTCATCAAGTCAGTTCGGACCCATGTGGGCCCTCTGCACAGCAGAAGGAAACACTCCCCGTTTCTGTACCTACCTCACAATTGTTGCTATGCTTGAGCCTGTTGTTGCAGCCATTGTGTCAGCCATTCTTGTTGAAGATCTTCCTCCTCTTCACAGCCCCTCTGCTTTAGCAAGTGTGATGCCCTTCTCCAGTGTCTGCTCTATCCTGACAACACGTCCCAAGGATGTAAGACAAAGTCTCCTCTTTTCCCTCTAAGAAGCACACTGGTCATACCTCTTCCAAGACAGATTTGTTTACTCTTTTGGCAGTCCATGGTACTTTCAATATTCTTCACCAGCATACAAATTCAAAGGCATAGGTCAATTCTTTTGTGGTATTCCTTATTCAATGTCAAACTTCCACATGCATATGAGACAATTGAAAATACGATAGTTTGGGTTAGGTGCATCTTAGTCCTCAAAGTAACATCCTGCTTTTCAATACTCTAAAGAGAACTGATCCAGCAGATTTAGGCAATGGAACGTGTCCTCTGATTTCTTGACTGTTGCTTCCATGAGCATTGATTGTCAATACAAGCAACACACAATCCTTGACAACTTCAGTCTTCTTTATATCATCTATTGGTCCAGTTGTGAGGATTATTTTAATCTTTTTTATATTTGTTCTTAAGCTGGAGCTAGGATTTAGTGTGAGTCCAAAACTCATTCCTGGATCTATGTTGTTGTTGTGTTGTTCCTTTAATTCTTAATCTTCCTTTGACTCCCTTTCAAAACCTCCTTATTGATTTATGGTAGAGAGTCTTATCAATCATACTCCCGGGGCATAAAGTTCTTCTGTTGATATTGTCTTCTAATTTTATATCTCACAGTGATTGGGTTAATATAGACCCTAAATTAAAATGATATTTTTAATAAACCAAAGAAAACTCTATTCTCAAAATAGTTTTTTTAAAACATTTTATTAGGGGCTCATACAACTCTTATCACAATCCATACAGATACATACATCAATTGTATAAAGCACATCTGTACATTCTTTGCCCTAATCATTTTCTTTCCTTTTCTTTTTTTATATTTTATTAGGGGCTCATACAACTCTTATCACAATCCATACATATACATTAATCAATTGTAAAATAGTTTTTTATGTGAGGACAAATCAAAAGTATTGCTTCTAAATCATAGAAACTTTTATTAAATGAGAATATAAAAATGCTATTAACTGTTTACATCTCCAGATGTGTATAGTTTCATACACATTTGATTGCAGTGCTTTCATGTTTTGAAATCTTCCTTTATGAGTTCTGCTCTATTCAATTACACCACATCAACAGCAGTTTGGGTCTGTGGTGAGGCTATCAGGTGGATGTGTGGGCTGTTCTTGTCGCCACATGCGTAGTCCTTCAGATTTCAAAACATTTATTGGGATGAAACAATTCAATCTATAACATAATCCTTAACTGTTTCTTAAATTGATGAGGCTAAGTAAAAGAAATATTGCTACTTCAGTTCCAGTTCATACTGTTTATGCCTATACCTCTTACTTTTGCATTTACGTTACCTATATTTTGTCTTAGTTTCCTAATGCTTCTACAGAGAAATACCACAAGTGGGCATTTAATGAACAAAAATTTTTTTGAAACAAATGTTACTTCAAAGTCTCTCTAGTCAGGATATGTCTATCGGCAAGTTCTCTGGGTAACACATTTGTCTTCATTTGACTAGGGTACCTTGAAAAAAGTTGAAAAGAATTATCTTTGTATCATGAAAACATCAACTTTAAGATCAGGGCTAATAGAACATTTTAAACAAAACACAAATGGATTTTTTTTCAAAATCATTGATACTTTCAACAAGCTATAAGAATGCTGCCCACGTACGACAGTAGTTTTTAGCTAGAGCAAACATTTTAAGTAAGTTCAGGAAGAACTCAGAGATGGATTCAAGGCAGCCAGATCAGCTCAAGGTTATGGCTATTGCTTTGGGGAACTTCAAAGGAGTAATTTGATAGACTTTCTCAAAGGATATAGGTTGATCATAGGGGGCTTATTGTGAAGAAGTTTTAGGAACATTGAAAACTACATTGGTGAGACAATGGTCATATAAGTTATGCTGAGGGTCTTTTTTTCCCAATCAAGGCAATGTTTTTACTTATTCTTTGAGCATATCAATGGCTTCCCTGTGAGATTTGGGGGGGGGGGGATCTTTCTTGATTTATCCTACAACCCTGATCTTACCCAGTCCGACTTCTTTTTATTATCTGAACTCAAGGAACATTGAAAAGGAATACAATTTGAGTCCACTGAAGATGTACAAATAGAGATTTTGATGTATTGTAAATGGAAGAGTATGGAATTCTTTAGGGGAGGGTGTGGTATTTGCATAATCTGGTGTCAATTTGAGAGGATTATGAGTGAAGGAGTCAAGTCTTGCTTGTCAATCAAGATATAACCAATGAGGCAACCAGACCTCTGGAGGCAGAGATGCCACTTAGACACCCCTGCCAGCGCTGAGATGCTTACGATGCCACTGGATCCACAGGACTTCCAACCCACTGACCTGTTATCCTTCTGCATTCGGCATGATTGCATGTAATCCATGAGTCTGAAGAGGATTTTATAGATCTGTATCAGACATATGGGCTAATATTGAATTTATGGGTTTGATCTGGACTGGACTGGGATTTCTCAATATTCAATTGCTATTGTATATAAACCTCTTTCTTGTATGCATGAGTGTCTATGAATTTGTTTCTCTAGGCTACCCAGACTAACACAAAGGGTTAGAGAAATAGAAATACCTCCTTCAGGATGCATGGACCTCGATGGAGGATATCTCAAAAAGTAATCATTTTACTTTTGATACTTTTGCTTAATGAAGGTTTCTATTATTTTGTAGCCAATATCTGTGATTTTTGTAGCAATATTCTTTTAAAAAATCATTTTATTTGGGGCTCTTACAGCTCTTAGAACAATCCATACATCCAATGTGTGAAGCACATTTGTACAAATGTTGCCATCATCCTTTTCAAGTATTTTTCTTTCTACTTGAGCACTTGATATAAGCTCCTCACTTTTTTCTCTCCCCCCATGAACCCTTGATAAATTATAAATTATTATTATTTTCATATCTTACACCATCTGCTATCTCCCTTCACCCTGCATTTATACCTCTATAAATGTTCTTTGCCTCCTTGTTCATTCCTCTATCTCCCTTTACTTTCCTCTTGTCCCATGATCATGTTCTACATCCATTAGGATTTCAGTAATTCCTCTTGGCTACGCTGTACTTGATCAAACCAACTGGGCATTCTATGACCTACTCTCCATCAATTTTAGATCACTGGTTGTTACCTTGTCCCTGGGTTTGTTGGCTCCTCTTTCCTTTCCCCACCTCCCCATCTCCCATCTGTCAGTCCTGTGCCTGATTTCATCTGCAATATTCTTTTTCACGTACCCCAGTACTTACCCTAACCAATAGGTTACAATATCCTTGATGGCTATACCTGTTAGTACTTTTAAAATATTCTATATGAGAAAATTTCAGAAAAATAGGAGGGAGGGAACTAAAATTTATTTACCATTCCTTTGTTCCATGAGTCTGTGGAGTGGTACCAATGGTTAACATGCTCACTGCTAATCAAAAGGTTCAAGGTCTGAGACCATACAGAGAAATCTCTGAAGATAGACCTGGAGATATCATCTGAAATCATCAACCATCGGAAACTCTAAGGAGCACAACTCTGCCCTGGTGCATATGTGGCCACTGTGAGCCAGCATTAACTTCATGGCAACTGGTTGTTTTTCTGTGTTAAGTGCGGTGGGAAGCTCTTAATAGCCTGCTTAAACTTATTTCTATGTAGTCTTGTCTCCTTTTATAGATGATTAAAATGAGATTTGTGGTTTAAGTAAACTGAAAAGCACATACCTTGTAACAGAGCTGAGATTTGCTTTAGACTTACAGGACTCCAGTCTCAGCTGTTGTCGTAAATATTGAAGGGTCAGCTCACTATGTTGAAAGTGTGCCTGGTGTTTGACCTTAGTTAGTAATCTTATTGTATTCTCATTATTTTTAGCAGATGATACAAGTATTATTTTTCCTTTTTATCTTAGTATTGAAAATTCTGTGTCATCATTGTCCCACTTGGTCATGGTGAATTATTTGTTTTATATATTTTTGTATTCTGTTGGCTAGTATTTTGTTAAGGATTTTTGCATCAATGTTCATTAGGGATATTGGCCTGTAGTTCTCAGTTCTTGTGGGATCCTTGCCGGTTTGGGTATCAGAGTTATACTAGCTTCATAGCAGGAGTTAGTGAGTTTGCCGTCTTTTTTCTATGTTCTGGAAGAGTTTGTGTAGGATTGGTGTTAGTTTTCCCCTAAATGCTTGGTAGAATTCTCCAGTGAAGCCATCTGGTCCAGGGGATTTTTTTTTGTTGTTGGTAGTCCCTTGATAACCTTGAGTATTTCTTCTATTGTGATGGGTCTTTTGGATTCTTGACGTCCATTGAGGATAGTCTTGAGAGGGGTTGTTTTCCCAAGAATTTCTCCATGTCTTCCAAATTGTTGAATTCATTGGAGTACAATCCTTCATAGTACTGTGCAATTATCCTTTTGATTTCAGTAGGGTCTGTTGTAATGTCCCCTCTTTCTTTTTTTTTTTTAATGTCCCCTCTTTCATCCCTTATTCTTGCTATTGAAATTTGTTCCCTCCTTTCTTTGGTTAGGTTTGCCAGTTGTCTGTCGATTCTGTTTATCCTTTCAAAGAACCAACTTTTAGCACTATTAATTTTTTCCATAGTCTTTTATTTTCCCTCTCCTGAATCTCAGCCCTTATTTTTATAATTTCATTTCTGTCGCTGTTAGTAGGATTATCCTGCTGACTCTTCACTAGTTATTGTAAATTTTGTGCCAGCATATCAATCATTAGTCTCTCTTCCTTTCTCAGGTGTGCATGTATTACAATAAAACATACTCTGATAACTGCGTTTGCTGTGTCCCATAAGTTTTGGTACGTCATGTGCTCATTTTCATTGGCTTCTAGAAATTTCCTAATTTCATCTCTGATCTGTGCTAGTATGCACTCCTTTTGCAGTAGAGAGTTATTCATCCTCCAATTGTTTGCTCTGGTTTTCTTCGTCTTCCTTTTGTTGATTTCCAGCCTTATGGCACAGTAGTCAGAGAGAGGTGTGTATGTTATCAATGTTCTTAAATTTATGTAGATTTGCTGTATGACCCAGCATGTGGTCTCTCTTCGAATATGTGCCATGTAGGCTTGAGAAGAATGTGATTTTTAAAAAAATATTTGGAATTAAAGCTCTGTAAATATCTATCAGGTCAAATTGTCTAATTGTAGTGTTTAGATCTCTAGCCTCCTTGTTGAGTTTCTTTCCCTGTGATCTATCTTTCTCAGAGATGATGTGTTGAAGTCACCCACTACAATTGTTGAGGCAGTGATTTCTTTTTTAATCTTTTTGAGTGTTTGGTTGACGTATTCAGTGGGTCTCTCATTCTGGGAATATATGTTTACAATGCTTAGTGGTTCATTGTCTACAATTCCTTTGAGCATTATATAGTGTCCCTCCTTATCTTTTTTTATGGTTTGCACTTTGAGGTCAATTTTATCCGAGATTAGGATTGCAACCCCTGTTGTTTGCTTGGTATGTCTTTCTCCAGTCTTTGATTCTCAGTCTATTTTTTTCTCTGTAGCCTTGAGATTTGTCTCCTGTAGGCAGCAGAACGATGGTTTGTGTTTTCTAAGCCAGTCTGTTAGTCTCAGTCTTTTGATGCCAGCGTTCAGGATGTTAATATTCAGGTTTATTATCTCCATCTGTAGACTCTGTAATGTCATCTTATACTTTTTTGTGTTGGGTTTTTCCACTTTCCTTTCTCATTAGCCTGTTGTGCATGTGTGTGTGTATCATTCTTGAGTTCTTTCCATCCCTAAGCCAATGCTATCTCAGGGTCTGTTTTCTCTTTGTTGACCTCTGGGTGAGGTTGCTTTATGTGGCGGTCTCTTATTTATGCTTTGTGAGTGTTGTTCTTCTGCCCATACTGGGTCGGCAAGGATCTTTTATAGGGATGGGTTTCTTCTAATTTATTCTTTGAGTTTTTTTCTTGTCTGGGAAGACTCTTACTTCTCCATCTATCTTGATTCATAATTTGGCTGGGTAGAGTATTCTTAGAGTATTCAATTTTTGGAATATATTTCTCCACGCTCTCTTCTTCTTCATGGTTTCTGCTGATAGGTCTGAGAATATTCTTCTTTGGGAACCTTTATATGTGATTGCTTGTTTTTCCCTGGCTGCTCTCATGATTTTTTCCTTTTCCTCAAATTTGGATAGTTTAACTATTATGTGCCTTGGTGACTTCTTCTTAGGATTCAGTCTAACTGATGTTCTTTCAATCTCCTGAATGGTTGCCTGGTTTTCATTCATTAAGCTGGGGAACTTTTCCTCCAAGAATTCTCTCACTATTGTTGCTGATGACTTCTTGGTTTTGTCTTCCTCCGGTAAGCCAATAATTCTGTTGTTACACTTCACAGCATCAGACATAGCTCTTAGGTTTTCTTCAGATTCTCTGATAATCTTATTAGATATTTGTTCACATTTGTTAAAGTTTGCTTGGCTGTCTTCTAAGTCACTGATGTGGTTCTCTGCTCCCTCCAATCGATTCTTCAGGTCCGTGTCTTTGCTACTGGTTTTTGTTATCTTCTTACTAAGCTCCTGTATTTCCCTTTCCTGTATGGCCTTTATCTCCTCTATCATTTCATCCTTTTTTCTGTATTGTTTCCCTCATATCCTGCCCTGTATGACTCCAAGCTGCTTTCTGAAAATTTCTTTCTGTGGCAGCTCAATGTCTGCTGCTTCTATACATGTCATTATGTTCAGGCCATCTTCTGCCATTGCCTTTTGTTTTTCCTGTTTTTTCATAGAGGTCATTGGGGCTGATGGCTGCATTGCGTTATTTTAGAGGAGCCAGGTGCCATTTTCCAGGGAGCTGAAGAGTATTGGCTTTCTCTGGAAGACCTGTAGGGATGCTTCTTCCAACTGCCTACAGCTAATTTCACTATGGAATTAACCTACCACTTTATCCTCTTGTGGCTTCCCTCTCAGGCGAGTGCCCCAGAATGCTGGTGGGTTGCCTGCTTTGGTGTCAGGGAAGGTGGGTAGAGGTTCCTGCAACAGCTTGGAAGGTTGAAGAGTGTTGGTCGAGCTGCCTTATGTCCCCAGGTACACAGGCAGGGATTCCGCGGTAAGAAGTTGGGCAGAGTATACCCTGGAGGGAAAGCAGGGTTTTCCTCAGCCTCAGGATAGCTACACAGGGTGGCACTCACCTAGCTGGGTGTGGTGCAGGCATAAATGCTCTAGGATAAGCGGAGTGGTCTGGAGGTCAGCAGTGGGGTGTGAGAGAACAGGAAAGAGACAAAACGGTGAAAAAAATGTTTAAGTAAGATTGCTTAGACTGTATGGGGATATAGAGAAGAGGGAAACAAAAGCAACAATGTAGCTGAGCCTCAATCCCCGCCTGTGGAGCAGCAATGCTTTCATCCCTGCCTGGAGGCCACAGTGGCAAGCCGCTGGTGAGCCGAGTAAAAGCCACTGCACAGCTCTCCAAGACCTTGGGAGGACAGAAAGGAGAGATGTAAACAAAAGCAACAATGTAGCTGAATCCTGATCCCTACACTCGGAGCTGCAAGAGTGGAGGCAGCGGTGGCAAGCTGTGGCTGTGCTGAGAAATGCCTGTGTGCAGATATCCAGGACTGTGGGGGGACAGAGAGCAGAGATGGAAATAAAAGCAACAGTGTAGCTGAACCCCAATCCCTGCCCATGGAGGTGCAAGGGTCCAGTCCCTACCCGGAGGCAGGTGGGAGAAAACTACGTCTGTGTTGATACCAAGCCCCCCTATGGGCTCCAAATCATCCTGGCTCTGGCAGAGACAGTGATGGACCAAAGTCAAACCCCAGCTGGCTTCCACTGAGGTAAGCAAAGAGCTCCCAGCCCCTCAAAATCCTGTGGATCTGTGCCTACTTATCTTTATGATGCTCCTCCTGCGTTTCAGCAGTGTTCAATTTCCCTCTAAGCAACTCTCCTGGCCTGAATTCTGCAGAGTCTCTCTGGTTTGTGTCACTCTGTCACCATCTTCCCAGAAGTCCCCAGTGCAACCTAATTTGAAGTTTCTGGATAGTGATGTGTTATTCAAAATATATTTCATTGGTCTTTTGGAGGTTTTCAGGTCAAAATAGGCAATAAAATTACCTGTTGAATAACTAGACCTATGCAATCACATGTAACAAATAACCTGACACTGCCTTGGAGGAAAACAGAAGTTTGTCCCTTTCAAAAACTTTCCATTGAAAAGAGAGAATGAAAGGGAGTTCTGTATGATTCCATTGAGAATCTCTAATGTAAGAAATCTGAAGGAAATAGGTTTTTTCATCAAAGCTAGCCAGAGGTTTCTTTCACTGTCTTATGGAGGGGTAATGATTGTGTTATCAGTCAGAATTAGATTTGTTTATTAGTCGTAGAAACTCGAAGTTCAGTAGTTTAAGGAACATGAAGTGTATTTATTTCTCATAAACAAAGAAAATAAGCAGAGGTAGATGCCCACTCAGGTATAGAATATATTGATACAAACTACATTAATCATTTTGTACAACTATCACCTAAAATTGCTACCAACTTTCTCATCACCATAAACCGGAAAGTGAAGCATGTGATGCCACCTAGAAAATTAGGAATCTAGATTCTCTTATTTTGTTGTAATTCCATCTTCAGTATATGATTTCATCTTTATCCTCTAAGAGGGTCATACCTATGTTTTCGCGATCAAGAAGGATTAAAGGAAACATAGGACTGGCCTCTTTTCCTTAAGAATTACTTTCTGAATATCACAAGTGATGCCTCTGCTATATGCTATTAGCCAGAATTTATTCATATAACTTTGCCTACCTATAAGGGATTAGGGAAAATGTATCCAAGGTTTTTCTGTGACCAGAGAAACCCTAATTTCTATTGTTAAAGAAAACATGAATCATGATTCATGAAAACACGATTACTTATGCACACATTTGTCTTCAGCGTTTATGTGGG
The DNA here is from genome assembly GCF_050624435.1 of Tenrec ecaudatus. Lineage (NCBI taxonomy): Eukaryota > Metazoa > Chordata > Mammalia > Afrosoricida > Tenrecidae > Tenrec > Tenrec ecaudatus. The sequence continues at coordinate 60,726,642 of NC_134531.1, read as the reverse complement.
GAAGGTGATCACAAAATGATGGTTTTTGTTCTTTGATGTCTGCTACCTGGTCCCTTCAACACCTCGTGTTCACTTAGGCTTGTGTGCTTCTTCTTTGTGGGTTTTGTTGCTTCCGAGCTAGATGGTCGCTTGTTTGCCTTCAATCCTTTAAGAGCCCAGACGCTATATCTTTTGATAGCCGGGCACCATCAGCTTTCTCACCACATTTCCTTATGCACACGTCTGTCTTCCGCAATCATGTTGAGAAGGTGGGTATCATGGAATAACCGTTTAGGCCCAATGTCCACCTGCTACCCTACTACTGAACCTATAAATATATGCACATAGGTCTATTGCCCTCATAATCATAAATATATTTACATATGTACATGTCTGTATTTAGGCTTCTATATAGGCCCTTTGCCTCCTACTCCTTTCCTCTGTTTCCTTACGCTTTCCTTCTGTCCCACTATCATGTTCGGCCTTCATTCTGGTTTCAGTAATTCCTCTCAGTTACCTTGCCCTTGGTCACTCCCTATCAGTCCTCCCATCCCCTCCCTTCACTGGTTTTGAACCATTCATTTTTCCCTTGTCCCTGGGTTGGCCAACATCTCCTCCCTTCCCCTACCTTCTCATGTACCTCTGTGACTGTTGGTCCTGTTATTTTCTTCTCACATTGTTTGTCCAGCCTATCTTACCTAGGTGGACCTGCAGATATAGTAATATGTGCATAAAAATGCGGATGTCTTTCACAGCACCAAAGTGGCACATAAGAATATGGCATCGACAGCAGCAACACCGACACACTAACAAACAAAAAGCAACTGACATACAAAATTTAAAGGAGAAAAAAGAAAAAACAAAAAGACAACAAAAAAAACCAACCTGTTAGTAGTTTGAGGTCTGTGTGTTGACCTTCAGGAGTGTTTTCCAGACGAGTCTGATGGGGTGACATGTCCTGGCCCAAAGTCCATCCTTTATACTCCCTCGGGACCTCCTTGCTCTGCTTCTACTGCCACTCCATTGCATGCCCCCCAGTGTTTGCCTCAGTGTAGTGGGGTCAGCTCAGTCGCACATCCACCACTGTGTCTCAAGTGCTGTCCCGTGTAGGGCCATGGGTCAGTGCAGGATGTCGCATCTTGCTGTGGGGCTGGCTATATGGTCCTCTCTATACATTGGGCCCTTCAAGCCAGGCTATCGTCCTCTGATCTTGGTGGGCCCAGGTGTACTCCACTCTGTCCTTCCTCCTTCCTTTGCTTCAGCTTCCTTCTGGGTGTGGTGTGGTAAGTCAGTTCCTTTCCCACACCAGGTGATCTATTTTCATTTTATGTAGTACTCCCTTCGATGGTGGGGGTTGGGCTAATTCTGGTTGGGGCCAGCGCATGGTCCAGTCTCTTTGTGTATTCCTCTGCTCTTTACATTGCCCTCCTGGTTTGGCGTGTCATGGTGGGGTCTATATGCATGTTCCAGTTAGAAGAATAAACATATATCTCGCAATAAACTGGTGAAAGCATAGATAGTTGGAGGGAGGGCAGGCCACACCTAGGGAGGTACATTAGAGCCCAGCATAAAGAAGAGGAAGTGGGGCAAGGGGAGGGAGAAGTGGGGTGGGGAGAAACCGAGTGGATGGCATGGGGGGAACAGGGCACTAACCCAACCGGAGGAGAGTATTGGTTGTCTCCCCCACAGAACTGGAACGTGCATACGGACTCTACTTTCTTTTTGATTGGGGTTTTATCTGTTTTACTTTGTTATTGTTGTTAGTTTTTGTTTCTTTAATATTTTCCTGTATATAAAATCCAGGATACGTAAATCTATAAAGGCAGTAATTGAATTAACGCTTCCTTTAGAGTATGGCAAGGGAGGTTGGGGAGAAACGGGGAATTAATAACACTGAGTACAAGACTGAAAAAATATATTCTAAAACTAATTGTAGTGATGATTATACAACTCCTCTTGATATGACTGAACTATTGAATTGCATGATATGTGAATTATAAGGCAATGAAGCTGTTGGAGCAAAACCTTGATTGCGGGACAAGGGATGGCTGTTAGAATAGAAAAGTTGCCTTGAAAACAGCATAGTGTTTGCTTGTCTCTATCTCCTTGGTCAAACTTATAGCTGAGTCTGAGGGATCACAGGAAACTTCTTTAAAATCATACGCTAATGGAGATGACCAATTATACTCCCACCTGAGCATAGTAATATCATCCTAATATTTCATTATCAAGAGCTTGAAAAAACACAAATATCTCATTTCCATTAAATCACCTGCAACTCCTAGTGATCCTTGACAAATATCTTTGCCGAGAGATTTTGAAGACAGCTATCAGGTTAAACAACTGGAAAAGATCCACATTCATGCTCCTTATAATGAAAGGTATTGCAAAAGAATACAGAAATTTGCTGAGAATAATTAAACCACGATGAACACTGCAGTACACTGGCAAGGACCTGACCGAAGTTCAAGCTTGATTCAGAAGGGGGACTAGACGAGCGCTCCGTATAGGCAAGGATGGCAAGACACATAGTCTGGGCATGTTGGCGGAAGAGACCAGTCCCCAGAGAAAGGCATCATTTTTGAAAAAATGGAGAGGCAGCAAAAGAGGGAAAGTCCTCGGGAGATGGATTGATAGTATGACTGTGACAATAGGCTCAAAAACAGGAATAACTGTGACGACGGCACAGGACTGGGCGGTGTTTCATCTTGTGGTGCATAGGGTCGCTATGGCTCAGAACCTACTTGGCACCACCTAACAAAAAAAACAACATTTTGCCTCTATAGTTGCTAATATCCATTGCAATGGCTGCACCAGTGATTCTCAACCTGTGAGTCGTGACTCATTTGGGGGTCGGATAACCCTTTCATAGGGGTTGCCTGATTAATAACAGTAGTAAAATTACAGTTATGAAGTAGCAGCAAAAATAAATTTATGGATGAGGGGTCACCACAACATAAGGAACTGTATTAAAGGGTCGTGACATTAGGAATGTTGAGAACCACTGGGCTACACAGAACTCACAGACACAGACACAATTTGTGCAAATGGTTTATTAAGGAGCTGAACAAGCAATTAAAACATCAACCACACCCAAAAAAACTCCCAAAACCCCAAACACCTCACTTCCATTTAGTAGACGTTGGCTCATAACAACCTTAAGGACAGGGTAGACCTTCTAAGGGTCTCTGAGACTGTAACTCTTTATGAGAGTTTCTGCTATGGAACTACTGGCCTTGCAGTTAACAGCCCACCCTATAACCACTTTGCCACCACAATGCATACCACATTGATATAATCTTCAATTTGAAGGCATTCAGCTTAATTTCTATGGGTCAGCAAGCCCAATTTCTCCAATTACGTGTCCAGAGATCACTCTGCAAGGCAGCCTCCTACACAAAACCACTTATAATTCAATGAAGTTTTCATTATATGGTAGTTTGTAATTTCTGAAGCTGAAAATGTTTGCATATTCCTCACAATGACCTTGAAATGTTAGAATCTATATTACCTCTCCTTGGAGTTTAATAGTTATTTTATACTGACTAGATTAATAGAGAGTAGACTAAGTCTCTGCATGATTTCTGAGGTTTGTTTATGGAAGGTGATATGATTCTTTTTCAGTGCACAAACCTTTGGATGCCTACGTTGTTGTGTCATAGGTCTGGTTACCTTGAAGTCATTAAGGGGGAAGGACAAGGTGTAGAGAGAGAAAGATTTCTGAGAAGTCCCATTTCTCCCAAACCTCAGCTACTTGACTCTTCCTAGCCCAGGCTCTAGACATTGAAGGAGAGCCATTGAGAACTTCAAGGTCAACCATCATCTGACTGCAACCACGTGAGAGACCTAAAGCGAGAATCATTCAGCTGATTGTTCACAAATTCAATAAATCAGCATTTTTATAATCCTAGATTTTGAGTTGGTGTGTTAGATATAGCTAACTAATACACATTAGAACAGATACACTAAAAACTTTTTCGGTATTAAACCTATTCAACTAAAAACACAAGGGAATTCTTTAATAAAAGAAATGTTTACCAATGCAACTATTTCTATGCTTTTGTACAAGCATTTACCTTTGGTTTGAGGGCTAGTTTCCCTGCTGGGATGCTTTTCACTGGTTCTTTTAATGAGACATCATCTTTTATAGTTCCACACAGGCTGCTGTGAAGATCTCAACATATTAAATAACGACATGTCCAGATCCCTTCTTTAGAATGTCATAAAAATGGAGAGAGAACTAAAGCCCACTGACATTTGCTTTTCACGTACCTCAATTTCTGATTCCCTGTAGGCAGCATTGTCCAAGCAGCCCTATTCTGCATGTGACAGGACTGCTGAGGGTCTTAGGGAAGCAATGAAAACTAGCTCTGAAATGTATGATGTTATTTTAAGGCATGATTACATTGAATTGTTAATTAAAGTGAATTCACTAGGAGTGTTCACAAGGAATATTATTTTAATTGTCTTAATTTTTATCACACACTGATATGGTAATATGTTGAGAAGTTTGGGGGAACTAGTGTGTTTTTATGATATATTCATGCGTTCATCAAGACGAACCTTGCTTTCCTTCCCACGTGCTCACTTTTTACCTTCTTCCCTCCCCCTTTTTAAAATGAAGCTTGTCTCGTCTGCCTTTAACTCATAAATCAATCATCTGGACATGGAACTTAATGCTTTAAACTTTTACTCAGCTCTACTCACCAAAACCAAACTCACTGCCATCAAGTCAATACCGACTCATAGCAATCCCATAAGACACAGTCAAACTGACCCTGTGAGTTTTCAAGACTGTAACTCTTTATGGGAGTAGAAAGCCCTATCTTTCGACTGCAGAGCAGCAGGTTGTTAGGAGTCACTGGCCTTGCAGCTAGCTCAACATGAGACCACTCAATTCTAAGATGGAATGATAACAGTAGACATTTCAGAGGGTTTCTTTGAAGACCAAATAAGATGATATATAAGGGTTAGTAAAAAGTATTGACTGTTATAAACGTTCCAATTCATGCACACAGAGATTTGATCCAAACTACATGTTTAAGCATGTCTCTGAGATCAATGGAGAGCTGCAGATAAATTCTTTCTATAATAAGCTTATCTTATTCTAGATGTGGTATCTTAATACAGAATATTTAAAAAGTACTAACAGGTATAGCCATCAAGTATGGCATAACTTATTAGTTAGGGTAAATAAAATAATAAAAGAGAATATTGCAGATGAGATCAGGCACAGGACTGACAGCTCCAGGGGCAGGGGGAGATGGGAGAGGGGGAGCTGGGGAAAGGAAAGGGAGAGCCGTCAAACCCAGGGACAAGGGGATTGCTCAGTTTTAATATTCCAGTGTGTATAAAACTAGACATCTCTGAGGCAGGAGCTGAGAATAGAATAAGGAGTGAAACACATCAAAAGTCCCTGCATGGAGAGAGATAGAGGAGCAGCACTGAGACAAAGGAACAGCATAGGAGCACTGTGATAGGGAGGTTTATTGTGACAATGTGGTCAATAAACACATGTTGGATTAATAAGGTTGCAGTTTAATTGAAGGGAAAAGAGATAAATGGCTCGGCAAGTCTTGCCTTTCTGTCTCTTTCTCTCTGATGATCAGGCAACTTTCAAGCTACACTACCTGTAAAATGTATAAGTTTATACCCATTGTAAGGAAATACGGAGCCTAGGTGGCAGGTGCAGTGGTTAAATATTCAACTTCTCCCTACAATGCTGGCAGTTTGATCTCACAGGGGTCTTTGTGTCTAGGAAGAACTAGGAAGAATGAGGAACTAGGAACAAACAGCTCTCCTTAGAGAGATTAAAGACTGGTGGGGATAAAATATTGATGAAATGACAGTACATTCAAGATGATACAATGAATGATGTAGGCCATAAGTTCATGAGTACTGAATTTTTCTGTATTAGAATGGTCAGGAATATCTGCATGGAAAACAAGGGATTTGTGCAGAGATTAGGTAGGATCCAGGCAGGTTATATGTCTACTGCTTACCCCTGATCTTTATTAATAACTGATAAATCCTAAATGTAGATTTCTCTTCCCTTCTTCCTTTATTTCTCTTACTCAAACCTAGAAAAAATTCTACAGTGAGAGAAAATTTTTGGGAGGTATGGGGCTGGGTCATGTTGGTCTAAAGGGTTAATGTTCCTTGGTAACTATGTATATGGTGCATGTGTATGAGGAGTCACTGAGTTGTAATCAACTCAATGGTAATGATATTTTTTATTTTATATGGGGAGTAGGATGTTAAAATATGGTACCAAACTGATAAAATGTTACCGATAAATTAGAAACCAGCTCTATTTGTTGGATTAGTTTGCTTCTCTTTTAACATTTAATCTTTTACATAATTGCCTCTCTTTTACCATTTATTCTTTGATATTGCAACATCCTATAGCATATCACTTTTGGATTTTTATAGTAGGCCATGAATTGCGAGAGATGGCTACTCTACCAAGCAGGCTTGAAAAGACCTGGATTTGTTTGTTTTAAAAATCATTTTATTGGGGGCTCAAAAACTCTTATCACAATCCATACCTACATCCATTGTGTCAAGCACTTTTGTACATTTGCTTCCCTCATCATTCTCAAAACATTTGCTTTCGGCTTGAGCCCTTGGTATCAGCTCCTCATGGTTCCCCTCCCTCCCTTCCTGCTCCCCCTCCCCCATGTACCCTTGACAATTTATAAATTATTATTTTGTCATATCTGACACCATCCAGTGTTGCCCTTTGCCCACTTCTCTGCTGTTCATCCCTCAGGTAGGAGGTTATATATAGATCCTTGTAATTGATTTGCCTTTTCTCCCTCATCTTCCCTCCACCCTCCTGGTATCTCCACTGTCACCACTGGTCCTGAGGGATTCACCTGTCCTGGATTCCCTTTATTTCCAGTTCCTATCTGTACCAGTGTACATCCTCCGGTTCAGCCAGATTTGTAAGGTAGAGTTGGGATCATGATAGTGTGTGTGTGTGGGGGGGGGGGGGGGAGGAGAGGAAGCATTCAAGAAGTAGAGGAAAATTGTGTTTCATAATTGCTGCATTGCACCCTGACTGGCTTGTCTCCTCCCAATGACTATTCTGCATGTTGATGTCCATTTTCCCACAGATGGCCCCTGGGGTCCCACTCCGCACTCCCCCTCATTCACAATGCTATGATTTTTTTTTTCTTCGATGACCGATACCTGATCCCTTTGATGTCTTCGACTCGATCTCTGAAGACAAAGTTGGTCCATAAACAAATATGGCAAAGAAAGCTGATGGTGCCTGGTTATCAAAAGATAACAGCATCTGGGGTCTTAAAGGCTTGAAGGTAAACAGGCTACCATCTAGCTGAGAAACAATGAAGCCCTCATGGAAGAAGCACACCAGCCTGAAAAGGTCTGGTTTTTACAGTCATGATCATTTGAGAAAAACTCCTAGTCTTCTGGACGCTGACTTCAGAAAAGTACTCAAGTGGCATGAAAAATAGCTAAGTGGTCTTTGATCTCAGCTTTCTTCTTAACCTTAGTACTCTCCTTCACATTTGAAAGGATACATGTTTTTGTCCTGCTTGGGGCATGGGAGAGAAACAGACTCATTATTTTCAGGAACCCCAGGGAAGCCTGTCTTCCAGCAAAAGGGCATTTAAGGCCAGTATTTATTTTTTCTGATTTTTTTCCCCTTCGAGGGATTTAGACAATGGTGTACTAGGGAAAAACCAGGTAGAACAGATACTTTCACAGGAAACTAGAACAGATTCTTTCACTAGAAGGTCAGAGAGGAGGGGCCATATATTATTAAATCCACTTATTTATTGTACAGTGAAGCACAGTTCCTCTACAGAAACTCCGTAAGGACTTAAACTGTGTTGCTCTCTGCCCATTACACTGAAAATAAAATAATTGGCAAAGAAAGAAAGTTGGCGAAGCAGTTGAATGAATTTGATGGACTAAAACACTCACTCAGCTTTATATAAAATTTGACTGAGAAACTTGAATCAAAGCACTGTGGGGAGTAAGTTTCTGTTTCCTCCAGCCCAATCCCTAGCCAAAACTGCTAGGGTTCTTCCATACAGTCCCATAATCATTGTCATACATTTCTCAGTCATGCCCCCAGGGTCCTGGAGAAGAACCCTGTTATCAGTCTGCATTTTCAATAATTTGTTGTTTGAATGTTTAGGAAATTACAGTAAATTAAAAAATAATGGATGAATAAATAAAGCAAACTTTTAAAAGCATAGAGTTTACTGTTTGTTCATGTTCTAACAGAATCTTTTTGTATGTTCCATTCTTCCATAAATTAAGTAAAAAAGAAAAATACATATGTTTGCTATGGTTTTCTTTTTATTCAAGTTTATGTCTGCTTCAGTAACTTCCTTTAAAAAAATAATTTTATTGGGGTTCGTACAGCTCTTATCACAATCCATACATCCATTGTGTCAAGCACATTTGTACATTTTTGCCATCATCATACTCAAAACATTTGCTTTCTACTTGAGCCCTTTATATCAGCTCCTCATTTCCCCCCGCCCTCCCCACTCCCCACTCCCTCATGAACTCTTCATAATTCATAAATTATTATTATTTTGTCATATCTTACACCATCCGACGTCTTCCTTCACCCACTTCTCTGCTGTCCATCCCCAGGGAAGAGGTTATATGTAGATCCATTCCCCCTTTCTACCCCACCTTCCTCCCACCCTCCAGGAACCACCACTCTCACCACTGGTCCTGAAGGGTTCATCTCTCCTGCATTCCTTGGGGGCTTGTAGAACTCTCATCACAATCCACACCTACATTCATTGTGTGAAGTACTTTTATACATTTGTTTCCCTCATCATTCTCAAGACATTTGCTTTCCACTTGAGTCCTTGATATCACCTCCCCACTTCTTCTCCTCCCTCCCTGCTCCCCTCTCCCCCATGAACCCCTGATAATTTATAAATTATTATTATTTTGTCACATCTTACACCGTCCGATGGCTCCCCTCACCCACTTCTCTGCTGTCCATCCCCCAGGGAGGAGGCTATATGTAGATCCTTGTTATCGGTTCACCCTTTCTCCCTCACCCTCCCTCCACCCTCCTGGTATCACCACTCTCACCACTGATCCTTAAGAGTTCATCTGTCCTGGACTCCCTGTGTTTCCAGCTCCCATCTATACCAGAGTACACCCTCTGGTCCAGCCAGATTTGTAAGGTAGCATTGGGATCATGATAGTGGGAGGGGGGGGTTCCTTATATTTAGCTCTTTAGAATTTTTGAGTGCAGCCTTGAAGTAGGCAAAGAGTATGGACTTTGAAGTATTCGGGTCTGGACTGCATCTTGGTTCCACCATTTACCAGTTGCATGACCATGGGCAAGTCAGTTACTTGCTCTTAATCATAGAGTAGATAAGGCACTGGGAAGAGAAGAAGAACTCAAAAATCTGAACAGAAAATTTCAAAGGGCAGCTCCGGAAGGCAAAGTAAAATATTATAGCTAAATGTGCAAAGACCTAGAGTTAGAAAATCAAAAAGGAAGAACATGCTCAGAATATCATAAACTGGAATAACTAAAGGAATAATTCAAGGCTCAAGTTGAAATGTTGCAAGTGTATAAGCAAAATATTGAATGCTGCACAAAGCATCAACAGTAGATGGTAGGACCACACAGAGTCACTGAACCCAAAAGAACTTCTTGACATTCAATCATTTTAAGGGGTAGCATTTGAGCAAAGATCCATGGCACTAAAGGAAGAAGTCTAAGTTTCACTGAAGGCATGGGTTGACAACAAGGTTCTAGAGAGTTGTGCAATATAATTTGAGATGTTTCAACAACTAATGAAGAACTGGCTCTGCTATGCCAGGAAATTTGAAAGACAGGTACTTGGCCAACTGACTGGAAGAGATCTAGAAGAGAAGTAATACAACAGAATGTAAAAATTATAAAACAGTATCATTAATATCACATGAAAGTTAAATTTCACTGAAGACCATTGAATAGCAGTTGCAATAGTACATTGACAGGGAGCTGCTGAAGGTCCAGTTCAGATTCAAAAGCTGTCTTGTAACAAGGGGTGTCATTGCTAATGTCAGGTGGATCTTGGTTGAAAGCAAAGAATGCCAGAAAGATGTGTAATGGAATTTTATTGACTATTCTAAGGCATTAGTGTCTTTGGACCATAACAAACTATACATAGCTTTGAGAAGAATGGGAATTCCAGAACACTTCTTTGTCATGCAGAACCTGTGTATGGATAAAGAGACAGAGGAGTAAACGGAACAAGAGGATACTACTTAAAATCAGGAAAGGTGTGCATTAGGGTTGCATTCTCTCACTGTACTTATTCGATCTGTATGTAGAACCAATAATTAGAGAAACTGGAATATCTGAACAAGAATGCTGTATCAGGATTGGAGGAAGGCTTATCAACAAGATTCACAATGCAAATGGCATAGCCTTGCCTAGTAAAAGTGTGGAGACTTGAAGCATTTCCTGATGAAGATCCAAGATTGCAGTCTCAGAATGGACTGCAGTCCAATTTAATGAAAACAAATACTCTACAAGCTGTACCAGTTGATAGCATCATGATAAACAAAGAAAAGGTTGCATTTGTCAAGGATTTTATCTTGCTTGAATCCACAATCAGTGCTCATGGAAGCAGCAGTCAAGAGATCAAATGACTCGTATTGGGTGAAACAGCTGCACAAGACCTCTTTAAAGTGTTGAGAAGTGAAGATTTGACTTTGAGGACTACGGTGTCCATGCCCCTACCTCATTCCATGGTATTTTCAATTGCCTCATATGCATGTGAAAGTTGCCTATTGAATAAGGAAGACTAAGAAAAATCTATGTGTGGTAGTTACATAATTTCATATCAAATTGATAAATAGAATGTAGAGGTCAAGGATAAACTGTCAATCGGGTCACAAGAGCACACCCACTAGGAAGATCCTGGGCACTTCCTCTCTTCCTGCCTGGAGGTGGTAACTACTCTTTCTCTCTGCTTGACAATCTTGTTGATAAGCCACATGGAGCCACAGTGATGGCAGCCAGAGCCCTGGAGATGCTTCCACTGTCATTGCAACCACAGGACTTTCCACCCACCGGCCTGTGATCTTCCTGTATTTGGCATCATTGCATTTGCTGCATGAGTCTGAAGAGGAATTCATGGGCTAATATAGGACTTAAATGCTAATATTGAATTTATGGACTTGATCTGGACTAGGCTGGGATATTTTATTGTTGCATAATTACTTCTTGATATAAAGTTCTCTCTTACATATGTGTGTGTGATAAAGAATGTGATAAGGATGTGATGAGGAATGTGATAAGGAAGTTGGACTTGTTCTGGGTGATAAGGAAGTTGGATTGTTCTGGGTAACAAGGAAGCTGGAATTTTTCTGGGTGATAAGGAAGTTAGAATTATTCTAGGTTTGCAATAAGAACAGAAGAAAACAGGATGATCCCAAGCTTGTGTAAAGGTCAGCTTAATGGCAAAAAATGTTCCGCTTCTGTACCCTGCAGCTTCTAAGAAAAACCACATGCTGGTGCAAGCTAAAAGGTAATGCAGAGCCCTGAATTCTTTCTGTGTGACCCAATAAACTGGATGCCTATGAAAGCTTTTCCCCAGTCTCAGTTTGGGGTCCACGCCTGGCACTTGACAGAGTCTGGTGTGGTCCCTCAGTGCTAAGTCTGTGTTTGGACCCAATAAACCTCTTAACTGTACTTGGTCTCTCCTTGTTTTATTTATTTAACGATCTACTTACAACAATATGAGTGCCTCAATTTGTTTCTCTAGTCAACCTGGACTAAAACAATATGCACTTAAATTATGGTGCTGACAAAGACTATTGAAAGTATTGTAACTGCATAAAGAACAACTATATCTCTTTGAAGTACAGCCAGAATGCCCCTAAGAAGCAAGGATGGGGAGATTTTTTCTTATGTACTTTGGACATGGTAACAGGAGAGAACTGTCCACAAGAAAGAGCATCATGCTTTGTAGAGGGACAGAAAAACCACAAACAAACCAGGGAAACCCCTGTCAAGATGAATTGACACAGTGACTGCAACAATGGGTTTAAATATAATAACACCCCCTTAGGGTTTTGCCTCGGTGTGGCGGGATCAGATCGAGTACAATTCCCACACTGTTTCTCTGGCGCTGTCCTCTGTAGGGCTATGGGTCAGTGAGAGACATCATGTCTCATAGTGGGGCTGGCCATGTGCTCTCTATAGACTGGCTGCTCTAATCGGGAACATCATCCTCAAGACCTGGTGGGCCAGGATGGATCCCGCCACACTGAGGCAAAACACTAAGGGGTAAACAGAACAACAAGGGAACGGAGTGCAGAGGTGCTCAGGGAATGCTGAAGGTGGATTTTCGGGCCAGGGTGTGATGCCCAAACAGACTGGACTGGAAAACACTCCTAAAGGCCAACAAACAATCCTTGAACTAACTACAAGCTTTTCTTTCTTGTTGTGTTTTGATTTTTTGTCATTGGTTTGTTGTATATTGTTGCTGGGTTTTACTCTGCCTTGTTTTTGTGCATGTTATTATTTCCACAAGTCTGTCTAAATAAGATAGGCAGGATGAACAATCTGGAGGAGAAAACAACAGGACCTACAGTTCAGGGGGACAAGGGAGAGGTGTGTGTGTGTGGGTGTGTGTGGAAATTAGTGGTGTTAACAAACCCTGGGACTAGGGAACAACAAATGACCCAAATCAGTGGTAAGGAGGGTGTAGGAGGTAGGGCATGATCAAAGGTAATGTAACCAAGAGGAATTACTGACGCTCAAATGAAGCCTGAGCATGATAGTGGGACAGGAGGAAAGTCAAAGGAAATAGAGAAAAGAGCTAGGAGGCAAAGGGCATTTATAGAGATCTAAATAAAGGCATGTACATATGCAAATATATTTATATATGAGGATAGGGAAATGGATCTATGTGCATATATTTATAGGTTTGCTATTAAGGTAGCAGATGGATATTGGGCCTCCACTGAAGTACTCCCTGAATGCAAGAATACTTTCTTCTATTAAATTGGCATTCTATGATGCTCACCTTCCCGACAGAACCACTGAAGTAAAAGTGGGTGAATAAGCAAATGTGGCGAAGATAGCTGATGGTGCCCGGCTATCAAAAGATATAGCATCTGGGGTCTTCAAGACTTGAAGGTAAACAAGCGGCCATCTAGCTCAGAAGCAACAAAGCCCACGTGGAAGAAGCATACCAGCCCATGCGATCACGAGGTGTCGAAGGGATCATGTATCAGGCATCATCGGAACAACAACAAAAAATCTTACCATAGTGAATGAGGGGGGTGGGGGAGTGGAGTGGGTAGTGGAGATCTAAAGCCCATTTGTAGGCCACTGGAGATCCCCTTGCAGAAGGGTCTTGGGGAGGAGATGAGCCAGGCAGTGTGCGATGTAGGAGCGATGAAACATGCAACTTTCCTCTAGTTCCTAAATACTTCCTCCTTTCCCAGGATCATGATCCCAATTCTACTAGACCAGAGGATGTACACTGGCACAGATAGGAACTGGAAACACCAGGAAACCAGGACGGATTTTCCCTTCTGGACCAGTGGTGTAAGTGGCAATACTGGGAGGGGATAGGGAGAGTGGGTTGGAAAGGGGGAACCGATTACAAGGATCTACGTGTGACCTCTTCCCTGGGGGACGGACAACAGAAAAGTGAGTGAAGGGAGACTTTGGACAGGGCAAGATATGACAAAATAATAAATTATCAAGGGTTCATGAGGGAGGGGGTAACGGGGAGGGAGGTGAAAAATGAGCTGATACCAGGGTCTTAGGTGGAGAGCAAATGTTTTGAGAATAATGATGGCAATGAATGTACAAATATGCTTTACACAATTGATGTATGTATGGCTTGTGATAAGAGTTGTATGAGCCCCTAATTAAATGATTAAAACAAAACAAACAAATATAAAAACAATTGTGAGGATGGACAGATGTTTCATTCTGTTGTGAATAAGGTTGCTATAAATCGAATTGATTCAATGGCACCTAACAACATACATGTGATATATATAGTGTCCATATCACGCTTGTGATTTTCTTAGTGTGTGTCTGAGAGAATGGACTATGTACAGCTAATCAACTCTATTCTCACGTCCACATCGATTTTTAAAAACGTCTACCAAGAAAAACATCTGGCTATCTTGAAAGATTTAGGGATTACTGTAGTGTGGAATTGTTTATAGATTTAAATTAAATGACAGCTTGATCAGTGGGGACTTCAAGGACTTAACCAGTATATGGAGGAAGTGATGGCCAATCAGAGGTGTCCAGTCTGGGTTCAAGATCTATATAAAGGTGACAGTCAGATGACAGAATAGAACAATAAACAAGGAAAAGTAATAGATATTCCCAATCTAAGGCAGAGATGGTCTGTGAGTACTTTCATCCTTGAAATATCACAGGTTTGTCCTTCCCTGAAAAAGACGCAATTTATATATAGAGTTCCCTTCACTTCATCTTAATGGTTTTGGCATTATTAACCAGAATAATTGATAAGAAAGTGAGGTGGCTTGAAAATGTAAATGACTTACAGTTAATCAAGATACCCTTGGGACTCTGTGGCATTTGAGAAAAATTGATTTGGAAATAAGAAAATCTTTCGATATGAGAATGAATTAAGATTACCAAAAGTGATATAATAAACTCAGATGAGTATCCTGGACTCATAGAACATGAGAAGGAAGAATTTTTATCTTTTATTAATTATTAATAATTTTTATCTTAATACATATACTTTTTTTATTTGCGGTTTTTTCGAGCTCATATCACAATTGATACATATATCCATTGTGTCAAACACATCTCTCTATATATGTTGTCATCATCTTTTTCAAAACTTTTTCTTTCTACTTGAGCCCCTGGCAACTCCTCTTTTTTTTTTTTTATGATTGAGACTAACAAGAGAGCTAGGAAAGAGTTGGCTTAGGAACAGGGACTCAGAGGTTGATGTGAACTCTTCTGTAGCGAATCAGGAGTGCCAACTGTGCCTTTTGTCTCGTCAACTCCTTTTTATTAAAGCCCTGCTTCCGTCTGCGGTCTCCTCAGGAGACATGGCGCTTGCGAGGCCCTCTGAGTGCTCAGACTGCCCCAATGAACTCCCTCTGAAGGGCAAGGCTGAAGGCTTTGAATTATTTCATCTCTGTTCCCCCCATAACTCAATGTTTTAATCTTGTTGAGAGGCAAATGACAGTTTGGTTGAAAGAAAGGATGCTTTTTACTTAGAAATTAGACAGTCATAGCTATTGCTCAATAGAATAAAGCAGGTTAACCTTGGGGATAAACAAACAAACAAAGCAAACTTGCCTTTTCCAACTAGGCAAGTATCCACCATTCTCTATGACTGTTTAAGCAGCAAGATTCTGCCCAAGCTAGGAAAGCAATCATCTCTGAGATAGTTTCTAGGAGAGCCTAAGTGTGTTAGATTCCTGAACTGTCACAGCACTTGACATTCCACTGTTAGAACTTACTTTCTTGGGATGAAAACATTGAAGGCTCCAAGCATAATTATCCTTTTATTCTTATTTAAATTATTGTCCCAATGGAGCAGGGTAAGCCAAGCAATCAAAACAAATGGATTCACAGGAGTAGTTAAAAAGCTCTACATAAAGTTTTTAGCAACTTCTCCCCTGGAAGTGGGGAGCCAAGTCCTTGTTCATGATCAGGAAGTGCAGGTGAAACCTGCTCACTTTGGTGGACCCTACCGACATTTGAAGGTCAGTGACGTAACTTCCATAGTACCACGGAATGATAAAAGGACAAACAAACATCTTGGAAGAAGGGAAGAAGTCAGGCCAGATTGTCCCTTAGAGGCAAGGTGGCAAGACTTTACCTTACATTCTTTGGACATGCTGTCAGGTGAGATGAGTCCCTTGAGAAGGACTCCATGCTTGTAAAGTGGAGGAACTGAAAAGAAAAAGGCCATCAGCCACTGTGGCTGCACAATGCGCTCAAGCATAGAAACAATTGTGAAGCTGGAGCAGGACCGTGCAGCATTCTGTTCTATTGTGCCCAGGGTTGCTATGGGCCAAAACCAACTTGATGGCACCTAATAAAAACAA
Source organism: Tenrec ecaudatus (assembly GCF_050624435.1). Lineage (NCBI taxonomy): Eukaryota > Metazoa > Chordata > Mammalia > Afrosoricida > Tenrecidae > Tenrec > Tenrec ecaudatus. The sequence goes on along the minus strand of NC_134531.1, from coordinate 60,710,589 downwards.
CTGCTACAAAGCAAGCACATGAGCCGGTTTTTCTATTTGCATAATTCCAAATTCACAGTGGCTATGCTTTGGGCTGCAATCCGCATGGTTCGCAGTTTGAATCCCCTACCAGCTCTCTGAGAGAAAGACTGGGCTTTCTAGTCCCATAAAGGGTCTCAAAAACCCTCAGGAGGTCGCTATGACTCAGTATTTGCTGGATGGCAGGGAGTTTGGAGTTTGAGGCTGCCATTGAGCTCCTCCAAGTTTGTAGGATCCTGTCTAAGGTCTTGGATCATGGTCATTGGAGCCAGCTGACTGTCAGAAAGAGGGGAGAGCAAGAAAGGCATCTGAGGAAGCCAGAGTCACAGGTAGAGGGATACTTTCTCATGAATTAAAGCAAAAACTCTCCTAAAACCAGAAACATTTTAGAGTGCTGTATGTGGTCCGGTGAAACACTTCTTCAGCAAACTCAGCCAACACGAGACTAGGCCGCCACTCCTCATGCTGCAAGTTCATCTGTGGCTCACTTACTGTGATTGTTCAGACTTTACTTTCCAGAAATTTGCTTATATTTAAAGTTAACTTCCTCTCTGACTCTTAGGTTTCCATCATACTCAGCTGAATCTAATTTTGTTTTTGGCTTCTGGCATTTTCATTTCCTTTCTGGAATGTCTCTCATTATACTTTTTAAAAATTTAATTTAATGACTTCAAGTTTACCTCATCCTCTTCACATTTTCTACCCATAATTTTTATTTCTGTTTATGGATCTCTAATGAAGTTGTTAAATAAGACTGCAGTCATAGCACCTTAAATTCTCTTTGTAACTCAACCCGATGTGGATTTTTCCTCCAGTGCTTCAGGCTGCCTTTCTTACACAAGGTCATGTTCATATCCGGCTAATCTGAATTAATTTGTTTATTGAGTTACCATGAGCTGTGTGGTGTGTAACAGTCCGATTCTTCCTGCGCATAAAGTGACAGTGTCCTCTGAAGCCTTTGGGGAGTATTATGTAAGTGTTTCGAACTGCCTAGGGGGTTTATGTGCCATAAAACTCCTACCTGAAATGAGATAACCAAGTTGAATTGCTCTAGAAACTTGGTGCATGGGTTTAGTTAAAATCACTGATACTTGGGGGAGCTCCTGCAGATATGGCTTACAGCCTGGTAAGCATCAAAGATTTTAGCCTTGCCTTGAAACTTGGGGTGATTCACTGAAGCTGTCCTTATGTTCTCTGTTATAAAATGGGTACGGTTTCCCTTTTAGGGAATAGGAACTTTTAAGGAGTCATACAATTTTAAAGGACTTAATTTTTAAGATTCAAGCATAATTGTACACAGTATCTGTTTCTAGTAAGTATAATTTTGGTGTTGTAGTTCTTTAATCTTCTCGTTCAATAAACCGGTTGTCATTAAAAAGTACTCTGTTTCTATAACTTGCTCTTTTGAGGTCATCTGTTGGACACCTCCAAGGGCTGCCACCTTATGAACAACATCGTTGCCCTTGCGGTTATGTCATCTATGGCCCTACTTAAAGTCTCTTGGGGTGTTTAACATTTGTTTTCCTAAGATGATGACTTTTTTCTTTGGGGGTGTTAGGGCTATTGCTGTAGGCGACATGAATGAGTTGGGAAGTAATCCTATAACCAAACATTCTTCTATTTTCAGAAAAGTAATGTGACATCGTTAGTTGTTTTTCCCCCTCTGAACTGTTCTTGCTCACTTTCATATCTTCCTTTAAATTTTAAGTATTATTATTTTATAATATGTATTTCATATACTGAACATGTATATTCTATAGAGAGAGGTTTTTTATTCTATGCCTCCTTTTCTTAGATGCAGCAGGAAGCATATTGTCATTGTTCCATGAATTGTTTCCTGTTGATTAGTAATCATTGTCAGAGTACTATTAACACAACCATTTCTTTGTAACCTGGAAAGGCCAGATGGGTAAACATTTTCTGTTGGCCCCTTAGCATCGACAGTATGCACAGCTGAGCTTTCATCGGAAGCATTGTTCCAGCCAGTCAAGCATGGAGCAACTCACTCTAAGCTAGTGCACCCAGTGGGTTCACCTGGGAAGGGTCTCTCTGCTCACAGTGATTTCTTTCATAGAAACGTTTTCACTTGAACCTCCTCATTTTTGGTGATGACCAATTCAAGAGAACAGTGGGGGGTTGTGAAATTTTGTTTCCTGCTCAGGAAAAAAATGTGGCAGAAACTTGTGATGTTGCCCACAGCTTACAAGGACAGCACTGTGGGAAAAGCTCGAGTGTATGACTGATTTTCTTGTTTCAAAAATGGTGAACTGTTTATTGATGACAAACCTCGTTCTGGGCATCCATCAACTTCCCAAACGGGAGAAAATGTTGACAACATTTCTTGCATTTGTGCTTGAAGACCATTGAGGAAATGGGGAAGTTATCTGGACTATCTTGGAGCTCAGTTCAGGGACTTTTAATGGAAGATTTTGGAATGAGAAGGGTTGTTTTGAAATGTGCCTTGGGTTCTGACTGACAAGGAAAAAGAGTATGGGTTACAACATGCTAAGCTTTGAAAGAACAACTCCTCAGTGACCTAAACTTTGCCCCCCAAGGCCATTACTGCTGAAGAGATGGTGCTGTTCTTACAACCCTGAAAGCAAACATCAGTGAAAGACACCATCCTCACCTAGCCCCCCAAAAGCTCCTCAAGTGAAATCAAAGATTAAGATGATACTTTTTCTTTTTCTGATGTGAAGGGGATAGTGAATTTGGAGTTCATTCCACCAGGTCAGACTGTTGATCAAGCTTTCTGTTTAGAGGTTCTCTGAAAAGATTGCGTAACAGTGTGCGACAAAAAAAGAGCCTGATTTGTGGCAGATGGAGGGCTGGTTTTGCCACCACAACAGTGCATCATTGTCAGTGAGTCAGTTTTTGGCAAAAAACAGCTTGTCTCTGTTTGCCTCCCACACTGGCTCACCTGACCTTACTCTATATAACCTCTTTTTGTTTCCGTAAACGCAGAGGGACATGAAAGAACAGAGATTTGACAATCTAGAGGAGGTGAAGGAAAAAATGAGGGAGGTGCTGTCAGTCATCCAAGCATGAGTTTGAAAAATGTTTCCAAGAATGGAATCACAGATTTGACAAATCTATTAAGTGCAATAGAGAGTACTTTGAAGGTGATAATGGTTTGTTAAAATAATCAAATAAAATGTCTAGCTTTGAAAAAAATTTTCTGGGTTTTTTTGGTGGGGGGGGAGGGAGGTGTGGTGGTACCCCCTTGTATGTTTGTTTCATCCTAGTGCACAGGAGTCACCAGAATTTATTAGAACCCACCCCCAAACAATAAAATTATATTGTTCTGTTCAAACCACTGCCTCTTAACCTATACACAGTTCCTACAAAAATAATGACGTATTCTGAAAAGCCTAGTCTCCCTGTTGTTATTCATGGTTTATTGTGATCCACATAGTTGAAACCTTCACACAGTCAACAAACTACATATGAGCATCTTTCTGGTAGTGTCTGCTTCCAGCCAACATCTACCTGATGGCATTCCTCCTTAGGTGCACTAGTGACGGAATTTATGGACCTTCTTTTGCCTCCTACAACTTGGATGGAGGTTGTATGAAATAGCTAAATGGTCCTATGTCCACATTGCATCATCTATATTTCCTGATTCTACAACTCTTCTGATTATGTTTGTGTATCCACTTCAGTTTTCAATTTCTTACAAATACCATTCATTTCAGACTTTTATTAACATTTTTTCCTCTACCAAAGTTAAACTCAGATCACTGATTCAAACTTTCTTGGGCAAATTAAAGTTCTGGTTCCTTATAGCCTTAACTGTCAGGACAATTCACTTCAGCTTTGAAATTATTGCTTTATATTTTTGCCTATTTTCTTTGATGATATATCACATTTTCTTGAGAATGTTAGGGCTACAAATATTCTGGTATATATTTGAAAACCTGGGCTGGTATGGGGAGGTCGTTTTCCCTAATTCCCTTGGATGCCCAAGAATGGATTAGCTGGCAGTGTCGGTTAGAGGATGAGAGAGAAGACTAAATTCGAAGAAGAGAAATGGCATTAGCCGTCTTGCTTCTCTGCCCGACATGTGTTGCAAGTTGTCTTATGAATGCATTACAACTCACAAGTCAGAAAAGAGATAAAAAATGTAAACTCTCATGTAAGGGACACTTAGATGGACCATTTCCAGAAATTATGCATGCAATCAGCAGTCAGGTCTTAAGGGAGTGAATTTGATTACGGGCATATCAAGATACTGCATTTCTCTAAGGAGATAGACAGCATCGTACCTACTTAGGAAATGCCCCTTTGCAGGAGCAGTCTTTGTTCAATGGCACCTAGAACACAGGCAGGCCTGGTGACATCGTGCTTGGGTTGCTAACTGCAAGGTCAGCACTTTTAAACCTCCAGCTGCTCCAGGGAGGAAGATGAGGCTTTCTGTTCCAGGAAAGAGTTAAGGTATGAACCCTGTCACAAATGGTCACGATAAGTCAGAATGTTCTGTACGACAGTGTGCATATATGACCACCCTGACATACTGAGGCAGCACAGAAGAGATAATTCCCCACTGCGGATCCTAGAGTGGTTGTGGGGGTTGCAGTACGTGTGTGTGGGTGTGTTATTGGAGTCCAGGAGAAGGGTTACTTGCTTTTTCTTTGCCATAAATACACACGGAGCTTCTTTTCTGTGAGTTTACAAAACCACAGTCTGCAATGCTAAATGCACGCACTCTGTGACATTGATGAGCACTTTGAACTGAGAGACCCCAGGCATCAGTTCATGGATAAATCTGATGTTCATCAAAGATGGCAAAGTACAAAAGCCTGAGGGACCAATTCCCTGCACTGGCTAGGAGAGGAATAGGGCAATTTGTGTAGGTGTGAATCCACCATAAATAACAGCATAATTGTTACCCAGCTGAATTCATTTGCATTTAAAACTCTGAAAGGTGGTCAAAACTGCCTCTGGGAAAATGCAATGTCAGTATTAAAACTTACAGTGTGTTCTGTACTCGGAAAGTAGGGTATCCTTAAGAATGAAAATCCTTTCCTAAAACAGCTCTTAGAGCTTACAGTGAACTCATGGGCCTTGCTATATGTGTGTATACCAGAAGTCTCCTTCAACCATTTTTCCTCAAATAGCACCTTCTTCATCTCCTACTGTGGTTGGTCATGGAAGGTGACTTGGTGTGATCTATCTGCTCCTTGATTTTCCTGTCTTCTCTTCTTAAACTTCTTCAACGTGAACTCCCTGAGGGATAGAAAATGCAAATTTTGATCGTCCTAGTGCTGGACTAACCCATGGAAGCAGCAGTCAAGAGATCAAAAGACATACGGAATTAGGCAAATCTGCTGCACAAGACCTCTTTAGAGTATTAAACACAAGGAAGTTACTTTGAGGGTGCAGGTGTGCCTTACCTAAACCATGGTACTTGCAATTGCCTCCTATGCATGTAAAAGCTGGACATCAAATAAAGAAGACTGAAGAAGAATTGCTTCCTTTGAATTATGGTGCTGGAGAAACTCAAAGCAAAATAACTGCCTTGGAGTTGATGCTGACTCACAGGGACCCCTTGGCGTACCCTGGAGTAGAAAGCTCAGTCTTTCTCCCAAGGAGCTGCTGGTGGTTTCAAACTGCCAACCATGTGGATTGCAGCCCAATGCATAACCATGGTGACACCAGGGCTCCTTATGTCATGCTAGTGAAGAATATTGAAATGACCATGGGCTACTAAAAGGACAATCCAATCTGTCTTGAAAGAAGTATGGCCAGAGTGCTCATGAGAGGCAAAGATGGCAAGGCTTCACCCTGCATATTTTGAACCGTCTCTCCGGAAAGATCAGTCCCTAAAGAAGGACATCTTGCTTGGTGGGGTGGAGGGACAGCGAAAAAGAGGAAGGGTCTTGATGAAATGGGTTGACACCATAGATGGCTATGGGTCAGAACTGACTTGATGGCACCTACTAACAAGAGGAGAAACAACCACACAAAGTCATGGAATAAAACAACATAAGAAGGTTCTGTCTCCATTGCCTGCGGCATGCTTCTTCACCTGTCTACGGAGAATGCACTTCAGGCTCTCTTCAAGATCCTGCATGGCCATCATGCCTCTTGGGCTTCCAAGCAGCTGGATCCCTGCTTTCATCCCCTACATTTTCTCCAGAGAGAACAAACTTGGGTCCCAAATTTGGGAACTTTAGATATAGGATTTAGATATAGTCTTTAGATATGGAATTCTCTTTCTCTCATCCTTTTATGTAGTTCATGTTTATCACAATGCCCGAGTTGTCCCTTCAACACTAACTGCTTCTAACTCTCAGGACGGTGCTCAGCACCACATCTGTCTAGATTATTGGCCAGTGCTGTTGAAGTTTGCCTTGATTTCACTTGCCACACAGAGACAGGTCATCAGTAGCCTGTCACTATACATCTGAGTGACCACAACCACACCCAGTTTTTTCTGCTGTACCTCATCTTACCCACTGATTATCCATTACAGAAACACTCACTTCCAAATTAAGGACTGAGTGTTTATTTTATCATGAGGAGTTATGTTCCTCTTGCCTCTATATAGTTCTGTGACCAAGTAACCCATAATGTCTGGAGCCTGAGTCATGCAAGGTAGGACATTTAGAGAAGAGTGTATGATTTCTTTAGTTTTTAGGACCTATTTGATACTCTATTCAGTCCCCAAGAATTTATTGCATGATGCCTAAGATAGTTAAAGTTTATAGTGACAACCTGGCTGATAAACACATGTGGGGCTAATTAAAGGGCGAAGAGATAAATGGCTCAGTGACCCTTGCCTTTCGAGTTCTTGGGTCGCTTGCTTTCTGATGGTTGGACCAGGGTGCAGCTGCCTTAGCCAATTCCCTGCTTCAGTTGAGAAGGCTCACTTCCTGCAAGACATCCTTGAGGAGAAGCTACCTGAACCTACCCCTATTCAGCCCTGGGTGCTGGAGCAGCCGCATGGAGACACCTGCCAACGCTGAGATGATTACACATTCACTGATTCGGCTTTCCTCCTGCAGTTGGCGTCATTGTGTGTGCTTTGTGAGATGGAGGAGGACTTTGTGGATTGGTGTCAGACATATGGGCTAATTTTGGATTTATGGGCTTGGAGAGTCCTGGGTTGGGATGTTTTCTTGATGTGCACTTACCCTTTATATAAAAATTTCTGTTATACATAAGAGCTTTTGTGGATTTGTTTCTCGAAGTACCCAGACCAGACTAACACAGTGCTTATTTATTTTGACCTTTAGTCTCTGCTTCAACCTTATAAGTCTAATTGTTCTTCTTAGAGACTTTGGTAGATACCAATTAATTACAATCAATTATTACTTAGCTAATGATTTAATTAATAATTAAAATAATTCAGCCTGCTGTTTCAGTTTACTGGAGTGTCTGTTTCCATTATAATTTCTATTAACTATTCTGATGTGTGTTCCCTATTGGATGTATAATTAAAATTTCCTAATGTTTTTGTATTCCTTGCACTTGTAGCTTGGGGTCTTTTCTTATAAATTTGTGTCCCCAAAAATATGTGTTGAGGAGCCCTGGTGGCATAATGGATGAAATTCTGGGGTGCTGTGTGAGGTTGGGTTCTCTAAAATCAAATCCAATGACATTTACAGGTGCATGTATACAGAAAGATACTTATGACATGAAATGTTTCACACAGCTGTAGAAGTGAGTAAGGTCAGTCCAAGCCCATGGGTAAGCTTGCAGGCCTTTCCTATACTGTGTGGATGCAGGATCTGATGAATCAGGAAGCAGCAAGACAAAATAGGAAGACCACAGGCTTGTGGATGCAGAGTTGAATGAAACCAGTGCAAGAATGTTTGCTGGGATGGACAAGCAATATAAGAGGAGTTCTGGAAACCACATGCAGGATCCAGACCCAGCAGAATAAGTGAGTCAATCTATCTTAAGAGAAGGCTACACCCTGAAAGAAACCTCCCACAATTGTACCAAGGGTATGACCACATTAAAGAGGTAGTTCGACACCCTTGATTTCCCGTAACTGCTTGCTTTGATTGTGAAATCATCCAAATTCTCAAAATCATTTCACTTCTAGTACGTGATGACCACTCTGATTTTCTATAAATAAAATAGAAGAAATTCTTTTAAAATACAGAAGAACCCCACAGATTATTCAGCTATTGGAAATAGACCAACCTCATGCAACCAGAAATCTATTAGGTTTAGTCTTGTTCTTATTGTCACATGATCTATAATTCCCTCTTCTTTTTTCTGTATTTCTACACCATTATTGTTCATTCAGTGTAGTTTTGTCTATCACCCTCTTGATGTTTTTCTCTTAGTTTTGCCACAGATTGACTTATGGGTTTATTTCTACTTAATTTTCCAGTCCTGATCTAATCAGAAGTCATCAAAAAGAAGGGGTTTGTGCCAAACATATTCATACATGCCCACCACTTCAGCAGAGATTACATAATGGTCACTTCCAAAGATAAAGCCAGGGATTTAGCCTACTCTTCAAACATATCTACTACAATCAACTCTTAGACTTGTACAAGCCATGTTTAACTCAATGACCATGCATGGCTATATCAATAATATTAAAATATAACAAAACAAAAACAAACTAGGTACAGCAAAGTGTCAGAGGTGTTAAATATTAAGAGATAAGTGATTTAACCTAATCAAATGTGAGAAGTTGACAAAGAAATACAGGTTAAAAAGAGGTAAAGCTATAATGACATGGAAAGAGTGCAAAATTCATATAAACTTCATTTGAGTACTAAATTAATACTAAGAATATCTTCCATGAATATACAAGGGCAAGTAAGACATTTTGAATGTATTTGGAAGAAATGTATCTAACTGTTGAAAAGTATGTCCAAAGTTTCGCACTGTTCCATTAAAACATCATTAAGAAACTAATTAGAGCATAATAATTATCATTGATTAAGCCTCAGTTACTGAGAGGGCAGAAAAACATATTAGATATGATTATGTAGAGATGATTAATAGAAACAAATGTGGACAAATAGATCTGGAGAAGGGCAGTCTGTATCAAGACGTTGATTCTCCAAACAGCCTGAGTTCTTCAAGGGCAGAACCTCAACTATAAGTGGGGGAGGAGTCCCTCTTATTTTCTTAAAGCTTATCTCTTAGAAATGGAAACTTATAGCTGTAGGGTGCTAACAGCTACTAATTGTGGGCAGCCATGTCACACAGAGCTGTCAGGTATGAGTGGGTTCCATTACTTGGGACCCAGAGCTTTCAAGAAGGCAAGAACTGATGTGAGTCCATGTATCCAGACATGGGTCAATAGAGTACAGTGGGTTAGAGCATAGATGTCAGATTGGGATTTGAATCTGTAATCAAAATATCTGGTGTGTTGCAAATATTTCTATTGTGACATTAATTAGAAGAAAAATCACTTGAATGTAATTTATGAACATCATGGCTGTTTGTCCTTGTGTAATTAAGCACACGTCATCGAAGGATGGTAATTTCCTACATCACTATAGCAGTAGTAACACAATGTGTTAGGCCAGGTGCTCTAGAAAAGTAAAATGAGTACAAAGAAATGGCTCACAGAGTTGTTAAAATGGGCAAGTCAGACTAGTTTCAAGTCTATAGATCAGATGTTAAACTAGAGGCTTCTCTTGACTTGCATAGTTTTGGGGGCAGGAACACCACAGGCTGATGACTGCACTTGCTGATGTATCAGCGAATCAGTCTTGTGACTGGAGATGCAAATCACTTCAAGGTCAGCAGGTCTGATGGCAGGCCACTGATGGCTCTCAGGATTGGCGATCAATGTGGCAGACTGCTCGATCAAGTCCAAAGAACTGGAGGAGGAGGATCCAGATGCAGGATCCAGACAGAGCAAAAATCAAACAAGTTTTATCAGAGGAACTATTTATGTAGGAAGTAGGCTACATCCTATGGAAACTTCCTAGCATTTGTATTAAGGGAATGACTATTGGGGCTTCATTACACGCTACTGTTACAATTGATTAGCTGCTCACTTCAGATCCCAAGATAGAGTTCATTGCATGTGTTAGGTCACATCATGGGGGATTACTAGGCCTTAACTGCCACTGAGAATCCTGGTCTAGTCAAGTTGACACAAAACCTAATTACTGCACACACTCAAGGAACTTAATACCAATATAGTGATATTTTCTAACATATGGTCCAAGTTTTTGGAGATTCTCTCAAAATATTATTATAGTGAATTGCTAGTTTTCTATTCTGAGTGCAAGCAATGATTACCAATAGCTCCTCTATTATCATTACTAGCTAATCTGAAAGGGATCATAATAGGAAGTCCTGAATAGAGGGAGGAAAATGGGGAGAAAATTCAAAACTATACAAATGGCCAGGTTGACCGCACCAGCAGAGACTGTTGTTGTTAGTTGTCGCAGAGTCTGTTCAGATACATAGCAACCCTACAGGATGAAAGTTCGTTTGGTGCCGTGCCATCCTCAAAATTGTTCTTATTTCAGAGTGTTGCAGCCATGTGCTGATCCATCTCATCTAGGATCTTCCCCTCTGTTTTACGTAGCATGATTCCTCCTCCATGGATGGACTGGTCTCTCCTCTAACATGTCCAACATATGTGAGATGAAGTCTTCTCATCTTTGCCTCTAAGGAATACTCTGGCCATACTCCTTCCATCTATATTGTTCTTCTGACAGTACACGATATTTTTCATATTCTTTGTGAAGATCATCATTTATATGCATTGAGTTTTCTTCAGTCTTATGTATTCATTGCACACACATATGAGGTGATCAAAAATACCATCACTTGTAGCATCCTTGTTTTTCAACAGTTTAAAGAGAACTTTTGCAGCAAATTTACCCAAAGCAATGTGACTTTTGATCTCTCGACTACTACTTCCATGGCCATTGCTAGCAGTAACAAGCATGATGAAATTCTTGACAACTTAAATCTTATATCTGTTCATCAAAAGGGCAGCATTGTTCAGGGATAAAATTCAAAAGACAGAAAGGATCAGGGGTGAAGAATGAATGTTGTTGTTCGATGCCATTGAGGAGGCTCTGGCCCATAATGGTCCTATGTGCAACAGAACAATGCACTGTGTCATCTTCAGCCATCCTCACAATTGTTCCTATGCCTGAGCCCATTGAGCAGCCATGGTGTCAATCCATCTCATTGAGGGCCTTTCTTATTTCTGCTGCTGCTCCACTTTCCCAAACAAGATGTCCTTCTCCAAGGACTGTCTCTCCTGACAACATATCCAAAGTATGTAAGACGAAGACTTGCCATCCTTGCCTCTAGGAGGCACTTTGGTCTTATTTATCCCAATATGGATCAATTTGCCCTCTGAGCAGTCCATGGTACTTTCAATATTCTTCACCAGCACCACAATTCAAATTCATGGATTCTCCTATGGTCTTCTTCTTCAATGTCCAACTTTCACATTCATATAAGGAAATGGAAACAGCATGGTCAGGTACACCTAGTCCTCAAAGTAACATCCTTACTCTTTCATACTTTAAAGAGGTCTTGTGTGCAGAAGATTTACGTAATTCAATAAGTCTTTTGATTGCTTGTTTGCTGCTTCCATGAGCATTGATTATGGATCAAAGGAAGATAAAATCCTTGGCAACTTTAAGCTTTTCTCTATTTATTTTTATGGTTCCTCTTAGTCCAGTTGTGAGGATTTGGGTGTTCCTCACATTGAGTTGTACTCCATACCAAAGGCTACAATACTTGATCTTCATCACCAAGTGCCTCAAGTCCTCCTCACTTTCAGCACCCAAGGTTGTATCATCTGCACATTACAGATTGTTAATAAACCTTCCTCCAATCCTGATGCCACATTCTTCTTCATTTAATCTGTTTCCTCTGGTGATATGCTCAGCGTACAGGTTAAGTAAGTATGGAATCCTAAGTAGGTGCACACCTTTCCTAAATTCAGGAAGCGAGAATGGAAATGGTAAATATAAGCAGGGAATTCAAAGAGTGCTTGTATATTTGTGGAGGTGAAATCAATGTCACAAAACAAATGATGCTATAAATTGTTCAGTTGAAAGCAAATTTGCTTCCTAAACTTTCACTAAACTTACAATTAAAAATAAAACAAAATACCTATATAGTAAAAACTACAATAGCAAAACCCTGAACAAGCTGTTTCTGATACTCTATTCTTTATTCTTCCTTGTGTAAACCAGGGAGGTAGAAAAAAGACTACTCATTCAAATTATGACTCCTAGAGCCTGTTCTGTAAATGTTATATAAATACCATATATCAAATGTTCATAAGATCTGTAATGCTTTGAAGTAGGTTATTATGGAGACTTCAAGGTCCAAGATTCCTTGGAGGGATATTTCTCAATTAATGTATCTGTAAACGACATGTCAACTGGATTGAGTCAGAAAAGGTCATGTTGAGTCCTGGCATCCAACGGGTGATTACTGTCAAGAACTGTTTCTTTCCTAAGAGCCAGAATTGCTTAGGACCGAGCATAGAGCTAAGGTCATACAATTGTTTAATATATTCAAAGGTAAACCTTGACAAATGAGAAAAGAGACTTCTCTAGTAAGGGAAAAGCTATAAATTAAAAATAATTTAAAATAATTATTGCTAAAATGTAGCATAAAATTCCTATTAAGAATTAGTTATGATATGCTACTGTCTAAGCACATTGTAGTATCCTTGAAAAAATCATTTTACTGGGGACTCTTGCAGCTCTTATCACAATCCATCCACTCATCCACTGTGTCAAACACACTTATACAGATATTGCCATCATTATTTTCCAAACAGTTTCTTTCTTCTTGAGCTATAGTATCCTTTTCAGGTTTTCGAGCAGAGGTATCCCATTTCCAATGTTCTTATCACTACAGACTGTCATGGGAATCTTTTTCTTCATACTTGTTTTAAGAACTATGAAAAAATAAAACCTCTAATATACCTAATATTGCTCTAAGGTTTAATGAATATTCAAATATCATTGCAAAGGAGATCAATAATGGACAGTAAAAATGTTCCATGAAGCTATAAATCAAATATTCCATTTCATAAGTATTAGTCGACAAATTGTTTCTAAATTGGTGCTCTTTTAAGAACAGGCTCAGGGGCTTTAGCATTCTCTACAAGCTCTCTTTGGAAGTAAAGTGGTAAGATGATGTATGTGATCACAAGGTGCTGAAGGGATCAGTTATGAGGCATCAAAGAACAAAAAACCATATCATGGGCTGCACACCTCCATGATACGATTGCTGAGGACAAATGGGTGCATAAGCAAATCTGGCGAAGAACGCTGATAGTGCCCGGCTATCAAAAGGTATAGCATCTGGGGGCTTAAAGGCTGGAAGGTAAACAAGTGGACATCTAGCTCAGATGCAACAAAGCCCACATGGAAGAAGCACAGCAGTCTGTGTGATCATGAGGTGTCGAAAGGATCAGGTATCAGGCATCATCAGAACAAAAAAATATTACCATAGTGAACGAAGGGGGGAGGGAGAGTGCAGAGTGGAGACCCAAAGTCCATTTGTAGGCCACTGGAGATCCCCTTGCAGAGGAGTCTAGGGGAGGGGATGAGCCAGTCAACGTGCAATGTAGCACCGGTGAAAAATACAACTTTCCTCTAGTTCCTACATGCCTCCTTCCCCCCACCCCACCCCACGCCTACTATCATGATCCAAATTTTACCTTGTAAATCTGGCTAGACCAGAGGATGTACACTGGTACAGATAGGAAACAGAAACACAGGGAATCCAGGGAGGAAGATCCCTTCAGGACCAGTGGTGTGAGTGGCGATACTGGGAGGGGAGAGGGAGAGTGGGTTGGAAAGAGGGAACCAAGTACAAGGATCTACATGTGACCTCCTCCCTGGGGGACAGACAACAGAAAAGTGGGTGAAGGGAGACATCGGACAGGGCAAGATATGACAAAATAATAATTTATAAATTATCAAGGGCTCATGAAGGAGGTGGAGTGGGGAGGGAGGAAAAAAAATGAGGACCTGATGCCAAGAGCAAATGTTTTGAGAATGATGAGGGCAATGAATGTACAAATGTGCTTTACACAATTTATATATGTATGGATTATGATAAGTGTTATATGAGCCCCTAATGAAATGATTAATAAAAATGACAAAAGAAGCAGAACTTATCACTCTTTTCTTTTTAATCTTGTCATGCCTCTCCCTGTAGGAATATTTCTTTTTCTTTTTACTATATAGAGGCTATCTTACTTGCTTTAACTTCTAGGTCAATCTTTGCAAAATGAACAGAAGAATAAAGCAATACTGATTAATTTGGCTTGATATTAAAATTAGATTTGAGGTTTTTTTAAATTTTGGAGTGGAGTTTTACTGAAATTGACAATACGGATCCTGCTTTCTTCTTTCTATCCATGACAGGCAGAGTATGAAAGGAGCAGAGGACAAGGACATGTCATCATCCAGGTGCTTTGGGTTTAGAAACGTTGGCTTACTTTTATGACATACCACAAAAGGATGAATATATCGCTGTCTTATAACGTGAAATTGCTTTTACATCATGTGATATTGCACACGACTCTCTTTGAACTGCCCACACTTCACAGCCCCCACTGCGGGTCTCCAGGAAACTTTTATCCATCCTTCTGATCAGTGCACACTGGTGAGAAGTTTAGCAAAAATTTCCAGGACAAAGTTTCTTAGGAGTGGGTTTTTATCAATTTCACTTGAACATTTTCAGGAAAAGCTAAGACATGTAAGTAGTAATGTTACTTAAATTGTAATGGTAATATTATACTAAATATGTACATATTAATGCAATGAAGAATAACCATGCTATGGTACCAAAAACTTGATAAAACAGTCATGGGAGCTTTAAGTCCAAATCTAGATGAAGACAGAGGAATTTATTTATTTATTTTTAATGTGTGTGTTATCCACATAGCAAAATCTTAACTCTACCTAATAAAGCCTCTTATAAATTCCCACACCACAGCATCATTCCCTGGTAATAAGATGGTATGTGTGTACAAAATGTTCATTATAGGATACAGATCCCTAAGATCAGGGAAATGAAGGAAAGAGGAAGCACACTTGGGCAGAGAGAAGTCTAACCAGAGTGTAGACCCAGTACCAGCATTGGCCACCAACACCATCCCTATCATTACCAACTCATGGGTCTGTAGCTAGAAAGACATTTTAGAGCTTCTCCAAGTTGAACTAAGATGGCCGGGATTTTATATTCCTTCATGAATCCATCACTGGATATAAGTAATCTCTGAAAAATGCACAGCTTTGGGGAAGGAAGCCCTAGCTTCTGAATCAATATCTGAAGCAATTGACAATGAAAGTTATTTGCTTATATCCCTTTCAATTGTTAGGTCAAGATAGTCTTTGCCAAAGAGAGATCTGGCCTGCATATCATGGCATCTAGAGCAAGCAGGAAGTACAGAATTGCTGGGGGTAACGGGAAGTAAACACAGCATGTTCAAACATCAAAATCAAACCCTATAGAGTAATAATTCAGATCTAGTATATTAGAATATCCAGATTGGCTCTTTTTTTAAACACCAGTGCCATTCCTCATCCCTAACATTGTCATTCACATGGATCTGTTTTGTCACATTTTCAGTCCCAGCTGAATTTTTATATTTCAGGTTCTAAGAGCCATGGAATTTGCATGTGAAATCACATGGAAAATATTTTCCTTTTCCACTGGCTCTGTGATGGTTAGATTTTATGTCAACTTGCACCTTTGCGAAAGTAGGAATGAAGTCCAACTTCCTTGGGAGCTGGGGCCTTTTATATGAGAGACACTGAAAACCCCTCTCTCACTCTCTCTCTGGCTCTTTACCTCCTTGCTTGCCTGGACTGTGCATCTGGGGTTTGGAGGTCCAGGTGGCCTGCTGACCCTACACATGTGGCGCCCTGCTAAGTGTCTGCCTTCCTTGGCTACACTGGCCTGTGCTCTCACAGCTTTCTTTTGCACTTGTCTGCTGCATGGGCCCACACCTTCATTAGTTTGAGAGTCTCCAGCGAGCATCTGACCCATGGACCTGAGTTGGATTGGACTGGTTGCTTTCTTGATATAAAATGATTTCTTGATCTACAGTTTTTCTTATACCTACGTGAATGTCACTGGCTATGCTTATTTAAAAAACAACAACAACCTAACACAAACTCAGAAAATGATTGTGAATGAAAAGGGAATAAGTGGACACTTCAGTGCAAGTAGCCTTCTGAGTTTCAGACCAAATAGCACAGAGCTACCCAGAGTGACTGCTTTAAAGATGATAGTATTCATTTAGAAACTAAAGTTCTAACATGTTTGTTAAAATTTATTATTTACAACTTATTTTTCCTTTTATCTTTCTGGGTTGGCAGTGGGGTTGGAGTACAATGATTTTTATGAAAGCAAGCACAACTTTGCTTTGAAACCCCAAATAGCTTTTCATTTATACAATATTAGTAATATTATAGTATGATGATATCCCTTCCTTTCTATCAGATGTGGAAGATAATAAGCTGTGTCTCATTATACTTTGCTAGTGTTGAATGTCCTTTTCTATCATGAATAGCCAAGTAGCATCAGAAGAGACTCATAAATCAGCATATACATTTCATGCTCATGTTTTAGATTCTGGGATATGAGTTCAGAGTGAAATGTTTCCGTCTACTTTCCATTCCAGAACAATCAAGATGGGAAAGAGTAAGATGCACCTGGGCGCACGAATGACTCATGTTGAGCTTAATGTGATTCTCTGCCTTGGCCCTATACCTATG
Organism: Tenrec ecaudatus; assembly: GCF_050624435.1. NCBI lineage: Eukaryota > Metazoa > Chordata > Mammalia > Afrosoricida > Tenrecidae > Tenrec > Tenrec ecaudatus. Next base: position 60,693,859 of record NC_134531.1, on the reverse strand, counting down.
TACTGTTTGCGTAGAACAATCAGCTAGCTGTGTGTTATATTATCTACTTTTTTTAATCAACGGCAGGGCACATAACTTGTGTTTCTTTTGCTCTCTTCCTGAGACTGCAAGTTTTTGTGGGTCAACAACTCTTTGGGGCAACATTGTCCTTGAATAACAAGAGCACAGAGTAATATCTCATATTTCTGTCTCTGGCCAGGTAGTTTAAGTTTCCAGGATTTTTTCTCAAATTATTTTAGAATTCTCTCAAGAGAAATGAGGTCAGTTGAATATTGTTAGTCCTGTATTCCAGGGATTGGACTGTTGTTATTTTTTATGTTCTCCCCTGTTTTACTTTTAGATAAATTTCCTTGGGTAACCTGACTCTCAAGTATTGCTCCCACTATTTCCATTACTGAAAAAGACTTCCATGGCCCGCTTTTCCCATTGGAGACTACTTCTTGGGATGGAACTTTAATTGCCACAAAACTTTTGCAAGTTATTCTCTGTCAGCTACTATAGAGGCTGTACTTCTATTCCCTACCCTACAAGTATTCACTTACACCTGTTCCTCACTTTAAAATTTTAAATTAACTTCTTCTTTGCTCTTAGGTTACTATATGGTCCAAGTGTTTTTATTGTTGTTGTTTTCAAACTATATGTCTACTTGACTATGTTTATGTTTACCTTGTATGTCATTACTGTTATTCCTTTACTATATTTGGTTTGTACTGTCATTCACTGGAAAGTTAAATTATTCCCTAAGATGCTCAGCAGTAATTAGAATTTAGCATGTGGTCTCTTCATCACATAGAACTATCGTGTATTACTTGGTTTCAAGCCTGGGTTTACATGAAACCCACGCATGAATCAGAAATGATACTAAGGTGCAAAGAGAAAAATAGTATCTCACCACTGCTCCTCCATCCTGCATTAGTTATTGCATGTTTAGTGAGAAATCCTCAGGCTGAACTGATTAAAGTAAGAAGCAGAATTCTAAAGTAACAGCTATTTTCCAAGAATCATGGAAATATTTTATGTGATAGACATTCTTCTTCCTCTTGAGAAGTCAGTAAAAAATAAAAAGAGTAGTAACATCAGTAGTCTTCATTCCATGAAAGTGGCAACATATTCCCTGACAAATATGAAGATCATTATATTCATGGAAATAAAAACAACAGTGACCAATTAATATCCCTTGTGCTACCACCACTGGTTTCAGGGAGTGAACCTTCCTCTCGAAGTGCTTTACATCCATTCCCCTGTTTAACTCTGAAGGGAATGTTATACATAGAAAGAATATTGAAGATAAGAGGAAATGGATAAATTCTCTAATATCAGTTAAGAGGCAGAGGAAAGAAAATCAAATCCAGAATTTTCTGACCAAAAATCGAGGTCTTTCTATGTTTTTAGCCTCTTTCATCAGATGTCAATTTGCTCAACACTTGCCAGGCTTTATATAAACAAGTAAGATGAAGTGAAATATGTTTTCTGGGAGATCAGAAAGCTTGTTTCAACCCAAATCCAAATTCCTTTATTAGCAATACTTTTATTTTCCCCTTTTATGTTTGTGCTGATATTGGCAACGGCTCTGCATCTGTCCAGCCACAGAAACGATTTGTCTTCAGTGCCCTGCATGCATCACTTGGGCCAGCTGTGAGTGTTTGACTGCATCTCCGTGACCAAGAAGCTAGAGGATTACAACCTGCCACGACAGCCTGGGAGCGCTATTCAAATTTGACGGAAGACCTTTTGCGTCTGGAGCAGCTCTTTGCCCTAGGTTGGTCCTCTAGTGTTAAACTTGAAAGGGAAGAGCGTTTTGCTTTAAGCTGAAACATTTGAGGCAGTAATGGTAGAGTAGAACTGCCCCCATAGCAACCCCATAAGTAGAGTAGAACTTCCCCCATAGCAACCCCATAGGTAGAGTAGGACTGCCCCCATAGCAACCCCATAGGTAGAGTAGGACTGCCCCCATAGCAACCCCATAGGTAGAGTAGGACTGCCCCCATAGCAACCCCATAGGTAGAGTAGGACTGCCCCCCACAACAACCCCATAGGTAGAGTAGGACTGCCCCCCACAACAACCCCATAGGTAGAGTAGAACTTCCCCATAGCAACCCCATAGGTAGAGTAGGACTGCCCCCACAGCAACCCCATAGGTAGAGTAGGACTGCCCCCATAGCAACCCCATAGGTAGAGTAGGATTGCCCCCCCATAGCAACCCCACAGGTAGAGTAGGACTGCCCCCATACTATAGGTGGAATGTGAAACCACCAGGCATGCAGCAGGAAGCAGATGGAAATTCACTACTTCCATCATCAATTACAGTTAGAAGCCTGCTGGGACCATTCTGCCCTCTCCTCTAAGATCACTATGTGTCGCGATTGACTCAGTGGTGGAGGTGCCTGCCCAAAATACAAAACCTCAATATAATAATAAGAAAACTCGGATTATTTTACCAAATACTTTCCCAAATTATTCAAAAAAAATCCTTTTACTAGAACTTTTTCTTTTTCTTTTTGGCAATAGAGGTCATTCTTATAGACATTAGCAAAATATTAACAAGGCTTATGTTAATCTTGACACTAATATTGTGTCAATGTAAAATTTTTCATAATGATATTTTTACTGTTAAAATATAAGTGAATGTCCTTGTTCTTGGGAAATGCACCAAACTAACCCCCTGCCTTTGAGTGGCGTCTGACTCATAGGGACCCTATCCAAGCTCTCTGAGCCTGTATGTCTCTACAGCGCACAGCATCATCGTTCTCCAGGGAGCAGCGGGTGGCTTTGAACCACTGACATTGCAGCTAGCTGCCCAGTGCCCAAGCTACAGGGATACCACAGCTCCTTTAGGCAAAGCACACTATTAAATACTTGGGGGTAAAGAAGTATCACATCTGCAAGTATTCTCAACTGACATAGGGGGAAAATAAGATAATTGAGCACGTGCGTATAAAATGAAACAGCACAGAACAAAAATGTGATCAAATTCCAAGAGTTCTTTGTCCTATTGTTGCAACTTTCATAAAACCATACCATTATTTTAAAGTAACAAACTGAGGACACTGCCATGTAGGGGAGGAAGCCAGCTTTATTAAATCAGGCAAATGTAGCTATCTGAAGGACTTCAGGATATTTTCAGCAGATTTTCTTGGGGTATACACTTGCTTCCCCCCTGGGACACCCAAGAGCCTCATGGGATTCAGATGGAAGCAAATGTCACCAAGTCTAAGATAGTGTTTTTCTGAGCGAGAGAGGAATGGAGCTTCATAGTTTATCTAAGTATTTATCTTCCTTTTCTTGGAAGAGCCTTTGCAGATAAACTGAACTGAGCAGTGCAGGCTGAGAGGGCCCTTTATTCTTTGAGAGACTTTTCAAAGAGATTGATACTTTGATTCCCACATGACAAAATCCATGCTTTAGGAAAATGAGAGACGTCCTGTGGTTTCCAAAATTAACAAGCGCCTTTTTACTGCATCATAGAGTTCATTCTTTATGGGAAATTACACAAAAGCAAAGATAATGGCTCTTGGAACTAATAGTTTGTAAAGCAATGGTTCTTAGGCAGCTCGCTCACCATGTCAGCTACGGATACTTTATTTTCCATTGCCCTTTGAGGGACTGAAGATAGCATTCGGCAAATGCAAATATGTTCATCATCCGGATCCAAAATCAAGTACATTCAAAGTATACTAACACAGCTACTTCACCTGCATAGCTTATGAATTTTAAAAAGAGCATGTAAAAATTGTAGACATTTTACTTCATGGTCTCCAAAATGATGATTTAATGGCAGTGAGAAGTGTTATGAAGCCCTGTTGGCACGATGGGTCAAGTGCTGGCTGCTAACTGCAGGGCTGACAGTTTAACCACCCACCTCTTTGTGGGAGACAGATTAGGCGGAGTTCTTCAGGAAAGACGGACAGACCTGGAAGCTCTGTGGGGCAGTTCCACTGTGTGCTACTGGGGCAGGATGAGTGGGCATCGACTCACTGGTTAGTGGGTAAGAGCTACAGAAGCAAAAGTAGTGTACTCCAAGAGTGTGTAACAGGAGAGCCAACCTAGTTTTAGGACCAGGGACGGCCCCTGTCTGGTTACTAGTGCTTTCCTGAGGGAAGTTCTGTTGTGACAGAAATATAGTCTCTCACAAGTGAGGAGGCTAGACATCCACACTCAGGGGCCAGCTCTCTCCTCAGTGTTGGAAGAAGAGCCTCCTCCCTTGAGCTTCTGTGTATTTACCTCTTGACCTGTTGTGTCTATTTTTCAGGGGTGGAAGAGAGTGCTTTTCCTTTTTCTGTTGGTTTATAGATCAGAAGTTCCAAATTGCTAACAGCTCAGAGGGAGAAAGATGAAACTTTATACTCCCATAAAAGTACATTCATTGCCCTCATCTTCTCAGAACATTTGCTCTCCACCTTAGCTGCTGGCATCAACCCTCATTGTATGTATGGATTGTGATAAGGGTTGTTTGAGCCCCTAATAAAACGATTTTTAAAAATTCCCAAAAGATATCCACACTGAAACAATCACTACTATTCATTTTAATTTTGTATTTAACATGTGCTAGGTTTAGTTTTAGTTGTATAAGAACAATAGCAAGTTATGTGTAGACTAGTGTTGTGCATATTATACGTGTGTTTAGGTATCAGTACAATAAAATATGACAGTGCTTCAAAAAAAAGTTACAGGCTTGGAAACCCCCAGGAGCCATTCTCCCTATTCTACAGCCTTACGATGAGTTGGAATTGGCTCAATGGCAGTTAATTTTTCTGCTTAAACTTTATTAGATATTTGTGAGCCAATTAGCTTTTCTCCATTCATGGCTTCTCTTCAACTTTTGTGATGTTTTTGTTCTACATGAATTTCAGCATCACATTAGGTTTACATATAAGTTTGTTGAGATTGTTAAATTGATATTACATTAATATTTAAACTTAATTTGGATAATACTTGGATCTTTACTATTATAACTACCTAAGATCATGTATATATTTATATCCTTGTGAGTTTATGTTATCTGTTGTTTCCTATAATACTTTGAAGTATATTTCCCTGTGATTTGTTAAAGTTATCCCTAAGTACATTGTGCATTTTTTGCAGCTATCAATATTTTCCATTAAATTTCCTATTTAATGATTCCTGATATATACGAAGCTATCATTTTCTGTGTTAATGTAAATTTGAACTCAGAACTCTGCTGAATTCTTTTATTGTTTCCAGTAGCTTATTTATGCTCTTATACTTTCTGTGTTGACAATTATATTTTATTCGAGATCTTTTTTGAGTTTCACTTTTCAAATATAATACCTCAGATGTGTAATTTCTTCTTATTTTATTATATGCTTACAGTAGTTGGACCAATAAAGTCTTTATTAAGAATTTTCCTGAAGTTTTTCTAGTAAGACTAGTGTGCTATTCAAGGTTGTGTGTCAACTTGGCTGGGCTTTGGGTCTCAGTCTTTCGGCACTCATAGTCATTCCCTGTGATGAGTTCTGAAGTATTTTGATCAACTTCATGATGAGATTTTCTATGAGTGGCTAAACAATTGAAAGTGAATTTCCTCAAGAGTGGATCCTGCATCCAATGTACATAGATGTAGTGATAAAGCTCTCTTGTTATTTGCCACACCTGAATCCTGCATCCAAATTGTCTTCTGATCTTTAAATTTTAGAACTTGAGTCAGTGGACTACTGTATAGCCATCTGATTCTGAGAGTCATTCACTTTGTTGGGTGATGATCAGCAGCCTGCCATCCTATAAGCTGACTCTGGATTCATTCACCTCTATGACTAGCAGCTTGCCATCTGACCTGAAAGTCTTGGATTCATCAGTTCCTGGTGCTCCGAGAATCAAGTTTTCCAGCCTGACATCTGATACATGGACAAAGATCCATGGAACTTGCAATCATGTGAACCAGTCCCTTGAGAGAAATCCCCCTGTACATACACATGAATACACTTCATGGGTTTTTCTTCTCTAGAGAAGCCAGACTAGGACACTTTGTAAAGACAGTAGTTCAGCCAAAACAAGATGGTAAAGGTAAGCTTCTCAATTGATTTTCAAGTTTGACTAGTTTTAAAAGTACTGGTATATCTGCTTCCACTAGAAGAGAACATGCTGCTAATCCATGTCATAAGGTGAAAATGTTCATATTTGAAATATCAGCACCAAAAGATGAAGTGCTGGTAAGAAATGAGGGTATGGGTAAAGATGTGTTTGATAATTTACTGAAACTTTGACAGGGTAAGTATAAAGAAGCTAGTTGCTTGGTGCTACACTAGGAAAAGTGATGAAGGAAAAAGATGAGCTTAGGGCTTAAGAGTCAGAGGTCAACCTGGACATAAGAGACCTAAAATTTTCCACTTGTGCCCTGAAAGAAAGCTGTATTTCTTCTAGTAACAGAATTAATATGGCTAAAAGCCAAACTCAGAATTGTATAGGAAAAATGGCAAAATTACAATAAGAATTGCACTCCAATCTCAAGTGGTATCTGAAGTTAAAGTGAGGACACTGATTGGGAAGGAATGGGATCCTGAAACTTGGAATGGTTACATCAGAGTAGATAATCAAGTAGGTGGTATATTAAACCTCTAAATTCTCTTGAATCCCTTCTATCACCTGGGGAATTATCTGGGGCATAGTCTGAGCAAATACCTCACAAGACATTGCTGAAGGTTCCCAGGAAACCTTCCAGCACCCATTATTGCTTCTAGATTTGTATCTAGACCCAAGTCACAGGGAGCCCACCTAAATGAAGAAAACTGTGACCCATAAAAAGTCATGCTACATTACAAAGAACTATTTGATTTTTCTAAAATGAAAATTGCAGAGCATGGATGAAAGTGATGATTAAGGGTGTGAGATAATAGTGCAAAGAACATAAACTTGGATTTGTTTTCCTGCATTAATATGGATACATGTAACTATAAGACAAATGGATATTGCATATTGACATAAGTTTCAACTATATTATCAGGCAAAGGAGATGCTTTCGATTACTACAGGTCTAGGATTGGTTTTATTTGCAGTGAATATAGAATTGCTTTTAAAGCTTTAGGGTGAACACAATATTTGAACACAAGATTTTTTATGAATGAATTGCAAACACATGATTTTTTTTCCTTCCCAGGGATGGATATATGAAAAGATCTGTCTTAATTGAGTAGAAAGGAAGGATTTAGGCAATTCTGGGAGAGAATTTTGTTTTAGGGGGAAAATAAAATCTGTATTCATGAATTTCTACAGAAAACTTTCCTGAGACTAGCGATTGACCCTGACCGTACTTGATACCTACCTTAACTCTGGATTTCAGATTAGGAATATTGATAAATATTCTTAACTCTTAAGTTATTCCTGGGTTGAATTATTCATTATACGTAGTCATAAAATTCTTATTTAAAATTTGTGTAATTAAAAAAATTGTGGCAAAGACATACACAACAAAATATTTTCCAGTGCAGCAATCTCCACATGCACAATGTAGTGACCTTGATCATACTCCTCCTCATGTTTACAGCCATTACTCATGTCCTTTCCAAGTTATTCCACCACCATTAACATAAACTCAATGCCCCTAAGCAACAGCCTTTCCCTCTTCACCCATGGTAGCCATTGATCAAAATTTCTCTCTATCTTTCTATTTTAGTAGTTTTCTTATTATAATATTCACATAATATATACTGCCATAGTTATATCACTTTTAAAAAGAGTGACATACACATTACCACAATCCATTCCAATGCTCCTTTCCCCCTCCAGCATTCATTGTTTGTTCCTCAATTCTGCTCACCCTCTCCAGCTACTGTCCCGATCTTCAATAAACCATTACATTGCTTAATATCTGTTTGCATTCTGTGCTTCATAAAATGAGAAATCTAACAGAAACAAAACCAAAATAAAATGGCAAGAAAAAGTAATAATATAAAGTTCAATGCAATAAAAGATCACCAACAATATTTTAAAAGCTAGAGAAGAAATTGCTATCATGGAACAAGCAAGAAATATTTGAGACTAGAGTAAATTCAGGTTAGGTCAAAAGGGAGGTCAACTGCCCAAGTATTACAATATCCCACAGTTCAATCCACCATAATCAAGTTTACAATAATCTCTGTCTTATAGCAAAGCTGTTTTGGTCCCTCACTTGTTGGTAAAGAGGAGGTTTAATCTGAGTAGAAACTCTGCAGATGGATTTTAGTCTCCCACTGTCCTCCATGGCCTTCTACAAAGTGGGTGTTCACAATTTAAGCTTGGATGCTTTCCCCTTCATCATATTTGGGTTTATTATCATCATCTTTGGATCATACAGGCTTGTTAGTGTGCTTCTTTCATGTGGACTTAAATGACACCTCACTTAGATGGGATCTTGTTTGGTCTAAGCCTTTAAGACACCACTCACTATTACAATTGATAGCCGAGCACCATCTGCTTTCTTCAGATAACTGTACTGTAGAACCATTATCTTCAGTGATCTCTTTATGAAGCCGAGTATTAAGCAGGTCCATGTCTTAAGAACTACCTGTTTTGGGATTGGGACTAGAATTACTTGGGAGCCCTGAATCCATCTGCTTGTCAACTGGTTCTGAACTATTTTGGTTTACATTGGCCATCATATTATGACAAAAACTAATAAACAACAACAACACCCAACACAAAAGGAACAATAAATAAAACGTTGTCAATCAACCCCTTGTGTATAAGGAGATTGCACTAATACCATCAACAATTTATTCAATGGCATAGAATTTAAGGTACTGTTGCTATGAGGAGTTTATACCAGTATAGTCCAGCTTCGAGCTGCAATCCCTGAGTTGTTACTTTGTACAGATTGATTTCTTAATTGACTGGGTTCTGATTACATTGAGCATAGGGGTTTGTGTTAGAGGAAATTTTCCTGTATCGTTTCTTACAACGGCAGATCCTTACCTATCATATTGAAACCTGTCATATTAATGCTAGTAGAGCAGTGAAGTAATACATATATGGTAGTTCTAGGCTCCCTTTCATTGAATATTCATTAAGTCAGAGGTTCCATCTGTTGTTTCCTCTTCCATCAGAGGATTTTAAGACCAAGCCCCAGGGTACAGGCAGTTTTGAGGTAGGGCCAGTTTGTTTAGTCGGGCTTCCAAGTTGAGTCTTTCTGGTGTGGCCCTTGGGTGCTGTCATGTTCCCTGTAAGGCCAGTATCTTAGGCCATCATAGTGCTCAGTTCATGGCATACTTCACTGAGGGCTGGGTAGGCATACGTGATTGATTATCTTCACTCTGCATAATGGTTTCCAGGCCCTCCAGTCTCATGCAGTGTCTCATGCTTTCATCACTGTTTTTAGGCAGGTGTAGTATTCCAGTGTGTGTAGGTACCAGAGTTTCTTTCTCCATTCTTCCACTGTTGGGCATTTGGGCTGCTTCCAGTGTCTTGCTATTGGTAATGGTGCTGCTATAAACATAGGAGAGTATACATCCACATGAGTTGTGTCTCTTATTTATTTGGGGTATATGGCTAATAGTGAAATTGCTGGATCGTATGGGATTTCAATTCCAGGATGTTTTAAGTATCACCATATTGTTTTCCATAGTGGTTATATATATTTAGAAGGCCATCAGCAGTATATGTGGGTCGGTACTGGTGATGGACTGGTTTGGACTCTAGGACACTCAGACCAACCGAATGGCTGATAGAAATTTATAAAGAACCTATTCAATAATTCACGGGAGAAGCTCCCCTTTTTCTGTCTACCCCACAGAGTAGCCAATGTGTGCTTCTCTGCGAACTTCCTGAGCTCACCCTTTTTAAACTTGAAGTCATTTGTTTCCGATAGGGATGTGAGAATTGAAGGTCCAGCATTTGACCAAATTAGCCTTCAACCAACAATAGAGACAAAAGTTGATCTATTTTCACAGCTGGATTAGAGGAGTTTGCATCTAAGAAGGGCAAGATTATTACAGCTGGCTTCCAGGAGCACAGCTGGGACATTATTCTGCAGCATGTTCATAAAAGAACATTTTCTCTGGTTGACAGCCTGCTTTCTATACTCCAACCTAGATGTGGCCTCCCCACCTGGGTACGTTTCCAGAGCCAGAGCCTGCACTCCTCAACTCGCTCCAGTTGCTGCCTGCTCTTCTCATTACACTGTCCTTTCCTTTTAGCTCGCGTGACTCTGCTGTGATATTTGAAATTGGCTCCAAACTTAGATTTTCTTGGTTCATTTTCTTCTCAGAAATGGTCAAAGACCTAGAGTTCATGTCAGAACTGCTAAGAGCCCTGTTGTTGGTTGCTGTTAGGTTTCTTGATACTCCTATTTAAACCTAGAAGTCAAAGAAGAATTTCCCTGTGGAGTTTTCTAGACTGTAGCTTTCTGGGAGAAAATGACCAGGTCTTTTTCCACTGATGCTTTACAAAAGCAAGCAGCCAACCAAAGAACCCAACTCTTGTCTTTAAACTACTGCTTTTCATTGGCTTATCAACTACCACTATCCAAATTATAAAGGACCGTGTTAGAAATAGGGATCCTTAGATATCATATACACAACTAACCAAAATGAACTGTGGTTGGTGTCTGGGTGTCTTCAGTTTTAATAAGACTTTTCTGGACATTTATTTTTGGGAGGGAGAGATAAGCTTAAATTTATTCCTTCTAAAACCTTTCCATACGGTTTTCTCCTCTTTTCTCGATGAGAAAGTGGAAAGGACTCACGGAGGTGCCTATCTCTGAATAGCTTTTGAGCGAAGCCAGAACCAAAGCAGATTTGCTATGCAGCTTTTCTCATTAAATCCAAGGTCAAGGAGGCAATTACTCATTTATTTTCCATAGTATGTGAACACAAAGTCTTTCTTGTTTCTGGCAGTCTGTTGGGATTGAGTGGTGTTTTTTCTTTTCTGTTTTAGCTCTAAGGGGAAAACTACTGGACCCAAGCTGCAAAGGTGGGCTCTACGTTCTTCTTGAACCAGGTATCGCCAGAAGGCAGCTATAACTGAGTTTAGCAATTTTTTACCTAATTTTGCTACTAAAATTAATAGGATAGTCCCCACCCAGTAGAAATCCTGACTCAGTTGATCTGGGCCAAGGCTTGCATGCCTGTTTATATATACATGCAGGTCCTAGGTTACACAAGAGATGTTTCTAACTGTATCTGTAAGAATTTGTATGTCAGAACAGGCGCATATTTAACCATTTTTAGTGCAAGAAAAGATCAGAAATTTCTTCAGTGACTTAAAACCTTGTGCATGCGGCAAGTCCCAGATGACTGTGATCCAGAATTTGTTGTGAGGAAGGGCATAGGCTGTGTCGACTCAATGTCGGTGAGTTTGGTTGTCGGTTGGAAGGAAATAGTGTGGTTCAAATATTTCAAAGTGAGAGAAAATATACAGAATATGAAAAGAAAAATAGGAGCTGTCCATAAAGCCAGTTGCTTGTATTTCAATAGCTTCTTTGGTGAGGTTTGGTGAACATGGGTCCACCTTGGGTGACCGCATTCTCACCTTTCATGTGGGAGACTGCGATTTGACTCCCCGTTGATACGTATGTGCAGTCAATACCCACCCATGTGTCAGGGAGTTTTATGTATTGCTATGATGCTGAACAGAGTTTAGCAGAGCGTTCACACTAAAACAGACTAGTGTGAAAAGTCTGTTGTTCTAATCTGAAAGAATCAGCCATTGAAAATAGCTCCCCAATCCACCATCAATCTTGGAGGTGGCATAGGCTAGGAAGCATTTAGTTCTGCTGTGCACAAGTCACTGAGTCTGGTTGGCTCCTTGGTAGCTAACAGGTGAGTTTCTAAGTGGTTACTAACTGTGTAAGAACTACTTAGTAACTGTAGTTACCACGGGCTTGAGCTCAGGCATTGTTTTGCATCAAAGATAGGATATTAATTGGTGGAAGACCTGGATATGGATATATGTCCGTTTGAAGGAACTGTAAGCAGTGGTATAGAGGAAAGGACATTGGGGGAAGCAAGTGCATTCAAATGTGATCAGGTTTCACCACCAGAAAACAATGCACAGAGGAAGTGAAAAGGAGCCAGGAAGAGGATTCCATGCAAGTCCTCCCCACTTGCCTTCTGCGCAAAACCCAAGAATCCACATCCAGAGCCGTGTCCTCGGCCTCACTACCTCTATCCTATTCATGGTCAAGGGATGCAAGAGGTTTCTTTTTCTTTTTAAAAAAATCATTTTATTGGGGCTCATACAACTCTTATTACAATCCACATGTACATCAATTGTGTAAAGCACACTTACACATTCGTTACCCTCATCATTCTCCAAACTAGTTTTCTACTTGGGTTCCTGGGATCCGCTCCTCATTTTCCTTTACCCCTTCCCCCTCCATCCCCACTCCCCTCTTCCTCATGAACCCTTGATAATTTATAAATTATTATCTTATCTTACACTGCCCGGAGTCTCCCTTCAACCACTTTTCTGTTGCCCATCCCCCAGGGAGGAGGTTACATGTAGATCCTTGTGATCTGTTTCCCCTTTCTACCTCCACTTCCCTCCTGGTTTCACCACTCTCAGCACTGGCCCTGAGGGGTTCATCTGTCCTGGATTCCCTGTGTTTCTAGTTCCCATCTGTACCGCTGTGCAACCTCTGATCTAACCAGGTTTGCAAGGTAGAATTGGGATCATGACAGTGAGGGGGAGGAAGCGTTTAAGAACTAGAGGAAGGTTTTGAGTTTCATTGTTTCATTCACTCTGAACCCTGAGTGACTCATCGCCTCCCCAATACGCCTCTGCAAGGGATATCCAGTTGTCTACAGATGGGCATTGGGTTCCCATCACGTGCTCCCATCATTCATGATGATATGATTTCCCCCAAAAAAATTTGGTGCTTGAAACCTGGTCCCCTCGGCCCTTCATGATCACACATGCTTGTGTGCTGCTTCCATGTGGGCTTTGTTGCTTCTGGGCTAGATGGCCGCTTGTTTACTTTCAAGCCTTTAAGACCCCAGACGTTATATCTCCTGATAGCCGGGCACCATCAGCCTTCTTCACCACACTTACTAATGTACACATTCATCTTCAGCATTTATGTCGGGGAGGGGATCACCCAATAATGTTCTTTGGTGTCTGCTACCTGACCCTTCAACACCTCATGATCACACAGGCTTGTGTGCTTCTTTTCTGTGGGCTTTGTTGCTTCTGAGCTAGATGGCTGCTTGTTTGCCTTCCAAGCCTTTAAGAGCCAAGACACTATATCTTTTGATAGCCGGGCACCATCAGCTTTCTTCACCACGTTTACTTATGCACCCGTTTGTCTTCAGCGATCGTGTTGGGAACGTGGGTATCACAGAATGACCATTTAGCTAAGTAAGGTGCTCTTGTATTAAGGGAATGCGCACAAGGAGATCCAATCTCCATCTGCTACCCTACTATTAAACCTATAAATATATGTACGTAGGTCTAATTCCCCCATAATCATAAATATATTTACATATGTACATGTCTGTATTTATGCCTCTATGTATACCCTTTGCCTCCTACTCCTTTCCTCTATTTCTTTATGCTTTCCTCCTGTCCCACTACCATGTTCAGCCTTCATTCTGGTTTCAGTAATTGCTCTCAGTTACCTTGCCCTTGGTTACTCCCTATCAGTCCTCCCATCCCCTCCCTCCACTGGTTTTGAACCATTCGTTGTTCCCTTGTCCCTGGGTTGGCCAACACCTCCTCCCTTCCCCTACCTTCCACATTCTCATGTTCCTCCGGGACTGTTGGTCCCATTATTTTCTTCTCACATTGTTTGTCCAGCCTATCTTATCTAGGTGGACCTGCAGAGATAATAATATGTGCATAAAATTGCGGATGGCTTTGACAGCACCAAAGTGGCACAATAAAAATATGATGATGACGGCAGCAACACCGACAAGCTAACAAACAAAAAAGCCACTGACATACAAAATTTAAGGAAAAAAAAAAGGAAAGAAAGAAAACAGGAAAAAAAGAAACAAAAGAAAAGCCTGTTAATAGTTCAAGGTCTGTTTGTTGAATTTTAGGAGTGTTTTCCCCATCCTGGCCCCAAAGTCCATCCTTTATACTCCCTCGGGACCTCCTTGCTCTGCTTCCCCCGCCGCTCAATTGCACGCCCCCAATGTTTTGCCTCAGTGAAGTCGGGTCAGCTCAGTGACACATCCCACACTGTGTCTCCAGTGCTGTCCCGTGTAGGGTCATGGGTCAGTGCAGGATGTTGCATCTCACAGTGGAGCCAGCTCTATGGTCCTCTCTGTATATTGGACCCTCTGAGCCAGGCTATTGTCCTCTGGGCTTGGTGGGCCCAGATATGCTCCACTCTGTTCTTCCTCCTTCCTTTGCTTCAGCTTCCTTCTGAGTATGGTAGATTTGTTCCTTTCCCACCAGACGAACTATTTTCATTTTCTGTGGCACTTCCTTTCATTGTAGGGGTTGGGCTGATTCTGATTAGGGCTGGCGTATGGTCCAGTAGTTTTGTGGATTCCTCTGCATGTTATGTTGTCCTCCTGGTTTGGTGTGTCATGGTGGGGTCTGTATGCACACTCCAGTTCTGTGGAGACACAACCAATACTCTCCCCCTGGGTGGGTTAGTGGCCTGTTCCCCTCGTGCCATCAACTCAGTTTCTCCCCACTCCAATTCTCCATCTGCCTGCCCCTCTTCCCCTTCGTTATGCTGGGCTCTCATGTACCTCCCTAGGTGTGGCCTGCTCTCCCTCCAACTATCTATGCTTCCACCATTAATTATGAGATAGGTGTTTATTCTTCTATTCCTGCCGTGTTGATTGTACTTACCTCAGGGGACTCGTTATACCTGTCCTTTGAGTTTGCCTTACCTCGCTTACATGATTCCTTTCAGGTCTTCCCATGAAACGCTGTGCTTCATGTGATCATCTGTGCTTTTCGGTGCTGCATAGTACTCCATTGTGTGTATGTGCCAGGGTTTATTAATCCACTCATCTATCGATGGAAACTTAGGCTGTTTCCAAGTCTTTGCGATTATGAATTGTGCCACAGTAAACATTGGAGCTCATATGAATGGTCGTGTTTCATTTGTTGCTTCCACTGGGTATATACCCAGTAGAGGAATAACTGGATCATAAGGTAGAACAATTTCTGTTTTCTTTAAGTATCTCCAGATTGCTTTCCACAGTGGCTGTACAAATCTACATGACCACCAGCAGTGGAGGATGGTTCCTACATCACCACAGCCCCTCCAACACTTGTTGCTCTCTGATTTGCTGATTTGGGTGTTAGGTGGTATCTCATGGTTGTTTTGATTTGCATTTCTCTTATGGCTTATGACTGGGAACACTTTCTCATGTGGGTCTCCTCCCTAATGAAAGTTCTTTTTCCCACTTCCTTAGGGGGTTAACTGTTTTCCTCTTTTTGCAGGTCATGATCGTGTTGTGGATTTTAGTAATGAGCTCTTTGTCCGATGTGTCATTACTAAAAATCCTTTCCCAGTCTGTGGGTTGTCTTGTCACCCTCTTGGTGAAGTCTTTTGAGGTTCACAGGTTCTTTATTCTTATTAAATCCCGTTTGTTGATTTCCAGTTCACCTGTGTGTGTACCCTTCCCTATTGCAGTGAGCCTATGAGTTCCCTGGGTCAGTGCTCTGAGGTTAGTCCCAGGTCCCTCCTTGATGGTCCTGATGGTTTGGAGTTTAACTTCTAGGTCTGTGGTCCAACTTGAGTTTATTCTTGTGCGTGGGGTGAGGTAAACGTCTTGTTTCATTTTTCTACATGTGGATATCCATTGTTTCCACCACCACTTGTTAAAAATGGCATCCACTTCCCATTTAATGGATTTGGGACCCTTGTCGAAGATCAGTTGTCTACATGCTGATGGTTTTATTCTTGGGCTTTCTATTCTTTTCCACTAGTCTGAGTGTCTGTCATTGTGCCAGTACCATGCTGTTTTGACCACTGTAGCTGTCTGGTAAAGCGAGTCCTCCAACTGTGCCCTTCTTCTTGAGGAGTTATCTGCTAATTTTAGGTTCCTTCCCTCTCCATATGAAATTGGTGATCAGTTTTTCCAGTCCTTTGAAGAAGGTTGATGGTATTTGAATTGGTATAGCATTGAACTTGTAAAGTGCTTTAGGTAAGATTGCCATCTTTACTATGTTAAGTCTTCCAATCCACGAGCAGGGGATATTCTTACATTTGTGGAGGTTGCATTTGGTTACCTGTAGTAGGGTCTTATAGTTTTCCTTGTATAGGTCTTTAGTTTTTTTTTGTTGTTGTTGTTGTTAAATATATTCCTAGGTATTTCAATTTGTTCTTAGCTACTGTGAAGGATACTTCCTTCTTGATCCCCTCGTCCATGGCTTTTGGATGTGTATAGAAAATCTACCGACTTCTGTTTATTGATCTTGTATCCTGCCATTCTTCCATATTCCTCTATCGCCGTAAGTACTCCAGCTGTGCAGCTTTTGGGGTTTTCAATGCACAGGATCATGTCATCTGCAAATAGCGATAGTTTTACCTTCTCTCCCATTTGGATTTCTTTGACTTGCTTCTGCTGTCTTATGTTGTTTGCCAGAACCTCCAGAATTATATTGAATAGAAGTGGGGACAGGGGGCATCCTTGTCTTGTACCCTTTTTCAGTGGGATTGTTTTTGTCTTTTTTCTATTGACTATGATGTGGTTCATTGGCCTTTCATAGATAGCTTGTATCAGCTTGAGGAACTTACCTTCCAATCCTATATTCATGACTGTCTTAACTAGGAATGGGTGTTAGATGTTGTCAAATGCTTTTTATGCATCTATGGATAATATCATATGGTTTTTATCCTTTTTCTTCTCGATGTGGTGTATAATATTGATGGATTTTCATATGCTAAACCATCCCTGGGATGAATCCTACCTGGTCGTGGTGGATGAAATGTTTTATATACTTTTGTATTCTATTGGCCTATATTTTGCTAAGGATTTTTGCATCTATGTTCATTAGAGATATTGGTCTATAATTCTCTATACCTGTGGGGTCTTTGCCTTGTTTGGGTATCAAAGTTATGCTGGCTTCGTATAATGAGTTTGAGAGTTTGCCATCCTCTTCTTTGTTATGGAGGATCAGTGTCAACTCTTCCCTGAATGCTTGGTAGAATTCTGCTGTGAAGCCATCTGGCCCTGGGACTTTTTTTGTAGGTAGGTTCTTGATGACCCCCTCTATTTCTTCTTTTGCTATGGATTTATTAAGGTTCTTGATCTCTGCCTGAGGTAATCTAGGGAGAGACTGTTTTTCCAAGTATTTAACCATGTCTTCCATGTTTCTGAATTCATTAGAATACAGACCTTCATAGTACTTTGTGATTATCCTTTTTAATCTCATTGGGATCTGTTGTTATTGCCCCTGTTTGATGCCTCATCCTGGCTATTGATGTTTTCTCCTTTCTATCCTTGGTAAGTTTTGCCAGTGGAGTGTCAATTTTGTTAATCCTTTCGTAGAACCAGCTTTTAGCTGCATTTATCTTTTGCATTGCTCTCTTGTCTTCCCACTAGTTTAACTCTGCCCTGATTTTTATTATTACTTTTCTCTTGCTATTGGAGGGTTTGTTCTGCTGAGTCTGTCCTAGTTGTTGGAGGTTGTGTATTAACGTATCTGTCACAAGCCTCTCTTCTTTTTCATATATGCATTTATTGATATCAAGCTACCCCTGATAACTGCCTTCGCAGTATCCCATAAGTTTTGATACGTTGTATTCTCATTCTTGTTAATTTCTAGAAACTTCTTAATATTTTCCCATTCGTGTCACAGGATATCCTTGTTCGTCCTCCAATTGGTTTCCCTTGCTGTTATGGATTTCCTCTTATTAATCTCCAGCTTTATGGCATAATGAACGGAGAAAGACGTCAGGATAAAATCTATGTGTTTGAATTTACTCAGGCTTGACTTGTATCCCAGCATGTAGTCTATTCTTGAAAAAGATCCATGTGGACTTGAGAAGAATGTGAATTCTTTTACGTTTGGATGGAAAGTTCTATAAATATCTATCAGGCCCTCTTGCCTAATTACATGTTTAGCTCTATGACGTCTTTGCTGAGCTTCTTTCCCAATGATCTGTCTTTTGCTGATAGCGGAGTGTTAAAGTCACCTGCTATGATTGTTGATTCCATGATTTATTTTTTTCATCTTTTTAATAGTTTGACCAAATTCGCTGCACCATCATTAGTAGCGTAAATATTCAATATGCTAACTGCTTCTTGGTTTAATGAACCTTTGAGCATTATGTTGTGTCCCCCTTTGTCTCTTTTTATGGTTTGGATCTTGAGGTCCGTTTTGTCGGAGATTAAGATAGCCACCCCTGCTTTTTTGAGTTACCATTTGATTGGTAACCTTTCTGCCAGCCTTTTATTCTTAGCATATTCTTGTCTGTGCATTTAACATGTGTCTCTTGCAGGCAACAGATTGAAGGATTATGTTTTCTGAGCCAGTCCTCAAGTCTTTTTCTTTTAATATACGAATTGATCCCATTGCTATTCGGAGTTATTATCACTATCTGTGGATTCATAGTTGTCATACCTTGTTTTGTGTTTTGGGTGTTTACCTATCTCACTTCATATCAGTGTACTGTGTTTGAGTGGTAGTTTCTATCTTGTCTTCTTTTCCATTTGAGACCCTGTTGTCCTGGTAATTGTTGCTAGCATGTTGGCATCTAGATGGAGATGAGCTATATGGTGGAGGTTGATCCTCTGACCTTAGTGAGTCAGCCAGTATATTCCGCAGGGTCTGGTGTGTTGGAGCATATTTCTGAGTCTTTCCTTGTCCTGGAAGACTCTTATCTCACCATCTATCTTAATGGATAACTTTGCAGGGTACAGGATTCTACGGGAGGCATTTTTTTCTTTCAGCTTTTGGAAGATGTTGCTCCATTATCACCTCCTCTTCATGGTATCTGCTGATAGGTATGAGCATACTCTTACCTGTGCTCCTGTGTATGTGACTGTCTTCCTTTCTCTTGCTGCTCTTAAAATTTTCTCTTTTTCCTCGAAGTTGGATATTTTTACTATTATATGTCTTGGCGTGTTCTTCTTGGGGTCTGGTCTAGCTGGCGTCCTTTATGCTTCCTGTATGAGTGCCTGTTTCTCCCTTGTTCAGGTGGGAAGTCTTTCTTCTAGAAATTCTTTTGCTATCTTGGCTGTCAACTTGTTATTGTGTTGTGCTCTGGTAGACTGATTATTCGAAAATGATTCCTCTTCATAGCATCTGTCATGGATCTCAGGTTATATTCTGCTTCTTTAATTTTCCTATCTGACTGTCTTTCTCACTTGATTAGGTCTGTTTGAGTATCCTCAAGATCACTGATACGGTTATATGCTTCCTCTAGCTTAATCATAAGTTCTGTGACCTTGTGTGTGGCTTTTGCTACCTCCTCTGTTACTTCCCGCAGTTGTCTTTGGTGGGTGGACTTTATCCCCTCTATTGTGGACATCATCCCCTTTACTGTGGACTTCATCTCCTCTATCCTATCATTGCATCCTTATACTGGATTGATTCCCTCGGCTCCTGTATTACTATGAGTAGACGTCTGAAGATTTCTTTCTGTTGAATATATGCATCTGTTTCTTCTATGAGAGATGTTAGCTCTGCTACTATGTTTTGTCTCCCTGATTTTTTTGTTGGGAGTGATGTGATCTGTTGATTTTTCCTCCATCCTTTCATAGGCCCCATGTTTCTGGTAGGCCAGGTGGCTCTTATCTGTGTTACTGGTAAGGAAACTTTCAGGTGCTTCCTATGACCTACTATAAGGATGGGTCAGATTTCTGTGTAGGCAGAGTTCCCTGAAGGCTTATTGAACAGAAACGGTTAGATGTTTCAGAGACTGAGGTGGGGGCTGGAGCCTCAGTGAGTGCCGCCAGGCTGATTTGACCTGGTCTGTCAGGGCACCTTAGCAGCCCTTTTTTTGTTTAATAAAAACAATTAATTAAAAAATTTTAAAAAATATTTTGGGAGGAAAAAGAAGAAATGGAGTGAAAGAAAGAGAAGCTATAAAAGAAGAGAGAATGGAAGTGATAATATTGAAAGTGGAAAAAGAAAAAATGAGAAAGAAGGAAAACCTATAGAAAAGAGGCAGGAGAGAAGTAATATTAATAATGAAAAAGGAGGAAGAAAGAAGAGAGAAAAGAAAATTCAGAAAGTAAAATTTAAAAAAGAGAAAAACCAGCATGAGATTATATATATATATATATATATATATATATAATTTCCCCCTTCTTTTCCCTCTAAGTTCTAGCGATGTCTAATCGAAGGTGGAGGTGGGCTAGGCCTCGCTGCCACGGGATGTGGTGCTGATCTGGGCTCCAGAGCCCGGCTATGTGAGGGTCAAATGCTCTTCTGATCAGCAAGCCCTCCCAGGTCCCTGCAGTCCTGTAGAGTTGAGCCTGAGGGCAGAGGCTACACAGGTGGGAGAACCACCACAAGGCGAGCCACCTGCATGGATGGAACAGGCTGGGGCGCCAAGGAGTGCTGAGGGAGGCACCGGCTGCAGCGCCTGCCTCCTATGCTGGCTGGAGAGGGCTGGGGCAGGCTTAGAAGCTGGCACTGGGAACCCCGCTGGGCGCTGCACTGGTGAGAGCCTGCCGGAGCGCACAGACAGCTCCAGCAGGGACTGCAAAGCTGCTCCTAGGCACCTAGGACTCACGCCTGCCCTGTGAGTAGTGCAGGCTCCTCAGTGACATGGTCCAAGCCAGATCGGGCAGCAGCAGCGCTGGCAGGAAACAGCGGGCAATGGCGCCTGTCCTCCGCCCTCAGAGGAATGTGCAGCGGCTGGCTCAGAGTTGGGAGCTGCCGGTCGCTGGAAACCCTGCAGCGCACCAGGGCAGGCAAAATCGCTCTGGTGGGAGCACAAAGCCCTGTCACTCGTGCTCCCAATAGGCAGTCATGCTCCCAATAGGCAGGAGCACCCGCTGTTACACCAGGCGCTGTCAGCGCTGGAAGGAGTGCCTAATGACCTGAGATGTCCCAAGAATTGGATCCTGGATCACTGAGGCCCCGGCTCAGGACAAATGCATGGGGTGGGGGGTGCTGTCCAGGGGGATAATTCACTCACCAGACTCCTTCTGCTCAGCAACCTGGACACCAAACCCGCCTTGTTCGAAAGAGCTCTCAGAGTATGTGGGTCCCCTGAGCCGCCATCTTCCTCCTCTCTCGCAAGCGGCTTCTAAACCATTCCTTGAGTTGAAATAATAAACAAAAGGAGGGCGGCTTGCCTGAATCGATGTAAAATGCCACATGCTATACCTGTATGTATATACTTCATCTTCGGTCCTACAAAAGACCTTTACTAATAAAAATCTTCAACTTCAATGATTCTATTCAAAATGCCATGGGATATGAAATTACTGCATTACTAGGAAATGAGTCTTGGGATATATTCCTTCCACTTTTGGTATCAAGTCAAAGTCTGAATCTCCTATAGCAGTTTCATGTTTCCTTTTATTAGAGAAAGAAATTATTGGCACATGATATTTTATTTTTATGATTTGGCTACGAGGAAAGTTGGAGTTAATTTTGTTGCTTGATTACCAAAGCTATTTCAACTGCGATTACCGATCATATACTCGCTCTTTAATTTTCATATTATTTCTGACATTTCTTTTTAATCTGTATTTTGATTAATTTGTTTAGTACGTGATTTAATATATCAATGTATCTAATTCCTTTTGGGGAGCAGCTAAGGTATAACTTTTATGTCTACCAATACAGATATGTACATACTGCACATACTGAAGTGTTCCCAGCCTGTCTGGAGAAAGTGGATGTGGTAGAGAAAATAACTTCCCTGAAGTATTCTAGGATTCGCTGGGAACCTAAGGAGGCTCCAGACACGGATGCAGTCCAAGTTGGAGAGAGAGGTAACGGGTAAGCCACTGGGATTTGAAATGTATCGTAAAGTGATATTTGAGGCTTCTCAAAAAGATTTGGCTTGATAGTGCACAACATGAATGTTTCAGCTCCACTTTAAGTTGCTGGTGTATTTGGAAATGACATTCATACTGATCTTTATGATATAAAGATCAATAAGTATAAGACAGCCTGTCTGATACTGTATTTTGATGTCTCCAAAGGATTTTTCTTCATTCTTCTCTTGCTCCCACCGCCCTGCATTTAAGGCAAATCCTAGTGGCTATACATTCCTAATCTGAATTTCCCCCCACCTCCACCCACAGCTTCGATGTAAGTCACCATCAACTCTCACCTTAATGTTGGTCCCTCTATCATGTCATTGCTCTGGTCTTCCTATCACACTTGGTACTTTCCCAAAGTGTAAGTCAGATGGCACCACTGTTTTTGCTTCAAACACTCCAATCAATTCTCAGCACTTGAACTCCACATCAAAGCTTTTATGGCTTACATGATCTGGCTTTCCTGCTTACTGACCTCATGTCCTCCCTCTGTCTCTCTTTTGTGTACAATGCCATTTCTGTTACTCAGCACATCACACTCAGTCCTGTCTTAGGATCTTACATTTGCTTTCCTTCTGCAAGGGTTTTCCCTTTACTTAGAACAATACTTTTATGTCAAAACATAGAAAATGGTAATGCTGATACAACATACTGGCATAAATAGAGGAGGCTACATCCCACTAGAAGCTACTGGCTTAGGGCTTTGGCTACACAGATTTCTGCCCTTCTTGTCCAAAGACTGATTAATACAAGTGACCCAGTGGCACAGCACCAATAAAATCCTTGAACGGCTGTCTCCTTTACATTTTTTCAGGTGTCAACTCAAATGTCATCTCCTCAGAAAAGTCTCCTGTTACCACTTACAGCAAAAAAGGACACTTCCTTTCATGTCTTAATGTTATTCAATCTTATCTTCCTCTTTTCACCATCAGTACTCAAGAAACAGAGCAGATTTAGCACAGAACTAAGTACCTGGCCCAAGCTAGACCTCATTGTTGATGAGGCTGGTACATTTGCTTTGGTGAATGACAAAGCATGGGCTCTGTAGTCTCAGTGGATGGCATATTGGCTGGCTCATAGTAGACATACAACAGGTGCTTGTGGAATAAATGAAGGGAGGAGTAAGAAGGAATTAATAATTGAACATAAACTCAAATTTCTTAGTCCTGTTTCAAACTCTGGATCTTTTTCTCTGGAGTTGATTAATGGACCTGGATAGTAATGACATCTGGATAGCAGTGTAGGAAATCTTTTAACTCACAGAATCAGGCTAACCTGAGGGGCTCGCTGGCAAGTCACTCACCTTTGAGGCCACTTGGATTCCTTTCTGAAAATGGAATAAATTAGGGTTGGAAGATCTCTGCTGTCCTTTACTGAGGAAATGGTGTGGTCTCCACGTTGGACCCCCACTGGCTACACATAATGAAAGAGGAATCTAAGTGCAGACAGCCCCAGGCAGGTTTCTATGAGATGGCAGTCAGACATCCTTCTATTGGCAGCTGCCGTACCCTGTTCTGAACCAACTACTCCTCTCCTGGCGCTCTACTTCTCTTAGGTTTGAATAAACACGCAGCCATCTTGTCCACCACGATTATTAGAAGCAGAAGCCAAAATATTTAACCCCCAACACTGGCATTTATTCACATTTCTTTGTATTGAAGATAGGGCAATTGGCTAGGAAAGTGCAGAGGCTGAAATCCAGTGGCACATGATGGCCATCATCTTGTCCATTCAGCATGTTTGAGAAGATTAGTAAGCCCAGCCGTGTTTCCCAAACAACCTGAAAAGCTGGGAAATACGAAATAAACCAAAACAGAGATAAATACTCCGCCTACAGTCCAATTTCAGTTTGGGATTACTTGTAGATAAAGGTTCATATTATTGTTTGGTATTAAAACCATATAAACATTGCATTGAACAACAATTGGATGCTGTGACATATTAATCTCCTCTTCTATGCAACAGGAATAGATATTTTTAATATTTATATAACCAGAAAATCATTGTTTTATCTCTTTTTGTTTTGTTTTCCATTAAGTGATAGGCCTGGGTCAGATGACTTTCCACACAACAATAAAATTGTTGAGAGACATAACTTGTGCTAGAAGATACTACTTTAAAATTTATTTTTAGTTTTCAAGGTGACATTGGAAACTAATAACATGATAATTTTAGAAAATTGACACCATCTATTTAAACATTGATAAGTAGACCTAAGGATAATTTTAAAGCAGTTTTTCAAACTGTTCCGTCTTGGATAATTTCAAAGAGAAATTTGCTTTGATAAAATATTCACAGCTATTTCCCATAATGTTAACTTAAAAAGGTCCTTCTCTGTGGAATTTCTAAATCATCAAATATTAAGTCAAATAATATTCAATATAATTTCCCTATCTTTTAAATTTTAAAAGTTAACTATATATATATGTTTTGAAAAAAAGACAGAGCAAATGTAACTTCTAGTTATTTATGCAAATAAATTACCATTAAAAAATTTAAGAACAGTATTTTATATGAATGAAAAAGAAAGCACAATTTAGGAAATGTTTTATAAACTAAGTAAGAAAAGTCCTTCATTTTACTAACATTTATAATATGGGAACGCTGGTATGTACTCTAACTGTACTTTTCTTACTTAATTCCAATAAAAGTTAATAAGGTAGAACATTTTCTATCATTACTCACAGTTTATAGGTGCTAACTTCTGGTAAATCTTGTAGATTTTGTTTTTTTGTTTAATCTCACTATAAAATACTAGGGAACAATGGATGAATTACACATAACAATTATAGCTGACTACATGAAAAATTAAGGAAAATCTTCAGACTTCCAAAGTGATAAAAATCAAATCCAAAGTTCTCAGTCAGCTACAATGGTCTAGATACACAGATGGCATTTGCTGATCCAAGGTCCCAAACTCGGGGCCACTGAGTAGATTTGGACTCACAGAAAACGTGAGGATAGGACAGAACTTCCTCTGTGGGTTTTCAAGAGTGTAACTCTTTACAGGAGTAGAAAGCTTCATTTTCCTCCTGCCAAGCATTGGGTGGTTTTGAACTGCTGGCTTTAATACCTAAATGTTGATGTTTTATTGGTTCTCCAATAAATCAGAACAAAATCACAGTCATGTAAAAGACAGGGGGTTGGAATTAAGACAACTACATGAAACTAAAACCCTCAAAAAAAAGTAATAGGGTAGTTAAAAAGGAAAAAAGAAGTCTCTCTGGTTTAATCCTATAAATCGATTTTTTTAAATCTCCTGAGATCCATGTACCAAAATGATCACAAAACACTCACTGCTAGTTGTATGAGCCCCCAATAAAATGTAAAAAAAGAAAAGAGGAGAAAAAACAAAACAAAACACTCACTGCTATCAAGCTGATTCCAATTCAGAGTGACCCTCTAGGACAGGTAGAACTGCCCCCTGTGGGTTTCTGAGAATGACGTTTTACCTAAGAAAGCCTTGTCGTTCTAATTTACAACAGCTGGTGGTTTTGACCTGCTGACCTTGCAGTTAGCAGCCCAAGGAAGGACCAACCTCCAGGCTCCTCACTTACCATGGTCGGATGTAGACTATTGCCTTTGTGGACCATGTTATGCCTGCTGAGCCTCAGGTTCAAGGACTCAGTTCCACAAAGTGTTTGGTTATGGCGAAGGAGTTTTCATATCTTTTCTCATGGTGTCCTCTGCCACATTCATGGATTTGTTTTCAGCGTAGGAAAATGTACATCTAGACATATTCTTATCCTTTGCCAAACCCATATATATTTGTGGGTATATTCTCACTCTCCCTCCCTATTTGTTTAGCCTTTCATCCACTCATAAATCACTATTATTGTCCAAAAATAACAAAACTCACTGCCACCAAGTCAATGCTAACTCAAAGCTAACCCAAACCGTTGGTTTCTGAAACTGTAATTGTTCATGAGAGTAGAAAATCCTGTCTTTCTCCTGCCAAGTTGTTGGTGGTTTTGAATTCCTGACTCTGCAGATCGCTGCCCAATTTGTAGCCACTACACCACCAGGGCTCCTACCATCCTGTAGAGCTGTGTATAAACAGTATTCTCCTGTATTGTCTTTAAATCTTAGCTTCAACACCTCCTAGTGCCTTTTCCTGCTTCCATCTCTCTCTCTCTCTGTGTGTGTGCTGACCTTCTTATTGTATACTGCCTTCTCCTGCATTCAAGCTAACATGTTATGCCCTCTAGATTGAAGTTGTTAAGGATTTTGTCAGAATCAACTTGACTGCATTAACACCAATTTTTTTTAAGGAAGTAAAGAGCCTCATCCTTCTCCCACAGAATGGCTTGTGGCTTTGAACTGCTGACCTCGAAGTTAGCAGTCCAATGTATAACCAATACAACCTAAAATAATATTGTTATATAATACAGTCTCTACGGCAATGAGTAGGAATAATATTGAACTAGGCAGGAAACATCAAGGGACGATGGAAGAAATGCAGATTTACTGTACCAAAAAAGACTTGATCAACATTCAAATATTTCACGAGGCAGCAGGTTATCAGGAAATGCTGACATTAAGGGAGAAATTTCAGCTGCACTGATAGCATTAGCAGAAAACAGGACTCCAAGAATTGACAGAATATCAACTGAAATATTTCAATAAACTTATGAAGCATTGGAAATACTCCATAGTTCATGGCAATAAATTTGAGACAATTAATCAACTGATCGGAAGAGATCCATATTTGTGCCATTCCAGTGAAAGGTGATTCAATCAGATGTGGAAATTATCTGACAATATCATTAGTATCGACATGCAAATAAGATTTTGATGCTGGCGATGGTTTAAGATGGCTGCAGCGTTACATTTACAGATACCTGCCAGGGATCCAAGTTCAATTCAGATGATAACATAGAATAAGGGATATCATGGAGGAATGGATCTTGGCTGATATAGAGAATATCAGAACGATGCTTGCGTTTAAAAATTGGCTATGAAAAGGCATTCACCAAACAGATCACAACAAACCATGGATGACATTGGGAAGAATGAAAATTCCAGAACACTTCATTGTGTTCATTCCGAACTTGTACATAGATCAAGAAGCATTCATTCAGACAGAACAAGGGGATTCTGCATGGTTTAATATCAGGAAAGGTATAAATCAGGGTTGTATCTTTTCACTATTCTTATTCAATCTATATACTGTGCAAAAATCTGACCAACTGGACTATGTGAAAATTAATCCAGATCATTATAACTTGAAAAATGTAAATGAAACAACTTTGTTTACTGACCTCTCAGAAGACTTGAAGCACTTACTCATGAAGATCAGAGAATAACACCTTCACTATGAACTACACCTCAGCCTATAGAAAATAAAAATTCTTACAACTGGATCAATAAACAAAATCTTGATGAATGAAGAAAATACTGACTATTTCAAGGATTTAGTTTTACTTGGATCCATAATCAATGCTCATAGGAGTAGCAGTCAAGAAATCAAATTATATTTGTCCATATTTGCATCTGGCAATGTGCTGCACAGGACTATTTAAATTGTTTAAGATCAAATAGGATTAAGATATGACTGATCCAACCCATAATATTTTTCAATAGTGTCATATGTATGTGAAAGCTGGGTAACAAATAAGGAAGGCTGACACATTTGAATCATAGTGTTGGTGAAGAATGAATAGCGAAAGCGCCATGAACTGCCAGAAGCATGAACAAACCGGCTCAGAGAAAGTACAGTCAGAAGACTCCTTAGAGTCAAGGACATGCTCTTGGACATGTTCTCAGGAAAGGCCAGTCTCTGGAGAAGGACAAAACGAGTGGTACAATACTCACTCACTGCCATCAAGTCCATGCCAATTCACAGTGACGCTACAGGACAAAGCAGAACTCTCCCTGTGAATTTCTGAGACTGGGAGTAGAAGGCCTCATCCTTCTTCAGTGGAGTGGCTGCTGATTGCCCCCCATCGTGTGATTACAAAGCCACCATAGCTCCTGATTGGTTCAAGAGGAAGTTAATAAAAAACAAGGGAAACTCTCAATGAGATCTATTGATACAGTGACTGCTACATTTGGCTCCAAACATGGTACTCGTGAGGATGGTGCGGAACTGGGCAGTGGTTCAGTCTGGTGTAGACGGGGTCACTATTAGTTGGTCCTGCCTAGAGCACACCTAACGATAATAACTGAGCAAGGCTTGTGATTCAGCTAAATCAATATCGTCTGGGAGCCTATTAGAAACGTGGAATCACAAGTCCTATTTCAGACCTACTGTGTCCAAGTCTGCCTTTCCAACAATATTCCATGTGATTTGTTTGAGAAGCAAGGATTGTTTAAACTTCATTTTGCATGTATATCAAAAGATATGCATAGAATGGTTCATTTCCAACCATTCTTTGAATAGCAGGAATTATTGAGCTAACACTTCAATATTTTCTCATCTTAAACATGTCCCTAGTCTTATGAAAGTAAGCCATCAAAATATTGTCAGAAAAAGAGCATTATAGAACTGATGTCTGAAAAATATGTATATCAATAACACCTGCCACTATAATCTGATTATTTCTCACAAAAAGAATACTGCCTTTCAGACTTTAGTCTATTTTTAAACATCTTGTTGGTTTCTAAGTTCACTGCTTAATGATTTTGAACAAATGTTTGCACTCGTAAGAAAAGGGCAGACATCAATTCAATACTGAAGATTGAATTTTGCTTGACATGCCTTTTTATTAACCCCTCAGTAACTTCTGATATACGTCAATGATTTCTAGAAAGCAAGGTTCACATCTTTTTCTTTATTCATTCGGTTTAGTCTTAGAATTTTAAAAATAGTTGGAAACTTAGATCTGTTAAAGAACAGGAGTATACAGCATATCTGTATAAATGGTTTTTATTATAAACTCTCAACTGAAAGTTGATTTTTTTTAGGGTTTTGTGTTTTTCCTAAATGCACTCAATGCTTTTACTCCATACTTCCAGTAATTAATAATTATTAAGCAGGAATTAATATTATTACATCATTTTACGATTACTGTATAATTGACTTGCATAAGGTCACCCACATAAATAAGACGTGTTACATATTTTCTTTTCAATTTGGTATGCTCTAATTTTAGTGTGTGTGTTAATGAACTGAGTTAATCTTATATTTCTCAAAGACGAAGCACTTCCGCTGTCGGTGCTTTGTCTGCAAAAGGCCTGGATGGGAAAGAACCCTTATATGATGACAGGAAGGTAAATAGTGAGAATTAGACCCTGCCCACCATAAACGTAGCATGTTAAACTTCCATGATAGCTTATTCTTTTGCAGTTTTTGTTGCAATTTTTTAAATGACCAGTTAATTCTCACTACTACTTATTAGACTGTGTTTACCAAATTAGCTAACAATTTTGTTGCCTTTGATATGCTTTCCTAGTGAATACCAATTGTCATTCATGGCTTGAGGCAAGGGTAATTGCCCAGTGGCTTTACTATCTGAGGATTGGGAAGCATTAGTTTCAAAACAGTATTTTCATTTTTTTTAAACTCATCTTGTCAAAAAACAAACAAACAAAAACCAGAAGACTTTTTCATGTTTAAAATAGGATCATTTAGAGGCAATTTTAATCCCCTTTTGTAAATACACTTTCAACTCTTTACCATATAAATTCTTTCCCCAGTTGAGGAAAATAAATCACCTATGATTGGATGGATAAATGTATTAGTGACTAGGAAGCCTCAACTATTTCTGAACCTTTGCTATGAATTGGGCGTTTAGAGGGCCCAGCAAAGTAGTTGAACATCCATGTTTTGTGTCCCTAGTCAAAGAACTACTTTGAAATACTGGGCTTATTTTAAATTCCCTGTGATTAAAAGATTAAAAGCTTTGTCTGTCTTTAACTTTCTTAGGGAAATTTCACGTGATGGATGATGGAACAAACCAAAGGGCCATAATCAGGCAAGTTCTTACTCGCATCTAGTACATTGGCAGGGTTAGGCCTGCCTGGCTGAACCCTGACTTAAGAATGAAACCTCCTCTCCCATAAATCAAAAATTTCCAAACGTGTTTGGCCTGTTGAGGTTTTCCGTATCTGCCAGTGTTTCCTTGCTATTCTAAGGTGGTTAATTCCTTAACAGGGGACAGACAGCCTATTCCTTCTTCCTGTCTGTTTGGTCCTAATCTGGAAGCTCTGCTGGTGTTACCTTGGGTGACCCTGCTGCTATTTGAGATACCAGGGATAGCGCTTCCAAAATCAGAGCTACCTCCAAGCTGCCACTGGCGAACAAGTTCATAGACAAGTGGTGATTATTTGGCCAACTGTTTCTTTTTAAGAAAGAAAAAAACAAAAACAGCACCTGCCTGGCAATTAAAAGTTTTCTACTGTAGACCCTAATCCAGGACAAAGTGTGGGCGTCTGCCTTTACAGCCTCCTGGATCTTTCCGGTGCCATGACCCACCTGCCCAGGAGTTGGGACCTATTTGGGAAACATTACCATGAATTAAAACTATTCCCAAGTCTTTTTTTATTTTAAAAAGTTTTATTGGCACTTCATCCACATGTCATACAATTCACCAGGTCAATCATATCAAGAAGAGTTGTACATTCTTTACCACAATCCATTTTCGAACTTTTCTTTTCCCCCGTACTCATTGTTATTCATGTTTTTTTTCAATTTTGCCAAAAATATACACAAAAAGCATTCACCAATTCAATCAACAACTTTGACATGTATAATTCAGTGTTGTTCATTATCCTACAGTCTTTGAAAATTTGTCTTAGGCTGCTTTGCTATTATGAAAGACATCAATATCTGTTTACACTAACCAGAAGAAATTTGGAGAGGATTTTATTTTTTACAAAAAAAAATTGGCAAAATTGAAAGTAGTGCTTAGTGTTTTTTTTATACAAGCCATTAAAGAGGCAGCATATATGCTGAAAGGTAGAGAGATGTTATCAAGTTTTTTCCCCCTGGGAACTGCACTGTTTAATATATTGTTTCAGTTAACCCCCTAAGGAAGTGGGCAAAAGAAATGAGAAGAACTTTCACTAGAGAGGAGATCAATATGGCCAATAAAAATATGAGAAAGTGCTCGAAGTCCCTTGCCATAAGAGAAATGCAAATCAAAACAACCATGAGATACCACCTAACACCCCTGAGGCTAGCCCAGATCAGTAAATCAGAGAGCAACAAGTGTTGGAGGGGCTGTGGTGAAATAGGAACCCTCCTCCACTGCTGGTGGTCGTGCAGATTTGTACAGACACTGTGGAAAGCAATCTGGCGATACCTAAAGAAAATGGAAATTGATCTACCTTACGACCCAGCCATCCCTCTACTGGGCATATACCCGGTTGAAGCAGCAAATAAAACACGACCAGTCATATGCGCTCCAATGTTTATTGCGGCACAATTCACAATAGCAAAGACTTGGAAACAGCCTAAGGTTCCATCGATAGACGAGTGGATTAGCAAACTTTGGCACATACACACAATGGAGTATTATGCAGCACTAAAAAGCACCGATGAGCACATGAAACACGTTATTTCATGGGAAGAGCTGGAAGGAATTATGTTAAGCGAGGTAAGCCAGACCCAAAGGGACAGGTACAACATGAGTCCCCTGAGGTAAGTACAATCAGCATGACAGAAATGGGGCATTAATCCACCCAAGGGGAGGGTATGGTTTATATCTCCACAGGGAAAGTGGGACCAGACTTCAACCCAGTGTCGCAAGGTGTGAATGCAATATCCCGGCGTGGAGGACGGAACCGGTGGAGAGGTCTGGGAGGCTGGCCCCAGCACCATAAATTAAGTGGATTCCTGCCCCTCCCCCGAAAAGAACTTGTTCCAAAGGACGACATTGACCCTGCAGCTATGGGAGATGGACATATTTGATCAGAGCACACGGGAGCAGATGAAGGGGCAGGAGGAGAGAGTGGAGCACAGCCTGGCCCACCAGGCCGTGATGATGATGTTCCTGAGTAGAGCAGCCAGTCCACAGAGAGAACAACATGGCTGGCCCTACTATGAGACATGATGCCCCTCAGTGACTAAGGGCGATACAGGGGACAGCACCGGAGACACAGTGTGGGAATTGCACCTGACCTGATCCCACCACACCGAGGCAAAGCACTGGGGGAGTGCAGCGGAACAGCAAGGGAATGGAGTGGCAAGGTCCCCAGGGAATGCTGAAAGTGGACTTTGGGGCCAGGGCGTGGTGCCCCAACAGACTGGACTGGAAAACGCTCCTAAGGGCCAGCAAAGATCCCTGAACTAACTACAAGCTTTTCTCTTGTGAACTGTTTTGTTCTGTTCTTTTTCAGTGGTTTGTTTTGGTTGTTTTGTTGTCTGGTTGTATACTGTTGCTTTGTGTTCCTCTGTCTAGTTTTCGTGCATGTTAGTGACTCCACAGGTCTGTCTGAATAGGACAGGCTGGATGAACTATCTGGATGAAAAACAACGGGACCGACAGTTCCGGGGGGACTTGGGGTGGGAGGGGGTGGGGGGGTAAGGAAGTGGTGTTAACAAACCCAGGGACAAGGGAAAAA
Organism: Tenrec ecaudatus; assembly: GCF_050624435.1. Classification (NCBI taxonomy): domain Eukaryota; kingdom Metazoa; phylum Chordata; class Mammalia; order Afrosoricida; family Tenrecidae; genus Tenrec; species Tenrec ecaudatus. The sequence continues at coordinate 60,661,508 of NC_134531.1, read as the reverse complement.
CATGGGACCCCAAAGGGTAGAGAAGGGGGAGTGGCAGGCCTGGTGGGAAATGATCAAGGGTAAGGTTGCTTAGAGAAGAGGTATACTCTAGCCCAGGTGGCGATGAAGCATGGTAGTAGGGCAGGAGGAAGGTCAAGGGAGATGGAGGAAAGAGCTAGGAGTCAAAGGGCATTCATGGAGGTCTAGACAAAGACATGTACATGCAAATATATATAGGAGGTTGGGGAAATAGATCTTTGTGTGGATATTTATAGGTCAAGTATTAAGGTGGCGGAAGGACCTTGGGCCTCTACTCAAACACTCCCTCTATGCATGAATACCTTCTTTTATTAAATTGGAACTCTATGATGCTCACTCTCCCGACACAACGGCTGGAGCCAAAGTGGGTGAACAAGTAAATGTGGTGAAGAAAGCTGATGGTGCCCGGCTATCAAAAGAGATAGTGACTGGGGTCTTAAAGGCTTGAAGATAAACAAGCGGCCATCTAGCTCAGAAGCAACAAAGTCCACATGGAAGAACACACCAGCCTGTGTGATCGAGTGGTCCCAAAGGGATCAGTTACTAGGCATCAAAGAACAAAAAATCATATCATTGACTGCACACCTCCATGATAGGATCGCTGAAGACAAATGGGTGCACAAGCAAATGTGGTGAAGAAAGCTGATGGTGCCCGGCTATCAAAAGAGATAGTGTCTGGGGTCTTAAAGGCTTGAAGGTGAACAAGCGGCCATCTCGCTCAGAAACAAATAAGCCCACATGGAAGAAGCACACCGGCCAGTGCGATCACGAGGTGCCCAAGGGACCAGATATAAGGCATCATGCAAAAAAAAAAAAAGATATAAGTGTGTGTATGTATGTGTATTTATGTGTATATATATATTATATTAAATGAAGGGGGAAGTGCAGAGTGGAGACCCAAGGCCCAAGTGTCGGCCAATGGAGATCCCCTCATAGAGGGGCTTAGGAGAGGAGATGGGTTAATTAGGGTGTGAGGTAGTATCGATGAAGAACACAGCTTTCCCCCAGATCCTGGATGCTTCCTCCCCCCAACTACCATGATCCGAATTCTACCTTGCAGGGCTGGATAGGACAGAGGCTGTACACTGGTACATATGAGGGTTGGAGGTACAGGGAATCCAGGGTGGATGATACCTTCAGGACCAAGGGCGTGAGGGACGATGCTGGGAGAGTGGAGGGTGAGTGGGTTGGAAAGGGGGAACTGATTACAAGGAGCCACATGTGACCTCTTCCCTGGGAGAGGGACAGCAGAGAAGGGGGGAAGGGAGACCCTGAATAGGGCAAGATATGACAAAATAACGAGGTATAAATTACCAAGGGCATATGAGGGAGGGGGGAAAGGGGAGGGAGGGGGGGAAAAAAAAGAGGACCTGATGCAAGGGGCTTAAGTGGAGAGCAAATGCCTTGAGAATGATTGGGGCAGGGAATGTATGGATGTGCTTTATACAATTGATGTATGTATATGTATGGATTGTGGTAAGAGTTGTTGGAGTCCCTAATAAAATGTAAAAGAAGAAAAGAGAAAAAAATGATTAGGGCAAAGACTGTACAGATGTGCTTTATACAATTGATGTATGTATATGTATGAACTGTGAAAAGAATTGTATCAGCCCCAATAAATTGTTAAAAAAAAAAAAAAGAAAACCAAGGAAGGAAAAAAAAATATATATATATATATAGTTTCTACTTTTTATATAGGCTGTGTACTTATAACACTATTTCTTCTTTCTCCCTATATTATTGTTATTTGGGTTTCAAATGTAATTTTTTATGATTTGTTTGGCTTTCTTTGGGGTCTGGGGAAGTTTAAATTTTTTCCTATATAAACTACTGGTAATTACTTCCTTATTTTACATCACTGTGGCTTATGTAAGGTTTATTTGGAATGCTGTATAATTAGACACCAGAGGAATTCTATATGTTAAAATTCCAAGGTATGTACAATCCTTTGTACTAACAAATTGGCACTATTTTGTGACATGCATAAAAACTTTATATGAAATTCAGGATAGCTGAATCTATAGAGACAGTATCTGGATTAATGGTTTTGTGGGGGCGTGGCAGGGGAGATATGCGGGAAATGGGGAGCTAATAACAATGAGAACAAGAAAGAAGAAAACACTCTAAAATCGATTGTACAACTCCTCTTGATATGATTGAACTATTGAATTGCATGATGTATGGATTATGTGCCAACGAAAGTGTTATAAATGCAAAACACCTTATTTATATTACGGTATTATTATGTTAAAGGTGTATCTGGAAGTGTATCCTTAATTTTTTGTGTGAAAAGGACACCACTATATCCTAAGGAACTCATTTGACTAAGTGATGTTAGATATGGCTGTACTTAGCTATTCTGATTTATGTACAAATTCAACTTAAAAATACATTTAGGAATGAAGCCTGTTCACGATGATGTAATCAATATGCTGACTCATGAAAGAAGCTCTTCTATAGATTAATTTAGAGGCCTTGAAGAGAAAGAGCCTAACTCTTCATCCAACGTTTTGGTTTGCACCATGTTTTTCAACTTTCTCTGGGATTCTATATCTTAAAGTGTTAAGTGTAGAAGAGTTAACAAAGTGTGACCATGAAGAAATGTCATTCTTTTATATCACAGCAACAATTTGATAATGCAAAAAGGTATACATAGTTATCTACTAGCCTTTTATACTTCTATTTTTCTTCCTAATGTTTCATATTTTAAGAAATTAAATGTTTCAATTATGTACATTATTTTTTAAGCAAATGCACAGACTAATAATTTCTTCGAATCTTGAATAAACATGATGCTTTTTAGAATGTCAGAGCAGAATATCAAATGCCAGACATAATAAGTAATAGTAACTCTAGATTTTTGAGTGGAAAAATTAGCTCACTAGTTATAAAACTATCTGGGATCTGTCATGTATTGGATCGTGTTCCTCTAAAATATGTCTCAATATGGCTGGGACATCATTCTCATTTTATCTTGCAAGAGATAAAATTAGAAAGGGGGACCCGATTACAGGATCTACATGTGACCTCCTCCCTGGGGGACAGACAATAGAAAAGTGGCCGAAGGGAGATGTCAGACAGGGTAAGATATGACAAAATAATAACTTATAAATTATCAAGGGTTCATGAGGGAAGGGAGAGCGGGGAGGGAGGGGAAAATGAGGAGCTGATGCCAGGGGCTTAAGTGGAGAGCAAAATGTTTTGAGAAGGATGAGGGCAATGAATGTACAAATGTGCTTTACACAATTGATGTATGGGTGGATGGTGATCAGAGTTGTATGAGCCCCTAATAAAACTATTTAAAAAGAAGAGATAAAAGTAGAGAGAGATTAGCAGAGAAGGTACCTGGTTACCCCCAAGAAAGGAGATATGAGTGTGGAGCATGTCCTTTGGGCCAGGAGATCCTCCGCTAAGAACTTCCCAGGGACAGGGGAAGATTGAGGTTAAGACTCTTGGAAATCCTCAAGAAACATCAGGTCCACAGATATTGGAAAGAGAAAAGGACTTTTCCTCATATCCAATGGAGAAAGAAAACCTTCTCTCAGAGTTAGCATCCTGAATTTGGACTACTATTTTCTTCAACTCTAAGATAATAAATAACTGTTGGTTAAAGCCATAATACTTACAGTATCTCTGTCATAACAGCTATAGGGGACTAAGGTGAGATCTAAGAAATGAATATTATTTTGAAATGTTAATTAATTTGCTAATTTTATTTGTGTTAAATTAGCTGTAGTTCCTATTCAAGTATGTATCTGATATGTATGTATTTGCTTTATGCATTTTGCATTCTCTTATTTTATTCTTGATTCCTAGCACCAGTTATATTTAGAAAATTTTGTCTTTGGAGAATCCGGGTTTTAAAGTCCCCCCCCATTATAATTTTCAGATATGCAACTGCATTTTAACAAAGCCATTTAGCTTTGTATTTGTTAAAGATTTTAAAAGAGGGGCTGAATATTTGAATGACTATTAGACAGACTTCTTCAGAGACTGTAGGCAACATTGCTATATATACTTTACGATTTCTTTTCAAGTCTATGACTCATCATGAATTTCACTTTCACTATTGTAGAATGCTGAAATAATTGTGTGGGAATTGTGCCCAGAACTGAACTATAAAACAATTCATCTTCAAACACTTTACTTTTTACTGACTGCATCAATTCAACCGGATTTTCTTTCTTTTAATTTTTTATTTTAATACATCATTTTATCGGTGGATCTTACAGCTCTTATAACAATTCATACATCAATTGATTCAAGCATATTTGTACATATGTTGTCATCATCATTTTCTTTCTCCCTAGGCCCTTGGTATCAGCCCTTGGTATTTTCTCCCTCCTTTCCTCACCCTCCCACCCTTGTGAACCCTGGATGTACAATGCTCCCACCTCCTCTCGAACCCCAGGGGTATGAACAACAGAAACATATGTTAAAGGAGACAGCAGATAGTGTAAAATAAGAAAATAAAATATGAAAAAAATTCAACTGGATTTTATTTGATGCTTTAGTGATTGCTCTTTGGTTGGTTTTGGAGAATGCAAAACTATGAAATTGAAAACTCATAGATGAATACAATACTAGCACAATTTGTAGTGAATTCGTGTGAATTTTGTCTAGGATCATGTCTTTTCTCAGACTGCATTTTTTCCACATTTCCTTCATGTCAGAAAAGTGTCAGGATGTATTGATGAAATTCTAACTAAAGAACAATCACATTTTATTACTATATTCAAATGGAATTAAATTTGGGCTACTCGGTAGGCAGACAATTTAGATAAAAAATAAATGAGAATCCCCCCAAAACTCAAAAGACACTACCATTTATTTGATTCTGACCCATAAAAACCTGGAAATGTAAGACTGTTTGCTGTTGTTTGATTGAGGTTAAAGACGAATGTGGGCAAATTTGGGAATTCTAAAGTGTGGGAATTCCTAACATAAGTCTCAAAGAAGAGGAAACGTTGGCATAGGTCTTTAAAAACTGCACGCCCACAAAGAATGTGTGAATGACAGGTACTGCAGGCTTTTCAAAGAGCCAGAAATATGCTTGATGCACAGAGCACAGATAAAAAGGACACTAAAATAAAATTTCAATCGCCAAAGAAATAATCTGTATCGCGACTTTTCTTTTAAATCATTTTTCCTTCTCTTAAAGTGTTAGGATTACCCCAACAGCTGTTAAATATCTACAAAACAAGGTATTCCAGAAGGCGTTCTAAAGCATTTGCCGGAAGGTGGCGACAAAGGCCCTTATTGATTAGAACTGTCCCGGGTGCTGAACGCTGTTTCAGAATATGAGAGAAATTAATTGGCTAACGACCAGTGATTCCGCTAAGTTCTCCCTAGAGCTTTGGTTACTTGTCCCTGGGCTCTGGTAAGAAAGGTAAACGGCCAAAAGAAACCCCCTGGCATCATTTTTCAGCTAACAGATTAATATATGACCTTTCTCAAATTTACTTGCCACAAATCTATGGGAGACAATAATGTATTGTTCCACTTAAAGGGGTAGTGGGGGGGAAAAGGCTAGTGGTGATGGAAAGGTGTTGTTTGTGTGTGTGTGTGTGTGTGTGTGTGTGTGAAACCAGAATTTGTTGTTCCTTCAATTTGACATGAAACTTTTTAACTCTATTCATCCTTTGACATGTCCTTTATAAATAAATCCTTTCTTCAATTCCTAAGGTTATTTAAAGAGAGAGACAGAGAGAAGTCTTCTGCAACATTCTCCCCAGTGGATTCAGGCTTGTCTGGGAGATAATGAGAAACCAATTCCTTTTATTTTGTAAAGCCACAGTCCAACCACTTCTCCTCAATTAACAATGATTTACAGACTGACCCAGAGCAGGTCGCCTCCTATTCCTGTTCTCTGTACTAATTTCCTATTACCAGTCGCTGGTGTTGACACTATTTAAGAATCCGACAGAAATCGGAGGCAATTAGTAGTTAAACACCTCCCACCCCCCCACCCCACCCCACCCCCCACACACACACACTTCACTTGGGTTGGGTGGCAGAGGAGTGTATGTGCTAAATTGTTGATTTGGCCAGAGACTCGGTGGTGTCTTAGGTAGATCTGAGTCTCTGTGCATAAGAGGGACTTGAAAGAAAGATGCCAAACAAGATTGAAGAGAGGAGGGAGCAGGCGCTCCAAGGAGAGCAGGTTGGGGAAGTGCGCGGAGGGGAAGGAGGGGGAAGGCTGGTGTGGGAGGGAGGGAGGTTGTCTGGTGGAGCCACACATTGAGAGCAAAAGAGAGGGGAGTGAAAAGGGAGAGAGATTGGAAAGGAAGGCTAGTTGGGAAAGGCTGGCGGCGGGAAGGAGGATGAAGGAAGCTCAGGAGAAAACAGAGGAGGAGACAGTGGGCGAGAGGGGGATGGGGGAGAGAAGTATTGCAGAGTGACCTAGGAGGATGGGGTTTTTCCTGTTGCAGCTACTTCTGGGATTGGAGGCTGTTGGCTAGTGGGGAGTCTCCCGCTCATCCAGCCCGCTGGGCAACAGCAAATTGAAATGGACAGCCTGAAACAGACGTTGCTGCTACCTCTCTGTCGCTGAGCGCTCCCAAAGCTACTCTCCAGCCGGCTCCAGTCCCCTCAGCTGGCAACTCGGAATGCTCCGGAACAAGCCGAAGCAGCCGAGCTTCTCCGCCGGGAGGCTTTCGCCAGAGAAGTAAGAACTTCCCAAGCCGGGGTCCCAGAATACCCTCCCCTGAAAAGCTCCGGAAAGAGGGTTGGAAGACCCTGGGGGAGGAGCAAGGGGATCCACTTTGAGCAGACCTCTCTCCCCTTTCCTGTCCCGAGCGCGAGCGGTGCCATGGATGCGCTCGGCCCTGACCTGGGCAACAACACCACCTCTGCCGAGGGTCCCTTCGCGGTCGCGGTCAGCGCCAATGCCTCGGACGTATCCGACGTGACCTTCGGTTACCAAGTGATCACTTCCTTGCTGCTGGGCACCCTCATTTTCTGCGCGGTGCTGGGCAATGCTTTCGTTGTGGCCGCCATCGCCCTGGAGCGCTCCCTGCAGAACGTGGCCAACTATCTGATCGGCTCCCTGGCCGTCACCGACCTCATGGTGTCCGTGCTGGTGCTGCCCATGGCCGCGCTCTACCAGGTGCTCAACAAGTGGACCCTGGGCCAGGTCACCTGCGACCTGTTCATCGCGCTCGACGTGCTGTGCTGCACCTCCTCCATCCTGCACCTGTGCGCCATCGCGCTGGACAGGTACTGGGCCATCACTGACCCCATCGACTATGTGAACAAGAGGACGCCCCGGCGCGCAGCTGCCCTCATCTCTGTCACTTGGCTCATTGGCTTCCTCATCTCCATCCCTCCCATGCTGGGCTGGCGCACCCCAGAAGACCGCTTGGACCCCGATGCGTGCACCATCAGTAAGGACCACGGCTACACCATCTACTCCACCTTCGGCGCCTTCTATATCCCTCTCCTTCTCATGCTGGTTCTTTACGGGCGCATCTTCCGAGCAGCGCGTTTCCGAATCCGCAAGACAGTCAAGAAGGTGGAAAAGAAGGGAGCAGAATCCCGCCGACACGGGGCCTCCCCGGCGCCTCAACCCAAGAAGAACGTGAATGGGGAGCCTGGGCAAGGGGAGTGGAGGCCAGGTGCCCAGGACCCGGCCGGTGGGACTCAGTGCGCCAACGGGGCGGTGAGGTCAGGCGACTATGGCGCCGCTCTGGAGGTGATCGAGGTGCACCGCGTGGGCCATTCCAAAGGACACCTGCCGCTGCCCAGCGAGGTAAGTGCGAGCTCCAGTGGGCCCACGTCCTTCGAGAGGAAAACTGAGCGGAATGCCGAGGCCAAGCGCAAAATGGCCCTAGCTCGCGAAAGGAAGACGGTGAAGACGCTGGGCATCATCATGGGCACGTTCATCCTCTGCTGGCTGCCTTTCTTCATCGTAGCCCTGGTCCTCCCCTTCTGCGAGAACAGCTGCCACATGCCCACTCTCTTGGGCGCCATCATCAACTGGCTGGGCTACTCCAACTCCCTGCTGAATCCCGTCATCTATGCCTACTTCAACAAGGACTTCCAAACCGCGTTTAAGAAAATCATTAAGTGCAAGTTCTGCCGCCGGTGAAGGAGTAGGCCAGGAACCGGAGGCTGCTACGGCACTCGCCACACCCCCTTGGCCTCCTTTGGTCCCCCAGGAAATAAATGACCCCGGCCAGGCTACCTTCCTCCTTCCCGCTGCAGCTCGCTACTTGGCCCGCGCTCCCCTGCCTAATCCTCCTCGGTCTGTCTCCCCGCGCCAGGGGAGGGCACCCTGTGCCCAGAAAGGAGGCCCCTTCAGCCACTCAGGCGCAGCGACTCCGACTTTGGCCTTGCATCACTTTGCGTCTCCGGCATTGCCTGCATCCTCGCCCAGCTCCCCTCCAATCTCCCAAACAGAAAATAAACTGTTCTTCCAACCGCTGCCCCCACTAACAACGTCTGTCTGGGCGCCTCCCTTCTAGAACTTGGACGGAAAAGTTTAGGACTTCGCTCACATCCCCCACTGCTCTCTAGCCAAAGGACCCTTCACCTCCCGCTGGCTCCCGCCAACCCTGTGGTCTCTTCTTTCCCGAGTTCCCCACGCTCTTTGGCCGCCCTGGAAAGGTGGGAGTGTCTGCCCGCCCCTCCCCGCCCAGAGGAGAAGCTCCGGGGACCCCCGCCTGCGCGCAGGGACGGGACCCAAAACTCAACAGGTTACAGACCGTGCCTGCTTCGTTTTCTTGGACTCTAAGCCAGTGGCGCTTAAAAGACTCTTGTAAGCACCAGGTGGGGACAGCGGGGGAGAGTGCGCAGGGATTTCCTAGCGCTCAATTGGGTTCGCCTAGGGGGGTCGACGCCCACCAAAGAAACGGACAATTGTACCATTGGAAGAGTAAAGCTGCAAGTGCTGGCGCCGCCTCTTAACCCATAGATGGCGGCGCCCGGGGGACGCGGGCTCGGGGACGCAGAGGTCTGGGGTCCTGCTTTGCGAGCAGATGTTAGTCTGGCTTGCGCTGCGTGCGACCCCTGCCCCCTGGAGCAATTTAAACTCCCGGGACGTTTATGTGTTCCCGCACCCAAAAGCGATGCTTTGCGGAAGTCCACCTGACTTTTAGGAAGTCCTGGGACCCTTTAGGAATGGCAGAAACGCCTAAGCAGCTGCGAAGAGCCCCGGGCGCTCCCGGGAACTTGAATTGCAGAGCAGTCCCTGCACAAAGGACTTAAACAAAGCAAAACGGACCAGTTGCAGTAGAATCCGTTCCTACTCGAGTGGACCCTACCGCCCCCCTCGTTCTTTTCCGTGCAGGAATAGCCGCGAATACTGCATCGGATTTGCAGTGCAGGCCACCCGGGATACAGGAAAGTTAGCAGAACTGTCGAATGGGTCTTGCCCAATATGAAACTAGCACTCTCTGTGGACACAGAGGAGGATCCCTTAAGTTGTCTGACCCCAAAGGACTGCCTAGAGGTAGTCTCTACCCCACTCCAAGTCCCCTCCCCTCTCCCCCTCCTGCCCCCCTCCCCCCAGGAGTTTCAGAGAATCTTGCCCAAAGTTTGCTGCTCGGTCTGATCTTACTGCTCCACTGAAGGAACACTTTAGGGGTCCAGCCTTTGCCTCCCTCAAAAGTTATGCTTGCAGCCCAGCATCTCCTGCCGAAAACCCAGTTATAGTCTTTGCTGTGCACAGAAAGGGAAGTTATCTATGGAAATGTCTAACCTTGTGATGGGGATCCAGAGGCTTGACCCAGTTCATTTTCCAGTACTTGCAGAAAGTGATTCTTTTCTGTTAGCAGTAACTTTGAAGTGTTTGCCTCTGCTGTTTTGAAAACTGTGTTGCTTTTACAGTTTGCAAAAATTGCCAGTGAAAAGTTCACTTGTGTTTTTTAGACAAGAGGGTGAAAAAAATGAAAAAGCAGCTTTATCCCTGGGGCCATTGTATTGTTTGCCAACCTGGATGAAGCCTCCTTCTGGTGTCTTTTTTTTTTCTTCTCAAACTGAAAATGGAGTTGGGCATTATATCCAGCCCAAACAGAGAAAGCACAAGAGCCCTAAGAACTCAATTGGTGGTTTGTCTATGCATATGTGATGCTGGTACAGGCTTCCATGAAGAAAAAAAGGTAGATTTCTGCTTTCTAATCTAAGCCATTTCTCTTTTGCTCACAATTACTTTAGACCTATGTGGGAATACAAACTTTTCCATACGTTTCACTGATATTTCAAAACACATTCTATGTTTAAAATCATTCAAAAACAAAATGTGTTCATCTGAATTATTCCTGGGTTAGCAAGCACCACATTCTAATGTTTGAGGTGCCTATTTATTTATTTATTTGTGTGTGTGTGTATGTGTGTTTACAGAAATATATGACAATGGATTTTGGACATGCAATGCTACCAGCTTTGGAAGATTTAAACAAGAATGGGGAAAAGGTTTTCAAAGTGCAATGTAATTGCCAAGACCATAGGGGAAATAGAGAAAGCAGTGCAAAAGAACCCCTATAGCTTTGTTTTTTAGTTTCCTGTATTAAGGCAAAATATTTATGCGTCAAAATTGGCCTTCAATTTTCCCTGTGATAATAGAGGACTTTACTTATGCCAATGCTACGACAATAAACTGATATTATTCCATGCACATTGTATTTTAATCTTTTTGTATTTCTTTGGGTAAATTCTTTTGATAAAACACACACCCACCTACACAAACAGCTATCAGCAGAAGATCCTGCTCTGAAGGTCAGGGATCTAACATTTGGAGACAGCTCTTTGGTTTTTTTTAGACTGAAATTCATTCTTGATTAATGCTTTCTTTTGAAAAAAAAATCCTGTAACTGGAAAGATAGAATCACATTTTGTCTTTGAGGCATAAAACCATGCATTTCTCCTGACTTCTGCAGACAAAATTCAGCACTTTGTCTAATTAATAGGGGCAAGGTATGGGAACCAGCCGAAAGAGAACTGCTGCCTTGGGTGAGAGCAGCAGAGGGCTACCTGCTCCTTTCAAAACCTTTCTCTGGCAGTGCTGGGGTCTCTCTTCCATCTCCTGGCTGGAAGGAAATGGTTAGTCTTGGTGGGAGAAGTAGCTTATCGGTTTTAAAATCTATTTTGGTGTTTGCCACTCAGTTAAAAGTAGAAGAGGACTTTCATTTATTTCTCCTTGTCTCATTTGATAGAGGAGTTCTGTGTAAAGATGCATTCCTGAATTACTTCTAATTCAGAATTGGCTATGACACCCTCTGATAACCAATTTCCTCTTCCACCCCCAGGAAAGCATCCGCGATGCCTGCGTCATCTTGTTATATATTTCCTAAAGTGATGAGGATGTGTAAATCCCATTGCTTTCTAGTATCAGAATGACTACACCAGGGTAGAAAGAACCCAGGCAACCCCAAGGGCAAACAGAGGTCAGGGCTATTGTAATCACCACAGAGAGCCTTCTGAGGCTACTGGAAGTCTGATTGTATGCATATATAACATCCACTCAATAATGAAATATAGAGACCAAAGAATTGAGAGAGTAAGAACTCTCTTCTTCAACTTACTTTGAAAGCATTACCTAAACTCATGCTTGATTTGGAGTAAAAGACAGAAGCTGAAATATTTGTCATTGGATTGTGAACATATCCCTTCTGGGCCTTTGTTTCTTGCTCCCTTCTCTCCAGGACACAATGGCTTCCAAGTTTTCTGTGAGCCCTCTGAGCCTTCTGTCAATATACTGTCAACCAGGAAAGTTAATTCTTATCAGTTAGTTCAATGAGATTAATCAATCAACATCTCTCAGTTAGCAGACACTCTTCCACAATGCTGAAATAGGGCCTATAAATGAGACACTGTAGTCACCCACACTGAGGGAATTTAAACCTAATTGAGTATACATCAGTGACCTACTAAGGGTAAACAACCAGTCACGGCTGGATATAAGTCCAAGTAAATAGAATGGATACTAACCGTTTGGCTCTAGAAGCATTCAGAAAACAAGCATCAGCCTGGGAGTGGGTAGAGAAGGCTCTGCAGCACTCCAGGGCTGAGCTGGAAAAATGAGGGCTGGGCAAAGGGGCTGGGCCATTAAAAAATAAGTAAAGTGTAAACAACAACAACAAACAAACTCATCTTTATCCCTTCTTCCTGGAAAATGGGGGCATGGAGTAAATTTTTGAGTTCTATTATTAGATAGACAATATATTGTGTACCCCAAGGATCTGAAAAGAGATAGAGCATAAAGGTCTATAGTTAAAAGGATGGGGACTAGGGTAACTAGATCAAAGAAAGACTCAAACAAATTGTCAGATCGTTTATGAATGAGAAGAGATATCTTTAATATATTAAGTATCTAGTTAATATATTAAAGTATCTAGTTAAGGCACAAGACAGAATAATTCACATTTATATAATCTATGATTTTACCAAGTAATTTTCATACATAATATTCCATTTAAATTCAAGGCAGCAGGTTATTATGGAAATAGAAATGCGCCCATTTTCTTTTTGAACTAAAGCACAATGAGCTCATAGTGGTAAGTGATTAGTATAGACAGAGGGGCTAGAGACCTACTGCTAGAGATCAAAGGGGCTGCAGAGGCACTTAAGTGCCAGGTTGAAAAGCTAGAACTTTAGATTTTTGTCAGTGGAGACCACTAATAATCAAAGCAGAGGTGGAAATTCCAATGTGCCAGTGTGATGCAATGAAGGTTCAGCCTGAATGAAGGATGCTGGCAGAAGGGAGAAAAAAACAAGGATGCCTGGGACAAAGATATCAAAGAAGAACTGGTAGCCCTGACATTTGAATATGCAGAGAATGGGGGGGGGTGCGGGGGGGCAGGGGGCGGGAGGGGGCAGGCGGGGGAGAGATTCTAATATGGTTTGGAACAGGCATGTTAGGTGATTAACAGAAAAAGGGAAAGTCAGGGGTTGTTACTCCTGATACTTTGTTTTAAATTTTGTATGAACGCGGGAAGATTTTGTCCTCTTAAAGAATTTCCAATGTAGATTACTAGATACATATGCCTAGTGGCATATGTATGTCACAGTATTTGAAAGTTGTGGATATATGTCACAGTATTTGAAAAATCTATCACTTGGCTAAGTATGTGAGGAAAGCTACCCCATGGAATAATAGTTGTATCCATTCTCTTATTGCTGATGCATTGTTAGCACAACATGTCAACTGCTCTTGAAGATGGGGCTGTCCTGAAGGACTAAAACAGTCTTTTAGGAAGAGTAACCCCAAAACACTGTGTTAAGAATGGTTCATAAAGACCAGAAGAAACAGTGGATCCAGTTGACCAAGTGGACAATAAAGCAATCCAATTTACCTTTCAAGCCCATTTATCAAGAACCATACAGACCCACAAAAAACAAAAACAAACATTTGATCTTTAAACTGGATTGCCTTAGAAAATCTAGATCCATGAAGATACAATGTCCAATGAATTCTCTTTATTCTATTACTTGTTTGCTTATGAGGCAGTAGTATGGATAAGGGAATCAGCAGGATCTATAGATGTGTTAGTCTTGATAGACTAGAGAAACAAATTCATGGACACCACATATGTGTATGCGAGAGTTTTATATAAAGGGTGATTTACATTAAGAAAGCATCCCAACCCAGTCCAGTCTAAGCCCATAAGTCTGATATTAGCCCATAAGTCTGATACCAATCTATAAAGTGTTCTTCAGACTCAGGAAACACCTGCCATGATGTTGAGTGCAGGATGATCACAGGTCAGTGTGTAGAAAGTCTTTGGACCCAGTGGTGTTATAAGCATCTCAGTGCTGGCAGGGGTCTCCAGGTGGCTTCTCCAGTACCAAGGGCTACATCAGGGTTGGTCCACGTGACTTCTCCAGCTTCCAGGGTGTAGCACCTTGTGTCTTGTCAGGTGAGTGTCTACAAGGGAGTGAGGAAGAGGAATTGTCACCCGCCTCCAAGGAGAAAAATACAGGAGTTCCGAGAATTCTCAGGAGAAGGCCACGCCCACACAGAGGTTTCATTGGCTATCTCCGGATTGACAGGCTAGACTCCACCCCTACATTCTTAATCCTCAAATTGACACCAGATTATGTAACTACCGTAATAGACTCTTCAAAATTTATTTTAACTCAGGCATGTCCATGGTACCTGTCTGTTATTCTGCATGGTATAGTACAGCCTTTAGGAGAATTCTACAGGCCAAGATTTTGAGGTGTTATCTTCCATTTGAAAATGGAAGCTCTGTTGTGCCTCAGTTGGTTTCATCCTTGCAGAAAGGAGAAGATGCAAGATGACTAAAGGAAGATGGGAAAAGAAAGGAAAGAGATAATAAGACTCACTTTTCAAATTTAAAAAAAGTTGAGATTAATGAAATAGCACTTCTCAAATATCCTTGGAGAAGAAGCATTCTATGAAATATGGTGTGCTCTATGGTTTCTGGAATCAGTTAGTCTGACTTTTTTTGAGAATTTACCAGAGCAAAGTCAACCAGGAAGATTGGTTTTAGCTTTAAAAGAACAATAGAGGTCAGGTTCTATTTACAAACAACCCCTCAAAATGTTGCAAGTTTTCATTCAATTACTCTTTCATCCAAGTAGTATTTTTGTGTATGGTTGTGGGTGCTGAGAACAAATTGAGGTGCCGTAAAGTAATCAAATGAAATCTTTATGGCAAATTGTTTGAAAAAATGTGCACAATTGTTCCCTTTACACATCCAATTTTTTGCCTTTTTTTTTTTTTTGCTCACATCTTTGTTTGGGGGTAAATGCTAAACGTGAATTGCAATCAGCAGGATCAGTAGGAATGGTTGTCCTTTTGATCTTGTCTAGCATTCCTATGGAGCTATTGCTTATTTCATCGTCCAGTCCATTATTTGGTTTTTAAATGTCTTCTGTTCCACTTAGAAGGATGAAGTACACTCAGGGGTGTTTACAGTCTCTATTGGTCCAGTAAGTCTAATCCCTTTTCATGAATGTGTGTTTGGTTCTATATTCTGTTTGCAGTGTAACCAGGACCTTCTATTGTGTTCCTGGTCAGAATGGTTAGTAGTGGTGTGGCTGGATACCACCTGCTTCTTCTGGTTTCAGGCTAAAGGGCACTGTGGGCCACATGGACTAGTAATTTTTTGACCTAATTACTTCCTGGGGTCTTTGGTTTTCTTCACTCTCTTTTTTCCTGGGTAGAAAGAAACCTATAGTTGTTATCTTAGATGGATGCCCATAAACTTTTAAGACCCAGATGCTACTTACAAAATTGAGTGTAAAATATTATCTTTAGGGACTGTGGTGTGTCCACTAACCTAGATATGCTGGACGTCATGATCCTTTGTCTTAAGGCCAGAATTATTCCTTTGGGTGTTTGGTTATGTTTAAAATATCTGTGACTGTGTTGTGTGTGTGTATGTATTTAAAATCCCCCAACATGACCTGTATATGGCATAGTCCCATGCTACCTCCCACATCTACTTGGCATACATTTTCACTTATATATCTACTTACAAATTACAGTTTTGCATTACAGTTATTTAATGAGTTAATCATTGGGCTCCTAACCACAAGGTTGGTGGTTCAAACACCAGCCAATCTTCAGAATAAGAGGAGACTTTTTGCTCCTGTAAAGAGTTAGAGACTCAGAAACCCAAAAGAGCAGTTCTACTCGGCCCTAGAGGGTAATTATGAATCAGATCCAACTCAATGACAGTTTTCTTTTATGAGATTTGATACATTTGTGGGATTGTATATGTTATTCCACCTACTGTTTGGTGTTGTTAAATGCCATTAAGTTGGTGCAGAATCATACTGACCCTATGTACAAAAAAAAAAACCCAAACTATTGCTGATTGTGTACCATCCTCACAATTATTACTCTGTCTGAATTCTGTCAGTTTCAAACAAGCACACTTTCCCTCTTTCTTTGCTTTTTAGCCTTCTGTGTTAGGCTAACCCAGGACAAATGATTATATATATCTATATATCTATATGTAGATATATAGATATATATACACAGTGAGAAGGAACATAACAGCTAATTAGTCCACACAGCAGTACAAAGAGCTCTGTTCAACTCATTTGGTGGAACAGTTAATATTCAGGAGGGAGTCTTTCCTCAGGCAGGAGAGAGCAGGGTAAATCAGCAAAGTTCAGTAGCTTGGGAGCTTAGTGAAGCAGGCCTGGATCAGATATTGAACTCAAGCAATGCAAAGTGATAGGATCCACCAGCCTCAAGCTCAGTCAAGGTATGCACCAGTAGCACGGTGAAGCAGGTCTCAAAGGAGACATGCTCCATGGGTTGGCTTGGCCCACAGGTAGTGTAGCATACAGGTTGAGGTAGACAACTAGCTAAAGCAGCACCCTGGTGGTCCCAATCACCAGGGAGCAAGATAAAAGGGGGCGGGCCTTGCAGAGCCATTTATATCTTTGCCCTCTAATCACACTTTGACCTGATTAATTGCAGCACATATATTCCCATTGGTCAGGTTGGCACAATAAACCTAATTATCATAGTTCTAACTCTAGGCCTTGGGACACTTCATTTAGTACTCTATTAGTTTTTGCTCTTTGAGATTTCCTGTTAAGTTCTTCTCTTTATTATTCTTTTACTTTCCTTTACCTGCTCTACATTAAAGAGCAAATTTCTGAGACTTGTTTAACACCTACTCTGGTCTTTCCTAGCTCCGTCTTTTAAATGACCTCTTGCTTTCTTCATATATGATGTTCCTTATTTCATCTCCCAACTCCTCTACTCTTGGGTCATTAGTGTTCAGTGCACCAAAACTATTCTTAAAATGTTATCAAAATTCAGGTGGGATATACGTAAGATTGTATTCATGGTTTTAGTTTTCTTTAACTTCAATCTGGTCTGTGTTAGTCTGGATAGACTAAAGAAAAAATTCATAGACACTCATGTGTATGAGAAAGAGCTTTATATACAAGATCAATTAAATATTGAGAAAACATCCCAGCCCAATCCAGATCAAGTCCATAGGTCTG
Source organism: Tenrec ecaudatus (assembly GCF_050624435.1). NCBI lineage: Eukaryota > Metazoa > Chordata > Mammalia > Afrosoricida > Tenrecidae > Tenrec > Tenrec ecaudatus. The sequence goes on along the minus strand of NC_134531.1, from coordinate 60,644,555 downwards.
TTATTAGCCCATATGTCCAATCTATAGTCCATACCAATGTATAAAGTCCCTCTTCATACTCAAGAAACATATGCAATGATGCCAAATGCAAGATCACAGGCAGTGGGTGGGAAGTCTTGTGGATCCCGTGGTATTGCAAGCATCCCAGCACTGGCAGTGGTCTCCACGTGGCTTCTTCAACTCCCAGAGCTCTGGCTCCATTAGGGTAGGTCCATGTGGCTTTTCCTAAGGAATGTCTCGCAGGGAGTTAGCAGAGAGAGTGTGTCTCCCTCTTTCAGGGAGAAAATACATGAGTGCCCAGAATTCTCAGGAGAAGGCCATGCCCACACAGAGGCCTCCTTGGCTATATCCTGATTTACAGACTAGACTACACCCCTACACTCTTAATCCTCCAATTGGCACCAGATTATGTAACTAACACATGACCTTGTTGCCATAGCTTTCAGCATCACAGCAATGCATAAGTCACCACAGTTCAATAAACTGATGGACAAGTGATGGGTTTTCAATGATAGTACCATTATTTTTAATTACATGAAACAAAAGGCAGAGTTAACAGAAGTTACACTTAGCCATTTTTCATGTCCCCCACCCCACCCCAAATGCTGAGAGTGAAAGAAAAGGGCATCTTACAAGACAGTCTAGTCCACATGACGAAGCTATTATTTGAAAGAAATAAGATAGGTACAGAAGAAGTGCCATCCAGATAGATTTACCTGTCCAGAGCTCCTGCTGCCAGACCAAAAAATTGGTAGGTAGGTAAGGTGAAGAAGACTGGGAGGCAGAGTCCTAAAATTAGAATCAGGCTATAGGGTCTGTACTTTTTAATATTTTCACTCACAAGGTGAACCGAAAACACACTAAATCACTCCAGGTTCGGAAAGCTGGGCTCATGGGCTCTGGCCAGGTAACTATCAGCAACCTAGTTTGCCCATGAGTAGCAATTTCCCCAGGCTGACACCCAAAGGGACACAATCCCAAACAGAGGAGAACCTCTGAAAGCTGGTCACAGGACCCACACCGAGCTCCCCACACTGTTAGCTGCCTTGAGCTCAGAGCCTGAGGGTTGGTGTACATGAGTAGTCATTGATTTGGAGCAACTGAAAAGACATAAGGAAATTTACTGGAGTCAGGTTGTGGTGTGGCATAAATTATTTGAGTAGTCATAGTCCAGGGTGTGAATTCAGTTCCAGTTGGCTGAGAAGAAAACTGCCTCTCTGATAAGCTAAATTTCCTCCTCTTGGGGTCAGCGTGACACCCTCAAAATCAGGACACCCCATAAGCCCAATATAAAAAAGAGAAAAAAAATATTTTCTCTGTAAAAACTGCAAATCCAAGGCTCATTGTTTAACTCCAAGACAACTGGTAGAAGGAGTCCTTAAACATATTTCAGCAAAATAACAGAGCCAGTGCTAAGGAATGCTAGAAGTTAGCTACATGGCCCAGAAGCTTTAACATAACAAAGACCTCTTGGAGCAAGCCTCAGTTTCAGAATAACTTAATTCATTTTCAGCTGGCCAGGGAAACAAACAAACAAAAAAACACCTCTGAGCTATTAGGGTATCAGCAGTCTTGGCACAAGCTAGGACAACTCTGCAAGCCTAGCAGGGGGAGTTAATCCCATCATCAATGATCACACACACACACACACACACACACACACACACATGGTAGGGGAGGTCCTGCCTCTCCTCCACGTGGCTGGGGGACCCCATGCCTGTCCTGGGGGCTTACATGGGGTTGAGGGAACAACCCCCCCCCCTCACACACACACCTGCTGCAGTACTGCATATAGCACAAGGCAGCTATACCAGTGATCTCCAGCACTCAACACTGCTGCAGTAACTACTGTTGGGTCTCTGTCGTAATCTTGCCTTCCAGGGTAATTCTGCCCAGATTTGTGAGACCCTACATCAAGCGGGCAGACCACCCCACTACCTTGAGGCAGTGTTGGAACTCCTTCAGCCCCATAGTCAGGTGATCAAGCCTCAATTATCTCCTTGCTTACTATCTTTTTCTTCTCTCTTTATTCTCTCTCCCTTCTGTCTTTCCTACTGCAGTCAGTCTCAATGGGCCCAATATTATTTTTCTGTTTTTCTTTCTCTTTTCTTATTTTTATCTCTTTTTCCTCTTCTCTCCCTTTATTTCCTTTCATAGACCAATTCTGGCTTCCGGGCCACTACCCTCTGCCTAGGGAAACTTAACCCAAACAGCAAGGAAAACTCAAACCTGCCTTCTGTGGGAGCGCTGCACACCACACAAGGCAGCTGTGACAGCCCCCTACAGTTTTCCATGCTGCCGAGGCAACCAAAGTCTGGCCTCTGCGGTGATCTGGTCAACTAGGGCAATTCTGCTTAGCACTGGTGACACCGTGCACTAAAAGGGCACATCAACCTGCCACCTTGAGGCAGCGTTTAAACCCCTCTGGCCCCACATTCAGGCAATCAAGTATCAGCTATCTTTTAACTTTATTATTTTCTTCTCTCTTACCCATCACAGTAAATCGTAGTGAGCACAGTTGTATTTGTTCCCATTCTTTCTCGTTCTTTTCTTTTTCTTTCTTCTTTTCTGTTTCTCTCTTCTCCCACTCTTTCCTTCCACATGTCACTGCTGATTTCCAATGCCCTACCCTCTTCCTAGGGAACTCCACTCACCCAATGGGAAGAGCACCAGCCTGCCCGCTGTGATAGTGGTGCACACAGCAAGAGACAGTGTTACACAGCATGGGGCTCAGCTATCTCTTTATCTACTTTTTCTTTTCTTTCCTTTTTTATTTTTTTCCTCTTCTTTTTAATTTTTTTTATTTTAACAATTTATTGGGGCTTTTTTTCCTCTTCTATCTCTTCTTTCTTTCCCAACACAGTCTCAGCAGATTCAGTTATTCTTTTTTGTTGTCTTTTTTTTTGACTTGTTTTTCCTTCTGTTTTGTCTTTGCACTTTTTTGCGTTAGTGTGTTTTTATTTTTGCTCTTGTCTTTGGCTTCTCCTTTCTCTCTTTTTCTTATCTTCTCCATCTATTTCCTTTTACAAGTCACTACCAGCCCTCCAGGTCTCCCCCTACACCTAGAGCAACTGTGGCCTAGTTAGGGAGCTCCCACCCACACTCATTGGCTTTACACGCAACTGGGGAAATCACACCCATCCTCCACCATACCCCATGTAGCTGGGGGAACTTCAGCCTACACTTCAAGGCCCTAGAGTGATTGGGGAAATCATGCCCACCATCGTTGTGCTCCATGCTGCTGCGGGAAGCTTTTCCCTAACCTCCATGGTGATCTTTTCTACTAGAGTAATTCTGCTTGCCATCTACGGTGCCATCAAGGAGGGTACACCCACACGCCCTCTACAGAACTCCAGTTGCAGAGGGAAACACCACATACAACCCAAAGTACTCCAACCCCAGTGAGACGCACCACTACAGCTTACTGAGAGATAGGTCAGTGAAACACCATCCTAGTGGGACCACAACCATGAGACCAGTGTCCTGTGAGAGGACTATCCAACTCCAATTCCAAATAATGGAATACTGGTTGGCTAGTGTAAGTGTGAAACCACAGGAAGATTCAGCAGATTCAAAGGAAGATTCACTGGTCCCTCAGTGCAGATAGAAGCATTCATACGAGTCTCCCAAGAGAGAGCACAGTGCTCTTCGACTCTGTAAGATGGCTCTGAGCTTCTCTAAAACAGCCCATAAACAGCAACCAGCCCCACCTGCCTCAACAAAAACGCCAGAGAAACAGATGACAATGCCGGAAGAAGTTATGAACCTAATGACATGCATAGAAGAAGCAGACATTGAGTTGCCAGAGAAAGAAATTTTCAGAATGCTGCTTGCAGTCCTACAGGATATGAGGGAAGCAATACAGAAAAAGGATGAAATTATCGAGGAAATAAAGGCAATGTACCAAGGGGAAATACAAGACCTAAGGGATGAAATAACAAATTAAGTAGCAAAATTGTAGCAAATTAACACACTTTGCCAACAAATTTGAGGAGAAAGAGAATCAAACCAGTGAGTTAGAGAATAACGAAGCAGACCTCAACATATGGGAAAAGCAGTCAAATAAGACAATCAGAGAAGCTGAAGAAAACCTGAGAGCCATATATAATGCTATGAATAGGAACAATATTAGAATAATTGGACTACCGGAACACGATACAACAAAGAAGTCAACAGCAAAAAACAGTGAGGGTATTCTTAGAAGAAAACTTCCCCAGCTTAATAAATGAAAATCAGGTAACCATTCAGAAGGCTGAAAGAACACTAGCCAGATTGAATCCCAAGAAGAAGTCACCAAGACACATAATAGTTAAATATCCAACTATAAGAAAAAGGAGGAAATTATAAGAGCAGCTAGGAAAAAACAAATAATCACTTTTAAAGGCACCCAAATAAGATTATGTTCAGACCTATCAGTGGATATGATGAAGAAGAGGAGGGAGTGGAGTAACATATTCCAAAAGTTGAAGGAAAATATTCAAACCTAAGAATACTACATCTAGCCAACTTACCTATTAAGATAAACGGAAAAGTCAGATGAAGTTAGTCTTCCCAAACAAGGAAAAACTCAAAGAATACATAAAAAGAAACCCAGCCCTATAAAAAATCCTTGCCAACCCACTATGGGCAGAAGATTAACACTCACCAAGTGCAAATAAAAGACCATAATAAAGAACAACTACACCCAGATGGTAACAAAAAGAAAACAGCCCCAAGATAGCATTAGCTCAACAGCGGAAAGAAGCCAAAAATGAACCACACACACAAACAACACAAACTGATCAGATAGGTAGGTAGGAAAAGACCCAAAACAAAAGGTACAAGATGACATCACAGAGTCCACAGATGGATGTAATCACACTGAATATCAATGGACTGAACTCAGGCATTAAAAGGCAGAGTGTAACAGACTGACTCAGCAAACATAACCCATCGATCTGTTGCCTACAGGAGACACATCTCAATCTTGCAGGCAAAAACAGACTGAGAATGAAGAGCTGGAGAAAAATATACCAAGCAAATGGCAATGCAAAAAAAAACAAACCCATGGGGTATCAATCTTAGTCTCTGACAAAATTGATCTCAAGGTACAAGCCATACATAAAAAGAGACAAGGAGGGGCACTATATAATGTTCGAGGGAACAGTAGACCAAGAACCAGTGAGCATAATCAGTCTGTCCACATGGAATAAACACATTAGCTTGTGAAATCCAAGAATTGTAAATAATAAAATCCAAATCTGAAGGAGAGAACAGTATCAGAGTTAAATTGTGAACACTTGGTTTAAACAAGGATATGGATGGCAGTGGAAGCCCCAAATCCATTTGCAGGGTCCACACATGGATTAAGCCCCTAGGGAATGCTCTTTCTATAATTGAGGGCTATAAATAGCCCTGTTATCAGACAGAGATCACTGTAAAGCCAATCATGGCACATGTAGTACAATTGTACTATCTTATCATTTGAAGTCCCTTTTGATCCATTTAACAGTTGTTTCAGTTAAAAAAAAGTGAAGGGGAAATACATGGGGATTAAACCTCTGGTGAATGCCCTGGCCAGGGATGCTAGAAGCATTGCTACTGTGCAGAATGGATTGGAAAGACGGTGTTTGCAGATGCAGTTATTTTAAAATTTCATACCTTATCATTTATCTCCCATTTGAAACATTTTTAAATTCTTCTGGTTTTTAATGTTTTTTTGCTTTCTTTTCAGTTGAAGGTTGTCATTGTTTTAATTTGTTATTGTTGCTAATATATATATTACATATATACTGTAACATATGTAATTTCTGAATATGACATCAGGATAGGTAAGTCTACAGGGACCGTAACTAGATTAATGGTTTCTTGGTGGTATGGCAGGGGAGGTTTGGGGAAGTTAATAACAATGAGTAAAAGAATGAAGAAAAATTTCTAAAATTGTTTTTTGTGATGATAGTGAGCTACTGAATTGTATGAAATGTGAATTATATGCCAACACACTTTTTTCTTTTTTATCAAAAGTATGATAGCCTTGGACCCCCTATGAGCAAATTCCATTCTATTCTATGGGGCTGCTAGGAGTAGGACTCAGCTGGATGGCAATACCTTTTATTTTTAAATAGACTTATATTTTTATTCTTTTACATTTGTATTTTGATGCTTTGGGATTGAATCTCATGTGAATATTCATTTAATGTTGTGCTCTTACTTTAAATACGTTTAATGTTTTCCTAATCTTTTTAAACTTTTCCTAATCCTGTTTCAATATTTTTCCTACCCTTTTAACCACACTTTAATCATGTTTACTATGTTGGTAGTGGGTTTGGCAGCTTTGTCACTTTTTTCATGAACAATTGCATATATATATATATTCACTTAGCATTAGTTATTTAACATACTTAAGCTCAGCTTATAAAATATGGTGCACTTTAAGGAACTCATTTTGTGTTCACATGTATAAAATTGAGCATAGAGCAATAGTTCCCAACTGGAGGTTCCTCCCTGCAGACATTTAGCAATATCTGGAAATATTCAAGATTGTCATAACTGGAGGTGTGTTGCTCACATCTATTGGGTGGAAGCCAGAGATGCTGCTAAGCGTTTTATAGGGCAGCCTTCTCAAGAAAGAATTTTCTGGCCCAAAATATCAGCAGCGCTGAAGTTAGGAAACGCTGATCTAAATAAATGAACATGTGTGCTTAAATGCTCCAGAAAGAAAAGAGAAAGAAAGAAAAACATATCCAGGAAAGAGACGCTGCATTCATTTAGGATGAGCACGAGGACAAAAATGTCACAAATTACGTATTGATTTTGTAATGCTTGTTATCTTTTTCAAGAGCTTTCACACATAAAATGTCATATAATTGTATCATTCTTGGGATGTAGAAATGAGAGGGTTTCAAAATAAATATGATTTTGCACAATTTCAAATGGGCACAGTCAACTTAAGTGATTATCCTAAAGGCCATGAATAATTAGTTGCCCCAGGTCCCTATTGATGTCCCAGGCACACATTATTGAGAATTGACTGCTAAACTAAGAGTCGGTGACTTGAACCACTAGAAGAAACCAGCTACCATAAACATTACAGCTAAGAAGATCCTATCGGTTAATTCTACTCTGCAACACATGGGGTCACCATGAGTATGAATAGGCTTTATAGGAATGCATTGTGGGCCTTCAACTCAATTGAGGCTCACATCAATCTTATTGGAAAACATTAGAATTGTCTCATAGAATGTTGTAGGCGATAATCTTTGCAGAAGTAAATCTTCAGGTCTTTTCCCCTACGGAGCTGTTAGTGGGTTTGAACTGCCAATCTTTTGGTTATCAGGCAAGAATATACTGGTGTATAGCTTGGAAACATTGGCCATGGAACAAGGGATATCCTTGCTAATGCCAGATGAAACTTGGCTGAAATCAGAGAATACAGAAATATGTCTAATTGTGTTTTATTGACTATCTAAATGCATTTGACTGTTTGAACCATAACAAAGTTTGGAAACCCCTGAGAAGAATGGGAATTCCAAAACACTTAATTGTGTTCCTGAGGAACCTATCCATGGATCAAGAGGCAGCTGAACCAAACGAACAAAGAAAAACTGCATGATTCCAAATCAGGAAAGGCGTTTGTCAGGGTTGCATCCTCTCACCATACTTGTTCAATCTGTATGCTGAGCAAATCATCAGAGAAGGTGTCTTTTATGAAGAAGAATGTGGCATCAGGTTGAAAGAAGACTTATTAAAAACCAGCAATATTTAGATTACATAATCTTGCTTGCCAATAGTGAGGAAGATCGAGAGCACTTACTGCTGAACATCAAGGATAGCTCTGCTACGATTATGTGTCTTCAGTGTATGGATAACAACTTGGTAAAAAAAACCAAGGTCTGCATAACTGGACCGGTAAGTAGCATCACGGTAAGAGGAGAAAAGATTTACACTGTCAAAGGTTCTCTCTGGCTTGGATCCACAATCATACTCTTAGAAGCTGCAGTCAAGAGATCAAAGACACATTGCATTGGGTAAATCTGCTGCACAGACCTCTGAAATGCAGGAAAAGACTGGATTTTACTTTGAAGTCTAAGGTGTGCCTTGCCTAAGCCATGGTACCGTCCATCATCCCATCTGCATGTGAAAATTGGACACTGAGTAAAGAAGAATACATACATTTGAATTACAGTGTTGGTGAAGGATATCAAAAGCATAATGGCCTGCCAAAAGAATGAACCAATCTACATTGTAAGAAGTACAGCCAGAATGCTCCTTAGAGTCAGGTTTGGCAAGACTTTGTATCACGTACTTTAGACATGTGTCAGGAGAGATCAGGACCTCATGTTTTTCCTTTGTAGGCTTATCAATGTGATCCTACTACTGATTGAATTGTACTTCAGGATAGATGTGGAAATGCTCTTTTTTGTTTTTAAATAATTTTATTGGGAGGACTCTTACAGCTCTTTTAACATTCCACACATCAATTGTATCAAGCATATTTGCATATATGGTGCCATCATCATTTTCTAAACATTTACTTTCTATTTGAGCCCTTGGTATCAGCTCCTCTTTTTCACCGCACCCCCACTTGACCTCTTGATAAATTATGAGTTATTATTTTTTTCGTATTTTACACTGACCACTGTCTCCCTTCACCCATGTTTCTATTCATTCCTCTGGGGGGTGGGGAGTGGATTATGCATCAATCATTGCAATAGGTTTCCCCTTTCTCCCCTCATTCCCTTATAATCTCCTTGTATAGCTACTCCCATTTCCGTTCCTGAGTGTTTTATCTGACCCAGATTCCTTGTGTTGTCAGCTCTTATCTGTACCAGTGTGCATGCTCCAGTCTTGCCAAAACTGACAGGCAGGACAGGGGTCATGATAGTGGGGGTGAGGAAGCCGCAAAGAACCGGAGGCACAGTGTGTGTTTCATTGGTGCTATACTGTACACTGGTTGTCTCATCCCTTCCTTGTGACCTTCTGTGAGGGGATGTCCTATTGTCTACAGATGCATTTTAGGTCTCTGCTCAGACTCCCTTCGTTCTAAACAATATGATTTTTGGTGGTTTGGGTCTTGCGGTGCCTGATACTCGATCCCTTCAATACCTCATGATCGCACAGGCTGGTGTGCTTCTTTCATGTGGGCTTGTTGCTTCTCTGCTAGATGGCTGCTTGCTGAACTTCAAGCCCTTAAAATCCCTGACACTATATCTTTTGATAGTCATGTCCTCCTTTCTAGTCTGTCTAAAAATTGCAGATTGCTGAAACTTATCCACCATGAGTGCTCCTGTTGATGTTTGAAATATTGGTGGCATACTTTCCAGCCTCACAGTAACACACAAGCCACCACAGTACAAATAGCTGAGACAGGTGGTGGTCATTGGGTGTATTGTTGTTGTTGTCAGGTAAAATCCAGTTCGTTCCAACCCATATTCATAACAGAAGGAAACACTGCATGATCCTGCTCCATCCTCACCATTGTTCCCATGCCTGAGTCCATTGCTGCAGCCACTGTGCCAATCCATCTCCTTGAGGGCTTTCCTCTTTTTTTTTTTTTTTGCAGCCCCTTCACTTTACCAGACATGATGTCCTTCTCCAGGACGGATCTCTCCTGACAACATGTGAAAAGTGTGTTAAGACAAAGTCTTGCCATCCTTGCTTCTAAAGAGCACTCTGGCCATACTTCTAAGACAAACTGGTTTATTGTTGGGTGTAGGATTACCTAATTCCCCCATGGCCACAGAGTTGATTCTGACTTTTAGTTATCCTACTGCACAGAGAAAAACTGCTGCATGGGGATTCAGACTGTCATCCTCAAGGAAGCAGACTGCATTTTCCTATGAAACGACAGGTGGTTTTTGAACCACTGACATTTTGTCAGCATCTGGTTGCTTAATCACTGCACCATCAGAGCTCCTTGAGTCAAGATTAGGCCTAAGAAGTTGCTATTAACAAAACAAACAGAACTCTGAGGCAGATTCTAAAATAAGGAAATTCAAAATATAAAGGGTTGTAAAGTCTCTGATGATATCTTTTTAACCTCATCAAATATGTGTATATCCTGGATAATGCTGATAACTTTATATGTAATAGATTTTCTACAGGAGAACTATGGCACTGAATGATCTTCAAGCTTATTCCAGGGAGCCCCCCAGGGCCAGCTTGGCAGTGAATAGGGAAATCACAATACTAAAGAGCCATTAGCACTGTTACCTAATTTACTGAGTGGCTGGCATTTCTTGGTCTAAAGGTAGCATGCTGCTATCAGGAAGTACTCTTGACTAAGATACTTTTTGAGGTAACAAATTAGAATTCATCATAAATAGAAACTAACTGAAAATGGATTTTAAAATACTCATCAGTCTTTAAGACACCTATCTTATATCAATGCATCTATTTCATATCTTTTAACATTTAGGAATGACTTCTGGAGATGAAAGGTGAATGTTGTCCTTAGGCAACCAGGATGAAGGACCTATTGTGTTAGCCCAGGTAGATTAGAGAAACAAATCCAGGGAGACTCATATGTGTATAAGAAAGAGCTTTATATACAAGAAAAAGGGAATCTTGAGAAAACATCTCAGCCCTGTCCAGATCAAGTCTGTAAGTCCTATATTAGCCCATATTCTGATGCCAATCTATAAATTTCTCCTCAGACTTACCCAACATATGCAATGATGCCGAATGCAGGAAGATCACAGGCCAGTGGGTGGAAAGTCTTGTGAATCCAGTGGCAGTGGAAGCATCTCAGTGCTGGCAGGGGTCTCCACCTGCCTCCTTCATCTCTAGCATAGCTCCTTGTGTCATCTCAACAGGAATGTCTCACAGGGAGTGAACCTGTGTACTGCCTCCAGCAAGCTTTTTATCTCCTTAGTGCCTCCAAATGAGGTAAGGAAGCTGTGACCTGATTTACAGGCTAAACACCACCTCTCCATTCTTCAGTCTCAAATTGACAACAGATTATGTAACTGCCACACCTATCAACCCAGCATCTTCTCTCATTGTCAAGAAGGATACATAGAAATATGAGAGGGTTTCAGGCAATTTGTGGAATAAATCAAATGAAAATATTATGGAATTATTTCATAAACTTTTTGATATATACACATGTCATATTTTACGCATATGTGCATACATATGCATATATAAAACAAATAAATGCCTCTTTCACATCAGGTTCTGTGTATTATAAGCCATAATCCTGGGAAATGTGGAATTAAGAAAATAACTGCTCTATGCAATAAGCCAAGGAAAATGAGACTTACTAATGAGGATCTAGAAGATAGGTCAGTGGTTGTTTTGAGATGTTCAATTTAGATTCCTTGATATTTTAAAGCTATGATAAATTTGACTTTTAACTGTGCATACAGAAATGTAAACTAAGGTATCTGAAGTAATCCATTTAACCTGTTATTATTTTACTAGGAAAGCACTTATAACTGTCTATTATTTGACAAAATGTACTCTCAAAGAGATATCTGGGAGTCATTTACAAAAAGTTAGATGATAGCATCAAGCACTGCATCATGATGGATGTGAATTTTGCTCAAGTATAATTCTTCTGACTGACCTCTACACTCATAAACTTTTTATTAAATGTTGTTTATAGTTTCCCTATCATATCTATAATCAAAGTTATTAAAGGTAAAAATGAAAATCTTAAAAATTCGACACAAGGATATTCTAGTTTCAGATAATCATTTGGTTTTTATCCTTTAAAAATTTCTAATATAGGAAATAAGAAAAATAAATATGGGGAAAATATTCACAATGATGTTATCCACAATAGATAAAAAAGAATAATCTGTCATTAACAGTCTAGATATTTTGTGGCATTTCCCAAAGCAGATATAGTACCATTTATCCTCCTGCCTGGAATATCATTTATGTACTCATTCATTCCCTTTTCTGTACACTTAACAAATATTCATTTAGCTCTCAAGAGGATAGACAACAAGCATTACTCCGAGGCTTCCAGTTTATACACGCACAGGCTTTCAGTTGTGGAGAGGTTTGAAAACACTGGATGGCTGCAGAAAAGTGCTCTCAGTGATACACTTATATGCATCTAATTGTTGCTGTTTCAAAGTGCTGGTTAGTTGGTTCTGATTCATACAGATATTATGTCAAACAAAATGAAACCCTGCCTAGTTTTGTGTCATCCACACAATTGTTATATTTGAGCCCATTGTTTCAGCCAATGTTTCAATCCATCTTATTCAAAGTCTTCCTCTCTTTTACTTACCTTCCACGTTAGGAAGCATGATGTTCTTTTCCAGGGACTGATCGCTACATAACACATTGAAAATTTGCGACATGAAATCTCATCATTCTTTCTGCTAAAGAACATGTTGCTGTTCTTTTGTCAACTCACGTTACTTTCATGATTCCTTATCAATACCATAATTCATATGCTTCAATTCTTCGGACTTCCTTATTTATTATCCAACTTTCACATGCATGTGAGGTGATTGAAAATACCATGGCTTGAACCCATTTCTCTTTGGTATTTTTTTGACAGAATACTGAGCATTTAGCCTAACAGAAGACCTGTGCTTCATTTTCCCATTCTTATTCCATCTTTAACTCACTTATTCTATAGAACTACTCACTATAAAAATATTAATAGAAATACCCGCTCACTGCCTTTGGGTTAATGCCAACTCATGGAAACCCTATGGAACAGGGTAGAACTTCCCCTAGGAGTTACAAAACTGTAACTATTTATTAGTGTAGCAAGCCTAGTCTTTCTCCCAAGGTAGTTTCAAAGTGTTACCTTGAGGATCTCAATCCAAAGTGTAACCACTACTCCACGAAGGCTCCTCCATTCCTAGTAGTAATAGGTTTCACAATTAGAGAACTCAGTTTCTTTGAAAATGAACCTCTTTTAGAATGTCTTAAATTTCAAAGTTTGCATAAAGCATAAAATGGGAAATGTAAATAAGTCATCAAAAACATATGGCAAGTCTCTTCTTAAAAGAAAATGAATAAAATGCAGTAATCTGCATTCTTTTTTTTTTAAATTTGTTTTGGACACGGTTTCATTTTATTTTAATTTTTAAAAATACCAGATATAAGGCATCATGCAAAAAAAAAGATATAAGTGTGTGTATGTATGTGTATTTATGTGTATATGTATATATGTATGTGTATATATATATTATATTAAATGAAGGGGGAAGTGCAGAGTGGAGACCCAAGGCCCAAGTGTCGGCCAATGGAGATCCCCTCATAGAGGGGCTTAGGAGAGGAGATGGGTTAATTAGGGTGTGAGGTAGTATCGATGAAGAACACAGCTTTCCCCCAGATCCTGGATGCTTCCTCCCCCCAACTACCATGATCCGAATTCTACCTTGCAGGTCTGGATAGGACAGAGGCTGTACACTGGTACATATGAGGGTTGGAGATACAGGGAATCCAGGGTGGATGATACCTCCAGGACCAAGGGCGTGAGGGACGATGCTGGGAGAGTGGAGGGTGAGTGGGTTGGAAAGGGGGAACTGATTACAAGGAGCCACATGTGACCTCTTCCCTGGGAGAGGGACAGCAGAGAAGGGGGGAAGGGAGACCCCGAATAGGGCAAGATATGACAAAATAACGAGGTATAAATTACCAAGGGCATATGAGGGGGGGGGGAAAGGGAGGGAGGGGGGGAAAAAGAGGACCTGATGCAAGGGGCTTAAGTGAAGAGCAAATGCCTTGAGAATGATTGGGACAGGGAATGTATGGGTGTGCTTTATACAATTGATGTATGTATATGTATGGATTGTGGTAAGAGTTGTTGGAGTCCCTAATAAAATGTAAAAGAAGAAAAGAGGAGAAAAAAATGATTAGGGCAAAGACTGTACAGATGTGCTTTATACAATTGATGTATGTATATGTATGAACTGTGAAAAGAATTGTATCAGCCCCAATAAATTGTTAAAAAAATCTTTTTATTGGGGCTCATAAGGCTCTTATCACAATCTGTACATACATCAATTGAGCAAAGCACCCTTATACATTCGTTGCACTCGTCATTCTCATAATTCACCTTCCACTTGGGTTCCTGGAATCAGCTTGGTTTCCCTTTTTTCCCTCATCCCCCTCCCTCCCTGATCCCACCCCTGGTCCCTTGATAGTTTATAAATAATTATTACATCTTATCTTACACTCCCCGGCGTCTCCCCTCACCCGCCTCCCCATTGCCCATCTCCCAGAGAGGAGGTTACACATAGATCTCCGAGATCGGTTCTCCCTTTCTACACCCCCTTCCCTCCTGGTGTCGCCACTCCCACTGCTGGTGTTGAGGGGTTCGTCTGTCCTAGATTCCCTGTGTTTCCAGATCCCTACTGCACCGCTGTGCATTCTCTCGTCTAACCAGGTCCGCAAGGTAGAATTGGGGTCATGATAATTGGGAGGGAAGGAAGTGTTCAGGAACTAGAGGAAGGTTTTGAGTTTCATTGTTGCTACACTGAACCCTTAGTGACTCATCTCCTCCCCACTACCCCTCTGGAAGGGATGTCCAGCTGTCTACAGATGGGCATTGGGTCCCCATCATGCACTCCCCTCATTCACGGTTTAGAAATTGTTGTGATGTTGAAAACAGCTAACAAGGACAGCGCGATGGGAAACTCACAAGTGTACAAGTGGTTTTCTCATTTCCCAAAAGGTAAAATGTCCATTGATGACAAAGCTCATTCTGGATATCTGTCAACTTCCAGAACAAAGAGGTTGACTTGTAGAGCATTTGGAGTTCATTCCACCATATCAGACTGTTAATCACGGTTTCTATTTAGAGATTCTGAAAAGGCTGCATAACAGTGTGTGACCAAAAAAGGCCTGATTTGTGGCAGATGGGGAGGGGGAGAACGACTGTTTTTGCCACCACAACAATGCACCTGCTCTTGCATCCATCTCTGTGTGCCAGTTTTTGGCAAAAAACAGCATGCCTCTCTTGCCCCATGCACCTGACTCACCTGACCTCCCTTTGTGCAAATTCTTTTTGTTTCCATGAATGCAGAGGGACATGAAAGGACAATGATTTTATGACATAGGAGAAGTGAAGAACGAAACAAGGGAGGTGCTGTCAGCCACACAGATATGTTTGAAAAATGTTTCCAAGAATGGAATTGCAGATTTGACAAATTTATTAAGTGTAATGGAGAGTATTTTGAAGGTGATAAGGTTCTTTTTTAAAAAATTAAATACATTGTTTTGAAAAAGAAAAAAAAAAGAAAATACCATGGCTTGTTTGTTCTGGCAGTTTGTGAAATTTTCAATTATCTTCATCAACCTGATGATTTCACTTTATCGATTCTTCATTGGCAGTCTTCCTTCTTTATTGTCCCATTTCTACATGCATATGATGTGCTAGAAGACACCACAGCTTGGGTCAGGGGCACCTTAGCCCTCAAAGTCGCATATTTGTGCTTCAACTCTTTGAAGAGGTCTTGTGCAGCAGATTCGCCTATTTCAGCACTTCATTTTTTGAAATCTCTAGCAATTTCAATCTTTTCTGTTTATCACGATGTGATCTATGCAACTTGTGAATACTTCAGTTTTCTTTAAATTATTTTGTAATCCATTTATGGACGGTTACAATCATTGACTTCCACCAACAAGTGCTTCAGGTCCCCCTTGTTTCCATCAAGGAAGGTGGTACCACTTGTATATTGCGGTTTGTTAATAAGCTATCTACCAGTTTTGGTGTTGCTTTCTTTTTTCATATAGTCTAGTTTCTCAGACTATTTTCTCAGCATGCAGTATGAATAAGCAATGCGAAACAATATAACCCAAGCTCTTTTGATCTTAAACCACATAGAATTCCCTTGTTCTGTATGAAAGACTACCTCTTGGTCTATGTGCAAGTTCTCCTTGTGCAAAATGAAGTGTCTTGGGATTCCCATTCTTATCAATGTTACCCATAGTACGTTATGATCCACAGAGTTAAATGCTTTTGCATCATAAATAAAACCTAAGTAAACATCTCTCTGGTAATCTCTGATTTGAGCAGATACGTTTGGCATCAGCTGTGATAGGCCTCTTGGTGAAAGAATACAGCCGTGGTGCAAGCTTGCCTGATTTTAAACCATCCTCTCATTCTGCTTCAACGACTTTGTCTTGTGCTATGTATACATTTCCCATTAGTATAATAAGCATTTTAGAATTCTCATTCTTCTTAATGTTACCCATAGTTTATGAGGCACAGAATCGAATTCCTCTGCAGAGTGAATAAAACATAAGTAAGTACCTTTGTTAGTCTCTGATTTCAGGTCATGCGATATCAGTGATGATTTAAGTAATTCTATATTCTTTTCTGAACACCACTTAAATTTTTGGAAGCTCTTTGTCAATGCACTGCTGCAACTATTTTTGGATTAATTTTAGAAAAGTTTTATTTTGTATGATATTAATGATGTTATTCAATGATTTCCACATTTTGTTAAGTAACCTTTCTTTGGATTGGGCACAAATATGAACCTCTTTCAGTTGTTTTAGCCAAGTAGCCATCTTCCATATTTCTTGGAATAGACTAGGGAGTGCTTCTAGTGGTATTATTAGAAATATTTCAATTGGTATTCCATCATTTTTTTTGAGACTTGATTTTGGCTTGTGATTTCCATGTAGCTTGGACTTCTACCATGAGTTCTCAAAATGTTTGAATGTTGACCCACTCTTTTCAGTCCAGTAATGATATGTTATTCTTTCAATCTTTCTTTAAAGAGAACAATAAATATGCACAATTTATTTAACAGACAGTTCTTTGGAAGCAACCCATAAAGGCATTAAAATATAGCCCATAGATTCTGACTCCTAGCTATTCCATGCACAACAAAATAAAGCACTGCTCTGCCATGCTCGAAGGTGTTCTGCTTGAACTCATTGTTGCAGCCACTAGGTCAATCCATCTCATTGAAGATCGCCCTCTTTTTCACTGATCCTCTACCACAATGAAACGCCATTACACAATCACAGCACAATCAGATGGTTTTTACCAAAAAGGCTATGCCAAACTCTGTCAAGGATGTAGACAATTAAAGGCCCCATGAGTTACTGATGAGAATGTAAAATAGTGCAGCCACCTTGAAAGATAATTTAGTAATTTCTTAAATATACACTTACTTTTATAAGGGTAAGTCAGAAGATGTGGCTAAAAATAATAGAAACATTTATTAAAAATGTGAAGCTATTTTTTCTCAACATTTTACCCTCCATCTAAGTCTATGCACATCACCCTCTAACCCTTCCATCATCTTTTGATACTCCCCACACCATCCTTTACTGTTTTGATCAACAGAGACTTCCCACACCGTCCTTCACTATTTGACCAATAGAATTCTTCAATATTTCAACTGGAGACATCAACTCTCTAAGTTCTTTCAGATTGAGATAAGCTGAGTGTGCTCTTCTCTGTTGATCTAACCATAAACATTCAAGCATTTCATTATAACACTTTGTTTTCTTGAGCTGCCATTTATTTTCTTTTTCTAAAATTGATTTTTAATCGGGAGTTAATACACATATCCTATCGTTGCATAGTTCAGTCATGTTAAGTGGTCTTGTACAATTGTGACCACAGTCAGTTTCCAAAATACTTTTCCTTCCTCTACTCCTTGACATCGTCTGGCTTTCACCCCACCTTAACCCCCACTATACCTCCGACCCTGAAACACCCGTTCTACTTGGTGTCCCTATAGGTTCATAAATCCTGAGTTTCAGATGATGATAAACAGAAAAACATATAACAAAATTCAAAAGGGTGACCCCCAATGACATAACACCTCTGAGATAAACCCTAATATAAACTAACAAAAACAAAACAAAAATATAAAAAATGTTGAAAACCAGATCTGGTCTAGCCTTCATCAAAAGGGGGATCAACTGACCACATTTTAGCTGTTCAAGTCAGAGTATCCTTTGATCTTCTATACTCATCTCTTCAATGTACTCTGCTTAGTTGCCAATTTCTTCCCATCCCTCAATTGTGGATAGAGGGAGATCACCGGAGGCTTATATCCTATGTAGTTCCCACAAATGTACCTTGGGCCCCTACTGTCATCCACAGCCTTCTGCAAACCAGATTCTCTGAACTAATTTAGGCTCTGAACTAATCTCTCCTTCAATTTTGGATTACAATCCTTCGGTGACTGATGATGGTGTGCTTATTCCATGTTGATTAAGTTGGCATCTCACTTAGATGGCTGCATGTTTGGAGACAAGCCGTTAAGATCCCAGATGGTATTTTATCTGATAGCTGGCACCACCTGATTTCTTCACCACATTTTGCTATTGCACCCATATCCTACATATGATGAGAGCATTATAGAACGTCCTTGCAAGACGTTGAACTATCTTGCAAGAAGCAAACACAAGAAACTCCATTTCGGGGAAGAAATAAAGTGTGCAATTGAGGCCCAGCTGAAAAGTTGAGCCACTGTCAAGAGCTAACAGATAGTGTGAAGAAG
The DNA here is from genome assembly GCF_050624435.1 of Tenrec ecaudatus. Classification (NCBI taxonomy): domain Eukaryota; kingdom Metazoa; phylum Chordata; class Mammalia; order Afrosoricida; family Tenrecidae; genus Tenrec; species Tenrec ecaudatus. Next base: position 60,626,130 of record NC_134531.1, on the reverse strand, counting down.
CCACCCCAGAAAGTCTGAAGAACCCCGGGAAGACCGGAATGACATTGGGAAGCCAGCTGCAATGTTGACATAAACCCGGGGAGAGACACTGACTTTTCAGAGAGCTGGAAACCAAGGAGACATCAACTCCTGCTCTCTCCCACTCTCCCGGGGTAGGGCACCGATGAAGGCAACGCTTATTGGGGCTATGGTGCTGAAATGATAATGTAGTGTATTGTCCCTATACCTGATATTTGTTCGAAATGATTTGTTTGAGTTAACATTAGGATTGTTAGATTGCTTGATGTGTGTTTGCAGCGAATAAACCGAGCATCCAAAGATGTCAAAGAGCATTAAGTAATTACTGATCACGCTGCTCATGACACCATGTATCATTTGATATTTTCTGTTCAGCAATTTTATTTCATGATTTTTCCATTCACTTTAGCTACCCTACATTCAAGATCAAATTTTAGTCTCTTCTGTTATCTATTTTTTCTTTTCTTTCTTTCTTGTACTTGCATTTTTAATGACTATTTGCCGCTTTTAAATTTTTATTTGTTTTCTTCATGTATGATTTTTCAATGTCATCCCACAATTTACTGGGCCGTTAGTCATTACTTCAATGATTAAGTCTTGACATGATGGAATGTATTCAAGGCCATAATTTGATTCTGGTATACTTTAAAAAAAAATTTCAACTTCAACAAGACCTTGCACATAAGGACTTAGTGGTTTCTTCCATGATTGGCCTCTATCATTGCTTTGTCTGATGATACTGAACTTCTCTGCTGTGTCTTCCACAGCCATGGTCAATTAGTTTCCTGTGTATTCCATCTGGCAAAGTTCATCTGTGTAGTCCTGGTTCATATTGTTGGGAAAAGGTATTTGTAATGAAGAATCATTGGGTTTTCAAATTTCTCTCATGTAATCTCCAGCTTCCATTCTTTTCTTAAAAAAAAACATTTTATTAGGGGCTCATACAACTCTTATCACAATCCATACATACATCAATTGTGTAAAGCACATCTGTACATTCATTACCCTCATCATTTTAAAAACATTTGCTCTCCAATTAAGCTCTTGGCATCAGATCCTCTTTTATTTTTCTCCACCCTCTCCGCTCCCCACCTCCCTCATGAGCCCTTGATAATTTATAAATTATTGTTTTGTCATATCTTGCCCTGTCCAATGTCTCCCTTCATCTACATTTCTGTTGTCTGTCCCCCAGGGAGGAGGTCACATGTAGATCCTTGTAATCGGTTTCCTCTTTCCAACCCACTCTCCCTTTACCCTCCCAGTATTGCCACTCACACCCCTGGTTCTGGAGGCATCATCCACCCTGGATTCCCTGTGCCTCCAGCTCCTGTCTGCACCAGTGTACATCCTCTGGTCTAGCCAGACTTGTAAGGTAGAATTCGGATCATGATAGAGGGGGGTGAGGGGGGAAGAAGCATTTAGGAATTAGAGGAAAGTTGTATTCTTCATTGGTGCTACATTGCACCCTGACTGTCTCATCTCCTCCCCTAGACCCTTCTGCAAGGGTATCTCCAGTGACTGACATATGGGCTAGCATCAATGCCTAATTTTCCAATTAGAGAGCTTTTCTCTCTTTTTGTGTGTGCCAGTATTCACATTATGATTACCAGTAATTACCAACACATCTCAATTGTATGCTTGATAAATTTCAGGATGAAGAAGCTAGAAGACTTGTTCAATTTCTTCATCATAGTTTTTAGTAGTTGGTGTGTAAATTCGAAAACTTGTGTTAACTGGTCTTATTTGTAGGTGTGTAGATAACATCCACAAGACTGAGCAGTGTTTAACTCTTCTGCTCTTAGAGGGTCACTATGGGTAGGCACCCAACAACAGCAAAAACAACACATATCATCCTAACAAAGACAACATTGCTATTCAAGATAGACCTTGAAATGTTCTTTTGCACCATGAATGTTATGCTGTTCTTCGTGAATTTCTCATTCCCAGTATAGAAACCATATGAATTTCTGATTCATTCCCCCTGAGAACTAGTAATATATATTAATTATATAAATTTGGAAACAATACAGGTAACATAGAAGAGGATGATATTTGATTCATAATTCAATCATAAAGAGATAGCTGGTATTGATATTTAAAACATTAAAACTTTTCTATGTATATTTTATATACATATAATGTTTTATATATATGAGATCATATTATTTATAGTTTGTATTTTTAAACAAACTATATTAAAAGAATATTCTCTTGTCCTTATATATCCTCAAGAACAATTTCTTAAATGCATATGCCATGTACTAACCATTTGCATTATATTGGATCTTTCAGTTGTCTTAAATTTATTTAAGTGGTATAAACAGTATTATAATGAACATACTTCACCCAAACCTATGTGAAAATCTCCTCATTATATCTCTAGATAAATCCCTAGAAGTAGATTTATCAAGCCAGATGGCTTGTTCATTTTTAGACATTTGATGCTTATCCCCAAATTACCTTTCAGAAAGATCATGCCAATTCACTCTTCTACCGAAATTATATGAAGTGTCTGTTTTGGAAAGGAGAGTTCCTATACTTCATTCCTCATAATCATGTAGGAGGCCAAAAGAGAAAGCAGTATAAAAATATCATTTTTCAGGATAAAAGACGATTGAGTGATAGTGTTCTGGGTTGTGAATGAATCAATTACTTCTTAGTTGAGAACTTAGCTAAGAGTAGCTCCATACAGAATTAAATGACAGGTAACATCTGAGAGCCTCACGCTCTATTTTACTCATCTATTTAGGAAACTATTTTACTCATCTATTTAGGAAACAAAACTCTTTTTGTTCCTCTTAAAATGTCTCTGAATCCCTTCAATTTTCAGGCATTTTCCACTTCTCTGATGGTTAGTTGTTTGTTTTTTTAATGAATGGCCACATCCATCTTCATAGAGTTGACTCAGCTCATTGAGAGCTGCTGTGTCTCAGAGTGAAACTCCTCCACAGGGGTTTCTTGGTTCCAATGTCCACGAGCCACAAAGTGCGGGGCTTTCTCATGGCACCTCTGGGTGTGTTTGAACCACTGCTCCTCTGGCTGCAATTCAGCCACCAACCATTGTGCACCCAGAGACTGTATCTTCCTGCTTTTAAATGTGATTTGGGGATGGGCCTGGGTGTCCTTTTCCTTTTCAATTTGTCATGGTCTTTTATTTTCCTTGGGTTCTGGCTCAAGCACCAGGCCCTTTCTGAACTTTTCCTCCCCAGATTTCTGGACTGTGGTAATTGCTCAATCACTCTTGGAACCTAGCAGCATGAGAACACAATCTCTGGTAGGTTTATGTACATCCCTCTCCCAGCTCTGTTTTAAAAAACTGAGCATGAGAGTGGGACAAGAGGAAAGTAAAAGGAAATAGGGGAAAGAACTAGGAGGCAAAGAGCATTTGCAGAGGTCTAAATACAGGCATGTACACATGTAAATATATTTATATATGATGATGGGGAAATAGATCTACGTGCATATATGTATAGGTTTAGTATTAAGGTAGCAGAAGGACATTGGACCTCCACTCAAGTACTTCCTCAAGGGAAGAACACTTTGTTCTATTAAATTGGCATTCCATGATGCACACCTTTGTGACACAATCGCTGAAGATAAATGTGTACATAAGCAAATGTGGTGAAGAAAGCTGAAGGTGCCCTTTAAGACTGGGGTCTTAAAGGCTTGAAGACAAACAAGCGGCCATCTAGCTCAGAAGCAACAAAGCCACATGGAAGAAGCACACCAGCCTACATGACCATGAGGTGTCGAAGGGATCAGGTATCAGGCATCAAAGAACAAAACATCATATCATTGTGAATGAGGGGGAGTTCAGAGTGAGAACTCAAAGCCCATCTGTAGACACTTGGACATCCCCTTACAGAAGGGTCGCAGGGAGGAGAGGAGGCAGCAGGGCGCAGTGTAACAAGGATGAAACATACTACTTTCCTCTAGTTCCTAAATAGTTCCCCCCAGCCTCACTGCCCCATCAGGATCCCCATTCTACCTTACAAATCCAGCTAGACCAGAATATACACGGGTACACATAGGAAGGAAACACAGGGAATGCAGGACAGATGATCCCTTCGGGACCAGTGGTGAGAGTGGTGATACCAAAGGGCGGAGGGAAGTTGAGGTAGAAAGGGGGAACCAATTATAGGGATTTACATATAACCTCCTCCCTGGGGGATGGACAACAGAAAAGTGGGTGAAGGGAGACATCAGACAATGTAAGATATGACAAAACAACAATAATTTATAAATTATCAAGGGTTCATGAAGGAGAGGGAATTGGGAGGTAGTGGAAAAAATGAGGAGCTGATATTAAGGACTCAAGTAGAAAGCAAATGCTTAGAGAATAATGAGGGTAACAAATGTGCTTGACATACAATGGATGTATGTATGGATTAAGATAAGAGTTGTATGAGCTCCCAATAAAATGATTTAAAATTTTAAAAAAGGTCCAGTAGGTAGAAAATATGACTTTGGGCATGAGATATTGCATAGTAGAATTTTCAAGGTCAATGATGAATTCATTGCAAATATCTTTAGTTCAATATCATCAATTGGGCCAAGACTTGGGGCCATCAGTGGATCATATGTAAGTTCAGATGGAAACCAGAAACTAATTAAAACAAGTCCACAAGAGCCAAAATATGATCTTGAGTATGTTTTACCTGAATTTATATATCATATCAAAAATAAATTTAATGCACTGAACACTAGTGACCTAAGATCAGATGAGTTGTGGGTTGAATCAAGGACAACATATATGAAGAAAACATGCTTATAAAATGAGAAGAAGATAAGAGCTCATGACATATGGAATCCAGGAACAGGAATGGGAATAGCAAACCAGAAGGGTAGGGGGAAGATGGGAAGTAGCGGGGAGATACGGGGAGTCGATCGCAATGATCGACACATAACCATACACCCACCTTATGGTGGAAGAACAACAGAAACCATGGGGGAAGTGAGACTGTGGTGTGAGATATGAAAATAATAATAATTTATAATTTAGCAGGGTGTCATGGGGTTGGAGGGGGGAGGAGCTGATACCAAGGGTTCAATAGAAAGTAAATGTCTTGGAAAAATTCTGGCAGTCTATGTACATATATGCTTGATACAATTGATGTATGCATTGTTATAAAAATTGTAAGCACCCCAATAAAATTCTCTTCTAGTAAAAAACTAAATAAAATGAAAAGAGAAGAAAAAATCACTTTTAAAAGGGAATGCTGGACTCTTAATTTTTCTATTTTTCCAAAGATGAAATTGGTGCCTGTTCAGTATTAATGCTGTTTGCACTTTAATCTTTATAAGGCAGGGAGAGTCTTTTCTTTTCTTCCACTATTTTATCACTAGGGTCTCTCATACGGCTTGAAATATTGATGAAGCAGCATAACTATATTTAGAATAAATCAATACATGGACTAATAGATTTGTCATCTGCTATAGTAGTGTGACCTGATGAAAAATTATGTGCGCTGTTATTGGATTTCTACAGTTTCCTTACCTTCCATTATTATTGGATTTCTATGGTTTCCTTAGCTATAGAAAGCCTGATACTCAGGTGATGCTAGCAGATTGATTTATCCTCTTCTAAAAAATGAATTAAAATGCTGTGTGACTTTCGTGTTTTTAAAAAATTAACTAATTATAGCAAGTAAGTTTAATTTTCCCCAAAAGGAAGAATAAGCCAAATTGTTTTATAGTGTTGAAAGGAGAAGTAAATCTGACCTATGAGTTTATACATCAAGCTTGAGAAGAAAACGGGCTGCAGGTTTTGTAGATGGTAGATGCTTAAGCCAGTGAGATGATGATGTAATTGTGGCATCTCGGAGTCTGAAGGGTTGTGTATAAGGAAGGAACTTCAGAGCAGGCAAGGACTTATTATGGCCAGGACTGGCCCCAAAGGAAGGTAAGCTGTCAGTGGAGTCGCCCAAGCTTAGTAGCTTGGGCCACAGATGGCACAACAGCTCGGACAGGTGGTGAGAGATGAGTGATACACAGTAGAATCCCATGGCCCCAAAGAGCAAACAGCAAAGGTGGAATCCACACACCGCGGTATTTGCCTCTTCAAGAACCAGAAGACAGGAAAGTCGTGTGTGTGTGTGTGTGTGTGTGTGTGTGTGTGTGTGTGTGTGTGTGTGTGTGTGTGTTTGGCAATCAGTGTATGGGGCAGAAAGCCTACATTGACTAATAATAGCTTTCCTGTCAAATTTAGTGGATCAGACTTTGAGATACTTCTAATGACCTTGACAACAATAAAGACTCATGATGTAACTTGCTGCTTGTCTATACTAGAACATTGTATGACTCACACTTTGTTTTCTGACAGCCCAGCAATCAGGTCTTCCTATCTTTAGGAGGTTCTTAAACACATCTACAAGGCAGCCTCATCTCATAAGCCTTTTGATGGGAAAAGGATTAGCTACTAGTCTAATTTTCATTCTGGTAATGTCAAGGTTTCTGGAATAATTCTGCAGCTACAATACATTTCAGGTTATTGTTATTGACTCTAGTTTCCTTGTTTCCTCTGTGGAGCTGTATTGAGTGACTACGCACTTTACTGGGTGACCATAGCAATGATAGGGTATAATTTTTCTAACAATGTGAACTGTGGGGGTGTCTTAGAAAGTATTCCTCTGTGATTTACATTTAGCATTTAAAAGAAAAATGCTGGAAGCCTAGCTTTTGTTTCATACCAGATGTTTAGCTTAAGTTCAAATTACTTTTTGAATCACATTTTCTTGTTGAATATGTGCAAATTGCATTTTGGATGTGAAAATGAATGTATGTAGGTGAAGAATTTTTGCCAGAACTCTTCCATCAAGTTTCCCTTTCTTCCGTTTTGGTACCCCCACCTCAAATTAAATAAATGAGGTTCACTGTGAATTGTTGATTATAACAGATCTGAGGACACCAGAGCTTTGTCCTGAGGAGCAAGTAGGACCCGGATGGATGAGCAATTCTCTTATCCTCTTGTCTTCCATAAGCATCTGGTTGGAGGACACACTGCTGGATACCCTCACTCCTGCACTGTGCTCATATAATGAGATGTTTACTTTTGGAAATAAGGTAAGATAGGTGAAGTTTATGAAAACAACTCAAAAATAAAGAATGATAAATAAAAATTCTCTTTGCTTAACAATGCAGAAGTATTCTTTTGTTTTGTTTTCGATGTGAGAAAGAAAGCGAGAAGAAAGCAAAACTAATTATTAATGTACTTCATGGAGACTATTAATCACGTGAGCACTGTTGCCTACATCATTCATATCTACATGACTTCCAGACGGTCTGTAGGAGTTTGCTGTGAAGATTAGTAGACTGCTTTCCCCCTCTGGTTTTCCTTCCTTCTCTGCATTGCACAAATCCTTAATGGCAGAACCAATAGGCTCTCTTGTCACAACTCAGAACTTGGTGCAGCCATTGGGAGGCTGCACTTGCAGGAGGGAGAGTCAGGCAGGAGGGCGTGGTCCAGGTATGCTCATATTCCCCCTACACATCGATATCGTGGTGCCAGTGGAACCTTTTTGTTCAGAGATTACATTACAACTCTTGTCAATTCCAGTACACTTTTGGTTAAGTTTTTTCTTTTGCTCTTTGTGGGTGACTAGCCTCCCACAACTGAATGGGTCCAAGGGACAGTTGTGTAATTGAAGGGTGAATTAAAGAGACATCAGACAAGATAAAGCAGCATGTGCCCACCTTCATAGCCATGACTCCGTGAGCCAGGTCCACGCAAAGAAAGGTGTGATCTAATCTCATGAGTTAATATAATCCTGGGCACTCGGGCCACGGTAAGCACATTTGTAACAGGAAGGGGTTGTACACAGGCATACATGTATCAGGAGGGGGACAAGCTAGGAGTGTACATTCCATAGGAAGGGGAGGCAGACAAGGGGCACATAAGTGACAGGAAGACATATATGTAACAAGATGGCTGGCTCTACAGTCAAGATGGCAGCCTAACCTTGGTTGCCTGAGTTGGCTTGACCTCAGGTGTCCTTGGGCTCTCCTTCAGGGGAATAATTCATTATCCTTATCAGAAGGGAGTGGGCTCTACTTTGGGTGGGACAGAGAATAGGGTCTGATTGCTCTAGATGGCTGATGACCTTCAGGCAGATAACCTTCAAGCAGTTGCCCTCCAAGTGTATAATCAGTGACCATGTATCTGCAAACAGCACCTAAGATTTGGCATTATTATGGGGGGACATCGTGGGGAATAACTTTTACTTCTGAGAATGTGAGTGGGACACATCTCCAATCCATGAACGTGAAGGTTTCCTCCACGGGAGCCTTGGCCTCCCAGACTTTCTAACGTATGAATGTTAAGAGTTTTTCCTTATACACTCTTTTCCAGATTCTGTTTCCCACGGCACTTTTTATTTCCCCTTTAAGTTTTACCTATATATTGTTGTTGAAAAAATACACAGAAAGACAGACACCAATTAAATAGGTTCAATATGCATGCTTTAGTGAACTGAGTACATTTTTTGAGTTATGCAACTATTCTCAACTACCTTTTTTGAGTTATTCCTCCTTTGTCAGCATAAACTCACTGCTTCTTAAGATTCCTCTTATGTTTTGCAGAGTTCTCTAGAGAAACAAAAACAGGGCACTTATGAATATATATATACATATATATATGTGGGTTTATACAATGAGAAGGAATATAACAGATAATTAGTCCACCCAGCTGTACAGAGGGTTCAGTTCAACTCACTTCTGTGGAACAGTTAATACACTGAAAGTCCTTTAACTCACATGAGCTGCCAGGTCCAAGGTCAAGGAAGCAGACAGCAGAGTCCTCCCTCAGGCAAGACAGGGCAAGGCAAGGCAAGGCAAGGCAAGGCAAGGAAAACAGAATCTGCCCACAGGCAGCAAACCCAAGGTGGATCACCAGCAGTCGGTGACTCAGGAGCTTAGCTAACTAAGCAGGCCCGGATGATATGAACAAAAGCAATGCCAGGTGACAGGAGCCACCAGCCTCAAGCTCAAGTGATGTATGTAACAATAACACTACAAAGCAGGTCTAAAAGGAGCTTCAAGCTTTAGCAACAGGATCCATGAGTTGGCTTGGCCCACAGGTAGTGGAGCTCACAGACTGAGGCAGAGAAATAGCTAAAGGAGCAACACGCTGCAGCATGCTCTGATCACCAGAGAGCAAGGGAGAGGGGGCCAGACCTTGCAGACCATTTACCTCTTTGGCGTCCAATCAAACTGTGGCCTGATCAATCCCACATGTTCCTATTGGACAAGTTGGCACAATAAATGTATCACCATCCACCCCTTGCTAGCTTGGCACCTGTACACAATTCTAACTATCACACCTATGTCATCTTTCAAGTTGCTGTTGTCAGTTTGGTCCTACATAGGTCATTCTTAAAAGGCCATAATGCTCAAGACAGACCATTTTTACTACAGCTTTCTTCACTTGCCTTTTCCTACCTGTAGTAGAAACAGCTATTTGCTGTTGTAGTCCTTGGATGATTCTTCATCCTTCGTTGGTTCTCTTAAGTTTTGTCTTATCTCTGCAAATAGTCCCTGCAGTGATTTTTCTTCAAAAATTCTAGCCAACAAGAAACCTTTTCTTCCTTTTAGGTTTCTGGATACTCATACACTAAACGTTTCCTTGCAGCACTGCACTGATGAGTTGGGGATGATGATTTTTGTAACTAAACTATTTAAAGCTATTTCCAGTTTATTTTCTGAACCATAGTTATCATTTCATAAAAAAACTTTCTACTATCAATCTAGCTTCCAGCTCAAAACATCATAGGCTCTTGAGCCCAGTTGTCTTGAACTTGAAAAGAAGATATAGAGAAATGAACCTAGTATGCAAAACAACTCAACCATTTGGGCATTCACCCTAGCTCTGTCTCATTAGGGCAGCAGTTCTCAATCTGTGGATTGCAACCCCTTTGGGGGTCAAACAACCCTTTCACAGGGGTCTCTGGATTCATAACTGTAGCAAAATTACAGCTATGACATAGGAACCATAAAAAATAATTTTATGGTTGGGGGGGTCACTACAACATGAGGATCTGTATTAAAGAGTCGTGGCATTAGGAAGATTGAGAACCACTGCATTAGGGAAATAGTATAAAATATACATTGTCCGTCATGTAAAATTCAAATCATTGGTTATTTTGCACATGATTCATGAGTCTAGGCATGTTTATTTGAGTTATATCAAAGTGGAATCTAGATGTGGGCCTTATGAGAGAGGTAACAAATAATAGGTCCTCATTTTAGAAAGAGTCAAGGAATAACATTTCTGTCTGTGTTTATCTGGAGTCAGGACAAATGTTGGACAGTCCATTGAACATCAGGTTGATTCAAATTGATTTCTAGTGATTTGCAGAACAACCTGTGCCCTTACCATCTGGCTACAGAATTTTGTGAAATGTGGATACATAGCTGGTTTGGCATCATGTAGCCCAAAGAGGTAGGAACCATGCAGGCTGGCACTCTAGTTTTGCTGCTGCTTTTTTCTCTGTGAATTCACTCATAATAAAAAATTACGTCGATAGGGTATTGCATTGCTCATTTATGGTTAATATTTCAAGTATCTTTATCTTTCCTTCTAATATGAAGCATGGGAAAGGGAAAATACAGAAATTAAAGATCATGTCATTTCATATACTAAAGTTTGTTAAGGTGGGGAGATAAAAACACATCTGGGGACTTGGCTCTGCTAACCCTTGACAGGGATATCTATTATTCTCAAGGGAACTTAAAAATATGTCTATAAACTGAGAAGAGAAATCTATATAGAAAAACCCATAGACAAACTTTAATTTCTTGGTTTCTATTTTTGTTACTGTAGTTATTAGTTGATATCAATTGTTTCTGACTCTTGACAATCTTCATTATAATTGATATGGTTGAGTTACTGTTGTGGTTATTGTGTCAATGCATCTTACTAGAAGATCTTTTCAATTTTGCTAAACCTCTACTTTATCCTCATGTACTTTAGACACATTGTTGGGAGACACTAGTGCCTGGGAAAGGATTCCTTGCTTCCTAAAGGATGGGGAAAAAGTGGGAGCTCCTTGATGAAATGGATTGACACAGTGACTGTACCAATGGGCTCAAATTGAACAATTGTGAGGATGGCACAGGACTGGGTGTGCTTCATGCCATGAGTTGCACCGAATTCCCTGCACCTAACAATTACTTATCCTCTAATTTACTTCTTATTTTTCTTTGCTAGAAAATACAGCCAGGAATTTGCTACCACACATTATTTTTCAAAAGTGTGTATAGTGTTGTTTGAAGGTTATACATTACAGTTATCCTTCTGATTTCTATAAGATAAATTCATAGGATAAATCAGACATGAGTGAAACAATTGCTAATACTGCAACATTTCAATCCCCTTCTTTCCTCAAGTACATTTTTACTCAGCTATGCTTTTTTATTGTTGTGTTTTTGTTGATATGCTTTGAGAGACATTGTTAGAAACAGCTTTGGGTGTCTCAATTTTTCATTTACTGTAAGAGTGCTGTTGAGACTATTATTTACATTTCACACAATTTCCTACTGGAGGATTCATGGGAATGGTGTTTCTTAGGGCTTGGTTGCAGAAATATTTATATTTGTTTTAACAATCAATATGTTTTTATCTTGTGGACGGTATGGGTTATATCATTGATAATTTACCCCATATTGTTTTAATTCTCCAAAGCTCAAAGTTTAGCCCTTGGTCTAACTTTAACCAATATATTTTTTACTCTGATTTTGCTTCTTGATTTTACTTTCCTTTATGTGCAATTTCCTCTTCTGTTGTATTTATTTTTAAAGTTGCCTTGGACTGTTTTTGGACTATTGCAAGGGTGTAAACAAACAAACAACTTGAATATTTCTTTTTTATCTGTTGAAATGAATATTTATTTTAAAACATTTTCTGCGATAAATGTTTTTATGTCTACACAGAATCCAAAATACACATGAGCTGTAATGTAAAATATTAGAACTATTGATTATTTTTGATAGATCTCTAGCAAGAAAAATAAGGATAACTTGAGTCAATAAAATTTCCCCTCATTTACTTAGTTCATCTGAACACATGTTTGTGCTTTGACCTGGACCATATGAGCCAGAATCCTCCAAATGTTTGACATTCTACATTAATTGAAAATCTCCATTAGTGGACTATGAGTAAATCAGAGGTAGAAAAATGACTTTAGATAGAAATAATTGATGCAATGGTTTATTGTGGATGTAGATCTAAAAATGATGGTGAGGAGGTCTGGTGGTGTTTGATCAAGTGCAAGGTATCCAAGAGGAATTACTGAACGCCGAGTGGAGGTTGAGCCTGAGAGTGGGATAGGAAGAAGGTGAAAGGAAATAGAGGAAAGCAGTAGGAAGCAAAAGCTATTTATAGAGGTATAGCTATAGGCATGTATATCTGTAGCTTTGTTAATTTATAATGAAAGGATAGAGGCCAATGTACATCTAGTTATATATTAAGCAATAAGATAGCAGACAGACTTTGGACCTCTGCTCAAGGCCTCCCTAAACGAAAGAACCCTTTGATCTAATAACCTGAACTCTATGATCCTCAACTTCCCGACGCGATGGATGAAGACAAAATGGGTGCATAAGCAAATGTGGTGAAGAAAGGGGATGGTGCCCAGCTATCAAAAGATATAGCATCCGGGGTCTTAAAGGCTTGTTTTTAAACAGGCAGCCATCTAGGAGGGACGCAGCAAAGCCCACATGGAAGAAGCACACCAGCCTGTGTGATCATGAGATGTCAACAGGAACAGGTATCAGGTAAAAAAAGATTCAAAACAAACATTTATATATCGATGTGGGGTAGGAGTGGAGACACAATGCCTATCTGAAGACAATAGGACATCCCCACAGAAGGTTACAAGGAAGGGACAATTCAACCAGGGTGCAGTATAGCACTGACGAAATACAGAGCATTCCTCTAGTTCCTGAATGCTTCTTCCCCCAAACTACCATGACCCAGTTCTACCTTACAAATCTGGTTAGACCGGAGTACACACATTGGTACCGATAAGAGCTCTAGCACACAGAATTCAGGACAGATAAAACCCTAGGGAACAGTAGTGGAAGTAGTGATATCGTGAAGATAAGGGGATAGTGGGGGTAGGGTGTTGGAGGGGAAAAAAGGGGGCACCCATCACAAGATCAGATATATAGTCCACTCCCCAGGAGGACGGATAGAAATGTCGGGAAGAACATGTGAGACAAAGAACAGTGTAAGACAATATAACAACAATATATATATTTGATCAAATTTCATGAGGGAGGGAAGGTTGGGGAGGTAGGGGAAAAAAGAGGAGCTGATACCAAGGACCCTTATAGAAAGAAAATATTTTGGAACTGTTGATGGCAACGTCTGTGCAAGTGTGCTTAATACAATTGAATGATGGATTGTTATAAGATTTGTAAGCGTCGGATGTGCTTTATACAATTGATGTATGTATATGTATGGATGGTGATAAGAGTTGTATGAGTCCCTAATAAAATGTAAAAGAAGAAAAGAGGAGAAAAAAATGATTAGGGCAAAGACCGTACAGATGTGCTTTATACAATTGATGTATGTATATGTATGAACTGTGATAAGAATTGTATGAGCCCCAATAAATTGTTAAAATTAAAAAAAATAATAATAAAATGTAAAAGATTTGTAAGAGTCCCTCATTAAAAGGCATACTAAAAAAACCTTAAAAAAAGAAATTTTTAGGGCTAATGCATAATGTAACCTGACCAGAATTTTTGTCGTAATCTTCATTTTTGAAAATGAAACATGGTAACCTATTCACTAAAATATTAACCGATATGTAGATAGAATTAAATTTTTCATGTTTGAACCAGTCATCCAATATAGAAGTGTACTTTCTTTTTAAGTTTGATGTGGTATGCTACTAGGGATTAAGTTTAGTAAGTCAATAAGAGATGGAAAGTTCTGAATAATTTATCCAATTGTATAATTTATTTGCCCCACACTTTCACGTGATCCATTAAATTTTCAGATTTTAAATTCTAGCATAGTGCCACGAAAGGCACATTTTCTAGTTAGTGAGACAGAGTAAGCCTTCCAGGCATGAAAATGAACATCAAGCGCCACGTGTAATAAAGCAGCCCTTTGATATGTGTGGTGTCTCCGCATTGCACATGCACAGGAGGGGCTAGTAGCCGCTCTTTCACTTCACTTTCCCTTGTGGACCATTCTCATGATTTGCTCTTACAAACATCTGCTCTGCTCAGGGCCGGGAAACATGACTAGGATACCAAAGATGGTGACGCTGTCATCCAATCAAGACCCGAAATGACTGGGTGGACCAATTTGACAAGTGACAAAATTCACATGGCAGAATAACACGGAGCATGTGCTATTGTCTTCAGTGCAATGAGATTCTGTCTACTTGCCCCCTTTGTTTAATGTTGCCGCATTCCTTGAATGATGACTCCTTGTCTAAGTTGTAAATCAAAAGGGCAGGTAATATTTTGATTTTCAGCAAATACATCTTGTGAAAAAACAATGGTTATGTTAATTATAACAGTGTACAATTAGGAAATGGGAATGATTGTCTGTGTTAGGCCAGGTGACTGAAACAAATCTAGTGATACTCATCGATGTCTGAACAAGAGTATTGTATCAAGAGGTAATTATAAATCAAGGACACACCTCAGCCCAGTCCAACTCAAGTCCAAAAGTCCAAAAATAGTTCATAAAACCACTGTTGGTTTATGCGGCCAGCCACACACAATGATGCAGAATGAAGGAAGACCAGTGCATCCACAAGACCAGTGGGTACAGAGTCATGTGGATTCAAGGTGGTTGGAAAGATGGTAGGGCAGTTCTCGGGGCAACCAGCAAGCAGGGAGGTGAATATGGAGTGAGGGGTCAGGTTCCCAGGGTCCTCTGTATGAGAAGGTCATACTCCGAAGCAAGCGCCCTTAGGTTGTGACCTGACTGACAGGCTGGATTCTACCCATACACTGTAATACATCGTCAGGTTGACAAAATCTTCTAGCTACCACACTGCCCCAGTGGTGGTGGTTAATGGTGTGTAGGAGGGGAGTCAGGAAAGTGTTCTCTCTAGACAGCAAAACATTTCAGATTTGAAAACATCTGCATGGTAAGATTGATGACGTGGGAAATCGAGGCGGTGTGCATACTTACCACTTTTAACGACTCTGTGAAAATTATATATGGAGTTGCTTTTACTTTTCTTCTTCTTCTCTCCTTCTCCACCTCCATGGCTTATGGCTGCCAAAAGATTTGATCCAGTTTTTGTGGATTTGGAAAGGGGTCTATGTGGTTTTTTATTTTTATAAAATTCCTTGAAAATTATCATGTGCATTTGCAGTTAGGAATCAATTAGCTGGTATATTAAATGGCCTGCAAATATAGTGTATGATATGAAACAATTCATACATACATGTAAGGGAGTTGCCTATGGCTTCAAGCACATTAGCATTTTTACATCTACTTGGAACTGTAATATTTACCAAGGAAGATGAGGAATAAGAGGCTTTTCAATCTCCTTAATTTCAATATTATTTGAAAAAGCTTCCAACTTGCATTCAATTTTGCTTCTGTCTCATAGTATAGCTGGTGTTGGGGGATGCTGCTGCTTGAACTAGGAATAAGGGGTTACAGGCATTCAGTGTTTAAAATTTAAGCAGCTACATACATATGCGGAGGAACTCTGTTGGTGTAGTAATTAAGAGTTGGCTTATAACTGAAAGTTAGTGGTTTGAACCTACCAACAGTTCCATGGGAGGCAGAGTAGTAGTCTACAAATGTAAATAGGATAGCCTTGGAAACCCTGTGTGGAAGTTCTACTCTGCCCTAGGATCATTGAGCTGGAATTGACTCTATGTCAATGTGATTTTTTGTTTGTTTTATACATTCTGGTATACTAAAATTTCATGACATGTTTTCAAATCCACCAGGATCTGCACTGACCTGGGTTCACACCAATATACAGCCAGTTCCTCTGGGTGCAGCCAGAGAAAGGTAAGTCTGACATCACAGGCCACTCTGCCATTCCTTCACTTAAACTTACTTGGTCTGATGTCTCCTTTTCAGGAAAGAAAAATTACTTAGTGCCCTCTGGCAATTAAAAACTTTTGCACTGTAGGGTCGCTATGAGTTGGCATGTACTTGATGGCAGTGAGTTTGCTTGTTCATTGTAATAACCCATAATTCAGAATAAAGTATGGGTATCTGCTGTGATTGTCCCCCTTGAAGCATTTCCGCTTTGCCCTCCAGGGAGTGGCATTTCTAATTTTCAGAAATATTGCTTTAGCTGATGCCTATGATTGATGGTTTAAAATTATTTTTTAATATTTACCCTAGGTATTAGGGGTGCTTATAACAGTAGAAGTTCCACAGAGAAAAAGGACAAAACAATGAGACTATTCAGATTTGGGACTTTCTCGATCAGAAACTTTCTTTTGTGTGCATTTGATGGAGTACATGATTGTAAAAGTGGATCAATGAAAGAGACTTTTCATTGTGAAGTCCTGTGTTTTCTTTGACAAAATCAATTTAAGTAAGAAAAAAATAAAACAGTAAATCAACCCCAAACAATGATTTTTGAGGTATGGAAGTATTAATAAGATGGTTTTGTATGGCAGTGCTTTGATACAGATAAAAAATACAAAACAAAACAGCCCCTCTGTCGAGTCAATGCCCACTCACAGTGACCTTAGGGCAAGGTAGAACTGCCCCTGTGGGTTTCTAAGAGCAGTCTACTCTTTGCAGGAATAGAAAGTCTTGTCTTTCTCTCTCAGAGCTGCTGGTGGTTTTGAACTGCTCACCTGGCAAATCACAGCCCAACTTGTAACCACTACACCACCAGGGCTCCTTAGATACAGATATAGACTATTATAAGGAATGTGAAAAGAGAGGGGCAGAGTAAAGGATGTTCTTTGAAACACAACTATTCTAAGATGACCAGATTTTAACATTGCCAAAGCGAGCCACCAGCGGGACACCATTGATAAAACTCATATCCTGGCGAAATAGCCACATGGTAGCCGAAAACCGTATATCCTAGCTTGTCATGCATTCTTTCCCAAAATTGGGACTTTTAAAAAATGCCGCAGGACACGGGAAAATTTGTTAAAAATCGGGACTGTCCCACCAAAATGGGACGTGTGGTACAGAATCTATACTTTTCTTACTAAGGTGCTTTAGAAAGTGAACATTTTAAATTCCTGCCTGAAAAATGCTGTAGAAACTAAACATCTTAGTTAAATACACAAAACATTAAGAAACCTACCCGAGTTAAAAAAAATTGATTCCAAATACGATTCTTTCAGACTAAATTAAAGATCAAGATTGATGTGATTCTTTCATTTCAGAGTGAATTGACACAAAGTATTTCAAGTATTTGGGCATACTGTGGGCTTAACATGATGTTTTTAAGTTTATTTTATATGATGTTAGATAACTGGATTGAATCTAAAATTCTAAAGTCCTTTTCAGTGGTCAGCCTGCTGAGTCCTGGGTGATTTGAAGCCTAGAGAACTCAGGGAAGCTGGATGTTGATCTTCATTGCTAAGCGAGGCCCCAAGTTCTGGCCAACTGGGCCGGACTCTTTGGAAGTAATTAGAATTTCCTTTTGCTTTAATCTTGAGCTATATTGTAATCCTGAGTTGCAGTTCTCAAATTAATTTCCCTTGAATATGATATTGGCTATTAAATAATAGAGTGGAGGGAGAAGGATGGTGTCTCCTAAAGAAGAAGGTCTTGGGTCTGTCTTACTGAATTAGTAACACGACCGGAGGAAGAATCTAAAGATGAATCAAGAAAGAAGATGAAAACTCGAAGTGAAAGATGCAAAAGAGTAGGGCTGTGGTTACCAAAGATGGCTGGAAATAATTACTGTCTTCTATTGAACCTTCTTATCATCTCGGTGCCAGTAACTTTCTTGACTTTCTTTGTACCCCTCCAGGCATGGTCTTCATTCTTTCCCATGCTTCTTTTTCCTCTCAAAAAAATGGACAGGTATGACAGGTATGGACTTCAGCATATGATTCCCTTTTCTTGTAGGTTCTACCAATCGGCACATTTGGCTAAAGATCAGCAGGATGGAGGACAGAATGTAGAGGTATAATTTTGCTTTTGACTTTCTGGCTATATCATAACATTGGGCTGGTGGATTAACAGGTTTGTTTAAGACAAAGCATTCAGCAAGGTCTTAGTATTGGGCTTTGGGGGTAAAGTGTCTTTCATTCTTAACATAACTGCAAGTATGTCATCCAGTGCTTTCATCGGTGTGGTAAAATGTCAAGGAGCAGGCTCCTAGAAGTGAAGCCGGGTCCTATGCTGCAGGTTCTCTTGCTAATTTGTTTTTCTGACTCAAACAGGAAAAAATATGAATCTTTAGTCTTGACCTCTGCAAACACCAACTTTGACCCTTCTCGGTACTAGTGGTATGAGTAGAAAGGGAGCATGGAGGAAGTCAGAGAAATTTCCATTAGAATTAAGCACTTTTGTTGCTTGACTCAAGATCCCCCAAATCCTATCTATGGCTTTTAGATAAACTCCTCAGCTCCCCAAAGTTTGGAGAACTGTGCAGATTACATCACATATACAGAGGATTGCTGTATGAAGTTCTTCAACAGCTTCAAATCCTTTCCAAACAAAACCCCAAATTCCCACTTATACAAGGAGGAAATAATTTTCTCATTAGCATTGTAATTGCTGAGAATTTATTATTCTTGACCAATTTCGATAGATTGGCATAAGGTTTATTATATGCTATGTTGTCTGGAAGATACTAAATGAGCAGGGCCTTATCTGAGCTAATGCCCAGGAATGATTCATGCAGCCAGGAAGGAGTCAATCATTTTTCATTTGGAAATTTCTACATTTGAGGGGAATATGATCTACATATTCAAATTAGGATAAAGCTTTGAGAAAAGAAACAAAAAGGATAAGAAACCCTCACTTCCATGGCATTAGAAAATGAGTAATTAGCTAGTAGGATGAGGTTCAGAATGCAGATTTTGCCAAAAGGTAGCATTCAGCAAGATGTTAATATTGGGCTTTAAGTCAAACGGGGCAACTGCACCTTCATTTCCTTCCTCTATTCCTTATCGAGAGCTTGCTTTTTGTTGTTATTGTTAAGTACCGTCTAGTCGGTTTCAAGTTTTATTTATTATGTTGGTTTTATTTGCCATTATGTTTTCAATAGACTAAGGTGTGCTTAATCCAAGCCATGGTATTTTCAATCATGTTATATGCAAGGGAAAGCTGGAGAATGAATGAATAAGAAAAACCAAAGAAGAATGGATAATTTTGAGTTATAGTGTTGGTGGACAACTTTGACTTTACCATGAACTGCCAAAGCCTCAGTGGCCCTCCTTGTCAGTGGTTTAAGCCCACCAGCCACTCTGAGGTAAAGAATATCTAGAACCATTAAGAATTACGCCTCAAAAGCTATTATATAGGGTAACTATGAGGTAGAATCAAGTTGATGGTAGTGAGAAGACTAGAACAGCTACATTTGTCTTTGAAGAAGCTTAGCAGGATTCTTCAGGGAAATGAGGACTTAGTGACTAATAAAACTAATATAATCTGTATTGAAAGTTAATGGTATTATAACTTGTTGTGATTTAGTTTTGTCATTTGGAAAATGGGAGACAAAGTCAACAGATAGTTATTTCAAGATCTACAATTTCTGATAATTTTATAGCTAATAATTCGACTCTAGCACTTGTCTGTCAATTTGTCATACCGTGGGGGCTTGTGCGTTGCTGTGATGCTGGAAGCTCTGTCACTGGTAGTACAAGTGCCTGTAGGGTCACCCAAAGGGAACAGGTTTCAGCAGGGATGAACGGGTTTTTGAATAGCTTCCAGACAGAGAATATACAACCAAGAAGTGCTCTGCTCTTCACTTTGGACGACGGAGCTGCTGGAAACCTTCTGCAGAGCTCTGAAATACCGAAAGCTTAAACAATGGAAGCAGGACGTTGTCAGACATGCTACCAGAGAATAGGGCCCTCGAGTCCAAGTACACTTGAAATGTGACTAAAGAGGAGATGATTTCTTAGAGGGAGGAAACTATGGTGACACAAGTAAAGCACAGGTAAAGTTTGAGATCTTCATTTGCTGGTGGGGTTGACTCCAGGTAAAACAAAATAGTTGCAAAAATCTTCTAATGTTAAGAACTTGGAATGTTCAAAGAATGAATTTAGAAATATTCTAATTGGTCAAAAATGAAAGGTAAGGCATGAATATAGATATTGTAGGTATTAGTGAACTAAAATTGACTTCTATTGACCATTTTGAATCAGAAAGTCATATGATTTACTATGCCAGGAGTAACCCAATGAAGAGACATGGCAGGACATTCCTCGTCAGAAAGGATCTTGCTAAATCCATCATAAAATACAGTGCTATCTGTAACAATATATCTCTCCACCTTCAAAGACAGGCCCGGCAGGTCTAAGGGCACTCGAAATATGACTGAAGAGAAGCTGATTTCTTGGAAGGAAGTCTATGAGGGATTACAGCTTAATGTAAGGAAGACCGAAATTCTTACAACTGGACCAACAGGTAGCATCGTGATAAATGGAGAAAAGATTGAAGTTATCAAGGATTTTGTCTTGCTTAGAGCCATAATCAATGCTAATTGAAGCAGCAGTTAAGAGATCAAAAGACATGCTGCATTAGGTAAATATGAAGTACAAGACCCCTTCCGAGCATTGAAGAGCAAGTATGTTACTTACTTTGACGACTAAGGTGCACCTGACCCAAGCCATGGTATTCATCACTGCCTTATATGCATGCAAAAGTTAGACATTGAATAAGGAAGTCCATAGAAGAGGCAGTGCATTTGAAAAGTGGTGACGGTGAAGAATATTGAAGATACCATGAACTTCTAAAAGGACAAACAAATCTGTATTGGAACAGGTAAGATCAGACTTTTCCTTAGCGGCAAGAGTGGCAAGACTTCATCTTCCATACTTTGGACATATTATCAGGAGAGACCAGTCCATGGAGAAGGACATCATGTGTGGCAAAGTGGAAGGGTGGCAATAAAGGAGAAGACTCTGGATGAGATGGATGGACACAGTGATTGCATCCATGAGCTGAGGCATAAAAATACTTGTGAGACTGGCCCAGGACCATGCAATGTATCATTCTGTTGTGCACACAGTCACTACGGGTCGGGGCTGAGTACATGGCACATAACAACAATTATGCATTTACATCTGCAGGTACAGTGTGAAGTGCTCTACATGTGTGCCGTAATTTGATCTTTACAACTTCTTTAGGAAGGATATGTACATGTTTACTTCCATTTTGGAGCTAAAGAACCAACGATTGACATGCCCAAGGATGCATAGCTAGGAGCAAAGGGACTGTCTTATTCTGACATCAGCCAGGCCTCACAGGGTCTCTTGAGAATCTCGTCTCCTCTGGAATTTTGTATTTTCCACATGGAGTGAGCTTTATCTGTTCCCAAGTAGCTGTCTACCACTCTTCATTCGTAGAGCTGTTTTTAAACCAGCCCCCTACTTGGTGATGGAGGAGTTCGGAGTGACTGTTTGTATAATGAATCTAGCTTATGGTTTCTCAGTTTCAGTACTACTTACATTATGGTCAAGATAATTCACTTCAGAGGGGTTACTGGGTGCATTTAAAGATAATTAGAAATATCTCTGCCTCTATCCACTAGGTGCCAGTAGCAACTCCTCGTCCAGGCAACCAAATGGCCTCCAGACATTAGCAAATGCCCTCTGGAGGGCAGTTTCCCTCCTGCTTGAGACAAGCGGAGTTCGAGCTTGACTGTGAATTGGCCATAAGCGTTATTGTGTATTATGTGAAGCACTTGGGACAATCATAATGCTGACAGGACAGCTGGCCAATGTATTCATAGTTGCAGGAACCTCCCGTTTTCAGATCGCTAAACCAGCAGTTACGTTACATGAAGTACCACATGACAGGGAATCAGCTAGACAGTCTGTCAGCTTGCTGCTCTGCAATGAATTTCGTAGATTTGTCTGTGGGTTCATCCTTGGACGAATTGTGAGCTTCCTGACAACACTGAAGTTAGATGCTCTGACTCCTCTGCTCAGCTTTCCCTCCACAGAACTACAACACTGACAAAGCAGTTAGCCTCTTTAGGCCACTTTCATTGTTTGCAAAATAATGAGGAAATGGGTCACATGGGTCACATGCCCACAAATTCTTTTCTTGTTTTAAGCTTTAATGATTGCATTCCCAAGTACTAGAAACTCACATGGAAATGCGTTTTTATCAGAACTTTATTGTTTGTGACAGCATACGGACTTATTAATTATGATGCAATGACAGATGCCACTAACTTTCTCTCCGAATGTCCCCTCCCTAGCTATAAGCTTATTATTAGAGTTTTGACCTCCTTTCATAGATGTATAAGATATATATAGCTGTTGTTAGGTGTCCACAAGTCGGCTATGATGCATAGCCACCCCATGGACAGCAGAATGCAACTCCTCTCAGTCCTGCACCTTCCTCACAATTGATTTTATAATTGACTCCATTGTGCTAGCCACTGTGATAATCCATCTTGTCAGGGGCCTTCATTTTTTTCCGCTTGCCCCTCCGCTTTACTAAGCGTGATTCCTTCTCCAAGGACTAATCTCTCCTGATAACATGCACAAAGTGAGAAAAAAATCTTGCCATCCTTGCTTCTAATAGCTCTATAGCTGTATTTCTACAAAGCGAGATCTGTTTGTTCTTTTTATATATTCAATATTCTACAACATCATATTTCAAATGCATCTACTTCTAATGTTCTGCCTATTCGATATCCAGCTTGCACAGCCTTATGAGGTGATTGAAAAAGCCATGGCTTGAGTCACGTGTCCCTTTGTTCTGTGTCATTTGGTCTTTTGACTGCTGCTTCCACGAGCATTGCTTATGGATCTGAGCAACAGGAAATCATTGACCACTTCAAGTTGTGAAGTGGTCCAGTTGTGAAGATTTGGTTTTCTGAACATTGAGTTGTAATCAATACTGAAGTCTGAAACCCTTGATCTTCAAGTGTTTCATGTCCTCTTCATGGTCAGCAAGCAAGGTTGTGACATCTGCCTAAGACTTCTTCCAATCCTGATGACACATTCTTTTTCATATAACCGAGGGTCTCTAATCATTTGCTCAGCACGTAGGTTACATAAATATGGTGTGAGAGGATACAACCCCAACTACACCTTCCCAATTCTAAACCATGCACTATTGCCCCTTTCAGCTCACATAGCTGCTTCGTGATCCACGTGTAAGTTCCATAGGAGCACAATGAAGTGTTCTGGAATTCTCGTTCTTCTCAAGGCTATCCAGAGCTTGTTATGATGCATGTAACAAGCGTATTGTCACTAAAACACAAATAAACATCTTTCTGGTATTCTCTGCTTTCAGCCAAGATCCATGCAATTTCAGCAGCAATATCCCATATTCCATATGCACCTCTGTATCCGCCCTGAGCCTCTGGCAGCACTCTCTCAATACAACTGTTGTTTACTGGATGAGCGTCAGTAACATAATACTTGCATGTGCAATTAATGATATTGTTCTATAACGTGCTCTGTAAGGCCATGTTTCTATGAGGCCACCTTTCTTTGAATGGATACAATTATGAATCTCTTCCCGTCAGTTGTCCAAGTTGCTGACTTCCAGTTTCCTAGCATAGAAGAATGAGTTGTTCCAGTGTCCTATCAGCTTTTGAAACATTTCAATCGATATTCCACCAATTCCTGAACCCCTTTTTTGGGGATAAAACTGCCAGTACACCTTAAACTTCTTCCTTAATCTCCATTGATTCTTCCTCATATGCTACCTCCTGAACTGGTTGAATATCAATTAGTTCTTTTAGTGCTGTGTAATTTTTTCAATCTTCATTCAATGTTTTACCAACAGAAGCTTTCAATATTGCAATCAAAGCCTGAATTGTTTCTTGAATTCTTTCAGGTTAAGATATATTGAGCATGTCCTTCTTTTTGGTTTTCTAACTCTAGGTCTTTGCACATTTTGTTATAATATTTTACTTTGTCTTCTTGAGTTGCCCTTGAAATATTCTGTTCAGCTACTTGACATTATCATTTTTTTCTATTTGCCATAACTACTCTATGATTAAGAACAAGTTTCAGAGTCCCTTCTGGCATCCACATTGATCTGTTCTTGCTTTCCTTTCTCTTTAATGACTTTTTCCTTTCATCATGTATGATAATCTTTATGGCCTCCCACAGCTCATCAGGTCTTCTGTCCTTAGTGCTTAAGGCAGAAAGTCTGTTCTTAAAATAGTTTCAGAATTTGGGTAAGATATACTCAAGGTTATATTCCGGCTCTTGTGAACTTTCTTTAATTTTCTTCAACTTCAACCTGAAATTACATATGAGCCTTGGATGATCCATTTCACAGTTGGCCGCATGACTGGGTTTAGATGCTGATATTGAATTTCCCCATAGTCTCTTCCCACAGATGGAGTCAATTTGATTTTTGT
Organism: Tenrec ecaudatus; assembly: GCF_050624435.1. Classification (NCBI taxonomy): domain Eukaryota; kingdom Metazoa; phylum Chordata; class Mammalia; order Afrosoricida; family Tenrecidae; genus Tenrec; species Tenrec ecaudatus. The sequence goes on along the minus strand of NC_134531.1, from coordinate 60,601,636 downwards.
GTATTCCATCTAGAGAATTCCACATGTACAATTGCCTTTTGTGTTGTTAAGTGATATTTGTGGTGAAGAAGTTATTGGTTTTATAAAATTGTGTCATGTCATTTCCAGCTTCCTTTTTATCATGAAGACTATACATTCTGACTTCTATTCCTTTATCTTTATTTTCAACCACTGAACTCTAATCAACAACAATCATCAGTGTATGTGAGCACATGTTTGAACAATTTCAGACTGAAGACATTGGTAGAATTCTTCAATTTCTGCACCCCCAGCTTTAGTGTTTGGTGCATAAATTTGAGTTATATTTTAATTGTTTGGATTCATTTATATGTAGCTACATATTATCCTATCACAGACAGCATTATACTTGAAAATAGATCTTGAAATATCCTTCTTGATAGTGAACACAATGCCATTTTGTCATTATTGGCAGAGTAAACCATATGATTTTCTGATGCAAAATGACCAATGCAGTCCATTGCAGTTCATTAATGCCTAGGATATCAAACTTTATGTGTTCCATTACATTTTTGAGAACTTCCATTTTCTCCTAGGTTTATACTTCATCCAGTCCAGTGTGAAGCTGTTTCGAAGCTGGTTCTTCTTATCTTGAGTTGCATCCTGTCAGGTATGAAGATCTGGAAGGCTCCACTTCTATAGGCTTCCTCCACCCACATCATTGCGGTCAACGCTAGTTTGAGAAGACAGTTCTTTCTCAGTCATAGTTTGAGGTCTGCAGACCGGAGGGGCTCATCTTCCGTCACTGTCTCTGACAATGGTCTGCTTGATTCATGAGGTTTTCAGTACCTGACTCTGTTTAAATACCAGCTATAGGATTTTCAGTGGCTAATTCCTTAGAAATGGACAGCATAGTCCTTCTTTATGGTCTGTTCTTTGTCTGAGAGTTCTGCAGAAAACTATTCACTTTAGAGAACGCTGTAAGTATTTAATAAAATCAATGGAATGTTTTCCACCATCACAGCAAAACACAAGCCACCACGATACAATAATCTGACAGCTAAGTGGTGGAATAGATCTACATGTCTTAAATCTATAAGACTGGTCAGAGCCAGTTGGCCACAATGCAGCCATGCAAAGCTCATGTGAAGGCATCTGGGAAGGCACCCATAGAGCCGCCTTTACAGAATGGAGGACTACTGCTAAATTCATGTTTGTGCCTCTTTGACAGAAATCGTTTCAAGGTAGACCTCAAATTTGTAAGAAATTAATTCAAAATATTCATTTTCTCTTCCCTTATCCAGGTAGGGGTGTTTTTTAATTGCATGGTTTATTTTACCACAAGGATGTAAAGAAGAGCTTACTAGAGGGACTCTCATATGGCTATGGTGATCCACTAGTTGGATGTTGTCATTTTTGTTTTGTTTGTGTATGTGTTGTTTGTTCTGAAACAGAGAAGTACACGATGGCACTATGACTGTAATGTGACTGGTGCTTCCCAGAATGATGCCAGCTCTGATAAGAATAAATGTTTCTCTGGGCAGTATTTTGGGTACTTTAACTTCTGGGCATTAGCAATTACGCTCATGTTCAATTCGGGAGGAAAACTCTATAGGGAATAATGTTCAATGGAGTAGTAAAAGGGATGGTAATTGTTCTTAAAGGGATGGTCGTAAATCTTAAAGGCATCAAAGGCTTCAAAGAATCTCATTTTTTTTCATTGAGTTGATTCTGACTTACATTGATACTATATTACAGAGAAAAACTGTCCCATGGGGCAAGCAACGCTGTCAATGTTTACAAAAGCAGGATACAGATTGCAACGCCTTTCTGCAGCAGAGCAGCTGGTGGATTTGAACCCCTGTTAGCAGCCACGTCCTCACCAATGTGCTACCCCAGTAGAACTGACCATCTCCTGCATGTTCACTGATTCTTCAGCTATGTGCCTTAACTTAGTGAGCCAATCATCTGGCTGCTAAGTCAGAAAATTAGATGAATTTTTTAAGTCGTCTCTTTTTTATTTTCTTTACCCAAAATGCAATAATAAAGCCCTCATATATATATATATATATATATATATATATATATATATATATATATATATATATTAGATTTTAAATTTTCTCTCAAACTAGCTCCATCTCTACCATTAACATTTGGCCCAGACCACCATTTACTCTGGCCACAGCCACTTCTATCATCTACTAACAAATCTCTTAATCAGTATTAATCCTTTCTCCAATCTAACCACTATACTTAAAAAGTATAATGGTATTACCAAAGCTCAAAGACGATGATAATAATCTTGTAATTAAAAAATCTCAGTGGGCTCTACATATAACCTACTCCCTGGGGGATGGACAACAGAAAAGTGGGTGAAGGGAGACATCAGACAGTATAAGATTTGACAAAATACTAATTTATAAATTATCAAGGGTTCATGAGGGAGGGAGGAATGGGGAGGGAGGGGGGAAAATGAGGAGCTGATGCCAAGGGATTAAGTGGAGAGCAAATGTTTTGAGAATGATGAGGGCAACGAATGTACAGCTGTGCTTTACACAATTGATGTATGTATGGATTGTGATAAGAATTGTTTGAGCCCCCCAATAAAATGATTAAAAAAAATAAAATATCTTACTGGATTCTCTTGTCCTTAGGCCACTTATAATGATTTTAGGGCTTATAATGATCTGGATCTGGCTGTAAAATGATCTCATTTTTTTGAGATTTTGGTACAGTGTGCCCCAGCCATACCAAAATTATTTTAGTTCATCCTGAACATCATGTTCCCTCTCATACTGTTCCATATTGATCGCCTTGCCTTGGTCATATAAATAAACCTCATCAGTTTGTGATCAGGAACATAGGAATAATTAGTCATTGAGAAAATTGCAATTTGCAGAGCATTTCTTCAGATAATTTATTATTTGCTAATTTCTGGTTGAGATCATGTAGAGACTATGGTTTACATTTCAATATTTGAAAACCAGGGCATATTTTTGCTTTTATGTTTTTTTTCCCTTCATAACCATGTGCATACAAAACAAAAAACCTGACTTTGTAGAGGAAGAATTTTAGGTTTTGAGGTCTTAATCAAGTTAAAGTGAGACTTAGAAACATAATGATCTGACCTAAGTTTTTGCAGTTTATACCATCTCTGGATAAGGCAACATTGTATGATTATTCAATTGGGACACTAGTTGTAAAGTTGTGAAAGGTTGGAAAATTAAAGAATATAGTCAAGTCTGGAAAATAAGAGAACAAAGCTTGGGAAAGATGGAAGAAGTGAAGATTAACATATAGTTATTTTGTTAGGTCAGGTTGACTAGAGAAATAAATTCAGTGACACTCATATATGTATAAGAGAGCTTTGTATCAAGCAGTAATTGTATATCAAGAATCCCAGCCCAGTCCAGATAAAGTCCCTAAGTCTGATACTAGTTCACAGATGTCTCTCCAGACTCACACAGCCACATGTATTGATGCTATAGCCAGGAAGGTCATAGACTGGTGGATGCAGAGTTGTGTGGATCCAATGGCAGTGGCTGCATCTCAGGGCTTATGCAGGTCTCAGGGCCCTACTTATGAGAAGGCCATGCCTACAAAGAGGTGCCATCAGGCTGTGAGCTGATTGACACTTATATCTCAGTTATAAAACTTCCTAGAAAATAAGTATTGAAAAGAGAAAATCATATACCTGAGAATTGGAACACAACCTTTATTTTATTGAAGAGAGAAATGAAGTCCAGAGAAGTTAATCTTCTGGTCACTATGACCCAGCAACCATGGTCAAATTGGAAGATCACTGAATTCAGCAAAATGAGGAGTTCTCAGAACATTTCACATCCTCTCTATTAAGATTATATTTGTCAGTGGACTAGAAAGTTGTTTGTGATCTATAAATTAATATGCTATGCCAGAGAGTGCAAGGAATACAATTGCAAGGGATTGCAAACTTCTTAACAAAACTCTCAATGGAATTTAAGGAGAGCTGGGAAAGGACGCGCAGTGTCTTTTGGAAAAGAATCTGCCTGTCCCTGTCAGGTGGACTTTTCTGAGGTACTTGTTTCCTCCCGAGGAAGCATTACTAATCTTATTTTTTAATTATAGTTATGCTTAAAGGTCTTCATTTCTTAGAAAAGTGTAATAAAATATTTACAGAAAAATAACAATAAGGCTTGAATTTACTTTAAAGTTTAAGCAAAATATATGGTAAATATAACCAACAAAAAGAAGTGGGTATTGAAGTTGGGTAAAATTACATATGGATGATTTTCTCAGCATTTATTTGGTTTTGAAATTTTCTACAATCTATTTGTATGATGAAATGAAAAAAAATGAAATTTCTGCAAAGGCATATGTAAATTCAACCAAATATCCTCTGAAATTCCTCATTAATCTGCTATGAGCTGGCTGCGCATTCTGGAAGAAGGCAGGACAAGCACATGTCATGGTATTCTTCAGATTGTCTGAATTCTCAGATTGTTGACTCAGCATACATGCTGAATACAAATGGTGACATGACATGATCCTGACACACTTCATGCCTGATCTTTTACAACGTGCAGCATCCCCCTTTCTGTAGGAATGAATCCCTCTTGGTCGATGAGGTGCTTTAATTCAATGAGGGAATGTCTATAAAAAGTAAAGGGTGTGGCTCAGCTTGCAGGTCTGACATGGATTGTAAGGCAACAGGCTAAGATAAAGGAAATATTCCGACTTGACTAAAAGTTTCTTTACTTATGAAGTAATTATTGCATTGGAGATGATTTTGATATGAAGACCCTAGTATTTTTGACTGAAACTGAAGAGTAATACTTTAAAAATGTGATAAGTATTCATGCATGAAAGCATTTTGACATCTTCACATGTGCAGCTCAGTTGCATTAATTATATTTGTCAAGTGATATTTATCCTCTTTGAAACATATTCATTTCTTTCCCCGTTGTCCTGCCTATGCCAGGGAACCACCAATAAATCTTAGTTTCTATCTCCCTGCTTATCCTGGCTGATGGAGGATAAACCCCTCGGGAAGAGAAATGGGAGTGACTGTAGCAGGAGGGTAAGGGAGGTGGGAAAAGGAAGGGAGGAAGGGGGAACAGATTGAAATGATCAACACCCTCCCCCCTCAAAGGTACACGAACAACAGAAACAGTGGGTGAAGGGAGACAGCAGCTGGTGTAAAATATGAAAATAATAATTTATAATTTATCAAGGGGTTACGAGGGTGGAAGGGGGAGGGAGGGGGAAAAGAGGAGCTGATACCAAGAGTTCAAATAGAAAGTAAATATTTAGAAAATAATGATGGCAACATATGTACAAATGTGCTCGATACAGTTGATGTATGGATTGTTATAAGAGCTGTAAGAGCCCCCAATAAAATGATCTGAAAAAAAGGGGGAGCAAATTTAACTTTTGTTCTGAACCCAGACAGGAGAGGACCCCCAAAAAGGAGTTTTCTTTGGAACCATGGACTTAGGAGTCTGTGTATATTGTCATTGCAGCAGCTATCCAGACCGAACCCATCGACACCAGGAACCCCGAAGATTTAGGAGGATTCACAAGGGTGCTAACGGTGTCTGAAGAACAAAGTAGTTGATAAAACAATGCAAAAAGATAAGTCCTAAAAGATGATATCAAGCTCATTAGTAAAGGACCTTGAATACCATGCCAGAGTTTTGTTATTCTGCAGAAAAACATGCAGGTTAGCCCTCCACATCACAAAAACAAACAAAAACACCCAAAACCAAAAACCATGGTAGCAGAAGCAATGGAAACAGGGAAATGGCCAGATTTGTTTTAGATATTCGTTAGCAAGAGGTGGAAAGGATAGGGGTTTAGATCAGTTGTGAGCGGAAATTCAGGTAAGATAACGAAGTCCAAATTCAGTGTCTGTGGGAATGGAAAGTGATTTCCCATTTTGAGGAACAAGTAATATGCGTCATTTTGGCAATATGTCTAAGTAGCTGCAGCTTCCCCTAATGAATATGAAATGTGGGGAAGCAATACAGTATCCGGCTTTGTAAAATATTGTTTTACTTTCTCCTACTCCTCACCTGAGGCGAAAGCAAACAAAACCAAAAGAACTGAAGCCAGAAAAATGATTTCGACCACGGCAGTCACCTTCCGCTTTAGAAAGCCTCACCGTGCCCTGGGAGGCTCACCAAAATCCATTTGCAAGTTCTACTCAAAATGTCTGCTTTACTAAATCTGGGGAAAACTAAAAAAAAATGTCATTGACTTGCATATCAGACTGGGTCGATTAGTGAAACAAATTCAGTGACACTCGTATGTGTAAGAAAGAGCTTTATATCAAGGACTACTAGGTTATCAAGAAAACTTCCCAACCCTGTCCAAATCAAATCCCTAAGTCAGATACTAATCCATAAGTACAATACTAGTCCATAAGAATCTCTTTAGATTCAAGCAGAAGCCACAAGCAATGATATAAAATGCAGGAAGATCACAGGCCAGTGTATGCAAAGTCTTGTGGATGCAATGGCAGTGCGTGGATGCCTCTCCAGGGCTCCAGTTGGTCTCCAGCAGGTCTCTGAGCGCATCAATACGTATACTGAGAAAATTATCAGAGAAACTGGATTATATAAAGAACACAGCATTAGAACCGGAAGAATGCTAGATAACAACCTGGAATGCAGATGACACAACCTTGCTTGCTGAAAGTGAGGAGGACTTGAAGTACTTGCTGAAGAAGATAAAAAATTGAAGGGTTGGGTATAGATTGCTACTTAGTGTAAAGAAAACACTAATCTTCACAACTGGACCAATAGTTAATATCATCATAAATGGAGAAGAGGTAGAAGTTGTCAAGGATTTTGTCTTGCTTGGATTCACAATCAATGCTCAAGGTAACAGCAGTCAAGGTTTCAAATTGCATTGGGCAAATCTGCTGCACAAGACTTCTGTAAAGTGCTGAAAAGGAAGGATGTTACTTTGAGGACCCAAGTGTGTCTTACATGGTATTTTCCATTGCCTCATATGCATGTGAAAGTTGGACATTGAATAAGGAAGGTCCAAGAATTGGTCCATTTGAATTACGGTGCTGATAACCTTGAAATACCATGGACTACCAAGAGAACGATCACGTCTGTTTTAGAAGTACAGCCAGAGTGCTCCTTGGAAACAAGGATTGTGAAACTTTGTCTTGCACTTTAGACATGTTGTCAGGACAGACCAGTTCCTGGAGAATGACATCATGCTTGGAAAAGTAGAAGGACAATGAAAAAAGAGGAAGATGACGGAAAGCTACAACGACTCAGTGGTTGCAGTGATGAGCTCAAGCAGTACAGTGCTTGTGAGGATAAAGTAGTATGGTGCTTGTGAGGATAAAGTAGTATGGTGCTTGTGAGGATAAAGTAGTATGGTGCTTGTGAGGATAAAGTAGTATGGTGCTTGTGAGGATAAAGTAGTATGGTGCTTGCGAGGATAAAGTAGTATGGTGCTTGTGAGGATAAAGTAGTATGGTGCTTGTGAGGATAAAGTAGTATGGTGCTTGTGAGGATAAAGCAGTACGGTGCTTGTGAGGATAAAGTAGTATGGTGCTTGTGCAGACGTACTGCATTGGGCCATGTTTGGTTCTGTTGTGCACTGGGCTGCTATGGGTCAGAACCGACTCCGGGGCACCTGACAACAACATTTTCGTGTTGTTTTTTTTAGATCATGTGCTCTGATCCTTTTGCAAAATTATTTTTGGTACAATCACCTCAATATCCTTCTATTTAAATTCCAATGCATTGACTCTGTGATTTTCAAAGACTAAAGTCTTTTTTATCTTTGTTTTATAAGTTACCAGAAAACATTTTAAAATCAGGGAACCAAATAATTATTTACATATCTGGCTGAATGTATCTATCACTGTCACCGGTTTAAGAACTTTGTTTGTTTAATGCCAGTTGCATTTTTCGTCATTGGCTTCGATCACACATCTAGAAACTTACAACTTTCTCTTATGGGATTTTTCTTTTCTGAGCCTCAATATGCTTTAGTAGACCTCTGAATACAGTGATACTCCGATTTTCTATTGGCTGCAAGCCCGAATTTTCTACTTTAACAGCAAGGTGCAAAAAGCATAAGAAACCCAAAAAACTGAAGGGTTGGTAACTTTGCTCCACAGTCAAACCAAAAATCCAACTGGAAAAAACCTGTGCGGGCAAAGGTGAGTCATGCGTCACATTTGCCTCAGACACAAAGGGGGAATCACATCAGTCTAAGAGCCGCTCTTGCTCAGGTGACCAAGAGAGTTCACGTTCGTGCATGAAAACATCCATCATTGTGCTTTTTTTGGCCCCTTATTTGCCTAAAGTATCATGTCCATGCCTCCAAAGAAAGTTAGTGACAGCAGCAATACAGGTAAGAGGAAAACTGAGAACCGCGATTGTGTCAAAGAAAGAAACTGTTGCTCAATTCCAATCAGCTTGCTGCTGGTCTGATTTGGGGTCTGAATACAGCATGGCTAAGTAGACATTATCAACATTAAAAAAAAAGAGAAGAGATTAAAGCAGCTAATGTGGGGAAACCTGTGAAATCATTAACCGTGGAACACAGAACATCAATGAGGTTGAAAAGTGACTGGTAATTTGGATAAATTGGAAACAACTTGATGGCGATAGTGCATTGAAGACAGCCATGAAAGCCTGAGAGCCTCTGTAGTGACTTCCGGAGAAACGTCGCAGGAGCGAGCGCCAAACAGCCCCACGTGTTCAAAGCCAGTCAAGGCTGATGACACTCTTCAGACAGATGACAGGCATTCACTGTGTAGGGAGGCAGGGGGCAAGACAGAGTGCAAAAAAAGACGAAGCCGATACATTTGTGGCTGAATTTGCTGAATACACAAAGGCTAAGGGTTTCATTCGCCAGGCAGTGTTCAACTGCAACAAACCGGGACCTTTTGGAATAAAATGCACAATGGGACCTTTCATTAAAGAAGAGGAAAAGGCGTGGCCAGGCCTCAAGCCCCTGAAAAACAGCTTCCCTCTATTGTGTGGGAATGCTAGTGGGGGTTTTAAAGTGGAGTCTGTGTCAGGGCACCATGGTGAAAAGGCACAGGGTTTTAAGCAATAAACCACAACGGAAATAAGTGAAGTGTGATGTGGAAGGCAAATAAGAAAGTGTGGGTGACCCGGTAGTTTTTTGCTGAGTGGATACATGAAGTGTGTGCGCCTAGTGTATAAAAAGCACGTGCAGGAGAGAAATTTGCCAATAAAAGCACTCCTCTTCACAGACGACGCTCCTGCTCATCCTCCGGCATGGAGGGCAAGTGGGAGCATAAATGCTCCTGTACCACTGCTGAGCTCTTCCCCCGAAGATGACTCCACTCATCCAGCCCATGCACCAGTAAGCCCTTGCTAAATTCTAAGAACTGGATACCCAAACTCTGTTTGAATAGTGCTTTGAAATAACCTCAGAAACACAGTGGGCCTCTCAGGAGCTCTGGACCAACCATTTTCACATCCTCCACTGCATTCTCCGACTCTCCCAAGCATGGGCAAAGTCTCTGACACGCAGACATCACGAACTCGGCATGGCAGAATGGTGGCCGGAAGCGGTGACAGAGAGACACCCAGGGACAAGGGAAAAACATGGGATCCCAAAGGGTAGAGAAGGGGGAGTGGCAGGCCTGGTGGGAAATGATCAAGGGTAAGGTTGCTTAGAGAAGAGGTATACTCTAGCCCAGGTGGCAATGAAGCATGGTAGTAGGGCAGGAGGAAGGTCAAGGGAGATGGAGGAAAGAGCTAGGAGTCAAAGGGCATTCCTGGAGGTCTAGACAAAGACATGTACATGCAAATATATATAGGAGGTTGGGGAAATAGATCTTTGTGTCTATATTTATAGGTCAAGTATTAAGGTGGCGGAAGGACCTTGGGCCTCTACTCAAACACTCCCTCTATGCATGAATACCTTCTTTTATTAAATTTGAACTCTATGATGCTCACTCTCCCGACACAACAGCTGGAGCCAAAATGGGTGAACAAGTAAATGTGGTGAAGAAAGCTGATGGTGCCCGGCTATCAAAAGAGATAGTGACTGGGGTCTTAAAGGCTTGAAGATAAACAAGCGGCCATCTAGCTCAGAAGCAACAAAGTCCACATGGAAGAACACACCAGCCTGTGTGATCGAGTGGTCCCAAAGGGATCAGTTACCAGGCATCAAAGAACAAAAAATCATATCATTGACTGCACACCTCCATGATAGGATCGCTGAAGACAAATGGGTGCACAAGCAAATGTGGTGAAGAAAGCTGATGGTGGCCGGCTATCAAAAGAGATAGTGTCTGGGGTCTTAAAGGCTTGAAGGTGAACAAGTGGCCATCTCGCTCAGAAACAAATAAGCCCACATGGAAGAAGCACACCGGCCAGTGCGATCACGAGGTGCCCAAGGGACCAGATATAAGGCATCATGCAAAAAAAAAAAAAGATATAAGTGTGTGTATGTATGTGTATTTATGTGTATATGTATATATGTATGTGTATATATATATTATATTAAATGAAGGGGGAAGTGCAGAGTGGAGACCCAAGGCCCAAGTGTCGGCCAATGGAGATCCCCTCATAGAGGGGCTTAGGAGAGGAGATGGGTTAATTAGGGTGTGAGGTAGTATCGATGAAGAACACAGCTTTCCCCCAGATCCTGGATGCTTCCTCCCGCCAACTACCATGATCCGAATTCTACCTTGCAGGGCTGGATAGGACAGAGGCTGTGCACTGGTACATATGAGGGTTGGAGATACAGGGAATCCAGGGTGGATGATACCTCCAGGACCAAGGGCGTGAGGGACGATGCTGGGAGAGTGGAGGGTGAGTGGGTTGGAAAGGGGGAACTGATTACAAGGAACCACATGTGACCTCTTCCCTGGGAGAGGGACAGCAGAGAAGGGGGGAAGGGAGACCCCGAATAGGGCAAGATATGACAAAATAACAAGGTATAAATTACCAAGGGCATATGAGGGGGGGGGGAAAGGGAGGGAGGGGGGGGAAAAAAAGAGGACCTGATGCAAGGGGCTTAAGTGAAGAGCAAATGCCTTGAGAATGATTGGGACAGGGAATGTATGGGTGTGCTTTATACAATTGATGTATGTATATGTATGGATTGTGGTAAGAGTTGTTGGAGTCCCTAATAAAATGTAAAAGAAGAAAAGAGGAGAAAAAAATGATTAGGGCAAAGACTGTACAGATGTGCTTTATACAATTGATGTATGTATATGTATGAACTGTGAAAAGAATTGTATCAGCCCCAATAAATTGTTAAAAAAAAAAAAACTTAAAAAAAAAAAAAGAAAGAAAATAAACACGGTAAAACAGCTAACTGTAAGTCAAAAAAAAAGAAAAAAAAAAGAAGGCTCTGAGGGCTCGGAAGAGGAGCCCAGTATGGAGGATATTGCGTGTCTTGGTCAGACAAGGATGCAGAGGATGTGGAGGAGTTGGTGGAGGAGCACGGTGTGGAGATCACCACTGGGACCTTCAGGATCCTAGAAGGAGCAGCAGCAGGCAGCAGCTGAGCAAATAGCCGTGTGGAGGAGGAAGGGAGGGAGGAGGTCCTTAGGGGATTAATAAAAGGAATGAATGCCAAATGGATGGAAGTGGCCACTTTCTGGACCAGTGGTTCTCAACCTCCTAATGCTGCGACCCTTTAATACAGTGCCTTATATTGTGGTGACCCCCCCCAACCTTAACATGATTTTCGTTGCTACTGATAAACTGTAATTTTGCTACTGTTATGAATTGGGCAACCCCTGGGAAAGGGTCGTTGGATCCCCAAAGGAGTAGCGACCCACAGGTTGACAACCGCTGTTCTGGACAGAGAATTACTTAGATAGGGCGATGATCGACAGACCTGTGAACCTGCTCAGTGAAAATACTGCCTCTCACTTTAGGAACAGGTGAAAAAGAAGGCAGAAGTGGGTGTCATTAGAAAAATTTTTAGTGAGAAAAGGTGAAAAAAGACCTCAGCAATGACCGCAGAAAGTGTACTGCCAGCATGTCATTCTGAAAGGAGATTCTGCTTCCAGGAAAATCACCTTTCCCCTCCTGCTCCAATTTCTCCTCAGGTCCCCATATGACAGGAAACTTCCTAGTCAAGGTAAATTGCCTGTAAAATAATTTAAATAAATACATATATTTACTGTATTGTTTTGATGTTTAATTACTGTACTTATTGTGTTTATATATTGTATTTCTACAAGTTAGAGCTGTTAATTTTGTGTTAAAGTCATTGAAATATAAATTTATAAGTGTAATTCCTGGACCTCAGAACCAATTAATTGACTTTCCATAATTTCTTATGAGAAAAACATGCTCAATTCTTGAACTTTTCAGTGTTTGCCCCCATATTAAGAATGAGTCGATTTTGAAAACCCAGGTCTCACCATATATGGAAGTAAAACTAAACAAATCCAACTGTGTTTGAGGCAATTCTGATGCCCAGTAACCCAGCAGGACAAATCAGAAATGCTCCCTAAGGTTCCCCAGACTGCATATCTTCATGGGACTAGATAGCTGTATATTTCTCCTCATGTGTCAGGTGAATGTGAACTACCTTGCAGTTAGCAGATCAACACTTTACACGTTGCATCACCAGGGATTCTTCTATGAAAACAACCAACCCCCAAATCATTGCCATCAAGTTGGTTCTGACTCACAGTGACTTCTTACAGCACTGCTGCAACTTCGTTTTTTTCCTTTGGACTAGCTAGTGGATTTAAACAGTGGGCTTTGTGGTGACCAGTTCCATGCACAGCCCACAGGGACACCGGGGCGCCTGTGTGCAAGTAAAGGCATTCCTAATGTTAAAGCAGACTGGATGGCTGAGAAGCATTTATTACCTGAACACCTATTACATTGGTTAAAGACAGTGGCATTTGATGGAATAATTATTACTTTTTTTAACCAATAGGAGAAATTTGGAAATGAAAGAGAAGCAAATGTTTAAGAAAATGTATTACTAAGGTGGCTATAAAGAGATTTATGTGACATGAAGCTTTCAGTGACTTAAACAATAAATGCAAGTTTGACTTTGTGTCCTAAAATATTTATTTTCTGGAAAGAATCTCTGTTGCCTAGAGATGAAAATTATTTTGTAAATTGATCCTCTTCTGAATTGTATGGGCAAAAGTCATGAGGCTTCTTAAAATATTAGATGTTTTTATAGTTTGGAATTCCTGTTTTCCATTCTCTTCCAGGGTGTTTGAGTTCCGATTTAGCTGACCATGTCCACGGCCATGTCTGGCACCTTCTTTCTAGATACTTGCATCTGACTCCCCTCAGTTCAGTAGACTCAGAGCAGCACACTTTTTTACCTGACTCTGCCCTCCTCATTGAAATACATTTTCCATTTACATGAGAGAGGAATTAGCACGGTGGAGAAAATAATAGAAAATAAAGCTTTCAAAACAGTTTTTCTCCCTTAAAATTACTTTTGTGACTTGGCTTTTCATCCAAGTACTCCAACAGGGGTCTAAATATGGGGTGCATGTACTAAGGGTGGCTGATGGTTTCTCATCAGCTCTGGAATATGTCTTGCCATTGGGACAAAAAGATTTGTCAGTATATTAAATGGAAATCTCACAAGTTGATAATAAGTGTTATATAATGGGCTTGGTTACATAAGATCCAATTTCTTACAAAAAGCATTCCTGTGTCCTAAGAGTCTAACCTCCATGCTCAAGCAAAGTAGCTTCCCCATTGGAGAATCTAATTTGTCGAGTGAAAATATGCCTAGATATTTCTTTTGAGATAATATGTCTTTACTCTTTTTGTTTGGAATCCATTTGAATATAGATTAAAACTCTGGTCTATCTTCAAAAATTCACATCTGTGTGTATTCACACACAATATAAAATTGTGTGCACTTTTCCAAAACAAACCCATAGGCCTTGGTTAAAATACCTCTAGTAACGTCTTTTATTCCCTGGAGAACATCCATCAAACTCCCAAGACATTTTAATACATTATCTGTGTCCTGTAGAAGTTTCTACATTATTAAGGCTAAATTTATAGCAGAAAAACAAGGGAAACAAAATGTTTGCTATTTGCTTGAATCTTTTAACTGAAAAATTAAAAACAACAATTGGTATTACCTTGTAAAATTTTGTCTAATATTAAAACTTGATTGTCTTTTCTTATAAGAGTTACCTGGAAAACCCCAAATAGAAACAAAGTATTTCTCTCTCTCTCTTTCTTTCTCTTCCCACTTGGCAAATATGTCCTCTATCACTACAATTATAGTCAACAGAATCCTCTCCTTTATAGTCTTGTCTGTAGTTTATCACGTGAATCTCTAATGAAGAATTTGCTAAATTCGGGATGGCTAAAATTGTATGTAGAGCGCATGGTGAATTAAAGCATATTTGGGGAAGAATTTCTTCTTTGCATAACTGCTTTCTCTCTGCAGCTTATCAATTCTTCTTAGCTTCCCATAGTTTGTACACTTGAATGCATAGTTTCTACAATCAAAACTCCCTTGTAAGATAATGTTGAGCCCGGCTTTTATCTCACAAATTGAATGGGCTTGAGAGGGCGATGCTCTGCAAGAAGAAAACATTTAGATAAGGAAAAAGTAAAGGACAGATGCAGTTGGAGCAATGGGGTCGCTGCAGTATAACACTGCAGGATCCAGAGCCTTATTAGGGACAAGCTTATACTGTTTCTAGGTTGCTTAGCCAGTATGCTCATGCCAGGATCACCCAAAGGGCGATTTACAATTATTGAGGCACACAAAGAAACATTAGCTCATTAGTCTGGGTTATTCAAGGGCAGAGGAGAGGATGAGACTTGGGAAAATGAAGTAATAATATCTTTGCAGGTGCTATTTTCTCTAGCCCCTCCCAGGGCAAAGTGTCCATCTATCTTAGACGGAAAGCCCACAGCTGCATCATTAACTTCTGCTGTGAGCTATCAGTATCTTTCCATCACCTTGGGCCATGAAATGTGGTGGTCCTGCCCTGTGTGCTGAAGGAACAGGCAGCTTCCCCGCCTCCCACTCCCTTTATTAGTTTCTGGAGCCTTGCTGTCTTTCAGGGCTTCATAACCTTCAGAACCACCTAGGGAGCTTTAAAAACATTAATGCTTGCAAAGATCTCACCTCTAGATATCGTGAGGGCTGAGATATTGAGATTTTTGTTTGGAGTGCTTGGCCCCCCTTTTCTTTTAAGAAATTGTATGGAGGTGTATTTATTTTTAAAATAGTTTTATTGGTATAACATTCACATATATCTATACTTCCATAGTTCAGTCGCTTTAAAATAGAGTTGTATATACATCCTCATAATCAGTTCTAGTGCTCCATTCCCCCTCCCACAATCATTATCTGCTCCCCGAATCCCCTCACCCTCCTCACCCCCAGGGCCTCTATCACCCAATTAACCATTGCATCACCTCTTGTCTTCATGAATACTCTTCCGTGCTTCATAAACTTGGAAACCTAACAGGAACAATAAAAATAAAAGACGAAACAGAAATAATAATAATAAAATAGAGAATAAGAAAGACAAGACTAGCAGCAATATTCAAAAGCCAGCAAAAAAATTTCTGTTGTGAAACAAGCAAGAAATATTTAAGCTTAAAGCAAATTCAGGTTAAGGCAAGAGGGTAGTCAGCTGACCACATATCATATTGTACTGTAGTTCAAGCCACCATACTCAACTTTACAATAATCTCTGTCTTACAGTGACTTTATTCAAGTCCCCGCCTGTGGTCCGAGGGGCTCTTCCAGAGGCATGACCTGACTGCACACTCTGCAGATGGATTTGGGGCACCCACTGTCCTCCTTAACCTTCGATAAATCAGGTGCTCACAATTTAAGCTCTGATACTTTTCCCTTCATCATATTTGGATATTGTCATTGTTTTCTTCGGATCACACAGACTGGTGTGCTTCTTTGATGTGGACTTAGTTGACACTTCATTTGGACCACTGCTTGTTTACAAGCCTTTAAGACATCTGACACTATTCCAATTGACAGCTGGGAAACGTTTTCTTCACCACACTTTGCTATCCCACCATTGTCTTCGGTGATCTCTTCATAAAAGCAAGTATTGAGCAGGGTCATGTTAGAAGAATGAACTGTTCTTGGATTGGGGATGGAATTACATGGGAGCCTAGAATCCATCTGCTTGTCCAAAGCATATGAATGACACTGGTTTACTTTAGCAGTCATTTTATCATTTTATGACCAAAAAAAAAATCCCCACAACAATAAACAATAAAATAAACCAAAATAACAACAACAACCCAAAGCAAACAAAAAGAAAAAAAACATTATCAACCGTCCTTCTGGGGTATAAGGCCATTACATTTATAACATCAGTCAATATTTATCCAAGTATCATCGAATTTAAGGTACTGTGGAGATGAGGGCTTTATGTAAATTGTAATCTATGAGTTGTTGCTTTGTATCGATTAAATTCTTAGATGATTGAGTTCTGTTTACATTGAGCATGGGAGTTGGTGCTAGAGGAAATTTTTCTGTAACATTGTTTACAAAGGCAGATTCTTGCCTATGAGATTAATACGTGCCACATTAATTCAAGAGGAGCATTGACGTACTCACTGTGTGGTGCTTCTGGTGCCACCTTTCACTGGATGCCCACTAAGCCCAGGGCTACCCCCAAGGTCCAAAGACCACTATTTCTCCAGTGTTGGGGTGACCATCATTTGTTTCTATCCCTCCTAAGTCCGAGGGGTACAGGCAATTTTAGGATAGGGCCCAGTTCATTCAGGCAGGCTTCGACATCAAGGCCTTTTAGTATGGCCCTTGGGGGATGCCATAGTCCCTGCAAGGCCAGCATCTAAAGTTATTATCAGACATAATCTATGGCGTGGTTCACTGAAGCTTGAGCAGAAGCTTATTCAAAATGTCTACTCAGGAACATAGAACTGGGTTTTATTCTCCTTTAGTCCCTACAATTACTGGTTAGCATCCCTCCCTGATGTGAGGTTGCTCCACCTCATTTACCCACTGCACCACCAACAAAAATACAAGTGCCTCCTGTGAAATGTAGAGGCTCCCCTCCCCCTGTTCTGCGATCTTCCAGTGGGGTTCTCCTGTTTTTCCTCCGGAGGCCTGTGGATGTGTCTCAGGCTTGGTTCAATGTTGCTGGCATCAAACAGATGTCTTCTCTCTTCTACCTTTATAGGAGTGGCTTGTTGATGTGGTCTCCTCTTTTGAGGGATTTCTTATGAATTGCATCTAAGTAGGATGAAGAATGGTATTGAGGTTTAATAGACCTACAATCAACTTTTCCTATTTAAACGGTGCAATTTGATAAATTCAAAATAAGTGTGCCCAAATCACCACCCACTTGTGTAGAGTAAGGTAATAAGCCAAGATGACTAGCACATTCATCACCACAAAACAGTTTCCTTGACTCTAGTCCTTTCTGTTCTCTTTCCCCAGGCATCCACGGGCCTATTTCAGCCACTGCAGTTTGATTTGACTTCACAAAAGTTGACCTATCTGTTGTGTTTTCATTTTGATTCTGTTCAGATAATTTAAAATTTCTCTTTTTGATTTTTTGGTTGAGTTCATTTATTATTTTGCTATATATTGTTTAGTTTCTAAACATTTGTGGAACTGCCATCTTTATAAGTTCACAAGTGATTCTAATGTAAATGCAAAATTTGGCCTTGTTGTTCCACCAGTTTGCCTTTAATCAACCCACATTAATCTACAGGTGAGATTTCTCAATAGTTTTAGGGAAGGAATAGCTGTCAATAAGAGGATTAGAAGAGACACATGTTTATTGTGTTTCTGATATTGTGTCAGGAAGATGGGAGGTCATGAACTGCTGGAGGCATTCTGTAAATATGAAGAAAGTCAAGTAGAGGCCAAAGCACGTCAGGAAAGTTAAGAGAAACCATGTCAGGGTCCTCAGCAGACTTGAAAACAATGTGTGATATTTGTATTTCATGAGAAAAGTGAGTTCTCTTTATTATTATTGCCCCTCTGCCAGCCCCTTCAATGACTCTTCTTCAAGAGTAGATTACCATCAACTTCTTCTTTCCAGGTAACTCTGGGTAGATTCAAATATCCAGTCTGTCAACTAATACTCAAGTAATTTAATCATTTTCTTTTTTGTGTGTGTGAGTTAGTGAGAGTGAGTGAGAGAGTGTGAGAGTGAGTGAGTGAATGAGAGTGAGAGAGTGAGTAAGAGAGTTAATGAGTGAGTGAGTGGGTGGGGTAGTGTGAGAGTGAGAGACTGAGTGAGTGAGGTAGTGAGTGAGAGAGTGTGAGAGAGTCAGTGAGTGAGTAAGATAGTGTGTGAGTGAATGAGTGAGAGAGTGAGTCGGTGAGTGACAGTGAGTCAGTGAGTCAGTGAGTGAGAGAATGAGTGAGTGAGTAAGTTAGTGAGAGAGTGAGTGAGGGAGTGAGAGAGTGAATGAGTGAGAGACTGAGTTAAAAAATGAGTGAGAGAGTGAGTGAGTGTGCGAGAGTGTGCTAGTGAGTGAGAGTGAGTGAGTAAGATAGTGAGTGAGTGAGTGAGAGACTGAGTGAGTGAATGAATGAGAGTGAGTGAGTGAGAGAGTGAATGAGAGAGTCAATTTAATCATTTTCACCACCAAAAGACTCCAATGATTACTTTTCAAAAACCACAAAATTGCCTTTTGGTTGTTATCTCAGTGTCTCTGAATTCCTTTCATGATTCTCAGATTATGATAAATCATTGATACTCATCAATGTGAAAAAGTTCTGTGATTTTTATTGGAGCAAGGGTTTGAGGCGAGGTGCCCAGTTAGTTGTTTCACTCACAGATCTCTCTTGGAAGAAGTACAACCAGGATGCTTTTTAGAAGCAAGGGTTGGGAGACATTGTCTTACGTACTTTAGACATGTTAGCAGGAGCCAACAGTCCCTGGAGAGGGATCCCACGACTGGAAAAGCAGAGGGGCGGAGAAAAAGAGGAAGACCTTTAAGGAGATGGATGGACACACTGGCTGCAACATGGGCTCAGACACAAGGACGGGATGGGGTGGGCATGGGCACTGTTCTGCTCTGTTGTAGAAAGGGTTGCTATGAATCAGAACTGACTGGATGTTACCTAACAAGAGCAATCACAGTAGTTTAGGTCAAGCTTATTTTATCTTGTGGTCACATGAAATCAATTAGGAGATATCCCCACCACTTATGTATAATTGGTATTAATTCTTCTTTAAACACTTATTATAATTCTCCAGAGGAATCAACTAGATGAGGCAAGTTCTTTTCTGGGAATTTTAAAATTATGTTTTAATTTTCTTAATAGTTATAGAGCTATTAAAATAATTTATTTTATATTGAGTGAATAGTGATGGGTTAATGTTTATCAAAGAATTAGTCCATTGGATATGATTTCCAAAATTCATGTAAGTTCATCATATTCCCTTATTATTTTTTGATATGAGTAGGTTCTATTTCACTCCTGATATTGGTACGTTAGTGATAATGCAGAAAGTAAAAGCGCTGACTGCTAACTGAAAGGTCCGTGGTTCGAACCCAGCAGCTGCTCTGAAGGAGAAAGAAGCGGCCATTGACTTCCATACAGAGTGCAGCCTTGGACCCGACAGAGCGTTGTCTTTCTTTCCTATGAGGCCATTATGGTTCTGAATCAGCTCAATGGCAGTGGTTTGATTTAAATGGTGATTGCATCTTCTCTCCATTTTTTTCTATTTATGTCTTGTTAGTTCCTTGCCATTTTTCATTGATGTTTTATAATAACCATCTCTCTGGTTCACCGATTTTTCTTTCCTACTTTTCTGTTTTTAACTTCAATGATTTTGCCCATGATCTTAGTAGTATCTTTCCCTCTGCTATTTGATTTTATCATGCTCGTCTTTTCTTTAAAATAACAAAAGTTTGTCAATTTAATGAAACATACTAAGTAATAATTTAGATAGGGAAAATACAAAAGTAAAACTCAAATGACTGAGGCGGATGAGACCATGATCTGTGTAATCCGTCCGCACAGTCTGCAGTCACATGGATGTGTCATGAAAGTGCTGTTCCTCATCTAGCCACCGGAGGCCCTCTTTGGTAGCCAGACCTGGTTTCATATCTGACGGTGACTTGCTAAGTGTGTGGCTTCTGCTGGGTGTTTAAACTCTTGAAAATTGGTTTATTTTATTGGCAAAATTCAAATCATTCCTCCATCTAATTCATAATCAGTTGTGGTGAGGAGGGAAGGTAGGAGTGAGGTACAGGATAAGTGGAGTTGCTGTATATAGTGGAGAAGCAGACCGTTGTTCATGCGGTTTCCTTCACATCCAAGCAAGACGAGAAGCTGAGAGTTGAGCTGAGAGAAGTGAAACTGTTTGAGGCAATATTTACTACAGGCAGGCAAAGCACCACAATGATTCTCTCTTCCTTTATATTCCTGAATCTCCTGCAGATACATTTGGAGCTGAGATATGTGAAACTGCTTGAATCACAAATGAACGAAAGTAAAAGCAATTTCTTATGGAAAGTTGTGGTGAAACACCTACCTTTCCCAATAAATTGCTTCAAAGCATGTCAAATAAACTCACCTGGCAATAATGAGCCTCGGGATAAATCTGGAGGTCAAGGAGTAATATGGCTAAAGACATCATTGAAGGGAGCTTTACACAGGTATATGAGTGTGATAGCTTGGGAACTTTAGAGAAACGAATCCACAGAAACTCGTGTATGAAGAGAATTTTAATTAAATGTTCAGTGCACTTCAAGAAAACATACCTCCCCAGACCTGCCAAAGCTCACAATTCCAAAAGTGTACTATGTGCACCAACAATCTAAAAATCTTCCACCATCTCACAAAAGAGATGGAATGAGACACAATGTAGCACAAATGCCAAGTCAGAGAAGGGGATACCATCTCAGGAATGGTGGGGGTATCCACATGGCTTCCGTCAAAAAGTGCTCTATCATGATAAGTCCATGAGGCTTCTGCTGTGAGATTTCTTGGAGGAAGTGAGCATTGGAAGCAAAGGCAGTTAAGTGGTGACGACATCTTCACCCTGGACTGACCTTCACAAAACAAGAGACCGGAGAACTTGAAAAGCCAGGCCAACCAAGCCATGTATCCCTCCCCGCTTCAATTAAGCCCACCTGTGTGTATGTGCCAGTTTCGGATGATAAGCTAACTAACTCTGAGCAAACCTTGTTGTGGAAAACAGGAAAAGACATCAAGCTCCGTTGTTGACTGTAATTAGGATGTACAGGAATATTCAGAAATAAATGATCCTGATATCCTAATGACTATGGGAAATGTAATGCTAGTTGACCACAGAAAAAACATTTGCTGGGGGTAGTCTTGAAATGACAAAGGTAACTGTGGGCAGGAAACCAAGAAGAGCACCCCAGGAAATGCAAGAGTCACTGTTTTCCTTCACATCCAAGCAAGTCCATGAGGTAAGGTTGAGTTCAGATAAGTGAAAATTTTTGAGGTCTCATTCAATTGCGGAAGGCAATACACCAGTAGGTTTCCGCTTCACTTATATTCATGAACCTCCTGGCAGAAAATTTGAACCTCACAGAAGTGAAAGTGCTTGATTCACAACTGAACTGATATAAAAGCATTTCATATTGGAAACGGTGTGGTGAAGCACCTGCATTTCTCTTTAAAATGTTTTAAACGAAGTCAAG
Source organism: Tenrec ecaudatus (assembly GCF_050624435.1). Lineage (NCBI taxonomy): Eukaryota > Metazoa > Chordata > Mammalia > Afrosoricida > Tenrecidae > Tenrec > Tenrec ecaudatus. The sequence continues at coordinate 60,580,073 of NC_134531.1, read as the reverse complement.
TATCTCACCTGGCAATTGTTGTGGGCAGGGAAAAATGTGGAGCTCAAGGAAGTAAAAATGGCTAAAGACATAACCAGAGGGAGGTTCAACCCGCTATGTGAATGTGTTAATCTGTGAGCTTTAGGCAAACAAATCCACAGAAACTCGTGTATAAAAGAGAGTTGTAATTAAGAAAACTTCCCTACCAGAGCTGCTCAATCTCAGAAGTCCAACATTATCCCATAATCCTCCTCCCTAATCCATAAAGTCTTCCAGCATCTCACAAAAGAGATGGAATGAGACTGACTGCCTGGAAACGCCTTGTCAGTGAAAGGGAAATAATCTCAGATTTTGCCAGCATCTCCACACAGCTGCCGAGCACCAAAAGCTGTATCACGATCAGGCCTTGTGGCTTCTGCTCAGAGATGTCTTAGAGTAAGGGAGCCTTAGAAGCAATAACAGTTAACTGGCTAAGGCATCTTCAGCCTGGACTGACTTTCACAAAGCAAGAGACCTGAGAACCTGAAAAGCTAAGCTGACATAGGCATGTATCCTTTCGCCCTTCAATTAACACCACCTGTGTATTGGCCATTTGGGGATGATAAGCTAACAATATCAGTGAGCATAACCTGTTGTGAAAAACAGGAAGATACATAAAGGTCCATTGTTTAATGTCATTATTACGTACGGGAACCTGCAGGATTCAAAGTTTCCCATAAACTACTGACTATGGGAAATGATAATGCTGGTTGACCAAAGAAAAAGCAGTTGCTGGGGGCATTCTAGAAATGACAAACCTAACTCTGGTTGAGGCAACATTGAAGGGCACCCCAAGAAATGCAGGATTCATTGCCTGCTTCTAGTCTGCCTTTTCTCATGATTACTGAGGTTATCATTTCATCTTCCTATAAAAAATCCTGAGAAAACCTTGCATTTTAATTATGCTCACTTCTGGGAAGAAGGCACGGATACACTTTTCTCTAGTCTTCCAACTAACTACAACTAATATTCCCAGCCATTCGATATGAAATCCAAGTTCCGGAGGTGAGCTCTTAGATCACTATTTAGATACTTTCCTGATATTTTAATGCACACATTTTATTCTCTCTATTTTCCTCTTATTTTATATGGTTTGATATAGTATAGTTTTATTTAAATTTGTTTTGACATGTTTTTTAAAAATTCGCTCACAATTTCCTATTTGACCATAGATTTTTGAGAAGTATATTGTTTGGTTTTTAACTATTTGAAAACTCTCATAATTTCTTACTGTAACCAAAAGCTAGTGTGGTTTTATTGTGCTTTAATAGCACATGTGCATTCTACAATTGTTCAGTGCATTGTTCTATAAATGCTAATTAAATTTTAGTTGGTGATACTGGTGGTTCTTCGATATACTTGATTATTTTTGTCTGCTTGTCCTTCACATTGTTGGTAAATGGTGTTGACATTTCCAGTTGTAACTGGGTTTGTTCAGCTTCTCGAACTTGTACATTTGGGTTTTCTCTCTTCAGACGGTAGATCTTATTAAAATCTTCTGTTGTATGTATAGGTTGTGTCTTCTGGTGGTGTTGTAGGCTAAGGCATTGGGCTGCTAATACCAAAAGTGCAGGTGTCAGAAGAGGCTGTCTTCTCCCATAAAAATCTGCTATCTTAGAAACCCTGTAGAGGTAGCTATGAGTGAGAATCTACTCTATGGGACTGGGTTTGGTGGTTTGGGGTTATCTTAATACATGACTGGTTTAGAAAAATAATCCAGGAAAGAGATGGAGACCTTGAAGCTACCAGGTGAGTAGAAGTCCAGCTTCCCCACATTAATTCCTCATTATTAACTCTCCCTTCCCAGATACTGTCCAGGATAGACATCGTAGAAATGGCCTCTTCTCACAGGTGGGCTTTCACTTCCACCTCTGAGAAGGAAGATAACCTACTTACTGCTAAACCACTGGGGAGAGTTCTATGTCACCAATTTAATGGGGAGAAGGAAAGGTATCTTATTACTGAAAAATGAGGTGGAATTTCAGGCTCATCAGGTTTTCACTGACACACACTGCATTGTGAGATTCCTTGTTACTATCTGGCTAGCATTGTGTGGGCCGTTGAGTCAGTTCTAAAACAAGGCAAAATTCAGTGCACAACAGAACAGAAATGCTGCCACATTCAGGGACATCCTCATGGCAGTTTCTGTGTTTGAACCCACTGCTGCTGCTACTGTGTCAATCCATCGCCTTGGTTGTCTTCCTTGTCTTCAATGATTTTCTATTTTACAAAACATAATTCACTTTTCCAGGAGTTGGTCTCTTCTGAGAAAATATCCAAAATATGTGAGACAGAATCTCCATATCCTCACTCATAAGGAGAATTTTGTCTGTACTTCTTCCAAGACCATAATTTAAGTGCATTGATTCTTTTACAGTCTTCCTTATTCATTGTCCAACTTTCACATGCATGTGAGGCAATTGAAAGTACCTTGACTGATATCTGGGACACCTTAGTGTTAAAGTAACATCCTTGCTTTTCAGTACTTTAAAGAGGCCTCGTGCAGCCTATTGCATTGGCTCAATGGAATACATCTTTTGATTTCCTGACTGCTGCTTCCATGAGCATTGACTGTGGATCCAAGCAAAATGAAATCCTTGAAGACTTTTCTCCATGTATCATGATGTTGACTAGTGGTCCCATTGTGAGGATTTTGGTTTACTTTACACTCAGTTGTTGCTATCTAATGGTCATAAAAGTTTTAGCTCCCTACTCAGACTTTTTAAACACAACCTATCTTTCTTGGGGTACTGTACTTAATTTCTCAGGATAGAAGATTAAGTTTCCCACTCAGTCTTTACTGGAATGGTTGCATCTGGGGCTTTGTTGACATAGATGCGTGAAAATGCAGATTTTTTTCTGTGGTGTTTGGCTAGAGTGGTTATTTTCTAAAAGTTTCCTGTTGGCCTGTTCCCTGTTAGGTCTTGTGGATAGAAAGCAGACTTTGGATGGAGACTTTTTTTTCCCTTCTGTGCCAGTGGCATTTCTGACTCATCTGTTTCTTAAACTCTTAGCCTGGAATACATTAGGAAAATGAAACCTAGGGAATGAATCACAATGTTGTTTCTCAGGTTTTGAAATTTCTAATTAGGCGGCCTTGCTCTCTCATCTTTCAGCATTGTCTTATGTTTGTTTTATTTATGATGTCATAAATATGTCATAGTCAATGGGGAGGATAAAGACAAGTATCTCTATTCTATTTTTCACCGAAATGAAAATAATTCCTTATCAGTCTTCTTATTTCCACCACTTGTCGTAGGTGGCTTGCATGCTGCTGTGATGTTCGAAGCTTGCCCTTGCATAGATGAGTCCTTCGGACTGAAAGGCATTCAAGAAGAGCTGCCTCCCCAAAGTGGAGTTGGCCTTCATGATGGGGATGGAATGAAGCTTTCAGGATTTTCATTTATGTTGGGGATAACCTCAAAATGAGAAGAATCAGCTGCTAGCATGCATTGATAATCAGAATATGGAATCGATGAAGAATGACTCTTAGAGAATTGGAAATCATAAAAACCTGAAAAGGAAAGCATAATGATAAACATCTTGGGCATTAGTGAGCTGAAATTCACTGTTATTTTGGGTCAGAAATTATATGGTTAATATGCTAGGAGTGAAAAATTGAAGAGGACTAATGGTCACATACATCACCAAAAAGAGCTTTTAACATATATATTGAAGTACAATGCTGTCTCTGATAAGATAATCTCTACATGGTTACAGGGAGGTACACCAAGTATAACTACTATCCAAGTTTATACACCAACTACTAAAGCTAGTGATAACAAAACTAAAAATTTCTCTTAACTTCATAAGTTTGAAATTGATCAAATATGGAATCCAGATGTTTTCAAAGTTATTGGTGATTAGAATGCAAAAATTGGAAAAACTGCAAGGAAAACAGTTGGAAAATATGGTTTTGCTGATAGAAAGAGGCTGGTGGTTGTGTGACAGACTACTGAAAGACTCAATGGCAGTACGTGAGAGTAAAGGACTTCTTACTTGCAAATACCTTCATTCAACTACAGAAATGGCCACTGCATGCATAACTTTTGCCAGATGCAATACACAGGAATTAAATGGATTATATCTGTGGGTTTCTATGAGTCTCTTATGGGTTTCTGAGATTGTAAATCTTTACAGGAACAGAAGGCCTTGTCTTTCTGGTGGTTTTGAACAGCTAGCCTTGCAATTTGTAGTTCAGTGTGTAACCTACTGAGCTACTAGGGCTCCTGTAAATCCTATGAATGGACCTGGTCGCTGTGTGGTTTGGTGGGGAAAGACTGTGGAGCTGCTTAATATCATCAATCAAAATAAAATCTAGGGCCAAGTGTGTAACAGATCATCAGTTGCTAACATGAATGTTCAGGCTGAAACTGAAGAAAGTTGAAATAAGTTCAAATGGGCCAAAATACAACCTTGAATATATTACACTTGAATTTAGAAAACACCTAAAGAACAGATTTGCCACAGTTAACACTAATTACAGAAAACTAATGATGAGCTGTGGGGTGCTATCAAGAACATCATACCTGGAGAAAGCAAAGGCCATTAAAAAGAGAGAAAGAAAGACCAATGTGGATGTGATAGTGGCTTTGAACATTGTCCTTGATGTAGAACAAGGGCAAGAAGTTAAAGTAAATTGCATAAATGATGAAGTAAGAGAGCTAAACAGAAAATTTCAGAAAAATATAGACTATTAAAATGATATGTGCAAAGATCTGGAAAGCTCAGCATATCTCAAGCTCAGAATTTCGAAGCAAACTGTCTTAGTTGCTATGTTGGATTCGATAGGTAAAATATTGAATGATAAGAGAAAGATAAAAAAATCATGGAACGAATACACAGAAGTTCTCTACCCAAAATAATTAATCTTCTATCACTTCAAGAGAAGGCACCTGACCAAGAACCAGTAACATTGACGGGAGGGGTCCAAACCGCACAGAAGTCATCGCAAGAATCAAGGCTTCAGAACTGAAAATGCCAATCGACAGGTCGAACACACCGATGAAGCATTGGAGGCTCACAGTTGTTTAGGTCAAGAGATTTGTAAAACAGCTACCTGACCAACCAAGTGGAACCAATGTACCCATTTTAAAGAAAAACAATTCAATGTAATTTGGAAAATTACCAAACAATACCATTAGTGCCACCTGTAATTAAATGTTTGCTGAAAAGCAAAACCTAAAAATGACATCTTTCTAGAAGGAAATAATTTATAAGCACATTTCTTAATGGGACTTTTCCATATAAACATAAAATGATAACCTTAATCATGTTCTAAATCAGTGTTTCCCAAAGAGGGTGATACCCCCACAGGTGGGAAGCCAATGCTGGAATAATCCAAGGGAGCTGCCAACACAGAAACCTACACTTTATTCTGGATTATGGCTATAGGACAAAAGCTTTTCATACCAGCAGACCACTGAATATATTTTCCCTCCTGGTAAAGCGGGTGGTAGATCAAAAACGTTTGAAAATTGATGTTCTAAATGAATTGGAAATAGGTTTACTGGAAACAGGGGATGTTTACCCCTGGCACCTGGAATGTAGACTTCCATAGCAAATCCCAAACCTATCAAACTCATTGAATTCGTAGCTGTCTGGTTCCACTGGACACGGGAACTCACTCTACCCTTTCTCTGCAGTGCTAGCAGTACTCCTCCTACCTCCCCAGGAAGTCAATTTTGGAATCATTTGAATTTTCCCAATAAAGTTAGCGAACGTTAGTGAGCTTAAGGCACCACCAGTAGTGACATGGTGAGCAAGTCGCAGGGTCAGTGATGGAATCAGAGCTGTCTGCTTGAGGAGACCGTGGTGGCTAGACGAGGCAGGACCGCTAGTCCTCAGGGTAGAGTGTGCAAGCCTTTGCTCATGATTTCATCCACCGCAGTCATCGGACTATTACTTTAGTATTTTTGCCTCATATAAATTATTATTATTATTTTGTTTTAAATTGATTCATTTATTATGCCAAAAAATTTACCTTAAGTAATGATATGCCTATGCCCACCTGCCAATTATATCTAGTTTTCTTGCCTAAATAAAAGTAAATGCATAACTATTAAAATTAGAGCTGATATTTGTCCCAGCTAAAACCTCATCAGCAATGACCTTAGAATGTAGTACATATTTTGGGACACTGACCTTGGTGTCTGAGAGAGTGCTAATGGAAGATTATTACAGACTCTGAGCTAGAATTTTTTATAGAAAGATAAAATGATAACCTCATTCGTTGTAATACAAATCAGAGTTTCCCATCCTTTGCACATGTCATTACACGGATGAGACTAAAGGTAAGAAAGGTGCTTTTCCACCCTCGTGCAGCTGGGAGCAAGAGAAGGCTGAGCTGAGGGCTACATTTTCCCTTTGCAAAGGGGCTTCAAGAAGTTCATGAAAAAATTGCCCATCTTTTCATTTCATTTTTTGCACAGACTTTTTGAAACTCCCTATATACCTCCTACTATTTTTCCAGGAGATCCTGTAATAGCATTTTAATGAGACTTGCTATCAGACAAGGGTTAGGCTTTTAAAGAGCATTTGCCTTACTAACTAGAAGCACACTTGTTGTCAAAGGAGCTCTGGCGGGCCTGCTGGGGACCCTTGAACTGCTGCCCCACCATCAGCAGGCAGTTGAAGTCCACCAGGCTCCTCAGGAGGGAGCGGCCGCTGTCTGCTCGCGTAAAGGTTCACAGCCTTGGAAACTCACTGAGTCCGAGTCAGCTTAAAGGCTTGGTTTGTTTGTTTGTCTTCCTGCTGTTGTTGCTGATGCTATTTGTCTGGCTTAGCTGAACCCAAGACATAGAGAAAACACACATCCCTTTCAGTACAAGAAAGTCAGACTGTTTTAAAATAGCAAGACCTAAATCCGCAAAGTGGATAAGCACTGTGACCCAGTCACTGGCTTCCAACTTAACGACAATTGTGAGGGTGGCCCGGCCCTGGCAGCGTCCCCCAGGGCCATCGGGTCACTGTGAGTTGGAGCTGATCGTACAGTACCCGATGGCAACCTATCTCCTTTAGTGATGGATAATCTTAAAAGTATGTGTTATGTCCTCATTCTTATTTTTTGCAATCACAAAACGAGTTTAGGTTTTCCCTAGAGATGAGTTTAGTAACTGTGGGGGAAATGGTCGCAGTCAGGGAAATGGGCTTTATAAATTCTGAAATAATGCTAACAAAATGGAATTAGAAACCCAGTTTTGATCCACAACGCAGAAAGAAAGATGGCTCATTTAGAACAGAAACACCATCTTTTAAGATGAATCATTTAATGATCATATCACCACACAGCTCCACTGCCGCAGGGAAGGGGAATAGCAGGGGTTTTGTTTATTCATCTAGAAGAGGTCAGACTCGCTGGGTTAGACACAAGGAGCACCAATCAAAAGAAACATATTTCCCATCTCTTCTCCTGCTGATAATCTGTAATTGGTGACTGATTGCCTGTGAGCCATTTTCTCTCTTCCCTGACATTTGCTCCTGATAACCTGCTCACTTCCTGCAAGGGCCTGGATCAGGGTACATTCAGGCAGAAAATGATTTTTCTTTTCAGAGATAAAGTACTTCCCTGCATCTTCCATCTTGTGCAGATATTCTCATTTGCAATCCAAAATGTATCAATTTATGATGGAAGTATTGGAAAGAAGAAACATTTTTAGACTAGGTTTTAATAACAAATAATGTCACATACATGGCTGAGGAGGTTACCAAGTAGCAATTAATACATAGATTACTCCTACCCAAAGTATCTGAGGTCATATATTTTGTCCCCTGCTGTAATCATATTCAACACCAAACATTTTTTGTCATTAACATAGAAACTGAAGGCTGAGATAGAAACACACGTGCGAGCCTCAGAGAGTAAGTTGCTGTTGGCTGACAGATTCCCCTAAAGGTGTATCTTGGGGGAACCCGGGGTTGGATTACTTGCATGTCGTTCTGAGTTTCCTTTTGTAACACAGACCACTTGAAAATCAATGTTTTCTTTTGAACAACTCCATTGACTAATGATCATTAAAAGCTTGGATAGAGGCAGAGAAAAAGAGGAAAATGCTTGAGAAGATGGATTGACACCGTCTGCATTGGGCTCAACAGAAAAATTGTGAGGTCGTCACAGGTGGGAGGAGAGTCTCATTTTCTGGTACATAGGGCCACTCGGAATTGGAACCAACTTGATGGCATCTAATAACAATACCACCAAAGAGACTAACTAAAACCAATTGTAAGGCAAATACAAACCATACCAAAATCATAACTCTTAACCCACTCTTTACTTATTTTATTAGGAATATAGTCAAATTTTCTTATGCTTAGATCATATCTATGAGAATAACACTAATATCTAACTTCAAAGGGAAAGAACAAAGATAAGTTACTACAGCATAATTTCTAGCCAAATTACAAATCTATTGGACAAAAGCAGACAACATGTGTGGAACTTGGCAGCTCACTGAGACCTGCTGTGACTTCAGCGAAACTGCTTGGATACCTGGAGTGTGAAACATTTGTCAAGCCTTGTCGCGGCCACCATTGATGCCATCAGATTTGTCACAGCAATAATTTGAATGTAAAATACAGCATTAGCCACACGGATCAACTTGCACTGGGTTTCTGCGATTCAAGAACGATTGACTTCATTGTTTAGGTAAATATGCAAAATCCATAATCTTGAATATAAGAGTTAATATTTCTTGTTATTTTTGTTTCTCACTAACTTGCCAAAACATGACCATGTGCTTCATGCAATTTGATATTTTTGTCATCACTTTGAACATTGTGCTTGGGTTTCATTGTGCACTCATGCCCATGCTGTAAAGACTAGCTTCCTGAGTAGAAACATTTCTGCATTTCTGTAACTTCTCAATCAGCCTGTCAGCCTCTGTTTTTTCCCTCTCATATTCTTAATTTCTAACACAGAATCCGGGGTAATCCATAAAAATGTGTAAACTGTCTTGTTTTCATGCATGTTAGTGTCTCCACAGGTCTGTCTGAATAGGACAGGCTGGATGAACTATCTGGAGGAAAAACAATGGGACAGACAGTTCCGGGGGGACAGACAGTTCCGGGTGGGGGAGGGGGAGGAGGGTAAGGAAGTGGTGTTAATAAACACAGGGACAAGGGAACAACATGGGACCCAAAATGGTAGTGAGTGGGGAGTGGCAGGCCTGATGGGGAACGATCAAGGGTAAGGTTGCGTAGAGAAGAGGTATAGCTGTAGCCCAGGTGGGGACGGAGCATGGTAGTGGGGCAGGAGGAAAGTCAAGGTAGATGGAGGAAGGAGCTGGGAATCAAGGGGCATTTATGGAGGTCTAGACAAAGACATGTACATGCAAACATATATATGAGGATGGGGAAATAGATCTAAGTGTCTACATTTATAGGTTTAATATTAAGGTGGCTGAAGGACCTTGGACCTCTACTCAAGCACTCCCTCAATGCATGAATACTTTTGTTTATTAAATTGGCACTCTATGATGTTCACTCTCCCGACACAACTGTTGAAGCCAAAGTGGGTGAACAAGTAAATGTGGTGAAGAAAGCTGATGGTGCCCGGCTATCAAAAGAGATAGTGACTGGGGTCTTAAAGGCTTGAAGATAAACAAGCGGTCATCTAGCTCAGAAGCAAAAAAGCCCACATGGAAGAACACACCAGCCTGGGTGATCAAGTGGTCCCAAAGGGATCAGTTATCAGGCATCAAAGAACAAAAAATCATCATATTATTGGCTGCACACCTCCATGATAGGATCGCTGAAGACAAATGGGTGCATAAGCAAATGTGGTGAAGAAAGCGGATGGTGCCCGGCTATCAAAAGAGATAGCGTCTGGGGTCCTAAAGGCTTGAAGGTGAACAAGCAGCCATCTAGCTCAGAAGCAAAAAAGCCCACATGGAAGAAGCACACCAGCCAGTGCGATCACGAGGTGCCCAAGGGACCAGGTATAAGGCATCATGCAAAAAAAAAAAAAGAATATATGTATGTGTATATATATATGTGTGTGTATATATATGTGTGTATGTATATATATATATATCATATTGAATGAAGGGGGCAGTGCAGAGTGGAGACCCAAGGCCCAATTGTCGGCCAATGGAGATCCCCTCATAGAGGGGTTTAGGAGAGGAGATGGGTCAGTCAGGGTGCGAGGTAGTACCGATGAAGAACACAGCTTTCCCCCTGATCCTGGATGCTTCCTCCCCACAACTACCATGATCTGAATTCTACCTTGCAGGGCTGGATAGGGCAGAGGTTGTACACTGGTACATATGAGTGCTAGAGGCACAGGGAATCCAGGGTGGATGATACCTTCAGGACCAAGGGTGTGAGGGGTGATGCTGGGAGAGTGTAGAGTGAGTGGGTTGGAAAGGGGGAACTGATTACAAGGATCCACATGTGACCTCCTCCCTGGGAGAGGGACGGCAGAGAAGGGGGGGAAGGGAGACTCCGGATAGGGCAAGATATGACAAAATAATGATGTATAAATTACCAAGGGTACATGAGGGAGAGGGGAGCGGGGAGGGAGGGGAATAAAAAAGAGGACCTGATGCAAAGGGCTTAAGTGGAGAGCAAATGCTTTGAGAATGATTGGGGCAGGGAATGTATGGATGTGCTTTATACAATTGATGTATGTGTATGTATGGATTGTGATAAGAGTTGTATGAGCCCCTAATAAAACGTTTAAAATTAAAAAAAAATATGTAAGCTGTCATCTGTTTAAAGCTCTCCGCAGGCTTTCACCCCCTCACGGTCAAATGGAAAGTCTGCGCCTTCTTTCTAGCAAGCACTCTGTCACCTCTTTTCGTCTCTGGAACGTCATTTTTCCCCATTACTGAAACCACACTGGCCTTCTGTGATTATGTAAGTCTGTCTCGCCACAGGGCCTTCTCATTTCCTCTTTTGCCTTAAATGCTCTCAGAAATACTCTCTTCCCACGTTTTTTTTTATTACCCAGCCTGTCTCTTCCTTGAGGGTCTAATAAAAAGCCTGAACTCTTGGCTTATTTACTGACTCCTTCTTCGCCTACCGAGGAGCCTTGGTGGTGGTTATGCTTTGGTCTGCTGGCCATCAGGTCGGCAGTACACAGCCATCAGCTGTGAGTTAGTGCGGACTCAATGGCATGGAGTTTGGATGGCTTATTACTACTTAGTTCACTTATTATTCTGCCTTTAAAAGAAAAATCATTTTTTTTCTTTTGGCTGTTTGCAGATGTGTGAGATCAGAGGGGTGTCTTTATTACAACAACCTTTTAAATTAAATTACTGCTTGTCTAAGGCAGAAAATTGTTTTGTTATTTGACAAAAAAAAAAAATAAGGGAAATTCTCTACTCAGACCTGTGGTAAGCATGCCAATACTATGAGCATCAGCTGGGACCCTCTACCAAATGTTCAACATTTCAAATCTCCCTTTCTAGATTTACTTTTCCAGCTTGGTACTTGTCACCAACATACTTGATGATTCATTCATTTATCTTGTATACTATTTGCTTTCCTCAGTGGAATACAATTTCTTTAAGGATACAGGATTCTGCCATTGTGTCCAATATCATGTCCCCAACTTCAAAATGGTACACATGATAGGGAGTCAATAAACATTATTGAAAATGGATATGACCAAATAGTTCTATTTTTCCACTTTTTAAATTTATGTTTTCTCTTTACCAGACTTTGGTCAGGCCTCTCTCTCCATTTCAGGCCTTGGAGCTCTGCTTCCTCCATTGTTGAGCGATCACCCAACAGGGAAATGTGCTCCTTCCAACAGCTGATCCAGGGAGTTTAATGGGCACAGAAAGACATTTTCCATCCAAACCCTGTTGGTTATTTCCCTTCATTTGCTCAACATGCCTTTATTTTATATTTACCCCTTCTTATCAAAGAAAGCCTTTTTCTGCGTGATTTTGAGACTCTTTGGGAATGCTGACACCACTCAGCATAATACACTTTCTATTTAAATATTTGTTTATCTAAATCCAGATTTGTTTATATGTGAAAAGTAAAAAAGGATATGCTCTTTTTAGTAGTCACATTAGCAATATTTACATCACTTGAGGAATTGCTAGAAATGAAAATATTTAGGCCACCCTCCAGACTTACTGAACAGGAAACTCAGAGGGCACAATCTAGGCTGGCCATCTCTGTTCTAAACAGCCCTCTGAGGACAGGAAAGAAAGCAGAAGAATGATCTAGGAGGTAAAGCTATGGCTAGAGGTATAAGCATAGATGTGTACATATGTAAATATATTAATTCATAAAAATATAGGTATTGGCCTATGTACATATATTTATATGGCAGTACACTGAGGTCATGGACAGACTTTGGACCTCTGTTCATACCCTCCCTCAATATAAGAACACTTTGTTCTAAGAAATTGGCATTCTGTGATACTCTCGGCACAATCACTAAAGGCAAAAGTAATGCATAAGCAAATGTGGTGAAGAAAGCTGATGGTACCTGGCTATTAAAAGATATATCATCTGGCGTCTTAAAGGCTTAAGTTAAGCAAGCAGTCCTGTATTAAAGAAGCAACAAGCCCACATGAGGCATCAGTGGGATCGGGTATCAGGCATCAGAAGACTCCAAACAAACAAATAAACAAACAAAACCCATATTGTTTAGAATGAGGAGGGTCAGAGCAGAGGCCCAAAACCCATCTATAGACAATAGGACAGCCCCTCAAGAGGGGGGTCACAGGGAAGGGATGAGTCAACCAGGGTATAGTGTGGCACCAATGAAACACACGATATTCCTCTGGATCCTTGAGCCTTCCTTACTCCCCCACTATCATGACCCCAGTACTGCCTTTCACTGTGGGTTAGACCAGAGCATGTGCACAGGTACAGATAAGAGATAAGAGCTCACAACACACGGAATCTAGGAACAGGAATAATGAGAATAGCAATAACAGAAGGGTAGGGGGAAGGTGGAGAGAAAAGAGGAGGAAGGGGAAACCAGTTGTAATGATGGACACATAACCATACCACCCCCTCCAGGGCAACGGACAACAGAAACCATGGGGGGAGGGAGAAAGGAGTCGGTGTAAGTTATGAAAATAATGATAATTTATAATTTATCAAGGGGTCATGAGGGTAGGGGGAAGGGAGGGAAAAAAAGAGGAGCTGATCAAAAGGGTTCAATAGACAGTAAATGTCTAGAAAAGAATGATGCCAACATATGTACAAATATGCCCGATACAACTGATATATGGATTGTTATAAGAGTTGTGAGAGTCCCCAACAAAATAATCTTTTAATAAAAAATAGAAAGCCCTCCAGGTGATTCTTAAACATGTAACACTTTGAGAACCATTTATTTAAATTTCCTTATCATCCATGTTTCCTTTATTATTGAACACCTGCTTCTCTTTTTACATGAAGTGAGGTTGATGGCATTTCTCTAGCTAGATATTTACTTTATTTTTAAAGTGCTTTAACTTTTTTTCTTAGAAACAGAGACATACACTTTATTTTCACTTAGAAATGGAATTTTTATTAGTTTCATATTTATCCAACTCAATACATTCAGTGCATCTGTGAAGGAAATGGAATAAATGCAATAATAGCTAGTGACATCTTATCAGTTATTATAGTTGTCTGAGACAGAGAGACTAAAGTGGGTAGCTTTAACAAAGATACGTTTATTCTCTCACTGTTTCGGTGGCCAAAAGTCTGAACTCAGGATGTCAGGCATCCAGGATGTCAGGCATCCAGGATGTCAGGCATCCAGGATGTCAGGCATCCAGGATGTCAGGCATCCAGGATGTCAGCCATCCAGGATGTCAGCCATCCAGGAAGCCTCCCTCTGCTCACTGTGAGGACAATTTTGGCCGGCTTCTGTAACTTTCTTCCCCAGGTTCCTCGGAGATCTCCAGGTGACATTTACTCCCTCCCATTCATACTTGTTTGCTACTATGTCTACTCGGCTCCTTTTTATAATCTCAAAAGTGATCGGCTTAAACCAACCATGTTTAATTAATATAACGAAGAAAACTTTATTCTCAAATGATATACTGGTATATCCACAGTTACAGGCACTAGGATTTAAAACACATAGTTTGAGGGACACAAGTCAATCCATAATATTAGAAAACTTATAGTTTGAATAAAACATATCCCATAGGGACAGCACATAGAATAAGGGCTTTGGGTCTGAGGGGAGCACCGTGAGGGGGGGAGGTTGGGGTGGGGGGTAGTGGAAAAGGGAGACAATACCAAAAAGTTCAGGACGGAAAACAACATCTGGAAACTGACTGTGGTAGCAATTGTACATTACTGCTGACATGATTGAACTATGCAATGATATGACATATGTATTAACTCCCAATTAATAATAATAAAAAAATAAATTGTTAAAATTTGGGGAAATTTTACTAATTTTCTTTCCTTAAGGAAACAGTTCTTTGACAAAGCAAATGAAAGACCATCAAAACCAAAGAGAGAATTGATTTGCAAAAATGAAATGATCTTGATATTTAATTTTCAAATAAACAGTCTCGGGCTTCTTTTATGTCACTATCTTTAGAATGGAACATGTTTTATTTGATCAACATAGTTACAAATAAGGACCAAATCTAGGATTAGGCAAAGACTATGTAATTAAAAATATTATTACAAGAGGGTAACAAGAGACATTGCAATGTTATTATTGCTCTTAGGTGCCTTCAAGTTGATTCTGACTTACAGTAATTCTATATGACAGTATGAAATCTTTTAGCAAATACATTACCATATTTTATATCCACAAGTGGCTACTGGATTCATACTGCCCACCTTTCCTTCAGCAGTCAAGAACTTAACCATTAATCTGCGGGGCTCCTTATTATTGCAATAGCAAGATGACAGTGAAATAGAGAAAATGCTCTGAACAGGAATTACGCCAAGGGTTCAGAGTAAACCAGACTAAAAGAAGCCTGGTTGGAGTTCCTGGGTAGTTGAAATGGCTAAACCCTAGGCTACTAGTCTTAAAAGAGCCTTGTTGGCACAATGATTAGAAGCCCACACGGAAGAAGCACGCCAGTCTGTGTGATCATGACAGGATCAGGTATCAAAAGATCCCAAACAAACAACGATATAGAAGTGAGTGAAGGGGGGGATTAGAGTGGAGACCCAGTGCCCAATTGGATATCCCTCAACATTGGGTTTATAAGGAAAGGATGATTCAACCATGGTGCAGTAGAGCACTGATGAAACAAACATCATTCCTCTGGTTCCTGAATGTGTCCACCACCCCCACACCCCCACAATACCATGACCCAGTTCTACCTGACAAATATGGCTAGATGAGAGTACACACATTGGTAAAAATAAGAGCTCTGGCCACATGAAATTCAGGACAGATAAACCCTCAGGCACAGTAGTGGGCGCAGCATGAGGGTGGGAGAGGAAGGGAAAGTCATCCCAAGTTGGCTATATAGCACGCTTCCACAAAAAGGGGGATGAATAACAGAAATGTGGGGGGAAGAGACAATGGGCCGTGTAAGATACAAAATAATAACAATATATAACAATATATAACAATAATAACAATATATAATTGATCAATGACTCATGAAGGTGGGAGCGTTGAGAAGGGAGGGGAGGGGAAAATTGGAACTTATACCAAGAGCTCAAGTAGACAGTGATTTGGAAATGATGATGGCAACATACATACAAATCTGCTTGATTTAACTGATGTTTGGAATGCTGTAAGAGCCCCCAATAAAATGTTTTTAAAATGATTTGCTTATAATCTGAGCTCAACAGTTCAAACTCACAAGTGCTTTTCCAGAAAAAGTTTGGCGATTTCCATAAATATTACACTCTTAGAAACACTAAAGGGACAGTTTCATTCTGTTCTACAGGGTCCCAGCGAGGCGGAACCAACTCAACAGCACACATCACAATACAGTTAAAGTGCCTTGGTTGCACAGCCGAATGACCTGAACGTTTGGTAGTTTAAACAGAACCCTCCTCAATAGAAGTGCTTGTTGATGTGCTTCAGGAAAGATAACATTTAAAAAGCATTATGGGAAAATTGTATTCTGTCACACAGGGTCAGTAAGACTCAAAGTTGCTTCCCAACAATAACAACTAACAAGGCTAGAAAGAACCATGTACGGGGCTATAGGATGAATGAGATGGATGTGGGGAGGTAGCTTGATAGGAATATAGATCAGATGATGTTTCACTTTGAGCTCAGCCTACTCTCAGAAGGGACTATGCTTGAAGGGTTATATATAGGTTGAATTATTTAGTTCTATTTAGGTTTATAGAGTCATTGTTAATCAGAATTGACTCAATGAGTTTGCTTGAGTTTATTTATTTGTTCATTTTATTATGGGATCTTAGATATCATAACTTTCCATCATTCAATCACTTCAAGCAATATTGTAAAATTGCTACCACAATCCGTTTCAAAACCTTTTCTTTCTTCTTGAACTCCTTGATATCAGGTCCCTTTTATCCCCTCCTGCCTTATTCTATTTATTTATTTTGGCTGATCTTACACCCTCACTACCACCCCATCACTGACATTGCATCCATTCACATACAATTTTGTCCTTCGCTCCCCTCCAGTGCCATTATACAGTCATCAGTGCTATCAGGGTCCCCTTCAGGGACCCCCAGGGCTGTAATTCTGATTTTCTGGGATTAACAAGGGAACGAGAGGGCAGTGGTTTGACCAGCTTGCTGCCATTGTCTGAGGATGTTCTTGGAAACTGACTTAGCTCAGTTTCACCGGCCAAGAAAAGACATGAGCTCTGCTTCGGGTCTCCGGCCTGCTCCAGGTCTCTCGCCTGCTCGGGGTCTCCAACTAACAGCCAATTCTCTTGATTTTCTGATCTTTAGTTCCTCACTATCCGCCATCTTGTGTCCACCAATGCACCTGCATTGGACCTCGCCCCATAATTTCTCATTTTAATAGAAAACTGACACTCCCTGCTACAGAGCACCAGGTGGAGAGATTGTCCAACCTGGGGCGGCACTGGGTGAAGGGGCAGCAGGTGCAATGACCTGCCCCACCACCATGGCCCCTTGAGTGTTTCTTTTATTTAGGTCAATAATTAACATGTTTGGAAGAAGCAGGTAATAAATCTCCCAGCATGATGAATTGGGTAGATCTACTATAAAAGATCAAGTTACAAGTTTTTGAAAGCAAAGATGTTGCACTGATGATCAATGTGTATTTTACACAAACCATGTTCTTTTCAACCACTTCACACCCATGTTAAAGTTGGAGTGTGAAAAAGGAAGACAAAGAACTGATTCATCCATCGAGTGTTGAGGAGGTATATCGAATACACCATGAACTACCAGAAGAACAAACAGAGTCATAAAAAATACAATCAGAATGATCTTTAAAAGTGACGATGGCAAGACTTCAATTTGGTTACTTGGGACACATCATCAGGAAAGGCCAATCCCTAGAAAAACCATTGTGCTTGCTGAAGTACAGGGTGAATACAGTCAATGAAAACATTCAATGGGATGACACAATAGTCACAGCAGTGGATTAAAATATATTAACAACCAAGAGAATGACACTGGATGGGGCAGGGGTTAGTTACATTAGACTTAAGGTCATCAGGAATCTTTGGCAGCACCTACAACCCCAACAGAAGCAGCAGCGTATCAGTTCAGACTGACAGTGGCTGAAAGTTGAAGGGCTTAAGGAAAGAAACCTAAAAAAGCTCAGGTAACAGCATTTTGCTCTGATCAGTGAGGTCAGAATTGGTCAGCTAATCATTTATGAAGCAAAACATGAGACTTGGCGTGATCTGTGTCTCTGTGCCTTGCCTTATTATAAGTAAAGAAGAAAAATGCCCAGGAGTCTTATCTAAGACATGAAGAACGAAGTAATAAATTAGTTCCTGGAAGCCAAAAGAATACTGGGGGAAGACTTTTTAAAAAATAATTCCCCCCCCCGCCTTATTTTAGAGCCCAAGGATCAGGTAAAAGTCAACATCAATAAAGTCAATAGTCAAATATGAATGGAGTTTGAAACTATGATGTTTGAGAATTTCTGGTGTCCTCAATAGTTTACATTACTAATGGAAGTTTTTCTGTCTGTGAAGATTTGTGATACCACTTTTCCATATGAAAACAATGGTTCAAAAATTATATGTTTTCAGGTTTATCTGTGACTTTTGAAATATCAGATTTTGAACATTTTTTTCTTTTTGTGTTAAGTTTTTTTATTAATAAATCTTTTTATTGGGGCTCATACAACTCTTATCACAATCCGTACATACATCAATTGAGCAAATACATTCGTTGCACTCGTCATTCTCAAAATTCACCTTCCACTTGGGTTCCTGGAATCAGCTCGGTTTCCCTTTTTTCCCCCTCCCCCCCGCTCCCCCCTTCCCCCTGGTCCCTTAATAGTTTATAAATAATTATTTCATCTTATCTTACACTGCCCGGCGTCTCCCCTCACCCACCTCCCCATTGCCCATCTCCCAGAGAGGAGGTCACACATAGATCTCCAAGATCGGTTCTCCCTTTCTACACCCCCTTCCCTCCTGGTGTCGCCACACTTACTGCGGGTGTTGAGGGGTTCGTCCATCCTAGATTCCCTGTGTTTCCAGATCCCTACTGCACCGCTGTGCATCCTCTGGTCTAACCAGGTCTGCAAGGTAGAATTGGGGTCATGATAATTGGGAGGGGAGGAAGCGTTCAGGAACTAGAGGAAGGTTTTGAGTTTTAATAATAGATTTTGCTAAGACTTTGAAGCATACAGAGTCACTATAGTAAAAAGAACCGGTTGACATTCCATTTTAGGAGGCAGCTCGTGAGCAAGAACCTTCTACTGAAGGAAGGCGTTAAAGCTGCACTAGAAGCATTAGCCAAAACAAGGCTTCAGAAACTGATGCGACATCAAATGAAATGCTTAAGTCAGCTGATGAAGCACTGGAAGCACGTCCTCATCTGAGGCAGGACTTTTGGAAGACAGCTACTTGGCAAATGATTGGAAGGGATTCCTACTTGTGCCCACTTCAAAGAAAGATGACCCAACAGCAGGCCATAGTTATAGAACCATATCACTAATGTCACATGCAAGTAAAATTTTGCTGAGGGTCATCCAACAACATTTACAGTAGTACATTGACAGCCAGCCAGAGGTTCGGGTCAGATTCGGAAAAGGACATGGAACAAGGGATATCATTGTTAATGTCAGATGGATCTTCACCGAATGCGGAGAATACAAGAAATATGTTTGCTTCTGTTTTATTGATTATGCCAAGGAATTTAACTGTGTAGATCATAACAAACTAGGGAGAGACTTGAGAAGAATGGAAATTCAGAACAGTTCATCGTGTTCATGCGGAACTTATATGTGGATCAAGAGACAGTTGTGCAACCAGAACAAGGGAATGCTGTATGGTTTAAAAATTAGCAGGAGTGAGTGAGAGAAAGAGAGAGAGAGAGAGAGAGAGAGAGAGAGAGAGAGAGAGAGAGAGAGAGAGAGAGTGTGTGTGTGTGTGTGTGTGTGTGTGTGTGTGTCAAGAACCAAGGGAAGACAATGTCCGGGAGTCTGGGGGAGCTGTTATTTCCTTCAGTTTAAGAAATATGAACTTATATTTTCAAAACGGCATCTCAAGAACTTCCTTTGTGCAAGTAATTTAATGTTGCAGATGTTATTTTTAAAACCTGGATTATAATATGGAGTCTTAACTCCAAATTCACTGTCATCTAGTCAATTCCTACTCACTGTGACCCTCCAGGTCAGGATAGAACTGCTCCCTGAGTGTCTGGGACTATAAATTTTATGGTAGTTGAAAACCTGGTCTTTCTCTTGGGGAATGACTGGCGGTTCCAAACTGCTGTCCTTGCAGCCAGCAGTGCAATACACCACCAATATTCCATCGGAGACCTTATTCAATGGAATAGCAGGTAGACATTTGAGATTTACTATAAGACTGCTGCACTCGCCTCCGAGTGTTTGGGACGGAAATATCTTGTTGAGCTGAGTAAACAATGCAGTAGAGAAAGAAGTAGAGCTCCTTATTGCCAGCCACCAAATGTCTGTTGACAATGGTAAATGACTGGAGAAAGAGTCTCCCTCCTCTGGCAATACTGTCAGTGCGCAGATAAACAGCATTAAGAGAAGCTTTTCTCCAGGGCTTGAGTAGGAGGGTAGTTTGTGTCTCTGTTTGTGGGATTTGTTTTGTTTTCTCTTTGGCTTCATTGAGTAGTCAGTGCTGGAGACTGAAGAGATTCAACACAATAGGCTTTCCCCTGGAATAGTGATGAAAGAAATAATATTTTGGAGGCATACATTCATAGGCTTCCTCTCTGGATCCATGTGCATGTGGGATAAGTGAAGATTCTCAGTTCGTTCAGGATATCACACATTTTCCATGATTTTAAAATTTGTTAACTAACTGTAGGCATTTCCTTAGAGTCCCAACTGAATTCTTGATATTGTACCAAAAATATATCAGTCATTTTAAGCCTTAGACTCGTCAGTTCCAGGTGTTCTCGAGCTGCAGCCCACGGGCCCCATGTGGCCCACCTAGGACATTTATCCAGCCCGCTGGGTGTTTTGCCCTGTTTGTTTTTTTAGTTCAAAAATAAGATATGTGCAGTGTGCATAGGAATTTGCTCATAGTTATTTTTTAAACTATAGTCCACCCTCCAACGGGTCTGAGGGACAGTGAACTGGCCCCCTGTTTAAAAAGTTTGAGGACCCCTGCTTAGACTCTTGACTCTAATGTATTTTATTTCAAATAGACTTGGTCTATAGAATGCTACCTTTATTTGTTATTTACTTAAAATATTCCTGACTAACTGATGTCTAGACTTTGGGCATCATTAAATCATTGCTCTGGAGGCAGCACCTATTCCTCCACACTCTGAATCCAGGGCACCTATGTCCATCCTGGTTTGGGCACATGATGCCTTGCTCAAGGAAAATAGGCCACCTATACCTAGAGTACACAGCTTGATGAGAGTTCCAAGCATTTCAGGGACCTCAGAATGATGTATTTATTGTTTCTCTTTGATATGTTAAAATGTGTTTATTGAGTTAAGGTGACTGTGAAAGGTAGGTTTATTGTGCCAACCTGGCCAATAAGAAAATGTGGGATTAATAGAGTCACAGATTGATTGGAGAGCAAAGAGATAAATGACCCCACCTGTCTCTCTCTTGCTCTCTAATTATTGGACCAGTGTGAGTTGAACTGAGCCCTCTGTACTGCTGTGTGGACTAATTAGTTATTATATTATTTTGTGGAATATATATACACAATTGCTACCAGGAATTGTTCTAGAGAAACAAGATCATAAATATGGACTTCTCAAATTGACTCTCCAGCCTGATTAGGCTTAACAGCACTGATAATGCAGTCTCTACCCCTCAAGGTAAGGATAAGTCTGCCACTCTTACTGATCCATGTGTGAAGTAGCAAGTAGGTGATATCCACAGTGTCACCACCAATAAATGAAGTGCTGGTGAGAGGATAGGCACTAGGTGATCATGTGTTTGATATTTTCCAGAAGTTTTGTCAGGATGACAAGTAAAAGGAAGATGCTTGGTTGGTCCTTTTTATAATAGAAAATGTGTTTAAGGAGAGAGGGATAATCTCAGAACCTTAGAAGCACGCCTCAAGTGCTGAATAACAGACCTAAAAGCTTCTGCATATGCTACAAAGGAGAGCCTTCTCTCCTCTAGTAATCGAGCTGACACTGCTGAAAGCCAAATCCAGGGTCTCATCATACAAGCCAAATTACATTGTCAGAAGAATTGCAGGTCTCAAACATTGTCTGATATTAAAGTAAAGGCATTAATAGGAAAGAATTGGAACCCTGAAACATGGGTTGGAAACATGGGATGGGAACATATGGGCTGATGGTCCAGAAGAGAAGGATATTGAGCCCCTAGAAAGGACTGAGCCACTCCAGTCAATAGATCGACCCCTCCCAGCTGAGGGGATTAACCCACTATCAGTAAAAGAACCCACACCTGAGCAGATTAACCAAACTGTTCACACTGAAATGCCAGGTGGGGCTATATCTGTAGCATTGCCCAGGGGAGAGGCCTTACAAGATATTGCTGAGAGCAACAGGAAACACTCTTACCACTCATTATTTTCTCTAGACCTGTAACTAAAATTAAAGCTCAGAAAGTCCATAAAGGTGAGGTTCAGGTGATCACTCAGAAAGAAGAGCCTCATAATCACAAAGATCTGCTTGAGTTTTCTAACTTTTACAAGCAGAAGCCTGGGGGATATCTCTGGGAATGGTTACTAAGGGTTTGGGATACTGGTGCAAGGAATGTAACATTAGACCAGTCTGAGTTTCTTGATATGTGGCCCCTAAGCACAGATTTTTCCTTCAGTGTCTAAGTAAGAGAGGTTAAGAGAGGATCTAATTGCTTATTTGGTTGGTTCACTGAAGCATGGGCTGCCAGATGGCCTAGATTAGACCAATTTGGGGTGCCTGACCTACCTTGGTACACTGTAGAAGGTGGGATCCAAAAGCTTAGGGAAATTTGTGTGTTGGAATGGATCTATGAGGATAATACCATAGACCCTGAGTTAGTTTATTTTGCCAACCTGGCCGATAAACACATGTGGGGTCAATTGAAGGGCGGAGGGATAAATGGCTCGGTGAGCCTCGCCTTTCTAGTTCTCAGGCCTCTTGCTTTCTGATGGTCGGACCAGGGTGCAGCTGCCTTAGCCAGTTCCCTGCTTTAGCTTGCAAGGCTCACTTCCTGCAAGACATCCCTGAGGAGAAGCCACATGGACCTATCCTGATGCAGCCCTGGGTGCTGGAGCACCCATGTGGAGACCCTGCCAGCACTGAGATATTTACACAATCACTGACTCGGCTTTCCTCCTGCAGTCGGCAACATTGCATCTGCTTTGTGAGATGGAGGAGGACTTTGTGGATTGGTGTTGGACATATGGGTTAATGGGTTCATGTTGGACTTGTGGGCTTGAGTAGCACTTGGGATGTTTTCTTGATGCACACTTACCCTTTATATAAAACTCTCTCTTAGACATGCATTTCTGTGGATTTGTTTCTTTAAAGTTCCCAGACTCACACAGACCCCAAAAGGGAATGTGACGAGGACATACCTTTCACCACAACCATAAAGAACAAGTTTGTGAAGTGGGCCTCAGCATCTCTGAAGACTCCTGTGATTGTTATTTTATGTGCACCAGGATTAACAGTGGGAACTGCCCCAAATGGACTCAGACATTTGCCTATGGTGGAGCTGATTGGGCTCCGTTGTGGTAGAGATTAGGTGTCAACACTGAATCAACAGAGACAGGGTGGATGTGGTTATTGTAATGGACAGCAGGGTTTCCATAATAATCAAAGCAACTTGGTGTCCCTAGGAGTGAAATACCTGGGAAACCTACTGAATATTTACTTGATCTATACAGGCAGAAGAATGCTAGATCAGGTGAACAGCAGACTAGGCAGTCATGACCACTCAATCAATTCACAGATGAGTCAGTTTACAGGCCCAAAATTCCTTGAATGAGGGGAAGGTCAGGTCCCCTTGAAGGAGGACCCTGATACATCACCAAAGATCTATACTGTTAATCTTTCTTCTATCCTTCCCCAAAGGGACCTGCGGCCTTTCACAAGAATGACTGTTCACTGGGGGAAAGGAAATAATCAAACTTTTTGGGGATTGCTGGACACTGGCTCTGAACTGACACTAAATCCAGGAGACTCAAAGTGTTTTCAAGGTCTGCCAGTCAGAGTGGGGGCTTATGGAGGTCAAGTTATAATGGAGTTTTAGCTCAGGTACGCCTCACTGTGGGTCCAGTGGGCCCCCAAACCCATCTTATGGTTACTTTCCCAGTTCTAGAAGGCATCATTGGAATAAACATACTTGGTAACTGTCAGAACCCCCATATTGGATCCCTGAAATGTGGAATAAGGCCTATTAAGGTAGGAAAGTAAACCAAAAACAATACCTCATTCCTGGAGGGATTGCAGAGATTAGTACCACAATCAAAGACTTGAAAGATGCAGGAGTGATGATTTCTACCACATCCCCATTTAACTCACCGATTTGGCCTGTAAAGAAAACAGATAGATTCTGGAAAATGGCAGTGGATTATCTTAAACTTAACCAGGTAGTGACTCCAATTGCAGCTGCTATTCCAGATGTGATTTCATTGTTTGAGCAAATGAATACTTCTCCTGGTACTTGGTATGCTACTATTGATCTGGCCAAAGCCTTCTTCTCAATACCAGTCTCAAAGGACCACTAGAAACAGTTTGCCTTCAGCTGGCAGGGATAACAATACATTTTCACAACTCTCCTCCAGGGGTACATCAACTCTTCTGAACTGTGCCATAATTTAGTCTGAATGGACCCACTAAGAAGGATGTCTCAAGGACTCTAGATTCATTGGTACAACATCTGCATACAAGAGGTTGGGAAATTAACTCAATGAAGATTGAGGCACCCTTCACCTCAATAAAATTTCAAGGGGCCCAGTGGCGTGGAGCATATTGAAACATTCCTACTAAAGTGAAGAATAAGCTCTTGAATCTCCCCTACCCCACCCCCCACCAACTAAACAGGAGGCACAGCACCTACTGGACCTCTTTGAATTTTGGAGACAACATATCCCTCACTTGGATGTTCTACTCTGACCTATTTATCAAGTGACATGAAAAGCCTCCAAGTTTGAGTGGGGCCCAGAACAAGAAAAAGCTCTGCAACAGATTCAGACTGCTGTGAAAGCTGCTTTGCCACTGGGACCATAAGATCCAGTTCTGACCCGATGGCGCTAGAGGTGTCAGCTGTAGATAGAGATGCAGTGTGGAGTCTTTGGCAGACCCCTATTGGTGAATCACAGCGTAGACCATTGGGATTTTGGAGAAAAGTCATGCCTTCTCTAAAGACATGTACTCCCCCTTTGCAAAACAGCTCTTGACCTGTTACTGGGCCTTGGTGGAGACTGAACGCTTCCCCGTGGACCATCAAGTCACCATGAAGCCTGAGATGCCCATCGTGAACTGGGCGTTGTCTGATCCACAGGAGAAAAAAAAAGTTGGACGTGCACAGCAACACTCTATTGTTAAGTGGAAGGGGTATATATGAGATCGGGCTAGAGCAGGACCTGAAGGGACAAGTAAGCTGCATGAAGAGGTGGCCCAAATGCCCACACTCTCCAGTCCTGTCATAGCACCTTCCTTCTCCCAGTCTGCACCTATGGCCTCCTGTGGAGTTCCTTACCATACTTTAACTGAAGACCAAAAAAGCCATGCTTGGTTTACGGATGACTCTGCATGATATACAGGTGCCACTGGTGAGTGGACAGCAGCAGCACTACAGCCCCTTTCTGGGATCTCCCTAAAGGACAGTGGTGAAGGGAAATCATCCCAATGGGCAGAACTTTGAGCAGTGCACCTGGCCATTCAGTTTGCCTGCAAGGAAAATTGGCCAGATGTGAGACTGTATACAGATTCAGGGGCTGTGGCTAATGGCTTGGCTGTATGGTCAGGGAATTGGAAGGAACATGATTGGAAAATTGGTGACAAGGAGGTGTGGGGAAGAGGTATGTGGTTAGACCTCTCTGAATGGGCAAAGAAAATAAAGATAATCGTGTCTCATGTGAACGCTTACCAAAGGGTAAGCGTCTTTTCTGAAGAGGAGAACAATCAAGTGGAGAAGATGAAATGCACTCTGGAAACCAGTGCTCCTTTTTCCTCTGCCACTCCTGTCATCACCCAATGGGTACATGGTGGCAGGGATGGATGTTATGCATGGGCACAGCAACATGGACTTCCACTCACCAAGGCTGACTTGGCCACTGCCACTGCTGAGTGCACCATCTGTCAGCAGCAGAAACCAACATTAAGTTCAAGATATGGGACCATTTCTCGGGGAGATCAACTGGAAACCTGGTGGCAGGTTGATTATATAGGAACAATTCCATCATGGAGGGGGAAGCGTTTTGTTCTTACTGGAATAGACACCTACTCTGGATATGGATTTACCTTCAATGTATGCAATGCTTGTACCAAAATTACCATTCGTGGACTTACAGAATGCCTCATCCACCGGCATGGCATCCCACATAGCATTGCTTCAGATCAAGGAACTCACTTCACAGCAAATGAAGTGTGGCAATGGGCCCATGCCCATGGAATCCACTGGTCATATCATGTTCCTCATCATCCTGAAGCAGCTGGCTTGATGGAATGATGGAATGACCTCCTGAAGACACATTTACAGCACCAGCTAGGTGTCAATAACTTGCAGGACAGGGGCAATGTTCTCCAGGAAGCTGTATACGCTCTAAACCAGCGGCCAATATATGGTGCTGTGTCTTCAATAGCCAGAATTCATGGACCAAGGATCAAAGGGGTGGAAGCTGGAGTGGCAGTACTCACTATCACTCCTAGTGATCCACTTCCAGCATTTTTTGCTTCCTGTCCCAGCAATCCTATGTGCTTCAGGCCTGGATGTCCTGGTCCCGAAAGAAGGAACTCTCCCACCTGGAAACACAGCACGGATTCCACTGAACTGGAAGGTGAGAATGCTCCCTGGGCACTTTGGGGTTCTCTTGCCTTTGGATCAACAGGTCAGCAAGGGTGTCACTGGGCTGAGTGGTGTGATTGATTATTATTAAAAAGGAGAAGTTGTACTGGTACTACATAATAGAAGTAAAGAAGAATATGTCTGGAATCCAGGAGAGCCCATAGGCTGTCTCTTAATACTACCATGCCCTGTTATTAAAGTAAATGGTAAGCTACAGCATCCCAATCCTGGCAAGATGTCTAATGACCTAGACCCCTCAGGAATGAAGGTATGAGTCACCCCACCAAGCAAACAATCAAGGCCAGGTTGCTGGCTGTGGGCAAAAGTAATACAGAATAGGTAGTAGGAGAAGATAGTTCTACCTATCATTTACAGCCACATGATCAACTGCAAAAGTGAGGTTTGTGATTGTCAGTTTATTTTCTTTATATGTGCTTATTGAATATCTTTCCTTTGTTCATGTATGATGTACCAGATGCAATTAAATTCAGTGTGTTTTAATTTATATGTATGCTAGATGTTTACTGTTAAGTATACATGTGATTTCATTAATGTCTGGAAATTATATATGGCTAAAGAATTATGAACAGGTGCCAAGTTGGCAAGGAGTAGACTGTGATAGGTAGGTTTATTGTGCCAACCAGGCCCATAAGAGAATGTGGGATTAATAAGGCCACAATTTGATTGGAGGGCAAAGAGATAAATGGTTCAGCAAGCCCCTCCCTTCTCTCTCTTACTCTCTGGATATCAGACCACTGTGCGGTCGCCTTAGCTAGTTCTCTGCCTCAACCTGCGAGTTACACTACCTGTGGTGTACCCAACCTGTGGACCATGTCGCTAGAGCTTGAAGTTTCTTTGAAACCTTCTTTGCCACATTGCTGATGTATACATCACTTGAACTGGGGACTGTCGGATCCTGTCTTCTGGCTGACTGTTGGTGACCTGCCCTGCTGTCTGCTGCCTGTGGCCACACTGCCTGCATTGCCCTATGGAAGACACATCTGCTGCTCCCATTACCTTGGATCCAGCAGCCACCATGAGTTGATGGACTTTCAGTATTTAATTGTTTCATGGAAGTGAGGTAAACTGAACCCTCTGTACTGCTGTGTGGGCTAATTAGTAAGTGTGTAAGTGTCCTGGTTTTGTTTCTCTAGAGAACCTGGTTTAACAAAGTAACACAATGACTCTTTCCATTTCTTTGCTAAGGTTTTTTCTCATCACTATTAACTCAACCCAGTTGATGCTGACTCATAGCAATTTATAAGACAGTATAGGATTATTCCTGTGAGTTTCCCAGACTTTAATCCTTTATGGGAATATGAAATTCCATCTTTCTCCCATGGAGAAAGTAGTGTAGAACTGGTAGTATAGAATTGTTGACCTTACAGTTAGAAGCCAATGTATAACCACTACACCACCAGTGACTAGGACATATTGATTAGTAAGTGCAAGCTAGTGAAGAATGCAAATCCATGGACTTCTTTGTACATGCTTTTTCTGCTCCCTGCCCTAAAGTGTCTCAGATAGAGGATGCTGAAGGTGTTGATTACTCTTTTGACCATGGTTTTAAATGTCTTTGAACATCATCTATCAAGAAACATAATATGCACTCAATCAGGAGGATGAGTACATTAAGATTCAAGAGCTGAAGGATGGAAACTGGACTCACATTATCCATTGTACACAGTACCTCTCAGACAGGTACACCATGATTTAAAGTTCTTTTCTTTCAAATTCATAGGTACCCAAATTAATGTTCTTAGTTTCTACATTTTTTGTTTTGCATTTTGCTTTCCTGATTGATTTTTACAGTCAATTTTGAGGATATATCTGAAGTCAGTCAAGCCACCACCATTGCTGCAAATGCCAGTGAAGTCTGTGTGTAGACTACTAATGCTTCCCGACTGATGGTGATATTCTGATCAAGGGTTGCCTCTCCTGATTCCACAGTGATGACTCTGACTACTATAGAACAACAAGTGTGTCAAACTGGTGGCCCATGGGCCACATGCGGCCCGCGAGGTAATATTTTGTGGCCCACAATGCTCTGAAATAAAATGAAAATAGTGAAAATCGTTATGAAGAAAATAGCACTTAGGGAAGATCGAGGCAATACCGTACACACAATTCCCTCATTAAGCCTTTAACTACTGAAGACGAATAGACACATGGCCCAGTGCCTTTCCTGGGGGCCTGTGGACGTGTATAAATGTGCTGACTCGGTTCCGGCGACGTTTGGAAGTGATATGTCTGCCACTCTCAGTGTCACATCATGTAAACAGATCCCAATAGCAAAAATGTTAAACAAAGCACTCTGGGTGGTTATGAATCACACCAAGCTGAAGCACTAGTTAACATTTTTTGAGGGAAGCCATTATAATTGCACATCACGTTTGTCAGCTGTCCAAGATTTTCTGCTTTTTATTAGTTACTTTGTTATATTTTCCAGTCACAACATAAGAGGTGAGTGAAAACTAGTAGAAGGAAAGCTCTGGTAAGTTGCAGGTAAAAAAGAATAATTTTAGTTTTATAAATACATTAAATAAAATAAATGTTTAAATAAAAGCAATTATATAGTGTTTTACTGATCCTACTCATATTCCAGAATTCTCACTTCAAAATATACATTTAACAAAACTTGTAAATGTGATGTGGCCCGCGTGAATCTAGCCTGTTGCACCAAATGGCCCGCATTTTAGTTCAGATTGACACCCTGCTATAGAGCATGCTTGCTCATGATCCTTAAATTAACGCTACTGGTTCCAAACAATGTGAAGAATAAAACACATTGGAAAGTTTAAAGGAGGCTGATTCAATTATGCGTAGGTATGTGGAATCATTATAACATTAAACCCATTTACCTATTTGTATGGAGATTCTTTTAATTTATATCTCTAATTCTAGATCTGTATGGTTGATGTGATGGATTGATTTGTATCAATCATAAAGATATGTTCAAATCCTAAGCTCTGTACCAGTGCATCTGACCCTGTTTTTGTAAAAGGGCTTTTGTTATGTTAATGGACATAGTATCATAGGTAACAATGAAAAGGAATCGTTTTGAGTTATGTTTTATAAAAAAGAAAACAAAAAAGGCACGGAGAGATATACACACACAGAGGAAGAGACCATGTGAGGAACTGTCTACAAGATACAGAAAGCCAAGGTACCGGCAGAGCTATCCACAAGAAGAGGAACTCTCCTAACGTCAGTGTCCGGATTGAACATCATGTTTCCAAAATGGCCATTATATTTTTTAAAGTCACCCAGTCTGTGGTATTTTTGGTACTGTAACACGTGCCTAAGACAGTCAATGACCATTTATCATATGCCGTGAGTTTTGTCAATATATCTGTCTCATAAACCCTTTGATGTAAGTGGTGTTGGCAAACTAAAAATCTCTTCATTTCCCCCTCATTTTAAAAGTGCCACTTATATGAATGATCTCACAGACTCATGTTTGCAGAATTTGGCAACTTTTCTTTAAATCAACCTAAATAAAACTGTGAAAAGGTTTTTTCCCAGGCTAGTTGGGCTATTTTTAAAAGGAGTGCTTTCTATTGCCTGGCATCCCAGTGGCGTATTGAGTTACACACTGGGCTGCTACCCGGAGACTTGGAAACCCAGGGGCAGTTCTACCCTGTCCTGCAGGGTTTCCACGAGTCAGAATCTACTTGATGGCAATAAGATAAGGTTACTATGGATTGCTGTGAGTTTATTTTCAGTTTTTCCAGAATCTTATCTGGTAGTCAAATCAATCACTGTGCCTCCAAAAAAACCAAACTCACTGCCACAGAGTTGATCCCAATTCATGCACATTTGAGGGACTAACTCTCACACCTCCTTCTGTTTCCATTTCTTTGCTTCTGTTTTGTTTCGTAACTGCAATAAGTCAAGCTCATGTAAAGGCAAGTCACAAATGAAAGTGGCATAGATGTTACAGAGAAAAGGGGGAAAACTATGGTTTAGAAATGTGGAAATAGAAAATATAGAGTAAAAAACAAACACAGCTCTCATTTTTTCCTCCTTCAGACACGCAAATATCTCTGCCACCAACGTCATGTATGTGACACAAGATGTGGAATGGGAATTTTGTCTATTGAATTTGGTTGAATTTAGTTGAAGCTCCAATTGAGAAGAGAAGTGAGTCTTAGTCGTGACCATTCTGATTACATGGACCAAATTGTTCCAAGCACATCATTTCCAGAAGTCTGTACACAAGAGGGCATACAATTCATTCTGTGAAGGGATATTTCAATAGTAGGGTGTTATACAACTCTTCATTACTCTCCCTTAAACACCATCAACTAAGAGAACACATTGTAGATACAGGGTTTACAAAAATGGGAGTTGGACTTTGTATTGTCCTGGTTACTACTTCTTGGGCTGCAGAAACTTCTAGACCTTTCCCCTGCTGATAGACATGTAGGTTCTTAGGAAAACTTGGCATGGATCACTTAGCACTTAGAGGGCATGGCTAGCTGTCTTTTGACTGGCTGGGGAAAGTGACTCTTGGTGGTCGGCTGAGGTGAGGAGAGCGGTGGGGACAACCTGCATACTCATTGTTGGGAAGGGTGACTGTGTAAGATTCCTATAGACCAGCAGTTCTCAACCTATGCGTCACAACCCCTTTGGGGGTCAAACAACCCTTTCACAGGGGTCCCCCTATTCAAAACAGTAGCACAATTACAGTTATGAACTAGCAACAAAAATAATTTTATGGTTGGGGGAGGGGTCACCAAAACATGAGGAACTGTATTAAAGGAGGCTTGAGAACCACTGCTATAGACTAAGTGGTGGAAGACTCAGAATTAAGATGCAATGTCATGTGCTACCTTGATAGCTAGTAAAATCAGGAAGGCCTTGACTGGTATAATTGCAAGTTCTTTCCCCCATTGTGCTTCAACCTGATGAGACTTATCTAGATTCCTTAGCCAGATAACCTTCCTTATCACAGGGACTAATCACAGTGTCTTCTAGTTTCTGTTTGAGGGTGGAGTTATTCAAATAAGCCAGTAACACCCATTCAAAGGAACCAGCGGTCATCTATTCCTCTTGTTCCTATGAGGAGACCTCAAAAATTTATAGAGAAAAATTTCTCTTTTAGTTCCATTTTACTATGAACTTTATGAAGCTCCGTTATACAAAGCCTGTCTCCCACAGTCTATGTGATTTCATTCTGTTCCTCATTATAATCGCTGGTGAGTCCCTACACAGCATATCCACCCTCTCAGGCTGGGAACATATGTGGCTAATATACTTCATTTCATCTCTCCATGTTTTAAGCCATCTCTATAACCTTATAATAAGAAGCCTCCCCTTATAAATGGGGTAAAGTGGGAAGTGATCAAAACAATGGGTTTCTCTGTAGGAAAAAACCAGATGGAGTACGATAATCAGAAAATGTTTTTTAAACTTTGTATTTGGGAATCATTTGAAATGTACTGAAAAATTTTCCTAAGTAAATAGAACTAAAAGTTCTCGTACTTCTTTTCTCTCTTTTGTCCTCTGGAGAGCTGTCTTATATGCTCACATAATTCTATTAGAGTTTCTAGTGTCTATTGTTTGTCAATATGCATTACACAGTCATGCACTGCATAGATCAGTTTGGACAACGTCAGGCTGCTTAGATGTTTCTGATTCCATAAAGTTATACAGGAAGTCCCTAGGCCATGGACATCCAATTTACACACATCCTGTATGTATAAACCAACCCCTGCAAAGCCTAGTACAGGAAGTCCCAGGATTATGAATGACTACTGTTCTTAAATTTGTCTTTAAGTAAATTTATTACATACATTGGAACAATTAGCTATGATTGGGATCTAACTTTGGTTTCTTAGGGTGGGTTCTTTGTTGTTCTTGTTGTTAGATGCCATGAAGTTAATTCTGACTCATATTGACCCTATGTATAAGAGACACCAAACACCACCCAGTCCTGTCCACAACTGTCCTTATGTTTGAGCCCATTGTGGCGGCCACTGTGTCAACCCATCTTGTTGAGC
This sequence comes from Tenrec ecaudatus, assembly GCF_050624435.1. Taxonomy (NCBI): domain Eukaryota; kingdom Metazoa; phylum Chordata; class Mammalia; order Afrosoricida; family Tenrecidae; genus Tenrec; species Tenrec ecaudatus. The sequence continues at coordinate 60,547,562 of NC_134531.1, read as the reverse complement.
GTCTTCTTCTGTTTCACTGTCCCTTACTTTACCAAGCATAGTGTCCTTCTCCAAGGACAGATCTTTTCTAATAGCATGTCCAAAATAAGCGTGACAAAGTGTGTTAGGCGGGGTTGACTAGAGAAACGAATCCCGTAACACTCATGTGTGTAAGAAAGAGCTTTCTATCAAAAAGTAATTAGATAACAAGAAAATATCCCAGCCCAATTCAACTCAAGTCCATAAGTCTAATACTAGTCCATAATTTCCTCTTCAAACTCACAAAGCCACATGCAATGATGCAGAATGCAGCAAGATCTCGGGCTAATGGGTGCAGATTTGTGTGAATCCATTGGTAGTGGGAACATCAGAAGGCTCTGGCATCCACCTGGGTCAACCAGCAGGAAGGCACAAGCCGAGAGAGAGAGAGAGAGAGAGAGAGAGAGAGAGAGAGAGAGAGAGAGAGAGAGAGAGAGAAGGAAAGGGAGGTTCCCCTGGCCCCCTTCAGGAGAAGGCCACACACACAAGGGGGCACCATCAGGCCGCTGCCGGATTGTCAAGTTGAATAACACCCCTACACTTCTATGCATCTTCACATTAACACGAAATGACGCAACTAACACACAAAGGAGCTCCATCCTTTTTCTTCTAGAGGGAGGACCCGACTGTGCTTTTCCCAAGACACGCTGGACCACGATAAACGGAGAAAAGGTGGGCGCTCTAAAAGATTTCATCTTGCTTGGATCCACTTGCTTGGATTCATTGAAGCAACAGTCCAGAACTCAAACAACACATTGCCATAGGTGCATTTACTGCAAAGGACCTCTTTAAAGTTTTGAAAAGCAAGGACTAAGGTACACTTGACCGAAGTCATACTATCTTCAATTGCCTCCTGTGCCCGTGAGGTGGGGCATTGAATAAGGAGGGCTGCAGTGTTTGAACTACAGTGCTGGTGAAGAACACTGAAAGTGCCATGGACTGCCAGCAGAACAAACGGATCTGGGTTCTCTAGGGGAGCAAAGTCAGTGATGTATATACAAAGGGTTTCCAAAAGTTTGTGGAAAAAATTCATTATTTTTTAATTCAGTTTTCCCCAAATCTTTTGAAGTAGTCTTATTAGCATATAATTCTCATGTCGTACAAACCAGTCGCTTACTAATATTAAAATGTTTTACAAAAATCACCACAATCAATTTTAGAATGTATTCTTCTTTCTTTTTAAAATCATTTTATTAGGGGCTCATACAACTCTTCACAATCCGTACATACATCATTTGTGTCCAGCACATTCATACGTATGTACCATCATCATTCTCAAGAAACCTGCTTTCTACTTGAGCCCTTGGTACCAGCTCCTCATTTCCCTCCTTCCTTCCTGTTCCCCATCCCCCCTGAACCCTTGATAATTTATAAATAATTATATTTTATCATATCTTACACCACCCAACGTCTCCCTCACCTAGTTCTCCGCTGTTTGTCTTCCAGGGAGGAGGTTATATGTAGACCTTGTCATCTGTTCCGCCTTTCTCCCTCACCCTCCCGATATCGTTACTAATAGCACTGATCCTGAGGGGTTCATCTGTCCTGGATTCCCTGTATTTCCAGTTCCTATATGTGCCAGTGACATCCTCTGGTCCAGCCAGTTGTGTAAGGTAGAATTGGGATCATGAGAGTGAGGGGGAGGAAGCATTTAAGAACTAGAGGAAAATTGTATGTTTAATCGTTGCTACACTGCACTCTGACTGGCTCGTCACCTCCCTACAGCCCTTCTGCATGGGAACGTCCAATTTTCCCCAGATGGGCCCTGGGTCTCCACTCTGCACTCCCCCTTAATCACAATGCTATGATTTTTTTTTTTTTTGGTCTTTGATGCCTATTACCTGATGCCTTAGATGTCTTGTCATCTCACAGGCTGGTGTGCATTTTCCATGTGGGCTTTGTTGTTTCTCAGTTAGATGACCCCTTGTTTACCTTCCAGCCTTTTTGTTCTCTTTGTTATTAGCTCTTTATTTCCTCTCACCTTCCCTGTGATACCCCCAAGGAATGATTAATCCAGTATCTATTGTATAAGATAATATTGAGACTGGCTCTTATCTTACTTAGCGCATGGGTTTGAGAGGGGGCATGATCTGCAATGAGAAAACATATATGAAGGGCATAGCTGAAAGTTAGGGAGCGAGGGTCCTTGTGGTATGACACTCCAGAAGCCAGATGAAATACCTTCCCTGCATGCAGCCTGCAACATGCAACAGGCTTACACACAAAGGGCAGTTTGACAATTTCCAAAGAAACATTAATACATTAGCCAATTTATTCATGGGGGTGGGGGAGAGGGGTGGGAGGGTGCAAACAGGGAATAACTGATAAGGTCACAGACGACTGTATTCTGCAGCTTTAGTAAGGGAACAGGAGGCAAGTGTCCATTTATCTCAGGTGGAGAGAAGGTCAGCCATTGCTTCATACACCCTCAGGACTGAGATCTCCCCCTTCTCCCATGAGCCAGGAACCGGGAAAGTTGTGGTACTGTCCCATTTACCTTAGGAGTAAACAACCTTTCCCACACTACCTAGATACATTTACATACAGAAAATATACCACAAGTAAAACAAAACAACAAAAAACAATTACAAAACAAAAGAGAGTAAAACCCCAATTGAAAAGAAAGTGGACAATATTTAAAAATTAGAACAAATTTAAAATGGGTCAAAATCTAAGAACAAGTAGTTCTTATGACAGAGCCCTGCCTGATTTTTGCCCTCATGAAGAGATCACTGAAGATATACGTGCTATAGCAAAGCATGCTGAAGAAAACAGATGGTGCCCAGCTACCAGAAAGAATGGCATCTGGCACCTTAAAGGCTTGTTTTAAACAGCTAGGCAAGTGAGGAATAGACTAAGTCTACATGCAAAACATACACCAACCCATGTGATCCAAGGGCTATAAATTGTAAAGTGCAAATCTGAAAGTGGGAATGGCATCAGAGTATAAATTCGGAACACCCAGTTTGTAGAAAGCTATGGATAACAGGGGAAGCTCAGCATCCATTTTCACACATACATTAAATCTCTGAGGAATCCCCTCTGACCATAGACCAGGGATGTGAATAACCTTAGTAGAAGACAGAGAGCCTTGTAAGTTAGATTATGGAAAATATAGTTAGGTTAGCAAACAACATCTTATCATCGTCTCTCTCTTCTGACCGATTGTAAAGCTCTTTCTGTATAAAAAAGAAAGTGAAGGGGAAATTTAGGTGGATTAAACCTCTGGTGAATCCCCCCTGTCCATAGACCAGGATGCGAATAGTCTTGCTGTCCTGCAGAGTGCATTGGGAAGTGGATTTGCAGATGCAGTTAGGTTGAAATTTAACATCTTTTCTTTGATCTGTCAAACGTATTGTAGGTCCCTAGTAGAAAGATTTGTTCCAAGGAAATGGATCATGCCATTGTCAGAGCTGGCAAGTCTTGATCTGTAGGTCAGGTGTCAAGCTGGCAATTTTTTCTTGAGTCTTTTTTTCCCTTTACTTGAGTCAGGGGCTGTGAACCCCAAATTTCCACTTGTGATGGCAGGCTGCTGGCTCATGCTTTTCTGGGAGTGGGAAATGTCAAAATCTGCTAGTTAGATGGGAAGCTTCTGGCTGACATCCCAAGAACCAGAGACGGAGAATGAAGTCAGATTCAAAGTATAGAGATTCTGTGTTTGGCCCAAGTATTCATATATATATATATATATATATATATATATATATATGATTTACAATCATATTCCAAGGAAATGATTAGGCTTTAACTCATTGATTTTCAACTGAATGGTTTTATACTGCTTGTATTTTCAACTGACTACTCACAAGATCATAAAAAGGAGGATAATTACATCTTGTTAAATTATGGAAGAGCAATCGGACTCCCAAACCCCTGAGAATCATAGCCGAACTAATTGACACATAATATTAACCATCACAACCAATTTGTCAAGTTTTGCCTTTGAATATAGCATAAAGTGAAACATCCTATACATAAGAAATCATAAATAAATACTCCAGATCAGCGGTTCTCAACCTGTGGGCCGCGACCCCTTTGGGGGTGGAACCACCCTTTCACAGGAGTCACCCAACTCATAGCAGCATCAAAATTACAGCCATGAAGTAGCAACAAAAATAAGTTTATGGTTGGGGGTTACCACAACCTGAGGCACTGTATTAGAGGGTCATGGCATTAGGAAGGTTGAGAACCACTGTTCTAGTTGCATTAAATATATTTTACATGATAATCATAATACTGTGGTGTACCTTATAAAGTAGCAACCATTTGTAATTATAAACCATTCTATGTCCCTCTACTTTTTATGTCGCTGGTTAATTCATTTCAATGGACTCTTCATAAATAGAGCATGCATAATCCAGGGACTTCCTGTACATAATGTAGTGTCCACGCAGCAGCCAAATAGTGTCTAGTTTCACAATGTAGTGTGCACATTAAAGCAATGCATGTATATATATGTAACCACACATCTTGTTCTGCAATCTGGATTGTTCACTTTGAATACACTATAGATATCTTACAGTCTATGTCATGGGCTTTTCACATGGCAAGATATAAGGTTCTATTTGGTTGGAATAGATGTACCTTATATGACTATACCATGACTTCAGCAGTTCCCTGTAGATTAAAGTTTTCTTCCATGTCTTTAGGATAAATTCTTAGAAGTAAACGTGTTGAAGAGTGAACTGAAGTGTGGATTTGGGGCTAGGCGTTGCTGCTATGCTTTTCCTGAAGTGTGAATAAATGTACAGTCCTACGAGCAGTAAATGAGGGTGTTCCTTTCCTCAAACGTAGTGAAAACAATCTAGTCAATATTATGTGTGTCCTTAGTAGCTAAGAGAGGAGCTCTGATTCCTCCTTCATTAAACACTTGACTATTAATCAAAAGCTTGGTGGTTTGAAGCCATCAGCCCCTCAGTGGGAAAGAGACGGGGTGTCTGTTTCTATCAAGATTTATAGGCGTGGAGGCAGCTGTACTCTGACCTACGAGGCTGCTTTGAATCGGAATTTGACTCGAGGACAAGGAAGTTTGGGTTTAGTAATCTTTGCTGGCTCATAGGGACCTCGTGTGCGTGTCTGAGACTTTAACGGTTTATAGGAGCAGAAAGCCTGGTCTTTCTGTCGCGGAACTGCTGCTGTTTGCAACCACCAAACATGCGGAACACAGCCCAGCGCATGACCACTGCACCGCCAGGGCTCCTCTGCTTTGATCCCAGCCACTGAAAAAGAGGCACAGACTTCAGATTACTTTTGGCTGAGCATAATCTAAATGAGAAAAAGTATACCATAGTATATTATGGAATTGTGGTTTTTCTGTTTATTTGTTGCTGCAAGGAACTTTTAAAATGTTAAACTTGAGATTTAATGGTGGGGATAGAACATTCTGAATTATTTCAATGTTGAATATATTCAAAGCTTTCCAAAATTTGATAGCTGGATCTGAAATTGTTTTTCAAATGATTGCAGTTTTGTTTCTGACTGATCATATGGATCAGAACAGAACACACTTCACTGTTGACTGGTTCTTTTTTATGACATCTGTGTGAGTGGGCTGCTAGTACATTCTGAAAACACTGCATTACGACTGTGCTTCAGTTGATCCTATTCCAAGTCTCTGTGTATTTTCCACTTAAATTCCCTTTCTAAAGGCTAAATATGTGACAATAACACTGAGGTTGCTATCAAAGCCTTGGCCCCTCACGTGTCTGAACGCTCAAGAGCATCACAATTATGAACTTGAACTCCGTTTGCTGTGGGACAATGGAAAAAGACGAGCTTCTTTCCTCATAAAGTTGCATTGCCCACAGATTAAATACTTCTTCTAATCTCTGGGCTCAAATCATGCTTCAGTCTCCAGGGACAGTATGCTTACTGGAGAAGAAACATGAACCTGATCACTCTGAAAAGACCTGGTCTGCTGCTCCTATGAGTACCTTCCACTGAGCCTCACCTGGAGCTCTTAAAAACAAAACACAATAAAAACCCCACCTCACTGTCATCCAGTCAGTGCCGACTCAGAGCGATCCTGCAGGACAGGGTAGAACTCCAGACATTGCAACTGTTTGTGGGAGTCGTGAGCCCTGTCTCTCTCCTCCAGAGTGGCTAGTGGTTTCAACATGTGGACCTTGCAAATCGAAGTCCAGTGGCAACCACGCCACCCCCAGTGCTCCCTTAGCTCTAAAAAATGTTAAATGGATGAGTTTTTAAACTTATTTTAGTTCTTTGAGTATACTAATGCTCATGTAGATAATATCATTAAAAATATATATTAGAGGGTTAATTCCTCTCCCAAAGAGATTGTACATTCTTTCCCCAAACATCATATATTTTCAAGAGCTATATTGATAGAGCATCTTGACTTTCCATAGGAAGATCGCATGAATACAAAACAGATAAATAACTTTTTAAAAAAACCTCAGGGCTTCAGGCGCTGAACAGTCTGGGGCAGGTCTGTGTAGGATGTGATTTCACTTCTGTGTGGGTAAATTGGTGGCGGAGAGCTGCCAGTGGGGGAAATAATTAGTATTACTTACAGAGACCCCAAAGGGGATAACAGCCACGGTTATGTTCTCAAATGGACATGTTTGACTTTGTTTCTATCCAGTCCGTCATGACCCAGGCCATGTGACGTAGGCAGCTGAGACTTTAGATTCTGCCCTTGGGAGGTGCACAGCACCCTTCCCAGGTGCCACCAGAAGGATCTGATTTGGAATTCTTAGGAATTGAATTGGAATTTACTTTAGCAAAGCTAGCATATTTTATGAATTGAAATACTCGCGTGGTCTTAAGACTTAAATATCCTAGTCTGAAAAGAAACCGATGACCACGATGCCAATACTATTGATTTGGAAGCTATTTGACTTCGGTTCAGATTCTTGCTTTCAGGGTGCCCAATAAATGGCAGCTGAGGAGAACCACATACTTGCAATTTTTATGCCCTAGTTGTCTTTTTTAGGACATATCTTAGTCCAGCAGGCATAATTCTGCCTTTGCAAATGAGCATTCTTGAAAATTTTATTCTATCTTCAATCCTCGTTGTTTGAACAGTGTCTTGTCCTTAAGTTTTAATCTATACAAGCTAATAATCCATGTATTTTAGTATAAAAGCTACCTATATGTATATTTTCCCTTAATAGTATTTTAAATTCTATACACTTGCAAATTTTATACGATATACCCTATAAGGATGATTTTTAATGCTCCTCAATAAAATGCTAATGATGTCTCTAAAGTGGTATTTGAACTGCTCTTCTGAGCACCCAGTTTGCAGAAGGCTATGGATGACAGTGACAGTCCAAAGCTCCTTCGCAGGACACCCACATAGACGCGGCTTCTGGTGAATTTCCTCTGCCCATTGGCTAGGGATGAGAGTGACCTTGCTATCAGACAAAACACATTGGAAATTGGACTAATGCAGGTGTAGGTAGGTTAAAACCTAATATCTTTTTTCAAAAAATCATTTTATTGGGGGCTCATACCACGTCATCACAACATACCTATGTCCATTTGTTGCCCTCATCTTTCTCAAAACATTTGCTTTCTACTTAAGCCCTTGGTATCAGCTCCTCATTTTTTCCCTCCCTCCCTGCTCCCCCCTCCCTCGTGAACACTTGATAATTTATAAATTATTATTTTGTCATGTGTGACACTGTCTGACATCTACCTCCCTTCACCCACTTTTCTGTTGTCCATCCCCCAAGGAGGAGGTTATATGTAGATCCTTATAATCGGTTCCCCCTTTCTACCCCACCTTCCATACACCCTCTGGCATCACCACTATCACCATTGGTCCTGAAGGGGTCATCTGTACTGGATTCCCTATGTTTCTGGTTCCTATCTGTACATCCTCTGGTCTAGCCGGATTTGTGAAGTAGAATTTGGATCATGATAGTGGTGGGGAGGAAGCATTTAAGGATTAGAGGAAAGTTGTATGTTTCATTGTTGCTATACTGCACCTTGACTGGTTTGTCTCCTCCCCATAGCCCTTCTGTAAGGGGGTGTCCCATTGCCTACAGATGGGCTTTGGGTCTCCACTCTAACTCAGCCTCATTTATAATGAAATGATATTTTGTTCTTTGATACCTGATCCAACAGCGTTAGAGGTTTTATACAATAAAAAAATAGGAAAGAGGAGATACAGTGGGTGAATTCTTACCCACATCTTGGCAGTGCTATTAAAAGTGAAAAACCAAGCATTTTATATCAGTAGTCAGGGGATAATTTGACCTATAATTGTTTCATGTACCAAGCACAGTGGTTTTAGGAATATTGATTGCTAATCAGCATTTAAAAATCTAGACTTTAGGGTTATCTTTAAAAACTGGAAGGTTCAGTAATGCTAGGTGGCAAAGCATAGATATGAACTATTACAACTTCATACTAGAATATGGGCTTTACTTATTTCTCCTACCCACTTATCTTCTGTAGACTCCTGAATTTTTGAAAAAAAAGGATAAGGTTTTGGAAGACGGTAGATAACAATAGGGATTTGTTAAGACAGCTCAATTTGTATTTTTCATTGTGAAGCCATCACTTGATCCATAAGTGGAATTTGTGTGCACCTCACTAAAGGTACTTTTTGAGAATATAATGAGTGTCTCTTCCAAATCTACCTTGTAGGACATACATTACACCCTAACTAAGGTATGTAGGCTCTAGGAATGCCACTTCCTGAATTAATGAATGCTTGTGTGGAAAACAGAAAATGGCCTATTGGGCTATTCATGATGACTTGGGCTTCTTAACTAAGGAGAGGCTAGAGCTAACGGGACAATTTTCTCTCAACACTTGATATTTTTAGGATAATTTTCACCATGTGGAATTTAGACTCAATATATTTTGGGATGGGAGCATATTCCAGAGTACCACTATTGCCACCAAGCAACTTTGTTTTTCTCTACCGCGAAAAACAATTCTTATTTGATCATCCCATTAAAATTAACACTAAATCTAACAAAAGCGTATTATTCCTGTCAAGTTTTAATCAGTACCTGACAAAAGAAGACGTCAGAATCATCCAAAAATATCATTTCTGTCCTCCCTTACTTGGGAAAAATAACATGTTGAAATTTTCTATCGTAGTTTGAATACATAGCTTTATTTTTAGCAGAATTTATGTGGGAATGTAAAACCTTCTTTCCAAATCACACCTTTGTCAAGAGTGTAAATATAAAATGTTCAATGTTTGGGAATTATTTTAATATATTTCTCCTTTATATCAGAATCATGGCAGTGAGAAGATCCTATAGTCATTTTATTAAAGAGTAAATATTTTACAGACTGGAATGACAGAAAAGTGTTAATAAATGGTAGCTGAGGGTGGCTATGCTAATTGGAATTGTGGCATAAGTAATTCTTTGTACAGAGAAAGCAATATTTATTTGACTCAATATTATTAAGAGCCGGTCGATTATGAATGAGTTTTCAATTGTTTTATCAAAAATCATAAGTTACTTTGTACCCCTTCATCCCCCTCACACACAAAGAGCCTTTAATTTTTTCATCTCTCTCATATAAGGTAGTTATCAATCACTTGACACCCATATAAACTTAAACTCCAAGAAGTTAAAGTTAAATGATGCTGGAATATGTGTGTTAAATTTTATTGTGCATATACATACAATCTAAACTTAGAAATATGTTCATTCTTATGTGGTAACAATAGTCAGACAGCTTACTGAAACATGTTTTAGAAAGGAAGGTTAATATAAGATCTGATTCTGAGAAACTCTAAGTGGATTATCTCTTTTATAATTAGTATCTACTATATTGAAATTACCATCCTGGTAAAATAAGATTTTGCATGGGCAGCACACACTATATATCATTATCTCAATTTTAATTACATTAAAAGCATATTTTGACATAGCATATATAACGATTGGCATGGTAAATATTTTTAAATTATTTTGAGTATATATTATATTTCAATACAACTTTAAAAACACAACTTGATCACACAGTACTTATTTAGTGGGTTTTTTTTTACCATGACAAATGACATGTTTTCCCCTCTACAAATGTAATCCATTCAAATTAATTGCTCATATGCAAGTTCGAAGTGAACTGAAGAAAAGCAAAAGCTATCAAGAGAGCCAAAATATAACTTTGAATATAGCCCACCTGATTTTAGAGACCTCGGAAAAATCAACTTAGTAGATTAACAGTAATAACTGGAAAACATAACTTTAGGAATGATTAAAAAGACAACATGAAGAAAGCACAAGTTCATTGAAAAGTCAGGAAAGAAAGAAAATACTAAAGTGTATGTCCGTAGAGACACTGAAACTTTCTCTTGATGCAGAGTAGTTAAAACAAATGGAAGAAATGATGAACAAAATTTTTAAATAGAAGATTTCAAAGGCCAACTTGAGTAGACAAAGTGAATTGATGTAACAAGATGTTCAAAGATCTAGAGTTAGAAAACTTAAGAAAACCATTTTCCAAACAGAGAGAACAAAAGAAAAACTTAAAGCCTCGAGCTGCACAACTGATGAGTTACTTGAGGAAAATATTGAATGGTTCAGGGAACTTCAAAACAAGATGGACAAAGTACACAGAGCCACATGGTCAAGAACTGATGGCACGGAAGGAAGAAGGTGAAGGTACGCTGAAGGCATCGGCAGAAAAGAGACTCCGGGGACTGGGGGAATATCAATTGTGATGTTTTGACTAACAGATTGGATTCTGGAAGCACTTACTTGTCTATCGAAGGCAAAAAATTGGAAGACAGCTACCTGGCCAACTGGGTGGAAGAGAACATTCCTAAGACACGTGATCCCACAGAATGTGGGAATTATCTAACAACATCATTAATATCACACAAATAAATTTTGCTGAAAATAATTTTTACATAGTTATACAATACATCAACAGAAAACTTTCAGAAATTTAAGCCAGATTCAGAAGAGGATGTAAAACTAAGGCCCTTAATGTTGTTATTAGATGGATCTTGACAGAAAACTAAGGAATGCCAGGAAAATATTTACCAGTGTTTTATTGAAGGCATTAGATTTTGTGACTCATATAAATTATGGATAATATTGCAAACAATGAATATTCCAGACACTTAGCAGTTCTCATGTAGAATTTATACTAAGCCCAAGAAGCAGCTGCTCAAACAAAATGAAGGGACAGTGTATTGCTTACTATCAGGAACTGTGTGCATTCATGCAACATCCCTTCACCAACTGAGCAAATAACCTGAAAAGCTGGGCTAAATGAAGAAGATTGTGGCATCAGGATTAGAGAATGATTAGTAATTATATAATTATCAATAATAATAATGATTAATAATTAATAATGATGACACCACTTTGCTTTGTGAAAGTGAAGAGGGTATGAAGCACTCGCTGATGAAGATCAAAGACGACCGTCTTTAGCATGGATGACACCTCAACCTACAGAAAACCACAATCCCCACTATGGTACCACAATAAATGGAGAAAAGATTGTCAAGGATTTCATTTTTACTTAGAACCACAATCACTGCCATGGAAGCAGCAATCAGAAATCAGAGGATATATTTATTTGGCAAATCTGCTGCAAAAGAACTTGCAAAATGTAAAATGAAAGATGCTACTTTGAGAAGCAAGTTTTGCCTGACCCAAACATGGCATCTCGATCATCTTATATGAATGCAAAAACTGAATGAGCAAGCAAGACAAAAGAACTGATGCTGTGGATCAGGAATACTTGCGGTATCACGGACTGCCAGAGAGCCAACAAATCTGTCTTGGATAAAGCTCAGTCAGGATCTCCCTTATGAGTGAAGAAAGACGCTGTCTTTCGTACTTTGTTCATGGTATCGGGAGGGAGGGCTCATTTTATAGAGAAGCAGATCATGGTCAGCAATGTAGAGGTCAGAGGAGAAAAGGCTCTCAAGGAAATGGATTGACACGGTGACCGCGACAGTGGATTTCAATAGGGCGATGACTGGCGTTGCACACGCAGTGCTTCCTTCTGGGTGACGTGGGGTCACTGTGTGTCAGAACGGATCAGGTAGCACCTAGCAACAACAACTAGTAAGTCATACTCATTCAAAAAACTAATTGTATATATCTGCCTATTAAGTTGTTAAAATATTAAGATTCCTTTTCAAATCTTTAAGTAACATCAGCATTTCTTAGAGTTACAATAGCATAATAGAGTATGGGTAAGCTGCAGATAATGATTTTACCACAAATAAAAATTAATCGTTTTTACATAGAACAGTAGTGTACAAAAACAAGACAAAACAAAAGCTCAGAGTAAACCAGCATCAAGATATGAATAGCATAAGTGGTTCTGAAAAGATTAGGAGATAAATTATTCCCCAGATTTCCCCTAAGAATTTTACCAGATATTTGGTAGAAATGGTTTTAAAATGTAACATTAGAACCCTATTACACATTATCTAATGTTATCATTGTATAAATACCCCACAAACCCACTGTCATTGAGTTGGTTACTATTGATAATGATGCTAAACAGGGTCTCCAAGGGTGGATATGTTTATGAAAGCAGATGGTCTTATCTTTCTCCTGTGGGTGGGTTGGGAATCCGATCCAAAGGCCTTGTGGTTAGCCTCTCAACACTTACCTGACAGTGCCAACAGGTATATATGTGCTAATTACATAGCTATTTTATAACGTTCTCTTCCTATGTTCAACCCTTCTTATTTCATCTTTTTACCATCCATGTAAAATTATATGATGAAGTGAAATGACTTGATATGGCCTTTCTATGCATAATCTTTGTAACTCCCACTGATTAAGTCAAATAAAAAAGCAAGTGATTGTGTAAGACCATGGAAATAGGGTTTTTGAAACCCTAATAGAAAGGATTGCTCCATTCTGCCATTTCCCAGAATATAAAGTGAGCCATTTCAGAAGCAGAGACAGACAATCCATGACAAGCAAGAAAGAAGAGCCAGGAGTGACGTGTGTCCGAGATCTTATTGTGGAGAGGTAACCGGAGTAGCATTGAGACTGTGAGAGAAAGAGCCAGCACATCGACCATAAGGCAGATAGTATGAATGAGCAAAGCTGAGTGCCTTTGGGAAGGAAGATAACTTGCAGAATAGGTGCCCTTTGGTTATTTTTCAGCCCTAAAAGAGATTTGTAACACTTTCCTTAAGGGGGCGGAGGCCAAGGAACCCTACGGCGGAGGCAAGGACCAGGGAGAGATGGTCCTGTTGACGTGACTAAGAAGAGATGCTGCGGAGGAAAGAACTTATAGTCTAAACATTTTCTAACAAGCCCCATCATGGGCACTGTCTGTCAGCTCTGTGTGGCCAGTGCAAAGGATTCTCGAACCTCACAGAGAAGTGCGGCCAACGTGTTCCTGGGAAGCAAAGAAGACAAGGCTGCCTCTGACATACTTTGATGCACTGTCAGGAGAGACCAGTCCCCGGAGAAGGATATCCTGCTTGGGAAGGCAGAGGGGCAGTGAGAGAGAGGAAGACCCTCTATGAGCTGGGCTGGCACAGAGACTGCCTTAATCAGCTCTGGCATCGGAACAATTGCAAGGGCGGCACAGGACTGTGCCCTGTTTTGTTCTGTCACGCTGTTCATCGGGCCACTGTGGGTTGGAACTGGCTCCGTGGAACCCAACAGTAACAGCACAGACACAGAGTACTGTGGGAAGGATGGTCAGGGTCAGAATCAGGTAAAGAGGTTTCAAGGTTGGAGGTGTACTGTACTTTACTTCTCTGCCTTATAGAAATCACCCTTTGGGAGGTAGGAGTTGGATTCTCTTCTGTAGCTGGAGGTGGTCAGATGTTGCTTCCACACCATTTCTTCATTTTTCAAACCAAGAACTCCTAATATTTTTATAAGTAAATACTGCATATGGGGAGAATAAAAATGGTATTAAAATCAAAATTTTAGAGTAAAAACAGACTCTATAAATAATTCTGAGAAATAACCTATTAAGAGACGTGAGTTAGAGTAGAGGAAGTGAACTTTTCATCAAAATGTGACTGCAAGCTTTGACTTTGACTCACCCATGTACTTCAAACACTTGAGAATGAGAAGCAAACTATTATAAGAATATTCTGAAGCAATAACCTATCCCAAGACAAGATGAACATTCCTATCAATAGGAATCCAGATCAGAGTTACAGGGACACAATTGTGGGTATGCTGATATTTAGGACCTGGATGTAGCAAGTGGTAGCCAAGTTCACTGCTATAGTTTTTTGTCTATAAAAGATGTGCTTTATACAATTGATGTATGTATATGTATGGATTGTGATAAGAGTTGTATGAGTCCCTAATAAAATGTAAAAAAAGAAAAGAGGAGAAAAAAATGATTAGGGCAAAGGATGTACAGATGTGCTTTATACAATTGATATATGTATATGTATGGACTGTGATAAGAGTTGTATGAGCCCCTAATAAATTGTTTGTCCTTCATGAAATGAAGGACTAATCCAGGATCATGTTTGAAACCAGCACACTAAGGATGGTGTTCTCCGTCTTCTTTTAAAGACAAATGAAAAACCCTGCTACTCCTTGTCTTGGCTTTTGAGAAATTGAGGGCCTTGAGTGGAAGAAGGATCCAGACATAGTCTCTTCACCAGAAACTAAATATCCTTAATATTTCCATAGAGTCCCGGTGGTGCTGTGGGTTAGGCATGGGGATGCTCACAGAAAGGATGGCAGGTCACCTCCACCAGCCTCTCGGGGAGAAGGTTGAAGTTGTGTGTGCCCTTAAAGATGTGCAGTCTTAGAATCTCTATATTAGGTGTCTATTAGCCAGAGTCACCTGAATGGCTGCAGGACTTTTTTTTTTTAAACCAACCAAAGAGCATTGGAATATTCAGAGTAAAAAAAAGAGGTATTCAGAGTCACCATTTTAAGACCTGATTCTCTCCTGGGCCTAGAAATCTGGGTGGCGATGACTTCCGAATGAATTCAAAGCTTGTCAGTTTGACATATAAGATGATGTGATCGGGAAGAATTTAAACAGAAGAAAAGATCAGAGTACCGGATTTAAACTGAAAATAAGAACAATTATATTATATCTACAGCCTACAGGTTAATTTTGAAAATAAAATATTCAAAAACTTATAAACAAAACCATTGCCACAGAGTCAATTCCAATTCATAGTGACCACATAAGAGAAAGTAGAACTGTTTCAAATGGTTTACAGTATGCAAATCTTCACAGAAGCATATTTTTCCAGTAAACAGGTTCAGACTGCTGACCTTTCCGTTGTAGGCAGCATGATTAATTACTCTATCAATACCCATATAATGAATGGAAAGAAACTTCGAAAAATGAACTGTAAAACATTAATCACTGTTCTTTCACTATTTGTAGAGAAAATGTCTTAAATGATACTATTTCTATTCAGAAGTAAATCTGAGCAAGCTAAGCTAAACTGTCACTGTATTTTTCATAATTTCTGTTCCTACTACCATGGGGGAAGCATATGCCCATCAAACACTGAGACAAATAAGTGCAAACCCGTGGCTATGAAATTGTCACAAAGAAAAGTCACAGGGAGCTAAAAGCATACAAGAAGCTTGGTGGGGGTGGGGGTTGGAGAGAAAATAGTTTCTGGAATTCGGTTCAGAGCATCTGTTTCATGGCAGAGAATCGCAAGTTCATCATTCAGGAACAAGGACCACGAGTGCAGTTTCATTATAGGTAAAAACAGATTAATAAAGGGGGAGTTGACGGAAATATAACACCTACAAAAGGATTACCCACTTAGACGTGTTGGAGGGCAAATATGCTACTTTGAGGACTGAGATGCCCCTGACGCAAGCCATGGTATTTTCAATCACCTGCTATGCATATGAAGCTAGACAGTAAATAAGAATGTACATATTTGAATTATGATATTGGAGAAGAATACTGAAAAGCATGGACTATGAGAAGAGCAAACAAACCTGTCTTGGAAGAAGTACAACCAGAATGCTCTTTAGAATTTTTAACTTATGAGCTTTCGCTGTGTTGCCAGGAGAAACGAGGACCTGGCAAAGGACCTCATGCTTAGTAAAGTAGCAAGAGTAATTAGTGTTTCATTCTGAGTTGGAGCCAACTCATGCACACCTAAGAACATGAACAGCATTACAACTTGTCCTTAGAAATCCTCCATTCGGCACTGTTTATTTATACCACTGTAGAATAACAGGGTTGCATCCTCTCCCCATACTCACTCTCTCGGTATGCTGAGCAAATCATCAGAGAAGCTGGATTATAAGAAGAATGTGCCATCCTGATTAGAGAAAAGCTTATTAGCAAACTGTGATATTCAGATAGCACAACTTTGCTTGCTGTAAGTGAGGACTTCAAGTATTTCCTGATGAAGATCAAAGGTTTCTGGCCTCAGTGTGAGTTACAACTCAATATGAAGAAGACCCAAATCCTCAACTGGACCAATGGTAGCATCTTGGTAAATGGAGAAAAGGTTGAAGTTTTCTCAAAGATTTTGTCTTGTTTAGTCCCACCAACAATGTTCATGGAAGCAGCAGTCAAGAGATGAAAAAACAAGTTTCATAAGGTAAATATGCTATACAAGACCTCTTCAGATTATTGAAAAGCAGGGATGTTACGTTGAATGCTAAAGTGCACCTGATCCAAACCTTGATATTTCCATTGCCTCAAATATATGTGACAATTGGACCTTGAATAAAGAAGAAAGCAGAACTGATATATTTGAATTGTGGTGCTGGCAAAGAATATTGAAAATACTAAAAGGCCAAACAAATCTGTCTTGGAAGAAGTAAGGCCAGAGTGCTCCTTAGAGGCAAGGATGGCAGGACTTTATCTTACACACTTTGGGCATATTTTCAGGAGAGGCCAGTCCATGGAGAAGGACGTCATGCTTGGTAAAGTGAAGAGAGAGCGAAAAAGAGCAAGGCCCTCGATTAGATGGATTGGTACGGTGGATGCAACAACAGAGAAAGGGTTACATCAACCCTCACTGCCAGAGCCAATTATTTCACCTGAAATTTGAGCTGAATGGGAAATTCTTTCAAGATTCAATTTTAGAAATGTGGACTTCCATTCACCTGAAAGGAGTAGAGGAATGAAGGCTATTCAAAGGCTCATTTGTAGGTCTTACCAAATAGGCCAAAACAAATAGACAAGCAAACAAATTCATACCCTACCTTTCTAGATAGGCATCGACTGCTTGCTTTTTCACAGTTGCTGGCTTCCTATAAGTTTTCTACGGCATTGAGAGAACCAGAAAATCAGTTCCGGACGGAAGTTCTTTGGGGAAAAGAAATCCTGTGCGGGGCAAAGATTCCATCAGGCCATGTGTAACCTACTGGTCCTATTTTCCCATCCACTGTTTCACATTAAAGATGGATTTATCAATGAGGATTACCTTGGCAGGTTTTTTCTGTTGAGTATTTTTAAATCTTCTTCTAAGAAATATAAAATCGTATTTCTGTGGGGAAAATTGTTACTCCACAGGTTCAGGAAATGCTATACATTTAAATTCTTTAATACTGCAGGAGCTCACCATTGAAATGATGGGGTGGGAATTAATTTTCAATGGGGAGTCGTGTGAATTGATCTTTGTACTCCTTAACTAAATAGTGAAATAAACAACAACATCACCAAAAGCTGCCGGGTGGGGGTGGGGGTACACTAAAGCAACATTTTAAGTGTAAGTTGGGAAGCAACATTCTAAAATGTATGAGCACAATTTTTAGATTACTATTTGCAAGGTTTTTCATAATTTGGCATGATCCATATAGTTGAATGCCTTCGTATAGCCAGTAAAACACAAGTAAACATCATTGAGATATTTTGTGCTTTCAGCTAAGATCCATCTGATGTCAACACTGATAGCCCTCATTCTACGTTCTCTTCTGAATTCCATTTGAATTTCTGGAAACTTCTTGGTGTGGACTGCTGCAGCTGATTTTACATTATCTTTAGCAACATTTAACTTGCCAGTGTCTTGATGATATTGCTTACTACTTTTAGTTTGCAGTCTTCAGAATAACTGCCCCACCCCCTTTTTGAATAGGCATGAATACAGATCTTTCCCAATCCTCGGCCAGACAGCTGTCTTCTAAATTTCTTGGCATAGACTAACAAACACCTTCCAACGTTGCTTCCTTTGCTGCTATCACACTTGGTGTTTGACCACTCACTGGAGTCCTATTTTCTACAATGCTTTCAGTGCCTCTTGATTTTCTTTCAGTGCTACTGGTTCTTGATCATATGCTACTTTCTTGATACAGTTTAACTACCATCAATAAATTGGGTAAGAGACTCTGGGAAGTTCTTCTTCTTCTTTTTTGTTGCTTCCTGAGTTGCTTATTAATTTTCTCCATAGAGTCCTTCAGTCATGCAACCTTGGGCTTGATTTTTTTTTTCTTCAGCTTTTTTAGCTGGACAAATATTGAGCATGTTCTTGTCTTTTGGTTTTCTTACTCTAGGTTTCTGCATAATTCATTTAAAATACCTTGTTTCTCTCCTTGTTTAGCTCTTTACTCAATCATTTTCCCTTACATTTGCTTTAGCTATTCTATGATCAAGAGCTAGTTTTAAGAGTCTCTTCTTGTATTCATTCGATGCCTTATTATTTTTTCTTTCTTTTTCTTTTAATGATCTCTAACTTTCTTTATATATGATGTCCATATCAACCCAACCCACTACTCATTTGGTCATTAGGATTCAGTATGTGTCAAATGTATTCTGGAGATAGTCTCTAAATTTAAGGAGGCTAAAATTTAAGGAGGATCTTATTTCCATTTTCTTCAGTTTCAACTTGAACTTGTGTGTAAGCAATTGATAGTTTCATGGTCAACCACTGATCTCTTTTTATTGATAATGTTGAGCTTCTCCCTTGTCTTTGCCCACTGATTTGTATTTCTGTATAGTCCATTTATAGAGGTACATTTGTATGATCACTGCTTATGTATACCGTTGAAAAAATTGAATTTGAAATGAAGTAATTTGTCTTGCAGCGTTCTATCATGCAATCCCCAACTTCTTTTCTGCCATCAAGGCCATATTTTCCAACTATTTAGCCAACTTATATGTTTCTAAGTTTCACATGCCAATCTTCAGCTTTTATCAATACCTCTTGATCTAATACTTGATCAATTTTGGACTGCAAAAATTGCTGAAATTTTTCAGTTTCTTTATTTTAAAAAATATCTTAAACAGATTTATTGTGACATAACTTCCATATCACACAATTCAAAAGTACAATTATATCAAGAGAAGCTGTACATTCAAAATCAAAATCCATTTTAGAACATTGTCTTCTTTCTTGTAGTGTCTTTAACTTTGACCCTAATAGTTAGTGTATAAATTCAAATGATATCATTGATATCTTTATCATAGGTGTATAAATATCCATCTCTTACTGGCAGTGTTGACTTTTTAAAAGAATCATTTTATTGGGAGCTCATACAACTCTTATCACAATCCATACATACATTCATTGTATATCAAGCACATTTGTACATTTGTTGTCACCATCATTCTCAAAACATTTGCTTTCTACTTGAGCCCTTGGTATCAGCTCCTGATTTTTCCCCTCCCTCTGTTCACCCACTTTTCTGTTGTCCGTCCCCCAGGAAGGAGGTTATATGTAGATCCTTATAATCAGTTCCCCTTTCTACCCCACCTTCCCTCCAACTTCCGTTATCACCACTATCACCACTGGTCCTGAGGGTATCACCTGTCCTGAATTCCCTGTTTCCAGTTCTTATCTGTACCAGTGTACATCCTCTGGTCTAGCCGGATTTGTAAGGTAGAATTGTGATCATGATAGTGTGTGTGTGGGGGGGGGGGGGGGAGGAACAACGAAGCATTTAAGACGTACAGGAAAGTTGTATATTTCATCATTGCTACACTGCACCCTGACTGGCTCGTCTCCTCCTCTCGACCCTTCTGTAAGGGGATGTCCTGTTACCTACAGATGGGCTTTGGGTACACAATCTACACTCCCCCTCATTCACAATGATACGATTTTTTTGTTATTTGATGCCTGATACCTGATCTCTTCAACACTTCGCGATCACACAGGCTGGGTTGCTTCTTCCATGTGGGCTTTGTTGTTTCTGAGATAGATGGCTGCTGGTTTATCTTCAAGCCTTGAAGACCCCAGATGTTATATCTTTTGATAGCCTGGCACTATCAATTTTCTTCACCACTTTTGCTTATGCACACATTTGCCTTCAGTGATCATATCAGGAAGGTGAGCTCACAATGATATGATGTTTTTGTTCTTGATGCCTAATGGATATGGATATGATGCTATTTCTCTTCAATTTGTCATATCCAACCCAGGGGATCATATGAGTGTCTCATTAAAAATGGCCATTTCAGTTCACTATCACCTAGGATGTTGATATTCAAGTGTTCCATTTCATTTTGACAACTTCCATTGTTTTCCAGATTCACATATCCATGTTCCAAGTGCTAATGGATATTCACCACTATTTCTTTTCTGCTTTAGGTGTACAATATCAACAAATGAAGGTCCCCAAAGATTCATTCCACCACATCATTAAAGCCAACTGTACTTTGATAAGGCAATTCTTTCCCATTATTATTTTGAATGTCTTCCAGCTTGAATAGTTTGTCTTCAGGCACTATGTCAGGCAATGCCCTAATGCTGGGCATTAGGCTTTCACTGCCCAGTTTTTTTGGAATAAGATTGCATTGTCCTTTCCCCCTTTATGCACCAATCTGAAAGCTATGCTTAAACCTGTCCTCCAATAGATAACACCATGATAAATAAAGAAAAGTTTAAAGTTGCCATGGATTTTGTCTTGCTTGGATCCGCAGTCAATGCTCAGGGAAGCAGTAGTCCAGAGATCAAAAGAAGAGCTGCATTAGGTAAGCCTGCTTTACAAGACCTTTTGAGAGTATTGAAAAAGAAGGATGCTACTTTGAGGACTAAAATACTACTCAATTACCTTATATGCATATTAAAGTTAGACACTGGATAAAAATGTGGAAGAATTGTGGTGCGGGAGAAGTATACTGAAAGTACCATCGACTGCTAAAAAGACAAAGTGATTTGTCTTGGAAGAAGCCTGGCCAGAGTGCTCCTTAAAGGCAAGGATGGCATGGTGAGCATCATCTTATGTGTTTTATACATGTTGTCGGGAGAGATCAGTTCCTCGAGAACATCAACCTTGGTAAAGTGGAAGGACAGAGAAAAAGAGAAGGGCAGAATGCCTGATCCACTGGCAAGACATCCCTGAGGAGATGCCAATAATGTGTGAGTCTGGGTACTTTAGAGAAACAAATGCACAGAAACTCATATGTGTAAGAGAGTTTTATATAAAGGTTACGTGCATATCAAGAAAACATCCCAACCCAGTGCAGCCCAAACACACAAGTCCAACATTAACTCATATGTCCGACATCAATCCACAAAGTCCTCCTCCATCTCACAAAACACGCACTATGATACGGACTGAAGGACGAAAGTCTAGTCAGTGAGCATGTAAGCATCTCAGCGCTGGCAGAGGTCTCCACATGGCTGCTCCAGCACCCAGAGCTGCACCGGGGTAGGTTCATGTGGCTTCTCCTCAGGGATGTCTCGCAAGAAGTGAGCCTTGCCAGCTGAAGCAGGGAACTGGCTAAGGCAATTGCACCTTGGTCCGACCATCAGAAAGCAAGAGACCCGAACTAGAAAGGCAAGGCTCACCAAGCCATTTATCCCTCCGCCCTTCAATTAACCCGACATGTGTTTATCGGCCAGGTTGGCACAATAAGCTAACCACCTCAGGGCCCTCAACAGGATAGACACTGTGGTTACAACAATGGCCTCAAGCATAAGATTGGTTGTGCAGGACGTTGTCCTGTTGTGACCGGCGTCCTCATGGTTCTGAACGGACTTGAGAGCACCTAACAACAACAATAAGCAATACAATTGTGTACAGCTTGCTGTGCAATTATCCAAAGTATGAGATTTGTAAAAGGATATATCTTGGGTTATTTAATTTTTAATTTTCCAAACGGATATTTTATTTTGACTTTAGATAAGAAACTTCTTGAGGCATTGAAAACATAGTATGATTTATAAATTCAGAATTTGTCTTTTTTTCTCAAGAGAAAAAATATATCTTACATAATAGCAAATTATTTTGTAACTACCTACAAATAAATGGCAAAATGGTAAGATTTGGGTAAGTGAAAACACTCAGCTGAGTAAATTCTGATGTTCTTTGGTTGTTTTAAATGTTTATTTCCTCTTTTAGAAAAGAGTAGGCTGTTTCTATCTCAAAAAAAAAAGTATTTAGTTTTGTGCAGAATGTTGAATTTCTGGTTGTAGATTCACATCCATGTATTTTGTTGTTCCATCTTTCACGAATCTCCTGTTCACATTTATCCGCATCTGTTAATTTGAAATACCAAGTGACTAAGTAGAGCATTTTCCCTTTCTGTCCATATTAGATTCGACATTCTGTTTCATTTTGTGTATTCATGATGTTAGAATGGGAGAAAGCAGGGTTCAGTGGTTATCTGGAGGAAAAAATCAAACAAACAGTGAAATAAGCTAACAAGAAAACTGGATATTTCTAGATGGAGGTAAAAAGAGAGAGCCCCGCTACCACCAATGACTCAGTCACCTCCGTGTCTACTTCAAATGACAGTGCTGGCTCACAGCTAGGTCCTGAAATTCACCTGCAGTTACCCTGATATGAGGCGTGAAGCTGCTTTGCAGGTACCTTTAGATTTTGTGTTCTGGAATACTTGCTCTGCCTTTTTAACACTGAAAACTGATCATAAATATAATCCATTTCATTAGTATATTTTTAAACTTTGTGGGATTTAAGCCAAGAAGGGCCTTCCTTTACAGATGATTTGAATGTTTTTCTAAAGATTTCAATGTCCCTGCACTTGAAACGATGATGCTTATGTTGAAATATATCCATTCAGCAAATCTTTATTATGCCTAGTCTGTCTGCACAGTGGCAGCATTAGTAACTATCTTTTATAAGTGCTTATGATGTTCCTCAAACTATGCTAGATGCACATCTCACTAAGGCTTATAAGGACTTGTTACATAAACATTATCAGCATTCAAGTGAGTGAGGAAAGGAAAATTTCCAGAAAATAAGTGACTTTCCTAGGATTTCATAGTTCATGAATAAAGATACAGAGGTTTGAATTTAGAACTCTCTGCAGGAAATGCCAGGACCAATCCCACTGTCATCAAGTTAATTCCAACTCATACTGATTCTGTAGGCCGGAATAGAACTGTATCCTTTTCTAAGCATGCAGGTTTGTGAAGCTTTGTAGGAGCTGATAGTCTAACTTTCTACCAAGTCCTAGTCAGTAGGTTTGAACTGAGAACCCTGTGATTAGCAGTTAACCCATTATGCTACCAGGGCTAAAAGCCCATTTTATTTTCACAGCTACATATTTCATGCCTTAGGAAAGAAAAAGAGATACCATGTCCTCTTTCTTTAAAGAATGTATGATTTAACTGGGAAGGATAATGTATTGAACTTTAAAGCAACTAGAATCTATTAGTAGGCTGAATACCAAAAGATTTTGGATCAAACTACCACATGTGCTTTTGCTTCAAGGTATGATCATTGTTCATGCAAAGTTCAAAAAATTCAAACTCAATGATATTGTGTCTATTCGGATTCATAGTGACCGTATAAGACAAGGTAAAATTGTCCCATGTGAGTCTCCAAGATTGTAACTCTTTTTAAAAAAATCATTTTATTCGAGGCTCATGCAATTCTTATCACAATCCATACATACATTCATTGTGATGAGAAAATATGTACATTTGTTGCCATCATCATTCTCAAAACATTTGCCTTCTACTTGAGCCCTTAATATATCCTGCTCATTTTACCACTCTCTCTCCACTCCCCCCTACCTCATGAACCCTTCATCATTCATAAATTATTATTATTTTGTCATACATTACACTGTCTGATGTCTCCCCCCGCCTTCCCCAAGGAAGAGGCTATACGTAGATTCTTGTAATCAGTTCCCCCTTTCTATCCCACATTCTCTCTACCCGCCAGGCATCTCCACTCTCACCACTGGTCCCGAAGGAGTCATCTGTCATGGATTCCCTGTGTTTCCAGTTGCTATCTGTACCTATGTACATCCTCTGGTCTAAGCAGATTTGTAAGGTAAAATTGGGATCATGACAGTGGGGGGGAGGAAGTATTTAAGAACTAGAGGAAAGTTATATGTTTCATTGTCGCTACCCTGCACCCTGCCTGGTTCATCTCTTCCCTACAGCCCTTCAGTAAGGGGTGTCTAGTTGGCTACCATTGGGCTTTGAGTCTCCACTCTGCACTCACCCACCTTTTCAATTATATGATTTTTTGTTCCTTGATACCTGACACCTGATCCCGTCAACAGCTCATGGTCACACAGGTTGGTTTGCTTCTTCCATGTGGGCTTTTATGCTTCTCAGCTAGATGGCCACTTGTTTATCTTCAAGCCTTTAAGACCCCAGACGCTATATCTTTTGATAGCCGGGCACCATCAGCTTTCTTCACCACATTTGCTTATGCACACGTTTGTCTTCAGTGGTTGTGTCAGGAAGGTGGACACCCACTGATATGGCTATTAGCTCTTTGATATCTGAAAACTGGTCCCTTCTACACCTCATAGTCAGTCATTGGGAAGGTGTGCATCCTGGAATGCCAATTTATTAGAACAAAGTGTTCTTGCATTGAGTAAGTGCTTGACTGGAGGCCCAATGTCCATCTGCTGCCTTAATACTAAACCACTAAATATGTGCTTATAAATCTGTTTCCCCACACGCATATAAATATATTTACATATGTACATTCCAGTCTTTGGACCTCTATAAATACCCTTTGTCACCTAGTTCTTTCCTCTATTTTCTTTTACTTTCCTCTTGTCCCACTATCATGCTCAGCCTTCATTTGGGTTTCAGTAATTTCTCTCAGTTATCTTGCCCTTGCTGAATGCCTACCAGGCAACTCACATCGTCCTTGCTACTGATTTTGGATCACTTATTGCTCCCCTGTCCCTGTGTTGGTCAGCACCACCTCCTTTCCCCCACCTCCCCCTATCCCATGTCCCCCCGGAACCATTGGTCCCGTTGTTTTCTCCTGCAGACTATTCATCCAATCTATCTTATCTAGATACATCTGTAGATATAATAATATGCACCCAAAATCAAGTCATTGCAATATAGGCAATGAGTGAGGACACATCTATGACTGCAAAAAGGGAAACAAATTTCCCATAGAAGAATAAATTAATTAAAAGAAAAAAATTTTTTAAAGAAATGAAAAACCTGTAAATAGATAAAGGTCTGATTTTTTATCTCTAGACGTGTCCTTCAGTCAGGTCCAATGGGGTACCATGCTCTGGCCCCAGAGTCTGTCCTTTGTACTCCCTCGCGGGCTCCCTGCTCTGCTCCCACTGTTGCTGTGTCACTTGCTTTTAGTGGTTCGCCTCAGTGTTACCGGGTCAGTCTGGGCCAGTCCTGGCCCTTAGGGCCCTGGGCCAACAATGGTTGATGTGTCTCCTAGTGGGATCAGCCATATTGTTCACTCTGTCCATTGGCTGTTCAGAACGGGGATATTGTCCTCCAGGCTTGATGGGCCAGGATGTGCTCCACTCTCTCTTCCTCTCCCCTCCTTTGCTCTCATTTGTGCTGATCTGACATGCCCCTCTCCCCTAGCTGCAGCTTCAGTGCCGTCCTCTCAAGTAAATTCTTCTGGGGTGAGGGGCAGTTGTCCACGTAGCTGGTTTGGGGGCTGGCCCTCAGGCCCCTCCACTGGCTCCCTACTCCTTTCCAGCACACTGCAGTTATCTGGCACTGGCATTATATATGGTCCCTCTTTCCCTGTGGAGACACAAACAATACCCTCCCCTTGGGTGGCTCAGTGCCCTATTCCCCCATCATACATCTTTATTTTTCCCCCTTTCCCCTTTCCTCCCTGCACCCCTATTTTAGTTGGCTACCTTATGTACTCCTGGATTTGGCCTGGCCCCTGCCATATTATCTGGACTCACCCCTGGAGTGTTTGTATCGACTAGCTTTTTCCCTGTGCCTCTTTTGAACTTACCTTTCTGTTCTCTCTTTTTTTATATGTAAATAAACTTATCTCAGCAGACTCATGTTATACTTGTCCTTTTGTACTTGGCTCACTTCACTTAACATAATTTCCTCCAGTTCTTCCCATGCATCAATATGCTTCATGTTTTCATTACTGCTTTTTAGCTATGCATAGTACTCCATTGTATGTATGTACCACAGTTTGTTAATCCATTCATTTGGTGATAGAAATTTGGGTTGTTTCCAACTCCTTGCAATTGTGAACTGTGATGCAATGAACATTGGAGCACAGATGTCTGTGCTGTGATTTCTTTCTTGCCTCTTCTGGGTATATGCCCAGTAGAGGGATTCCTGGGTCATATGGTAACTCAATTTCCATCTGTTTGAGAAATCGCCAAATCGATTTCCATAGTGGCTGTACATACCTATAGGTCCCCCAGCAGTGGATGAGAGTTCCTATCTCATCACAGCCCCTCCAACACTTGTTGCTTTCTGATTTTTTGAATTGGGCTATCTTTGAGGGTGTTAGGTAATATCTCGTTGTTTTGGTTTGCATTTCTCTTATGGCTAATGAACGGGAACATTTTCTCATATGTTTATTTGTCATTCAGATTTCTGCCCCTGTGAAACTTCTGTTGAGGTCCTTTGCTCACCTCCTCAGTGAGCAATCAGTTTTTCTTTTTTTGAAAGCTTGCAAAGTATTGTAGATTTTAGTAATAAGGCCTTTGTCTGATGTGTCATTACTAAAGATGTTTTCCTAGTCAGTGGATTCTCTTATTACTCTCTTGGTGAATTCTTTCGATGTACACAGGTGTCTTATCTTCAGTATATCCCACTTGTCTATTTGTATCTCCTCTGTATTTATATCCTTCCCTATTTCTTGTAGCTTATGTAATCCCTGTGCCAAAGTTGTCAGATTTGTCCCATTTCATTAACTGATGTCCCTAATTATTTGGGGTTTTATCTCAAGGTCTATGATTCATCTTGAGTTTATTCTTGGACATGGAGTAAGGTAAGGGTCTTATTTCATTTTTCTATAGGTAGATATCTATTTTTTCCAGCACCATTTATTGAAGATGGCATCTGCTTTCTATTTAATATTTTTGGGCCCTTATCAAAGATCAGTTGCCTGTATGCTGATGTTTTTATTCCTGGGTCTTCAGTTCTTTTCCATTGGTCTGAATATCTGTCATTATGCCAGTACCACACTGTTTTGACTACTGTGGCCGTACAGTATGTGCTGAAATCAGGTAGAGCAAGTTCTCCCACTTTGTCCTTCTTGAGGAGTTCTCTGCTAATTCTGGGTTTCTTCCCTCTCCATATGAGTTGGTTATCTGTTTTTCCAATTCTTTAAAAAAGGATGGTGTTATTTGTATTGGGATAGCATTGAACTTATATAGTGCCTTGGGCAGAACTGACATCTTTACTATATTCAGTCTGCCAATCCACGAGCATGGTATATTCTTCCATTTGTTGAGGTCACGCTTGATTTCTTGAAGTAGTGTTTCATAATTTTCCTTATACAAATCTTTAGTTTTTTTAGTCGGGTATATCTATCCCTAGGTAGTTCAATTTGTGCTGGTAATTGTAAAGGGTACTACCTTTTTAATCGTCTCTTCTGTGGTCTTGTCTGATGTGTAGAGCAGTCCAACAGACTTCTGTTTGTTGTTTTTGTATCCTGCCACTCTGACATATTCCTCTATTGCTTCCAACACTCTGCTTTTGGAGTTTAAGGGATCTTCAATATAAAGAATCATATCATCTGCGAATAATGAAAAGTTCATCTCTTCCTTCCCCAGCTGAGTACCTTTAATATCTTTCCTTTGTCTTATGTTGTTAGCTAGGACCTCCAGTACAATGTTAAATAGGAGTGGGGACAAGGGGAATCCTTGTCTGGTCCCCTTTATCAGTGGAATTGTTTTCATCTTTTCTCTGTTAACTATCACATTAGCTGCTAGTTTTTCATATATAGTTTGTATAATATCGAGGAATTTTCCTTCTATTCCTATGTTTTTAAGTGTCTTAAATAGGAATGCGTGATGGATGTTGTTGAATGCTTTTTCTGCATCTATTGATATTATCATGTAATTCTTACATTTTTCCTGCCAATGCAGTGAATGATGCTGATGGTCTTTTGTATGTTGAACCATCTATGCATCCCTGGTATGATCCCACTTGGTCGTGGTGAATTATTTTTTTAATATGCTTTTGTATTCTATTGGCCATTATTTTGTTAAGGATTTTTGCATCGATGTTCATTAGGGATATTGGTCTATAGTTCTCGATTCTTGTGGCATCTTTGTCTGCTTTAGGTATCAAAGTTATAAAGCTTCATAGAAAGAGTTGAGGAGTTTTCTTTCTTTTTCTATGTTCTGGAAGAGTTTGTATAGGATTGGTGTCAGTTCTTCCCTGAACACTTGGTAGAATTCTCCTGTGAAGCCATCTGGCCCAGGGGATTTTTTGTTGGTAATCCCTTGATTACCATGTCTGTTTCTTCCTTTGCTATGGGTATGTTGAGGTTGTTGACATATATCTGGATAGTCTAGGGAGGGATTGTGTTTCCAAATATTTGTCCATGTCTTCCAAATTGTTGAATTCGTTAGAATATAGACCTTCATAGTACTGTGAAATTATCCTTTTAATTTCATTAGGGTCTGTTGCAATGTCCCCTTTTTCATCCCTCATCTTAGCAAATGTTGTTTGTCCTTCCTTTCTTTGGTTAGTTTGCCAGAAGTCTATCAATTCTAATTCTTTCAAAGAACCAACTTTTAGCAGTATTAATTTTTTCCCATAGTTTTCTTGTTTTCCCTCTCCTGTATCTCTGCTTTGATTTTTATTATATCTCTCCTCTTGCTATTATTTGGGTTGTTCTGTTGACTCTGCTCTAGTTGGAGTAAGTTTTGTTTCAGCATATCATCCACGAGTCTCTCTTCTTATTCACTCTCTGCATTTATTGCTATCTGCCTTGCTCTGATAAATGCCTTTGCTGTATCCCATAGGTTTTTGGTATGTCGTATTTTCATTCTCATTGGTTTCTAGAAACTTCCTGATTTCATATCTGATGTGGGTCAATACCCACTCCTTTTGCAATAGGAAATTGTTCATCCTCCAATTGTTGACCCTTGTTTTCTTTACTGTCCTTCTGCTACTTTCCAATTTTATGGCACAATGATCGGAGAGAGATGTCTGTATAATCTCTATGTGCGTGAATTTACTCAAGGTCGACTTGTGTCCCAGCATGTGGTCTATTTTTGAATATGTGCCACGTAGGCTTGAAAAGAATGAGTTTTTTTGCATGTGGGTGGAAAGCTCTGAAAATATCAAGTCAAGTCGTCCAATTGTGCTATTTAGATCTGTAACCTCCTTATTGAGTTTCTTTCCTAATGTTCTGTCTTTATCAGCGAGTGGTGTATTAAAGTCACCAACTATAATTGTTGAGCTTGTGATCTCCTTTTTCATATTTTGGAGTGTTTGATTTACGGATTTCTCAGGTCTCTCATTAAGTGCATACATATTTATTATGCTCACTGGTTCTTGATCTATTGTTCCCTTGAGCATTATATAGTGCCCCTCCTTATCTCTTGTTATGACCTGTATCTTGAGGTCAACTTGGTCAGATATTAAGATTGTTACCCCTGCTTTTTTTGCATTACTATTTGCTTGGTATATTTTTCTCCAGTCTTTAATTCTCAACCTGTTTTTGTTTGTAAGCTTGAGATCGGTCTCCTGGAGGCAGGAAATCAATGGGTTATGTTTCCCGAGCCAATCTGTTAGCCTCTGCCTTTTAATGCCTGAGTTCAGGCCATTAATGTTCAGTGTTATATCTATCAGTGGACTCTGTGATGTCATATCGTACCTTTTGTGATGGATATTTTTCTATCTTCCTGTCTTATCCACTTGTTTTGTGTGAGCGGTTTATGTTTGCCTTCTTTTCACTATTGAACTGATGCTATCCTGGGGGCTGTTTCCTGTTTGTCACCCTATGGTGGAGTTGTTCTAGGTGATGGTCTCTTATTTGCCCTCAGTGAGTGTTGCTCTTCTGCCCATACTGGATTGACAAGGATCTTTTGTAGGGCTGGGTTTGTTTTTATGTATTCTTTGAGGTTGTCCCTGTATGAGAAAACTCTTACTTCTCCATCTATCTTAATAGATAATTTGGCTGGGTAAAGAATTCTTGGGCTTGCGTTATTTTCCTTCTATTTTGGGAATATGTGACTCCATACCCTCCTCTTCTTCTTCGTTTCCGCTGATAGATCTGAACATACTCTTATCGGAGTACCTTTATCCGTGACTGTTTGCTTTTCCCTAGCTGCTTTTATGATCTTCTCCTTTTCCTCAGTTTGATAGTTTGACAATTATATGTCTTGGTGACTTCTTCTTGGGATTCAGTCTAGCTGGTGTTCTTTCAGTCTCTTGTATGATAGCTTGCTTTTCATTTATTAAGCTGGGGAAGTTTTCCTCTAAGAATTCCCTTGCTATTGTCGCTGTTGACTTCTTTGTTGTGTCTTGTTCCAATAGTCCGATTATTCTAATATTGTTTCTTTTCATAACATCTGACATGGCTCTCAAGTTTTCTTCGGGTTCTTTGATTGTCTTATTTAACTATTTTTCCTGTTTGCTGAGGTCTGCTTGCTTGTCCTCTAGGTCACTGTTGCGATTCTTTGCCCCTTCAAGCCTATTCACAAGGTCTGTCAATTTGCCCCTGGATTCTGTTATTTCATCCCTTAATTCTTGTGTTTCCCTTTGGTGCACTGCCTTTATCTCCTTTATAATTTCATCTTTTTTTTTCTTCTGAATTGCTTCCCTCATATCCTTTATGACTTTAAGCAGCCTTTTGAAAATTTCTTTTTGTGGCAGGTCAATATCTGCTTCTTCTATGCACATCGTTACGTTCATGACTTCTTTCATCATTGTTTTCCATTTTTCCTGCTTTTTCGTTGAAGCTGTTAGAACTGGTTGCTGTTTACATGTTGTTTTAGAGGAGTCTGGAGCCATCTTCCTGAGTGGAAGATCCCTAGCCTCTCTCTTGGGGATTTGCATGAGTCCTTCTATGAACTACCTGCTGGTAGCTGTTCTGAGTGGTCAGACTATCGCTATATCTTCCTGTGGTTTCACTCTTCTCCTAGCCGTCAAGAATTCTGTTGCTTGGAATGTGTGTTGGATATTCCTCTCATGTGACACTAGTCGGATTGTTGTGGACCCACGATGGCGTCGCTTCCCTGGCCTATCTCTAAGTAGGCTTCACAGTTCTGGGAGTACCTCGGCTGTCCCGTGGTGTTTTTCTCTGTAGCTGTATTGCTGAGGAGGGTGTGCGGGTATATCCTCCTTGGTGTAGAGCTCTGTAGCTGTCAGGGCAATTACCGTAGGCAGAGAGATTGCCTTGAAGGTTGGATGGCTGTTCCCGCAGTAGCGTGCAGCCCCACAAGTGGTGGTCAGGCTTTTCCCCCAGTCACTTGTAGGGCCTCAGGATTTAGGGGAGTATCCCCTGATGCTTGTTGTGTAGGAGAGGACCGGAGTGAATTCTCGAGCTGTTTGCCACACCAATAAATACGGGTGGAATCTCCCCCCGTTGGGCCTTCAGAGTTGCCCTATGCAGAGGGGAGTGGCCTGGAGGCTGCTAATGTCTTGTTATAGGAAAGAGAGTGAAAGGAGAGGAAAAAGAGAGAAAGAGGAAGACACACAACTGGGGCTATAATGGCAAGCAAACTGACACCCACTTACCCACGCACAACTAAAATGCACAGAGTAAACAGTAGGGGAAAAAGCAGGAAAAGAATACAACTAAAACGGAGAACTAATTCTGTTGCGGCTGTGGTAGAAAATAGAGAAGAGCCTGAAGGAGAGGAGAAAAGAAGAAAACACGTAAGATGAGTGCAATGAAAGAAAAAAGAGAAAAGGAAAGAGAGAGAATTTTAAAAATAGTTAAACAAATAGCTGACCCCGTGCTGTGCTGTGTGCAGCACTGACTCGTCCTGTGTGCGCCCTGTCTTAGGGGTCAGGCTGCCCACTGGGAGGATAGGGTTGCCCTAGGCTGAGTGTAGGGGTCTGGGAACCAGCAGTGCTGTGTGCAAGGAATGAGAGGGAGCAGAGAGCATCATACACGTAGAGGGAGAAGCGAAGAGAGCAAATACAGAAAGAGGAAAGAATGAAAAGAGAATAAAGAGAAAGAAGGAAGTAAACCCCACTGAGTTCACTAAGGTTGGCTGTGATGGTAAAGAGGGAGGAGAGAGAGAAGGAGGAAATAAAGCAGAAAGAGATACTTGATCCCTGATTGCTTGGGTGTGGGGCCAGAGGGGTTTAGACCCTGCCCACAAATGGTAGCTTGGTGTGCCATTTTAATGCCGGGACCCAGTGGTGCTGGGCAGAATTGCCCTAGTTGACGAGATTGCCTTAGAGGTCTGACAGAGGTTTCCTCAGTAGCACAGTGCAATGTAGGTGTTTGTCCCAGGTGTCTTGTGTGGTGTACAGCACTCCCACTGAGGGCAGGCTGGAGTTTCTCCTGCTATTTTGGTTGATTTGCCCTAAGGGGATGGTAGTGACCTGAAAGCCAGTAGTGGCATATGATAGGAGAGAGTAGGAGAGAAGAGGAGAAAGATGGGAAAAAGCGGGGGTGGGGGGTGGGGGGGGTGGGGAGAGGGATAAAGAAGAGATAAAATGAAACCCTAACACAAACCTGAGCTTGTTGAGACTGAGTGCGTTGGAAAAGTTAGAAGGGCTAGTGAATATAGAGAAGAAATAGAACAGTAGGTAAGGAAATAACTGAAACCTGATCACCTGTCCGTGAGGCTGGAGGAGTTTCAACTGTTCCTCGAGGTAGTGAGGTGGTGTACCAGTTTGATGTAGGGTTCCACAGATGCCGTGTGGGATTACTTCAAAAGCAAGTATGCGCCCTTGGCCAGGGCTCACTTGGGTGCTGGAGTTCGCTGGTGTACCTGCCTTGTCCTGTATATAGCACTGAAGCAGGGCCTGGGAGGGTGGACTGGGGTGTTCCCTCAGCCCTGTGTAGGGCCTCAGGATAGGCAGGGCCTCCCCAGCTATGTGTAGAATCACTGAGAGGGAAGCTGGGCTTATTGTCCTATCTAGTATGCTGGTGTTTACTTGATCAGAGGATCTATTTTTTTTCTCTTCCTGACCCACTAGAGTATAATAAAATGAAATTGTCTCTCCCTGTCACTGGGCTGCAGTTCCTTGCTGTTTGAATCTGATGCGGGTCTTTGTTATGCTAAAAGCTGCCAGGCCTGTGGCTGAGTTCTGGCATTCCTTAGCTCAGTTGCTTCTTATGCTAATTTATGTTAAGGACCTCCGCCTATGTGCTTCTTGGAGGTGAGCAACCAGACTTGGGTTTGAGTTTTGAACCAATAATATATAGTTCACCCTTTTTTTTTTTTTTTTTGCTTGTGATGTGTCCCGATTTCCCAGAGGTGGAAATCCAGTTTATTATGGGGGTTATTTCTGTTAGGTAGCTAGCATCAGGGATAGGCTGTCCATTGACACATGCCCATGAGAGCCAGCATAGGACAAAGCTGGATTTTCCTGCTGGTGGGCGCGGATGGGCTGTAAACCTGGAGCAGCCCACCTGGGCCAGGTGATTGCAATTCAGCCAATGGGAGCAACCTGGGGTCATTCACCAAGCCTCCCCAGGGAATCCTTGAAAAGGCAGGAACCCTGAGTGAGAGGGGTTTGTCTTGTCTTGTCTGGTTTTTCGGAGGAAAACTTGGGAGAGAGATCTTTGCGTGACCCTTAGCAGTCTCTGCCAGGCCGCAAGGTCAAAGGAATCCTATGTTTGCCTCGTAAAACCTGAAGCTTTTTTTAACGCTGATTAAATTCACTTGGATCACACACTGATTAAATTCACTTGGATCACGAGCCCAGCTTCAGCGTGAATTCGTTCTCGTGTGGAGCCAAGGACCGAGGCTGAAATCTAGTCCGGAGAGAGAGACCTTACATTTCCTTCTCTGCCAATTGGAACTACATTTGCTCCCTGGACTCCCGACTTTCTGCCTATTTTCTCCCACACTGCGATCTTCCTAAGGTAATAAAATATTTTTTCTTTTACTCTAAATTATGGCTGCTGCCCACCGCCACTCCCCTGGCCATGAGCTCAAGGCAGCCAACCACACAGAGAGCTCCGGAGTGGTGTTCCCCTCGTGTCTGGGCTTCTGTCCCCTCTCCACCTTCTGCCTGCAGGAATTGCTGCTCCAGGCAAGGGCACAGCCGGCGCCTGCGGGCTCGCCAAGGCTAGAGTGCTTTAAAGCGTTCTCAGTTTGCTTTGTGAGTGGAAATCCCACACAAAAAGGGGTTCAGGAGAAACCCTGGCATCCTAGTTCTAATTTCAGAACTCCACCTCCCCGTTCCTTTCGCCTTACCTCCCAGTTTTCTGGTCTGGCAGCAGGAGCTCCGGACGGATGAGTCCTATCTGGTCGCCATTTTCTCCCCTCTCCAAGATTGTAACTCTTTAGGGGAGTAGAAAATTTCTTCTTTCTCCCAATGAGTGACTGGTGGTTTTGAACTGCTGACCTTGTGGATAGTAGAGCAAAAAATTATTTCTTGAGCAGGAATGTAACTAATTTTAATTTCTCTATGTGATATTTTATTTCAGTCAATCATTAAATATTGTCACCACATTTATGCATTCTGATCTCACCCCAAACTTTTGACCCTTTTCATTTTTAACACATAGATTATTGATTATTGATCGATTTACATTATCTATGGGTGTGTCAGGTTAAACAAAATAATTAACTGGCAAATTAATTTTCTATGCCTCCACTCCTGGATGATTGTTAGGTAGCTTAGCCTAGGGAATTGGGATGTCCATTTACGCATGCCCAGGAGAGCCAGCAAAGGACAAAGCTGGATTTTCCCACCGGTGGGCCCAGATGGGCGTTATACCTGGAGCAGCCCACCTGGGCCAGGTGATAGCAATTCAGCCAATGGGAGAGACCTGGGTCGTTCACCACACCTCCACTGGGAACCCTTGAAAAGGCAGGGACCGGAAGGGAGAGGGGCTCTTGGTCTTGGCTTGCTTGTGCTGTCTAGCCGTCTTCGTGGGAGGGGAGAGATCCTTGCGTGTCCTGGAGCAGTCTCTGCCAGGCCGCATGGTCAAAGGAATCCTATGGGTGCCGCGTAAAACCTGATGCTTCCTTGAACTCTCATTAAATTCACTTGGATCACGAGCCCGGCTTCGGCGTGAAATCTTTCTCGCGTGGAGCCATGGACTGAGGTTGGGATCTACTCCCGGAGAGAGAAACCTAACAATAATCTTCGTCCTTATCATGACACAGCAGTACTGGACTTCTAAGATTTTGAATGTTTTTTTCCTTTTCACTACAACCAAAGCCTATCACACTGTCACATAAATATGCTCTGTTTGTTCTTCCAGCAACCGATGTTATTCTGATTCACAAATCCTCTCTGGCCACCAGGTTGTATTTTTTCTCACCCAGCATAATACCATCTTTGTTTATACTTTTTGTAGGGCTCTTATTTATGCCCTACAATTGGTATTTGTAGAACGTGTATTATGCCTGCCTGTTCTTCCTTCTCCAATCCCAAATGGCCTCAGTAGGTATTTTCTCTGCTTCCATGATCATTGAAGCATACGAATTCCTGGTAGAGACCCTCACCCCGGGGTCCCTAACTCATTTCCAATTTATCTCTAAGTTAGTCCCTCTCATTATAGATGCACTGTTTCGAAGGTTTTTCATGTACTACATCCATGCTAGTCTTCAAGGTTAAAATCAAATAACAGAGAGTTGTCTCTCCATCTCCTGGCTTCTTGAGGGCAGAATTAATATTTATTCCATTTTCACTACTGTGGTAGCATTTGTTAAAGGAAAGACCAGAAAAATAAAGGAGTTATGAAGTCCTATACTAAATTAACTGACTTTTGCTCTAGCAATATTATTATTGATTATTGCAGTCCAACTTACATAATTAAATATATTTTTGCACATATCTTTAAATTGTTTAATAGTCAATTCCATCAGTGAGCTTTATTTATAGAATAATCTGATTACAATTATCTCTGATATTTATGAGGGGCTTTCAAGATTTCAAGGAACAATTCTATCATATTTTAGTTCATTTTTCCCACAGTTTTTGCAGAATTTGTGTGTGTGGCTCTGCAGATTACTTATTGTTATTAGGTGTCCTAGAGTTGGTTCAGACTCATAGTGACACCATGGGCACTGGAATGAATCCCTGCCCTGTCCTGTGCCATCCTCACAATTGTTATGTTAGAGCTGCCACTGTGTCAATCCACCTTGCCAAAGATCTTTTTTACCAAGCATGATATTCTTTTCCAGGGACTGATCTCGCCTAACAACATGCCAAAAGTAAATGACCCAAAGCCTATGCATCCTTGATTCTAAAGAGCAGTCTGGCTGTATTTCTTCCAATAAGATTTGTTTGTTCTTTTGGCAGTCAAAGGTGCCTTAAATATTCTCCACCAAAAACATAATTCAAATTAATTGATTCTTCTTTGGTCTTTCTTATTCAATGTCCAAATTTCACATGCATATGAAGCCCCTGAAAATATTATGGCTGGAGTCAGGCACATATTAGTCCTCAAAGTAACATAACTGCTTTTCAACACTTTAAAGATGTCTGTGCAACATATGTATCCAATGCAATGCATCATTTAATTTCTTGATGGCTGCATCCATCAGCATTGATTTTGGATTCAAGAAAGATGAAATCCCTGACAACTTCAAACCTTTCTCATTTAGATTAAGGATACTGGGGTAGTTGGATGATTTTATATCAACTATACACTCATGGCTAAGGGCAGAGTAAGCTTGTCAATCAAATGGTCACTTGATGACATCACCTTGGAGGTATGGCCTTTGGTATAAGAATAAGGGAGTCTGAGAATTGCTCTCGGTCTGCTCCCTCATCTTCCTCCTGCTGGAACTCTGCATTCCTTAAGGGACGACCTCTTGTGGGCACTGGATCCTAAGAATTGTTGGTGACCTTGGCTCCATGTGACTGTACCCCCTGGCCTATCATCTTTCCACTTCCAGTCTCACCTTCTGCATCCCTGGCATGAGGTTACATGGATCTGATGAGGGGCTTACAGATTACTCTTGGACTTATGGAATTGAATTAGACTGGGCTAGGATACTTCTTGATATTCTTTTTGATCTAGAGTTATTTTTTATACATAGATGAATGCCACAAGATTTGTTTCTCTGGACGACCCAACCTAACACAGACATTGCCATTTCCATGAAGTAATAGCAGTGTTTCCACTTCCTTCCTGTGTTTACTATTTCTATCCTTTTCTGCCAGGGAACTCTGGTGGCATAATGGCTCACACACTGAGCTGCTAACTTCGAGGTCAGCTGTTCAAACCCACCAACACCTCTGTAGAAGAAAAGTGAAACTGCTCCTGTAAATATTCAAAGTTTCAGAAACCCAAAGAAGAAGTTTTACTCTGTCCTGTAAGGTTGGTGTGAGTCAGAATAAACTCCATGAGAGTGGATCTGGCTTTTCTGGATGTCCTTTGCTGCCCTTTGAGTTTCATCTCTGGGAAAATGTTGGTCTTTGGATCTACTATGGTTGCTTTTACGAAGGGGCACATACTTCCTTGGTGTGATCATTCACCTTACAGGCCTGGTTTTTGACTGATTGTTGAGCCACAAGGGGTAGAAGTAGGTATAGGATGTCCGGTTCCTTGAAGGGTGACTAAAGGTCATAGCCTAGAGGGATTCATGTCTCTACAGACCATTTGATGATTTGGATTTTAGTCTACATTTTTCTTCTATTGTATCTAGGACCTTCTGTTTTATGGTCCCTTTCAGAGGATCACAGCGCTTGTCAGGCACCACGTAGTACTTAGTAGTCACAAACCTCTGAT
Organism: Tenrec ecaudatus; assembly: GCF_050624435.1. Classification (NCBI taxonomy): domain Eukaryota; kingdom Metazoa; phylum Chordata; class Mammalia; order Afrosoricida; family Tenrecidae; genus Tenrec; species Tenrec ecaudatus. Next base: position 60,509,688 of record NC_134531.1, on the reverse strand, counting down.
ATCAATATTAACTTTCATCGTAGTTAAATGAACCAGGCAAAATGACTTAGGGAACTTTGCTGTCTTTTTGAAGTTTACCATAAAGACTTAATATTTCATTCACTTTATTTCAATTGTAAGATGATTTTACAATTTAATCATCAGATGCTAACACTTTTTCCGTGGTGTTGTGATTGGTTTATGTGGTTGCATGATCATATGTCCATTAAAATAAGTATTTTTTTTATGTGTATGTAATAGGAACTGTGTAAGAAGAAATAACTGTATAAAATATTTGCGATATACACAAAAGGTCACATGATACATTCTTAGAGATTTCCTGTAGTGTGAGACTACACCGTTTCATTCCAGAAAATCTTTCATCCGAACCTTCATGTTTATGGGGGCCTGCTATTATCATAGGTGAGAGTCAGTAACTTTGACTCGGGAAAGCAATTCAATTAAATTTTGTTTCTTATTTTATAGGTAGGAAAGGCCACAGATCTTTCCTAGGCCCCACCCCTCCCCCCAACTCCCCAAATGTGGTATGCTTGCTACACTACAGAAAAATCTACTGATGACTATCTCTCTAGACACACTAGAAAGAAAGAAACAACCACCTAATTGGAATAGTAAAGGTTCAGTATAAAGATTTATAATATTTATTAGTGATTTCTTCCCTCTACTTATTTCTCTCCTACCTGTATTTCTTTATATAATTATTTTAAATTAATTTGCAATAAAATATAATTCAAAGAATTCTTTTAAGCTGTATATGATCACTTGAAATAGGAACGCTCTAGAAAATTCACATTATTTCAAAGACAGGGGTTTGGACTTTGTTCAAGATGGTGTGTTTTCAGTCTATTGGAAAAGTTTGTTGTGATTTTGCTCTTTTTGAGTCAGAATTGGTCCAAAACACACAGGCCAGGGCTGATGGGCAGATAGGAAGGAAGTCACCAAGGGCTCCCCTGAAACTTGCCTGCCTGTGGATGCTACTGAATTCCCTGGGGGATGAACACTAACAGTAAGAAGAAATAAGTCTAACTAAGAACAGGAAGAGAATCTTCTTCCTCCTGTGTCCCTCAGTCTGTTGACAATGATTGACAGATTGACATTGTTGCAGCTGGCTCTGCAGAAACATCGCAGCATCACACACAGGCGGTGAATGGTAGATTTGGAACACAGAGTCTATAAACTGATAACTGCCTAATTATGCATTACATTTAACCTCAGTTATGGAGAAGACATGAAATCAATAGAATTTTTAAGAGCTATAGTCAAAGTATAGATAAAGTTTTAAAAAAGTCCTCCACTTTTCAGAGCATGGTTCACCACAATATTTATATAACTATCGTAATGAATGAAGGATCCAATGTCTAAATTGAAAAGAGGGCAGAAGTAGGCCTGGTGGGTAGGGTATATGGCTGTATCATAGCAAAGGTCAGGACTTAGGAGTACAGAGTGGTAATGAATCCAAACTGTTTTTCAGTATTTTCTGTAGGGGTTCATTAATCTCTTTATACAAAATCAGGACAAAGCCAATAAACAAACTTTGGGGAGTAGTGATTGCTGAAGTTATTCACACATAATTAGGAATATAATCAATACTGAGTGCCTCAAGCATGCCTGCCATATAATAGACACTTAATAACTATTGGCTGAATGAATGAATGAGTGCACATTATGAGCCAGGCACTGTGCCATGTGCTGGAAATACAGTGATGTTCAAGACAGAATCTGTGTCTAAAGAAGTGCATTGTTTATTTTGAGAGTAATAAACTTTAGAGTATTTAGACACTCCACTGACCTGAAAGATATGCTCAAGGCTCTGATGGGGAAAAGTAGTTTCATAGTCTATACATCTGCTGTGTATGTGTACATCCCTTTGTGCTCAGATAAACTCAAGCTACCCAGATGATTTTCCTCGTTCCTTATTTGTAACACCCAGTGCGTTAGGCTGGGTCTTCTGGAGAAACAAAACCAGTGAAACATACGTTCATAAGAGAGAACAGATAAAGCCCTCAGGGACAATAATAAGAGTAGTGATGCCATGATGGTAAAGGGAAAGGGGGGGGGAGGGAGACAATGGAGAACCAATCACAATGATCAACGTATAACTCCCTGCCCTCCAGAGTGACGAACAACAGAAACTTGGGTGAAGGGTGATAGCAGACAGTGTAAACTATGAAAATAAAAATAATTTATAAATCACCAAGCTTTCATGAGTGTGGAAGGGCTGGGGAGGGAGTTGATACCAAGGGCTCAAGTAGAAAGAAACTGTGAAATGATGATGCCAGCATATATACAAATGTACTTGATGCAAATGATGTATAGATTGCTATAAGAGTTGTAATAGCCCCCAATAAAATGATTTATTAAATAAAAATTTTAGAAAGAAAGACTATATAAAGAAAGAAAGTTATATGAAGGAAGCGGCCCAGCCCAGTCCAATTCAAGTCCATTGGGCAAATGCTAGTTGAGGCCCCTCCAGACACCCAAAGCTGCCAGAAGCAGGAAGTTGAAGCAAGATAGCAGATGGACATTGGGCCTCCACTCAAGTCCTCCCTCAATGCAAGAACACTTTGTTCTAATAACCTGGCATTCCATGATGTTCACCTTCCTGACACTATTGCTGAAGACAAATGGGTGCATAAGCAAATGTGGTAAAGAAAGCCGATGATGCCTGGCTATCAAAAAATAAAGCTTCTGGAGACTTAAAGGCTTGAGGGTAAACAAGTGGCCATCTAGCTCAACAAAGCCCACATGGAAGAAACACACAAGCCTGTGTGATCATGAGGTGTCAAAGGGATCAGGTACCAGGCATCAAAGAACAAAAACATCATACTATTGTGAATGAGGGGGAGTGCAGATTGGGGACCCAAAGCCTATCTGTAGGCAGCTGGACATCCCCTTACAGAAGGGTCACAGGGTGGAGATGAGTCAGTCAGGGGGCAGTGTAGCAACAATGAATCATACAACTTTCCTCTATTTCCTGAATGCTTCCTCTCCCCACTACCCCAATTCTAACTTACAAATCCGGCTGGACCAGAGGTTTTACACTGGTACAGATAAGAACTGGAAACACAGGGCACCCAGGGCAGATGATCCCTTCAGGACCAGTGGTGAGAGTGGTGATACCAGGAGGGTAGAGGGAAGGAGGAGTAGAAAGGGGGAACTGATTACAAGTATCTGTAAAATACCTAAAAATGTATTTACCATTTGCCTCAAAAATGTTACCTAGCATGCTAGACCAAATGTATCTTATGATTACTATTATTATTTCAAATTTCCATGTTATATGTGTGTGTTTATATTATGAGTATACACAACTTTAACTAGCATATCAATTCAACGTTTCATATTTACATCTCATATCTGTATTATGAAATATGACATAAAGGAATAGTAAAAATATAATTAATCTGAATGTAATTTGTCATTATTAATTATTAATAATTACTGGTAATTATAATGCACAAATTGGAAACAAAGGAGAATAATTAATAGTTGGAAAGCATGACCTTTATAATAAAAAGAAAGCTAGAGATCACAGGAAAAAATTTGTTAGGACCAAAAACATATTCATTGCAAATGCCCTTTAAACAACATAAATGGAGACTATATTTATCCCAATGAATAGAATACACAGAAATTAAATAAACTACCTTTGTGGAAAGAGACAAAGGAGAAACTCAGTATCATTAGTCAGAGCAAGGCCAAGAGTAGACTGCAGAAGAGACCTTCATCTGTTCACATGCAAGTGCAAATTGAAGCTGAAGAAAATTAATCCAAGTCCGTGAGAGACAAACTATGATCTTTGGCATTTCCCAACTGAATTTGACACACTGACCACTAATCACCAATAACCAGGTGAATTATAGAGTTATAGCAAGTACACATACACAAAGCAAGCAAAAGATCCTTAAAAAGCCAAGGAATACATAAAGGATCAAAATGGATGTCAGAAGAGAATCTGAAACTCCCTTTAAGTTAGAAGTGAGATCGTCTAACTGAAAGGGAGCAATGATAAACTAAAAATACTGCATGGAAAATTCCAAAGGGCAGTTTGAAGTGAGTTAGGAATTGTGATGGATTCATGAAGAACTAGAGTTAGAAGCCCAAAAGGGAAGCGCGTGCCTGAACTGCCTCAAGCTGAAAAAACCAAAGTAAAAACCCAAGCCTCATGTATTTTGGGATTCTTTGGCCATCTTTGAACAAGCTGGGAAGCATCCAAAGAAGATGTAAAGACTACAGAGAGTCACTGTCTAAAAAAGATTCGGTTAGTGTACACCCACTTCAGGAGGTAGCATAAGATCAAGAAAGAAGTCCAAGTAGCACTAAAGGCACCAGCCAAAAAAAGACTCCAGGAATTCACAGACTGCCGAGGGACTTTTCCCAACAAACAGGCGCAGTGCTGAGCTTAGAGGCATCAGAGATTATGACATAGAGACAGTGGGACAGAGCGAGCAAGCCGGACTGAAACCAGAGGCCAAGGCCAGGCAATGATGAGCAGACCAGAAGCAGAGCGCTGAGACTACGGGCCTATGAAGCAGAGAAACTGGCAGGGAGGCCAGGGGACCATAGGACTGATGTGACTGACCACATGCCCCCAAGAGAGACGTGGCTGCTGACTAAAGAGAAGCGTTGAATATGACAGAATAATAACAATTTATAAATTATCAAGGGTCCATGAGGCAGGGGGGAGTGGGGAAGGAAGGGAAAAATGAGTCGCTGATACCCAGGGCTCAAGTAGAAAGCAAATGTTTGAAAATGATGATGGCAACAAATGTACAAATGTGCTCGACACAACAGAAGGATGCATGGATTAAGAAAAGAGTTGTATGAGCCCCCAATAAAATGATTTAAAAAGAGAGAGAGAGAAGTATTGCTGTGGATTTACTCTGTCCTGACCCTACCTCTTGCTGTGGATTCACAGTGGTTAAAGCACTCAGGTGCTAACCAAAAGATCAGTGGTTTGAAGCCGCCAGCTGCTCCCTAGGAGAAAGCTCTGGTCCTTGGCCTCTGTACAAAGTGATGGGCAATTTTACTCTGCCCTGCAGGTTTGCTCTGCATCGGAATCAATTTGATGGCAGTGAATTTAGAAATGCAGACTCTACAGTTTTATACTTATTTAAAAAATTGTGGAAGCACTAGTTTGTTTTTTCCCTAAGTGGGCTTTCATAAAGTTATCATTCATTTCACCATTCTCATTTTACACTTATATTAGTTACATACATAGATGCAATTATTTTCTTCCAAAGTTATTCTTCCCCAAACCCCTCAACCAATGGATGGTCTAGTTAAAATTTTGGCACTGCTTTATAACTATCTTAATACTTTTTTAGTACACCTTTGGGATCTGCATCATTTCTTTGAACATTTTTGATATAAGTGTTTTAGACATAACAAAATATTGAAACAAGGTTTTGAAAGAGCTGTGCGAAATGGGGCCACATGTGTTTGCAAATTTGTGCTGGATGTGTAGTGAGTAGGATAACTCTATCTATTCTATCTATCTATCGATCTATCTATCTATTGTCTATCTATTTATCTATCAATCCATCTATCTATTTTAGTAGGGCCTTTTCGATGGGCATTGTCTTTCATCCAACTGGCTCACAAGAATGAATCTATGCCTGAACCACCTCCTCACTGTTTTCTCACACTCAGAGACACCATCAGAGGAATTCACAGAAAGTTGGGCTGACTGACAAGCGATGACTGCCATCAGTCCTAACTCTACCTCTCCCCATGGGCGCAGTTCAAAAGCTATTTCTTAACTTCCAATGCTTATTTCAAAGTTGAAGTATGAGATTTATGCCCAAAAGCAAAATAAATTTTACTTTAAAGACACACAACAGTGTCTGGATGAATTACTAAGTATTCATTTATGTGCCAAAAAGACATAAAGAAAAAACAAACAAAACTGCCGTAGGCATGGTGGTACAGGAAACCTGCGACCTGTAACATTGGCTTCATTGCTTTTATATTTAATGTTTTTATGAGATGTCTGGTTTTTGCTGCTTGCCAATGAAAGCTTATAGGTCTAAGTCACGTGCTTGAATTATTCAATTAAAATTGTTAGTGTGAAGGAGCCAGCCAAGACGGTAAAAATTAGCAAGTCATGTAAAATGGATTTTTTTACTGGAGTAAAAATACTAGACTATAAATCTAGTCCTGGAGCCAGTTGCCGAGGGATGCGCTGAAGTTGGGAGATTTCCGGTCATTTTCTGTCCACCCGTTGTGGCAAAGAGCACTAGATCCCATTTGTGCTTAGTCTCCAAGCTGCAACTTAATTGTTTGGGGTCTTCAGAGCCCAGGTGAAGGAGTGGCTATGGGTTGGGCTGTGATTTACCTGGTTCCCAGTTAGAAACTACCAGCAGCTTCAGAGGAGGAAGACTGGGCTTTCTACTCCTTATCTCTGAAACCTGCAGGGGCCACTGTTCAGCATTGACTTGATGTCAGGGAGCTTGATTATGTTTGGTATTGGTCTTTACGAAGATCATATCTCAGTGACCCCTATTTCCTCTGTACTTTTTCATTAAACAATGTGGCAGCTTTCCTTCTCTGAAACTTTTTTCAGAGTTATTTTTCTTTTTTTAATCATTTTATTGGGGCCTCATACAACTCATCACAATCCATACATATATCAGTTATATAAAGCACATTTGTACATTCATTACCCTCATCATTCTCAAAACATTTGCTCTCTACTTAAGCCCCTGGCATCAGCTTCTCATTTTCCCCCTCCCTCCCCGCTTGCCCCTCCCTAATGAACCCCTGATAATTTATAAATGATTATTTTGTCATATCTTACACTTTCCAATGTCCCCTTTCACCCACTTTTCTGTTGTCTATCCCCCAGGGAGGAAGTTATATGTAGATCCCTGTAATCTGTTCACCCTTTCTACCCCACCCTCTCTCCACCCTCCTGGTATCACCACTCTCACCACTGGTCCTGAAAGGATCATTTGTCCTGGATTCCCTCTGTTTCCAGTTCCTATTTTAACCAGTGTGCATCCTCTGATCTAACCAGATTTTTAAGGTAGAATTGGGATCATGATAGTGGCGGAGGTGGGAGGATGGAAGGAAGCATTTAAGAACTAGAGGAAAGTTGTATGTTTCATCGTTGCTACCCTGCACCCTGACTGGCTTGTCTCCATCCTGTGACCCTTCTTTAAGGGGATGACCAGTTGCCTACAGATGGTCTTTGGGTCCCCACTCCACAATTCCCCTCGTTCACAATATGATTTTTTGTTTTTTGATGCCTGATACCTCATCCCCTCCACACCTCGTGATCACACAGGCTGGTGTGCTTCTTTCATGTGGGCTTTGCTGCTTCTCAGCCAGATTGTCTCTTGTTTACCTTCAAGTCTTTAAGACCTCAGATACTATATCTTTTGATAGCCAGGGACCAGCAGATTTCTTCACCACATTTGCTTATTCACCAATTTGTCTTCAGCGATAGTGTTGGGCAGGTGAACTTCATGGAATGCTACTTTAATAGAACAAAGTATTCTTGCATTGAGGGAGTACTTGAGGGGAGGCCCAATGACCATCTGCTACCTTAATGCTAAACCTATAAATATATGAACATAAGTCTATTTCCCTATCCTCATATATAGATATATTTACATATCTACATGCCTTTATTTAGACTTCGATAAATGCCCTTTACCTCCTATCTCTTTCCTCTATTTTCTTTTACTCTCCTCTTGTCCCATTATCATGCTCAGCCTTCATTTGGGTTTTAGTAATTCCTCTTGGTTACATTACCCTTAATCACACCTACCAGGCCCCCTATATCCTCCTCACCATGGATTTGGAACTTTTAAGTGAGGTGGTGATGGTGGTGGTAACTGCCATGAAGTCATTTCTGATTTATGTTTTGTGTGTGTGTGTGTGTGTGTGTGCAGTTGAACTATTTCACAGAATTTTCAAGGCTGTATTTCTCAGATCAGGATTGTTATGCAGGTGTTCTGAGGGATTTCTGCATGAGTTCAAACCACCAAACCTTCCCACAGTAGTCAAGCATTTAACTGTGCAACTCAAAAGAAACTCACTGACCAGCCCTGGGTGTGAAAGTGTGACAATTTTCCTTGTCAATAGGAGATTTGAAGCACTTCATGAGACTTTGAAAATCATTTACCGTATATACTCATGTATGAGCCGGGTTTTTTAGCACAAAAAATGTGCTAAAAACTCGGTTCAGCTTATACATGGGTCAGTGGTACCCCAGTGAGGTATAACATCTCATTGGGGCCCCCCAAGGTAATGTGACGAGTGCCGGTTATCTTGCAGGTGATTGCCGTTTCTCCACTGTTCATTCAAAGCCCCGCTGACACTGCAGGGCTTTGAATGTTTGTTTACTCACATCTAACCAATCAGAGCCGTCCTATGACGTGTATCTTTGAATAAGCCTTTTAAAGACCGTGTGTGAAGGATGTGGCATGAATGGATGTCATCTGGTCAAGCCTGACTAACAAAAGGAGGAAATCTCATGAAGCCTGACATAGAGTTAATAGCAAAGTGGGTTCGAGATGCATGGGAAGACATTCCAGAAGACATGGTGCCACGTGCCGTCCAGAAATGTAGTATTAGTAATGCTATGGATGGCAGTGAAGACTGCTTTGTATGAAAATGACAGCAGTGATGGTGATGACAGTGATCTCAGGGAGGACAGCGTCTTTGATGACCTCACACCAGCTGAAGCTCTGCATTGGGATACGGATAATGATGAGGAATCCAGTCTTGAAGGATTTTAACTCTTTACATTTTAGCTTGGTTGCTGATTGAGCTCAGGGAATAGTACCCTTAAGGTTTCATTGTTGATACCTTATTGTTTTTGTTAAGCTTATTTTCCACTTACTGTGCTGGTTTACTAATGTTAAATGACTTGTTATCCTTTTATTTATGTTTTTTATTTAAAATAAATATTTAAATACATTACCCCACTGATGTCTCAAATTTTAGTAATTTTATTTTCATTTGTTTTGATTATTGAAACTCACCAATAGCTTCTGCATTTTCCACCCTAGGCTTATACTCGAGTCCATCAGTTTTTCTGCTTTCCCAGGTAATAATTAGGTACCTAGGCTTATACTTGGGTCAGTTTATATTCGAATATATATGGTATACATCCCCCCCCTTTAATCTGTACACCTGTATGACAGCCTTATTCAAAACATTCAATAATCTGGCATCTTCTAGTTCATCAGGACTCATGGCAACGTTATCAATTGTTCATGGGGGTCATTAGCCATATATTCTATATCCCATTTCTATTACTGACCCTCTTCCTGCTTTTTTCTGCTCCAAGAGAATAGAAACAATTCATTGTTGGATGGCTCCTAGAGATCTTTTAGTACTCCAGGCAATAGTAACTTTGGGCTTTTGATACATGTTATCCATCTAGTTTAAGCTTCTAAGAATTACACAGGTATTTTACTTTTATTGGTTGAATGAGGACACTTAAATTAAACAAAAATTGATTTTTAAATATAAGCCCCAAAGAAAATTCACTGCTATCGACTTGATGAGTGACTGGTGGTTTCAAACTGCTACCTGGTACAAGTCCAACCTTTAACCAATATGTCACCAGGGCTGTGGTAGCTGATTACAAATCCTTTTTTTTAAAGTCCCCTAATTATTAACAAATACCTTTAAAATCTATTTATAAACAGAGACCTTTTGTATAAATCTTAAAATGGGTAGTTCAAGTCTGCCAGGGGCATTGCTGGGGAAAGCTGAGGCTCTCTGCTCCTTTAAAGATGTACAGCCTCTGAAACTCCGGGAGCAGCTCCACTCTGACGCAGTTCTTGGAGGTGGAATTAACTCAACGACAGTGGGTATTGCACATTGAACCAAGTCCACTGCCGTGGAATCGATGCCTACACATAGTAGCCCTACAGGACAGGGAAGATCTTCCCCCGTGAGTATCTGACTGTAAATCTACTGGAGTAGAAAGCATGGCCTTTCTACTGACCTGACAGCAGCCAGACATGTAATCACTATGCCACCAGGGGCCCTACATGGAAAATTAATGGAACATACAAAAAAACTTTTGAAAAATCCCAAATCAAACATTTCTCCGGTCGATGTGCTGAGACACGACTGTGGGAGGCAAAAGTTGGGATGTCTGTTAGGGGACTAGATCCACCTACAGTTTCTACAATGGCAGCAAAGTCCCCAAATTCCCATGGAACACAACCCTGAGCACTGCATACTCACCTAGAAAGTGGTTAGGAATCCTTGTGGATCTTGATTGCTCTGACTGCCAGTTGGCTGTGGGATCTGCTAATTAAGACTGACCCGGGTTGATTAGCTTATGCTCCACACATTTCTCCTCCTGTGTCCTTTGTGTGATGTCAGGGGAATCGTAACAGATCCTGTTGCTGCCCTACCAACATTTCTAACATCTCAGCATTTCTGCGCATGCAGCATCAGCTTGCATCGGCCAGCATCTCTATCTCTCTTCATTCTTCATGAGTACCACCAGCTAGAAGTTTGGGGAAACTTATGTTCCCTGTCTCAAAAAATGATTGATAAGAATTGATATATAACTATCATAGCTCTCCGATGGGAAATTCTGAGGTATGTGGTATGCTAAATCTCACCAATGGAAATAGGAACCTTAGATCCAGGGTTACCTCACCTGCTAACATACCCTTTATTGACTACATTTCATTTCCAGTCTCACCTGAACACTCTTCTCCACAATCACAGAGTCTATTTCAGGAGAACCCAAACTGACACAGTGGTGTTCTGAACCCAGAGCTACATTTTATTTCATTTATCAATTTTAAGAACTTCTTTTTAACATTAAGGTTCTGCTTTAAGTTGTCTGAACCACGAGGATAGTGTGAAATATAATTCCTAACTAATGACAAAATAAGATTATGTCTGGTTAAAGCAACTTTAAGGAAGAAAATGTTTTTCAACACAGCTGCTGTGCTACAGGAGAAAGCCAGAAAACCAACTTGATCTTTGCTATTGAGAAGATTTTTCCTAGTTTATATTCATAATTGACTTTAAACAAAAGAATCATATGGTATTTTGTGTATTGTTCTGGGCCCAAACTGAGATTCTTAGATCTGTAGTTTAGTCTTGGAAATAAAAATACTTCTACCAGCCATGATTTTTCCTTCATGGGGAGAGACTGATTACCTGAACCAGAAAATCAGAATAATATTAGCATCTGACACAATAATTGGGGCTTACAAATGGCTCAAAATACACAGGAAATTCTCTCTCTCACTCTCTCTCTCTCTCTCTTTCAGTTCCCACCTTTGACCCTGGGAAGTTGCTTGTGGAGAATTTCCTTGCCTATTTTTTCTTTTCAGAAACTTCTAAGGTATCAAGTGAAAGCAGAGAAGATCAGAAAGATGTTTACTTGCGTTTTATTGACCATGTCAAGTATTCGACTGTGTGCATCACAACAAACTATGTAACTCCAGAAAATTCATTGTGCTCATGAGGAACTTGTACATGGATCAAGAGGCACTTATGCAAATAGAACAGGAGAATACTATACAGTTTAATGTCAGGAACATTTCGGTGGCCAGCAATTATTAGTAACACATATTCAAACATAATGGTTTTAGAAGAGGCTAATCATCTTATTGGCTGTGTGCATTTGTGCTTTGACCATTTGGCTGAGCGTTGGTAATAACTCCTATAAACATTACTCGTCTACTGCTCAGCCTTAGTCAAGAGGCCCTGCCAGCCTGGCAAGATAACAACTTTCAACTCATTGCTGTTGCTAGGTGCCATCAAGTTAGTTCTGATTCATGGCGACCCTATCTGTGCACAATAGTAACTTAGGCAGAAAATAATTGCACAGTGGAAGAAAACATTACCCAGCCCTACACCATCCGCAGAATTGTTGTCATGTTTGGGCTCATTGCTGCAGCCACGATGTCTATCTATCTCCCTAAGGGAACCCTACCCTGAAACAAACCCACAGTCATGGAGTGATTCTAACTCATAGTAAACCTACATAGAGTTTTAGGGATTGTACACCTTTACCAGAACATAAAACCTCATCTTTCTCCCACAGAGAAGCTTATGAGTTTTAAGCACTAACCTTACAGCTAACAACCCAAGACTTAGCCCACTGCATGATGAGGGCTCTCCTTTCCTGCCCAGGTCCTGGGTCCTGATTAAACACACTGACTTTAGGATCACCCGCTTCAATTTGGCTAAAGCTGTTTAGAAATCCAAATTGCACTCTCTTGTACTTCTCTGAGAGATAGCTTGAGTGAGTTTTTCCTGTATGTTGAAAGACTACATTTATGCTCTCGATTTCAGTGCAAAGAACAGAAAAAGCATTTTCAAAGGCAAGTAAACAATCAGCCTTTCTATGGTCTTAAGTGGTGGTATGGTTGGAGAAATAAAGTTCTCAAACTTAAATGTGCTTTTGAGAAATATGAATAAACAGCATCGTGGGCATCGTGAAAAAACAGTGGGCATCGGACAGCCTTTGATCGGCTAAAGATGTCTGTAGTAAAGCAACCTAATGTAACTCAAGCTGTACATTTGATAAATTCTGTCTAATTTCTGCCCCAAAGTTGAAATTATGTTTGGCTCAGTTTAACTGATTCTCTATGCTGTTGATCCTAGCCTATTTTATGACAGAATAACTCTAATTATTAAAAACATATGTCCCTTTGAAGTTCTCAATGTAGATTCAGATTCTGTTTCTATAACCCCTTTACTAGTCCTAGTTCTGCTCTCTAGAACCATGATGCTGTCTACAAGGATGGGAATGCCCTCTGTGTGTGCTGTCTAATACAGCAGCTACTGATCTCACAGCAGTGGCTGCACCAATGGCCTAAACATGACAAAAATTGTGAAGATGGCACAGGATGAAGACGACGTTTCCTTCCGTGTGCACAGGGTCCTGTGAATCAGAACTGTCCTGATAGCACCTAACAACTACAACAACTGGCTGCACAGGCTCTGGAGCAACTGAAATGTAGCTGACATGCATAAAAAACTGAATTTTAATGTTATTGAAAAGTATGTCTTATTTATTTGAATTTTATTTAAATCTTCCACATGACTATTTTGTTTCTTCCAATTTTCTACTTCTAAAATATAACTTTCTAAAAACCCATAGCTCCTAGCATTCTCACTTTTTCACTTTTCTTTTCTATATTATGTTGATTCTTCACTCTGGAAAATCCGAGTTCTAGAACTGGCCCCAGTAGTTGAAGGTATTTTAATTAGTTCAGAATACACTAAATGCATCATCTTACTTGAAGTGATCACTGGAGTGTACAGGCTATCATTTATTTACATTTATTTCTGATGGGCACATTGCACTTCATTTCTGATTGACAGTAAATAATCACCTTCAGTGAAATTGCTGGATTTCAGAACTAAAAAGATCTCTAGGACCTGCTAGTCCAATAATCCTCATGGTTTATTTTGGACAATGGACTCCATAGCTACAGGAAACTTTCGTAGATGAAAGACAGGCCATTCTAGTCCTTTTGTCAGAATAGGAATGGGCTAACGGGCCCCTAGATCCTGACTCAATAGATACTTGCCTACTGCATGCATATCAGGAGTCTTTGGAAATTCCCGACTTCAGCCAGCCTACCATCTCAGAGGTTTGATGTGGACGACTATTAATTGTGCCATAATACTCATAATTTCTGTTGTGAAGTCTTCTAATTGAGACACTTAAGGAGCGTCTTTGGTTGCCTAACAAAAGAAAACTCAAGTTGAACAAATAACAGATGCTTAAGCATGCACTCATTATTCTCAGAACACAAATTAGATTTCATAATAATGGATTATCTCACATTATTTTCTTGAAGATATAAGGTCATTCATAAATACTTTAATGTATTGGTAATATGTTCTTTTATAAGTCAATGTGGTAATGGCTAAGCATTTGGCATCTACCTATTGAAAATGTGCTAACACTTTTCCCTCAATCTTTCCGTGTAGGAGTGACCACGTTGTGAGCTTTCACACTATTGTGGTCCCTCAGACTTCCTTTCGCAGACAGTGTAAGACTTTGATCTGCCTAGGCATCATCTGGGGAGTCAATTAAAAATACGGCAATCATTTCTAGACATTCGGAGTTGGTACATCCCCAACAAATCCCAGGAATCTGTATTTTCAGCAAATCTCCCAAGTAATTCTGATACCAGTGGTCTCCATTCACAGTTTGAGGGGCACTGGCCCCTGTCATGGGCAGTAGCAAAAAATAGGGAAAGTATTGACTCTACAAGTAACCCGAAAACTGGAGAATTGCCTTAAGTTTTTATTAGAAAAACTTGCAAGAATGACTTTTATTTTAATTTTAATCGTTTTATTAGGGGCTCATACAACTCTTATCACCATCCATACATACATCAATTGTGTAAAGCACATCTGTACATTCACTGCCCTCATCATTTTCAAAACATTTGCTCTCCACTTAAGCCCCTGGCATCACTTCCTCATTTCCCCCCTCCCTCCCCACACCCCCTTCCCTCATGAACCCTTGATAATTTACAAATTATTATTTTGTCATATCTTGCACCGTCCGACTTCTCCCTTCACCCACTTTTCTGTTGTCTCTCCCCCAGGGAGGAGGTCACATGTAGATCCTTGTAATTGGTTCACCCTTTCCAACCCACCCCCCATCTACCCTCCCAGTATCACCACTCACACCACTGGTCCAGAAGGGATCATCTGCCCTGGATTCCCTGTGTTTTCAATTCCTATCTGTACCAGTGTACATCCTCTGGTCTAGTCAGATTTGTAAGGTAGAATTGGGATCATAATAGTAGGGGTGGGGAAGGGAGGGAGGAAACATTTGGGAACTAGAGGAAAGTTGTATGTTTCATCATTGCTACATCGCACCCTGACTGGCTCGTCTCCTCCCCGAGACCCTTCTGTAAGTGGATGTCCAGTAGTCTACAAATGGGCTTTGGATCTCCACTCCACACTCCCCCCACCTCATTCACTATGGTAAAATTTGTTGTTCTGATGATGCCTGATACCTGATCCCTTCGACACTGTGTAATCACACAGGGTGGTGTGCTTCTTCCATGTGGGCTTTGTTTCTTCTGAGCTAGATGGCCGCTTGTTTACCTTCAATCCTTTAAGACCCCAGACTCTATATCAGCTTTCTTCACCATATTTGCTTATTCACTGGCTTTTGTCTTCAGCAGTTGTGTCAGGAAGGTGAGCATCATAGAATGACAGTTTAATAGAATAAAGTGTTCTTGCATTGAGGGAGTACTTGAGTGAAGGCCCAGTGTCCTTCTGCTACCTTAATACTAAACCTATAAATATATCAACATCCTCATATATATATATTTGCATATGTACATGTCTATCTAGACCTCTATAAATGCCCTTTGCCTCCCAGCTCTCTCCTCTATTTCCTTTGACTTTCCTCCAGTCCCACTATCATGCTCAGTCCCCACCAGAGTTTCAGCAATTCCTCTTGGTTACATTACCCTTGATCATGCCCTACCAGGCCTCCTACACCAGTGCACTGACCCTACCCTAATATTCTGAATCCCTGTTCTTCTGTAGCCTTACCCAGTGTTTGTCATGTGGCTGGCTTTCCTGAGCCTGACAATAAAGAATTTTTCATGGCTGTTCCAGTGCCATCGCCCTGCTCTTGCAAACAAAATTGCTCATTTTTCATCTGACCTGTACATATCATTAGGCAGCCCTTCAACCTCCCTTGATGTGAGCTGTCATCAGTCCGAGCAAGGCTGTCGGCTCCCCTGTAGTCTCGCCAAGATTGCTCTAGCCTCTACCTTTTGTCCCTCCTTAGCTTGTGTACTTCATTATTTCAAGGCTTGCTCACATATTTCATTCAGACAGAACAGAGAAAAACAACTGTTGGGATAATGAGGCTGAAAATTAATAATCTCCTTTAATAAGCCTTCTCTCTTGCTGGTACTTTTTAATGAATATATCTAAGCTGTGGGAAGGTGAACTAATATAAAGGCCAAAAAGGGCTTCCTCATGATTCAAATTCTGAGCGGAAGATGGAAATTTAATGTCATTGCCAATAACTATTGCGAGCAAATTGGCACTCAGCCCTTTCCCCAGTAAAATATCTGGAACAAGTTTATAAAGCATTTTTGTTGTTGCAATTGTTGTACTTCATCAGCAGATAGATAAAACACACCCTGAACCAAATGCAATGGTTAGTTGGTTTTTTCCATTTTCAATGGATTAGCCACTATCAAATGCAGTGAGAGGAGCAAATTTTGGGGAGATTGCTTGAGCTAGTCCATAGTAGTATAAGACTTAGGCCAGTTTACTTTCCAATTCCTCCCATTGAGTCTTTGCTGAGTAATATGATATCACATGGTCATATGTCTACTAGAATTTGTGTTTAAATTAAATAAAATTTATTTTTTAGTCATTTCAAAAATCAATAGTCATGCATGGCTTATTCATTTATTCACTTATTTATTTATTCCCTCTTCTTACCATGTTTTTTTAAGCAGAGCAAATAAAGAGCATTTCTATCTGACCTTTTTATTAAATGGTACTGCACTGTGGTTACCCACCCTACCTGAACAGAAAACCATAGGTAAGTATCATCTGGGAAGAATGCAGATGTACTTGTTTTCTTCTGATAACCTCTTGAATTAACATGATTTTGAGAAAAATTATATTCTACAAATAGAATTTCATGTTAGTGGCCCAGGCCTGCAAAGAGTATGATGTATTTCTAAAGTATGAGTATGTACTTTTACTTACAATTGACCTGGCCATTTCCCCCCGTAATCATCTTTGGACTTATTGAATGCAGCAGAGTACTTTTGATGATGTAACATTATGTGAGTTGGATTTATGAAGTGTTAGCTGTACAGTAAATAAAACCGTGGCTGGTAACTTATAGCTCAGTGCTTTGACCTCAAAAGCCGTGTCATCAGAAAGCATGGCGGTTGGCACTCCTAAAGCTTTGGACCTTTGGGAAATCGGTAGAGTAGTTTTCCTTTGTCTACAGGGTTGCTATGAGTCAGAACTGGCTCAATGGCAGTGGGGCTTTTAAATTTATCTTTACTTTTAAGTTCTGAGTACAAAAGTAGTCACTTAAATCATGATTATAAATTATTTCATGGGTATTATTTGCTTAAGAAAAATCTGAAAAATAAACTTATAGAAATAATTTTCCATTTTGAGGGAAGAGAAGTGCTTGCTTTATATCAAATAATTTAACATTTTGATTATAAAAGAAATTCCCAAAATGACAAGATTTTTAAATGTAATTAAAATCCATCCAGATGCATTTTTGTTTAGGTTCTTACATTTCTAAGCAAGAATATCAATTTTCACCATATTGTTTCAAGAGCATATGGATCCACCCGCTCCTGACAGCTCAAAATAACTGCTTTCTAGGTTCTTGCCAGAGATTTTTAACCTTCAACATTTTATAATTTAGCTTTTATAAAATTGTCTGGTTGTGAAGATATAATTTTGGGAGCCCTATGCTCAATTCTCTCCTCATGCAAGGAGGACAGTGCAGGGAGAGTCTCATCTAGCATGGGTTGTGGAGCATCTGCATGGCCCTGGCTTGGTCACCATCTTCACTCTTCTCCCTGCAGGCGAGGCATCAAAGAGGTAGACTGAGGAGCCCAAGACTAAAGAGTCAACAAGTAGGCTGGGACACTCAGTGAACAACTGGGACAATCATTTTAAGTTCTGAGGGGTTTGAAGAGATTCTTTTGGTTGCATTTGGTTAAATTTGGGGCTGTTAATTGAAAGGTCATCAATTTGAACCCACCAATCATTTCATGGGAGAAAAATTAAGCAGCCAGCTTCCACAGAGAAGACAGCCTTGGAAACCCAATGGAGCAGTTCTGTTCTCCCCTACAGCCACTAGGAGTGAGAACTGGCTAGACTACAGTGGGCTTTGGTTTGAATTTTATGTCAGAGCATTTCACAGTCCATACCTGGAGGTAGAGCTAGTTTGTAAAGTGAAAAATCCCATATTTCCCCAGCTCCTTAAGTGTGGCCTATGGTCAAACCAAACTCTAAGGCTATACATGCATATTTACTTTACACCCACTGCAACACTGCGCGATGGTGGTTCGTCCTTGGGATGCAGCTACCGTGTCAATCTATCTCTTTGAGAGTCTTCCTCTTTTTTGTTACCCTTTCACTTTGCCAAACAGGATTTCTTTCTCCAGGTTGCTCCTGACAATACGTCCAAAGTATGTAAGATGAAGTCTTGTCATCCTTGCCTCTAAGGAGCACTCTGGATGTATTCCTCCCAACACAGGTAGGTTTGTCCTTTTAGCAGTCCAGGGTACTTTCAGTTTTCTTCTCCAGCACTTCAATTCAAATGTATCGATTCTTCTTTGGTCTTCCTTATTCAGTGTCCAACTTTCACATGCATATGATACAGTGGAGAATAGCATACCTTGGATCAAGTGCACCTTAGTCCTCAAAGTAACATCCTTGCTCTTCAACACTCTAAACAGGTTTGTGCCACAGATTGCCTAATGCAAGATGTCTTTTGCTCTCTTGACTGCTTCATCCATGAGCATCGATTGTGGATCCAAGTAAAACAAAATCCTTGACAAATTCAAACTTTTCTCCATTTATCATGATGTTACCTATTGATCCAGTTGTAAAGATTTCAGTCTTCCTTACAGGGAGTTGTAATCCACACTGAAGGCTATAATCCGTGATCTTCATCAGCACGTGCTTCAAGTCCTCCTCGGTTTCAGAAAGCAAGGTGTGCCATCTGTACATTGCAGATATTTAACAAGCCTTTCTCCAATCCTGATGCCACATTCTTCTTCATATAATCTAGCTTCTCAGATGATTTTCTCAATATTGAACAAATATGGTGAGAAGATTGAACAAGTATGGTGAGAAGACAGCACCCTGATGCACACCTTTCCTGATTGGAATGCATGCTGTATGTCCTTGATCTGTTTGCACAACTGGAGTTTCTGAATGAGCATGATGGAGCATTCTGGAATTGCCAAGGTTATCCACAGTTTATTATGGTCCACACCATAGAATGACTTTTCACAGCCAATAAAACACAAGTAAACATCTTTCTAGTATTCTCTTCTCTGAATCCAGGTCCATCTGACATAGACAATGATATTTCTTTTATATATATATATATCCTTTTTTTTGCATGATGCCTTACACCTGGTCCCTTTGGCACCTTGTGATCGCACCGGCTGGTGTGCTTCTTCCATGTGGGCTTTGTTGCTTCTGAGGACAATGATATTTCTTAGGCATGACTTTTTCTGATTCTCATCTGAAATTTTGGCAGTTCCCTGTCAACATACTCCCAAAATTATTGTTGGATGATTTTAAGTATCACTTTACTTGTATGTGATATCATTCTATAGTTTAATAATTATTTCAGTCACCTTTCTTTGGAATGGGCACAAATATAAATCTCTCCCAGTCAGTTGGTCAGGTAGCTGTCTCAAATTTCCTGGCATAGACAAGTGAGTGCTTCCAGTTCTTCTTCAGCTTGCTGACATGTTTCAATGGGTATTTTATCAATTCCTGGAGCCTTGTTTTTGGTTATGAATTCAGCAAAGTTTGAGCTTCTTCCTTCAGCACCATTGGTTCTTGCTCATATGCTCTCTCCTGAAATGGTGAATGGTCAACAAGTTCTTTTTGGTACAGTGACTGTGGATTTCTTCCATCTTCCCTTGATGCTTCTGAATCAGTCAATATTTTCCTAGAGAACCTTTCAAAATTGCAACTCGAGGCTTGACGTTTTCCCTGAGCCTTTTGTTTCAGATATGCTGAGTGTGTGCTTCCATTTTGGTTTTCTAATTCTGTGTCCTTGCACATGTTATTATAATATTTGGCTTTGTCTTCTTGAGCTGCCTTTTGAAATTTTCTATTCAGTTCCTTGACTTCATCCCTTCTACTTGATTTAGCTTCTCTATGATACATTGCAAGTTTCAGAGGCTCTCCAGGTACCCACTTTAATTTTTTCTTTCTTTAAACCTGTATTTTTACTCACCCTTTGCTTTCCTCATGAATGATATTCTTGATGTCCTCCCATAGCTCATCAGACCTTCTATCATGAGTTCTCTGTGTTTGTTCTTGATATGTTCTCGAAATTCAGGTGGGATAGAATCTAAGTCATATTTGATACCTGAAGACATGTTTTAGTTTCTTCAGCTTACCCTGAACTTACATATGAGCAATTGATTGTTCCACAGTCTGCCCTGGTATGGTTTTAGCTGCTGATCATGAGCTTTTCTATAGTTTCTTCCCACAAATGTAGTCAGTTTGATCTCTGTGTATTCCATCTGGGGATGTCCATGTGTATAGTTATCCTTTGTGTTTGAAAAATCTAACATGCAATTTCTAGATCCATTTCTATCAACAAATCCATATTTTCCAACTACTGTTCCTTCTTCTTTGTTTCCAACATTTGCATTCCAATCACCAATCAATGCATCTTAATTGCATGTTTGATCAATTTCCAACTGAAGTTGTTGGTAGAATTTTTCAATTTCTTCATCACTAACTTTTGTGATTGGTACATAAAGTTGAATTACAGTTGTCTTGATTAGATTTCCTTGAAGGCATTTATATGTAATCTGATCACAGATAGTAATGTACTTCATGATCCTTTATTTTCTATTTCAAAATGGCCAACACCAGTCCATTTCAGCTCACTAATGCCTAGGAAAATGATCGTCATGTATTCCATTTCATTTTTAAACATTTCTAATTTTCCTAAATTCCTACTTTGTACATTCCAATTTCCAATAATTAGAAGATTTTGCAGCTGTTTTTAGTTCTCTTGAGTCATGCCCCATCAGCAAATGAAAACCCCCAGCCTGCACTCCCACGGGCCTTACCAGACTCACATTATCATTGTCCCCTCCCCTCCAAGAAAGCAGCCCCTCTCCAGTCACACTTCAAGCTCTAGGACTGGGGGCCCCATCCTCCGGCAGTATCTTTGACAAAGTTCTGATTCCATTGTTAGCCTTTCAGTATTTGAAAATGCTTCCACGCTGTGCATAAGGCTTTCAGTGGCTTCTTTCTCTGAATTGGGGATCCAAGTCCTTCATTGTCTTATCTTAGTCTGGAAGCTCTGCTGAAACCTGTTCACTTTGGGTGACCCTGTAGGCATTTGAAATACCAGTGACAGAGTTTCCAGGATCACAGCAGCACACAAACCATCATAGCTGGACAAACAGGAAGACAAGAAGTGGCTTTTATCATTAGAACTATTACAATTTTCTACTTTGAGAAATTGAAGTGCTTATGCCTTCTGTGAATAAAAGGCAAAAATAAAAATCAATTAGAACACTGACATTGCCTCCCTTTTCACCTTGGAATAATATATGCTCCTTCAGTAGCCTTAAAGACTGGACTTGTTGGCTAGACCTTGGGATAAATATCCAAATATATAAGACATATATAACTAAGTATACAGGATTAATAATATATACATGCCCACATCGTTATAATATGATTGGTTCAACTTCTTAGGTCCATCAATTGTTTAGATGGTAATGACCATTGTTGTTAGATGCTGTTGAATCAGTTATGATTCATATTGACCCTATACACAACAGAACAAATCACTTCCTAACTATGTGTCATCGCCACTCCTCTTAAAAAACAAGCAAACAAACCAACAATCAAGAAAGCTGGAAAGCCAGTCCCATCTCTGGAGTTCATTCCCACTCACAGGAACTCCATTCAGGGATTTCAGCCTAAAGCTTTAGAGGAACAGACTGCCTCATCTGTCTTCTGTGCAGAGGCTGGCAGTTTTGAATCACCTACCTTTTTGGTCAGGTGCCTGAAGTGTCATCGGGGCTCCTCGTTGCTCTGTATTGACTACAAACAAAAAAGGAGAGAGCATAATAGGTGAATTTCAAAATAAACATTTGTAAATCATCATGGGATGCCCATTAAGCATTCAGCTAATGTTCCTGGAGACTCCGTATGTGCCAAATGCCATTCTAAATTTTTAGTGTGTATGTATCAGTGAAAATCACAGACAGGGATGCTGACTTATTACATACCTTTTAGCTGAAACTTAGAGGAGATACAAGTAGTTTTAAGGGCCTTCTTGAGGTTAATGGCTATAAATTTAATATGAGGTCTGTCTGTGATTATGTGTTTTTTTTCCCCAACTACTTAGACTATATAGAGACCCAGTGTTCTACAGAATGAAACACTGTCTGAACCATGGTCATCCTCAGAATCATATGGTTGGTTTCTTGTTACAGTCACTGAGTCAATTGATGATGGAGGGATCATATTTACTACTGTGTGCAGACTTGTTTGAGAACTCATTGAGAACAGAGGTTAGAAAGAGAAAAGAAAGCCGACATTGTAAGTAAACTTGGGCTAATCTTTCTTTTTATTCCCATCTCTAACTCTATCTGCTGTGAGATCCCTCATAGAAATTCCCATCTTTTCTGGATGCAGGAAGAAGAACGTGAAGATTTACTTATATTCTAACTCGCCTATTAAATATACAAAAACAACTTTTAGGGATTGAAATTACTTTGACCTAAGACTATATCAAATTCATAAAGATATTGACAATTTGTAGTGCATTGTGCTGATGAGATGAGGGCAAAATAAAGTAAAATCTTTTATTCATGTGTGAGTTAGAAAATCTTTTATTCATGTGTGAGTTAATGAGCCACCCAATATTCAAATGTCTAATATATATACTTAGAGGCTTCTTATTGAAGTTATGAGAGAGTTGCAGGTGGCAGAAAGTTATACCTTGTCCTTTTCCATCTAGTATTACACAATCTAGTGGTTTGATTATTTCACTTAATTATAAACATAGTTAACGACATATGAATTTTTTTAATGTGTCAGGAATGGTAATGAGTGTCTTACAAATAGTATCTCAGTTAATTCTCATACATTTGTTAGGGAATTACGGTAAAGAGAAGTTGAGTGACTTGACCAACATTATACAGATATAAATTAATCTCCATGTGTTATTATAGCTACAAAGTTCACAGCTGGGGAACACAATTAAAGTAGAAGGAAAATGTTTTGAGGATGATGATGGCAACTTATGTTCTTGACACAATGGATGGATGTATGGATTGTGATAAGAATTGTATGAGCTCCCAATAAAATGATTAAATTAAAAAAATAACAAAAATTGGGGCCAGCCCCGCAGACCTCTCTATTGGTTCGCTGGCCCCAATCCCAGCTGTGTGGGCCCTGTCTTCCCAGAAGCATGCACTACAGAGGATACCACTGAAGCTACAGCTCTGGAAAAGGAACATGAGCATCACACACAGGAGCAAATGAAGAGGGAAGGAGAGAGAAAGAGAGAGTGGAACATATCCTGGCCTAACAAGCCCCCAGGGCAATATTGCTGCTCAGAACAGCCAATGCACAGAGAGGACCTTAGGGCCAGACCCATCATGAGACATGTCATCCCTCACTGTCCCATAGAGTTACAAGGGTCAACATTGGAGACAAAATGTGGGAATTGTGCCCGATCTGACTCGACCACACCGGGGCAAAACACTAAGGGTGTGCAACAGAGCAGTAAGGGGAGCAAAGCAGTGAAGTCCCCCAGGAATTCCCAAAAATTGACTTGGGGGGGTGGGTGGGCAGGGTGTGGCACTTCAGAAAACACTCCTAAAAGTCAACAAACAGACCTGGAACTATTTAAAGGCTTTTCTTTTTTCTTGTTTTTGTTCTTTTTCTTTGTTTTGTCATTGTGTTTATTATTGTTTTTACATGTCAATCCAGAGGGGAAAGCAATGGTGGACAAGGCATAGAGGGAGGTGGGGGAAAGGAAGGGTGGAGCCTACACACCCAGGGACAAGGGAACAGCAAGTGATCTAAAATTCATGGTGAGGAGACATAGGCTGCCTGGTGGGACTTGATCAAGTCCAATGCAGCCAGGAGAAATTAATGAAAGCCAAATGAAGGCTGAACATGATAGTGGGCCAAGGTGAAAGTAAAAGGAAATAGAGGAAAAAAGTTTGAGGCAAAAGACATTTACAAATATACATATATTTATATATATTTATAGGGAAATAGATCTATGTACATATATGTATATGTTAAGTCAGGGGTCTTCAAACTTTTAAAACAGGGGGCCAGTTCACTGTACCTCAGACCTGTTGGAGGGCTGAACTATAGTTTAAAAAAAAACTATGAACAAATTCTTAGGCACACTTCACATATCTTATTTTGAAGTAAAAAACAAACGGGCAAAAAACACTCAGCGGGCTGGATAAATGTCCTCGGTGGGGCATAGTTTGAGGACCCCTGTGTTAAGTATTAAAGTAGCAGATGAACATTGGGCCTCTACTCAACTACTCCCTCAATGTAAGAAAAGTTTGTTTTAATAACCCGGCATTCTGTGATGCTCACCTTCCCAACACGATTGCTGAAAAAATGGGTGCATAAGCAAATGTGGTGAAGAAAGCTGATAGTGCCTGGCTATCAAAAGATATATTGCCCAGGGTCTAAAGGCTTGAAGATAAACCTGAACCTATCTAGCTCTAGCTGAGAAGCAAATAAGTCCACATGGAGAAGCACACCAGCCTGCGTGATCATGAGGTGCTGATGAGGTCAGGCATCTGGCATCAAAGACTCAGAACAAAAAATGTGAATGAGGGGGAGTGCGGAGTGGAGACCCAAAGTCCATCTGAAGACAATTGGGCATCCTCTCACAGAAGGGTTACAATGAAGAGATGAGCCAGTCAGGGTGCAGGATAGCACGGATGAAACATACACCTTTCTTCTAGTTCTTTAATGCTTCCTCCCCCAACCCCACTATCATGGCACCAATTCTACCTTACAAATTCGGCTAGACCAGAGCATGTATACTGGTACAGATAAGAGTTTGCAACACAGAGAATCCAGAAAAGACAACCCCCCAGGATCAATAATGAGAGTAGCGATACCAGGAGGATAGGGCGAAAGTGCGGGGGACAAAAGGAGAACCGACCACAATGATTGACATGTAACTCCGGGGACAAAGAGGGAACTGACCACATTGATCAACATATAAGTTCCTCCCCAGAGGGATTAACAACAGAAATGTGGGTGAAGGGAGATAGTTGTTGGTGTAATACATGGATTTTTTTTAATTTTCAAGGGTTCGTGAGGGAGGGTGGAGGAGGGAGGGCAAAAAAAAAATGAGGACCTGATACTAAGGGCTCAAGTAGAAAGAAAATGTTTTGAAAAATGATGACAGCAACATATGTACAAATGTGCTTGTCACATGGATGTATGTATGGATTGTGATCAGAACTGTGAGAGTCCCCAATAAAATGATTTTAAAATAATAACAAAGGAAACGATAGGACAAAATTTTAAATATGAAGGGAAATTAAACTCGTTGCCATAAAGTTGATTCCAATTCATAATGAGCCTGTATAGGTTTTCTGAGACTCTAAATCTTTCCAGGAACAGACAGCCGCATCTCGTTCTGTTGGAGCAGCTGCTGGGTCTGCACCACCAACATGGTGATTAGTAGCCCCATGCCCACGCACAGCACTTCCAAATGGGCTTCTCTTTTTGATGTTGTATAGAAGCTCACTCATACAAATAGTACACATTCCTGAACGCAATATACAATTGTATAGCATTATACAGTCCTTAGTAACAGTGTATTCTTTCCATCTGAATTAATAGCAATGTATACTTGAATTACTCTTTTCTAATTTATATAGTAAAACACTATATATAATTTTCTCTTCCTCTTCAAAGTTAATTACATGGTGATAATGATAGCTCTTATCTATTATAGTACTTGTCATATATTGTTGGGGGAACATTGAAAGCATGTCTTTTTAATACAACAATCTTAATAAAAGGTATAATTTATAAACACATTGTTGGAAACTGAACTTGGGATACTTGAATAATGCACATAGCATAACTTAGCTTGGTAGTGAGGGACCTGGAATTTGAATTCAGGTTTGATTTTCTTAGCCTGTATCTTTATTCAGTTTGTAACATGTTTCTAACTTGGTGCAGCTGGAGAACAGAGGCTTGTTAGGAATTTAATTGTCTACTGTGTTCACCCTAAATGTATAAATCCCAATTTCTATACCTGCTATTATGATCCCAGTCTGTAGTATTAATATAGGGAGGACTTTAAGTCAATTTCTTTTGAAATGGGAAAAAAAAGTGGAGATGGGGAAAGATGGGCGGCATCAAATGAAGGTCATCAAGGAATTAAAGAACAAGGACTTCACCCCAGGACATACAGAAAGAAACCCTTCCCTCTGGACTTCTAGGCTCCTAAACTATGAAAAAGTAGATTCTTATTTATTAGAGACCCTTACTTGTGGTAATTGTAGCAAGAGTAGATAACTAAGGCAGGATGTTATCCTCTAGAAACCTTTCAGTGAATTTGGGCCACAAAACACATTACAATTAAGAACACTGAAGAATACGGAGAAGGTCGAGTAATGATTTGAACTGAGGACATCAAGGAAGGAGTCATAGAAAAACTTTCACTAAGGTAGCTTTTAAAAACCCAGTGTTGTTACTGTCAGTTGCCAACAAGTTGGTTGAAACTCAGAGCGTCCCTATGAGCAACAGGCCCCAGCACTCTGGTCCTGCACCACCCTCACAGCCCTTGTTCGGTTTGAGCACATTTTGCAGCCACTCTGTCAATTCATCTCTTTTTGGGTGTTCCACTTTTTACACTGACCCTCCCTTTATCAAACACAATGTTCTTTTCCAAGGACTGGTCTTTCCTAGTGATATGTCAGAAGTATGTGAGACTAAGTCTTGACATATTCGATTCCAAAGAGTATTTTTGCTGTATTTCCTACAAGAAAAATGTATTGCTTCTGGCCATGCATAGTACTTTAAATATTTTAACCAGCACCATAATTCAAATGCTTCGATTCTTCTTTGGACCTCTTTATTCAATGTCCACTTTCCACATGCATATGAAGCGATTGAAAATACCATGGCCTGGGACAGGCACACCTTAGTTCTTGTACTTCAGTCCTTTAAAGCAGTCTAGAGCAGCAGAAATGCCCAATGAAATAAACCATGTGATTTCTTGACTACTACCCCCACGAGAATGGAATGTGGATCTAGGCAAAGTGAAATTATTGACAACTGGAATCATTTCTCCATTTATCATGGTGCTATTTACTAGTCCATTTGTGAGGATTTTTGTTTTGTTTTGTTTATTTTTTACATTGAGTTTCAATTTATTCTGAAGTCCTTGATATTCATTAGCTAGTGCTTCAGGTCCTCCTTGATTTTAACAAGCAAGTTTGTGTCATTTGAATATAATAGGGTTTTTTCCCTTTTTTAGCACATCAATATGTATATATGTATATATTATACATTTACATATATATAACAAAATCTTTACAATTGGATGAGTAAGCAACAGTGATCAGTGCAGAAAAGACTGTTATCATCTGCACATGGCATGATACATGCCTAGTACCAACTCTTATTTCACACAGATTTTCTCTAATTTCATTCAATTTGTTGAAAATTATTAAGCAGTAACTGAATAGGGTTGGAAAAATGTGCAGATGTAAACTAATTTATGGCAAAAAGTAATATTCACTTATTATGTCTATAGTCATTCATTGGGTCATTTCATATATTTTATATGCATCAGAGGCTTGACTGTTTATAATAAAGGATTTACTCCTTAAAAGTAATAATTAATTACTGCATATTGTATAGATAGGAGTAAGAATATTAATGAGGTAGTATATATAAGGGTTAATTTTGAGTACACTCAACTCACTGCCATTGAGTCAATTCCAACTTACAGAGACCCTCTAGGAAAGGGCAGCATTTGCCTGTGATTTTCTGAGACTGCAAATCTTTATAGGAACAGAAAATTTCTCCCACAGAGAAGCTAGTTAGTTTCATCTGCTGTTCTTGGGGTTAACAGTACACCCTGTAACCCACTATATCCCAGACTTTTGTGTGGGAGAGATTATGCCTTAGTACACTAAACAAGAGGTTTATAGTAATGCAGGTAGGTCAGAATACCACTCATTGTAAATTCCTGAATGGAGCTATTTGGAAAGAATTTTAAAGACACGGAGGTTGATAACAGATGAGATAATCAAAGGTTAATTGACTTTATTGACTCTTACTCAACAATAATTTCTCATATATATTATGTCCTCTTTGAATGAAGAGTTTAAGTCAGACATAGCACATTCTTTTGTACTGAACAAGTAAAACGTAAGGAACTAAAATTGTAAGGAACAGTAGGCAAAAATGGTCTTAGGAAATATGAAATGAGTAGTAAAGACTTAAAGGAAATAGTTTTGGCTTGACTTATGGACTAGTAAGTTTTTGACGCAAGAAGACAATTCTTTCCGGGAAAAATACACAATGAAAGAACTCACTGGGACAGGGGAGCATACAATGCACTCGATTAAATAAGGCAAATGGTGTAAATGGCCTCCTTCCCCAATGTATTCTTTGGAGTGGTTCAATCTTCCTTTGTGGTGGTTGCGAGGGCAAGGGAAAATAATCAGGACAACGTCTGTCAAAATCACCAGCAACCCGAGTAATTCAGAGAAGTCGTCAATTTAGGAAAAGTATGACTCTTGCCAGTGTTAAACTTATTTCTAATGTAGTAGTGGTGACAAGGGAGAACAGGCAAGACAATGCAGATATGGAAAACGTTTTGTATTTATGTCAAATTACAAAGGCAGTGGTAAATGCATATCTGCAGTACGAAAAATGTTTTTCTTCAATTCACAAGTCCGGTAAATTCTTTTCATTTACAGTTATGCTTTCTATCCCTTTCGGTACCTTGTCAACTCTCTGAAAACACTTTCATTAATCTCCATCCAAAGTGAAACTTGATAGATCATTTGTTGATTTGCCCTCGTTATACTGCATTTCACTTACTTTATCCTCTTTACATTTGTTGTTGTTGTTGTGGATTAGAAATCTGTAACCACGGGGAGCATGCAGCGGTACGTTTCCTTTCAGATGGTTTAATCTTTGCTCACACTGTATCTGACGAAATTCCCAATCTGCCGATGCTGCATGCTTGTAGCCTCCAAACCAGTTACAAAGGTCTGATTTCGAAACAGTTCATACGCTCCCTTTAAACTAGTTATGTAAATGTATCCTCACTTTAAATGACTGGCCCAATCCCTATTCACAACGATGTTCTTTCATCACAATCACCTTCTCTTATTGTATGTGCAGCACAGCTTTTAAACCATTCAATAGCCTTGAATATTTTATTAAATTAAACCCACTGCCTTCAAGTCAATTCCAACTTACAGAAATCCTATAGGACAGAGTAGCACCACTTTGAAAAAATTTCTGAGGCTGTAAATCTTTAATGAAGCAGATGTGATGATTATCACAGTGAGCTTTGGTTGGTATATGCACTAACAGAAAGGATATAACATTAAGGATTTGAATTACATTGACTGTAAATATGTAGACTAGAAATATTCAAAATATGAAAGAAAAACATCATTTTGATCAGTAATTAAACAAATCAAACTAAAAAAATCTACTCTTTGGAAAGACCAATAATATTAATGAAAACAGTAAGAATGCATCTAAGTAAAGGAAAGAGAAGATACAATAAAGCAAGACTAGGAATGGGAAAGAGCAAATACTGCTGATATGATAGATAATACAAATAATTATAAGAATACATAATGAATATGTATGCCAACATATTTAAAAATCAAAACTACTAAAATGAACTCAAGGAGTAAAATAAAAGTATAAACAAACAAAGAAACCCAGAATGGTATTTTAACCAATGAATAAATTAAATTTATATTTGAAATATCCCCATACAACTAACAAAATCAGATTTATAGGTGCATTGTATCAAAATTTCAGAAGAAGTTATTATAATCACATACAAACACACAGCCCTTTTCAAAATGATGTTGCTTTTGTTAAGACTGTCAAATCAGTTCTCACCCATATATTATAGGTACAACAGAATATAAAACCTTCCAGTGCTTCTTCATCTTCACAATTGTTATTTTGCTTGGCAGTCTATGGTACGTTCAATATACCTTGCCATAAAAAGATGAACAAAAATATGAAGGAAAGAGTGAATAACTTAGATTAAATTAAATTTGAGCAAAACCCGTAAGCAAACCATTTCCAACACTGATTACATTTAAAAATAAGAGTTCTCATTCTTTTAAGCGCCATAAAGATAATAGAAAGGGGGAAAAAGAGGAATGTTATTTCCTATACACATAGCTAAACAAGAAAGGACATGTAAGGAATGTAGACTATACATACAGAACCTCAAAAGCAATATCATGAGTTAGCAGGAAACGTTTCTATCAACTACTGAATAGAAAATAGGCAACTTTATATGTACAGATATTTCACAGAAAACACAAATAGTCAATATACATCTGAAAGTTCCTCTCCTCAGTCAGGAAGTACCCGGAATAGGCACATACAAATAGAATTACAATGAGATACTGTTCCACAAACACCAGACTAGTCATAATAAAAAGGGCCGGTAAAAGCCTGATGTGCAGTGAAGGGCTTTTGTAAATGCTAAGTGATACTACAATTTGAGAAAACAATTTGGTATTTCGTAGTTCAGATTAAGATGTGCACACCCTATAAATCATCAATTCAATGTCCAACTATCTTCCCCAGATAAACTTTTGTGTAGGCCTTGCAGGTGATTTTGTTAAATTGATTTCATTCACATTTTGTATCATCTAAAAATGAAATAAAATATCAACTTATCTAATTTCCTAACAACAGAAAAATGCATCTCTTGTGGTATGTTCGTCGTTCGAGGGCACCTTGGTGACATAATGAGCTACCCCGTGCTCCACAGGAAAAGGATGAGGCTTTGTGTTCCCTTAATGATTTAGAGCCTCCGCAGGCAGGCAACCCCGGGGGAGCGCTTCCACTCTGCCCTAGAAAGGTGCTATGAGTTGGAATTGATTCAGGGGCAGTGGATTTGGTTTTATAGTTTTGTTTTTCATTTTGTTTTCAATGTTGACCATACTATGGAGAAGTGGAACAAATCAATTAAAGATAGTTACATGTATCAACTATTATGAATACTCAAAAGCAATCCAAAGAGGAACAGAAGCACTGTCTTTTCAGTTATAATATTTTAGACAGACAAAACTAAATGATATATTGATATATATATGATAATATTCTGAACAAAAACATCCCACACTTCCTTCATAACTGCATCTGGGGGAGAGGAGGGAGCCATAGTCATAGAGTCACAATGGGACATCAAAGTTTCCAGACTACTTCATTTTAAGTTGGCTCATTGCTTGAGAGGTATTTATTTTATTGTTATTCTTTAAGATGGCTATAAACAATCTTATATATGTTTTTCACTAAACATATATTAAGCATTCTTTTTACAGTTGTTATTCCTAAGAAATAAGGTTTTATCTAATCCTTGTAAGACCCTTTTAACAAATCATCCTTTCTTTGATCAAAATTGGGTCATTCCTTTCACCATAACTCAAGTTTGGGATGTAAGTCTCTTAATCTCAGATCTGGACTCGGAGGTAGTGTCTAGGATAAACCTTCGCAGGAATGTCCAAGTAAGCGGGAGTCCATGAGATGCGCAGGCAGTTTTTTCATACTAGCTGCCTTATCTCTGGATTCTTTCATTGAAAAAAAAAGATCAAAAGTTGATTATGAGATTTGTTTTATGTCATGAATTGAATTGTGTCCCTTCCCAGTTCTCCAACATATACCAACTTGATGGGACCATGGTTCCCTGGTTTGGCACTTAGGTAAAGATGTAATGTGGCAGGTTTGTAATGATCCCCATGATGTGAGCTGATTGATGAGCAAATCAGTTGTTAAAGATTCAGGATGGGATATTATTACTGTTGTTGGGTGACATGAATTCAGTTCTGACCTATGTCGACCCTATATGCCCAACAGAATGAAACACTACCCCATCCTGCTCGGTCCTCACAATTGTTCCTCTACTTGAAGCCATTGTTGCAGCCACAGCTTCAGTCCAGCTCGCTGAGGGCCTTCCTCTTTTTCACTGCCCTCCACATCCCAACTGGGTGAGAGATTAAAATAGGTAAACTCACTGCCACCGGGTCAACTTCCACTCATAGCTACTTTATGGGCCAGTGTATAATGGTCCCTATGGATTTCTGAAACTGTAACTGCATGAAAGTAGTAGAAAGCCTGCCATTTCTCCCATCACTGAGATAGTACACCCTTGCTTCTATCACAGCCCTAAGCCAAAATAAGGACAGATAAAGGAGAGAGAAGGCAGAGAGAGACAGCCAAGAAACAAGAGGTGGGAGTGGAGTATGCTCATTGGGCCTGGACCATGCACTCTGAAGTTCCTGTCTCCTCGGGAAGATTGATGATAAATACCTGGAAAGACTGCTAAGGAATTCTGTGCCTGCAGATGCTGACAGGAGTCAAGGAAGGGCCTTAAGGAGAGCCATCAGACAGAGAAAGCCTTCCTTTAAGCGAGTACTCTGAATTTGGACTTTCAGTTTTCTCAATTGTGAGAGGACACATTTTATTGTTGAAATTAACCACTTGTGGTACAAGTTAGTAGATGGTTCCATTTTCCTATATATATTTTTTTGTGGTTACGTTTTTCTGAGATTTTAAACCTTGATTCCTGATTTAGCCTAACAATTTGGCAATTTACTTTCATAAATTAATGATCCCATAATCTCTTAAAATAATTTTAATGGAAAAATGCTATCATGTTTATTTTGAACATTTGAATAGTATACAGGTACATAAAATAAAGCAATATTGTGTTTCCTCTTCACTCTTTTATATTGAACATTTCATCCTGCCATTAGTATAGAATATAAAATGTTTCAGGGTAGCACATTCCATACATTTGCCTAAATTTAAAAACAGATAGAGGGGCTTCAACAAATCCATGGAGTCAAATCTGACCAGGAAGACCTCATACACTTCAGAGTAGAACTGCACCCGGGCGACATAGACTCCTGCAAAATGGAAAATTACTGTCTCATAGTTTGAGTCACTAGTATTTAGCTATTATCATACTTTAAAATGGTGCATTTTACATATTTTTTCTGTTATTTGTGAGATTAAAACCGTTGGTATGTTGATTACCATTTGTATTTTTGCCTTATGCCCATTGTGTGTGTGTGTGTGTGTTAGTTTTTAAAATGAATCTGTGAACTGCTGCACATGACCTCTTTAAGGTGTTGAAAAGCAAAGAGGTTACTCTGAAGGCCTAAGGTAAGCCTGGCCCAAGCCATGGTATTTTCAATCACATTATATTTGTGGGAAAGCTGACATTGAATAAGGTAGAATGAAGAAGAATCGATGCATTTGAAGAATTGTGGTGGGGAAGATATTGAAAGTACCACGAAGTGCTGAGATAACCAATAGATCTGTCTAGGAAGAGGTACGACCAGAATGCCCCTTACAAGCAAGAAGGGTGAGACTTCGTCCCATGTACTTGGCCATGTTGTCAGAAGAGACCCGTCCCTGGAGAAAGGCGTCATGATTGGGAAAGTAGAGGGGCAGCAAAAAGAGCAGTGCCTTCAATAAGCTGGACTGCAGGGGCTGCAACAATTGGCTCAAACATAACAATTGCGAAGACGGCAAAGGACCAGGCTGCTTCCTTCTGTTGTAAACAGTTGAAATCAACTCAGGATCCTCTGACAACAACATCTTATGCCAGTATAAAAGTGGTGAAAGTATAAACAAGAAATATATCTAAGAGAAATCCTGAGACTTCTGATATCAACTTTTCTCCGTCTTGTTGACAAAAAGCTCACTGGTTTCCTTGCAGTGGAACCTCTGAGTATCCAATCCTTATCAATCTCCTAGTCACAACTTACTCCAATAGTTCCTCATAGATTTCTGTAGATCCTCTTTTAAGTAAATTGTAGTCATTTCTACTCATTACCTGGGGGGGAAACAAACAAAGCAAATACAGATTTAAAATAAACATGCCACTGTAGAGAGGGAAGTAAAAGAAAAGATGATACACTCTTAGGTATAGAGTAGAATCCACCCAGACAGAGTTCTGTTCCATCTCTCCCTCTACACCCCACTCACCTGGACTGCTTCTACCTACTTGCATTTGCAATGCCTTTTCCGCTTCAGTCTTGGTGCGATTTTTTCCCAGTTTATAGAATATGGATCCTTCCCATCTTTGCTTTTTAAAATTCTACTCAACTTTTATAACCAAATGCATGTGTTATTGTATGAATGAAGGCTTCCTTGCTAGTCCCATTTTACTTTATCTTTTAACAATCATTAATAGCTTTGACCACCATGGAGGCTTTTTAAAATTTGTAATTATTTAACTAATGATTTTATCTTCAGATTGGAAAATCCTTGGCCCTGAGAATGTGCCTGCTTTAATACACCATCTTTTTACTAGCCCTCGATAAGTGCTTGGGCTCTGGAGGTTAATAGGTACACATTAGACTGCTGGCCACAAGGACAGTAGTTCAAAACCACCAGGTACTCCACAGAAGGAAGATGAGGCTTTCTTTCTTTTTTTTAAAATCATTTTATTGGAGGCCCATACAACTCTTATCACAATCCACACATACATCCACTGTGGCAAGCACATTTGTACATTTTCAAAACATTTTCTTTCTACTTAAGCCCTTGGTATCTTGACAATTGACAGTCTTGTTGATTAACAGGGACCTGCTCTGTCCTACAGGGTTGCTATGAATTGGCACCGACTCAGTGCCTATGAGAATGAATGTATAATGAAATTGACTCTGTATTTTAGTTTTCACTGTTTTAATAACAAATTGGTCATGGTTCTATCTATTTTAATACTAAACCTACTTAAGAACTACTATTTCTATCACTTGTCATTGGGTTGGTTGTTTTTAGTAGCGTTACACCCATCTAACATATCTCAGTAATACAGCATTTTAGGCATTTCTAGTGATTGGCATATTGTAGTTGCACACAGCGTTTCTGCAGGTACAATAGTGTAGAGGGTTCTTTAGAGCCCAGTCAAAGCAGAGAACGGAAGTGTTGTCCACAGCCCAGCACACATCTTAAAATCTATCACAAGTATCTCTAGATGGAGCTATTTAACCTTTTCTCTTAGAAACTAAAACAGGGTGAAACAGAATCAAAGGAGCATGCTCAAGTCATTTGTTTCCAGGATTTCAGGATACAACTTTTGAAGGTTGTTTCACATGGGGTGGGGGTGGGGAGGGTTCCTGATGCTGTGCAGATTTATTTCTTCTATTTTCTTTACTGCAAAAGCCAGGTGTGCCAGGAAATGCCAGGAACGAGCAGAATAATTATTTCTTTGGCCAGTTAACAGTGTTTACTTAAGCCATCTGTTTCCCAAAGCATCTTCAAATGTTTATCTAATTAAAGTTTCAAGAAACAAGGATAATTTTGTGTGTGAGAATGGTAGATTTAAATAAATCCATATTAATGTACTAGAAAACCATAAAATAAAAATTATACTTTAATTTTCATTTTAATGATGAGAAAGGTGGGATTCCATAGTAAAACAATTCAAAACTCCAAATAAATGCCAAATCCACTGCTCTTGAGTCGATTCCAGC
Organism: Tenrec ecaudatus; assembly: GCF_050624435.1. Lineage (NCBI taxonomy): Eukaryota > Metazoa > Chordata > Mammalia > Afrosoricida > Tenrecidae > Tenrec > Tenrec ecaudatus. Next base: position 60,474,208 of record NC_134531.1, on the reverse strand, counting down.
ACACAGTGACTTTATATAGGTTTCCAAAGTTTATAAAATTTTATGGGAACAGACAGCCTTTCTTCTGTGAAACAGCTGGTGGATTTGCTATTAGCAACCCACAACTTCTGAGATTAGCAGTTCAATGCTTATCCAATAGCACTGCCAGGGTTCCTGCAGTCAATGATATGCTATCCTTATTTAATGTGCATTATATGTAATAGGCATTCAATCTTTATAAAAAGGCTTTGCTATAAGTATTTTGACTTTATATTATTTTATATAGAAACAACTTTAAAATAGAAATAGTCTTCAGCCCTTGATATTCAGAATACTAAATCCTCACTGTAGATTAAATTTTATATATTTTTTTGTAAAACTGATTCATATGCCACTTTTCTTTTTACTGAGCAGCTATCGTGTTATTTGAACTTGTCTCTAAACAGTGAGCTCCTTGAATTCAGAAACTGTGTCTTTATGTTTTTACCTTCAGGCTTTCTTTTCAAAGGTGGTAGGCATGTTTGCATTTTTATATTAAACTTAAATCTATACTAATTAAAATTTGATTATAATTTTCATTTTCAATCACACCATCCATGTTTTAAATGCTCAATAGCCACCACATGAAGCTAGTAGATAGCATATTGGATAAGATGAACATTCTATCATCCAAGAATGTTCTATAGATAGAATTGTCTAGAAAAATAATCTTTCTGTAATTAGTAGATTTTAACAATATTTATCAACTATAATGCAGGCATTCATTATCTGACAAGTCTTTGGAGCTATGCCAAAGGTTGTCAGCAGCCACCTCCTCACAACCAGATTGATAGGCAACATCTTGATAAATGGATAAAAGGTTGAAGTTGACAAGTATTTTGATTTGTTTGGATGCACAATCCATGCTCATGGAAGCTGCAGTGAAGAGATAAGAAACCGAGTTGCATTAGGTAAGTCTGTCCCTGAAGACCTTTTCAGAGCAGGGAAAATCAAGGACATTGCTTGCAGGATAGAGATGTGCCTGTCAAACCATGGTCATCCATGGCCTCATATGCACGTGAAAGTGGGACACGGCATAAGGGAGACTGAAGAAGAATGGATGCATTTGGATTGTTGTGCTGGAGGAGAACATTCAAAGGACCATGGATGCTGAAAAGCGAAACTTCAGAGAAATAAGGCCAGAGAGGCTCCTTAGGGGCAAGGATGACAACACTTTGGCTTATATATTTTGCTGGGAAAATTCTACCATGTCTTAGGAATTAAAATAGAATTTATAGCAATGGCAATGGTAATAGGTTGATCCTGTGGCATAAAGTAGATGGTTATCGAGCAATAGTCTCGTCAGAGGCACAGCAATTAGTTGCCTTCTTCCTGGAAACATTAACTTAGCAGATGTTACCTTTTTACTTTTAATTGGAAAAATTCCTAGCTCAGATGTATTGAAATCTAAAACACATTTTTCATGAGAGGTTATAGAGAGAACAAGTCTAACACAGCAGGCAGAATATTAGTGCCCTTCAGTGGGGCTGGGCACAGCGAATCCTTGTGCTGGTCCCTGGAGCTGATTTCTTAGGGACTTACCCTGCATTTTCTTCCCTTATTTCCCGCTTGTTCTTTTCCGTAAACCAGTTTAACACGTGTCCTGGCCTCAGCGTCAGATGAGGAATAATAAAGGAGCCTCAGGAAGGCTTCCAGACCATGATGAAACGCTGAGATAGTAACCATCTTGGGACCGGCCATCGGTCCATTGGTAAATACAGAAGGCTCACTTCTGCTCTCAGCTGCACAAAAAGATAACGCGGCTATAAATGCCTGGCAAGTGGCGCGATCGTTGGTTTAAGTCCTCCTGGTTCCCTAGGCTGCGCTGCTTGAGCACATGTGGAGGAGTGTTTATGTAAGCTTGCTGTCTCTGGGAAAACTGCATCCTGAATTGGCTTCTTCTGGTACACGGAGGATTGAAGCAGTAATTGCTTATGAAGGGAGGAGAGAGATTATAAACAGTGGCGGTCTCTTAAGGAGTGGCCACATAAGATGCCTTCATTCCAGCCAAGTCAAGAAAACAAACGTTTACTTCCAGCACGCACTTCACTTTCTTTGAGCAATTCCAGGAGTCGACAGAAACAAAGGATGCTTTGGACTGGTGCGAAGAGAGAACGTGCAATGTCGTCACGCCAGACGTATCTCAGCACAGAAACTGTGATGGAGTAGCTAATGGTACTGTCTCTGGACTTTCTGACACACACGAAGTACCTGTAGAACCTGTAGAAGTGAACGAAACTTCAGAGAGTATGCTTTTATAGTCCCAACTGAGAGCTATTTGAAAACAGCTTGTAATACACAGATGACTTCCACCTCTGTTGACCCACACTGGCCCGCATTGTAGTCAAGCTCACATAGAGTTTTAAATATTTTCTTTTGCTCTCAAGCTCACAAATAGTTTTCAATAAATTTTAATATTTACCTATTTATTTTCAAAGGTATATTTCTCATAGAACACTGTGAAAGGCAATAAAGAAGCATCCGTGCTGTGATACTCAGTAATGCTACTGTTGGTGCCTGGCTTCAACTCCCGCTGGCCCTATGTGCCACAGAAAGACACCCCTCTTGTTCTTGGAGGGAGACACATAAGGTGCCCACTTATGTAAACAGTTACAGTCTCCAAAACTCTGTATAAGCCTGCTATTAGCTGGAATTGATTGGCAGTTGGTTTGGTATGTATTTATTCTACGAACACACACACACACACACACACACACATTAGATCAAAGGGAATAGATCTTTTGAAAGATTGTTTATTCTCAAATTGGAGTAAAGTGAGCTGGACCAGAGAGTTTGAGCATGTCCTTCAGAACGCTGAAAACCTGACAAACAAAAGAACACTTGTTTTTTTTTTCTTTCTCAGCGTCTGTTAAGAAAAAAAATAAAACCAAATGAAGAGCAGCATATGCACACATGACACACCGAAATTCTGAAAAGCCTGCACTCTGCCTGACAGGACGTTCCCAACCCATCTATGCCTCCGTTGTTTTGTTCTTGATTTCTCTACGTGTTAAAGCAGATGGGGACCTTCAAACAGCGAGACTTTGTAAAGAACATAATCGACTTTTTCAGGTCAGGTGTAACAAAATGTTTGGAAAGGAGATTTTTTGGGGTAAATATTAAACCTTTATTTTAGGTTTTACATCAGTCTTTTGTATGTTATTGGGTATACTGTGTGCATGTTATTCATACAATGTAAAGTAGAAACTCAAGTCCAGAGAGCTTTCATAAGTTCAGTGAAACCTATGAGAGCCATAGCTCAGGGGGGCTGTTCTGTTTTTCTGGGTTTTGCCATTTTCTGCCTGTGCCCGAGTACGGGCCAGGCACTTTTCTATTGTTCAAAACTAACGGGAAATTCTGAGATTTCCTTCTCGCTCAGGTTTTCACCATAAACATTCTTTCGGTTTTCATAGGCTTTGCTGTATTGATTGTTCATTAAAATTTGCTCAAGCATAGGTATAGACAGGTGATGCCAACAAGCAATGTGATTTTAAATTATCTGGGGCTGCTTTAGAATGAGCAAGAACCCAAGGAATGCGAACATCGTCCTTACTCTACGAGACCATAATGAGTAACACGGGGCCCTCGGTGCTGCTTTCACGAATGAATGAGAGTATATATATATATATATATATATATATATATATATATATATATATATATACTCCAAAAAGTATAACCCAAAAGGTTATACTTGGCATCTGACTACCATCATGCGTACAGGGTGGGCGCACCTCTGAAAAAGGCACGAGCACAGTGGAAGAGAGGGAAAGTGAAGGGAAGCCGGTGGGTCCTGTCATCAGCACCCGTCTCACTCACTGGGTATGTCGTATGTTTTCTTTATGCAGAACCACAATGGTGACATCTCTCCACAATTCTTTTCACACCTAAAAAAAAATTCCCACCTATGGGCTAATGTGTGAGAAAAAAAAATTATTCCATAGCAAGAAAGAAAGCTGTAGTATAAACAGCCCTTGACAATGGTAGAAATGTAGGTCATTTCTACCAAAATGTATGTTCCTAGATCAGTAGACTTTCCCATGGTAGACTTTGGCAGAAAGGCTGCAGGGAGCACAGGGGGTCACTGGATAGCTTCAGAATAGCGACACACGCGTGTGCCAAACCTGCTGAAGGAACATGAAGGGAGAGAAGGAACCATGACTTATCTTTGCCATCTATTTCCCATCTGGTGCTAGCCATCAGCTTAGGTGATCTAGAAACAAAATCTCATCAACTGCCATAAATGTTGAAAAAATTAGCATACATTCCAAGTATATATTTTACATATGTATATGTGTGTACATATAGGTATATGTGTGTGTGTGTGTGTTTTCCATTAGCCTTCCTCACTGGGAAAGAAAGAAAAAGCCAAAAGGGCACTACAGACTGCCACACTCTTCTCCAGCACAGTGACTGCTGACCTCAGTTTGTAGCTGAGCTCTGCAGCCACTGCTCCACCAGAGCTATTCCTTGGAATAATTTCCAGTCCCTGGAGAAGGACGTCATGCTTGGTAGAGGGTCAGGGGAAAGAGAAAGATCCGCAAGGAGATCAGTTGGCACAGTGGTCTCAAATTTAACGATTTTGTGACTGGTGCAAGACTGAGAAATCTTATGTTCTGTTGAACAAAATGAATCTAAGCTGACTCAATGGCACCACCACCAACCATGACTGGGGTTGGAAGCAGGAATTTACCATGGGTAAGAATAAGGACATTAGAAACCGATTACTCTTGATTGATGACTTTCCCAAATATCAGTTATGTTACTTTCGATATTTCACTTACCTTCTCTTCCCTCAGATTTCTTGTCTGTAAATGGGAATCACAATATCATATCATGATGTTAGCAGGATTAAACGAGACGTCACCTGCAAAACCCTTTGTACCAAGTCTGTCAGTTTAAACACTGAATAAATGACTGCTAGTCTTGTGGCTAATGGTTGTGGTAGTGATCATAAAGATATAAATATGTTTTACCCCCATTAAGTGTAACATTCTTAAAGTAAAGGGCTATGTTTTATTTAATTTCACATTCTTAGAATATAGGATTAAATTGCTCCTAGTCAAATAGAAAAGTACATTTATTTAGTTAAGTAGAAATCTATTGAACACGGTGTTCTCAACTTGATTAAAAAATACATCTAGTAGAATACTGGCAAACAAACATAGATGAATTATCTTGAAATATGTGGTAAATTGAGTTGCTCATAAAGTAAATAGAGAACTAGAAGCCCATTGGAATCCCAATTTGTTGACAGAATAGCAAAAATTGAAGCTGACAGGTTAATTGGCATCAAGTAGCATTTCTAAGTTGATAGAAAATGATTCTTTTTGTGCTTACCTTTCATACACTTTTTAGGTCAGAAAACTTAACATTTTAAAATTCATACTTTATCCAGTAGACAATAAAAGAGGACAATGATGACAATGAAAAGGGACTTGGAGATTTTTATTTAAATATAAATAGCATAAAAGGGGAAGTGCCTTGGAGAGGAGGTTTGACATAGGGGCTGCAATAGGGGACTCCAGGATAGGTAATGTTGTGTTGTGTGTACGGAGTCACTGTGAGTCAGAACGGCTCAGTGGCACCCAGCAACATCCCTCCCAACCAAGGTCCCCGAGTGAACCAGTTGGTGATGAGCTAGTGACCTCATGTTTGAAGACTGAATCCAGCCATTTATTCTGTGAAGAATACGATTTGGCACTAAGCTACTCTAGCTTATGTCCAAGAAAACGGCACGGAGCAGTTCCGATCCATAACACAAGAAGCCATTATGAATCCGACAGGACTCAACAGACACACCTTTGTCTTTCTAACACGTTCTTTTAAATCATCGGATGTGGTTAAATGATTGCAGTTTGCAGATGATGTGTGGTCGTTCACGTGCGCGCATTTTGTAATTATGGCAACACATAAAAACGAGCGCTTTCAAGCCTCTCAATTGAGCATTCAGTCCTCTCATGCCGGGCAGTCAACACCATGCTCCCTCCCCATCTCAATGCTTTCTCATCCCACATAGAAACACCCCACTGCCCCTCCCACAGTCTGGTAATCACTGGCAAACTGTCCTCTCTGTGCCATTGTTTATCCTACAGAGTTCATAGAAATGCAATGGCATAGCATTTACCATTATCAGTCTGACTTATTATATTTACTATAATGTTTTCCAGTTTCATCCATGTGTATCATGTGTTAATATAGAGGTGTGGGATGGCTTTCCATTGACTTATGTGTTAATTAATTTCTGTCACCATTATTTTATAATATCAGATTGAGTATTTTATTGTCCTGGCTAATTTTTATTTCTTTTTGTTGCAAAATGGAGTATCTTGTTTATGTTCTTTTTAATTGCTTCTATATAGAGACACAAATAATTTTTATGTGATGATCTTGTATCCTGAAAGTTTGATTAATTCACTTTTTTGCTCTAGTAACTGGTGTGTTCCTTGGGGTTTTCTAAATATAGAATCATGATAGCTGCTAATAGAGATACATTTATATCTTCTTTTCTGATTTTGTAGCCTTTATTTACCCATATTGCTTAATTACCCTGGCTAGCCTTTCAGAATATGTAGAAAAGCATTGATAAAAGTGAGCATTCTTGTCTTGTTTCTGACTTGGAAAGCTTTCGATCTTTCTATATTGAGTATCATGTTAGTTGTTTTCATAAATGCCCTTTACCACATTGTGGAATTTAGCTTCTATTTTAAGTTTGTTGAGTGTTTTTGTCAGGAGCTGGCGCTAGATTTTGACAACTCTTTTGCTGCATCTATTGAGCTGATTATTTTTCTTTGTTTTGCATTGATTGATTTTCTAAAAAAATTTTTATTGTGAATTAGGTTTCCTTTGTAATCCCCTCAATATAACATCATTATACTTCCACTCTGAATTTCCTTTTACTATTCCTCTTCCCAAACCCTCTGAAATTTGTCTTTGGGTAAATACTGTACCTTTGATCTTAAATGCTTGATTATTTAGAGTGGGTAAATTTAGTTCCAGATCTGAAGAGTTAGTAGGAGCTATAGCCTTGATCTTTCCACCAGTCTTTATTAGACCAGTAAACCTGACCTGAGTTTTATTTTCCCACATTTTTTTCTCCCACTATATCCAGGATCATCTGATGTGATCCTTTTCATAGTAGTTGGTAGTGGTAGCTAAGTACCCATTTAGTTCTGGTCTCAGGGTTGTGGAAATTTGCTTGCATTGTCTATCAGTTGAATGGACTATTTGTGGTGGCATGAAGTTTTTAATTATGGCTCCTCTACTCAAATCTGTAACTCCCAGCAAAGGATTGGGTAGGAAATCATTTTTTGGGAAACGGTACTAGCGCAAATTAAGTTACAGTTATATTTAATTTAAGAGATTAGCATGCTTTTCTTTGAAAAATGAATTAGGTTTAAATATTGCCTTTTACAATCATAGAATTAATGCAGTTTTTAAATTAACAAAGACATATTTCAATCCCCAGCTTTTTTCAATAAAACCATTGTACGTATATTTTGCATGTGTGTTGGAAGTATGGCAGGCAGAATAAGATGTTCCTCAAAGACATCCATTCCTGAATCCTCACACTCTGTGGATAAGCTTTAACCCACATCTTTTGAAAGCATAAGAGGGGGGCTAACAAGTGAGTCATGTGCCAAGAAATGTTAGAAGTCTCCAGAAGACAGACAAAAGAAGGAACAGATTTTCTTTGTTCACGAAAAGAAGACCTTGCTAGCACCTTACTTTCATCCGTGAAGGCCTGTGTCAAGCATCAAGAATTATATTGGGAAATAGTTACCAATATTTTAGTTAATGAATATTGAATAACAATAAAATAATAAACACTTTTCCTCTTGTATCTATCTATGTATTTATTTATTATTTAAAGATAATCTTATTGGGGGCTCTAACAGTTCTGATAACAATCCATACATTAATTATGTCAAGTATATTTGTACATATATTGCCATCATTATTTTCTAGACATTTACTTTCTATTGAGTCCTTCGTATCAGCTCCTCTTTTTCCTTCCCTCCCCCACCCTCATGAGCCCCTGATAAATGATAAATTATTATTATTTTCATGTCTTACACTGACCACAGCCTCCCTTCTCCCTGAAGTCTCTTGCTTGTCCCCCTGGAGGCGTGTGGTGTGGTTATGATAATAAACATGTATTATGAACTTTTTGCTCTACACATTGTTGTAAGAATTTTAAAGTTCAGGAAACCAGTGTCGTTTTTATTGTTACTCCGATTTTGCAATAGTGAAAACTGAAACCACAAGGCTAATTAACATGCCCCAGGTTGGATACATAGCATGTAATGAAGCTGGAATTTGAACCTATATCATATGACCCCAAAGCCTGGCATTAGAATCAAGCTCCAACGTCCATGGTCTCAGTGACCACTTCATCACTCATCATTTTACAGATGATTAAACCAAAATGGCAAGGAGTTTGAGTTTTTTTTGCCAGATTCACATAGGCGGGAGAATCAAGCTGTTCCATTCACACGATCTCTTTCTTCCATTCTTCCCTCTCCCCTCTGCCTCCTAATCTGCTTCCTTCTCTCCTTCATTTTCCCTTTCCCCCCAAGAAGCTAGAGAATTTGGCACAAACATAATGCATTATTTTTCTACTTGACTTTTTAACTATTGAATAAAAGGGAGACTTTTATACATACATTATGCTCTAAGCTTATTAGCAAGTATATTTTATTAGGTGCCAGTAACTAATTTCCCACTCAGCGGCCTCATGTACAGTAGAATGAAACACTTCACATTCCTGTTCAGGCTTCACAATCAATGGCCACTGTTGCAGCTACTGTACAAAAGGATAGAAAAGAAAATATACATGTGTGCATATATATAAACATACACACATGTACACTATAAAATATTCAAATATGCATATGTATATGGTCCAATCACTTGTTGCAATAGCAAGTCTGTTGCATCTTTTACTTACAACTAATTTTATATTGTATCCTCAAATTACAAAATAAAACATGCTTTAGAGAATGCAAATAATTCATGTAGAATAGAAACTGTTAGCTTACATTTATCATTCAGAGATTATAATTTTCTGCATTTTTTCCAGCCCTCCTACTTCTTTATCTTGGAATACTGTTACATAATTTAAATTAAACAAAAGTATTACCCTACCTATTCCATTTAACAGGGCAGCATAAACATTTTCTTATGTGAATGTTCCTTTTACAAAAAATATTTAAATGCCAGTACAGTATTTTAATCATTCAACTACTGAAGATTAAAGATATTGGTTATCATTAATGAGCTACAGTATTCATCTGTATGTATGCTGTTTTTCTTTTTCTTTCACATTTTATCTTCATGATAGTATACAGAAGTGAGATTATTAGATCAGCAGGTAGATATGCGTTGCTACTTTTCTTCTCAGATAGGTTATGTCAATTTCCAAATCTAGTTATAGTACATCAGAGTGCTCATTTTGCTATGGTCTCACCATAATTTTTATTTTAAAAACTGCTATTTTTCTAGGCAGAAATGTTACACTTAAATGTTTCCTTTAATTGTCCTTTTGGAGTTCTCACACTATTTTCTCAGTGTGAAACAAAACAAAACAAAATAATTCTCACCCACTTACTTTGTAGAAAACAACAGCCCTCACTAAAGAGGAGTGATTGCAAGAAATTGAAATGTTCATTGACTTTAACTGAGCCAAGAGTCAAAGTGACATATTTTCATGGGGAAACTAGCTGTAGGAGGAAAATGATCCAAGCTTGATAGTTACAAATGAGGACATATTAAAACATTTTAAATGATCATTTTACCAAAGTTTTGACATAAAGCTAATAGACTGAATTAATAATTCAAGTATGGAGACTTATTTTTTTCTATATGTATCTTAGTTACGGTTGTCTTTGTTTGCATGAAGCTTAATTACTGTTACTAAATCAAATCTATAGGTTATTTTTATACAGAAGGCTTTGCTTTTGTTCTTGATTTTTTTTAAAACTGTGAATCTAGTTTTATTCTTGAGCTTTATGCAGCCTTAAGGTTTGTTGCTCATTGGTTTGATTTGTTTATACTAGCATACTCTAGCATACCACCAATGTATGTCTCTTAGAGATATTAGACTATTAGCACACAAGTTATAGAGACATATTTGTGTTAAAATCATAGTTCTTACTTTTAAATTTTATTTTCTTTCTCTTCTTTCTTTCTTTCCTCCTCTACTTCTCAGCTTTCTTCCTTCATTTTCTGTTTCTTTTCAAGAAATAAGGGGGATAAAAAGAAGAGAGCTTGGCATAGTAATATGAATGATCTGTTTATATTTCTCTTAAAATAGAGGCTTTTATATTAATATTAGCTTAATAGAAAGTATGCTGTTGTTAGATGATGTCTAATTGATTATCGAGTTGGTTATACAACTTCTGAAAGCCTAGATTTTCTTACATATACAACTGAACTAAAAATAGAGCCTACTTCTTATGCTTGAGAAGAATTCAACGGAGCATGACAAATTACTAGTGTCTAGTAAAGAATCAGCAAATCTTAGTTGTCCTGGTCTTAATCATCCATCCTTTGGATGTTACTCATCCCCATCCTTGTAGCCATTTTAGTTCTTTTGTTCTGTTTGTAGCATGGGCTGTTTCTGCTTCGACTATACGATCTATAAACTCTAAGCCCGTATTCTCCCATCTTTTAAAATATTGATATACTTATTAACATTTATTTAGAACAAAACCATTACTGCCTGTACACCAGGAGTATATATGCTTGTGAAGAAGATAATTAACAGGTACGCAAATATGAAAGGGCTTCAAAGTTTTTCGAGAAAATTGAAAAGTTAATGGAATTTCCCAACAAACATTCTGAAGTTCCCTCATACATATTTAGTATACAAGATGGCACTGAGTGTTATAGAGAGAAATTAAACAGGGCAGGGACGGAGAGAATTTGGAGTGGAGGTGACATGAGAGAATGGTAGCTCATTATTTTAACAGACTGTTTTAAAAGAAAGCCTCTCACAGATGACAATCAATTTAAGTCTTGAATAGAAAGGGAAAGCCGTACATTCCAAATGGAAGAAACATTTTTCCAACAGTTTTATTAGCAAGTAATCTACATATTATATAATTCAATAGTTAAATCATACAATTATATCAAGGAGAATTGTATAATCACTCCCACATCAATTTTGGAGCCCTGCCCACCCCCTGGTGGTTAAAACACCTTTAAGATTAATTATGCAACCACAGTCCATTCTAGTGCTCTCTTCCCCGCCAATCTACATTAGTGTGTTAGTCTGGGTAGACTAGAGAAACAAATTCATAGACATTCATGTGTGTATAAGAAAGAGCTTCATATACAAGAGCAATTGAATATTGAGAAAACATCCCAGCCCAGTACAAATCAAGTCCAGAGTCCAATATCAGGCCATATGTCCGATACCAATCTGTAAGTTCCTCCTCAGACTCAGGAAACACGTGCAATGATGTCAAATGCAGAATAGCCACAGGCCAGGGGGTAGAAAGTCTTGAGGATGCAGTGTCAGTGGAAGCATCTCAGTGCTGGCAGGGGTCTCCACGTGGCTCCTTCAGCTCCAGGGTTCTAGCGTAGCTCTGTGTCTTCCCCATAGGACTATCTTGTCGGAGTAAACATGTGTTCCACCTCCAGCGAGCTGGTTATCTCCTTAGTCCCCACAAATTAAGTCATAATGTGATTGACAGGCCAAACTCCATCCCTTCACTCTCAAGTCTCAAACTGACACCAGATTATGTGCTTACCACCATTAGTTACTTCCAAAATCCCCTTTCCCTCTCTATCTCCCCCACCTCACACCTATATCCCCTTGTACGGATTATTATCAAAATGTCTTCACGCCTCCTGTGCTTCACCGTCGGGAGACGCAACAGAAGACAATAACAAAATCTCGCTAAGGTGGTGAGGATTAAAAACATAATAGTATACAGACAAAAATATAAGCAATACATAAGAAGGAAAAGACTCCCATCAACATTAAGAAGAAAAAACAAACTGGGAAGAAATTTCTCTCCTGGAACCAGTAAGAGACACTTGCACCCAGAACAAATTCAGGTTGAGTCTAGAGCAGTGGTTCTCAACTGTCCTCATGCCGCAACCCTTTAATGCAGTTCCTCATGTGGTGGTGACCCCATCATAAAATTATTCTAGTTGCTTCCTCATAACCGTACCTTTGCTGTTGTATGAATCAGGCAATCCCTGTGAAAGGGCTGTTCGACCCCCAAAGGGGTTGCGACCCACAGGTTGAGAACCACTGGCTTATAGGGTGGTCAACTAGCCAAGTAGCAATTTCGATCCAGCATAATCAAGATTACAATGGTCTCTGCCTGGTAGTAAGGCTGGTGGAGACTCTTGCCTGTGACTACAAGGGATCTTCCAGTGGCTTAGTCTAGATATACTGTAGATGGGGTTTGGACTCCCACGGTCCCCCATAGCCCTCGACAAATTGGATATTCATGATTTTGCTCTGGTGTTCTCTACTCACCATATTTCAATGTTGTACTTGTCATCTAGGGATGGATCACACCAGCTGGTATGCTTCTTCCACATGGACTTAGTTGACTCCTTGCTTAGTTGACTACTTGTTTGAATACAAGCCTTTAAGACCCCAAACACTATTCTGATTGATAGCTAAGCACCATCTTGTTTCTTCACCACACTTTGCTGTAGCACCCTTATGTTCAGTGATCATTTTAAGTGAGCAACATTGTCAGGTAGTAGTGGGAGTTAGCAGGGGAGGTGGGTGAGGAGATACCTGGAGCTGGTGAAAACACTTCAGGCCTCCCCTTTCCCTTTAGTAGCCTTCAGGCCAAGATGCAAGGAGTTAGCCGTTGCAGGTAACATTGAACATGGTTGCTTAGCTCTGGATCTGTAGACAACAAAGTTGCAGTGGGAAATTCTCCCTTCCCCCAGACCTGAGCTATAAAATTCTTTGCCTCAGGACCAGATGGTGTTAACTTTGCAGGCCCCCAGCAGGGACCCACGAACCTCTCCCAGGACTCCTGTCCCTTTCTCTGTACTCCCTTCCCTCCTGGGTGGCTTGACTTCTCTGGCCCCAAGTTAGGGGCCCGTTAACCTCACCCAGGAGCTCTGAAATAAACCTTTGAAACTATTTTCTACCGTTGCCTTCTTTCTTTCTTTCTGTTGCCAAACCTACCTTACATATATAGCATTAAGGTGAGTGTACAGCAGGGCCATGATGTAAGAAGTGAGTGTTCTTAAGTTTGAGCTAGTACTCAGTGTGAACCCCAAACCCATTCAGGTATCTATACCTTTATCCATCTATCTATCTATCTATCTATCTATCTATCTATCTATCTATCTATCTATCTATCTATCTATCTATCTATCATCTATCTATCTACCTATCGTCTATTTATTTTTAAATTTGCTGTAACTTGGAAGGCAATATGTATGTCATATCATTCCATAGTTCAACCATGTTAAACATAATTGTACAATGTCTTCCATAATCATATATATTTTCCAAATTGTATTTTTCCTTCGTGGACTACTTGCCGTCATCTCCCTCTTGTCTCCACCACGCCTATATTCCCCTCCCCCAAATGCTGTTATAGTGTCTTTCCCTGTAGGCTCAACACCCCTGGGTTTCATTTGCCGAAGAATAAGGAAACATAAAGAAAAGAACGCAGTTCAAAAGGGTTCGCCCATTGACGACACACCTCTGAGATACACCCTAATATAAATGAGCATAAACAGGATATAACAGAATGGGCACCACAGGATTGCTGGGACAAGTTGTATCTTAGTACAGCATACAAGGCCTTGATATAACAAGACCTTTACCACCAGAAGGTCGGATGGTATGCAAGCTTGAGCTTATGCCCGTTCTCTGCTTATTCCTACTTCAGTGGACTCATATAGTGTGCTTGACTAACTCCACTTAGCATAATGTTTTCTAGATCCCTCCACGAGATGAGGGGTTTCGTCGCTATTTTTCAGGGATGCATTGTATTCCACAGTGTGTATGTACCAGATTTTTTTTTAATCCAGTCTCTACTGATGGGAATGTAGGCTGTTTTCAGCTTCCTGCTATTGTGAATAGTGCTTTGATGCACTTGGCTAAGCAAGCATCTGTTTGTGATCTGTTCTGATTTCTTTTGGTTATATGCCCAGTAATGGTATTGCAGGATCATATGGTGGTTCAATTTCAATCTGTTTCAGGTATGGCCCGATTGCCTTCAACCATGGCTGTACATATTTACAATGTAAATGTGCTTACCCAGCAATAGATAAGAGTTCCTATCTCATCACACTCTGCAACATTTGTTGTTCTCAGTTTGTTTAAACTGGGCTACAGTCCTGGAGGTTAGGTGGTAACTCATCATTGTTTTGACGTGAATTTTCTGGATGGCTAATGACCTGGAGAATTTCCTCAGGTGTTTATTGACCATTTGAGTGTCATCCTGTGTGAATTGTCTGTGCACGTCTTTTGCCCACCTTCTCAGAGGGCTGTTAGTTTTTTTCTTGTAAGCTTGTTGGTCTGTTATGTCATTACAAATACTTTTTCCCAATCTGAGGCCTCTCTTTTCACTCTTTTAATAATGTCTTTTGATGTACGAAAGAATTTTATTTTTAGTAGGTCCCATTCATCTATTTTATCTTTCACAGAGTGTGGTTCATTTGTTAATTCTGCTACCCCAGGTATTCCCCACACTAGGGCTCCTAACTTTTTCCCAATTTTCTCATTGATGATTCTGAAAGTTTTAGGTTTTACATCTAGGTCTGTTTCACCTTGAGTTTGCTTTTGTGCATGGAGTGAGATATGGGTCTGGTTACATTCATCTGCACATGGATACACAGCTTTTCCAACACCATTTATTAAGGAGGGTATCTGTTTCCCAGTTAAATGTTTTAGGGGACTTTGTCAAAATTCAATTGTCTGTATGTGGATGTTTTTATTTCTGGATTTTCTGTCCTGATCCATTGGCCTGAATAGGTGTTATTATACCAGTACCAGGTTGTTCTGAAAACTGGATGCATAGTAGGACTTCAGGTCAGGTAGTGCAAGTCAACTTTGTTTTTCTTCTTAAGGAATTCTTTGCCTATTCTGGGTTTCTTCCCTTTCCATATGAAGTTAGTAATCAGGATTGCATTGAATTTGCTTTAGGTAGTATTGACATTTTAACTATATTGAGTCTTCTAATTTGTGTAGATCCATTTTAGTCTCTCTTTTTCTTAATCATTTTTTTGGGGCTCATACAACTCTTATCACAAGCCATACATACATTAATTGTGTAAAGCACATTTGTACATTCGTTGCCCTCAGCACTCTCAAAACATTTGCTCTCCACTTAAATCCTTGGCATCAGCTCCTCATTTTTCCCCTTGCTCCCCGCCCCTCCCTCCCTCACAAACCCTGGATAATCTATAAATTATTATTTTGTCATATCTTAAACTGTGCGACATCTCCCTTCACCCACTTTTCTGTTGTCCATCCCCCAGGGAGGAGGTTATATGTAGATTCTTGCACTCAGTTTCCCCTTTCCACCCGACCTTCCCAGTCTCTTGTACAACTTTTCATGGCTATTGTGAATGGTACTGATTCCTGGATGTATTTTTCTGCCTTCCCAACACTGCATACCTGGCATTTTAAAGAATCAGCAAGATAGGCCATGCCATGGAAGTAGAAAAGTGCAAGTCATGAGTGAAAGGAGGTGAGATCAAAAGGGGTAGGACCTTATCGGTCATTGTAACAGATTTTTGTTTTTCTCTGACTAAGATGAGAAGTCTCTAGACAATAGTGAGCAGAAGAATGGCCACACAAAAGCAGAAGCAGGGTACCAGATGGAGGAGTCTATTTTAATCGCCCAGATGAATATCAATGATAGCTTGGAACAGAGTGCTAGCAGTGGAGGTGGTGAGAGAAAATTGGTTGGATTCTTTATACATGTGATTATATCATCTTTTTGTGCACCACCTTATAAATAGCTATCAAACTAACCAGTAGCCTATGCCTATGTTTCATTTTAGCAGCTGTTTCTGGGTTTTTTTTTCTTATAGACAACCTTCTATTTTTTTCTCTCTTTTTAAAAAGCCTTTTTTACTATCACATTCCTTCAAAGTCTTGCCTCACTGTTGTTCTCTGGTCACCTGATTTCCATATTCCTTCAGTTCTCTGGTTTTTCTTCCCTGCTTCCTCCAATGTGGAAAACTGTCACTGAGCACTTGATAGTCCAGCTAACATTTTTTGCATTAATAGGACTTAATCAGACTCTTGGAAATATACTTCCCTGATTTTTCCCCTTTAACTGACAGTTAATCTTTCTTTTTGTGATTGCCTTTTAATTTTCAGCATGATTTACTGAGACAATCATATTAACAAATGATTCGCTTTACCTCCTGTGATGGTCAATATTTTCTGTCCTTGACTGGTCTTTATTTGTTTATACACCACTCTAAATGTCCTGCCAAGGTAATCTGCAGACAAGATTATCATTTGCGATAGTTGACTTGAAGCAAATAAGATTATGTAGGTGGGTCTCATTCAGTTAATGAAATACATTATGAGGAAAATCTGAGTTTCCTGCAGAAGGCACCCTTCCTCAAGGGGTAACACAGAAATCTTTGCACACTGGTCTGCCCTATCGATTTCCGACTTGTCAGTCCTACCATTGCATGAACCACTTCTGTAAAACCACAGAAACTTAATGAGAGAGAGAACGGCTATATACAGTTACATGTTTTTGTTCTTGTTCTGACTCATAGCCACTCTATTCACAACAGAGTGAAACACTTGTGGGCGCCACCCTCAGAATTGTTCTTATGTTTGAACAATTGTAGCAGCCACTATGTCAATCCATATCATCCAACGCCTACCTTTTGGCTTTGCCTTTCTTATTTACCGAGCATTAGGCCCTTTTCCAGGGACTGGTCTTTCCGACATGTCCAACGTATATTGAAGTCTCACGATCCTTCCTTCTAAAGAGCATTCTGCCTGTATTTTTCTAAAATAGATCTGTTGGTTCTCTTGGCAATCTGTGGGACGTTTGATATTCTTTGCCAGTATCATAATTCAAATGCATAGATTCTTCAGTTTCCTTATTCAATGTCCAACTTTCCCATGCATATAGAACTATTGAAAATAGAGTCTTAGCATATTAATATGCCAGATCCCCTGCCAGCAGACTCAACAGAACCGTTCAGGCTCTGAAGTGAAGTGTCCAAACTTGAAAAGATTCTTCTGTTAGGTATGGCTGGCACCTATCTCTCTTCCAAACCCACTGCAACTTCTTACAGAATAAAGCCTCTTTTGAAGTTTAATACAGACAAGAATGGAGCACCCAGTAAGCAAGTGTTTTTAGTCATATATTTTCTTCCCACCTGGTCAACAATGATTGCTAACATGAGAAATCAACCAGACTTCATAAATGCTAATATCTTCAACTGTCTGCCTGCAGTAAATAGTTGTCCCAGTCCATAATAGTGTCTGGAAAAAATAAATTAAAATATAATGGAATTGTTCACAAAATTTTGAAGACCTTGCATATTCTGTTTCTCTTTTAAAAATGTGTCTAATGAAACTCTTAAATTCTATCTTAAATGACTGGTGATAGTAAGGGCTTGTGAAAAACATTTTCTGATAGCCTTAGTCTGTACATACATATTTTTGAGAGAATAAGCAAATAGACTCGTGCAGATTTTATGATGAGCCTTTGGTCAACCATTTTTATTGCCTGATCTGTAGCAGTATTTATGAGCACCACACATCTGAATGGTGCACAATCTATGCATTGTGATTAAAAGACCTTGTGAGTAGTCAGTCCTTGCTCCACCTTTCTTTTTGTATTCATGTATTTCGTTCAGCTGATTAGGTGCAGGGCCTGTGCCTCCTCCTGTCTCTCTATGATGTCTGGTACACAGTAGTTAGGCACCATAACAATAGTATATGCCTGGAATGCTCTTCCTCGGGAAATGTACCTGATTTATTGCCATACAAGTTTCTGCACCATTAAATTATCATCTCATCGGAAATACTGTCCTGGACTTTGAAATAATGTGGAAAATAACAGTCCTCTAACACAGCCTACCACTTGTATAGTTTTCATTAACATAACGTAAGCTCCAGGAGAACCTTCTTGCTGTTGTGCAACATTAAGTTGATTCTAACACATAGTAATGCCATTGGACAAAATAGTTCTGCCTAATAGGGTCTTATAGACTGTACTCTTTAATGAAGCAGTTTGCCATATCATTGTCCCAACGGAACAGCTGGCAGATTTGCATGCCTCACATTTTGGTTAGCAGCCATGTTCTTTACCAGGTGTGACTCAGAGTTCCACTCCCAAGAGAATGTAGGCCTTGTTTTCTTCCCTATGGCAGCAAACATAACTTTGCCCAGTTGCATTATGCAAACCTACTGCACACGACCTCTTTAAAGTGTTGAAGAGCAGAGTCGTTAGGTTTCTCTGATGGGAAATATCTCAGTTCTTGGCTTTGCATGAGACAGAATTAGAACCCAAATCTTTGGGGGTACTAGGTGATGATATCTCTAGCTGCTTCCTGAGGGCCAAAGGGGGAGAAAGTGGGGCTTTCAATCCACACCCTTCCTACTCTGTTGGAAGGGGTTATCCACTCAGGATCCACAATGGATGAGGTTGAGGTGATCTGGGAGCTGATACTTCTGAGGCTGGCACACTTGGCTCAGAGACATTGGTTATTTGGGAACTTCTGGAAGAAATAAAACAGATGGACAGTTTAGGTAAGGCAAGAGTAAGGCTGTGAGATGGCAGTGCCCTTGGAGGTGTGGGTGAGTGTCATGGGAAGTTTAATAAAGAAGAAATCTTAGGACTGACAGGCATGGGTGCCAGTTTACTTTAAACCCAGGAATTGTGTGAAAGCATCTACTGACTTAAAGACTATGATGGGTGTGAGGTAGGGTTTTCTGTGGAACATTTACCTGTCTAGAGGTGGCAGTGAAACATCTCACAACAGCTCTCAGATCTGTATGCTCTATTTCTGATGGGTCTGGGTGCAACCATCTCCACGGTTCCACCCATGAATGGTGCCCAGGGTTCAGGGAAGAAGGTAAGGACAGGATAGGCAGCCCCAGTGTCGAGAAAGAGTCTACTTTCCTTCCTGCCACATGGATTGCTCACCCAGGGTTCCAGACCCGTATCAGCTGTCTTCTGCTGCTTTGCTGGCCAGGCCAGGCCAATCCCCAATGAGCAGCTGCCCATTGTCCTGCGTGCACCTTCCCTCCTGGTTATTGCCATAGGACCATAGGACACAGGACTGCCTGATGACCAGTTTGCTTGCCGTGGTGGCATGGTCCTAGGGGGTGGGGGTACTATTCCAGTAGAGTCAATAGAAGGCACAGCTGTTTCTCCTATTGGGTACTTAACATTCATCACATGTAAATTCTCTGAAACTTCCTAGCACCTTTTAGCACTTGTTCTTTCTCAAAGTCTGTCCCAGTCCCAGTATGACCACTACATCCTTCCAAGTTAAATCATGGGCTAGCTGGGGGTTCTGGGAGCTTTCTATGTATTCTTTGGGTTTGTCAGAGTAACTGCCCAGGTCACTTTTAAACTGCTTGTGTTTAATCAGGGTGAAAGGCCTGTGGAATGGCTGGGGGCCAAATTCCCCAGCTGTCTCTACTTAGGTTCACCCATTTCCCGAGCCTGGACAGGCTCAGGGTCTGAAGGTGTTGCCCCCAGTTGGGGATATAGTAGCCCTCAGCTTCAGGGCACCTTAGGGGCTTCTGGATACACTGGGAACGAAGGTCTTTACTGTTCCTCAACTGGAAAAATGCTCTAACATAAGGGAACTCCTCCCAATGCCTCATCATTCCACAGAAATATCCCAGGTGAATCAGGGTTGGAAGGGAAAATGTGCTGTTCTTTGGCCAAGATTCCCCATCATCTAGAATGTACTTCAGCCAAATGGTCTTGCTGAATAAAATCAACTTGTTTCTCCAGCATCTCTGGGTCAAATCTATCCCAATTAGAAAGGATGCAGTATAACTCCGAACCCTTGGGGACAACATTACCCATCTAGAAAACAAAACAATGGAAAAGTCATGCGAGCTCGATGCTCAAGGTCAGTGACTGCAGTTTCAGCGTGCTCACTAGGGTGCCATGAAGCTGGGGCCTCGATCAGGTGCCCCTGTTTGAGGGAGAGTGTCAGGGGTGCAGTCTTTGTGGGCTAAATAGGTCCCGACAATTTTGTAGACTGCATGCCAGGTGGGCCACTGCTTGGAATGGTTCCCAATATCCTTCAAAGGGGACTACTGGGACGAGCAGCCTTCCAAACCTTTGAAGGGGAGGAGAGACCTGTTAATTGGCTCTGGGAACATTCTAGGTAAATTGGGATCCTTACCTGGACACATACTGTCACAGCAGAGCTGTACCAGGAATGTGCTGAAGGCGTTATTGCTGAAAAGCCTTTGAAGACGGAAAGTTAGCAGTTACTCAGGGGCCTGGCTTTCAAATGCCTTTGGCAACAGAAAACCAGCTAGTAAAGAAAGAGAAAAATGAACTAGCCCACTGATGGACACGAAAGCATACACCCTACAGGACCAAACAGCTTATTTGTAAAACCAGGAGAATACAAAGGGAAGGAATTGGGGAAGGGGGCATCCAACCACCAGGGGACTAGAGGTCTAATTCCCAGGCTGAGTTACCAGCCCACTAATTACTACCCCACCCCCTGAGTGGTTGGTGTGCTAGGCGCCATCTTGGCCAGGGTCATGTGGTCAGTTTTCCCACACCAAAAATGGTGGCAGGCACTGGGTGGCGCCATCTCCCAGGGGAGCAGAGACTCACGTGGTCGAAAAATGGCAGCTGCCACATGCAGCCTAATTAAGAGTCCCCAGGGGGCAAGCAACAGGAACTAGAGTCCTGCAGAGACCAACAGGGTTTAGGTATGTGCACACGGCCATCTAGCTAGCTGGGACACGAAGCGGACCACTGAAAATCAAAAAGATATGGGGGACTGAAATTCTCCACCACTGAAGGTTGCAGTGTTTAGATCCCATGCCAGGAAGTGAGTCTGGGGAGACCATGAAGGCCCCTGGAAGCACAGAAATGCAGCCCCACAGCTGCATATACAAACAGAAGCACAGACAGAAAGACAGACATGAGGGGATGGGACTCCTGCAATACATCATGTGTGGCCCCATAGACAGTCCTAGCGACATCCACAGCAGGAAAGGTCCAGTCTGGCATCCTTTCCACCATGCACAGTACACTTTTAAAGTCCAGCCGAACCGCTCCTTCATCTCCCAAGGGTGATGAGGGGAAAGTCTGGAAGATGCCCAAAAAGTCAGTGAGACTGGAATGGGGGCCCGCTCCAGGAAGACACCCGAAGCTGGCTTACCTTAGTGTAGTCCTAAAGTTATTTCCGAGTCATGGAACCACAACATGCTTGGTTCCTCGGGTGGGAAATACCTTGGTTCTTGACTTCACATGAGAAAGAATTATCTCCAAAGTCTGGTTTGTGATCCAAGTGGATTTTTTAAAGGACAGACGTTTCAGGTTTTGTAGTCCCTGAACACAGGCAAACTCATGGGACTGCACACCCACATGTGGCAGCCTGAGGCCAGAGAGAGAGAGATCACCGCACTAGCACTGTGAGCAGAAAGCAAAGAAGCAGCTGAAGGGGGTGGGGGAAAGGCCAGTGATTTCCAGGTTCTGGCTTTTAGGGTCTTTTTCTGGGAGGCATGGTCAACAGTACTGGTTGACCCCATTGGCTGAATCAAGCACACTTGGCCTAGTTTGGGCCAACCCAGGTGTACTGCCTGCCTGGCTCAAGGGCCTGAATGGGGAGCAAGCCCAGTTAGTCTGCTCTGGGTTCCATCCTCTTGTAGGGACCTTTAGGCCTGGAGAGGACAAGCCCTTCTGCCTGTCTCTAGCTACCTCTCAATGTCACTTTGAGGAGTGAGGGTTTTGTGCTTTGTTTTCAAAAGCATTTTATTTTGAGTTAATACAGGTCTCACATCATTCCATAGTTCAACCACAGCAAGCAGTGTTGTACAATTGCGCCCACAATCAGTTTCCAAGCATTCTTTTCCTTCCTGGACATTAGCTCTCTTTTAGTGCCCCCTTCCTCGTCCCCCCCCCCCCAACCATCCTACCATTCTATTCTGCTTATTCTACTCGCTGTCCCTGTAAATTCAGCAATCCTGGCTATCATATACGGACAAACAGAAAAGCATATAACAAAAATTCTAGAGGGGGACCCCCAGTGACACAACACATCTGAGAGAAAGCCAATATGAGCAAACAGGGAATATTGAAAAACAGATCAGGCCTATTATTCATCAGGGGGTGGGTCAACTGACAAGGTGTTAACTGTCCAAGTCAGGTCTATGCTTTGGATCTTCTATAGTCATCTCTCCCGGGCACTCTATTTAGTAGCCACTTTCCTCCCATCCCTCTCTCATGGACCGAGGGAACTCACTGAAGGCTTCTTTCCTGGGTCGATCCCACAAACGTGTCTGGCTGTCCCACTGTCACCCATAGTCTTCTTCAAAGCAGATCCTCTCAATTTAGACTCTGATACTATTCCCTCTGGATTGGCTTCAGATTATGTCATTTAAAATCCTGACATGGCTGATGTTTGTATGCTTAGTTGGTGGGCCTAATTGATACCTCACTTTGATGACTACTTGTTTGGAAACAAGCCTTTAAGACCCCAGGCACTATTTTATCTGATACTGGGCACCATCTTATTTCTTCACCACACTTTGCTAAAGCATCCATATCTTCTGTGTTCCCTTCCCCAGGGTGACTATCAAGGAGGCCATGATGTAAGAAAAAAATTGTTCTTAAGTTGGAGCTAAGATTTAGTGTGAGCCCACACCCCATTCCTGGAGGATCTATGGGATTCCCCCCCCCTGTTATTATCTGTCTTTGGCTCCCTTTCAAAACCTCCTTGTTAATTTATGGTAGGGAGTCTTATCAATCATCCCCGGGGCATAACGATCTTCTATTAATATTGTCTTTGATAGCCCCTGGTACTAATTTTTAAAAGCCCTGTTTGGAGAGATATATTGGGCTATAAGATGGAGCAGTTAGCATTGCTGTGTTTCTTTCTCACCTTCTTTGAGCATGGTGAGTACGCTGCATGAAGAGAGAACAATCAGATATTTTTTGTTTGTTTTTGATGATGATCACAATTTATTCCTGGGTGTGTTCACAGTAGTGTCCTGATCACACTACCCCATGGCTGACCACTAAAGCATGTAAATATTGCTCCCTCTGAACCTAGGTTATTCCGTTGAGGGACTAAGATGTGCCTGACCCAAGCTGTGTTATTTCAAAGGCCCCACGTGCATGTGCAAGTTTGACATTGAATAAGGAAGACTGAGAAGGATCAACTCATTTGAAATGCGGTGCTGGTGAAGGATACTGACAGCACCATAGACTGTTAAAAGGATGAACAGATCAATCTTGGGATAATATGGTCTACAACGATTTCTAGCTTTTGAGAGATACTTGAAGACTAGAGATCAACTTGTTAACCGTGCCCCGAATCCTTGTGCTACTCGGTAGCTCTTGGCATGAAGTCAGCCTCTAGGAGACTCAGCCTCTAGGAGACTCAGCCTCTAGGAGACTCAGCCTCTAGGAGACTCAGCCTCTAGGAGACTCAGCCTCTAGGAGACTCAGCCTCTAGGAGAATCCGCCTCTAGATTTAGTACTCCTTTTCACAGAGCTTTTCAGTAGTTTTGTCCTTTTTCTATGACTGACTGAATGAAAAATTTCAAGATTCTACTGCAAATATTCTATGCCACAAATAACGTGAAGATGCAGAATCAGAAACTATGTGTAATGCAGACTCTGCTGCAATCTTTTATTTACTTGTGATATGCACATGATATAAGCTTGCCTGCTGAAAGGGAGGAGTGCTTAAGGCACTCACTGATGAAAATCAAAGACTGTAACATTCAGTGTGAAATGTATCTCCTTGTAAAGAAAACACAAATCCTCACAACTGGATCAATAGACAATATCATGAGAAATAGAGAAAAGATTGAAGCAGACAAAGATTTCATTTTATTTGGATCCACAATCAATCCTCATGGAAGAAGCAGTCAAGCAATCAAATAGAAATTTGCCAAATTGTGTGTACAAACCTGCTGAACTAGACCTCTTTAAAGTTTTGAAGAGCAGAGATGTCACTTTGGGGAGTAAGGTAAGCCTGACCCAAGCCATGGTATTTTCAGTTGCCTTGTGTGCACGTGCAATTTGGACATGAAATAGGGAAAACCATAACAGAATTGCCACACCTGAGCTATGGTGCTGTAAAAGACTATTGATAGTCTCGTGAACTGTTGGAAGACCAAATAAATGCCTATGGCAGTGGTTCTCAACCTGTGGGTCATGACCCCTTTGGGAGTTGAACAGTGCTTTCATAGAGGTCGCCCGATTCATAACAGTAGCAAAATTACAGCTATGAAGTAGCAATGACAATAATTTTATGGTTGGGGGGCGGGTCACCACACACGAGGAACTGTATTAAATGGTCGCGGCCTTAGGAAGGTTGAGATCCACTGGCCTATTGGAAGGAGTACAGCCCACTGCTCTTTCAAGTAAGGACCATCAGACTTTAACTCACATTTTTGGACACATTCTCAGGAGAAAGCAGCTCTTGGAAAAGAACCCAATGCTTGGTAATATAGAGGCGGAGTGTAACAGAGCTAATATAGAGGAGGAGTGTAACAGAGGTCATATAGAGGAGGAGTATAGCAGAGGTAATACAAAGGAGTATAACAGAGCTAATATAGAGGAGAAGCATAACAGAGGTCATATAGTGGAGTATAACAGAGGTAATATAGAGGAGGAGTATAACAGAGGTCATATTGAGGAGGAGTATAACAGAGGTAATATAGAGGCAGAGTATAACAGAGGTAATACAGAGGAGGAGTATAACAGGTAAAGTAGAGGAGGAGTAGAACAGGGGTCATATAGAGGCGGAGTATAACAGGTAATACAGAGGCGGAGTATAACAGAGGTCATATTGAGGAGGAGTATAACAGAGGTAATACAGAGGAGGAGTATAACAGAGGTAATACAGAGGAGGAGTATAACAGAGGTAATACAGAGGCAGAGTATAACAGAGGTAATATAGAGGCGGAGTATAACAGGTAATACAGAGGCGGAGTATAACAGAGGTCATATTGAGGAGGAGTATAACAGAGGTAATATAGAGGCGGAGTATAACAGAGGTAATACAGAGGAGGAGTATAACAGAGGTAATACAGAGGCGGAGTATAACAGGTAAAATAGAGGAGGAGTATAGCAGAGGTAATACAGAGGTGGAGTATAGCAGAGGTAATATAGAGGAGGAGTATAACAGGTCATATTGAGGAGGAGTATAACAGAGGTAATATAGAGGCGGAGTATAACAGGTAAAATAGAGGAGGAGTATAACAGAGGTCATATTGAGGAGGAGTATAACAGAGGGAGGCACAGGGTGGAATGACACAGTGGCTGTCCCCGCAACAAGGGGCTCCCATATCATAACCGCTCTGAGGACACCACAGGAACAGGCCGTGCTTCCTTCCTTCTGTGGGTCACAGGTCTCTGTGAGTTGGAACAAACCTAATAGTACCTAACAACCACAACAACATGGTTGTTATAGCCCCAGAAGTTCCTTATTAAAATGTCATATCATTTATAATTAATACAGTGAACCCCACCTTTGGAATTAAAAAATGCTAGCAATAAGGGACAAACCTAACAAAACATTTGAACAGAACATGAAGAAGCAATAAGGTTTGATGGATAGAAAAATGTAAAATAAACTGAAATTTTGATACGTAGTTCTGAATTGGACACTAACTGGCTTTGTGACCTTGATGGATGACTTAACCTGTGGACCCCCAATTTGCTGATTATTAAAAGGAAAAGTTTTGTCGAAATTACTGTCCCAGGTTTTTGTGATGATGAAGATGTCTATTTCTGCACTGTCACATGAGCAAGCCCCTAGTCATAACGCTCCATGTGGTTGAGGGGTCCATCAACACTGCTAATGCATAGCCATGCCATGGAACGAAGTAGAACTCCATGTAAAATAGTCTTGGCTGTCAACTGTACTGATGCAGATCTCTAGACCTTTCTGCCATGCAGCCTTTGGTGGGTTAGAACCACCAACCTTTTGGATAGCAGTAAAGTGCCTATCTATTGTCCCACTAGGGTTCCTAAATCTCTCTATAAAGCACTAAAAATGTGACTGGTGCAACTGGAAGACTAATTTTTTTTAATTAATCCAAAACTCAAGTGGATATTAAATTATTACTTGTTTATAATCAGAAACCTTTCTGATGGTTTATATCATCTACTCTGATAGGTTTGCTGTCAAGCCAATTCTGACACCTAGTGACTCTACAGGGCAGTAGATCCATAGAGTTTCCTAGGCTGCAACCTTTAGGAAAGCTGCCTGTCACCTTGCTCTCCCACAGGGTCTCGTGGAGTCAAGCCAATGACATTCCAATCAGCAGCCACTGGGCCAACAAAGCTTATCACCCATAAAAGTCTTATTCCATCACCAGTTGCAGTTTGGTGTGGACATCAGACCTACATTCAATCTCCATGGTCTTTGAAATGGAGGACAATGACACAAAGAGTAGAAGGAGATGAGAACACATTCTGGAGCTGTGTTATCAAGTTAGCACTAGGAAGTTTCCAGGGCATGGAGAGCAGTCATTCAGAGCTGATCTTGGAGAAAACTGTGGTGTCTTTTGTTCAATAGTGACGCTGCAGCTTCCCTGACTGGCTCATATATATACACATATAAACATATATGTATATGTATTTCTTCTTTCTCCCCTATCATCCTTCCAGCCTAGTGCAGAGTAAGGCTGTGTGTAGCCTGGTGGCATGGTGGTTATGCATTGGGCTGCGATCTGAGTGGTGGGCAGTTTGAAACAGCCCCACAGGACAAAGAATGGGCATTCCACTCCCGTACACAGTTACAGTCTCAAAACCTCACAGGGTGTCTGAGTCAGCATTGACTCCATTGCAATGAGTTTGCTTTGGGTATTTTGTAAATTAAACTTAAGCCTCCATGGTATCCTCAATGTGTCTTTTTTTGTGCCAATTTTTTCTCTTCTCTGTAAACCAAAGGCTCTCCTTTGTTGGGGTAAATATATCACTTCATAGTATTGCCCTCTGGTGGGGCACAGAATGCTATCATTGCACAGGCTCTTTTTCCTACATGTCATGAGTTTTCCTCTGTTTCACTGGCTGAAGCCTGATTCATTTTGATGGTGCATCTAAATACTAGTTCCTAACACTATGCAAAGGGGATTCTT
The DNA here is from genome assembly GCF_050624435.1 of Tenrec ecaudatus. Classification (NCBI taxonomy): domain Eukaryota; kingdom Metazoa; phylum Chordata; class Mammalia; order Afrosoricida; family Tenrecidae; genus Tenrec; species Tenrec ecaudatus. The sequence continues at coordinate 60,446,901 of NC_134531.1, read as the reverse complement.
CCTCCTTCCCTGAGCACTGTGATACCAGATCCCATGTGCGTATGATATGGTACACTATCAAAAGATATGCTGAAGTTCTAGGCCCTATACCTCTGAATATGAGCCTGATTTGAAATGGATCTTTGAGGACGTCATCAGTTAACAAGAAGTCCTATTGGAGTAGTAGATTTTGTCTAATTTATGCATAGCCACCATTCTTATAAAATAGGAAAATATACACAGACACAGAGAGACAGCGGCCAAGAGAGCATGTTTCTACAAATCAAGGCTTGGCAGCAGCCACCAAAGTTAGGAGAGAAGCATAGAACCATTTCTCACAGAGATCTCAAAAGAATCCACTACTGCCATTCCAGAACACCCCTGCAGGGGCAGTAAACTATTTAGTGTGGTTCTTCTAACCGAAGTCTCTAACTCCCACCAAAGTTCTTTCAGGTCTGATAATAAATGCCAAAGGACGGTGCCACTTGGCTGGAAGCCTCAACCTGATGGCATTCAGATTAAGCTCCATGCACCAGCAGACTGCTCAGAGGGACCCCACCCCAGTAAGCCTCAGGCTGAAGGTACTCAGCTTCACGTTTGTGGGTCAGCAAACCCAGCTTCCCCAATTACGTTTTCAGAGATGCCCCACTCCACAAGCCAGCCTCCTGCCCCCAAGCACTCAGTAGCAATTGCTCCGTGAGTTGAGAAGTCCAACTTCTGCTGTTGTTCATCTCATGTCAAGGTCATCATCATCTTCTGGATCCAGGATGTTTACTGTTCCCTATTAAGATACCACTTCTGGGTATGATTTACATTCAAGGGAATTAGGTAGATTCAAGGCATGGTAAGTGAAGAGTAAGTTAAAAATTATTTTAAAATTTTATAAATTTTAATATGATTTGTCCTAGCTTCCTTGGCTGTAAAATTGAACCAAATGAACAGGTTGTTGTTTTAAGTCAGAGAACAAGAGTGATTTTCAAAGAGTAATTAGTCTGGAACTGTTTACGTGTGTTTTGTTGACTATGTAAAGACATTCAGCTATGTGGATCATAACCACTTGGATAATATTGAGAAGAACAGGAATTCAAAAACACTCCATTGTGCTTATGGGGCACCTGTGCATAGACCTGTCACTCTCACAGAACAGGAGAACAGTAATGGCTTAAGAAGTGTATGCATTCGACTTGGAGAAGTATATGCATTCAACTTGGAGAAGTGTATGCATTCGACTTGGAGAAGTGTATGCATTCGACTTGGAGAAGTGTATGCATTCAACTTGGAGAAGTGTATGCATTCGACTTGGAGAAGTGTATGCATTCGACTTGGAGAAGTGTATGCATTCAACTTGGAGAAGTGTATGCATTCGACTTGGAGAAGTGTATGCATTCAACTTGGAGAAGTGTATGCATTCGACTTGGAGAAGTGTATGCATTCGACTTGGAGAAGTGTATGCATTAGACTTGGAGAAGTGTATGCATTAGACTTGGAGAAGTGTATGCATTCGACTTGGAGAAGTGTATGCATTCGACTTGGAGAAGTGTATGCATTCGACTTGGAGAAGTGTATGCATTAGACTTGGAGAAGTGTATGCATTAGACTTGGAGAAGTGTATGCATTAGACTTGGAGATGTGTATGCATTCAACTTGGAGAAGTGTATGCATTAGACTTGAAGAGAGGCTTATTAATAACTTATCAAATGCAAATAACACAATCATGCTTGCCGAAATCAAGACCTTCAATGAGATGGATTGACACAGGGTCTCCAAAATAGGCTCCTATGTAACAAGTGTGAAGATGAATAGTGTGTTAGTCTGGGTAGACTACAGAAACAAATTCATGAATGCGCATATGTCTATAAGGGAAAGGCTTATATACAAGAGGAATTGAACATTGAGGAAATATCCCAACCCTGTCCAGTCCAAGACCATAAGTCTGATATTAGCCCATATGTCTGATACCAATCTATAAAGTCCTCTTCAGACTCACACAACACATGCAATGAAGCCAAATGCCTGATGATCCCAAGTCAGTGGGTAGGTAGAAAGTCCTTGTGTCCAGTGGCATTGTAAGCATCTCAGTACTGGCAGGGGTCTCTCTGTGGCTTCTCTGGCTTCCATGGTCTGGTTGAGTCCATGTGGCTTGTGTTCTGCAATGTCTTCCAGGAAGTAGCTGGTAGAGAGGTGTCTTCTGCCTCCAAGGAGGAAGTCCCAGGTTTTCCAGAAGTCTCAGGAGAAGCCCATGCCCACACAGAAGTCTCTTTGGCTATCTCCAGAATGACAGCCTAGACTCTACCCCTACACTCTTAATCCTTAAATTGACACCAGATTAGGTGACTCCCATAAATATTTTACTAGTTTTTAAATGATGCGATTTGGCAGTTATATAGAGGTAAATCACAGGGCTTCTTCCAAACAACAACAACAGAATACTAATCATGTCTTTGTGATCAGTTGATGGCTACCAGGAGTTCTTTCAGTAATACACTTGTCTTAGTCTCCTCAGGATGCCTTCAAAACACCGCCCGCCAAAACAGTGACTTCTGAGAGGATCTCTTACATCAATTTAATTCAAGGAAGAGAGGTTATATATATATATATATATATATATATATATAATTTCCCCCTGTGGTTCCAAAGGAGTTTAGATGGATGTTATCCAGGAACACAGGATGACCACAGGGTTTATTATAATGAAATTTTAAGAATATTGAAAACTACACTAATGATAAAATACCTGGAAAGTTACAGGCAAAATAAGTTATTTTCCTTCTCAACAATGCATCTGATTATTTTTCAAGGGTAGTAACGGTAGTAAGAAGTTTCCTGAGAAGCCTTACTCCACCCTACTGACTCAATCTTCAGAAAACTGAATGGATTTATGTTTTAAGCAGACAGCTATCTATGGGTCAATGCTTTAGTGTTTTAACACATGTAACTTTGCAGGCAAGCAAGTTTATATATATGTATATAAAGGCTCAAAATTGTACCAGGTAAGTCCTCTGACAAGAAGTTTTTAGAGTAACGCAATATCTTAACCAAATTTTCTAGTTGAACTAGACTAAATAGCCTCAATATTGTACTATGTCAGAAATTTATCTCATAATCACTTTTCCATGTGTGACTTGGATACCCAAAGAAGAGCACTATATATCATGATAAAGTGATCCTGCTTCATTGCTATTTGATCCTGGGAGAAGAACTGGAGAATTTAACTTGGACTGACCTGAGAGAAAGCAATACTAGTGTCTATGTTGTTTTTATAAATATAAAATAACAACTCACTACCTGCCATCAAGTCAACTACTGTCATAATGACCGTACAGAACAGGTTAGATCTGCCTCGGTGCGTTTCTGAGAGTGTATCTCCGTACAGGAGTAGAAAGCCTGTCTTTCTCCCATGGCGTAAATGCTAGGTTCTGCTGACCTTACGGTGAACAGCTCAGCGTGTAACCATTATGCTACTGGGGCTCCTAAACTGCTGTCAGTCTTCTTTAAACTTTCACTTGGATCTAAAACTCAGTTTGGAAAAAATGATTTACAGTTTGCTAGAATGTATGTCTATGTACCTACACAATCTCCAATTAAGAAAATCCAGCAAAAAGAGTCAATACTCTTTTTCCCATTGAGTAGCTATACCATATAGAACTTTTCTTAAAGCCTCCTGTAATAGCCAAGCCTAATCCAGTGTGACTGTGTAGATTCCAACTCATAGTGACCCGTTGGAACTACATCGAACTGCTTCATAGAGTTCTCAAGTCTGAAAACCTTTAGGAACGTAGACTTCAACATCTTTCTTCCACAGAGAAACTTCAAACCACTACTCTTTTCATTAGCAGTTGAGTACTTAATCATACACCACCAGGGCTGCCTTGGAATGCAATCTATTCATTTGAAATAAGTAGTTGAAATGATTAACATCTTTCTCCTCTTACAACATTATAAATTTTCAATAGATTTGATAATATATTTCTTCTTTCTCCTGGCAAATCTCCCAACCATAAAATGATTGAAGTTGATTATAACCTAATCAAAGCCAGAACAAATAATAAGGGACAAATACGTAGGGAAATTGTCTATCTCATGAGACTTGCACACTAGAGAATTGAAATGGTGCTTAATATTGGCATATGTAAATTGAATTAAATAACAACAAATTAATAAACCTGTGCATATTCGGTGAGGTAAAATGACTCAAGTGTGGGTGATTTTTGAGATATTTTGCCTTATGGTAAGAATACAAAGAAAGAAGGGTATAAAGAAAAGTGACTCCTAGAGTCTAGTTAGGAAAACGCCAGGCCATATGGGAATGAAAGAGTTCTTGCTTGGGTATTAGATTAGCCTCCTGGAGCAGAGAAAAAATATTCCCAGAAAGCAAACAGCAAGCACAAACGCAGGCAGGTCAGCAATTGAGGGAGAGAAGAAGAGGATCTGAGAAAAGAAACAAACATTATTATGTAACTGTACATAAAATAGGAAAGATTTGAAGAATTCTGTGCTTGTGATAATTTCAAAGTTAGTATAGATACTTTCTTGTGTTGTTGTTGTTGGGTAAGTCATTGCTGACCCATAGCGACCTTCTGCACAGCACAACAGATATACTGCCCAGTCCTGGGCCATCCTCCTGAGTATCCTCATGCTTGAGCTTGTTCTTGTAGTCACTGTGTCAGCCATCTCCTTGAGCTCTCCCCTCCCCATTCACTACCCCTCTGCTGCACTGAACCTGATATCCTTCTCTAAGAGACCGGCCTCTCTCAATAACATGTCCATACTACATAAGACAAGGTCTCACCGCGCTTGCCTCCAAGGAGCTCTCTGCTTGTATTTCTTCCAAGACAGATTGGTTTGTTCTTTTAGCAGTCTATGGTACCCTCACTATCCTTCTCCAGCACCACAATTCAAATGAAATTCTTCTAAGTTCTTCATTGTTCATCATCTAATTTTCACACGAATGAGGCCATTGGAGATACAATGGCCTGGGTTAGGTAACTTAGTCCCTGAAATAACATCCCTGCTTGGCAACATGCCAAAGAGCTCTTGTACAGCAGATTTAGCCAAAGCAGTGCATCTTTTGACCTCTCCACTGTTCTTCCATGAGCATTGATTGGGAATCCCAGCAAGACAAAATCCTTGGCAACTTCTACCTTTACTCCATGTATCACAATGGCATCTATTGTTAGGAGGATTTTGGTCTTCCTCACATTGATTTGCAATTCATACTGATAGCTGGAATCCTTTACCTCCAACATCGAGTGTCTCAAGTGCTCCTCACTTCCAGCAAGCAAGATTGTCTCATCTGTCTATTGCAAGTTGTTAAGCCTCTCTCCAATCCTCATGCCACATTCTTCTTCATATAAGCCAGCCTCTCTGATGATTTGCTTAGCACACAGTTGAAAGAAGTATGGTGAAAAGATAAAACCAACCATGTTGCATGCCTTTCCTGATTTTAGATCACGCAATATTCCCTTGTTCTGTTCCCACAACTACCTCTTGATATGTGTTTCATATCTAGTGTCCTGGAATTCCCATTCTTCCAAAGGTTATCCGTAGTTTGTTATAATCCAGTGCTTTGAAGAGTCACTAAAATACAAATAAACATCTCTCTGGTGTTCACTACGTTCATCCAAGATGTACCTGACATAAGCAATGAGACCCTTTCTTCTAAGTCCTCTACTGAATCCAGCATGACTGCAACTGTGGTTGGATGATCTTAAGACAAATTTTACTTGCATGAGATATCAATGATATTGTTTTATAATTTGAGCATTCTGTTGTGTCATCTTTCTTTGGAGTAGGTGCAAATGTGGATTAATTATTATTATTCTTTTTGTCAGTGGGCCTAGTAGTTGTCTTCCAAATTTCCTGGCAGAGAGTGCTTCTAGTGCTCCTCAGCTGGTGGAAACATTTCAATTGGCATTCCATCAATTCCTGGAGCCTTGCTTTTGGCTAAGTGCAGCTTGAACTTCTTCCGTAAACACTCTTGGTTCTTGCTCATAGAGATAATCAAATAACAATACACAGAAAATGCTTAGACCGATGCCTAACAGAGAGTAAAACCAAAACCACACTCGCTGCCCTCGAGTCTGTTCTGAATCTCACCACCCTATGGACAAGGTGGACATCCCGCTGTGGGGATCCAAGGCTACAAGTCTTTGCAGGGGCAGAAACTCACCTCTCTTCCACAGAGCACAGGCGAGTTCCAACAGCTGAGCAATGCTAGTTGCTCTGTGTGGTACCCAGTATGACACCAGGGGTTCTTATCAGAGCATAAGAAATCAATAAATGCTATGAAACCGTTTTTGCTCTTTTTCACGGAAATGCCACTTCTTCCCCAAAGCTTGCAAAAAAAACCCCCAACAACTCCAAAGGAATTTAAATGGCAGGCAGTTTCCTAGACTGTGTGTCTTGGAAGGATATTAAGAATGTATTTTGGAAGGCCAGAGCTGTCTGGACAGCATGAGTTATGAAGATGTTATCAAGCAAAATCTGTGCCAATAAATGGCAAAAAGGCCCTGCAAATGGTTTCGTCTTGAACCCAGAATCCAAAGCCTCAGATTTAATTTCCAAATACCGTGTTCCAGGTCTAACGAGAGATTTGGTAATTACAGAAACTTAATTAGTTTAGAGATAATGAGGCTTGAGAATTTAGGAAAATATTTCCAGCAAAATTTGTCTTTACAACATTCTCACTTAATTCCATACCAAAAGAGGTTCATGTACGTATAATTTCTTTTCTGCCAAAGACTCAGGTCCCATCTTGAACTGCCACCAATCGCCGCCTACCATTATCCCTTTTATTCATTCACTGATTCATTGACTCCTTCATCTATTCACTCATTCACAATTCTGAAAAACAGTCAATAACTGGAAGTCTCATGAATTTCATGTCTCATACATAGAATCTGAGGAGAGGAGCATAAGACACTGCCCCCTCCAAAAGAACATTTATAAGCCACACAGGATAAATGAGCACTTAATATAACAAATAGTATCACACCCTAATAATAGGTAAAAATAAAATTATAGTAAAGAACTATTATTATGAATGAATTTTTTTCTCTCAAAATGATATGTCTAAGTTCTACTTAGTTTCTATGAATGCATACTTGTTCAAAAATGGGATTTAAAAAATTTTTATTATCTAAATTAATGGAAGGCTATACCAGAGTTGAATTAAACCTTATTTAATGGGAGAGAATTCTTTGTTTTTAAATATTTTATTTTTATTTATCTATTATTTTTTGGCTTAAAAGAAATGTTACAGCCCAAGAAGGCATTGACCATGGAGGAATCTTCTGTGCTTTTCAGTCCACAAAACGATTTTCCATAAGTGGTCCCAGAGTGATCCCAAGAGCCCATGTTAACTCCGGTTCTGGTGACTGCCTGTCCTTCATTGTTCTGGTCTGAAAGAGCCTGGGTCGTGACGAGCTTTCCTAGGTTGGCGGCAGTGAAAGCTTTAACCTTCTGGCCTGCATTGAGCAGCAGTCCCTCCTGGCCGGGGCCTGGGAGGGCTGAAGAGCTTGGACAGGTCCTCCTCAGGGAGCCGGGGAGTCTCCCCAGGTGGAGAGACTGCCGCTGCTGGTACTGATGTTTCTGCTGCAGCCGCTGCTCCATAGTGCTCCTCAGGGGCGTGTTATATTTCACGATATCTTGGCTCATTTCCTCCACTCTGTCCACCAGCAACTGTAGATTCTTCTCCAGAGGATTGCTGCTCGCAATCTCGTGTGTATCCGTGACGGCTGAATTCTTCTCAAGCTTCCACATCAAGGTGTTGATCAGATGTGAATGTTTTTATTATGATCGGCTCTTCTTCAAACCCGTGCTCAAAGGTAGAAGCTGCCTTTTCCAATGCTTCAGGAGAAGAATCCTTTCCTCGACAAACTTCCCCCAGTAAGAGCGAGCCTTGGGCAGTGTCAGTGGGATCGTGAATGAGCATGATGCACGGCTCAGTGGCATGCTGGTAACTGAACTGCAGCTCCAGAAGCACCGGGTGATGAAGGAGGCATCGGACGTGGACTGGTACCGACCCATGAGGATATGGTCAGTGTGCACATGAACAAGGCTCCGCATCATTGCCATCTGACACTGGACTTTATCAAAATCAGCACCATCCTCCGTGTGCTCAGGGAAAGAAAAGCAGTTGGTAGTTTCAAGCCGGTCTTCCACAACCATGCCCTTTCAAAGCACTCCTTGGACCACATTCGTCCCTTGTCTTTCTTCTTGGTCAAGCTTGATTATTTTTAGACCGCCAGGCCAGTGATTGGCACTTGCTTCACGGCTGAGTCTCCAGAGGCGCTTTTGCTGTCGCTCCTCCCTGCATCGCCCCTGGCGGAGGTGGCGGTGGAGGTGGCTTCTGGGCCTGCGTTCTCCTTGCGGGAGGCCATCTGTCCAGCCGGACAACTGAGTTCTTAATAAAAGAGGAAAGGAGGGGTGAGAAGTAAGAAAATCCTTGAAGATTCATCTACATTTCAAGGAATGGCAAGAAAGGTCCCGGGCTACCAGAGACAAGGAAAGATTTTCCCCTTGAGAAGACAAAGAAAGTGAACTTTAGATTCCCACTCCCAAGAACCAGGAAAAAGTATGTTTATATTCTTTTAAACCATCCTTTTTTTTTTTTGCGGGGTGTTACAAAAACTAAGGGAAACCATGAAAATTGTTTTCATGGACTAGATTTTTCTTTTTGAAATTCCTTTCTTTGCCACATGCTTCCCACCTGGCCATGGTCACGAACGGGTCACAATTATCGAGTGCTGCCGTAACAGACATGAGTGGATGAATTGACAACAGCAATATTTTCTCTAATGGTTGAAGAGGTTTGAAGTTCAAAACCAGAGAACCAGCTTTAGGGGAAGATTTCCCCCCCCCCGCCCCCACTCTGTGGAAATGTCCTTATCTACTTTCTGCATCCCTCCCTTCAGATCATGTTATGTTGATACCATCATGTCAGTTCCTAGTCAGAGCCACCTACCTAATGGCACAAACCATCGCCCAGTTCAGTGTCATACCCACAAATGGTGCTGGAGCCCGATGTAGCAGCCATGTGTCAATCTATCACCACCCTCACGTCTAAAGAATTCTGGCTGTACTTCTTCCAAGGTATATTTCTTTGGTCTTCTGCAAGTCTTTGGTTCTTTCCATAAGCTCTACCAACACTCAGTACATTCGTTTTGCATCAACTCAAATGCATTGACTTTTCGACCGTCTTCACTATTGATTGTACACCTTCCACATGGAGGAGGTCATTAAAGAGCTTTGGCTTGTGGCAGGGGCACGCTAGTCCTCAAGGGGATAGCTTTGCTATTGGATACTTTGAATAGGTCCTTGTGCAGCAGATTTGCCAACTAAGTCATTTGATTTCTCAACAGCCACTTCATGAGCATTGATTGTGGAACTCTAAAAACCGTCAATTTTTTCTCTATCATGATGCTATCTAATGGTCCAGCTGTTTTCTTTACATTGAGGTGCAATGCATGCTGGTGGCTAAAGTCTTTGATTTTCACCACCAAGTGCTTAAAACTATATTCACTTTCAGCAAGCAAACTTGTGGCATCTGCATATTTCAGGTGGTTAATATAACTTCCTTCGATCCTGATGCTGCATTGTCTTCACGTAGTCCAGCATCTTGAATTATTTGCTCAGCACACAGATTGACTAAGTATGGTGAAAGGATACAACCCTAACTCATGCTTTCCCTGAGTTTAAGTGATGTAATATTCTCTGCTTGTGTGACAAACAAACAAACAAATAAACAAACAAACAAAATTGCCTCTTTGTCTACGTACATGTTCTGCATGAACACAAAGAAGTGTTCAGGAATTCACCTCTTTCTCAATGCTATCGAAAGGTTGCTATAATCCACACAACTGAATGCCTTCTCATGGTTAATTCCGCACAAGTAAACATCTTTCTAGGACACTCTGCTTTCCTCTGAGATCTGTCTCATGTTAGGAATGGCAGCCCTTTTCTGAATCTCACTTGAATTTCTGTCAGCTTTCTGTCCATAAACTGCTACGACCATTTTCCAAATGATCTTCAGCAAAATTTTACTTGCTTGTGAATTTAATGATAGTGTCCAATAATTTTGTATTTAGTTGGGTCAGCGTTCTTTTGAATGGGCAGAAAAATGGATCTAGGCCAATAGGTTTGGCAGGGAGCTGTCTCCCAAATTTTCTTGGCCTAGACTAATAATTGTTTTCAGGATCGCACATGTCTGTTAAAACATTTCTGTTGGCATTCTGTCAGTTCCTACAGCCTCGATGGTCACTGATGTCTTCAGTGAACCTTTCCCTCCTCTTGAAGATGCTGCATCAGATGACACCCCTCGAAAGGGTCAAAGGTTGAGCACTTATTTTTAGTACAGTGAATCTATATTCCTTCCATCTTTTTTTTGATGTGATGCTTACTATATCATTCAAAAGTTTGTCCACCGGAATCTTCTATATTTCAAAGTAAGGCTTGAAGTTTCCCTTCATTTATTTCAGCTTGAGATGTGCTGAGCATGGTCTTCCTTTTCAGTACTTCAAGTCTAGATATTTGCGTATTTCATTTTCGTACTGTATTTTCTCTTCTTGGGCTGGCCTTTGAAAAATTTTGTTCAGCTCTTTTACTTGATCATCTCCTCACTCTGGTCTTATCTTTCTTTTTAGTCTTTTAAGTGATTCTTCCCTTTTCCCTTTTATGATATTCATATGTCATCACATAGTTTGTCAGGTCTCTCTCATTAATGTTAACACATCAAATCTGTTCATGAGGTGTTCTCAAGATTCAGGTAGCATATGCTCACAGTCATATTTTGACTCCTGCAGACTCGTTTTAGTTGACTTTATCTTCAACTTTGGTCCACAGTATACCTCTGACCTGGTTTCTCTGCTTCATGTTTTCATCCCGTAGATGTTGTCAATTCCATTGCTGCAGGTCCACATATATACTTGCCTGTTATGGTCTCCAAAAAAAAAAGGATATTAAAAATGAAATGTCATGGGTCTTGAAAAGTTCTATTGTGTGATTTCCAGTTTAATTTTGATTACCGAGGTCATATTTTCCAACTTTTCTTTCTTCGTCCTTGCTTCCAAGTTTTTAATTCCATATTAAATTATTGGTATCACACATTACAGAGGCATTCACATACTTGTCTGTTCACAGAAGAAACCACTGCTCTCAATCTTTATAAAACACATAATAATTATGGGCTTAAACATATCTGAAAGAAGTGTTTATTACAGTTTGTGTGTATCTAAAGCAAATTCTGAATTTTTCTTCTTATAATACCTGATTCCTCCTAATATGAAGTTATTTGGTATGTAAGTACAGCTAGTTACCCTGGGCACACTGAGAACCACACCCACAATAATCAAGTCTTTTTTACTCATAATGACCGCAAATAGTATGTTAGAGACTATAAATACTTATGTGAGCATACTATCTTAACTTTTTCCAAAAGAGCAGCTCATTTCTAAACAACTGAGCTTATAGTCAAAACCCAATGTATAACCTATAGGACTATGTCGATTAGATTACTAAAGACAGCCTTATCTTATAGGTAATAAAAATTGGTCAAGAAAAGTTGATTTTTTTAATATTCTGAATTTCAATTTGCTTGTCTTGAGACTCAATTACTGGGATAAGGATCTTAAAGAAGCAAAAAAACTCTACTGTTTCTATAAAATTTAGTCACCTTTGTATCCACTGACAGCCATGTTGTCAGAAAAGCTTATTGAAGTATGACTAGAGTTGACAACAGATAGAGAAATGGATCTCTAATCAATGAATTGTATGATAAAAATTTGTCCTCTCTTCTTCTGGGAATTAGATATATTCATAATATATGCTTCAAGCTTAAAACAAAGCAAAATGTATTTTCTCATCTAATTAACTTCATGGCTTAAATTTAGCAAGTTATTGTGGCAGCCATTGTGTTAATCAGCCTTGCTGAGGGTCTGCCTCTTTTCTTTAAAATCATTTTTTGGGGGCTCTTATAGGGCTAAGAGCAATCCATATATCAATTCTATCCATCACATTTGTGCATATGTTGTCATCATGATTTTCAAAGCATTTTCTTTCTCCTTGAGCCCTTGGTATCAGCTCCTCTTTTTTCCCTCCCACCTTTGTGAACCATTGATAAATTATATATTATTATTTTTTTCATATCCTACACCATCCTCTGTTTCCCTTCACCCTTGGTTCAGCTGTTCATGCCCTTGGGTTGGTGGAAAGGGGCTATACTTTGAGCATTGGGATCACTACCGCTTCCTCCCTCTTCTCCACCCGTCTTCCTCCTACCCTCCTGGTATCACTACTCCCATTACCGTTCCTTAAAGTTTATCTGTCCTGTATTCCATGTGTCCAGAGCTCTTATCTGTGTCAATATATGTACTCTGGACTAGCCAGATTTTTAAAGTAGAGTTGGGTCCTGATAGTGGGGGGAGGGCGCATAGGATGATCAAGCATAGGGCTTGATCAAGGGCAATGTAATCAAGAGGAATTACTGAAACCTGAATGAAGGCTGAACGTGATAGTGGGACCAGAGGAAAGCAAAAGGAAATAGAGGAAATACCCAGGAGGCAAAGGGCATTTATAGAGGTCTAAATAGAGGTATGTACATATGTAAATATATTTATATATTATGATGGGGAAAATAGAACTATGTGTACATATTTATAGGTTTAGTATTAAGGTAGCAGACAGACATTGGGCCTCTACTCAAGTACTCCCTCAATACAAGAATACTTTGTTCTAATAACTTGGCATTCCATGATGCTCACCTTCCCTACAAGATCACTGAAGACAAAATGGGTGCATAGCACATGTGGTGAAGAAAGTTGATGGTGCCCAGCTATCAAAAGATATAGCATCTGGGGTCTTAAAGGCTTGATGACAAACAAGTGGCCATCTAACTGAGAAGCACACCAGGCTGTGTGATCATGAGGTATTGATGGGATCAGATATCAGGCATCAAAAACCCAGAACAAAAATCATATCAATGTGAATGAGGGGGAGTGCAGAGTGGAGACTCAAAGTCCATCTGTAGATTGGACATCCCCTTACAGAAGAGTTACATGGAGAGACGAGCCAATCAGAGTGCAGTTTAGCACTGATGAAACATACAACTTTCCTCTAGTTCTTTTATGCTCCGCCCAGACACCTCCACTATCATAATCCCAATTCTACCTTACAAATCCGGCTATACCAGAGGATGTACACTGGTACAGATAAGAGTTGTCCAGGACAGATAAACCCTCAAGACCAATAATGAGAGTAGTGATACCAGGAGGGGAAGGGGAAGGTGGTGGGGAGAAAGGGAAACAATCACAATGATCTACATATACCCCCTCCCTGGGGAACGGAAACAGAATGAAGGGAGACATTGGTCAGTGTCAAGACATGAACAAAATAATAATAATTTACAAATTATCAAGGCTTCTGGAGGGAAAAAGAGTGGGAGAGGGAGGGGGAAAAACATGAGGAGCTTATACAAAGGACTCAAGTAGAAATAAAATGCTCTCAAAATGATGATGGCAACATATGCACACATGTGCTTGACACATGTATGTATGTCTTGTGATAAGAGCTGTATGAGCCTCCAATAAAATGATTTTAGAAAAAGATCAAGCGGAATGTTGTACGTTTAGTTGGTGCTATACTGCACCATGGCTTACTCATCCCTTCTTTTTGCACTGAGGCAAGGCTTGAATAGAGGCCCAATGTCTATTAGCTGCCTTAATAGTCAACATATAAGTATATGTATGTAGAACGATATCCCTATTCTTCTGGGGTGAGTGGCAGGTTTGCCCATTCCACACAGGCCTTCCCCTTTTCACTGCCTCGCTCCTTTACCAACCTTGATTTCCTTTTCTAAGGACTGCTCTGGCCTGATAACATACATGCCCAATGTATGTGAGATGAAGTCTCACATTATTTTCATGTAAAGTGCATTCTGGCTTTACATATTTTAAGACAGATTTGTTTACGCTTTTGGCAGTCTATGTAACTTTTAATATTCTTTACCAGCACCCTAATTCAAATGCATTAAATCTTTTTCAGCCTTTCTACTTCAATGTCCAACTTTCATATATGAGGCAATTGGAAAATACCGTGACTTGAGTCAGGCCCACTTTAGTCCTCAAAGTAACACCCTTGCTCTTCAATACACAAAAGAGGTCTTATGCAGCAGATTTATCTAAAGCACTGCAATTTTTGATTTCTTAACTACTGCTCCCATGAGCATTGATTATGGATCCAAACAAGACAAAATCCTTGATAACTTTAATCATTTCCCAGTCTATCATGGTGTTACCTATAGGTCAAGTTGTGCGTATTTGGGTCTTCTTTCCCCTGAGTCACAAGCCAGGCTGAAGTCTACAACCCTTGATCTTCATCAGCAAGTGCTTCAAGTCCTCCTCACTTTCAGCAAGCGAAGTGTTCTCTGCATATCACAGACTGTTTATAAGCCTCCTTCCAAGCTTGATACTACATTCTTCTTATAATCTAAATAATTGAATAAGTATGGTGAGAGGATAGAAACATGACCCAAAACCTTACCAATTTTAAACTGCAGTAGTCCCTTGTTCTGTACACACAACGGCCTCTTTATCCATGTATAGGTTTCAAATAGTCACAAGTAAGTGTTCTGGAATTCCCACTTTTCTCAAGGCTGTCCACAGTTTGTCGTGAGCCACACAGTTGAAAGTCTGTGCATAATTGATAAGTCACAAGGGAACCTCTTTCTGGCAGTCTCTGCTTTCAGCCAAGATGCACCTGACATCAGCAATGACATTTAATCGAAAAGCAATACATTGAAAAGTCACATTTTTAATGTGAAACATTACTTAAAATGTTCTAAGTCAGATTTATTAAACAGTCTTGCTTCAAAAATCCACTCTAGATGTGAATTTTAGACTGCAAGTTTTTTGTGTTGTTCCCCCCCCCCCAAAAAAAAAAAAAACAAAAAAAAAACTCCTGGGACTAGCTTTGCTCTGTAATTTTGACTTTTGGAACTTTAGACAATGAGGGAAATAGAATGAGTTTTCATACAAGCTAAATCTATTCCATTAAAAACTCTAAAGCCAAAAGTGTCTTTTTCACATTAGTAGTATTATTTTTGTTTTCCAAGGATAGATAATATAATGTTCTCTTTTTACATTATATGATAAGAATAGTTGTTATTTTTAAAAGCCCTTAATTTGGGAAAAAAATAAAAAGATCTTACACAAAGAAAATGAAATAGGTCGGCCATCCTTGCAAATTTTGTTATTCATGAAAATCCAAATCCTATAAACAGATGGACTAGTGCTCATAGCTGCTAGGGTTTTTATGTTAGAGAATCAGTTTTGTTTTGTTTTGAAATGTTATAGGCATTAGGTGTTAAAACTTTATAGATTATTAAAAACTTAATATATGAAGTCACAGTTTTCAATTCTTACACTTGGACATTATATTTTTATCTCGAGTTATGGAAAACTAGCCCTCAAGAACAGTCTTAGAACTTTCTAGTGAAATGTGGATCCCAGGGAAGACCGGCCCCTAGTTAAGGAAATGCATGTGCTCTTATGAATGCAGTTATTTTGTTTCGTGTAGAGGTTAAGGTTAGTATGAATCAACCAGATGGAAAAATACATGACAAAAGCTCAAAGGTAAAGACCATTGTTAGTAACATATAGCTCATCTCGTATACCCCGTGTCAGGGAGACAGCTGAGAAGCACAAAGTAATCTCCACACTCAATGGGGGCTGAGCCTACTGGCTTCCTTCTAATGGTGAGATACAGACAGATGCTGGCACGCCGTCTCTGACTAAGTTTAATGATTGTCTGTTGCTTCAGTCTTGTTAACAGACCTATGTTGCCTTCTTAGCTCGCAGGTTTTGATGAAGCAAGCTGATATGTGGGAGAAACCCACATGGCAAGAATTTGGGGGCAGCTTCCAGTCAATAGTCTCCAGAGAATGAAAGCCCTCCATGAGGAACTGAACCCTGACAACACACCCCAAGTGAGCTTGGAAGGAAATCGTCGCCCAGCCCAGTTTAGGTGACCCCTGGGCCCCTGAGCCATGGAGGGCCCAGTGAAGCCATTTCCAACTCACAGAAACTATGGCATCATATCTCAGATTTTCTTTTAAATCACTGAGTTTTGTGGTAACTTGTTACACATTGCTAAGACAATTGGGGATAATCACAGAGAATGACTTAGAGTTCCAGGTTTTTAGAATTGTTAGTTCTAAATCCCTCTCCATGGTTCCATGCAAGTTCTAAGACTGACTCGTGTGAGAAGTGTACTCACAGCCCTCCTGATGGCACAAGACCCTCTCTCTGTTTCTTGGTAGTCGTTTGGTGCTTGTTTCCTGTAGGTTTTGAGGCAGACTGTGTACCTGGGTTTCCTCATTTCCCTTTTGCTGCTGGAGGGACGTAGGGGGCTCCCTTGGTGACACCTAATGATATTCTCTGCTGTGGCTCATTTCCCAGGTGAGACCTGCTTAAGCTGCTCTTCTGAAACATTATCTATGTCATTATGCAAACAGTGCACAACACAGGCATGCACTGTGTAACATCTATGTGGATAATATCTAGTCACATATATGTCTGTGGTCTCAACCCTCATAAAGCCTATTATTTTGTTTGAAACATTAAAATACATGCAATAGCTGGTAATAACAAATGGATATTACTTTGTCACACAGATCAGAACATTATTTTTACTTTGCTAAAGCTGCTTTAGAGTATCTGCAAGTGTTTCTTTAAGATTTTTTTAGGTTTGAAGGTTACACTTTATATTATATACGAGACAAACATTTAAGGAACTGAAATTAGATATAAACTGAATCTAATTATTCTGATTTAGGTACAAATTTGGCTTAAAGACAGATCTAAGAATTGAATTCATTTGTAATTCAGGGACTGCTTGTATATCATATGATGTTTGGTCCACCTCCAAATCACATAATGTCCTACTGCACAGAACATATTGTGGCATTCTGGTGACTCAGTGTAACTGAAAGTTTGGCAGTTCTAACTCACCAGCTGCTCTTGGGAGAAAGATGTAACAGTCTGCCTCCACAAAAAGATTTACAACCTTGGAAACCCTAAGGGGCAGTGATACTCTGCCCTACAGTGTTGCTCTGAGCTGAAATGGATTTAAGGGCTGTGGATGTGGGATTAGGTATGTGCACATTAAGTGAAGCAGTTTCTGGCTATAAAAGTTCTCCCCAAACGCCATTGAGAGGATTCCAAATCATAGAGAGACTATCGCGGAGAGCAGAGTTCTCCCAGTAGGTTATTAGAAGGATGTCGACAATGAATTGCTTCTACGTTTTCAGTTCAGGCATGCATGGGTTTATTCCAAGTAAAATGTGTTTTAAAATATCTTTATGATCAGTGGATGACTGGATATAAGTTTTCTTGGTAATCCCCTTAGTATACTTAGGGTATCTCCAAATTTAAAAGAAAAAAAAACTAATCAAGAGTAGCTTCCAAGGGGATCTAGTGGATTACAGAATTTTTCTAATAGGTTTTTGAAAACGATATATAATTTCATTCAATTCTTACAGAACCCTTCATGTAAATACTATCATCACAATGTGCAGGCAAGGAGTTAAGATTTGGACATTATGTTTTAGTCCAAATAGCTAAGTTTTAAGTGGTATAGCTAGGACTTGAACCTGGACTGTTGAATCCTAAACGTCTTGCATTCATCTCCGCATTATGCTCCTTTTCAGGAGAGTAGCCAAGTAGCTGGCATTAGCCAGGCGATCGGCACGGTGCTGTGCCTTAGAAAAGAACTCAACTTAGGAGGAGTAATAAAAAAGTCTACAAAGTAACTTTGAGTACCAGCTCCTGGAACATGGTTTCAGAACAAGAGACCAGGCAGCTTTCCCATTGAATACATAAATGAGACCAGGGCATTGAATGGGTCAATTCCCATGAACCAGAACTAGCTCATGAACCATGAACTAAAACAGAAACAAAACTTTTATGGGAAAGAACCCTGATGTGTAGGAGCCTTTAACATTTTTTTTTTTTATTGTCAGATCATGCATCTGAGCTGAATGATCAGCAGTGACTTTATTTGCTGTAAAATAGGGATTGTAACCAAGTAACTATCACCGTGATCAACATCACGAATAATTCATTAATTAGGTTCACTAGAGGTGTGTGTATGTGTGTGTGTGTGTGAGAGAGAGAGAGAGGGAGGGGGCGTAGTATAAAAAAGAGGTGTTCATGGATTTTTTAAAACGTGCTGTCCATGAGGTTGAGGACAGCACAGGTTAGCACCTTATGCTAGCCTTTGAAAGGAATGTCCTTGAAACCCTTTCTGGCTGATCTTGATCTTGCATTCACGTTAACTGTCCCCTGGTCTGTATTCGATCCCTCGATGTCAACGCTAGCATGTGTGACTGGGTCACTTGACAACCGGGGTGGAGGCCTGGCCAGTCTGTGCAGAGTGCTCACAGGAAGACCTGCCAGGTCCAGGGTCATCTGCAGGCCATCTGGAGGTCATCCGGTGACCCTATGCAGCCAGTTCTCGCTGGTGTGGCCTCCTGGGTGGAAGAATCTGAGCCTTGCGACCGAGTGGCTTCTCTTTGGCTGATGTTGGCCATTGGAACCCCAGCAGCTGTTACTTGCCTTGAGTTGGAAGACAGTTTGCATTTAAACCTGTAAATGTATTCATCCTTTTTAATGTAGGTAAGGTTTTTGTTTATTTGTTTTTAAAGACCACTTTATTGGGGTCTCTTATAGCTATTATAACAATCCATGTATCATTATCAATTTTAACAAGCATATTTGCACATATGGTACCACCATCATTTTCTAAGCATTTACTTTCTATTTGAGCCCTTGGTATCAGCTCCTCTTTTTTCCCTCCCTACCCCACCTCCCACACTTGTGACCCCCAGATAAATTATAAATTATTGTTGCTAGGAAAGGGTTTTTTTTTGTGTGTGTGTGTGCACAATTCTCAATTCTT
This sequence comes from Tenrec ecaudatus, assembly GCF_050624435.1. Lineage (NCBI taxonomy): Eukaryota > Metazoa > Chordata > Mammalia > Afrosoricida > Tenrecidae > Tenrec > Tenrec ecaudatus. Next base: position 60,427,971 of record NC_134531.1, on the reverse strand, counting down.
GAGGTGACACACAAATTTGTGTTTTCTACTGTCATGGATGAAGAACAGGCCCCAGCAACACAGGTTATGTAAGGAGAAATGAAAGTGCTGCAGGGCATGACGGAGACAAAAGTTTCCTACCGTGAGGGTTGGACTAGAAAGAACCCAAACCGACACTACTGGCACCAGGTGGATTCAGGCACGTAGTGACCCTCGGGTTTCTGGTTCCGTAAAGCTTTGCAGGAGCAGGTACCACCTCTTTCTCCCTAGGTCCTCCTTGTAGGTTTGAACTGCTGACCTCGGGGTAATTAATTCAATGACTACCCAACACTACACCCAGGTTCCTTCCAAAAACTAAACTTACTGCCCTCAAATCAATTCCAACACCCAGAGGTCCTATAGAACAGAGCAGCAAATGCCCCTTTGAGTTTTCAAGACTGCATTTTTATGGGAGTAGAGAGTCTCATCTTCTGAAAAAAATGGAGCAGCTAGTGATATGAACTACTAACCTTGAGGTTATATGTGACCCACTAGGCTGCCCGGACTCTGGGGATAAAAAATATAAGTATGATATTAAAGAGCCTCGTTAGGTTATTCAGAAAACATTTCAATTATTAAATCTAAAAATTGTTGTTGTTGGTTACATTAGGTTGATTCCAATGTATGTGGTCCTCCTGTGGAAGAGTGGAGCTGCACGATCAGGTTTTCTAGCCCACAGGCTTTCCAGGAGCATGTCATCAGGAACTATGGTTGGACTGGACCACCAAACTATTTAGTCTTTCAGCCATTGGCCTCCTTCTAAAGCTAAAGGGCCAGAATTAAAGCTGAAGATTAATCTGATCTACGAAATGTATGAGCTAGCAAATTTATTTCTACTATGAATGTGGGCTTAGCATTAGTGATTCCTTGGGGACATGGAAGGGGAATTGGTTGGAAATGGGGAACTAATAACAATGAGTCCAAGAATGAAGAATATATTGTAACACTGATTGTGGCATTATACATTGTGTAGATTGTAATCAGTGAGACAAAACAAAATGTACATGAATTATTCAATGAAAATTCTATCAAAATGCCCTCACTTAATTCACAATAAAAAGTTTTATAAAATTGATTGTGGTGATGATTAGACAGTTCTTATTGCTGTGACTAAACTATTGGACTGTATGATCTGTGAATTATATGCCAATCAATTTTGGGGGAAAACAAAAGGACACTACATATACTGAAAATGAGTTTGAATCGTAAGAAAAATTATGTGTTGTATGTCCTCAATCTCTCTGCCACTGGCTGCAATCCATTGAAGAATAGGAGTTTCATTGTTCAATTAACGAATCATAACAGTATAGGGTATGATACTGCATACTGAACCTAATATTAATAAAACCCAAATCACCTTTGTGTCAATCACCTAAGAGAAATCACTACAAGAGCAGGTAACACAAAGGGAAGCAAAACAATGAAGAACACCGCATGAGGGTCACCAAGGACCCAAGGAGCAGAAATTTAGCAGGTATAAGGCCCTTCCTCCAAAATCGAAAACAAGGTCACTGCTATGGATTCACTTCTGACTTGTAGCTTCTGCAGGCCATGCAGGTTTCCTCTTCCCAGAGGAGAAAGCCTCATCCTTACCCAGCACAGCAGCTGGTGGCTTCCAATGGCTGCCCTTTCGGTTAGCAGCCCTACATGTAATCCACCACGCCAAGGGGCCAAAAGAGAGAAAGCCTTTCCCTAGAGACAGCACCTTGAATTTGGACCATTTGCCTCCTAACTTAGAGGAAATAAATTTGTCATCATTAAAGCCTCTAATTTTACAGCAGTTCTGTTATAATTGCACTGTCACTTAGAAACAAACAAGCAAAAACCCTCCTTTTGAGGGCAGGATAGAACTGCTTCTTATGAGTTTCTGAGACTGCAACTGTTTACAGGCCTAGAAACCCCATCTTTCTCCTGCAGTTTTTAACTGCTGACCTAGTGGATCTAAGCCCAAAACGTAATCACTATGCCACGATACAAAGGAGAGATTGCAACAGGGTAATGATGCTCCGCTGACATTGATATTTTCTCCTGCAATCTACAATCCTGTAGACTAATGCTCTCATTCTCATAACAGGTTAGAAATGTTTCGTTGTTTGTGTAAGGTGTCATTGAGTCGATTCGGATTCATGACACCCTCATTTGTACAGAACAGAAGTATTCTGCAGGGGTAGAAAAGACCAGTTCCTTTACCATACTTGGGCAAATAGAGAGGCAGCGAAAAAGGAGACGACTTTGGACAAGGTGGACTGACATAGTGGCCCCAACAATGAATGGGCTGAAACATGAGGAGAAATGTGAGGACGCTGCTGGACTAGGGAGCGTTCCATTCAGCGCCACTATGAGTTGGAATCAACTCGGTGGCACCTAACACAACATAGGTTTTACAAAGCTGTGATCTCCCAAAGTATCTCTGGGTAAATTTGATCTACCAACTGCTTGGCTAGTAGTTGAGCGCTAGGTACATGCTTTATATTCAATTGCTAGGCTTGCACTTCAAGAGCTATCTTTGATGCTTAGAACATTTTGGGGAATTAAGAAAACTACTAATTAAACATGAGAACTAAATTAGAAATTTTACTGCAAGTATAAGAGGTTCCCTAAGTTATTGGACTGTGAAGGTTAGCTCAGCTACAAGAAAAACCCCAAAAGGAAAGACAAACAAACAAACAAACACAGTGATACCCAGCATTGTTGCTACACATCTAGCTACGTGCTGCTCCTTGTGGAGACACACCATATTGCGTGAACGCTAAGTTCTGAGTCTCACCTTTGGCAGCGCAGACACCACAATGCACACTGAACTTAATATTAGACAAATTTGAGCATAATGGTGTTACTATTTTGAAATTGCATCTTAATTACAGGACATGATAGATATTTTACTCAAATTACATGTTTTCTGGAGTCTATCAACTTCTCAATCTAACCACAGATGTGTGGTTACTACTTCGCAAATGTTTCTCATTACTGACGTAAAGCATGAGATGAAAACATTTTAATCTCTCTTTTTATAAAATCATTTTATTGGGGCCTCTTATAATTCTTATCACAATCCATCCATCCATCCATCCATTGTGTCAAGCACATTTGTACATTTGTTGCCATCATCATTCTCAAAACATTTGATTTCTATTTGAGCCCTTAATATCAGCTCCTCATTTTCCCCTCCCTCCCCATGCTCCCCTCCCTCATGAACCCTTCATAATTCATAAATTATTATTACTTTGTCATATCTTACACTGTCTGACATCTCCCTTCGCCCACTTTTCTGTTGTCCATCCCCCAAGGAGAAGATTATATGTAGATCTTTGTTCCCCCTTTCAGCCCCACCCTCCAGGTATCACCACTCACACCACTGGTTCTGAAGGGATCATCTGTCCTGGATTCCCTGTGTTTCCAGTTGCTATCTGTACTAGTGTACATCCTCTGGTCTAGCCAGGTTTCTAAGGTAGAATTGGGATCATGGTAGTGGGGGAGGAAGCATTTAAGAACTGTATGGATTGTGATAAGAGTTGTATGACCCCCTAATAAAATGTTTAAAAAAATAGATAAATAAAACTTTTGGGAAAAAACAAAGAACTAGAGGAAAGTTGTCTGTTTCATTGTTGCTACCTTGCACCCTGTTTTCCCCAATATTAACGTTATCTGTGCTAATTTAGAAATGGAAAAGTAAAAATCAGTAGAATATAGAAGTCCCATTCCCCAACTCCATCACACATTGATACGTTCTGCTCTCCATTCAGTTGAACAGTATTATCAGCATTCTGACTCATCTTCTTTGCTCTTGGACAAATACTACTCTCCACCGCGGACTGCCCTAGAGGCAAGAAGGGCACTGAATTACAAGCCAGAAGACCTCAATTTAGCAATATCGCTTTTGATATTTACAGGCATACCGTGGAGATATTACAGGCTGGGTTTCAGATCACCACAATTAAATGAATCCTGCAAAAGAGTGGGTAATATGAATATTTTGGTTTCTTGGTGTGTGTGCATATTATATTCACCCTAAACTATGTTTTATTAAGTGTGCAATAGCATTATTAAAATTTTTGAAATATTGTGAGAATTACCAAAATGTAACAGAGAGACATGATGTGAACACATGCTGTTGGACTTGCTCCAGGCGGGGTTGCTATAAACCCACAAATTGTAAAACAAAACAAAAAAACACCAAATTTGTGGAATGCAATAAAACAAAGTAAAGTGAGCTATGCTTGTTCTAGCTGGAGCATGGGTTAGTCACATCCTCTCTGGACACTGGGACTTTGGTTGTCACGAGGGAACACCAGACTGGTGCATGCTACTCTTTCTTACTGATGGACCGTTGTCAGATGCCCTTCCAGGAAGAGTAACTTCAGGAAACTAATAAATGCCTATCAAGAAAAACATGGCCATTGTTAAATCAAAGGGTTAAAGTTGAATTCCATGCAATGTGATTTCTTTAAGTTGTTTCCCAGATCAGTTAAGTTTAGGTTTGGGACTGACATCATTGTGCCAAATTTCTTCCACATGTAAACTTAGTTTTTTGGATTTTTTTTAAAAAACAACTTTAAGATGCCCTTGACCTAAGAATTTAGTGTAAATATCAAGTGGTGCACAACGTAGAGTCAGTGCTTCTCTAATTAGAAATTAGACCTTCAAAACTTGACACTAAAATGTCAACCAATACAATTAAAGCAATAACACTTTAAAACGAACCTGGGAGTCCAACATGGCATTTGCAAGCATAGTGAGTAACTTTCCTAGAATTACATTTAATAAGGCATGGTTGAACAGATGGAGCATAGAAAGGCAAGCTGTGTTCTAAGTTTATTTTCTAAGCAGTGTCATTTTCTGGACAACCAATCATCCTATTGGACTTTAGAAAACATTAGCAAATCAGAGCGCTAGGTGGAGGCGCCTGTAAATTAAGCCTTATTGCAAAACATTACAAGTAAAGTGACTCATTTAAAACCATGAGGCTTCTTACAGAACTACTAATTTAGTTAAACAAGGTGATATGGCTTTAGAAGTAAATGATGCTTAGATGAGGTTTTGATGTAGTTCTAATTCGTTAAATGACTCCCAGACTGTGCCTACTCTGAAGACAGAATTACAATGGCAATTTCTTTGGCTGTTGTGTAATCCAAGGCCTGACTGCCCCCAAAAGATGAACTCTACTCTCAAGTTCAGGTCCTCTCAGGGTGGACAGCACACAAGGAAAAGGACCTGAAAATCACTTTTCTGCATTCCCAAGGTCAGGCTTCCGGTCCGTACCTCCCCCTTCCTACCAACTCTAGTGGGAATGGGATTTTACTTTCTCTCTAATTTTTATCTCGGCATAGGCACTCTCCCAATATACTAGATAAGCAAAACATTGCTATAAAATCATAGAAAGTTTTATAAAGACACAAAACATAAAAATGTGGAGCTATTGTTTCACAGCATATCCTCTATCTAGGTAAGTACACTTCCAAACAGTTTTTTTTAATCTCCTTAACCCTCAAATAATTCTGTGATGTTCAATTTATATTCCATTAAAATGGCCGTTTTAGCATCTTTGAGGAACTCGATGTTTTTGAAATATTCTTTAGTTTGAGGGACAAAAGATGCACGAAGAGGCGAGATCGGGTTTCTGGAATGGTAGTGAGCTTTCCCATCAAACTTCTCCTGGGAAGAATGAGGCAGTGCATTGTTCGATTGGGAAAAAAGAAAAGTACCTAGTGTTCCTTAGTGCAACATTCCTTGCTTTCTCACCAATGTAGTTTTTAGTTTTCTTAAAACTTCTCCAAATAAGCTTCCATGTGTATCCTATTTCCTCTGAGAAAATCTCAAGATTAGTCACTTAGAGTCCCCCCCACCCCCACACACAAAACGACAAGAAAATAATCAAACCATTGCCCAACCTTCAGAGCTAACTCTTCTGTCTAGTATTTAACCGGGTCGGTAAATCCCCTTGAAAGCCACCATTGTAATTGGAACTGTTTTTCTTTTGAAGAAACCCTAATGTGACTAAGATAATGAAATTACTGAAAGAATAGTTCTGTGGCCACCCACTGATTGCATACACAGATTTATATACTTTTTTTTTGCTTGAATTAAGCCCATGCATGTCTGAACCAAAACTTGTATAGCAATGCTTTTCTTACTCACCCTCTTATGTGTTGGATAGTCAGGGACTATGTGGAGAAGGATTAGCAGGAAAGGAGTAACAGAGTCAGCGAGAGTAAGCACTAAGGGGCTGTAAGGAGCTGTGAGGCATCTCTTATTCTACCACAGTATCCTTCGTAACTTCCTTTGGTTCCTTCACCTGGGCCGAAAGATGATCCCCATAGTTTTTGCTCTGTTGCTACCACCTTTACTCCAAGTAACCATTTCTGCACAAGTATTGGATACAAAGCAAGCATTTCTGAATAATTTAGTTACAAATGAATGGTGAGAGGATTTATGTTTCCAGACACAAATGAATGTTTACCTCTTCTGATTTTAAATAGCTCCACAACTTGTCTGTGTGTCAAACTGTGACATCTTCTCTGTTGCTGTGTTGCGAGAAGTTATGGCACTGGTACTTCCAATACCAGGAGAGTTGCCCAGAGTGAACTGGTTTTAACATCGCTTCCAGACTAAGAATAGACTACCCATGAGGAATAGATTGTTCCCTTCTCAGGAATTAGCCATTGAAAACTTTATGAATAACATCTAAATATTGTTAGGTATCAAAATCCTCATGAGTAACAGAACATCTATCCACATTGAAAGAAACCCAGTCAATAAGCTATTATTTAAATTTATGTGCTAACCACTCAGGCTAGTGATGAAGGAATTGCCGAATATTACTAACATCTTCATTCTGAAATTGAGCAAATATACAATTAAGATGCATTGATAATTACTGGCGATTGGATGCAAAATTTGGAAACAAGAGGAAGGAACATCAGTTGTAAAATATAGCCTTGTTGGTAGCAAAGAAGGTGGAGATTGCATTATAAAATTTTGTAAAGCCAACTATTTCTTGTAAATACCTTTTTCAACAGCACAAAAGTGTGAGTAGCCATGTGACTTCTCCAGATGCAATCCACAGAAATCAAATTAACCACATGTGTGGGAAGAGAAGCTGGAGAAGCACGGTATCAGCAGTGAAAACCGGACCAGGTGCTGACTGTGGAACAAACCATCCATTGCTCACATGTAGGTTCCGTTTGAAGCTGAAGAAAATGAAACAAGTCCATGAGAGTCAACATGTAATGCTGAGTAGCATTCATCTGAACTTCAAGAACAGATTTGACAAATTGCACTCTTATAACAGACAACTGGAAGAGCTAGGGAATGGCACGAAGAACATCACACGCGAAGAAAGCAAAAGGCCATCTAAGACAGGAAAGAGAGAAAAGATCAAATTGGATATTAGAAGAAATTCTAAAACTTGCTCTTAACCACAGAGTAGTTCATTCAAATGTAAGAAATGATGAAGTCAAAGAGAGGAACATAAAATTTCAAAAGGGCTGTTTGAGATAACAAAGTAAAACATTATAAAGAAATATCCCAAAACCTAGAGTTACAAACCAAAGAAAGGAATATTATCCACATATCTTAAAATGAAAAGAAGAGTCAAGAAGAAATTCAAGACTCAAGCAGCAACATTCAAAGATTTTATGAGCAAAATAATAATGATTTAAAGATGGAAAGATACACAGTCACTCTCCCCCAAAGAACTAGTCCACATTCTTCTATCTCAAGAGTGGCACATGAGCAAAACCCAATGATACTAAAGGAAGAAGTTCAAGCTGCACTGAAAGTAGAATTAATGTAATGCCAACTGAACTTTCTCAACAAGTTAATGAGTTTCTGGGAAAGCTCACTAGTCTCTGCCAAGAAATGTAGAAATCTGCTACTTGAGTAACTGACAGGTAGAGATGCATATTTTTAGCCGTTCCAAGGAAATGACTCATATTATGGAGACGTACTCTCATACTATAGAACAATATCATTAATAACGCATGCAATTAAAATTTGACTGAAGATCACTGAACAATTGCAGCAGTACATTGACAGGGAGCTGCCAGAGGTTCAGGCCAGATTCAGAAGAGGGCGTAGAAAAAGAAGTATCATTGCTTATGTCAGATGAATCTTGGCTGAGAGAGATCATACCAATAAGATGTTTACTTGTGTTTTATTGACCATGAAAAGATATTCAATTGTGTGGATCATAACAAACTATATATAGTTTTGAGAAGAATGGGAATTCCAGAATACTTAATTTTACACATATGGAAACTATACCTGAATCAAAAGAAAGCTATGTGAACAAGACAAGGGAATGCTACAGGGTTCAAATCAAGAGTGATGTGTGTCAGTGTTGTATCCTATCATCATACTTTTATAATCTGTATGTTGAGCGAATCATCTGGGAAACTGGAGCATATGAAGAAGAATGTGGCGTCAGGATTGGAGGAAGCCTTCTCGACAACCTGTGGTGTGCAAATGACAATACTTTGCTTGTTGAAAGTGAGGAGGACTTGAAGCACTTGCTAGTAAAGCTCAAGAACTGCAGCTTTAAATATGGATTACAACTCGATGTAAAAGAATCAAAATCCTCACAACTGGATTAATAAGTCCATGATAAATGGAGAAAAGATTGAAGTTGTCCAGGATTTTATCTGACTTGGATCTGCAACAATGTTCATGGAAGCAGAAGTCAAGAGACCAGAAGATGAGTTGTATTGAGTAAATCTGCTGCACAAGACCTGTAGATTACTGAAGAGCAAGGATGTTACTTTGAGGGCTGAGATGCAGCTGACCCAAGACATGTTATTCGCCATTACATCATATGCATGTGAAAGTTTGATATTGAATAAGGAAAACTGTAGAAGAATAAATGTATTTGAATTGTGGTGCTGGAGAGGAATATTGAAAATGCCACGGACTGCTCAAAGGACAAACGGATCTGTGTTGGAAGCAGTAAGGCCAGAGGGTTCCTTAGCGAAGAGGGTGGCAAGGCTTCATCCTACATGCTATGAACATGTCACGAGAGAACAGTCTCCGGAGAAGGACATCATGTTTGGTAAGTTGGAGTGGTGGTTGCAGAGAGGCAGGTCCTCAACTAGATGGATTGACACAGCGGATGCATCAGTTGGGTCAGGCACAGAAACAATTGTGAGGATGGCACAGGACCGTGCCATGTTTCTTTCTGTTCTGCATGGGATTACTATGGGGTGAAGCCGACTGGATGGCACCTAACTACAACCACAAAGCTAACAAATATAATATAATACATGTTCTATATTCTTGTTTGACAAATATTTGAGAAAAATTTAAGAATGATTGCTATTAGTGTTTCAGTTCATATATGCAGGTGCTGTGTTTTTTTAAATAAACATCTCTTTGATCAGTGGAATGCATAAGATAAATTCAGTAATATACTGATCTCCATATATACTTTACTCAATAATATACTTATCTTAGTCTCATTATGCTGCTTTTAAAAAAGTTAAATAAAACAATGGCTTTGTGAGAACCTGCTAGTCCAGTTACGTTCAAGACAGAGAGGCCAGCTCAGAAGGTTAAAAGGACTGTCTCTTCAGATTTGAAAGGGGTAATGTTGATTGTTTCCAAAAAGGATGCGTAACAATCATGGAACCTTATTATAAAGAAGTTTTAGGAAAACAGAAAACTGCATCATGAGAAAGGAACCAGAAATTTGCACAGAGGTATTTTCTTAGTTTATAACAATCTGGGTTTATGTCAATTTGATTGGGTCAAGTGTCTCAGTCACTCAGTAGTTGAAGCCTCCACCATGATATGATCTAACATATTGTAATCAATTCCATGAAAGAATATGCTTTGAGCAGCCAAGCAATTGTGGGAAGTTTAGGGTTGTAGAACCCCCACCTGTCCTAAATATGAGACCACAGCTTGATAGACCAACCAGCATCCTGGGGCAGGTTGATTATATAGGACCACTCCCATCATGGAAAAAGCAATGTTTTGTTCTTAGAGGAGTAGACATTTCCTCTAGATACAGATTTACCTTCCCTAAACACAATGCTTCTGCCCAAACTGCCATTTATGACCTTATAGAATGCCATGTCCATTGGCATGGTATCCCACATTTCACTACTTCAGAGCGAAGGACTGACTTCACAGCCAATGAGATGTGGCACTATTCCCCAGATCATGGAAGCCACTGATCTTATTATGTTCCTATCATCCTGAAGGAGCTTGCTTGATAGAATGGCCAGGGGCAGACAGGTTACAATACTTTGCAAGGCGAGACAATGTTCTCCAAAAGGATATATATGTTCTAAGCTAGTGGTGAACATGTTTCTGTTTCTCCAATAGACAGGGTTCATAGAACCAGGGAACAAAGGGTGAAAACAGGAGTTTTAGCATTTATCACTACTCGTAAAGACTCACTCACAATATTTTTTGCTTCTTGTCACTGTGACCCTATACTCTTCTGGTTTGCCACTCTTAGTGCCAAAGGGTCACATACTTCCATCTGGAGATACAACATTTTTTCATTGAACTGGAAATTAAGGTTAACTCTGGGACATTGTTCTCTTAATGCAATGAATGGCATTACGATATTGAATGAAGGAATTGATCCTGATATCCAGGGGGAAGGATTGGTATTATGTAATAGATAAAGAAGAATATATGTGAAATCCAGTAGATTTCTTAGGTATTCTCTTACTACTACCATGTCCTTTGATTCACAGCAGCAATGATAAACAAATGAAAAACAGCAGCTCCACTTGTGGAGGGGGGTTGTACTTCACCCTAAACTCCTCATGGTTGCTTGGCTTCTCACAGTAGATCTTATCATGGAGTTAAATACAATATTCTAGATCACATCCTGGCAGAGTCCTCTATTGCCAAATAATTGAGAATCTTGGCCCAGCCAAATTGTCACAAAACCTATCACCGGTGGCAAGGACTGTCCTAAAAGAATTTTATTGAGAATGCTAACCACCCTAAAACTGTGATCTTGCTCTCCCAGATTTGGCATTGATATCCAAATTCAAATTGCATTTATTAAGATCATAATTCGGGTTTCTTCAAGATGCCCCCAACTGTCATTTTTTTCATGCCATAAATTGAAGAGTGCAACATTCTTCAGGGAAGGGTTGCAATTGTTCTTAGGTGCCGTTTAGTGCGTTCCAACCTCTAACGACCTTACGCATCCTAGAGCAACACTGCCCAGTCCTGCACCATCCTCACAATTGTTCCCATGTCAATTCACCTCCTCGACCCTTCCTCATCTTCACCGCCCTTCCACTTCAACAAACATGATGTTCTTCTCCGGGGACTGGTCTCGTGATAATGTGTCTGAAGTAGGGAAGATGAGGTCTCTCCATCCTTCCCTCTAAGGAGCACTCTGGCTGCCATAATTCTTCCAAGACTGGTTTGTCCTTTTAGCAGCCCATGGTCTTTCTCCAGCACCACAATTCTAATGAATTGATTCTTATTCAGTTTTCCTTATTCAATGTCCAACTTTTACATGCAAATGAAGCAATTGAAAATACCACGCTTGGGTCAGGGGTAGCATAGTCCTCAAGATAACATCCTCACTGTTCAATACTCCAAAGAGGTCTTGTGCAGTAGATATGCCCAATGTGACTCTCCTTTTGATCTCTTGACTATTGCTTCGATGAGGCTTGATTGTGAATCCAAGTAAGACAAAATCCTGGCAATGCGAGTCTTTCCCCCATTTATCCTGATGGTCCAGTTGTGAGGATTTTGGTCCTCTTTACATTGAGTTGTCATCCATACAGAAGGCTGCCGTCCTTGATCTTCATAGCAAGGGCTTCAAGTCCTCCTCACTTTCAGGAAAGTATTGTCATCTGTCTATCACAGGTTGTTAATATATCTTCCTTCAATCCTGATGTTATATTCTTTTTCATGTAAGCCAGCTTCTCTGATTATTTGCTTAGTATACAGATTGGATAAGTATGAGGAAAAAATACAGTACTGTTGTACACCTTTCTTGGTTTTAAATCATGTAGTATTTCCTGGTTCTGTTCATACTTCTACTTCTTGATCTACGTATAAATTCTGAATAAGCACAATGAAGTATTCGGGAATTCTCATTTGACCCAAGATTATCTATAGTTTGTTATTATCCACACAATCTAATGGCTTGGCCTAATGAATAAAGCACAATTAAACATCTTTCTGTTATTGTCTGCTTTCAGCCAAGATCTATCTGACATAACTATGATAACTCTTGTTCCACATCCTCTTCTGAATCCACACTGAACCACTGAACCTCTCGTAGCTCCCAACAGAATGCTGGAACAATATCATTGATATCACATGCACGTAACATTTTGTTGAAGATAAACCAACAATGTTCCAACCGTACAGTGACAAGGAAAGATTAGAAGAATGGAAATATTATTTTCAATGTTTTGATGAGCACAATGATGTTATCCAGCATTGAAGACAATGTTTCAAAATAGTCTTCAAGCACTGTCTTCCAGTGTAAGAATCTTTGTGCTGCTCCCAGGGGACTTCAAGTAGCTTCCAACAACAGAATGAAACGCTGTCCATGGCAGCACTGCTCTCAGTCTTTACTCTTAGAGTTCCCTAATCCAGCCCCTGAGTCAGTCCATCATGCTGAAGGGCTTTCTATTCTTTGTTGTATCTTCACTTTACCAAGTGTGATGTACTTTTCCAAAGACTGCTCCCCTCAGACGACATGTCCAAAGCATATGAGACAACCTCTCACCATGCATGTTTCTAAGGAATATTTTGCCTGAACTTCTTCCAAGACAGATTTGTTTCTGGTAGCCCATGGTATGTTCAATATTTTTGCCAACATGATAATTCATATTCATTAGTTCTTCTTTGACTTTCCTTATTGATTCTTAAGTTTCCTTATACATGTGAAGTGACTGAAAACATCATTGGCACCTTGGTCCTATAGATGACATCATTTACCTTTAACAGCTTAGAGAGGTGATTTTGCAGGCAGATTTACCCAATGTAATATAATTTTCAATTTCTTGACTTCCTTCCAAGAGCATTGCTTGTGAGCCAAGTAAGATGAATTTAATGACAAGTTCACTCTTTATTTATCATTATGCTATTTATTCTTCCAATTGTGAAGATTTTAATTTTCTTTACATTGAGGTATATTTCAAACCAAATGCTGGTCTTTGATTTCATCATTAAGTGCTAGAATTCCTGTTAATTTTCAGCAAGGAAGTTCATGTCATTGGCATATTAAGTTACAGTGAGATTTTCTCAAGTTCTCCATTTTTCTTAATTCTTTCCAGTCTCTCTAATGATTTGCTTAGCATACAGATGGAATAAATAGGAAAGGATATAACCCTGCGGCACATATTTCTTGGGTTTAAAACCAGTGTTGCCTTCTTTATTTGAATGGCTTCCTCTTGATTTATTTAAAAGATTCTCAGGAGCACAATGAAATCACCAGGCATTATCATTCTTTGCAACATTAGCTACAATTTGTTATGATCCAAATGCTTACTGGTTTTTGAAATATTTATATTTAATCAGATCCTAAATCTTTGTTTTCCTCCTTAGTCTTCAGTGGAACTTGGACTTGTTCCTTCAGTATTGCTGGCTCTTGACCATCTGTTTCCTCTTTAAATGAGTGTCAACCAATCTTTTTAGTACAGGTTTTGTCAAGGTATTTTTCCTCCATATGTGGAAACAACAGAACACACTGGGCAAAGAGCTCACAAACAGCCCATCTTACAAGCTGAGGAATGTAGGCCTAAAGGTACAATATTTTGAGAAATAATCACTTCACAGTTTAAATTTTTTTGTTTAATAAAACTTGCTGTGATTTCACATCAATATTTTTTTAACTTACCGTCATATATTTTCAACAATCTGAAAGGACAGGTTCAAGGTCATAATGGCTGGAACCCTCAGAGTCCCAAGCCAGACATGGTGGTGCAGAAAGAGATAAACCTGATCCAGCACCCCAGACTCCAGCTTATCCTCCCCTAGCACCTACCTCCCCTGCCTGCTACTTACTTTCCTCTCTGGCCTTGCAATGCTTTGCACAATGAAGACCTAATTTGCATATATGGTCACTTTACTGTGTCCAAACTATATCCCCATGCCCTTACAAGCAGTCATCTCTTGGCCACATGTTGTGATCTGTTGCATTCTCATGAGGATGGAGGAAGATGCCTGTGGTGGTCTTGGGAGGGAACGGCCATTTGAATAAAGGATCTTTTGTTCTAAAGTACCCAATATGTAGCCCAGAACGAGGAAACAAGCTCTGGGAAAGCAAGTCCCTTGGACCTACAGACCTTTTCTTTAAAGTTCAGGGTAAGGGGCAAGAATGCCTGCTCATTTCTAATGTGTTCACTGGTGATCAAAACAACAGTCCTTCTTGAAGGAACTCCAGAGACTGTAATTTTGTCAAGAGATGAGTGGATAAAACATTAAAAAGATCAAATTAAGACTTAATTCCATTGCACCCAACCAACTCCACCACACTGAGGCAAAACACTAAGGGTGTGCAACAGAACAGCAAGGGGATCAGAGCAACAAAGTCCCCAGGGAATACCAAAAATATATGTTGAGGCCAGTCAACAAACAGACTTTGGACTATTTACAGGCTTTTCATTTGCCATTGGAGTTTTTTTGTTGTTTTATTTTGCTGCTTTGTTTTACTCTGTCTTGTTTTTTGTGCATATTATTATATCTGCAGGTCTATCTAGATAAGGTAAGTGGGATAAACAATCTGGAGGAGAAAACAATAGGACTGACTGTTCCAGGAGACATGGGAGAGGGACAGGTAGGGAAAAGGAAGTGGTTGTTAACAAACCCAGGGACAAGGGAACAACAAGTGATCCAAAATCAATGGCAAGATGTAGGAGACCTGGTAGGGCATGATCAAGGGCAATGTAAACAAGAAGAATTACTGAAACCCAAAAGAAGGCTGAACATGACAGTGAGAGGAGAGGAAAGTAAACGGAAATAGAGAAAATAACTAGGAGGCAAAGGACATTTATAGAGGTCTAAATACAGGCGTGTACATAGGTAAATATATTTACTTATGACAATGGGTAAATAGATCTATGTACATATATTTATAGGTTGAGTATTAAGGTAGCAGATGGATCTTGGACCTCTACTCAAGAACTCTCTCAAGGCAAGAACACTTTGTTACATTAAACTGGTATTCCATGATGCTCACCTTCCCTACATGATCACCGAAGACAAAGCAGGTGCATAAGCAGCTAACAAAAGATATAGCATCTGGGGTCTTAAAGGTTTGAAGATAAACAAGTGGCCATCTTGCTAAGAAACAACAAAGCCCGCATGGAAGACGCACACCAGCCTGTGTGATCATGAGGTGTCGATAGGATCACATATCAGACATCAAAGAACAAAAAATCATGTAATTATGAATGAGGGGAAGTGAAGCGTAGAGACCCAAAGCCCATTTCTAGGCAACTGGACATCCCCTTACAGAAGGGTCACAGGGAGGAGATGAGCCAGTCAAGGTGCAGTATAGCACCGATGAAACATACAACTTTACTCTAGTTCTTTACTGCTTCCTATCCCCCACTATCGTGATCCCAGTTCTACCCCTTCAAATCCAGCTAGACCAGAGGATGTACATCGGTACAGACAAGAGCTGGAAACACAGGGAATCCAGGACAGATAAACCCCTTAGGACCAGTAATGAGAGTAGTGATAACAGAAGGGGAAGGGGAAGCTGGGGGTGGGGCAAAAGGGGGAGCTGATTACAATGATCTACATATAACCTCCTCCCTGGGGGACGGTCAACAGAAAAGTGGACATCAGACAGTTAAAAACATGAAAAAGTAATAATAATTTATATATTATCAAGGGTTCTTGAGGAAGGGAGGGTGAGGGAGGAAGGGAAAATTGAGGAGTTGACACCAAGGGCTCAAGTAGAAAGAAAATGTTTGGAGAATGATGATGGCAACAAATGCAGAAATGTGCTTGACACAATGGATGTATGGATGAATTGTGATATGAGCTGTATGAGTCCCCAATAAAATAATTTTTAAAATTTAAAAAGACTTAATTACAGATCATTATAGAAGGATGCCTATAAAAAGAGACAGAGCAAGTCATTTACACCCATTCAAAATGTTTTCTATAGTAACAGTTAATGGAATTGTGAGTCTTTCTTAACAAAATAACATTAATAATACAATCCATGTAACCAAAGCATGAATATAAGAATGTGTGGTAAAGAGAATGAGGTTAATATTTCATCTATTTAAATATAAAATTTCGATTAAATAACTCATGAATTTATCTATATAGAACAGAACATAAATGTTATGAACATTGTAATACAAAAAAGTATATATAACCAAAAGCAAGAGGTACAAAGTATAGGCAAGAGCATTAATTTCATCATATTTAAAAGCAGGGAGTAAATTATACTGTCTAAAATTGAAACATGTTATTCAAAAGAAATCATAACCCAAACTTTTTAATATTGTTCCCTGTCTATGTTACTTACTCATGAAAGAGTAGAAAATTATATATTTAAAAGAAGAAATGTATATTTAAAGTTCAGTAGTTTATACAGCTTCTCTTAGGTTTCTTATGTTAGATGCAAAAATTAAATTCAAGATATTCTTTAAAAAAGACTCTGTATAGCCTGGTGAGACTCCATTTCATGTACTTCAGACATATTGAAAGAGGCCACTCGCTGGTAAGTGACATCATGCTCGGTGAAGTGGAGGGACAGCTAAAACAAAGCGGAAGATTATCCAGAGATGGACGGACACAGTGGCTGAAACAAAGCAACTGTTATGAGGATGGCACGTGCCTGGTGGCATTGTTGTTGTTTGTGAAGGGACACCGTGAATTCGAGCTGATTCTATGGCACCTAGAGACAACACAGCCTAAACATCTTTTTTTCTCCTACAAAATCACTATGCCTTTCATTTGTCTATCTATTTTCTATGTATCTACCTCCCTATCTGTACATTTATCTATTCACATCCCTGTGAATACACTCACTTATTCACAAATCTATCCATTGACCCTTTAACCCATTCTTCTGTTAATTTATTGATCCGCAAATCTTCACTAAGAAATGGCTGACATCTCTTAATGTGTGTATGTGATATTATTTGTAATTTTTTCTTCATATCTCTAGTAGTTGATCTCATCATAATAAAATGCATATACTTTGCAGAGAACAATACCAAGGGGAAAATGCAGAATTAATCCTGACTCACGGTGATGCCAGTGGAAAGGAGGCTCCATAGGGTTTCAGTGGTTGATTTTTCCGAAGTGCATTGCCAGACCTGATGGCCAAGTTGCCTCTGGGTTGCTTGGAACCACTAGCCATTTGTTTACAATAGAGCACTTAACTGTTTATGCCACAGGGATTCCTTACAAAATAATAGTCAATATAAAAGTTCTGTGTGAAGTTGATTGGCCAGGATTCTCAATAGTTTGTCAATTAAGGCCTCCTTCCTTATGTGCCCTCACATGATGCAAACAACTCCATAATGAGATCTTCTGTGAGCAGCAAAGAAGTTACAGGAATATTAGAGTAGAAAGAACCTTCTTAGTAATGTCACATAACAGACTGAAGATGAGTCTTTAGAGGTGCGGCCAACATCGTATGTATATACATGTAGATGCTGTGGAGAACCCTTTCCCCTCCTTCTTCCTGCGGGCCATTATTCTGCATCTAGCTTCATGATTTATGGGTTGACAACCATGCATGCTGTCCTTTAACCCTAGGAGTTTTTAGTGGCCTGTCATGCTGCCTGTTGAAACTGGGAGCTGTTGGTATCCTTGATTTCATTTGACTTGGCCTCCACTAGCCTACTTCCTGGATTGGCAATCTCAGCAGCTTCATGAGTCAAGAAAAGCAAATTTGTCATCTTAGGCATGGATTAAATTTACCCACTTCTACAACTGTGTAAGCCATTCTCTTGGTATACCTATGTGTCTTTACCTCTAAAAAGTTTCAACAGTTTTATTGCTATATGAGGGAGTCCCCCCAGAAACAGGGAAAGAATTCTGCTAGGAAGAGCTTTTGTAGCACACATATTTCCTGCTAGGCAAGTATTGAGCATCTCACTCTGAGTTAGGGCACCCAGTGGCGTCACCTGGGAAGGTTCTCTATGGTCACAGTGAATTTTTTCACAAAAGCAGTTTGGCTCGAACATCATTTTCTGTGATTGCTGATGGAGGAGAACAAGATCCAGCTGTGGAATTTTGTTTCCTGTTTGGGAAAAATGCGACAGAAACTGTTGTGATGTTGAACACAGCTGACAAGGACAGCACTGTGGGAAAACTCCAGTGTACTAGTGTTCTTCTCATTTTTAAAAAAAGATGAAATATCAATTGATGGCAGCCCTCATTCTGGACATCCGTCAACTTCCCAAACAGATGAAAATGCCTACAAAAATTTGTGTGCTTGTGCTTGAACACAGACGAAGGACCATTGAAGAGATGGAGAAGTTATCTTAGAGCTTTGTTCGTTGAATTTTAATGAATGATTTGGGAATGAGAAGGGTCCCTGCAAAATGTGTGCCTCGGGTTCTGACTGACTGGGAAAAGGAGCATTGAATGCAAACATGCTGTGATTTGACAGGACAGCTCCGGAGCGATGACCCAGACTTTTCCCCAAGGTCATTACTGGTGATGAGATATGGTGCTATTCTTATGATCCCCAAAGCAAACGTCAATCAAGTCAGTTGAAGATACCATCCTCACCTCACCTTAAAGCAGCTTGTCAAGTGAAATCAAAGATCAAGACTTGAGCTTTTTTTTTTTTTTATGTGAGCGGGATAGTGCATTTGAAGCTTATTCCACCAGGTCAGACTGTTAATCAAGCTTTCTATTTAGAGGTTCTGAAAAGTTAGCCTAACAGTGTACAACAAAAAAAAAGGCCTGATTTGTGGCAGATGAGGCACTGGGTTTGCTACCATGACAATGCACCTGCTCATGCAGCCATCTCAGTGTGGCAGTTTTGGGCAAAAATCCCAACATGCTTCTCTTGCCCCATGCACCTTTGTCACCTGTCCTTACTCCACGTGACTACTTTTTGTTTCTTCGAATGCAGAGACATGAAAGGACAGTGATTTGAAGACATAGAAATGAAGAAGAAAAAAATGAGGGAGGTGCTGTCAGCCATCCAAAATGATGAGTTTGAAAAATGTTTCCAAGAATGGCCTTGTAGATTTGAAAAACCTATTAAGTGCAATGGAGAATATACTGAAGGTGGTAAGATTGTTTTATAAAAACATATAAATACATAACTTAAAAATCCATTTTTGTGGTCATATAATTAACATATCATACAACTGAATAGCTCAATTTAAAAATTGTATAGCCATCATTAAAATCAATTTAGAACACTTTCTTCTTTTTTGTACTTGCTCTTATTTGTTCATCATTTCCACCCAACCTCCCTGCCATAGGCCAAAACATAATTAACCCAATTACCATTTATAGATTTACCTACCTTGGATTGCATAGAGAAAAAAAACCAGCTACCAGAAAGACTAAGGTCTGGGTGTTAAGGATTTATCTTGAAACAAACAACCATCTAAGAGAGAGGTCAACTAAGTCCACATGGAAGAAAACACCAGCCTATGTGATCCAAAGATCGTAAATATTATAATCCAAATATGAAGGAGGGAATGATATTAGAGCTTAAACTTTGAGCTCCTGGTTTGCACAAGGTTATGGATGACAGCAGAACCCCGAATCCATTACAACATGTACACATAGATTTATTTATCTTCCAGTGCTTTCCCTCTGACTATATTGGAGGGATGGGAATAGCCTGCTTATCAGACAGAGAGTTGTGGAGAAGATTACAGTACATAAAAATATAACATCCGATTTTATCCCTTTTGGACACATCTAAAATTACTAGGGACTAAAAATCAAAAGTGAAGGAGGAATATATATATGGACGGAGCCTCCAGAAAATCTTCCATGAACACAGACTAGGGATGTAGATCACTTAGAACACACTGGACAGTGGATTAGGATTAATGCAGGTACTAATTTAAAGTCTAATTACTTATCACTTGATCTCCCTCTTGACCCATTTTAAGATTGCTCTAATTTTTAATATTTTAAATTTTCTTTGCAACTGTGGTTATTCTGTTTGATTTTGTTATTGTTGGCAGTCTTTTTGACACCTTGTTTTGTATCTTTCTATGTTTGCTGTTAATGAAATCCAGGAAGGGTGAATATGAAGAGAAGATAAGCAGTTGAGGGTTTCCCTGTGAGTACGGCATTGAAAGTTGGGGAAGAAATGGGGAACAAGAGGGAAGAAAATGGTCTAAATTTGATTGTGGTAGTGCTTGTATAACACTTCTTGATATGACTGAACTATTGGGTGACATTTGGATTGTGTCTCAAAACTGGTTTTTTTTTAAAGGAAAACATATAAAACCAAGGATTGAAATATAAGTGGAATATTAACTGGTAACTTTTAGGATTAGTTGTCTATCTTACTCATAAAAGAAAGGGGGGTTACAATAAACATTTTCAGGGGACTCACATCTCATTTTCTCCATTTGAGTGTGGATAGTGATGTCCGTGATTGACAGGAGGCAGCAACAATATTTAAGAGCTCTGGGAAAGGACTAAACAGTGTGTCACCCCATGGACTTTCTGCAAGGGCATTCATACTGAAAGAGAATTTTTCCATGATCTGCTCATGAAGAGATCACTGAAGATAGGGATGCTATAGCAAAATGTGGTGAAGACACCAGGTACTATCGACCTATCAGAAAGGATAGCATCTGAGGTCGCAAAGGCTTGCCTTAAACAAGCAGCTGGATACAAATGAGGTGTCAACTAAGCCCAATGGGAAGAAGCATACCAGTATCTGTGGCACAAGATTATAAGTAATAAAATCTGAATCAGAAGGAGGGAATGGTATCAGATCATAACGTCTCAGCAGCCGGTTTGCAGAAGGCTATGGATGACAGTGGTAGCCCAGATCCATTTGCAGAGCCCTCGCAAGGTTTAAGCCTCTCGTGGCCCTTCTGACCACAGTGCAGGGATATGAAGAACCTTGCTGTAAGATAAAGAGCATCGTAAACTTGATTACGGCAGATGAAGTTACATTAAAATGTATCACCATAGAATTTGATTTTTTTGACCCGTTTTAAAGATTTTCAATTAGCAATAATTGCGCCTCAGGTAGACCCCATTGACTACAGTATTGCCACGGTGCAAAGCAACTCCATTAAAAAGCTGTTTCAGGTTTTAATACTTTTCTTTCTTTATAACTGAGATTTTTTATATGTTTTCTCCATTGGATTTTGTTTGCTTGTTTGCTTCCTGTTTGTGTTTTGTATAATTTTCTGTATACTAAATACAGGATAAGTTAACCTATAGAGAGAGTAAGTGGATTAATAATTACCCAGGTATATGACAGGATACCTAGGAGTTGTTAGGAGCTAACAACAATGAATATAAGATGAAAGTGTTCTGAAATTGATTGCGGTGATGACAGCACAACTCTTAATATGATTGAACTATTAAATTGTATCATACATGAAGTATATTCCAATAAAATATTTTTAAAAAGATAGGCATAGTGGGGAATATAGGGGACTCAAAGGAAGAGCTAGAGAAGGAAATCCAAGAACATTTGGTCATCAATCTGCCCTTTGAAATAGGGAAATGCAAAATAAATTGGACCGAACAATTTAAAACGATGTATCTGATCCTTAGATTTATGCATATTTAGATTTATGCATATGACAGGTCACTTTTGAGAATTGAGTTATAGAGGATATCAAATTAAATTATCATTATTTTTTGAAATTCTATTTTAGAAATGTTATATGGTTCAATCTAATAATAACCCCACTATCTTACTAACTACTCCAGAGTCAGATTTGGGTTTTTCTGTTGTCCAACCCCATCTTTACAATGTGAGCTCAGAGTAAGCTTCTTCTAAAATTCACTATCCTTATCCAGAAAATTGAAAAAATAACACCATATTCCTAGGTTTGGGGGATGGCCATAAGAGTAGATATTACAAAGTATTTAGCCAAGAGGAAGGGGTGCTGATGATGCATTGGCTGCAGCTGCCCCACAAAGAATTACCGTCTTGGAAACTCACAAGGGCAGTTCCAGTCCGCTGTGTGGGACTGTGTTCGGTCTGGTGCAGCGCTCTCTCCTTTTCCACTGGGTTGGATAATTCATTGCAATGGCTCTACAGAAGTCACAGAGAACACTCAAAACTATGGGGCTTGTAGGGGGCAGTTTAAAAATGCTGATTCAGCTGAGAAATGTTCAGAACACAGTTATTTAGAAGGGTGGTCTCTTTGAGCCCACAGGCAGGCCTCTCTCTGGCTATCTGCTTCTTGGGCTGGCCTCTGTCTTACTTCTGCTATGCTAGAAAGCTGGTTTTGTTTAGTTTTGTTTTAGGGCTGCCAATAAATAATCAAAGGACACTCCACTCTGACATAAGCCTCAGCCCAAAGACATTCAGCTCCAGATTTTGGGTCAGAAAACCCAGCTCTCTGAATTAAGTTCTAAGAGCCATGCTGTAGGGCAGTGCATTATTTAATGACTCTTCTAGCAAAAGCCTCTAACTCCCACCAAAGGACCTTTCCCAACATGAGTGTGATAAAAGGTGGCGAAAGACACAGATAAGATTCACCTGTGAGCAATAGTGAGCAGGACGCTCTGAAATGCCATCCTGCTCTGCATTCAATAGACCCTTGGAGAAGCAAGCGGAGGGATCTCATTATCAACAAGAGCCAGGAGGAGAGCAAGTCCCCACACAGTGAATCTCCTGGATCTAGCGCAGTGGTCCTCAACCTTCCTAATGCCTCAACCCTTTAATACAGTTCCTCATGTTGTGGTGACTCCCAACCATAAAATTATTTTTGTTGCTACTACATAACTGTAATTTTGCTACTGTTATGAATCATAATATAAATGTCTGATATGCAGGATGTATTTTCATTGTTACAAATTGAAAAAAAACATAGTGATTAATCACAAAAGCAATATGTGATTATATATTGTGAAATATTTATTTCTAATTACAAATAAATGAAATTTTGTCTTGAAACATAGTGTAGCATAGGTAATCATCTTAATATAACAATAGTAAACTACATTGCTACATTTTGCGATAGTATCCCCTCCACCCCTACTACCATGATTCCAATTTTACCTTGCATGTCTGGCTAGACCAGAGGATGGACAGAAACCAGATAGGAACCAGAAACTCAGGGAATCCGGGCGGGTGACGATACTGGGAACGTAGAAGGAGGGTGGATTGGAAAGGGGGAACCAATTACAAGGATCTATATGTGACCTCCTCCCTGGGGGATGGACAATAGAAAAGTGGGTGAAAGGAGACGTCGGACAGGGCAAGATATGACAAAATAATAATTTATAAATTATCAAGGGTTCATGAGGAAGGGGGCAGCAGGGAGGGAGGGGAAAAAAGAGGACCTGATGCCAGGGGCTTAAGTAGAGAGCAAATGTTTTGAAATGATGAGGGCAATGAATGTACAGAGGTGCTTTACACAACTGATGTATGTATGGATTGTGATAAGAGTTGTATGAGCCCCAAATGAAATGATTAAAATAATAATAAAATATAATATGAAATTATCAGCAAGAAAAAAAATAGCCGTCAGTGCGAAGGTTGAGATCACTTCTTTCTCACCAGGTCAAACATTCTCGGGCCAGTCTTTGCATAGCACAATGAAGATCATCTTCCACAACAAGTCTACTTCTCTATTTAAATTTGATAACCAACAAGCTGGACAATCCTGTTTCACAAAGGTATGTTGTTGGAAATGGAAGAAGAAAGTGCAACACAGAACAGAACAGGACATGACTGCAAGCACTCGATCCAGAATCTTGTAACTGGCATCGTAGTGAAATCAGTTCTCGCTGCATCGCTGTTAATAAGTTCAATGAGCTCTTGTGCTATCTCAGGAACATCTTCAACTTTGACTGTACATGGGCTTCTGGCAAGTGCAAATGGGGTGTCAGGTAGATGTGGAAAGTACGATGACATTTCATCTGTAAGCGTGTGCAAGTGTTCTTTCACAGAAATTATCATCACAATCCCTTTGTCTGGTTCAATGTCATTTTCCTCAAAGAAAGCAGATAAGGTAGGCAACATGTACATTTCATTTCCATCATATATATGTTTAGGCCAAAGCTGAAGTTTCATTTGGAATGGTCGGATCTTTTCAGACAAATCGAGGCATGTTGCATTTGATCCTTGCAGTGATAAATTTAACTCATTCAAGATGGCAAAGATGGCAACCAAGTAAGCTATTTTCTGCAGTTCACTTTTACCGCTGAAAAGTTCTTCGAACTGCGGTCTTGCTTTCTGATTTTAAAAACGTTTTAAGTTCATCACTAAGCTTAAAAACACATTTTAAAACTTTTCCTCTCGAAAACCATCTCACTTCAGTGTGAAATAGCAGAGCATTATTCGGTGCATCCAATCTGTCACACTGTTGCAAAAAACAGTTGACTGTTTATAGTGCTTGCCTTTATAAAATTGACAGAACTTACAACATTTTTCATTACTTCTTGTAAGTCTTGTGGCAGCATCATCGTTGCTAATATTTGCAGATGAATCATACAGTGAGTTCGATGACTTGGTGACTCATTCAGCACCAAACGTTGAAATCCAGATCAACATCCTAGCATAGCTGGAGCACCATCTGTGCAAACACCACAACCCTTTCCCCAAGAGATCTTCTGCTCTTTCAGAAAATGAACCAACTGTGTCAAACACATCGCATGCAGTAGTTGTTGTTTCAAGAGTTTGCAAAAAGGAAACTCATCTTTAAAGTCGCCATTAATATACCTCACATAAACCAGTAACTACGAACAGTTTGCAATGTCTGTAGATTCATCATACTGCATATTACATATTGGAAGTGGAGCAAATTTAATTT
Organism: Tenrec ecaudatus; assembly: GCF_050624435.1. NCBI lineage: Eukaryota > Metazoa > Chordata > Mammalia > Afrosoricida > Tenrecidae > Tenrec > Tenrec ecaudatus. The sequence continues at coordinate 60,403,054 of NC_134531.1, read as the reverse complement.
CCTGGATTATCTGATCAAAAATATCTGCAGACATGCCATCTATTCTTCTGCAGACAGTGTCATTAGATAAGGAAATTACACTCAATTTCATAACAGATTTGTCTCTGATCATAACTCAAACAATGTCTTTGGCTGTTGGCAACAGTAGATCCTCACCAATGGTGTGAAGTTTCATAGCTCTGACCATTCTGTGTGCCACCAAATATGAAGCTTCAACCGCTGCTACATTTTGTTTGTGGTACTAGCCATCGGTGCCAAGACTGGTTTTCTTGTGCCCATCAGCTTTGATTCTAAAGTAGTTGGTATTCTTGCCAACATAGCTCAGATTCTTGCTATCAAAATGGCATTTTAGTTTGTTCAGCTTCATAGATTTGACTGATAGAACTTCAGAACAAATAACACATCGTGGTTTCTCAATTCTTTTCGTAATTATTGAGGTAAAACCATAGTGTAAAACTCCTCACTGTATTTTCTTAATGTTCTTCTCTACAAGATCTATTATCATGGGATTGTTTGTTAATAAAAATGATTTATAATAATAGCTTGAATAATGCAAAAGATCACACCAGGCATAGTTCAGTCAATACAGTTCATTAAAGCTTCCTATGATTTACCATTCTCTGATATTTTTAACATACCTGTTACATCACAATGAGGCACTATTTACAGCAACCACCGCTGAATATAAAAAGATTGATCAACATCCAGATTAAGGTCCCATGGTATGTATATATATATATATATATTGCAGTAGTTGATGACTTTACAGTACATGACTTTATATTTACCCAGTAATTGTAATTCATGAGGTGGCATTTTATCTCCAGTACTTCTGCTTTCAACACAGCAGATGCTTTCTATACAGTAGCTGCTCTCTACACACGTGTGACCGGTCCACATAAGTACATTATGGCACCAACCCTGTCACATACACCTGTATTTGTATGGGGTGTATGTGATGGGGTTGGCGTGATGATGTCATCACGCTGGGTACTCATATGTGGGAGTATCTGCTTGTGGGTGGACTCACCAGGAGATGGATAAAGGAGCAGTGTCTTGGTTCCTGAGAACACCGGAAATATGTGACCCCTAAAGGGGTCACGGCCCACAGGTTGAGAAGTGCTGATTTAGAGGAAAATGACAACATCAGAGGAGCAGAATTAGAACCAGGAGCTAGAATATGGAAGAGATTGGTGGAATTCCCAGCTCACAGAGCAAGTAAAGCTGAATGCGTTTGTGGAGGAGGCTGACTTCTTCAGTGGGGTGCCTCTCAGAACTGAATTGGGGGTGCTACGCTTGCTGAACCACAGAGGAGGAGCTAGGTACCTTCAGGCTGAGACTTACTGGAGTGAAGTGCTCAGGCTGGGTTTGTTGCCCCAAGAAGCTTGAACAGAAAGTCTTTGGGTTGCAGTGTACAGGGGATTGGCATGTTCTTTGAAACATTTTCAGCAGTCTTCAAAGAACTTTGTAACATGTGCCAATGAAGAAATATATCTTGAGCATTTCTTACTTGCATTGCAATGTGTTAATTTCCTTAACAAACAATTTAATCATGAATATTAACAGCATAAAAAACAGAAACAAAAATATTGCAACTATTGAGTAAATTCTGACTCACAGCTACCTAGTATGCAGACTTCTTCGATTGCAATGGTCATTTATTCTATCATAATTTAGTCATGTACCTGAAATAAGACACAAAACCATCAGTCTTAAAGAACCGCCCTATCTCTAAATCTTAATCTGTTTACTGGAAATGTTCTGTTTGTCACTTGGTCTTGTTTAAAACTTGCCTTATTTGGAATCCAGTCAGGTCCCTCACGCTGGCTTCCAGTTGGTCTCTGTGAGTGGAAAATCCACAGATAATCAGGGGAAGAAGAATGAAGTCAAGGACCCAATGGATCCAGGAAGCTGAGTCTTCCTGCATGCTCTGTGTTGGGTCGCTGGACTAGCTGGAAGCCCCGTGGACATGGTCATTCCTTTTTGTTGTTGTTGCTCCAGTAACTACTTCCTCCTGCTGCAGTTTCACGTCTTAGCATAATAAAACTCTCCTGGCTTTCCTATATCCAGTGAAGCGCATTGTTCCTGTGGTTTACCAGCACTCAGTCTTTGAAATACATTTATAAATAATTACTTTATTCTTCTATAATTACCCAATATGAGCATTTCATTTGTTTACTACTGGGACACTATTGTATGACTCTTATTCTTATTTTCAGCATGCTTATTTTCAAAAACCAATATGTCAACCTGGTGTCATATTTCCTGATTTCCTTGTCTCTACTATCCAACCTAGACTCTTTAATCATGTTATTTATTCTTTCATGCTTTCTTCCAATTCTCAGATCCTCTGCAAAACTTGAGTCTTAAATAATCCAGTTATATGAATTTTGGGTTTTTTTCCTCTTTCTACATATAGTTCTCTAAATGATACTGGGCAAAATGAAATAACTATATATATATATAGACTTATATCTCACCTGACTTTCTTACTTAGCAGCTATTCAAAACTCAAGCAATTTCCACACTACTACTGGGAATAATTCATTAACATCCTGCCTGCATCCACTGAAATATTTAGCTTCACAATTTTTTATATGATCAAGAAACATGTTGGTTGCAGGTAAAGAAAACCTAACCCCAAATAATTCAGGAGCTTATTTTGGTAAGTCAGAAGGATCAAATTATGTCATCAGAATTAGGTTCTATCTGCCTCTGACTTAACTGTGATGTTTTCATTGTGTTGACTTTATTATTGAATGAGCCCTCTCTTTATGATTGCAGGGATTTCCAGCTTCAGGGATGTCATTTCAAGTTCAAGGGCTACTTTCCCTAAGATCAGACTCACTGCTATTGATTCACTAAAACCATAGAGGATAAGGTAAAACTGTTCCATAGGGCTTCTGAGGCTCTAAGTCTTTTGGAAATCAGATTGGCTTATTTTTCTCCTGCAGAGCCACTGGTGGGTTCAAACTGCTGACCTTTAGGTAAGCAGTGCTACGCATAACTGACTGCACAAGCAGGCCTTTCACCTTATAACTATTCAATGAAAAAATGAGGCAGAGTTCTATTACTGAAAGAACTACTTACACCACTGTTGATCTGAAAACCTAAGAGCAAATGTTCTTGGACTCTGTAAATGCCTTCAGCACTTCTTGTTCCATGGGTGGGGAAATGTACCCATCTCTTCAACTCTCTGGCTCCTGGCAGGAAATCTGGGTCCAGAGGACTCACTCCACTCCTGGCTCTTATTGGTAATGTGTTCCCTCCTTCTACTTCTCAGAGGGCTCTATTTCACACACAGCAGCGTGACATGCCAGGAAATCTTGTTCAAAATTGCTCACTGGTAAACTCTATCGCCGTATTCCCCTACTTTCCTACTAGACCTAAGCAGAAAAAGATTGTTTGGTGGGACTTAGAGACTTCAGCTAGAATCGTCACATTCACTGCCCCTGCCCAAATCAATTCCAACTCTCAGCGAGAAAATAGGACAGACCAGAACTGCCTGTGTTTTTGAGGCTGTAAATCTTTAAGGGAACATAAAACCTTATTGTTATCTTCTAGAAAAGCTGGTAGTTCTCATGGTTGACCTTGTGGTTATCAGTCCAACATGTAGCTCCTTCCTTAGGGGCAGTTGGTGGTACACCAGTGTCACCTGCAACTTCACTTTTGCTTCACTAAGCTTCCCTGCAGGGCTCTGCCAACATAGTCAACAAATGTTGAAGAAAAACAAACCAAATATTCTTAGGTTTAAACTGCTTTCCAAAATATATATGCTTTATTATAATTTGACAATTTCACTGACATCAGTACATAGGAAGAAATTCCACATTAAGCTATTTATTTCCTTTGGTAATTTTTTGTTCCAACATAATCAGTAAGATGAGATAAAAATGTGATTATTATCCCAAACAAGTGTCTAATGTTTCTGGCATTATCTCTGTTTAATATTCCTGGAAATTTAACCAAAAGCTTAATCTTTATTCTCTTATAAGAAATTAGCTTTAGATAGATAAAGAATTTAATGGGAAGCAGTATCGGAACTCTTGTCATTTTTGAGCAGTAAATGGAAGACCTGAAAGGGATTCATGTAGTCCTCTTATATTCCTATCTAAGTACTGACCTAACAGAGCGATTTTGCTTCAAGAAAACCAAATAGATTTGTTTCTACTATAGGAAAAAAACCCCCCAAAAACAATAACAAAAAAAAAAAAAAACAGACAGCCTGCATACTGCATAAGAAAAATGATTCTTTAAAACTTTCTTTTTGGTTTCTAAAACTTCGATGTTTATCCATTTTTTTACTTAGCTGTCCTTCAGCTCATTTGAGTTTGATAAAAAAGGACATCAGATGCTCAGCTATTTTGTTGGTATATAAAATAGAACCAGCTACAAAACTGTATTTATATTTATATCTAGTTCTGAGTTAATTCCATAGTCTGTCACTTGTTTTTGGCCTAGCTTCCTGTACAAAAATGAGAGAAAAACATTAAATTCTTCACAATTATTTGCCTGTTCCTCTGAAGCTTGGCTAGGAAGTAGTTAAAAACTACATGGGAAAATTGGTGTATTGCATTCTTTTGTTCTCCTTAATCTGTGGTTACTAGTCATCATTATTACAAACTAGAAATATGTAATTATTGAGGAATATTGGACTTGGGACCAATTTTAAATTTGAGTGTTGACTTTACCACTAAGTGGCTATGAAATTTTACCTTTGTGTACCTGTTTCCTTAATAATAAAACAGCTATTAACCTCTTAATCTGTTATACAGGATAGTTAAATATGACCATTTAGCAGAATATACCATAATTTCTGTTCCCAAACGTAAGTTTGTTTTAAAAGTAACTTTATAAGATAATTAAAAACAAATAAACAACATTCATTGTCTAAATATTTCCTCTAAGTTTAACCAAATAGAGGAATCAAGGCAGTGAATGTCTTTGTTGTTTCCATTATTCAAGGGGAGAAAGCTGCTAGTAAAATGTTATTTTTCTTTAAAAAATAATTTGTTCCTTCTTTAATAAATAATTTCCAACATAGTAAAGATATAGCTTACCTTACAGTATGCAGTTTATCTTTGACCTTATTATCAAAGATAAATAAGAATTATCATTTGAATTAAAATTTAGGCTTAGATTACAGCATGAAGCATGGATATATATTTTTTGCACATGTACTATTTTATAATGAGAGAGCTTGAGGTCCATTCCTGCTCACTGACATTATTTAGGTAATAAGACAAGAACACCACAATGCAAATGGTCTAGGCTGCAGTTCTGTAAACACTGTTAATCACCTCAGAGGAATGTTTTCATTTACATATTTTAAACAAAGCTCTGTTTGCTCAGAATGCGGCTAGAAATGATTATGAACCACATTGCTGCAGTGAACAACTTGCTATTTTGTGATAAGGGAAAGTAGATACCTCCTCTTTCAAGAAAATATTGAGTTTATTATTTGACGGAATTTTCAACTTTCCTATTAATCATTCCCATCTGTAGTAACAGTGAATCTATAGCCATTCAGAGAAATTTTCCTTCTCTACATTTCCTCCTTGCTCTCACAGCTTGGTTTAATCATTACAAGGATGTTACTAGGGCTGTCCCAGAAGCTGTCATGATTTGCGTCAATTGACACTCAACCAGATCACAACAGCCTCACAACATGACAGCTACTGTTGTTTGTATTTGTAAGCAAACCCTATCTTCTTTGTACATTTTATATAACTTTTTCCCATGCCACAATCAATCCTGCTAACCTTGTAAAGTTCCTTTTTCCAGTAAGAAATACTTTAAAGATGTATACACACACACACACACACACACACACACACACATACATACTCTTGGACAAATGATTAGAAAAACTCTTGGACAAATGATTAGAAAAACTGGATTGAATAATGAAGAATGCATATCAGGATTGGAAGAAGAATTATTAACAACTTGTTATATGCTGTTGACACAACCTTGCTTAGTGAAAGTAATGAGGATGTGAAACACTCACTGATGAAGATCAAAAATTTCAGCCTTCATGTGGATTATGAGTCAATGTAAAGAACATCAAAATGATCACAACTGGACCAAAAGGTAACATCACAATCAATGGAGGAAAGGTTGGAGTTCTCAGGGAATATATCTCACTTGAATCCACAACCGATGCTCATGGACGCATCAGTCAGGAGATGCACTACTGCTTTGTGTTAGGTAACTCTGCTGCACAAGACCTTTTCAGGCTATTGAAAAGCAAGGATATTACATTGAGGTGCATTTGACCTAACCATGGGATTTCAAAGGCTTCATATGAATGTGAAAGTTTGACATCGAATTAGAAAGACCCCAAATGAAGCGATGTATTTGAATTGTGGTGCTGGTGAGGGATGTGGACTGCTAAAAGGACAAACCAGCCTGCTGGGAAGAAGTACAGCTAGAGTGCCCCTTGGGGGCAAGGGTGCCAAAGCTTCTGTTTAAATGGTTTAGAACTGTTGTCAGGAGAAATCTGTCCTTGAAAAAGGACACCAGGCTGGGTAAAGTGGTGGGCAGTGAGAAAGAGGAAGGCCCTCGACAAGATGGATGGACATAGTGGCTTCCACAACGAGGTCAGACAAAAAGAGGAAGACAAAGAGCAGAGGAGGCAAAGGACTGGGCAGTGCTTCATCCTGCTGTGTAACGGGTTGCGACGGGTCAGAGCTGACTCGATGTCACCTAACAACAACAAACGTCAAAAGGGAGTCTGAAACTTGCTCTTCGGGATAGAGCAACTGAGTGAATGACAGAAATTAAATAAAAGAACTGAGCAGAAGATTTCAAAGGGCAGCTCGAGAAGGCAAACTCTCATAATCTTTCAGTCAAGATCCATATCACATCGACAATGATATCCTTCCTTCCATAGCCTCCTCTGGATATGGTTGAATCTGGCAGCACCATGTTGATATGCTGTTGCAATGTTTAAAAAATAATCTTCAGCAAAATGTTTACTAAATATATGATTTTAATGGTATTGTTTAGTGGTCTCTTCATCCCTTTGGATCACCTTGCTGTAGAATGTGCCCATATGTTAAAATATGTTGATTAGGTTGCTCTCTTTTAACGGTTTTTTTTTTTTTTACATACAGAAGTTTGCACTTATAGCATTGTATCTGTTTGCTGAAAGTTCTAAGTTGTTATTCCATCAATTTATTCCTGGATCCTTGTTTCAAAAATGTCTTTAGTGAAAGTTGTATTTCTTCTTTTTTTACCCTCAGTTCCTGATTGTACCTTTCCTCTCGAACTGTTTGAACATTGACCAATTTATTTTGTGAGTCTGTGTCTTCCTTACATCTTCTTTTGATACTTCCTACATAATTCTATAGTTTACTGCTAATCACACAACACACCCACTGCCATTGCGTTGATTCCTTCCTACTCATAGCAACTATGTATTAGAACTGCTCCCCAGGTTTCAAGACTGTAAATCTTTCTGAGAGCAAGTAGCCTCATTTTCCTCCTTTGGACTGATTGGTAGGTTTGAACTATTTATCAGCCCAAATGATAAGTCACTATGCAACTCAAAACAAAATTTTCCTTCAAATCTTTCCGTTTGATAAATTCTTGGCATATTCTTCCTTCTTAGTTTTATAACTCCAGGTCCCTGCACATTATGATATTTTACTTTGTCTTCTCAAGTTGTACTTAATATTTTTGCCCTTCTGCTCCTTACTTCATTATTTCTCCCAGTACTTTAGGTACTCTTGGCTGAAGACCATGCTTCGGAGTCTCTTCTGCCATACAGTTTGTTTTTATTTTACTTTCCTATATTTCAAATGACCCTTTGCTTTATTTATGTACAATGTTCTTGCTGTCCTTCCACAATCCATCTCATCTTCAGTCACTATTTTTCAATGTGTCAAATCTATTCTTGACCTGGTCTCTAAGCTTAGGTGGGATATACTCAAGATGGTATTTTGACGCTCCTGCACTGGTTTTCATTGATTCAGCTCCATGTTGAACTTGAATATGAGGAATTGTTCCACAGTTGACTCTGATCTTGTTCTGACAAATGACGCTCTGCATCATCTCTTTCCATAGATGTAGGTGATTTCATGCTGGTTTATTAGGGTCACCCATAGATGCTGTATGTGTTATAAAAAGGTATTTACAATGAATAACTCATTGCTCTTGCATATGATCATTTTTATCTCTAAAGATATTTTCCAACTACTGAATCTTCTTTTTTCAAAATTTCTACTACAATTATTAGTAATTGTCAATGCATCTTGTTTTCATACTTAATTGATTTCTTATTGCTAAAATTCTTAAATGTCTCCATTTCTTTTATCTTTGGTATTAGGGGTTAGTGTGCAAATTTCAAAAATGGTTGTATTAACTGGCATACTTTGTAGGCATATTATATTGTGACTGACAAAGTTGCATTCAGGATACATCTTGAGGGTGCTCCTGCTTCATTTGTCCCACAATTGTGGTGGTGTGATTGTCCATATCAAAAACACCCCAACCAGTCCATTTGAGTTTACCCATACCTAGGTTATCAACTTTATATATTCCATCTCATTTCTGATGACATCTAAATGTCCCATGTTCGTACTAGGTACATTCCATGTTCTGATTATCAGTGGACGTTTTCAGTGGTTTGTTCTCATTTTGAGTTGTGCCAAATAAGCAAGTAAAGATCAAGAAAGGGGGACCCTGCTTTGAAGAATCAGTTTTTCCCTAGTAATATTTTGAGTGTCTTCCAACTTGTGGGACTCATCTTCCTCACTGTGTCAGAGAATATTCTGCTGCTACTCCTAAGTATTTCACTGATCAATTGCTTTAAAGGTAGGTCAATAGGTGTTTTTTCCAAGCCTGTTTAAGAAAGTCATTTGCCTATATTTTATTAATCATGCAGAGCATTCAACTTTGTAGACAATTTTAATTATGAATAGTTCTAGAGAATGGAAATTCTATTTTTTCTTCCTTGTATTTATTTATTTTTGGAGATGAAACCTGTTTTTAAAACAAGAGGTAAATTGAATAGAATAAGAGGCTAATAATGTATGGTTCAAATCAAGTTTCTTATTCAATCTGTATGCTCAGGAAATGACCTAAAATGCTGTATCATATGAAGAAGAATGTAAGATCTTGAGTGGATAAGGCTGTATTAACAACCTACAATATGCTGACTTTATTGCTTAATTCACTAGTTGATGGCAATCAAAGACAACAGGCTTCAGTATGGATTAAATCTCACCATTAAGGAAAAAATCATCACAACTGGCCCAATAAGGAACATCATGATGAATACAGAAAATAACAGGTTATTGAGGATTATATTATTCTTAGACCCTCAATGAAAGTCCACAGAAGCAACATTCAACAAATGAGACAACATATTGCATTGTGCAAGTAGGCTGAGAAATATCTATTTAAACTCTTCAAAGCAAAGATGTCACTTTGTGGACTAAAGTGTGCCTGATCCAAACCATGAGGGTTTTTTTGTTTGTTTACCATTGCCCCATAGGCATGTGTAAACTGGCCAATGAATACAGTAGACCAAGGAAGAGTTGACGCACTTGAATGTTGTTGAAGAGGATTAAATTTTCATGCACTCTCAGAAGAATTTGAATATATGTCTTGACAGAAGTACAGCAAGACTCTTCCATGGATGTGAGGATGATGGAACTCGGTTTCCATTGGTCATTGTTTCAGGAGGAACGAGTCGTTGGAGAAGGGTGCCATGCTAGGAAAATAAAGAAGAAGGTGGTGAAAAAGAAGGACACCTTTAATAAGAAGGACTGACAGAGTGGCTGACCCCTGGACTGAAATGTAACCATGGTGTAGGACAGTGAATGACATAGGAATATGCAATGTTTTCTCTGTTGTACACAGAGCTGCTTCAAAGTTGATGAAAGCACTTAATTTTTATAAAACTTAATCATTATGCTTCATGAGGAACCTTGTTGGCAATGTTGAGAAAAAACTGGACTGCTAATGGAAACATTGGTGGTTCAAACTCACTAGCCACTCTGTGGAAGAAATAAAAGGCTTTCTGCATGCATGGAAGTTTACATTCTCTGAATATGAGTTGGAATACCTCCCTAGCAGTGGGTACTATGCACCTAAAATCATTTTGGATTGTTTTCTTGAATATCCAAGACAATAATTCACTTTCAGAGATATTTTGATTACTGGAAGTAAATGGGCTTTTCTACAACTATCTGTCAGTTTGTGGTACTGTGGTGGCTTGTGTGCTGCTTTGATTCTGGAAGCTATGTCACTCCTATTTCAAATACCAACAGGATCATTCAAAGTAGATAGGTTGCACCAGAGCTTTCAGACAAAGAACAGACTACAAACAAGCAATAGGCTGTCCACTTCTGAGGAATTACCCACAGAAAGCCTTATGGGAAACCTCAAACCCTTGTATCAGAAATCTCATGAATAAAAGCAGAACATTGTCAGAGGTAGTGCCAGAAGATGTAAAAAGTATGAATATAGGAAACTTTAAGTGCTCAAAAAGAAAATGGAACAACTAAAGATGTATATTCTAGACATTAGTGAGCTGAAATGGACTGATACTGGGTATTTTCAATCAGAAAATCATGTGGCTTACTATGTTGGGCATGGCAGATTCAAGAACAGCGTCACATTTGTCATCAAAAAGGACATTTACAGTATCGTCTGTCCACATGCAAGGATGTACAATCAATATGAGCACTATGCAAATGTACACATCAATCACTAAATTTTATGATGCAGAAATGGAAAACTTTTGCCAATATCTTAATTCTAAATTTGATCATGTATACATTCAAGGTGCATTAAGGATTATTGGCAATTGGAATACAAGATTTGGAAACAATGAGATAGAAACTACAACTGGAAAATATGGCCTTGGTGATAGAAATGAAGCTGAGGGTCACATGATAGAATTTTGAAAGTTTTATGAATTCATAAAAATACCTGTTTGCAACGACACATATAGTGACGGTACCCATGATTCTTCAGTGGCAATGAACAGAAATCAAATGTGTTCCCTCTGTGAGAATAGATCATAGAGACTTAGTATTGGCAGCTAAACCAAAGGCAGGGGCCAACTGTGGAGCAGACTACCAATCACTCACATGTAAGATCAGGAATTATGGTGCTTGCAACAATTGTGGCAATACCATTGCTTTAAAAAGAAGAAATTAATCTGTCCCAGAAAAAGTATAGCCAGACTGCTCCTTAGAAGCAAGGTGAGCAAGACATTTTCTCAGGTTCTTTAGACATGTTGTCAGGAGAGTTCAGTCCCTGAGAAGTACATCTTGTTGTGTAAAGTGGAGGGACAACGAAAAGCAGGAAGGCCCTCAACAAAGTGGATACTCAGAGGTCTCAAAACTAAGAACGATTGTGAGGATGATGTAGCACTGGGCAGCATTATGTTCTATTGTCCACAGGCCAGCTATGAGTTGGAACAACAACTACAAGAATAACAGCAACGGCTTTTTAATAAAATTTTTAATTTCAGTGTTAGTAATTTTGCTAATTAGAACTGTAACTTTTTCTCTCTTTGGTTTAATTCTGTGCCTGCAATATTATAGTGTTGCTTTGTGGGGGTGTGAGTGAGTTAAAGTTTATTTTGCTAACCTGGGCGATAAACACATGTGGGGTTAATTGAAGGGTGGAGGGATAAATGGCTCAGTGAGCCTCTCCTTTCTAGTTCTCAGGTCTCTTGCTTTGTGATGGTCAGATCAGGGTGCAACTACCTTAGCCAGTTCCCTGCTTCAGCTGGCAAGGCTCACTTCCTGCAAAACATCCCCAACGAGAAGCCACATGGACCTACATCGATGCAGCCTTGGGTGTTGGAGCAGCTGTGTGGAGACCCTGCCAACGCTATTCAGTGATTTGGCTTTCCTCCTGTAGTCGGCATCATTGCATGTGTTTTGTGAGATGGACGAGGACTTTGTGGATTGGTGTCAGACATATGAGTTAATGTTGGATTTGTGGGCTTGGGCAGGACTGTGTTGGGATGTTTTCTTGATGTGCACTTAGCCTTTATATAAGACTCTCTCTTATACATGAGTTTCTGTGGATTTGTTTCTCTAAAGTACCCAGACTATCACTGGGTGTATATATTAGAATATTATCTTTTAAAATGTCTTTTCCAGTTTTAGTGTTTTCTAGTTTAAATTTAATATTGCAGCTCAGAAACCTTCACTCTGATTAGACCACCTCACAATTATGGAACCCTGAGAGCTAGCAAAAGATCATGTGTGTAGATATAAATATATACATATATGTATTTACCCAATTATAGAAATTCTCATGAAACATTCATGATATAGTTTATTATAACAATTTTATAGACACGATATTATGAATTTTAAAGATAGTCTACTTACAGTGGAAAATGATAAGGAACATAGGTCCTAAAATGAGCAGAAGAACACACCCTCTCACACAGAACGCAACTTTCAAATCCACAAAGCTGCTTGCTTTAATGGACAGAGTCTGTGGCTAATTTATCCCTCAGAAAGATTTGTCCCGTGTATTTCACCAGGGACCTGAATTTTCATGGCTTCTAAATAAAAAACAAAAGTTCAAAATGAGGATAGTCCTAACTCCATGTGAGTAACTGCTTTTTTGCATTAAGTAGTTTGTTTTATGCTCCTTATGATCAGGAAGTGGGGCCAGAGCACCCAGTGACATGAAGGCCTTTATCCCTCGGGAAAGTGGAGAATCTAGTCGCTTGCTTCTAGATCCAGTAAGTCTAGGCTTTGGATTGTCTGCCACATGCAAGGGTTCTTATGTTCTGTATCTTATCAGCACAAATACAGCGCTGTTTATAAGACCACACATTCTTAATTTTACTTTGAAAATTATTGTCACACAGTCATTGATATTTGCTTTGTGGAAGTAGTTTGTTAAGCATAAAGCTGAATTAACGTCACTTATTAGTGAAGATGAATTTAGTGTCCACAAGAATAAGAAAGTTTGTGGGGGGAGGTGTTTTGAAATAAAAAGCATAAACTACACATTATTTATACTCTGAAGTGTGAGGCAGTGATAAAAAGTGGGATCTGACACAGGCTGAGGTGTGCATTCACATTCCATTTGCTCTTTGCTAACTAACTGGCCTTAGGGAGTTACTGAGCCTCTAACTGCTATGGTTTTGTCATTCATGAAATTGGGATAGTAATATTATCAAACAGAAAGTTATGGTAAAGATTTAGTAAGTTAATAAGTACGGCATGCTTAAATCAGTGCCTAGTACATAAGCAAGCAAAACAAAACAAAACATTGCCCTTGGCTGGATTCAACTCATGGCAACCCAGTGTGTTACAAAATCAAACTTCTCCAAAGCTTATTTTCTGTTGCTCATTTTTGGCTGTAATCTTTAAAGATGCTAAAATCTTTATTGCCAGACCTTTTGTCTGCAACACTTTTATTGCATGGGTTCTAGCTGCCAACATTACTGTACACACTATCCTGGGTCCTGCCTAGAATGTAAAATGCCTAGCAAACCCCACTGCCATTCAGTTGATTCCAACAAATGGCAAGCCTGTGCTGGATTGTGTAGACTGTGAATGTCTACAGGAGCAGGCAGCTTATCTTCTGATTGGCTCCAACTGCTGACCTTGTGCATCACCAGGATAAAATATGTGCTACATACATGTCTGCTAAGAGTAGCACTAATAATGATCAATTATTAAATGTCATATTTACAAGTGTTTGAAACACTTACCTCATTCATTTGGTATCGTGGTTATGTGTTGCCCTGAGATCCACATGGTCAGAAATTTAAAACCACCAGCAACTCCATGGGAGAAAGAGTGAGCTTTCTACTCCCGTAAACAGTTACATTATCGGAAACCCACAGGGGTCGCTATGAGTCAGCATTGACTCGATGTCAGTGAGGACTTTGATAACTAACATGCCATAAAATTCAATAGTTTGATCATATCAGGTGTTCTTAATAGCCTAGGTTTGTCTGTGTCTGTCTGGGAAGCATTTTTGCCCTCTGGAGGGAAGGTGGGGTCACTTTGAGAGGTGTTAGATAAAAGGAGGAGGGTAGAGCTAGTCTAGAAGAAGCTGAACTACTGGCAAAAGGCTGCTTGAGCCATGAGGAAGTGAGGTGTCTTAAGTTGTCTGTCATTCCCACATCACTCCCAGAGAGCAGCAACTTGAGGAATTCGGCTATCTGTGTTTGGACAGGTTTTGGGATGGTATTATTCTTGCCTGGGTGGCATGTGATCTAAAGAAGCTAGAGCTACTGTTAGTGGTGGGGGCAGGCAATGCTTGTGAACTCCAACATGAAAGTAAGGAATTTGGTTATGGTGGGTGCAGTTTGCCAGCGTCTGCCTGGGAGGTGCGTACACTCTCCAGGCTGAGTGTACAGATGCCTTGGGAGCCAAATAAAGAAGTAGATTAATTTACAATAAAATAAAAGTAGATGAAAACACCTAGAGGCATATATATATATGGGAGCACCTCGCGAGATGTGTGGTTACGGAGTTCTGTTTTTATGGGAACATGAAGGTGGTGGTTCTGTATCCTTACGTGCCTGGGTTTGCTTGTTTAATGAGGGATTCTGCATCAGCTTTCCCCTAGTCCACTGTCCCCACAAGGCTCCCAGGGCTGACACCGTGAGGAGCCTGTCTGTGAATTGGAAGGCCCTGTTCTCACCAAGGGAAGGTATATGTGTTATGCTCTGTAGCAATCAGGGGTGCTAGCAACAGGAGATACAGGTGGGTTCTAAAAGAAAGGAAGCTACCTGGGGTGGATGTCATCTCCCCAGGTCTGGGAGACCTGCACAACTGTAAGGGGATTTGGCCTTGGGAAGAAAGGCTATAGATCAATTTACAATGAAATAAAAGTAGAATGTAAATGCAGAGGAGCAAAAAAAAAAACATGTCTCAGTTAGGGCAAAGATACCACATCTTTTGTTCAAAAGGAAGAGGGACCTGCAAACCAGGTGTGTGTGTGTGTGTGTGTGTGTGTGTGTGTGTGTTGGGGATGGGAGGCATGGGAGAGGAGCGCCAAGGAAAAAGGGATTAAAGGAATCTGGGGATCTAATAAAGGGGCAAATTTCCTTATTTTGACTGTGAGGATCTCCACACCAGGCTTTCCATAAAGTCTCTGCTCCACGTAGGGGGTCCCAGGGTGGGATGGACTTGTGAATAGGAGGGGAGCCGAACATTTCAAAGAGGCCCTAGCCATCACACCTGCTGCAGGGAGACACAGAAAGGCTCCATCTGTGTTGCTAACCTCTGACTCCTCCCTAAGGGAAACTTAACAAACAAGAAAACAACAACAAAACCTGGTACACTTAACCGTCAGGTCGAGTGTCTGGGTTCAAGAAACAAGCATTCTTTCTTTCTGGGTTCCCTCTTGGATCCAAAGAAGAACTCCCCCTATGGCTGCTACCTGGCAGCCATTCAGAGAGCACATTTCTGAGTGGTTGTTGTTAGGTGCCATTGAGTCAGCTCTGACCCATAACAACCCTCTTCACAAGAGAATGACACACTGCCCCGTCCTGGTTCATTCTCACATCTGTTCCCATGCCTGAGCCCATTGATGCAGCCACAGGGTCAGTTCATCTCATGGAGGCCTTCCTCTTTTTCACAGACTCTCCTCTTGACCAAATATGATGCCCTTCTCCAGGGACCGGTCTCTCCTGCCAATATGTCCAAAGTGTATAAGTGAAGTCTTACCATCCTTTCTCTAAGGAGCATGCTGGCCTTACTTATTCAAATACAAAGCTCTTTGTCCTTGTAGCAGTCCATGGTACTTTCACTAGTCTTCTCCGGCACCACAATTGAAATGCATCCATTCTTCAACACTCTTCCTTATTCCATGTCCAACTTTCACATGCATATGATGCAATGGAGAATACCATGGCTTAAATCAGGCACACGTTAGTCCTCAAAGTAACATTCTTGCAGTTCAGTACCCTAAAGAGTTCTTATGCAGCAGATGTATCTAATGCAGTGAATCTTTTGATCTTGACATGCTGATTCCATGAGCTTTGATTGTGCATCCAAACATGACAAAATTCTTGACAACTTCAACTATTTTTCCATTTATCATGATATTACCTATTGGGACAGTTGTGAGGATTTTGGTCTTCCTTACATTGAGCTGTATGTAATCCACACTGAAGGCTGCAATCCACGATCTTCATCTAGTGCTTTAATTCCTCCTTACATTCAGCAAGCAAGGTTGTGTCACCTGCATACTTCAGGCTCTTAATAAGCCTTTCTGCAGTCCTGATGCCAGATTCTTCTTCATATAATCCAGCTTCTCTGATGATTAGCTCAGGATACAGATCAAGTATCATCCCAAATGCACACCTCTCCTGAATAGTTGAGATTAAGGTGATTTGGTTATCTCATTTGATTTTCATTAAAGTACCCTATGGTAGAGGCTACGCTAATCCTCATTTTATAGGACAGAAAACTATAGAGATATTAAAGAACTCTCCTCAAGGTCACACACCCAGTAAGAAACAGAGTCCCTCATAGAATCAGTTGCTCAATGTGTAGGCTAAAATCATATGGAAGTCACTTAGAGATGGTCAGAACAGGAAACCACGTTACAGTGCACTCACTGCATTTCAGCTAACAAAAGTAACTCCTAGAGTATATGATTTTTATCTTGAAAATAAGTGGTTTCTGTTGTTGATATTTTGTGAGTCTGTAGGATATTATTTTCAAAATATTATTTTTAGTTGTGAATTTTTGTTGTAAAATTGCAAGTCTAATTTTATTATAATTGCACAGAATCAAAAAGAATGGAAGCAATCAAATAAAAACATATTGTTGTGAACGAGGGGGTTTGGAGCAGAGGCCCAAGGCCCATCTGTACACAATAGAACATTCCCCCACTGAGGGTTGGCAGGGAAGGAATGGGTCAACCAGGGTGCAATAAAGCATCAATGAAACACACAATATTTTTCTGATCCCTTGAGCTTCCTCACCCTCTACTATCATGACCGCAGTGCTTCTTCTCACTCTGGACTAGACCAGAGCAAGTACACAGATATAGATAAGATATAAAAGCTTGTGATACAGGAATCCAGGAATGGGAATGGCTATAAGAAAAGGGTACCGGGAAGGGGAGGAGGGGAGGAAGGGGAAACTGATCTCAATGATTAACCCATACCACACACGCACCCCTCCAGGGGGTAAAACAACATAAACCATGGGGGAAGGGAGACAGTGGTCAGTGTAGGATATGAAAATAATAAAAAATTATAATCTATCAAGGGGCCATGAGGGTGAGGGCAAAAAAAAGAGGAGCTGATACCAAGGACTCAATAGAAAGTAAATGTCAAGAAAAGAACTATGGCAACATATATACAAATATGCCTGATACAATTGATGTATGGATTGTTGTAAGACGCCCCCATAAAATGAGCTTATAAAAAAGAATGCTTATCATTGATTAACTATGACTTTAATATTGAAAATTAGTTAATTAGCTTCAGAAGAAAACATTTTATCTCAATATAGTATAGATTTCTTGAATAAATTCGGATTGTAATATGATGAGATGGTTCAGTGTTTTTTATTGATTCTTTCTATCATGCAATGCATGTTAAAATGTCTTTCAAGCACCAGTTATTTTCTCTTTTTCATCTCTCTATAGTATTTCTATCACCTTTTTAGCAAGAAAGCTCACTCATTGAGAATAGATATGTTCTAAGTTTAAGGCAGGTATTGTGTGATAAAAATAGTCTCTGAGGATGACAAATAGTAAGTGCTTGATTACTAGCTGTGTTAGGCTGTTTTCTCAAGAAGCAAAAGCTAGTGATGGAGAAATTAAATAATTCTGCCAACATCTTCATCTGAAATTGATCAAATCACACAATAAACATGCAATGATAATTATTGATGATTGAAATTCATCAGAGGAAGGAACTTGGTCTTGGTGATGTAAAAGAAGCTGGGAATCTCATGATAAAATTTTCCAATACCAATGACTTATTCACAAAAAAAATACCTTTTTTCAACAATACAAAGACAACTATACATATAGACTTTTTCAGATGGAACACACAGAAATCAAATTGACTCCATCTCTGTGAAGAGAAGATGAAGCTCATCAGCAGCAGCTAAATCCATGTCAGAGTCTGAATGAAGACCAGACCATCAGTTGCTCATATGTAATAGATTCAGGTTGAATTTGAAGGCAATTAAAATAGGTCCACTAGAGTCAAAATATGGCCTTGAGTCTATCCCACCTAAATGTCATGAACATCTCAAGAACAGATTTGCTGCATTGACCACTAATAACAGAAGATCTTATGAGCTATGGGATAACATCATGACTGTCATTCATGGAGAAAGCAAGAGGTCATTAAAGAGACCGGAAAGAGAGAAAGAAAGAAAGAAAAACTAAAGAAAGAAAGACAGAAAGGAAGGAAGGAAGGAAGGAAGGAAGGAAGGAAGGAAGGAAGGAAGGATCAAAGTGGATATCAGAAGACTTGCTCTTAATTGTAGAGCACCTGAGGCAAATGGAAGAAACCGTGAAGTACAGGGGCTGAATAGCAAATTTCAGAGACCAGCTCTAGAAGACAAAGTAAATATTATAATGAAATGTGCAAAGAACTGGAGGTTGAAAACCCCAAAGTAAGAACATGCTCAGTATAATTTAAACTGAGAGAACTCAAGGAAAAAATCAAGCTTCAAGTTGCAAGACTGGAGGATTCTATAAGTAAAACATTGAATGAAACAGGAAGGATCAAACAAGGATTAAAAGAATACACAGAGGCACCATACTCAAGAACTAGTGTAGCAGGGCGAGAACTAATGGTACTGAAGGGAAAAGTTTAAGCAGACCTGAAAGGATTAGCCTAAAAGAAGGCTCCAGCCATCAATGGAGCACTCAGGGAAATGTATCAACCAAGTGAAGACGTACTAGAAGCATTTTTTATCTGTGGCAAGAAATTCAGAAGACAGCTACTTGTCCAACTAAACTAGAAGAGAACTACATTTATACCCATTCCCAAAAAAGGTGACCAAAGAGAATGCTCAAATTACAGAACAATTGATTGGTATCTTTTTATTATTGAACAATATTACTGATACCCCATGCAAGTAAAATTTACTGAAGAACATTAAACAACATGTTATCAAAGTCCTTTGACAGGGAGCTTCTAGGTTCAGGCCTTAGATTCAGAAAGGGACTTAGAGTAGGTGATATCATTGCTGATGTCAGGTGGATCTTGACTGAAGCAGAGAATACCAGAAAGAGGTTTGCTTGTGTTTTATTGACTATGCAAAGTCATTATACTGTGTAGATCTGAACAAACTATGGATAATCTTCAGAAGAATGGGCTTTCCAGAACACTTCTTTTTGCACACACACATGCTGGACATGGATCAACAGGCAGTGATGTGAACAGAACGAGGGAATACAGCATGATTTAAAATTAGGAAAGGTTTGCCTCAGGGCTTTAGCTTCTCACCATACTTGTTCAATCTATGAAAAAACTACAACAACAGAATCCTCACATTGTCAAGGATTTTGTCTTGCTTGGATCCACAATCAAGGCTCATGGAAGCACTAGTCCAAATATCAAAGGACATATTTTTATATCATTTTATTTAGGGCTCATACAACTCATCACAATCCATACATACATCAATTGTGTAAAGCACATCTTTACATTCATTGCCTTCATCACAATCAAAGCATTTGCTCTCCACTCAAGCCCCTGGCATCAGGTCCTCATTTTATCTCACGCTGTCCAACATCTCCCTTCACCCACTTTTCTGTTGTCAGTCCCCCAGGGAGGAGATTATATGAAGATCCTTGTAATCAGTTCCCCCGTTCCAACTCACCCTCCCTCCACCCTCCCAGTATCACCACTCACACCACTGGTCCTGAAGGAATCATCCACCCTGGATTCCCTGTTTTCCTGTCCCTGTCTGTACCAGTGTACATACTCTGGTCTAGCCAGATTTGTAAGGTAGAATTGGATCATGATAGTTTGAGGGAAGGAAGCACTTGGGAACTAGAGGAAAGCTGTACGTTTCATCATTGCTACATTGCACCCTGACTGGCTTGTTCTCTCTTGGAGACACTTCTGTAAGGGGATGTCCAGTGGCCTACAAATGGGCTTTGGGTCTCCCCTCCGCACCCCCCCCCACCCAATTCACAATGAGGGAACAACAAGTGATCCAAATGGGTGGTGAGGACGGTGTAGGAGGCCTGTTAGGGTGTGATCAAGGATAATGTAACCAAGAGGAATTACTGAAACCCAAATGAAGACTGAGCATAATAGTGGGACAAGAGGAAAGTCAAAGGAAATAGAGGAAAGAGCTGGGAGGCAAAGGGCATTTATAGAGGTCTAAATAAAGACATTTACATAGGTAAATATATTTATATATGAGGATGGGGAAATAGATCTATGTGCATATATTTATGGGTTTAGTATTAAGGTAGCAGAAGGACATTGGGCCTCCTCCAAAGTACTCCCTCAATGCAAGAATACTTTCTTCTATTAAATTGGCATTCTATGATGCTCATTTTCCTGACACAATCGCTGAAGACAAAGCGGGTGAATAAGCAAATGTGGTGAAGAAAGCTGATGGTGCCTGGCTATACAAAGACATAGTGGCTGGGGTCTTAAAGGCTTGAAGGTAAATAAACAGTCATCTAGCTCAGAAGTAATAAAGCCCACATGGAGGAAGCACACCAGCCTGTGTGATCATGAAGTGCCAGAGGGAACAGTTATCAGACATTAAAGAACAAAAAATCATATCATTCTGTGCTTACCTCCATGATAAGATCGCTGAAGACAAATGGGTGTATAAGCAAATGTGGCAAAGAAAGTTGATGGTGCCAGGCTATCAAGAAATAGCATCTGGGGTCTTAAAGGCTTCTAGGTAAACAAGTGGCCATGTAGCTTGGAAGCAACAAAGCTCACATTGAAGAAGGACACCAGCCTGTGCGATCACGGGGTGTCGAAGGGATCAGGTATCAGGCATCATCAGAACCAAAAAATCTTATCATAGTGAATGTGGAGGGGGGGTGCGGGGTGGAGACCCAAAGCCCATTTGTAGGCCACTGGACATCCCTTTACAGAAGGGTTTTGGGGAGAAGACAAACCAGTCAGGGTGCGATATAGCAACAATGAAAAATACAACTTTCCTCTAGTTCCTAAATGCTTTCTCCACCCACTCCACCCCCACTATCATGATCCCAATTCTACCTTACAAATCTGGCTAGACCAGAGGATGTACACTGGTGCAGACAGGAACTGGAAGCACTGGGAATCCAGGGCAGATGATCCCTTCAGGACCAGTGGTGTGAGTGGCAATGCTGGGAGGGCAAAAGTAGGGTGGGTTGGAAAGGGGAAACCGACTATAAGGATCTAGATATGACCTCCTCCCTGGGGAATGGACAACAGAAAAGTGGGTAAAGGGAGACATTGGACAGGGCAAGATATGGAAAAATAATAATTCATAAATTATGAAGGGTTCATGAGGGAGGGTGGAGCATGGAGGGAGGGGGGAAAAATGAGGAGCTGATACCAGAGGCTTAAGTGGAGAGCAAATGTTTTGAGAATGATAAGGGCAATTACTGTACAAATGTGCTTTACACAATTGATGTATGTATGGATTGTGATAAGAATTTTATGAGAACCTAATAAAACTATTTTTAAAAAAAGAAGGAAAGAAAGAAAGAAAGCTGATGGTGCCTGGCTATCCAAAAATATAGTGTCTGGCATCTTAAAGGCTTGAAGATAAGCAAGCGGCCATTCAGCTTAGAAGCAACAAAGCCCACATGGAAGAAGGATACCAGCCTGTGCAATCATGAGATGTTGAAGGGATCAGGCATCATCAGGTGAAAGGATACATTGCATGAGATCAATCTGCTGCACAAGAGCTCTTTAAAATATTGAAAAGCAATGATGTTACTTGGAGGACTAAAGGGTACCTGACCCAAACCATGGTATTCTCCATTGCATCATATGCATGTGAAAGTTCAACACAGAACGAATATAAATAAGACTGTAGAGGAATCCAGACATGTGTTTGCATTTTAAACTGTCTTACTTTCCTAGTGCTACTGTAACAGAAACACCACCATTTTTGTACAATTTAGGAGACTGGAAGTCCTCATTCAGCTCTAGGAAGCCTCCCTTGCTCAATCAGCGCTCGAGGAAGACAGCTAGCTGTCTCATTTTTTCCAACATTCTGTTTTGCATACCTATGGCCCTTGATGGTTTCTAAGAGGCATATATATTTGTGTGTGTGTGTGTACTTGCTGCCCTTGTCTAATCCTTATCTTAATGTGTTAGGCAACTAAAACCTCACTGTCATGGAATCAATTTGGACTCATAGAAATTCTACAGCACAGAAGAGAACTGCTCCAGTGAGTTCATGAGAATGTGGACCTTTATGGAAGGAGGAAGTCTCATTTTTCTGCCTCATGGCACCTGATGTGTTTGAACAGCTGAACTTAGGGTTTTCAACACAAAGTGTAGCCCACTAAATCAACAGGGCCCTTATCTCCCAAAAGTCTTTATATTTGAGATGTACACATCCTATATTGATATGACCTCAGTGACGTAGCACAGGAAACCCTGATCTCAAATGAGATTACATTCACAGATATAGGGCTTAGAATTCCAACGTACAGATTATAAGACATAATTCAATCCATAACATTTCTGAGATGTTATTAAAATCCAGGCACTGGTATGTGGATCTTGTTCTACTTACTTGCACTCACTTTAGGAACCTCTGGTGGCATAGTGGTTACACATCAGGCTGTGAGTTGCAAGGCCAGCAGTTCGAAAACACAAGAACCTCTCTGGGAAAAGACAAGGCTTTCTACTCCCACAAAGAATTACAGTCTCAGAAACTCACAGGGATAGTTCTGCTCTGTCCTACAGGGTCATTACACATCAGAATTGACTTGTTGGCAGTGAGTGTGTTTTCTTGGTTTTGCAAATACTCTAATGCAATAGCACCATGGATAACGATTGGAGGACAATGCAGTTCAAATGCTGCATCTACATCGCACCCTTCATATTCTATTGAGGACTGACACATGGCTGAGATGTATGGAATAGGACACACCTACAAAGGTCCCACAAAGCCAGAGATCCATCCAGCAGAGGTGCAGTCAAGGTCTTGTTAGTGATCGCAAGCTGCTGGGGAGAAACCCAAATCCTATACTTTGTGAAACATGTTGCTTCTTTGAGATGGCCCACGCTGCTGCCAGGCAGAGTGCTCTTCACAGGACTAGCCTAGTGAGAGTGGCTTGGAAGATACTTGATAGAAGTGGCTTTGTTTATGAGCACATTTTCTGATATCATTTGTAACATCCTTATCATCTGGCACTGAGAAGCGGCCATATAAGGCTTTGAAATGGGTTCAAATTTAAGTGTATTGAGAATGAAAAAGAAGAAAAGTGTTATGAATGCCTTGTTTCAAGCTATACTCTGCACATAAGTATACTTCTCTTTGGATTTATAGCCAGGGCCTTTAATTAGGCTGGATCTCAGCTAGTTTACTTGTTTGATTTATCAGCCTACATGAGGGGTTTACTGAGAAAAGAGCTGCCTCAGCTATCCTGGCCACAAAAGACATTTGACCTGATGGGCGACATGTGGGTGCTCTGTGAGCTAACACTGGCCCTATTTATCCACTGTGGAAAATTTGGCCTCCGGTGAAATAAAGGATAAATCAATGATGATTCCTATTTAAAAATAATTTTTCCATCAAGGTATTTTCCTCCTCCATCTTTTTTTTTTAAACCTCGAAGCATGAAAAAAAGAGAACAACAAAATAAAAAAAACATTTTGCTTAATGCTTTATCTGCTATCTTTGAGGCACTGAAAAAATATGCCTTCTGGTTCTTAGCCCATCTTCTTAGTAAGAAGTGATTTATTCTGACATTGTCAAATTATTCAAAGAGTTCAGTTGCTGTCACAAGAGAGAACCAATGTTATTAACTCTACCTGCTGGAGAGAGAGAGAAAGCTTGATACAAGAAGACCAGGGCTTTTTTCCCTCATGAGTCAAAGCTTTTATCATTTAGTTTATTCCTTTCTTGGTATACACCTGCACAATGATACAGCTGAATCTTAAGGACAGAGGGACATTTTCTTGGAAGGAAAATTTCTATCTGGTGACCCAATATTTCTATCTGGTAATTTAAAAACTGCTTTCAGAAAGGTGTAGCCATGTGAGACTGATAATTTCAAGGCCCCCAAATTTTAGGACATTGATAATTTTTCAAAATTTCACTTGTTTCTGCAGAGAATTTTGTCTTTATCAACATCCAAACAGCTATCAGTGGGGTTAGTAATGTGTCTTCATTATCTTTTCAAAGCCTACTCTAGACGTTTCTGTGGTTGTCATCTGAGTTTTCTTTTTAATAAATAACTCCAGGGTGCCCTTTTAGTCCTTTTGCTAGCTTTTCATTCTCTCAAAAAGAGCTTTCTTTTTCTTACAACAATAGTCAGAAGCACAATCAGTAGGCTTCCTCCAACAACATCCAAAAATCTCAGATTGAGGTTGGAACATCCGCTGGGTAAGCAGTGGACATACAGAAGTTAATACGTTGTAATCAGATTATTATACCTTGTTGAATGAGCAAACAACAATGTTCACAGAAAAACAAAAATAATTACACATAGAATTTTCAAGTACAGTAGAACCCTGCTCTGGACCACATCAGTATTCGATATAACTGGAGTTCAACGCAAAATGTCGAGAAAATTTTGCACTGGAGCGTGAACCAAACATCAGAATCCAAACCGGCTCACGTGATACTGTAAGCAAAAGCAGTTCATGTTTTGGTGGTCACTTGATGTTGTTAGTTGCTATTCTTTAAAACTTTTGCTGTGGTGTGCCAAGCATTTTGATATAATTTTCTTAGTTTTTTGTGTGGCTTTATGTACTGTTTTTATATAGAAAACATTGGTCCTAAGAAAGAGATTTTTGAAAAGAATCATCATGCTAAGGAACCATGCTATCGATATGGTTGATAATAATTTAGTAAAACCTTTCAGAAAACAGTTAAGGAAATGCCAACAGCAGACCACATTGGACAGACTTTTTTATTTTTATTTTTTTAGAGAAAGCCATCCAGGTCCTTATTTTAAAATGGCAAAGAAGAGACAGACTCCTGAAAAGCAGCGACTGGAAGTGGCTTCCCTTTGCAAACAATGACCCTCCATATCTCTTCTCACCTCTGTGTCCATTCTCATCAGTCTCAAGGTATGGACCATTGTAGCTGTTCCAAACTTTTTTAATGTTGTGTTTCTTAATTAAATTATTTTCTTTAACTCTGAACTTATATACTTTGAAATTGCTATGTAATGCTTTGTATTAAAAGGAAGGTTAGGGTAAATACTTGGTTGAGAATGGATTGATCCATTTTCAATGACTTCATAATGGGAAGTACTGATTCAAAACTCGATGGCATTGAATCTTGAAGCACCTTCTGGACCAGATTAGTGTCAAGGTCTGGGGTTCTACTGTAACTAAGACCTTTATCATGTTTTAGAAGTCATTATATACTGTATGTATCTGAGTTATGAATATCTGACTTATGACTAGTACTACTTACTCTTTAATGTTATGGTAATTTGCCCGAACTTTGAAATGATTGAATCAATTTCTACTCATAACAAATTCTTTATCAAAATCACTGTCTCTTGCTGTATGTGTAGAGTTGACCTTGACACTGTATGTTGTGAGGTGTAACCAGTCACTTCCAACACATAGCAATCCTATGTACAACAGAACCAACACTGCCCGGTCCGATGCCATCCTCACAATTACCGCTATGCCTGAGCCATGGTCGCAACCACGGTGTCAATCCATCTCTTTGTCGGCATCCCTCTCTTTGATTGCCCCTCTAAGCCTGATAGTCCTCTCGAGAACTGCTCTCTCTGGCAGCATGTTCAAAGTAAGTAAGAAGTCTGGTCATCCTTGTTTTTAGGGAGCGCTCTGACTATACTCCTGCCAAGATGAATTGCTTTATTCCTTTAGTAGTTCATCGTAATATCAATCTTCTGCACCAGCAATATCGTTCAAATGCATAGATTCTTTTCCTGTCTTCCTTATCCACTGGCCAACTCTCACAGGCATATGAGGCAGTGGAAAATACCATTGGATTGCAAAAGGCAAGTAAGGCAAGTCTTCAGAGTGACATTCTTGCTTTTCAATACTCTAACGAGGTCTTCTGCAGCAGATTCACCAATCTAACTAGTCTTTTGATCCTGACTGCTGCTTCCATGGACATTGATTATGGATCCAAGGAGGACAAAATCTTTGACAACTTGAGTCTTTTCTCCATTTATCATGTTGTTTGTGGATTGGCTATTGGTCCAATTGTGAAGATTTTGCTCAACTACACATAACTGGAGAAAATGCACTCTTGTTTTCATTTGTTCTCAGCGATGGCCATTTAGCAATTGGAATGATTTCTGTTTAAATTTTTGATACTTTTATAGATTTGAAGTTAAAATATACTGCAATGAAGTTCACTTTTGGTAGGAATCTGTAGAAAATGAGTACAAAACTTCAGAAGTACTCTATAGAATGACTGTAGTATGCCATAGTATGATTTTGTTTCATTTTACAAAGCAATCAAGTTATAGGCATCCTGTGTTCTTCTTAAGAAAATTTTATATTTAAATTGAAATTTATGAAGGTAAGTGCAATGTTGTCATAAAACTGCTAAATGTTTAATATCCAAGTGTTTGAAAATCAAAGACAAATATGACTGAAGTTTAACTTGTTTAACTCAAAATAAGAAATATAATTAAATTGATCAAATGTGAAGCTGAGCAGTATAATTACTTTGAGTGAATTCTTAAAATGATTCTCTTTGGAATAGATAAAAGATCTGATTTATATTATTTACTTCTGTTTAAAAATACTTTATTTTGTCATATCTTGCCCTATCCGGGGTCTCCCTTGTAATCAGTTCCCCCTTTCCAACCCACTCACCCTCCACTCTCCCAGCATCGTCCCTCACACCCTTGGTCCTGAAGGTATCATCCACCCTGGATTCCCTGTACCTCCAACCCTCATATGTACCAGTGTACAGCCTCTGTCCTATCCAGCCCTGCAAGGTAGAATTCGGATCATGGTAGTTGGGGGGAGGAAGCATCCAGGATCTGGGGGAAAGCTGTGTTCTTCATCGATACTACCTCACACCCTAATTAACCCATCTCCTCTCCTAAACCCCTCTATGAGGGGATCTCCATTGGCCGACACTTGGGCCTTGGGTCTCCACTCTGCACTTCCCCCTTCATTTAATATGATATATATATACATATATACACATACATATATACATATACACATATATACACATACATACACACACATATCTTTTTTTTTGCATGATGCCTTATACCTGGTCCCTTGTATAAATTACCAAGGGCATATGAGGGAGGGGGGAATGGGGAGGGAGGGGGGGAAAAAAAGAGGACCTGATGCAAGGGGCTTAAGTGGAGAGCAAATGCCTTGAGAATGATTGGGGCAGGGAATGTATGGATATGCTTTATACAATTGATGTATGTATATGTATGGATTGTGGTAAGAGTTGTTTGAGTCCCTAATAAAATGTAAAAGAAGAAAAGAGAAAAAAATGATTAGGGCAAAGACTGTACAGATGTGCTTTATACAATTGATGTATGTATATGTATGAACTGTGAAAAGAATTGTATCAGCCCCAATAAATTGTTAAAATAAAAAAAAATTTTAAAAAAATCAGTAAAAAGCTGAAAAAAAATACTTTATTATATGAGTGAATACAGGAATTTTTTAGATATTTATCTATTTCGAAGTGAATACCAAAATTAGTTTTCTGCTCTTTGTTGCATTAGTGACATATTGTAATGATAAAAATGTCCTACAAGCCTACAGTCTACGTGCCCTTACACTGACAAAATGTAGTGGGCGGTACATGGTAGAGACAATGCCTAGATTTTGCTTAAATCTAAGCTTTACATTTTTAGAAAGATTATGACAAGTCAGGATAATTTAAAGAGGCTAAAGATGGTCAGAGATTTATCTTCTCTTTAGAGAGAAAATTGATAATTTATTATTCTTAGATCAAACCCAGACAGCCACCTTTTGTAAATATGTAAGAATTTACCAGGGGGTACCAAAAAAAACCCTGGGATTTTTTTTCAAAGCTATGTGTATAAATTTTCTATAAAACAACTTTATCACCTCCAAAGTATTCTCTATTCCACTGAATTCATTTGTCAAATCTGTGATACCATTCTTGGAAACATTTATCAAATTCATCTGTTTGAATGGCTGAAAGCACCTCCTTGGGGTTTTCCTTCACCTCCTCTTCATTATCAAGTCACTGTCCTTCCATGTCCCTCTGCACTCATGGATGCAAAAAGAAGTCACACAGAGTGAGGTCAGGAAGTAAGGTGTGGGGCAAGGGAGGCAGGCTGGTTTTTGTCCAAAATTGGTGCACTGAGATGGCTGCATGAGCAGGTGTATTGTTGTGGTGGCAAAACCAGTCCCCCATCTGCCACAAAACAGGCCTTTTGTCATATACTATTATGGAATCCTTGCAGAACCTCTAAATAGAAAACTTGATTAATAGTCTCACCAGGTGGAACAAACTCCAAATGCACTATCCCCCTCACATAAAAAAAATGAATGAGCATTATCTTGATCTTTGATTTCACTTGAGAAGCTTTTGGGGGGCAGGGTAATGATGGCATCGTCTACTGGCCTCATTGATGTTCGCTTTTGGGGTCATAAGAATAGCACCACGTCTCCTCACAAGTAATGACCTTGGAAAAATTTCTGGGTCACTCAGAGCTGTTCTTTCAAAGCATGGTGTGTTTGCACTCGAAGTTCTTTTGGTTGGTCATTCAGAACTGAAGCACGTATTTTGCAGTAACCCATTAAAAATTCTCTGAATTGAGTTCTAAAATAGTCCATATAACCTCCCCATTTTTTCCAAGGGTCCATCGTTGGTCCTCAAGTACAAGTGCACAAATTTTTGTTGACACTTCATCCATCTAGGAAATTGACAGACATACAGAATGAGGTTTGTTATTAATCAACATTCCACCTTTTTTTCAAACGAGAAAACCACTTGTTTGTACACAAGGTTTTTCCCATAGCAATATCCTTGCAAGCTGTGTTCAATACCAAAAGTTCCTGGGGAATTTTTCCTGAGTGGGAAATAAAATTTTAGAGCCACATGCTGTCTCTTAAATAAGAAACCACACAAATTGAGGTTTGATCAAAACTACTTTTATGAAAAAAGCCACTCTGACCAGAGAGAACCTTCTCAGGTGATGCCACTGTGTGCACTAACTCAGAACACTTTCTGGACACTCTCCCCTAGGGGCAAAATGCGGACTATGAAAGTCCTGCCCAGCAGAGCTTTTTTTCTGTTTGGGGATTTTTTGTGGGGGAGGGGGAAGCCCCTCAGATTGACCACAGACTTCCTATTTATTAACATCATCTTTATGTGTTTTGGTATTAAAAAATGAGAGTGGATTTGTTGTGATAGAGATGATGTTATCCTTAAATCTTGAAATACTGACTATCTGGCTTTTACTACTCCCTGCTTGGTAGAACTCCTCTGCTGTTCACATTCTCCACCACTTGTCTGTTAATGTGTCACACTGTGGTGGCCAGTGTGTAGCTGTGATACTGGGACATTTTTCAGTGGTGTTTCAAATACCAGCAGGGTCACACAAAATGAATACGTTTCAACAGAACTTCCAGACTAAGAAAAGACAACAAAGAAGGAATTAGATGTCTGCTTCTGAGGAACTGGATAGTGAAAACCTTATGAACAGTAGTGGAGCATTACTAGAGACTAAAAACCTCAGGAATATCAACATACCCTTGTCATACATAGCAAAATGAGCCTATTAGGTCAGAAGGCAGTAAAAATATGACTGAGGAAGACTTAGCTTCTCAGAATAGAGTCAACCATATAACATAGATGGACCTCCAAGACCTTCATTAGCTGATGAGGTACAACTCAAAACAATAAGAAACAGCTTCAAATGACTATTAATAATTGGAACTTGGAATGCATGAAGAATTAATCTAGAAAAGTTTAAAGTCATAGAAAACATATAGATTGATATCCTAGGAATTAGTGAGCTGAAACCAAGTGGTATTGCCATTTTGAGTTAGACAATCATATGCTTTATTAAGTGCTATTATTGTTTTTATTAAGCGCACTAAAGATGATCTGACTCATAGTGACCCTACATACAACAGGCCCTACAGTCACTATCCAGTCTTACGCTATCCTTACAATTGTTCTGATGTTTGAGTTCAATCCTGAAGCCACTGTATCAGTTCATCTCATTAAGGGTCATCCTCTTTTTTACTACCCCTTTATTTAACTGAGCACTATGTTCTTCCCTAGGCACTGATCTCTCCTGATAGCATGCCCAAAGTACATGAGAACACATCACACCATCCTTGCTTCTAAGGAACACTATGACTGTACTTCTTCCAAAGCAGATTTGTTTTCTCTTTTGGCAGTCCTTAGTAGTTTCATTATTCTTCACTAGGATCATAACTCAAATGCTAAAAGTGACAAATTCAAGAGGACTGACATCATATCCATTGTCAAAAAGAGCAGATAAGGAAATTCACTCAATACAATTATCATTAAAATTTATGCGCCACACATTAAAGCTCATAATATAGAATTGAAGAATTCTGTGACCATCTTTAGATATTGCTCAAACATGCAATCAAGATGCATTGATAATTTTTGCGAATTCGATTTAAAAAGTTGGAAACAAGCGGAAGGAGCGGTAGTTGGGAAATTGATCTCGGTGATAAAAATGAAGCTGTAAATAGCATGATGGAATGTTGCCAGTCCAATGACTTCTTCATTGCAAATATTTTTTTCAAGAATATATTGGTGGCTATACACATGAACTTCTTCAAATGCAGTACCCGAACTCAGATTGACTACATCTGTGGAAAGACAGGATATAGAACCTCAATATCAGCAGGTAGGGGATGACTGTGGAAAAGATCATCAATTGTAAATTCAGGATAAAACTGAAGAAAATTAAAACAAGTCTACAAGACACAACTATGATGTTGTGAATATCCCACTTGAATCTCCAGATTATCTCAAGAACAGTTTTGAAGTATTGAACATAGATGACAAAAAACTTTATGAGCTGTGGTGAGATGACATCAAAGACATCATAAAAGAAGAAATAAAAAGGCCATTAAAACGACAGGAAGTAAAGAAAAGATCAATGTGAATGTCGGAAGAGACCCTGAATTTTGCTATGAATCATACAGTAGCAAAAGAAAATGGAAGAAATAATGAAGTAAAATAGCTGAAAAGAAAATTTCAAAGGGAAGCTCAAGAAGACAAAGTATTACAATAAAAAAAGACTTAACAGTTAGAAAAAATAGAAGAATGGACTTAGAATAACTCAAACGGAAAGAACTGAAGAGATCCAAGCCATTAGTTGTTCAATATTGAATGATTAATTCTATGAGTAACTGAGAAAAGATTGAAGTTGCCAAAAACTTCTTGCTAGGATCTACAATCTATCCTCATGGAAGAAGCAGTCAAGGGATCCAATGGCATGTTGCCTTGGGAAGTTCTACAGCACAAAACTTCTTTAGTGTTGGAAGGCCACGAGGTTACTTTGAGAACTCGTGCATGACATAAGCCATGGTATTTTCAATAGCCTCCTATACTTGTGAAAGTTGGACATTGAATAAGGAAGACCTAGGAAGAATTTGAACTGTGGAGCTAGTGAAAATCCAGAACTTCAACAGGACAAACAAATTTGTCTTGGAAGAATAAGATCAGCGTGCTCCTTAGGGGCAAGGATGGAGAGATTTTGACTTACAAACATTGGACATGTTGTTAGGAGAGACCAGTCCCTGGAGAAGGACAACATACTTGATAAAGTAAAGGTGCAGGAAAAAAGAAAATGGTCCTCAATGAAACGTATTGACACAGAGGCTGCAACTCTGGGCTCAAGCATGTGAAAATGTGAGGATGGCTGAAAACCAAGTAGTGTTTCATGTTGTTGTGCTCAGTTGGAACTGACTCAATGGCATCTAATGGCAGCAACTTGGGTAAAACACTGAATGTTGCAGGAAGAATAATAAAAGATAGAAAGAATAAATGGAGTCACTGTACAAAAAGATCTAGTCAACACTCAGCCACTTCAAGAAGTAGCACATGCTGAAGAACCAATTGTAATGAAGGAAGAAGTCCAAGCCATACTAGAGGCATTAACCAAAACCAAGTCTCCAGAAATGGATTAAATACCTATTGAAATATGTCAACACGTTTATGGTGCACCTACTCACATATGCTAAGACATTCGCAAGGCAAATACTTGTCCAACTAACTGGAACCAATTAATTGTACCCATTCCATTAAAAAAATCCCAACAGACTAGGTAAATTAGAGCCACGGTGGTATTGTAGTTATGCTTTGGGCTGTGACCTACATGAGACCTGGGCAGTTTAAGACCACCAGAAGCTCCTCTGGGAAAAGACTGAGCTTTCTACTCCTATAAACATTCACAAATGTCAGAAACCCACAGAGGATCCCTATGCATCAGCATTGACTCAATGGCAGTGAGTTATCACATGATCACATGCATGTAAAATTTTACTGAAGATCATCCAAGAAGGACTGCAGCAATACATTGACAGAGCTTCCAGAAATCCAGCCTGAATTCAGAAGGGGACATGGAACACAGAATATAATTGATGTCAAATTGATCTGTCATATAGATTCTTTATGAGCTTAGTTAGAATCAACTCTTCAGCAATGGATTGGTTCTGTTTGGGGTTCTGTGCTTATGTGCCAAGAAATGCAATAGGCAAATATTGACATATATAACCCACAGAAGCTTGGTCAGGTAAGCATTGGCCTGCTAACCAAATGGCAGCAACCCCAATCCACCAACTTCACTTTGGGAGAAAGTTTAGGCTCCCTGGTCCAATAAAATCCATAGCCTCATAACTGTGAGCAGGGTTACTATGAGTTGGCTCTATGGCAGTCAGTTTGGTTTAGTGTGTGTATGTGTGTGAGTGTGTGTGTGTTGGTATTGAAATTTGTGACTCATTACAACCCAACGTGACAGTGTAAAACTGCCTATAAGCTAAAATTTGAACTAAAGATCAAGAGACCTTTTCTTCAGCAGAGTCCCTGTGTAGGTAGAAACCTCCAACCTTTCCATTATCAGCCACGTCCGTAACTACGGTGCCCCCAGGATGTACTTGCTCACTCTCTCATCAAATAAACCCTTGTTATTGTCTCTTTACATCTTCATTTTTCATTATATATAATGTATTTTTGTTTTGAAATTATCACTTCAAAATGTAGAGTTGAGGGCAATTTTATATCCTATTAAAATGAAAGAAGAAAGATAAAAGCAATATGAACTCATAACAATGAAAACAATGGCTGGGGACCATCGGCTAATATTTCCACAAATGTCTGTGTGTAGAAAGCATATAAATGAGTGATCACTGAAAAAGCAATGTGGGGTAAACTCAACTAGAAGAGGCAGTTGACTTTGAGCCACAGTTTGAAGGTAGAAGTGAATTGCAAACAGATTACTACCGCCCACTATGAATTCCCTGTTCGCAGTGACTGTCAGGTTTTTGAGGGAACAAGGGAAGGATATATTTTTGTTTTACTTGAACAATTTTACAAACTACCTAGACACAAACGGCTACAAAATACTAGTGGGAGTGATAGTGATCCAAGGTAAATTACTTTGTGCTACACAATAAACGAGGTCATCATACGAGCACATCAGTGCCTGCTTGTTCATCCTATACTTAAGGTTATTACTTGATTGCATATAATGCTGTTAAGAATTTTCCAATGTAATTTACTTTTATAAAAAAATCAAAGAATAATCATTTCTTTGAAAAAATCTTGTAATACAAAGTTGGTGTTTTCAGGTGCTGTTGAATCAGTCCTGGCTCATAGTTATGCCGTGGACAGCGGAATGAAACCCTGGCTGGTCCTGGGCCATCCCCACAATTGTGATGTTTGAGCCTACGGCTGCAGTCACAAGGTCAATCCATCTTTCTTTCATTGACCTTCCACTTTGCCAAGAATCATGTCCTTTTCCAGGCCCTGAGACCAAGTTTTGTCATTCTTGCTTCTAAGGAGCACTCTGTCTGTATTTTTTTTCAAGACAGATTCACTTGTTCTTCTGGAAATCCATAATATTTTCAATATTGTTTATCAACAACATACTTCAAATGCATAAATTCTGATGTGGTTTTCCTGATTTATTGCCTAGCTTTCACATGCACGTGAAGCAATTGCAATTATCATGGCTTGAATGTGGTGCACCTTAGTCCTTACAGTGGCAGTCTTCAGCACTTTAAAGAGGTCTTGTGCTGAAAATTTATCCAATGTGGTATGTCATCTTCTTTGTTTGTTTGCTTTTAACTGCTGCTTCTATGAGCTGCCACCATCTGTCAGTTTGTCACACTGTGGTGGCTTGTATATTTCTGTGATGCTGGAAGCTATGTGTGTTAGTCTGGGTCGACTAGAGAAACAAATCCAGGGAGACTCATAAGTGTATAAGGAAGAGCTTTATATACAAGAGCAATTATACATTAAGAAAGCATCCAAATCCAGCCCAGTCCAAGCCCATAAGTCTGATATTAGCCCATATGTCCAGGACCAGTCTGCAAATTCCTCTTCAGACTCATGCAACACATGCGATGGTGCTGACTGCAGGAAGATTGCAGGCCAGTGGGTGAAAAGTCTTGTGGATCCAGTGATGGTAGAGGCATCTCAGTGCTGGCAGGTGTCTCCACGTGGTTCCTCCAACTCAGGGCACTATCATAGTTCCACATGCCTTGTCAGCTACAATGCCTCCTAGGGAGTAAGCTGATAGATTGTCCTCCGCCTCCAAGGAGGAATACAGGAGTTCCCAGAATCCTCAGGAGAAGGCCATGCTCACATAGAGGCCTCACTGACTATGACCTGATTGACAGGCTAGACTCCACAACTTCACTCTTAATCCTCTCAAACTGACAAGTTATTATACAGCTACCATACTATATTAGTGGTATTTCAAATACCAACAGCGTCACCCAAAGTTAACTGGTTTAAGCAGAACTTCCAGACTAAGAACAGCCTGTGAAGAAAGAGCAATCAATCCACTTCTGATAGATTAGTAAGTGAAAACCTTATAAACAGCAGGAAGACATTGTCAGATAGATGATCCCCTCAGATTGGAGTTAGAGGGCACGCAAGACACAACTACCATGAGCCTTGATTGTAGAGGTAAGAAAAATGAAATCCCTAACAACTTAAATATTTTATCTGTTTATCGTGGACTTATTTGTTGGTCCGATTGTGAGGATTTTGATTTTCTTTATATTTAGAAAGTACTACAAATTCTTTTCAGCAAGCATGGTTAGGTCATTTGCATAACTGTAGTTTGCAAATAGGCCTTCCTCAATTCTGAAACTATATTATCCTTTATATATTTTAGTTTCTCAGATTATTTCTCTACATACACATTGAATAAGTATGGTGAGAGGTATATAGTCACACTTATCCTAATTTTACACCATGCAATAAATAGTCCCTTGTTCTTTTCAAATGAGTGCCTCTTAATCAAAGCATAAAAAGAAAGTCAAAATAAAGAATCAAAACAGAAGCAACCCTCAAGAAAACAAGAATTTGAAGACCCCAAGCCAGAATTTCTTCTTCTCCTGTATAATTTGTATTCATTGTAACACATTATTATTTCCCTGGGAATGCCTAGAAGAGACTCAGTTTACTCACTGCCACTGAGTCAATTCTGACTTATATATAGTGACATTATAAGACAGGGCTCCACAACTCTTTATGGGGGTAGAAAGCATCATCTTTCTCCTGTGAAGCACGGAGTCTTTTCAAACTGTTGACCTTGTGTTTAACAGCAAGCAAGCCAGAATTAACCACTCCTCCAGCAGGGCACCATTGAGCTACCAGAGTAATGGTGTCTTATAAGTTGCTAGCTCATTGATTCCAGATCATGCTGACTCATGTGTGTCGAAGTTAAAATGTGTTCATCAGCTTATTTTTCATTAGCAAATAGTCATGTTTTTCTTTCCAGGTGTCTTGGAGGAATTCAAATCTTCTGGATTTTTGTTAGCAAAGAACATTGTTCATTTGCACCACCCAGGAATCTCTAGAAGGGCCAAAATTCAAGAGAATTGAACACTAAGATATGCAGTGTATTTCTAAGAGAGTGTTTCCTAATTTTGAGCAAGAAACTGAGAATCCAGATGTACTAGCATTATCAGGGGGTTCAGACCCATATGGCTGTTAGTACTATGTTTCCCAAATCTGAAGCTGCAAAGAAAGAAAATATAAGAGGTAGGAGATTGCTAGCTGCAAGTTAAATTGTTACCTAATACAACTAAATGCAAAATATTGGTACTTATTAATAACATGGAGATAAAGCAATAACAACCTCAAGTAGTTAAAATGATTATCATGGAAATTAAAAATAATACTTTAGAATCTTCTGACAACTAGTATAAGAAGTCCTTTATACTAAAATTGATGGAGTACAAAGAAAAAATGACTATTGGGGAAATTTGTGCCATGAAATTAATTCATATATGAATGAAGAGGAAAAAAGATATTGGCATCTCAATCAAGAATCCTTCTTATTTGATATCGAGGAGTTCAAGAAAGAAGATAATGTTTTGAAAATGAATGTGGCAGCAACCGTACAATGTTACTTGTGTTAGACAGGGTTCTCTAGAGAAACAAAACCAGGACTCTTACGTTTTATATGTACATATATAGATTGATACAGCCTGAAGGAATATAACAGCTAATTAGTCCACACAACAGTACAGAGGGCTCAGCTCCACTCATTTCTGTAGAACAGTTAATATACTGGAAGTCCTTCAAATCACAAGGGCTGCTGTGTCCAAGGTCAAGGAAGCAGACAGCTGAGACATCCTTAGGGCAATGCAGACAGTCCAGCCATGGGCAGCAAATAGCAGGGTGGGTCACCAACAGTCACCAAGATGACAGGATCCGACAGTCCCAAGCTCCTGTGATGTATGCACAAGCAGTGTGGTAAAGTAGGCCTCAAAGGAACCTCAACCTCTAGCACAGTAGTTCTCAACCTTCATAATGCCATGACCATTTATTACAGGTCCTCATATTGTGGTGACCCCAACCATAAAACTATTTTTGTTGCTATTTCAAATGTAATTTTGCTACTGCTATGAATTGAGTGACCCCTGTGAAAGGTTCATTCAATCTCTAATGGGGTTGTGACCCACAGGTTGAGAACTGCTGCTCTAGTGACAACATCCATGGGTGGCAGTCCCACAGGTAGTGTAGCTCACAAGCAAAAGAGAGGCAGGCCTTGTGGAGCCATTTATCTCTTTGCCCTCCAATCAAACTATGATCTTATTAATTCCACATGATCCTATGGGCCAGGTTGGCACAATAAACCTATCTATCACAGTATTTGATATGGTTGAACTATGAAATGATGTTGTATCTATATTAGCTCCCAATAACATGGTATTGAAACACACAAATTTAAGAACCTTATTATGACTACTATTGAATTGTATTATATGCTAATTCTATCTCAATAAAACTATTTAAATAAGAAAATAAGAGCAGAATAAATCTTACAATGCAGGGGAAGGGGGGAAATAGAATAGAAATCAATAACATGGAAACTAGAAAAATATGAAATTTTTTTTGTAAATACTTAGAAAAATTCTGGGTA
Organism: Tenrec ecaudatus; assembly: GCF_050624435.1. NCBI lineage: Eukaryota > Metazoa > Chordata > Mammalia > Afrosoricida > Tenrecidae > Tenrec > Tenrec ecaudatus. The sequence continues at coordinate 60,365,320 of NC_134531.1, read as the reverse complement.
TATTAAATAAGAACAGAAAGGAGTGAAATATGCAGTATTCTACATGAAAAGAGGAGTAGAGGCTAAAATGCAAGAAAAGTTATGTGCTTCAAATTGAAACTTACTAGTTGAATAATATTATACATATAAACCAAATGTCAACATTAAATAAAAGATTAAAACAGAAATAAATATATATATTCTTAATAAGGAAAACAGAAGGTAAAAGTTAATTCACACAAAGAAACACAAATCCATTTATTTTAATGAGGCATTTCTTCCAAGCCTTCAAATAACCAATAATCTTTGTGATATACAACTGTTCTACAGACATAAAAATAAGCTTTCCCAAGTCCATTTTTGTTTTCTTGTGTCCTGAAGGCTCAAACTACCAAAGGAAAAAAGGATCAAAGAAGATGAGAGCCGTGGGATGTGGGTGCGTGATGGGCGTCTGATCTACTGTTTCTGTTGGGAGTATTTAAAAGTACTTTATTGCAGAAGGTGAATTGGAGTTTGGAGAGAGGTGGAGCAGGGATACTTTTCATTATGGTGGTTAGTTTTCCTTTTACTTAAAAACGCATTTATATAACTATTATGAAATATTAAAATAAGTACAATGTATACTATGTTTTCATATGGATTATTTTTCTTAATATATTTTTGTGATGAGTTAAAAACTGGACTCAGGGGAATTTAGGCAGGAAATTGCATAGAGCCTAAGAAGACTCATAATTCTGTGTCCTTAGCCAGGAAACTGCTTAGTTGTGATATCTGTTTTTATTTAAAAACACAATTTAAAAATCGTTTTTATAATTCATTTTATTGGGGCTCTTACAGTTCTTATAACAATCCATACATTAATTATATCAAGCACATTTGTATATATATTGCCATCATCATATTCAAAACATTTTCTAACAGCTTCTCTAAAAGCACAAACTTATTAAAATTAAACAGATGGGAAAAATTTCTAAGTAGCATACATATAAGAAACCATTGAGAAATTTAGTTCTTTTAAAATGAAGCAGAGACAACTAGTCCCAGAAACCAATATATTTACATTGAATGATCACTTTCTACATGGAATACTAATTTGTTTTTTAGGTAATAAAGTATTGTTCATGTTGAAAGTGAAAAATAGAAATACTAATTTATGGTCTGAGTTATTGTCAGGTTTCACTTTTAGCTGGGGATAGGAGCTATGAATGCAGCAATTACCAAATTCACTAAGTTGCTGTTGCTGGAGAGACTGAACTAATTTGCTAGGACTCACTCAGGAGAACTAGCTAAGAAATGACATAAATTGGCCTCCATGTTGGGGTTAGCTTTCTTTCTTTAATTTTAGGTAGGGTATTCAAACAAAATCCAATGAAACAAATATAATCACACTCATATCTTGAAACAGGACATAGGGTTTCTGAAATTGCAGCTAGAAAATACTACAGAGATTAAGCACATGGGTTCTAGTGTAAGAGCATCTGCTGCATCAGACTCTATTCTACTCAGTCTTCCTCAAGGACAGGGGGAGCGGTCCCAGCTTGGTTCCACGGCTGTCATTTCTACAGACATTTATGAGCATATCTTTCTGCCTCAGAACAACTGCTGGAGTAGAACTGTGGATCTTTTGGTTAGCAACCGAGTGCTTATCCATTGTGCCACTAGAACACCTCTGGAGGAGGGCAGTATGATAGTGATATTTTTATGTCGACTTGACGGTACCTGTGTAGAGGTGAGAGTGGAGCCCACCTGGCAATCAGATAGTAGTCTGATGATGCTTCCCTGAGGGTGTGGCTTCCTTTTTTAAAAAATCATTTTGTTGGGGGCTCCTACAATTATTATCACAATCCATACATCCATCCATTGTGTGTTAAGCACATTTGTACATTTGTTGCCCTCCTCATTCTCAAAACATTTGCTTTCTACTTGAGCCCTGGTATCAGCGCCTCATTTTCCCCTCCCTCCTTATAAGGAGCAACTGGGAATGTCCCCCTCTTCTTTCTTTTTCTGCCCCTCCTCCCTTCTGCTTGCTGAGACTGTCTGCCTCCAGGGGGAACCCCACATGGGCTGCCAGCTGTTGGGGACCTGGTCATGTGATCTTCCTGCACTCTTCTTTACCTTTCTGTCAACAGCCTGCAGCTATGGGAGCCCATGACTGCTATTGGACCCAGAGACCGAAGTTGGACTGGACCGGGTTGCGTTCTTGAAATAAGCCCACTTCTTGATAAAAAGTCCCTTCTTAGACATATGTGAGTGTCACTGATTTTGGATTCTCCAGACACCCCAGGCTAGCACAGGAAGGTTCACACTCTCACTTCCACTCACTAGTCTCTTTCAAAGAGCCCAGGATTGGTTGCAGACAGTTCTAAACCTTCTGCTGTTAATTTAAAAGGTTGACATTTTGACCCATTTTTAGTTTGTTCTAGTTTTAATTTTTTTCTGCTTTCTTTTCGATTGGAATTTTCCTATTTTAGTTTAGTATTGTTGTTATGTTTTTGCATGATTTTTTAATGTGAAGTCCAGGATAGGTAAGTCTATAGTGACATCAAGTTGGATTTCTTATGGTTATGAAAGGGGATGCTAATGAGAAACGGGGATCTAATAATAAGTGCAAAAATGAAGAAAATGTTCTAAAATTGATTGTGATAAGATGGCATAGTTCTTTTAATTTATTCAGACCATTGAATTGTATGAAATGTGAACTATATGTCCATAAAACTCCTAAAATAGAAAAAATAGAGCAAGTAGAATATTGGAGAAGCTATTTTATTTTCTTTGAAAGTGCAATGTGGTATAGAAACTTGAAACTCAAAATGATTAATTACAAGGGTGTCAGTCATCCCTTCTGATAGTAGGATACGTTATCTTTGAAGAGTCTGTGGGCATCACACAAGTATCTAGAAGCAGTTACTAAGTAACTGGACGTAGATATCTACACATCTACCTTGTGGGCCTGGCCATGTTCCCATAATAAAACAGACAAAGTAGCGAGCATCATTTTCAGCAGAAATGTTGCACCAGGACAAGGAAGCATGTGATTCAGAGCCAATATTCTGGAGCCAGACTGCTTGAGTTTGAATCCTGGTCCTGTAGCTCACTCCCTATAAACCGCGGGGCAAATGATTTCCTTGCCTCATTTTTTCCTCAAGTTCAAGATCGCTATCATTAGAGGATCTTCTCATCATTTTGTTGTAAAGTTTGAATAAGCTAATACCAAAGAGGTGCAGTATTGTGTAAGCCTTTGCATGCACGCTGCTCATCGGGGGGTTTGTGAAAATGAAGATCTAGGTCCAGTCAGTCTGCAGTGGATCTCATTTTTAACAAGCTCCCAGATGGTGTGGAAGCCCCAGCTTTACAGAGCTCACTTTGAGTAGCACAGGGATCAAACCAAGTCCTATCTTAGTCTCATGTTAACTGGATGATTTTATACAAATTATTTAGCCTCTTTGTGCTTCTTCGGTGACTTCATCTTTCAATGAAGATGATAATAGCATGTATAGGTGATATCTTGTTTTGACTAATAAATTATGTAGCATTTTTGTAAAGAGTTCAAAATAGTGCTGAAAAACCCTGGTGAATTCCAATGCAAATTAGTAATTTTATTACTTCCATTATTATAATATTATGGGGATCTCCTCAAACTCTGTTTTCAAATTTAAGCAAAAACTACATAATTAGTTAAATATGAGAGGAAAGCTGGTAATGCCCACTGAAACATTGGCCAGGAGCACTGAAAGCTAATCAATCTATTCCGGATGCAATATTTAGGCAGCACTTGATTCTATCAAGGAGTACTGGTAGCACAATGGTGAAGCAAGCAGTCACTGAGGACAAGGTTGGGGCTTGAACCCACCAGCTTCTCTCTGGGAGAAAGATGCTTACAGAAAATTAAAGCCTTGGGAACCCTCTGGACTCCATAGGGTTGCTATGAGTCAGAATTACTTGAAGACAGAGTTTTTGCTTTATTATTTATCAGGTATAAGTGCTTAAAATATGCTAAAAACAAGACAAAAAGATTTTTTTAATGTAATACCATGTACCGTTCTTTCACCTCACTGTAGGTAATCTTTGAGACTGTACATTTGTTAATGCACCCGTTTCCATATCAAAAACTTGAGGCATAAACCAAAAAGTTTAAATATTTAATCAAGGTCATACAACTAAATAATGGGAAACCAAGAACTTGAACCCAAGGAATCTGGTTCAAGTTTAGAAGCGTACGCACAACACTGCCTTTAGTTTGATGCTATTTATCCTTGTTTCATCAACCTAACTTATTACTATTCTGAATTCGTGTTTTTGCTTTTTACTGATTATTGTTGCATCTTTAGTTAGACATACCCACAAAGAGAAAATGAGCTAGTTAAGTGGAGTTGGTGAGTGTTTGTTTGTTGATGTGTTCTCAATTTTATGGTTGTTCTATTCTGTCTGTAAAGATACCCATCTGTCTCTATGGAATTATTTAATATGAATTTGATTTTGAAAACTGCCTCAACTTCAGAGTACCACACAAAGCAGCTTACTGAGTCAGGAAAATATAGGACCAGATCTTAAAATGGTGAATGGTCTAGTAATGAGGTCTCCTGGGAAGTAGTCGGAGAGTTTCTCTTACTGATGACTTGACCAGCGCATGTGCCTTTCTGAATCGCTGCCAGTGACGGAACGCTCAGGTCACTGAACCGACCAGCTACTAAGCTACCTGGGCACTCAACGTTTCCTGGTTCGCTATAACAAAAGTAATAAGGTCAGTTGAAGGAAGGCTTTTGAAAGCCAAGTGAACTTAAAAAAAAAAAAAAAGAAATTCTTTGACAGCTAAAAAGAAGAAGAGATGTGCTTCAGCTTCACCTACAGGGTGATATTGCTGATAGGACTTAGCAGTTTTTAGCCATAGTCAGAAGTTGATTCTAGGAAGTCTTAGAGAACTTCGAATATATTTCCTGTACATATTTAGAACATTCATTTTCTAAGCATGCTTCAGGAACTTTATTTAATATGGGTTTTTCCACGATGACATATGTTAATTATGAGTCCCGATGCAGAGGCGGTGAAATGTTTATTCACGTCAAGGGCCCATGGAAACACCTTTCTCACCTTTCTGAGCCAGACTGGACCACATCTGAGTTTCATGTGACATCTTGTCCCCGTTTTGTTTAAGACATCTAGTTCACAGATTCTTTTTGGTCACCTTTCTCTCTTCTTACTATGGTCTCCTGGACCTAGCATTTTAACCATGCGAAGAAGTAAGTTTGTTAATGTTTCATAACAAATGTTATGCAACATTATTTATATTCAGGAACTCTCACAGACTCTTACAGGATTCCTCGTGAATTGTGTTAGTTTTATTACAGTGCAGTAAGTCACTACAAACAGTGAAGTACGATAGCACTTGTTAATTGGCTTACAGCTTTGTAAACTATACGTCTGAAAATAGCATGACTGGGCTTTCTTTTCAGAGGCCGAAAGTGTGACATCAAGGTGCCAATGTGGCTGATTGCCCGTGTGGAGGTCTGTAGTAAAATCAGATGGCAGCCTCACTCCTGTTGTTGGCAAACATTGGTTCTTTTCAGCTAGCGAGCTGGGATTCTGTGTCCTTCACATCATTTACTCATTGTGAGGCCGGCACAGCACCGTGTAGTGCTTCTTCTGCTGGGCCCGGGGTCACTATGGGTCGGAGCTGACTCAATGGCCCCTAACAACAACAATGTCAGTAAAGGTGCTGTCACTGCTCCTGGACATTTCCTACATTACTTACTAGATTATTCTGGCCAACTTCAGTCAACGACCAAAAGGTTCAAGTTTTCCCCATGCTTCAGACCTTTGACTTCTGTTACCCCCAGTAAGAGAAAATTATTTGTTTAAAGAGCTAATTTGATTATGTTGTTGTTGGGTGTTTTCAGTTGGTTCCCACTTATAACAACGCTATTTGAACCAGAACGAAATGCCACTGAACCTGCAATATGCTCACAATTGTTGCTATATTTGAGTCCGTTGTTGCAGCCACTGTGTCAATGCAGCTGATGGCGTGTCTTTCTCTTTGTCACCTCCCCTCCACTCTCTCAAGCGTGAAGTCCTTCCAGGGATTGGCCTCTCTTGTCCAAAGTATGAGACAAATTCTTGCCATCCTTGCTTCTAGGAAGCATTCTGGTTGTACTTCTTTCAAGAGATATTGGTTTGTTCTTTTGTCAGTCCATGATACTTGCAATATTCTTTCCCAGTACCATAATTTCAGTGCACCGATTCTTCTTCTGTCTTCCTTATTCAATGCCCAACTTTCACATGGACATGCGATGATTGAAAATGCCAGGCTCACCTTAGTCTTCGCATGCGCGCCCTGGTCTTTCAACACTATAAAGAGGTCTTGTGCAGCAGACTTACCCAATGCAACATGTCCTTTTATCTCCTGACTGCCGCTTCCTTGAGCATTGATTGTGGATCCAGGTAAGTAACATCCTAGATAACTTCAATTTTTCTCTACTTATCATGATATTATCTATTGGTGATTATGTTAATCTCATCCGATCTCCATTTCTTAAAATTAATGTTGTCAGCATGATCTAATCGCAGTGTTAAAACCCATCACATTCCCAGACCCAGAGATTTTATATGATGTGCATATTAGGAAGGTACACATCATCTTAGATTGTTACTGCCCACATTTATGAGAAAGAGAATAATCGCTGCTTCCTCCTGTAGTTTAGACTAGTTTGATCAACAAATAGAGTGGCAAAAATTTTCTTGGCTTTTAGAAAAAACATAAGGATAGAGCAAAGTCCAGAAGCATTACTTAAATGTTCTTTTCCAAAATTGGCTATAAAATCTGTTTGTGTTAAATGTTTTGTGCTAGAGGGACACAGAAGTTAAGGAAAGAAAGAAAGAGAAAACACTGACAGGAACAATGGCTGTATTTTCATCAGAAATAATAGAGGAAAGAAATAGTGAAGCTGCATATGTAAAGAACAGTGGAGCGAAGCTGTCTACCTAGAATTCTGTATTCCGTGAAAGTTGTATTAAAAGATTGATGAAAATTATGATAATTTATATTGTCATCACTCCTGTAATGATATGATGCTGATAAAAAGAAGCTCTTTAGGTAAAAAGAACATTATCATTGAGGTGGAGGAAAACAAAAGCACACTCAAAGCAAAAAGCTAAATATGTAGTTGTTATGTGCCCTGGAGTGGTTCCAAGCCACAGAGCCCCTGTGCACACCGGAAGGAAACCCGGCCCGGTCCTGCGCCATCCTCGCAATTTCTTCTATGCAGTTGAGCCCACTGCTGCAGCCACAGTGTCAATCCAGCTCGTTGAGGGTCTTCCTATTTTTCACTGTCCCTCTATTTTTCCAAGCATGATTTCTTCTTCTAGGGATTTGTCCTCCTGATTATATGTCCAAAATACATGGAAAAAAAAAAAGTCTTGCTGTCTGGGTTTCCATGGGCAGATTTGCTCGTCCTTCTGGCACTCATGAAATTTACATGTATGGAAAACATATACCATTTGGAACCAAGAACAGGAGGGGACATGTATATATAGCACAAAAAAATGCAGAAACCTACTTAGATAGAAATTAGAATTCCATATTAAAAAACCTCAATTAAGACTTTATGACCTTTACTCCCCTTTTAAAAAAATCAAGGAAGGAGGAAGAAATAAACAAAGACGAGAGTGCTCAATTAGAAAATAAAGAAAAACGTCCTGTCTTTTAAGCACATCTATCTAAATCATAGGTTCCTAAATTTATTTGGCCTACTTCCACCTTTCCAGAACAAAGACATTTTCTCACCCCCATCCCCCAGCAATGAAACCCTTGCTATGGTAGCCCATAGTGGAGGATAGATATCCACACAGTATATGCTTCTGCAGCTCCTGCTTGTATAATGGTTACACGTGAGCTGCTAATTGAAAATTAAGCAGTTCAAAACCACCACTGCTCCGTAGGAGAAGTAGGAGGCTTTCTACTCCTGTGAACAGGTATAGGCTTAGAAACTCACAGGAGCAGTTCAGCCCTCTCCCGCAGGGTTACTATGAGGCAAAATTTACTTGAAGACGGTGATTTTTGACAGTTTTGGAAGATCTTTCTAGTGCCCCTCACAGGAAAGTATCACGCAGTTTGGGGAAAACTGATCTAAGAAATTACATTAAATGTAAATTGATTAATAATTCAGTTAACATATGGATACAGTTAAATAAAAAGAAGACCCAAATCGCTACTATTTCCAAGAGACTGAATGAAAAAGGGAGACTTCATAAGCAGACAGAAAGTTGATGGCAGCCCCAGGTGCCATGCAAGACAACTCCAACTCAAGACAAGCCCAATGAGAGTCACGGGAGAACGGCAGTCGATGGTGTTGTTAATGGTGAACTTTGTGGAAATGCACCACAAAGTCTTTGTTCTGAGATACCTGTTGGAGGAGTGACCTTTCACCTCTCACCTTTCAAAAGGCAGCTATGTGTTAACCATCACCCAGTGATTTAAGATTACACTGATATCTGACAAAGAAAACTCAACAATAAGGAGTATATCACTTCCTAATAATTAAAAGCTGAATAATGGAGACTATAGGACAGTTCTAAATAAATGCAGACTTAATAACAGAGTTTCAAACTTCATGGGACCAAAACCAATTCAACTAAAAGGATAAATGGTCAAACCCATAATCATAGAGAATTTATTATTCTTCCTTTCATAACTGATATAATAATAGTACACTTGAAAGTGTTTGAACAACACTATCAATCAATGTGACCTAATTGAAACATGATAAGTTACATCTCAAATATCCTTTAAAAACGGTTCTCAACCTGTGGGTCGCGACCCCTTTGCGGGTCTAAAGACCCTTTCACATGGGTCGTCGAAGACCATTGGGAAATGCATACTTCCAATAGGCTGAGGAACTGAGACACCACTCCTCTATCCATCTCCAGGAGGATCCGCCCACATGCAGATATGCCCACAAAGGAGTACCCAGTGTGAAGATGGTTATTCATGCTACACCAAGCTGCAAGACAGAACTTCATTGATTTGTAATTAGAAATAAATATTTCACAATGCATAATTACATATTGTTTCTGTGATTAATCACTACACTTTAATTATGTTCAATTTGTAACAATGAAAATATAACCTGCATATCAGATTTGACATTACGATTCATAACAGTAGCAAAAGTACAGTTATAAAGTAGCAGCAAATATAATTTTAGGGTTGGAGGTCACCATGACATGAGGACTGTCGTGGCATGAGGAAGGGTCTGGCATGAGGAAGGGTAAGAACCACTGCTTTAAAGTGTACCAGACCTTTGAAATGTTCATAAAAGAAAACCATGCTCTGGACCATAAATGAGTCTCATTAAAATTTAAAATATAATAATAGAGAGCATGTTTTCTCTCAACAGATTAATCACATAAAAATAAATATAGTATATTTAGAAAATCCTCAAATATTGGGAAAGTAAGTAGCACACATCTAAACAATTAATGAACTAAAGGAAAAACAAGATTATCAGAAGACATTTGAATACATTTTATTAATGCAACTTTAAAAAGTTTCCAGAAAGCATTTCAAGTAATTACTATGGGAAAATTTATAGCATAAAATTTTACATTAGAAAATAAGAAAGGAAAAATTATTTAATTTCCCACCGAAAAACAAACCAAACCAAATTATATTAAACTAGATATTAAATCAAAGAAAGGAAATAATAAGTTAAATGCAGAAATCTGAAATAGACAACATAAAAGTCAATAGAGAGAAATTACTGAAACCAAATGTTAGTTCATATAATTCTTAATAAATTAGATAATCCCTATCCAAATGATTAAGAAAAGAAAGAAAACAGAGATTACACATATAAGGAATGAAAGAACTTTACTGTCCTATTGACCTCTGAATATAGGACATTGAAATTATGAGGGGATATTTTGAACATTGCATTAGTTAAACTAACAAGTATATTAGATATACATGTTCCATGAAAAACAGCTTCACCAAACCATATACTGAATTTTAATACAAACTGTTAAAGATATGAAGTTTATAATTAAATCTCTTCTCACAATGAAAAATTCTTGGCCACAAAATGTTTATAGTTAAATTGTATTAAATATTTTAAAATATATACATTTATATACATAAATTAGTTTGGAAGACAAAAATCCCATATATATATATTCAGAATAATGCTAGGACCAAAACTTGATAAGGATATTATCCAAAAACCAAACAAAGGCAAAAAGACTTTACAGTAAAGAAAATTATACTTTTAGAGAAATATCTTTTCATGGACATGGGCAGAGAAATTCATAGCAACATATTTATAAGCTGAATCCAATAAAATAGAAACAGTTAATATGCCAAGACCAATTAGGGCTTTTCCCAAGAAATAATGTTGGTTAAACATTTAATAACCTATCAATGCAATTCTCCATATTTAGTAGAATAAACAAGAAAAGTCAAATAATATTAACTTGCTATCTAAATGTATTCATACAAAATTTTAAAGTTTTTAATAATTTATGTCAAAATTTTCAACAAACTTTTAATAAAGGGGAACTTTTAAAAGAAATAATTTTATTGGGGCGCATACAACTCATCACAACCCATCCATCCATCCATTGTGTCAAGCATGTTTGTACATTTGCTGCCATCATCGTTCTCAACACATTTTCTACTTGAGCTTTTGGAATCAGGTCCTCTTTTTCCCCCTTCCTTCCCTACTGGCCGTTCCTCATGAACCCTTGATAATTTATAAACTATTATTATTTTTTCATGTCTTACACTCTCCAATGTCTCCCTTCACCCACTTTTCTGTTATTCATCCCCCAGGGAGGGGGTTATATGTAGATCATTGTAAGCCATTCCCCATTTTTCCCCCACCTTCCCCTCCCCCTCCCAGTATCTCTACTCTCATTGATCCTGAAGGGTTTATCTGTCCTGGATTCCCTGTGTTTCCAGTTCTTATCTGTACCAGTGTACACCCTCTGGTCTAGCCAGATTTGTAAGTTAAAATTGGAATCATGATAGTGGGAAGGAGGAATATGACAAAATTTATCCACTAAAAATATAACAACCTGTGATGTGCAGATGACACAGCCTTGCTTACTGACAATGAAGATGTTTTTTAAGAACCTTTAAAGATTTTTTTAAGTCTTGTAAGGTAAAAGACTGCAGTGTAGAGTCCTAGTTAGACCCAAACCCGAAGAAAATGAAAACCTACACAACTAGATCCATAACTATTATGATAAACAATGAAGAGATTAATGCTGTCAGGATTTAATCTACTTGAATCAACACCCATGTAGGTATCAGTCAAGTATTGCATTGGGTAAATATATGGTAAAAGACCTTTCTTAAAACTTAAAAACAACAATGTCATCTAGAGGACTCTGTTATGTTTATTGCGAGCCATGGCATTTTGGTCACCTTATATGCATGTAAAACCTCATCAATGAAAACTAAAACCCTAAGAAGAACTGATACAATATATGTATAACATCGATTGCATTCCTCCTAAAATTGGGAATGACACAAGGTGGGAAATCCCTTTAAAGCAGTTTACTCATGGTATAAATCATATATATATATATATACATACATACATACATATATGTGTGCATGCATGCCTAGTTCTGAAAACCAAACTGAACTAAATCATGCCCATTGCCGTAGAGTTTATTCCAACTCACAATGGCCCAGAGGGTTTCTGAGGCTGCAAGTGATTAAGGCAGTGAACAGCCTCATAGTTCTTCCCTGGAGACTAGAAACTGCTCGCTGGTGATGTTTGACCCACCGATCATATGATTAGCAGCTCAGTATTCATCACTCCTCTTGTGCCCCGTCCTCGCCCCACCTCCCCCTGGAGAGGACTTCATTACCTCGTTTTTTAATTAATCATTTTATTGGGGAGGGATCTTACAGATTGTATAACAATCCATGATTCAATTGTGTTAAGCACACTTGTGCATATACTGCCTTCATCATTTCCAAAACATTTTATTTCTACTTGAGCCCTTGGTATCAAACTCCTCTTTCTCCCTACCTCCCCCACCCTCCCACTCTCATGAATCCTTGATCAATGACATAGTAGCATCATTATTTTATATCTTACACTGTCCATTGTCTCCCTTCACTCACATTTCTATTATTTGCCCCCTTTGGGGTGGGGCAGGGGATTATATATCCAACCTTGTGATCAGTTCCATTATCTTTTTATTTCATTTTTTTCACGAAAATTTTGAAACCCTCCTCCCATTGCATATACTCTGTGTGTATCTGCTTCTTTGTTGGCCTATTTATCTACTCATCTCCTCTGTAATATGCTTTATGTAGTACATAACTATTGAGATAGTTGAACAAATACTTTTAATGCTTCTTGTCATACTAATCATTCTTTGATTTGCAGCCTTATTCCTCTTGTTGCATAGGTTTTCTGAATATCACTTGTTTCTATTTTTTCTCATATATTATTTCTTTAGCTTCATTAAAGATTTCCTTTTTTTTTCCAAAATGAGGAGTTCAAAATATTTGTGCAAAAATGCGAAGGGAAAATAGTGGAATGCGTAGGTCAGCAATGCCTGCTATTAAACTCCTAGTGATAGAGAAAGAAAATCTATTTAAAAGTTCTTCAGCACTGTTGTTCCATAAAGCAAAATCAAAACCAGTTGCCACAAGTGAGTTCTAACTCATGGCGGCGCCACGGGTTGCGGAGCAGAGCTGAGCCTCACTTGGTGTTCAATTGCTGTACTCTGGTAAAGCCGGAGGCCTTGCTTCCAGGAAGCCTTTGGTGAATTTGCCCACCCTTGTCAGTTAGTAGAAGGATGTAGTCATTCATGCCATCAGTGGATCTCTACAGGCAGGTAAAGACGGAGGACATGCACACATCGATTACGAGTTTCGAATTTATTGGGTCAAGGATATTGAACACAATGGAAGTGAAATGGCCTCATGGGGTGAGGGCCAATGTAGCACGCCTGTGATGCTTTACCCTGCTGTTCAGTTTAATCAGCGGACACACAGCTGCGGTTTAGAGAAAATGTGGTTTTTTTTTTCAACACAAAGCAGACCCAGACTTACGTCACTATTCAGGAAGAACATACGCCTAAGAAAAATCTACACAAAAGTAAATGGAGCATAATTCCACATCAGTTTCCTAGTTCCGGAATCGCTGCTTGTTGATATTAGGTGCCATTGAGTTGGTTGTAATTCACAAGGGACCCATGTAAAAGAGATTAGAAACTGCTAGCTCCCCACTTTCCGCACAATTGTCATGTTTGAGCCCATTGTTGGAGCTACTTTGTGGATCCATGTCCTTGAGCATCTATTTCTTTTCACCGACTCTCTACTTAACCAACCACGATGTCTGTAAGCACAGCCAACATCAATAAAACTTGAATCAAAGAAAGCATTTCTAATACTCAGTGTCTCTCTTCTCAGCTTTCCAGTGTGTCTTGTTAGAGGTGCTCCAGTCCTTCTGGCTCCGGGTGACTGCACAGCGGAAGGAAACGCTGCCTCACAACTGTTGTTGTCTGGGCCCATTGTTGCAGTCTGGTATCAGTCCATCTTGCTGAGGGTCCTCCTCGTTCTCACGGAGCGCCGGCTTCAGCCAGCACGATGTCCTTTCCCAAGGACTTGTCTCTCCCTAGAGCACTTCTAAATTATGTGAGATGAAAATCTCATCATCCTTCTTTGAAGGGGAATTACTGCTACTTTTGTTTCAAGACAGATTTGTTTGGGAAAACCTAACTCTTCACAAGTCTAAATCAATAGTAAATTCAGCAGATCTCCGGAAAATTATGTAAGCTCCGGAAAATTATGTAATGTTAAGATAATTTGCAAGGCGTTCCTAATTATGAAACTTTGTGGGTTTTTTGTAATTCATATCTGAGTTCCATTTCTATTCTATATGAGAACGTGTACTTACCTTGCCTCCTTTGTATTTCCCTTTACGTTTTTAAGGAAAAAAATAACATTATTTTCTATGCCAATCATTTTGAACCCATGCTCATTTAGTATTTTAGGTTTTCATCCCCTTGTGTTGTCTTCTGGGTTTTATTAATTCCGTAATCTTATTAAAACCTTAGCCTGCCAACAACGTAAGGGCTAAGATAGTACACTGTGTGAACCGTAGCCCCATTGCAATTTCCTTCGCTGAGATTGAGCAATGAACCCTTGGGTCATTTTCAAATGTGTTCTTAAAATTTAATTTCCTTTATTTTTGATAGTAGCGTCAACCTAAGACACCTCAGTTAAATAAGGTCACTTCTCAAGTACACTTTCTGTATTTTCTCAGCTATTGCAGGGTACTCTGAACACTTGGAAATGTGCTTGGTTTGAGTGCAACTTAAGGACTAACGCAGAGATGAAGAGGGGTAGCAGAGTTATACATTCTGGGACTGAGCTTGATTTTAGTCATGCTTTAATATTTTCTTTGTGCAACATAAAGTTTCATGCAAGCATTGTGGGCATATTCTGACTAAAGCTTATAAACATATTTTAATATATAAATAAGTATTGTAGTGAAATCAGTATTTTTCTGCATTTAAATATGTGTTTTAACATTTAAATTAAAAATTAAAAGTATGAAAGTCCAATTAAATCTACATTGTTATTTTGATTTTTTAAATAAAGAAAATGAATACCTGAATAATTCTCAAGTCCATAATACCATATTTTCATCTTTGATGCATGAGTCATGTTATCAACAGAATTATTTTCAAAGTGTGAGTAAGGATAGATTAATGAGCATTTGTGATCCAAAAGGCATTGTTCTTACTTATTCTGATTTTTGTTTGCTTGGATGATGAGAAGTGGCGCGAGGTCTTCACAACCTTAAGGAGACTTGAGGAACCCTAACTGTGCTGTCCTGTATGTCAAATACTACTTAGCACCAACTCTGACAGAGTGGCTGGCTGTATTTGTCTGTCTTATTTTTATCCTTCAGAATAGTGCATTTTCCAGTGAAGTCCATATTCAAAAATCTCTTTAATTTTAGTTTAAAAAAGTCCATGAAGCTACATCATTAAACAAAGTTGAAGGCAAAAGCACTTCTTTTTTCTATTTCACTTACTCTTCAAGAAACCAAACAGCAAAATCATAATTCCATTTTTTTTGTTTCAACAATATGTCTGAAATTCAAAAGATATGCATTTCCTAATATGAATTCCTAGTATTAGGAAATCCAGGTGCACAAATTGCGATTATAGTCTGAGGTATGGAATGAAGGGGATGAATGGATTTAGGTAATTACATTCATCCTCTGAGGTAGTTAGCTTATTGTGCCAACTTGGCGGCAAACACATGTGGGGTTAATTGAAGGGAGGATGGATAAATGACTCAGTGAGCCTCGCCTTTCGAGTTCTCGGGTCTCTTGCTTACTAATGGTCAGACCAGGGTGTAGCTGCCTTAGCCAGTTCCTGCTTTAACTGGCAAGGCTCACTTCCTGCAAGATATCCTTGAGGAGAAGTGCATGGACCTACCCCAGTGCAGCCCTGGGTGCTGGAGCAGCCGTGTGGAGACCCTGCCAGCACTGAGATGCTTACACACTCACTGATTCAGCTTTCCCCCTGCAGCCAGCACCATTGCGTGTGTTTTGTGAGATGAAGGAGGACTTTGTGGATTGGTGTCGGACATATGGGCTAATGTTGGACTTGTGGTTTTGGGCAGCACCAGGTTGAGATGTCTTTTTGATGTGCACTTACCTTTTATATAAAACCCGTTTGTATACATGAGGTGCTGTGGATTTGTTTCTCTAAAGTACCCAGACTAACACATCCTCTAGATGAATGCTTGAGTGAGACACTGTCAAATATCAATGCATCCCCTGGAAGGAAGTTTGGTGAATTTTCCAGAAGGTTAGTCACAACTGGATACCGATGAATTGGGTACATTTCACAGAAAGATAGAACATTTTAAGAACATTATCTTTATTTTCACAAAAATGAAGAGTTGACAACTGTAAGAGGAAATGATTGTATGTAATTTTATTTCAGAGGGTACCATTACACTCAATGCTGGCTCACTGACAGCTGCTGAGTCCATTTCCACATAAAAAGGAAAGTTCTGAAAAATTTGAGCTAACTAAGAAGTCTGGCCCTGGAAAAGGACACCATGCTTAGTAAAGTAGAGGGTAGAGGATCTAGAGGGAAACTCTCTGAAACATATGTTACCACAGTGCTACCACAGTGGGTCGAAAGGGGACCGGGCAGGGTTTCATTGTGTTGTATGTAGGGTCAATATTACTTGGTATCCACCCAGTATCAGCTAACAACAACAAGCAACAGCAAGTTTGACTAGCCAATAGTAAGTTTCTATAACTGAAAATATGTCAATGGCTGAATGTTGGAAATAGAACTTTAAAAATTCAACCCATACATCTCTTTTTATTTTGGTTTGAATGAAAGTGTACAGATCAAATTGATTTTCCATTCAACAGTTCTTACACATTTTGATTTGTGACATTGATTGCAGCCCCCACAATGCAACAGACTCTGCCCAGATCTTTCCCATTCCCATTCTTCCTTTCCCATGCCTGCCTTCCTGCTGACCTTAATTCCTGGATAAATGCTGCCCCTTAGATGCCCTATGCTGTTCTTAGAGATGTTTACCACCCACTGTTGTTGTTCACCTGTTCACTGTTGTTAGGTGCCATTGAGCTAGTTCCAAACCATAGTGACCCTACACACAACTGAACAAAACATCACTCAGTCCTGCACCATCCTCACAATTGTTCCTGTGCTTGAGCCATCTGTTTACTTATTTGTGCCACAAATATTTCTAGTCCAGACCTTTCAAAATAGACTCCTATGGTTAATTATATTTGGAATATATTTAAGGTCCAATATTTAACATGTATTGAGTAATATATATGTGTATAGATCAGTTATATGAATAGTTATATGTTTAAATATAAAATGTTCAATTTTTGTAATCACCCAGGAGGCAAATACTATTATGAATCATTTCATATGTGATGTAGAGAAGTCAAGTAACTTATCCTTACCTAAGTATGGAAGGATAATGTTTAGGTTTGATTTTTCAGAAATATGTGTGTATACACATATATAGAGATATGTGTATGAGTCTTTAGAAGAGATATGGATATGCTATAAACTATTCCAAAAGTATTTGAGCACATAATCCTTTTGCAGCACATGATGAGAGATTATTATTATTCCACTGTGAGAAACCTCGCATTACAGTCTTTGAACTGCCTCCCTTGTAGTCTTTGGGTTTTCCACTCTGAACCTTTGATAGTTAACAAAAGTTCTAATTAGAAGAATTTTTTTGACTTTAAACAGGCTGTTGGGAACTATCATTGGAGCCCTTTCTCATCACTGGGAGATGCCCAATGGTACCCAAATCATAGTCGAAATGGCAGCAGGTTCACACCAAAGTTTATCTAATCCCTATTTAAAACATGGCCCGGTCATTGAAGATTTCTCAAAATTGAGAGAGGGGATGGAGCACTACACTTCGCTCCTCTTAAGTCCATGTAGAAGGGCTTCTAGTGTGGTGACACCCCGTGCCTTTCCTCAGCTCACCTGTCCCGAGGAGAGAGGGGGTAATTTGTCAAATACGGGAGTCTGAAAAGTAACCAGGAGTACCTCCCTCAGCGCCTCTCTCACATTTCCTTTTTCTCTTTAGGGCAGGAGCCTGAATTCTCCCTCTCTTTTTCTTTATCTATCCTGTACATTTTAAAGAGGTAGGTGTCACAAACTACCTTGAGGCCAGGTAATCTGCCTCACTCTAAGTTGAAGTATTAGTGAATGCATTGGAGCCAAATATGTAATAACAGATCCCCAGCATTAGTAGTAGTAAGTTAAGTTTCCATCCCCCATATACTGTCTCATATTTGTATCCCACAAGTGAGATTATGAAATCTGGCAGCAAGGACTATTACTTATGGCACATTTTCTAAGAAATCGATAAAATGAGGCTTGGGAAGAAATGAAAACTGCTTGTGGGAAAGTGCGATGCTTATGAAAGGAAAGGAGCCTTTCCCTTACCCTCCTCCCCCTTTTCTTTTCCCTTCTATCTTTTTCTCCTCCTCTCGTTCTTATCCTTCATTCCCTTCTCACTCATCTGCTCCATTCCATAGTCATATGGTACATGTTTTCATATGGTACATTGAGTCAGCCCCAACCCATAGTGACCCTCTGTACAACAGACCAACGACTGTCCTCGCCATTGTTCCTGTGTCTGAGTCCATCGATGCAGTCACTGTGTCCGTCCATCTTGTTGAGGGGTTTCCTCTTTTCTGTTGTCCTTCTACTTTATCAACCATGATGTCCTTCTCCAGGGACTGGTCTTTCCTGACAATAAATCCACAATATATCCAAAGTATGTAAGATGAAGTCTCCCCATCCTTTGCATGGATTCTTCTTCAGAATCCTTAGTCACTATCCTTCTTATTCAATCTTCATTATTCAGTGTCCAGGTTTCCCGTGCATATGACGCCATTGAAAATGCTATGGCTAGGGTAAGACGCACCTGAGTCTTCAAAGTAATACCCTTGCTTTTCAAAACTTGAAAGTGGTTGAGATAGTTCATGTTAATTGTTAATTAATGTTAAAGAAAATTGTTAATTTTCTTTATATGTACTTGTTGAATTTCTTTCCTTTGTTCATGTCTATCAGATACAATTGGACTCAGTGTGTTTTCATTTATATGTCTGATAGATGTTTGATGTTAGGTATAAGTATGATTTCATTAATGTCTGGAAGTTATATATGGCTAAAGAATTGTGTACAGGAGCCAAGTTGGCAAGGGTGGATTTAGATAGTTAATGTTGATTGTGCCAGCATGGCCAATGAACGCATGTGGGATTGATTGAAGGGCGGAGAGATAAATGGCTCAGCAAGCCTCACCTCTCGTCTCTTGCTCTTTGATCATCGGACCAGCGTGTGGCTGCCTTGCTTGTTCTGCGCCTCTATTTGCAAGCTACACTACCTGTGGGACACCTAAACCATGGACTATGTCACTGTAATTTGAGGTTCCTTCAAGACCTGATTTGCCACACTGTTGGAATTCATATCTCTTGAGCTAGGGGCTGTCACACCCTGTCATCTGACTGACTGCTGGTGACCTGCCTTGCTGTTTGCTGCCTGTGCCTGGATAGCCTGAATTGCTCTACAGAGGACAATCCAGCGGCCCTCAAGACTTGAAGGACTGCCAGTGTCTCACAGCTGTCTCACGGGAGTGAGTGGCACTGAGCAATTAGCACTGCTTTATAACTTAATTAATTGTTTATTTCGTATGTTATGTATCTATCTGTATAAATATAACTAAAATCATCAGAATTTTTGCTTTGTTTCTCTATTGAATCCTATCTAACAGAGTGGTCTTTTGCAGCAGATTTACCCAAGGAATGAATCATTTAGTCTCCTGACTGTTGCTTCCATGAACATTGATTGTGGATCCAAGCTAGAAGAAATCTCTAAAATCTTTAAAACTTTTACATATTTTCCATCTTCATATGTACTTGTCCAGTTGTGAGGATTGTGATCTTATTTACATTGAGTTGTAATACATAAGTCCTTTATTTTTAGCACCAAGTGAATCCAGTCCTCCTCATTTTCAGGAAGCAACATTGTGTCATCCACATATCCCAGGTTGTTACTAAGCTTCCCTCCACTCCTCATGTATTCTTGCTCCTATAATTCAACTTTTATGATTAATTGCTCAGCATACAGATTGAATGCTGAAAACAGGGGAGGGGGTTACCATTATTATTCATATTACATACAGATTGAAGCAGAAGAAAATGAAAACCTGTTCACGAGAGCCAAAATATGACCTTGATTCTATCCCACCTATTACAAGAAAATTTCCAGAGCAGATTTGCACTATGGAAGATGAATGAGGCAGACCTGTTGAGCTGTGGGATGACATCAAGAACATCCTAGGTGAAGAAAGCAAAGGGTCATTTAAAAGATAGGAAAGAAAGGAAAGGAAATCACTGTGGATGTCAGAAGAGTCACTGAAATTTGTTCGCAATCTTAAGGTAGCCTAAGTAAAGTGGAAGAAAGAAATGATGATCAAAGAGCTGAATAGAAAATGTCAAAGGACAACCCCAAAGGCCCAATCCCAATGTTACAGTGAAATATGCGTGAAAGCCTAGAGTCAGAAAACTAGAAAGGAAGAGCAAGTTTAATATATCTTCAACTGAAAGACCTCAAGAAAACATTCAAGCAGCCAGTTACAACATTGGAAGATTATCTGGGGAAAATATTGAACAATGTCAGAAGTATCCAAAATATGGCAAAAATACACAGAGTTACTGTACCAAAAAGAACTAGTCGATATTCCACCATTTCAGGAGGTAGCAGATGAGCATGAACCAAAGGTATGGAAGGAAGAAGTCCAAGTGGCACTGAAAGCATTAGTGAAAAACAAGGTTTCTGGTATTGATGGAATACCATTTCAAATGTTTTTTAAAAAGCCGAGTAAGCACTGGGATTACATACTTAAGCATTGGAATTAATTACTTACTATGCCAAGATAAAAACAACAACAAAAAAAACCTTGCAAGACAGCTACTTGGCCAACTCAATGGAAGAAATCCATATGTGAAAGAGATTCTGTTACAAAGAAAGTTGACACAATAGAAAGCTCAAATTATAGAACAATATGAGTGATAACATATAAAGTCAAATTTTGCTTATTCTATTAAACCACTAGGTTCTAGAAGAAAATAGAGTTAATTATTCCAAGTTCTGAAAGGAAATTATTCTTATCCATTTAAAGATGACCATCAAATGGGACACATTTCCTGGTGAGTCAGAAGAATGAAGTGGAAATTATATCTCAAGATATGTGAGACAGGATCATAAGCCATATATGTTCTCCCTTGGTTTCTTTAAATGCACCCTCCATTCAAAACTGGCAGCCGTGTGATGAGTACAGAACCTACCACTTTGTCAGCAAGTCCAAGGCAGCCCTGGAAAGATGATATGCGAAGAAAGAAATCAATGGCATACCACTACCAGCTGGTATGGTTATTCCAGTCCAGCCTCAAGATAGAGATTGAAGGAGCCAAACTGGATTACTAAACATCAGGAAACAATAAGGAAATATGAATTAAGGCTCAAATATATAGACCTTCTCAAATTCAAAAGAAAAAAATCTGCCTTTGAAGAAGTGCAGACAGAATGTTCCTTAGAAACAAATATGGCAAGCCTTTGTCCCATGTATTTTGGAGAGACCAGTTTCTAGAAAAGGATATTATGCTTAGTAAAGTAGAAGGGCAGAGAAAAAGAGGAAGACTCTTAATGAAATGGATTGATACAGTGGATGCAACAGCTGGAACTAACTCTACAGCACCTTACAACAGTAACAACAACTCAAGTTATCTCTGAAATCTGAACATTTCTGTAGGCGCTGGTCTTTCAATTTGTCATATCGTTTTGTCACTCTTGCAGCTGTAATGCTAGAACTTATGCTCCAGTATTTCAGATACCAGCAGGGTCACCTATGGTGATCAGGTTTACGATGAGTGTTCAAGCTAAGAAGAGAAGATAGAGCATGAATAGGAGGCCACCTCTGAGATAGTCGCTTTAAATGTTATGAATAGCAGCACAGCATTGTGGGATAAGAGTGTTGGAAGACTAAAGTTCGGAGGCATTACAAGTACAACTGGAGAAGTGCCGCCTCTCCAAAGGAAAGTCACCATTAATGACATGGATGGAGCAAACTTTGGGGGCCTCCGTTTGCTAAGGGGGTGTAACTCAAAATGAGGAGAGATGCTTACAATATCCATTAATATTCAGAACCTAGGTTGCATGAAGTACAAACCCAAAGACATTGGAAGTTGATGTCATCAAAACTTAAATCAAACACATAAAGATTGAAATTATAGTTGAAAGGGCCTTCCTATGGCTATGTTCAATCAGACAATCCTAGTTGTTTAGTAGGCTAGGAAGGAAAAACTCAGAAGGGATGGCATCACATCCATTAGTAATAGGACAGTTTCAATATCTAGCATGTCTGTGATAGGCCAATATCTCTATGTCACTTTGGGGAAGTAGGTGCACCAGACCCAAGTCATGGTATTTTTAATGACTTCCCTTTTTATGCATGCGAAATAAGGACTGCCGTGAAGATGATTCATTCAGTTACCTTGGTGAAGAATATTGACAGTATCGTGGACTGCCAGAAAACCTGGAAGAAGCTCTGTCCTGGAGGAAGGATAGCCCGAATGCCCTTTCAATGAGAAGATGGCGAGATTTCTTCTCATGTTCTCTGGGAGTATTATCAGGAAATACCAGTTCTGGAGAAGGACTTCATGCAGGGTGAAGTAGAGGGTGATTAGTGAAGAAGAGGAATATTCCCAAGGAACTAGGTTGATAGAGTGGCTGTAACAGTGAGTTCAAGGGCAATAGACTGATGTTATCACAATCTGGGTCTGGGAGGGTTCCTTCTGTTGTACATCGGGCCACTATGAGTTGGAACTGCCCGGAAGACACCTCTCCCAACAACTCAACTTTTCTCAGAAATCTGAAGCACCCCAGTTGAAGCAGCAAATATTCTGAAACAGAAAAGAGGTTTAAAATCGGGAAAGGTGTGCATAGGGCTTATCCTTCATATTGACTCAATCTGTATGCTTACCAAAGAATCCAAGAAAGGGGACTAACTGAGGAAAGTACCTGGCATGCAGGTTAGAGGAAGGCTCATTAACAACGGCTCTGCCGTAACAAATTCTAGATGCAAAGAAGGGTTATAAAATCGCTATTACATTACCATCCACATTTTAAGTGTTTTTTTATAGGAAGAGCTATTAAATATGAAGGCAGAATCAATGTATTTTTAGCAAAAAAGTATTCAAATGTTTACTTTCCACACGCATAAAATTTTAGTAAAGAATTAAACCAACTCAAGAAAATAGTGACGAGGGAAACTATGTATCAGTCTCTTACAAGAGCAGATGTGTATTGGAGGAAAGTGAGCAAGGAAGGACAAGGAAGGACTCTTAATTAAAAAAACAAAAAATTACTGCTACTGAGTCAATTCTGACTCATACCAACCTAATAGGATAGAATAGAACCGAACTTTTGGGGAGAGGGAAGGGGAAAAATAGGAGCTGATACCAAGGGCTCAAGTAGAAAGAAAATATTTTGGAAATATTGGTAGTAACATATGTACAGGTGTGCTTAATAAAATTGAATGATGGGTTGTTATAAGATTTGTAAGATCCCCCAATAAAATAATAAAATAAATAAATAAAATTCTAGTCAGAATCTTCACCAAAAATTATCAGGTTAAATATTTTACACTAAAAAAATTGTTCAAAAGCAATTTTAAAGACCGTATTTTTGTTTGTTTATTATTACTTCTTAATCCTCCCCCTCCTATAAATCGATTGAGAAAATGAGAACTAAAAAAAAAGAAAAGAAAAAATGAGAAATA
Source organism: Tenrec ecaudatus (assembly GCF_050624435.1). NCBI lineage: Eukaryota > Metazoa > Chordata > Mammalia > Afrosoricida > Tenrecidae > Tenrec > Tenrec ecaudatus. The sequence continues at coordinate 60,341,946 of NC_134531.1, read as the reverse complement.
AAATCTCTACTAGAAATGGATCTGGACTTTGAAATATTCTACTGGAAGAATTTCTCTGAGGCAATAAAATGGGTTGGCATTTCCAAAAATGATCATTTAAAGCTTCAAACTGTTATATCTGAGAATTTACAATGTACATTAGAGGATTGTAAGTAAATCTCTAAAGCATTTCAGCTTGACTATCATTTATTTTTCAATGACAACACATTCCTGTTTTTATTAGCACATATTTTTGCAAACAGCACAATCAATCTTAACAACAACACCCACCAAAGGCGGATCTGTTCTCAGCAAGTTGGCAATTGGCCTTTATGTCAGGCATGTCATTTTCTACTGACAATAATGGGTGAGAGTGTCTTGATAAATATCACAGTTTCCATTTTATATTTTACAGGTTTTCGCAGTTGTCAATATTCACTCTGTAAGCATTGTGTTTGTTTAAACATTGTGTTCTTTTTACAATCTGTAGTGGAACCAGTTATACAAATTCAGTCATGGAATTTAGCAGACAATTTTCTCACTGAAACACGGGACAGAAGGGAACCTACATTGCTCTTTCCCAGGTGTATTTCCACTGTCATGCCAAAAGATGCATAAAATAATATATGATTGTCAGTTAGTAAATAGAATTCAGAGTTACCCAGGGGGAAGAAACTGTGTAAGTAAAACTATTTTTACAGTTACAGTTTAAACTATAAACATTCTTAACGCAAAGACTAGAGGACAGCATGGAAAGCCATGGAATACAAAAAAAAAATTCATTCCACAAATAATATGTTGTTGGTTCTGATTCATAGCAGCCATATCTAATCCACACTAAAGACCACAATCCTTGATCGACATCAGCAAGGGTTTTAAGGCCTCCTCACTTAAGCAGGCCAGGTTGTGTCATCTGTGTATCACAGGTTGTTAATAAACCTTACTCCAATCCTATTGCCACATTTTCCTTAATATAATCCAGCTTTTCTGATTATATGGTGAGAGACCACACTCCTGACACACACCTTTCCTGATTTTGACTCATGCATTAAGCTCTCATTCTGTTCATGCAAACACCTCTTGATCCATGTAGTCTGTGCATGAGTAAAGTCTAGTGCTCTGAGATTCCCGTTTGTCTCAAGGCTATCCATAGTTTATTATTGCCCACACATCCATAGTTTATTAATTACTGTCCACAGAGTGGAATGCCTTGGCATAGTCAATAAAACTCAAGTAAACATCTTTGTGTTAGTCTCTTCTCTTCTTTCACCCATGTGTTAGTCTGGGTAGATATGTGTATAAGAAAGAGATTTATATACAAGAGCAACTGAACATTTAGAAAACATCCCAGCCCAGTCCAGTCCAAGGCTATAAGTGTTATTAGCCCATATGTCCGATACAAATCTATAAAACCCTGTTCAGACTCACGAAACACATGCAATGAAGCCAAATGCAGTAGGTGCAAATTCTTTGGATCCAGTGGCGTCGTAAGCATCTCAGCGCTGGCAGGGGTCTCTCTGTGGCTTCTCCAGCTTCCGAGATTTGGTTGCGTTCATGTGGCTTGTCTTCTGCTATATCTCCCAGGGAATGGCAGAGAGAGAGAGGTGTCTTCCACCTCTAAGGAGGAAGTAACAGATTTCCCAGAATTCTCAGAAGGCCATGCCCACAGAAGTCTCATTGGCTATCTCCAGATTGACAGCCTAGACTCCACCCCCACACTCTTAATCCTTAAATTGACACCAGATTGTGACCACCAGAATCCAGTTTCAGCAATGATATCCCTTGATCCATGTCTCTTCTGAATCCAGCCAGAACCGATGGCAGCTCCCTTGCATTGAACTGCTGTAACCATTGTTGGAGGATTCTCAGCAAAATTTTATGTTCTGTTTCAGTTTTTGTTTGTCTATATTAGGGTTTATCTCAGAGGTTTCATGTCATTTGGGGGGGTCACCATCTTGAAATTGTGTTATATGCTTTTGTTTCTCAGTACCTGAAACCCAGGTAGGGGAGGGGGCAGGGTATATTGGTGGTGGCCGTGGGGGTGGGGGCTGGGGGTTGTCAAGAAGTTCAGGAAGTAAAAGACTGGAAACTGATTGTGATAGGCATTGTACAACACTGCTTGACACAATTGAACTATGGAATGATATATATTAACTCCCATTAATAATAAATTTTAAAATTTTTACTTGCATGTGATATCAGTGATACTGTTCTATAATTTGAACATTCTCTCGGTCTACTTTTCTTTGGATTAGGTACAAATACAGATCCTCTCCTTTCAGTTGATCAAGCAACTGTCTTCCAAACTTCCTGGCATAGACAAGTGAGTGCTTCCAGTGCTTCCTTAACTTACTGAAACGACAGAATTTCAAGTGATATTCTGGAATTTCCTGGAGACTTGGTTTGGCTAATGTTTCCAATGCAGCTTGAACTTCTACCTGTAATGCCAATGCCAACTAGTTCTTCTTGGTCCAGTGACTCTGTGTATTATTTCCATCTTCTTTGGATGCTTCCTCCATCGTTCAATATTTTGTCTATAGAATCTTTGAATATTGCAACTCAAGCCTGGAAATTTTTCTTGAGTTCATTCCGTGTAAGACAAAGACACACTGAGTGTGTTCTTCCTTTCTATTTCTTTGCACATTTGTTTTAGTATTTCACTTTGTTTTATCCAACTGCCCTTTGAAATTTTCTATTGAACTCTTTTTTTTTTTTATTTCTTTTAATTTTTTTTTTATTTTAACAATTTATTGGGGCTGATACAATTCTTTTCACAGTTCATACATATACATACATCAATTGTATAAAGCACATCTGTACAGTCTTTGCCCTAATCATTTTTTTCTCTTTTCTTCTTTTACATTTTATTAGGGACTCAAACAACTCTTACCACAATCCATACATATACATACATCAATTGTATAAAGCACATCCATACATTCCCTGCCCCAATCATTCTCAAAGCATTTGCTCTCCACTTAAGCCCCTTGCATCAGGTCCTCTTTCCCCCCCCCTCCCTCCCCATTCCCCCCTCCCTCATATGCCCTTGGTAATTTATACATCGTTATTTTGTCATATCTTGCCCTATCCGGAGTCTCCCTTTCCCCCTTCTCTGCTGTCCCTCTCCCAGGGAAGAGGTCACATGTGGATCCTTGTAATCAGTTCCCCCTTTCCAACCCACTCACCCTCCACTCTCCCAGCATCGTCCCTCACACCCGATAGGATCGCTGAAGACAAAAGGGTGCATAAGCAAATGTGGTGAAGAAAGCTGATGGTGCCCGGCTATCAAAAGAGATAGTGTCTGGGGTCTTAAAGGCTTGAAGGTGAACAAGCGGCCATCTAGCTCAGAAGCAAATAAGCCCACATGGAAGAAGCACACCGGCCAGTGCGAACACCAGGTGCCCAAGGGGCCAGGTATAAGGCATCATGCAAAAAAAAAAATAGATATAAGTGTGTGTATGTATGTGTATATATGTGTATATATATCATATTAAATGAAGGGGGAAGTGCAGAGTGGAGACCCAAGGCCCAAGTGTCGGCCAATGGAGATCCCCTCATAGAGGGGTTTAGGAGAGGAGATGGGTTAATTAGGGGGTGAGGTAGAATCGATGAAGAACACAGCTTTCCCCCAGACCCTGGATGCTTCCTTCCCCCAACTACCATGATCCGAATTCTACCTTGCAGGGCTGGATAGGACAGAGGCTGTACACTGGTACATATGAGGGTTGGAGGTACAGGGAATCCAGGGTGGATGATACCTATTGAACTCTTTTACTGCATCATTTCTTCCATGTGCCTTCGTTATTCTATATGAAAGGCAGGTTTTATAGACTCTCTCATAGTTTCTTATGGGTGTCAACCCACTTTGATCTTTTCTTCTTTTCCTGTATTTTCAATGCCCGTTGGGCTGAAGGGGTACCCAGCACTCTAACGGGTCCTCAGAAGAGGCTTTGCAATTGTGGAAAATATTAAAGATGGACAGATAGACAGCGGGGAAAAGGGCATCCTTACTGCATGTCAGGACTGAGAGAATGTATTTTCCAATGGGTATTTATAATGGGGCTTAAGCGATCTTTCATAGGCATGTACATACAGCTTATATATTACAAAGTCGATGGGCGATATCATAAATAAATAACATAATGAACATGCAATGAAGTGAGTCATCATCTTGACCTAGTGATAGTTGACCTCAAGCTCCCCTGAGCCCTCCCCAGGGGCCTGCTACATTTAGGGTGGTTTGGCTCTAAAACCTGATTGCTTTTTTCTACAGACAAACTCTTATATGGTAGCTCCTTTATGACAGAAAGTCCTTTATGGAGGGTTATTGGAGGCTCTGTGTCCAGTCATGAAAATGTATATTAAGATTTATTTATATCTCATAACCGTGAGAGTCTTCCCCCACCAGAGTCACTTTCCAGCCCTGTAATTATGAGCATGGAAGATTTAGCTGCCTTTCATGCTCATCCAGCCCCTCAGTTTAGCATAGAGCCCTCTTGATGTCTTCCCAAATGTTGTTCTTAATGTCCTTCCACAGCTCATCAGATCTTTTGATTAGTGTTCAATACAGCAAATCTGTCCTTGACATCTTCTCAAAATCAATGTGGAATACACTCAAGGTTGTCTTTTAGCTCTGGTAATTGTTTTAATTTGCTTCAGCTTCAACATAAACTTACATATGAGTAATTGGTGACCTATTCTACAGTCATCCACTGGTCTGGTTTTGGTTGCTGATATTATGAGTCTCCCTTGTCTCTTCCCATAGATATATTCAATTTGATTTCTGTTTATTCCATCTGGAGAAATCTGTATGTACAGTTTCTCATTGTGTTGTTGAAAAATAAAGGGTATTTACTACGAACAAGCCATTAGTTTCACAAAATTCTATCACATGCCCTCCCTCCAGCTTTATTTCTGCCATCAAGGCCATATTTTCTAACTCCTTTTCCAACTTTTGCCTCCCTATAGCTGATAATTATCAATGCCTCTTAATTGCATGTTTGCTCAATTTGAGAATAAAGGCATTGGTAGAATTCTTCAATTTCTTCATCACTACCTTTTTGTATTTACTATGTCAAGACATTGGATTGTGTGGATGCCAACAAACTATGGATAACCTTGAGAAGAATGAGAATTCCTGAACACTTCATTTTGCTCATATGGAACTTGTACATGGAACAAGAGGTAGTTGCAAGAATAAGCAAGGGAATTATGCATGGTATAAAATCACTAAAAGGTGTATCAGGGCTATTCTGTCTTACCATACCTATTCAATCTCCGTGCTGGGCAAATCATCAGAGAAACTAGATTCTGTGAAGAAATATGTGGCATTATGATGGGAAGAAGTCTTCTTAACAACTTCACATAGCAGATGCCACAATGTTACTTACTGAAAGTGAGGAGGACTCGAAGCACTTCCCAGTGCAGATCAAGAAGGCAGCCTTCCATATGGAATATGTTGCAATGTCAAAAAGACCATAATCCTCACAATTGGACTAATAGGTAACATCATGATACACGGAGAAACTATTGAAGATTTCAAAGATTTTGTGTTGCTTGGATCTATACCCAATACTCATGGAAACAGCAGTGAAGATATCAAAATGTGCTACATTGAGTAAATCTGCTGCCTGTGACCCGGTTGAAAAGCTAGCATGTTACTTTGAGGAGTAAGGTGCATCTGATATTTTCTATTGCCTTGAGGGAAAGTTGGAAATTGATTAAGAATACCAGAGAAAAATTGATTCATTTGAACTCTGTGCTGGAGTAGAATATGGAACGTGGCATGGACTACATCTGTAGTCTACTCTTTTTGTCTACTCAATCTGTCTTGGAAGAAAGGCAGCCAGTGTGCTCCTTAGAAGCACAAGTGGTGAGACTTCATCTTAGATACTTTGGACATGTGGTCAGATGAGACCAGTTTCTGGATAAGGCCATCATGCTGGGAAAAGTATAGGGACAGCGACAGAGAGGAAGGTCTTCAAGAGCTGGACTGACACTGTGGCTGAACAGTAAGTTCAGAAATAGGAAAGAGTGTTAGGCCAGTGCGTGGCCGGGCATCGTTTCACTCTGTTGTGCATAAGGTCACTATGAGTTGGAACCAATACGGTAGTCACTAACAACAAGCTTTCAGGGTGGGTGCATGGATTTTTAATAATCCTCTTTATTGGATTTCTTAATAGGAAGATATATATAATACTATCCCAGAGAGCATTATGCTTTAAGATTGATCTTGAAATATCCTTTTTGATAAAGAATGCAACACCATTCATCTTGATTTTGTCAGTTCTAGAACAGTAAAACCATAGTCTTTTCTAATTCAAAATAGTCAATACCAACATATCTCAGCTCACAAATGCCTAGTATCTTTTGTGTTCTACTTCACCTTGGCGACTTTGACTTTTGCTTGATTCATACTCTATGTATTCCAGGTCTGGTTATGAGTAGATTTTTTTCAGTCATTTCTTCTTACCTGGAACTGTGCCCCATCAGCAAATGAAGATCCAAAGGCTCCCTCCCCCATGGGCTGTACGCCATTAATGTCACTAGGGTTGACGACAGTTTTTCCTCACATTCTGAGTGCCTTCCAACACTACCTCATTCTCTGTATATCCTGTAAGCCTTTCATAGGTGACAATCTTGCCGTGCTATGCATAACGCGTTCAGTAGCTACCTCCTCCAAAGTGGGCACCCAATTGCATCTTTGCAGTCAGTTCTTAGTGAGGAAGCTCTGCTGAGACATGTGAACGTTGGGTGACTTTGCTGGCATTTAAGGTACTAGTCACAGAGTTTCCAGCGTCGCCGCTACACACAAGCCAACACAGTATGACAAAGTGGCAGACAAGTGATGGGGACATCTGTAGTCTGTTCTTTTTAAATATTATTTCCATGAAATAGATATCAAAAGAAACGGTAACTTTTTCACTTTCCTCTCTTTTCTTCAAATTGAATTTAAGTTAAAATCTTTCATTTTAAATGAATATTATCAGGCATATATTTAAAGAATACAATCAACTGAGTTTTGATGGTTAGATATCTCCAGCAGCCAACATCACACATGATGACACAAACCAGCTCACTCAGTCCAAGTTGTCTTTACTCCTCTTTGCACTGACTTCTCTTTTATTCACTGTCTATTGTGTGTATTAGAACTCTATGTGTCATAATAGGCATTTACTCTTTTGTCTGGACTTTTTATATAGCATAAAGATGTTGAGATTTATCTTGCTTTTTATCAGTTTTTTATTGTTTTTCAGATTCTGACTATTATGGGGAGCCAGTTCATGTCTGCAGAAAAAATTGTGAAAACATATGAAAAGTTTTCATATTTCCTTATATCCCCTGTACGCTCTGTAGGAGGCCTCAGGTGGTCAAGGTGGTTATCAGTGGGTGACCAATTAGTCCCCTGTGCCTCTGTGTCTTTGCAGACAAAAGCATTGCAAAATAACTCAGTTATTTATGACCTTGCAGCTAAAAACATTGGGAGATAACTCAGTTATTTAAGACCTCTTTAAGATTCTTTTGAATCTTGCATATCCTGCTTGTCTTAGAACATAGTGCTTTTATTATTCAAATGTTAAGAAAGTGTGACTAGTTAAGTAATATTTGCATAGATAAGAGTTTAGGAATGTTTTTAAAGTTCTTTGATGTTTGTTTTGTAACCATTCCCTTGTAAGAAGAGTATAAAAACCAAGCTTTGAATATACTTCAGTCCATCGGACTGCTGTCCTCCGCATCCCATGCTTTGTACATGTCTCTTTCTTTTCCTTCCATCCGCATGCCTCATTTCAGATGCAGCTGTGATGCGGAGAGCTGGTCGGATCCCCCGCAATGCTCTTTATCCTGTTGTTAACACCCTCCGTGCCTCTAGCACACTTGTTTCCATTGATAAATCAACACGGGGCTACATGGACCGTTACTATAAAGTGAGTTCCATAGTCGTTACCAGGCTGCACACCTTCTGTTGTACTTTACTGCAGGCTTTCTAAACACGTAATCTCACACGTCCAGCATAACAGCTTCGTGCAAAATAGTTTCACCGCCTTTAAAATACTCTATGCTCTTCCTATTGATCCTCACCCTATTCAACTCCACAGTGAATCCTTAGCATTCACTGATCTTTTCAATTAATTCTATAGTTTTCCTTTTCCCAGAGGGTCAAATAGTTAAAACCATATTGTTTCATTTTCAGACTGACTTTTTCCCCTACTTAGATACATACATTTAAGATGTTTATATCTCAATAGCTTATACATTTTTATCATTGCATGGATGTACTTCAATTTATTTATCTATGCACCTATTGGAGCACACTTTAATTGATTCATAATTTTTAGCCATTTCTTTCAGATGTTTATGTGGTGCTCAGATCCTTTGGATGAAGCTCTTTAGTACAGTTGCTGCAAGGTATAGTAAACCTATGATAATTTTTCATTACACAATTGATGTATGTATGGATTGTGATAAGAGTTGTATGAGCCCCTAATAAAACGTTTAAAAAAAAAGAAAAGGGAAATTTGCACTGTGGGGAAAAAAAAAAGGTAAGTTCCTTTCATCGTGGCTCTACCGTGTTTCATTATTGCCAACAATGGATGAGGATGCCTCTTGTCCACATCCTCAATCAGTATGTGGGCTGTCAGTGTTTTGAAATGTAGCCCCCCCCCCTAACAGAGGTATAGTGACATCTTGTTTTTGCAATTCCCTAACACATATCGTTTTTGAACATCTTTGCTATTCTTATTTGCCATCTGTATAGATCCTTTGGTGGAGTATTTTTTCAAGTCTTTCGCTCATTTGGAATTGGGTTGTTTTCACATTTTTTGGTTTTAAGATTTCTCTCAGTACTTTAGAAAAAAATGTCATTCATGAGATCGGCACACTTCATACATCTTCCTGTCTATGGCTTATCTTTCATTCTCTTAGCAGTGCATTTTGCAGGATATAAATGTTTTCATTTGAATGTTTTTTCTTTTCTGCATGGGATCCTGTTATATATAAAATGTCAATATCAAGCCTGTATTTTTAGAAGCTGTTTGTGCCTTAAGTGAAGTCTATGCTATATTTTGACTCATTTTTATGATGGCTGTAAACGTTGGGTGTTCTATATAGAGATCTTTTATTTGCATGCGGATGTCTACTATTTTTAGCAGCCTTTTTAAAAAGGTCATTTATTGGATTTTATGCTTAATATCAATTCACTGTATGGCTATAGCACATTTTCTTTATGGAATTACCTGCTAATGTGAATTTGAATTGATTAAAATATGGGCTTGGTGAATAAAAATATATAAGCCACTTATAAGTATTTTATGGTATATATATTCTTATTTTGCTTTTATGTGTGAAATGAATGGTTGCATGGTAAATATAAGTTTAATTTTTTTCAAAACTGTCATAGTTTATCAAAGTGGTATACCATTTTATATTTCCCACAACAATGCACAAGTCTTCTAGATTCTGTGCATGTTGATGGAAATTAATATCATGAGTGTGCACATGTGTTTTACTCTGTCCTGCAGGGTTGTCCAAGTCTTACTCAATGACAGTTTTGTTTGTTTACTATTCTGTTCTATTTTGGCTCATGGACAGTTCTGGTTGTTTATGTTACTGAAGGGGTTTCATTGTTTCCTTAATCAGTTGACTCCGGGTCTTTGAACTGCCTTTGACAAGGACATGGAAGCCAACTTCTATATCTTCAGAGTTTCCGGAGTGACCGGAGTGCTGCTGTTACTCACAGCGTGTGTCTGGAACCACATGTGTTAGTTAATACTAACAAAGTGGTTCACTGTAGACTCCTGGGTAGTTTATACTAATGAGTCAGGATCCAGTTTAGGCAGAAAGACCAACTGTGTAATTACCGTGTTATGATTGTGGAGCAAGTTGTATTATTTTGATTTCCAGAAGAGCAAAGGAAACTGGAGATTAATGTGACATCTTAGCCAATAATCAATCTGAGTGTATCCATGAGTGTGTGTGTGCATGTGTGCATGCATGTAATGATGTTTCAATAAAAACTCCGGACAACAAAGCTTCCTGCTTGGCAATAATCTGTGTAAAGTGTGTGTGTGTGTGTGCCTACCATCTCCCTATGTTTTTTCTTTATTGTTGTTGTTAGATGCTGTTGAAACACTCATGGTAGCAGAACCAAGCACTGCCTGGAACTGTATCATTTCTTTATTTGAATGGCTCAAATGTGTAATCTTTCTATATAATAAACAAGTATGCAAGTATTGTGGCTGTTGCTTAGTTCTGTGAATCTTTCTAGTTAATTATCATATCAAAAGGTGATTTTAAGAAGCCCTTTGTGGCATAGGATGCCTGGTGGAAATTAATCAAGGGCAAAGTAACCAAGAGGAATTACTGAAACCTGAGTGAAGGTTGGACATGATAATGGGACAAGAGGAAAGTAAAAGGAAATAGATGAAAGAACTAGGAGGCAAAGGACACTTATAGAGGTCTAAATACAGGCATGTACACATGTATGTGTGTATATATATATATATATAATGACAGCAAAATAGATCTATGTAATTATATTTATATGTTAAGTATTAAGGTAGCAGATGGACATGGGCTGTGACTCAAGTACTCCCTCAACACAAGAGCACTAGCTCTAATAGTGCGGCATTCTGTGATGCTCACCTTCCTACATGATCGCTGAAGACAAAATGGGTGCATAAGCAAATGTGGTAAAGAAAGCTGATGGTGCCCAGCTACCAAAAGATATAGCCTCTAGGGTCTTAAAGGCTTGAAGATAAACAAGCAGCCATCTAGCTGACAAGCAAATAAGCCCACTTGGAAGAAACCTATCAGCCTGTGTGATCATGAGGTGTTGATGGGATCAGGTATCATACATCAAAGACACAGAACAAAAAATCATATCAATGTAAATGGGGGTGGTGCAGAGTGGAGACCCAAAGCCCATCTGTAGACAATTGGACATTCCCTTACAAAAGGGTCACAAGGAAGAAATGAGCCAGTTATTTATACAGAAGGGTCACAAGGAAGAGACGAGTCAGTCAGGGTGCACTATAGCACCCATGAAACATACAACTTTCCTCTAGTTCTTTAATGCTTCCTCCCACCCCACCACCCCACTATCATGACCTCAACTCTACCTTACAAATCTGACTAGACCAGAGCATGTACACTGCTACAGATAGAGCTCAAAACACAGCGAATCAAGGACAGATAAACCCCACAGGACCAATAATGAGAATAGAAATACCAGGAGGATAAGGGGAGGGTGGGAGCAGAAAGGAGGAACTGATCACAATGATCTACATATAACCCCTTCCTAGGGGGACAGACAACAGAAAAGTGGGTAAAGGGAGACAGCATTCGGTATAAGATATGGGGGGTGGCTTTATAAACTATCGAGGGTTCATGAGGGAGGGAGAATGGGGGAGGGTGAAAATGAGGAACTGATATCAAGGACTTAAGTAGAAAATAAATGTTTTGAAAATGATGATGGTAACATATGTACATATGTGCTTGACACAATGGGTGGATTATGGATTGTGATAAGAGCTGTAAAAGCCCCCAATAAAATGATATTTTTTAAAGGATGCCCTTTGTTATCTAAGTTGTATCTTAGATAACTACTCAAGCTTTAAGACCTTACTCACAATTCACTAAAGTAGCATCATCTTTGTGAGCTCTGTTATGCCAAGTGACCTATGGACTTGAGTTCCCAAGACTCATCCATTATGGTATTTGGTTATGACTAGTGAGTTTTTTTTAAATCATTTTATTGGGGGTTCATATAATTCTTATCACAATCCATACATCCATCCATATATACATTTGTTGCCATCATCATTCTCAAAACATTTGCCTTCTACTTGAGCCCTTAATATCTGCTGCTCATTTCCCGCCCGCCCCCCACTCCTCCCACCTCGTGAACCCTTCATCATTCATATATTATTATTGTTTTGTCATATATTACACTGTCTGACTAGTAAGTTTTAAAAACTTTGCCCCCTGTGTGGGCTACCATATAAATAAATGTGTCTATTTGCAGCACATAATATATCTGTATAGAAATATGGTCTAGAAAACCTCTCATTTATCCATCTATCTATCAATCTAACTATCACGCTCTCGTCCCTGGGCAAGTGTTCCACATTAGGCTGTGATCAGAGTGGCTGGCAGGTCAAAACTACCAGCAGCTCTGAGAGAGCAAGTCTGGACTTTCTCCTCCTGTAAACAGGTACAGTCTCAGAAACCCACAGGGGGTTGCTATCAATTAGCATTGTCTCCCTAGAGGGTGAAGGAGTATTCTTTCTTCATATTCATATTCATAGGTATATTATCATTTGCCTTCCCGCTCATGTTTAACATGAGTGTCTTTTTAGTACCTTCTCCAAGAATATTATTAAAACTTATTACACAACTGTATTTGTAATAATATTTGCATTTAATTTTGCTGCCAATCCCTACCCGTTCCTAATTGTATATTGCCTTTCCCTACACCAAGTTAATATGGATTTGTCTCACCAGCAGCTTATGCGGGTTCCTTCCCTTCCCATACTCACAAGTATTTTGTTTCTTTTTTTCTACGGCATCCCATCTTCTAATGACTGATGACCAGTGTATGCTAGCATCCTAGACATCATCTTTGGTAAAGTTTCTGTTTATGCCCTCTGCCAATTTTTACATTGAACTATTTGTGTTGTTGAGGTGATGATGTTTTCTATAAATAAATTTGTTTCTTGTCTAAAATGTAATTGTCATTTTTTCTTCCAGTTCTGTAGGGTTTTTTTCTATTCCTTTGATGAAATCTTATGGTGCCCTTAAATGTTTGATTTTTAAGAAATCCCACTTGTAATATTTGTCTTCAGCTGCTTAGACATTTCTACATACATTTAATAGTATATTTATGTCATGTATATGGACCCCTAAGATTTCCCATATTTCCTTTTTGTGACCTTTCTAGTTATACATTTAGGTCTCAGATCCATCTAGATAGACTCTGATTATGCATATGGTTAGAGATATGAATCTTGTTTCAGGATGCATGAATATGTGTCTGTTTTCTCGTGTGTAAAATGGATATAATTTCTCTTCTGCAAGATTTCTTTGAAGCACCGAAGTCACTTATGCAGAGATTCTGGGAGTTTGTGGTAGATAGCAGATAGTCAATAAATGCCATCAGCTGTTCACCTTATTGACAGAATTAAATTGTATTTTTTTGTTAAGATTATGCTTATCTGTAGGGAAAAGTGAGCAATTCAGTTGACAGGATTTCAGTGCATTTCATTGAATATAAGATTCAATATGATGTAACAGTATAAATTGAGATTAAAGTTGTGATATAAGGAGTCTTTTTATAAACTAATTTTCTCAAAAATCTTCATAATGTGTTTTATTTTATTTTTACTCTGCATGTGTACAGTTGAATGATTAGGAATTCAATATCATTGTTCAGTGATTTGATTAAAACCAAAACAAATTGCTGTTGAATAGAATAAAAATCTTGGCAACTCTAAATGTAGCTGAGTACAACAAAGTAGAACTGTGCTTCATAGCATTTCATTTTTTCAATTTGAAAAAGTTTTTATTGTAATTGGGTGCAAGTTTACAGAATATAAATCAGTTTTACATTCAATGACACACATTCCGTTTTATCTAATTCATTTTCAAGATAACATCACCTGTCCTACCTACTCCCTATGTTTTCTGTCTGCTTTCTTCCTTCCTAACCCTTCTGAACTTTGTCCTTGCATACATGCTCTCTTTTGATCCCAAATGGTCAATTATTCGACAGCATTTATGCATCAATAATATTGTTCTCTTTATAGACACATCTTTTATTTGGCTGACAACTGATCCACAGGGCTAAGTTCCATTTCCAGTCTGAAAGTGACCAAGGCATTCTACCAGTCTATCTGATCAACAACCCTAGTATTATTCATGATTTTGAGTTTTGGTTCAAATCTTTTACCCAATTCAGGATCTTCTAATGTGATCCCTTTCAGAGAAGTCGGTACTAGTAGTCAGGCATAATCTAATTCTTCTGGTCTCAGGATCATGGAGACTCATGTTCACATGGTCCATTAGTACATTGAATCAATTCTTTCCTGTGTATCAATTTTTATCACTCTTTTTTCCTCTGGACAGGGAGAGACCAATTGTTGTACCTTAGATAGTTGCTCATGAGCTTTTAAAGCCTAAGTAGCCACTAACAAAGTAGGCTAGAGATTCTGTAGACTCACTCCAAATGATTGATTTCAACTCATAATGACCCTATTAGACGGGATCCAACTGCCCTTGGATTTGTAAGACTGTAAATCTGTATAGAACAGAATGTCTCATCTTTCTCCATTAGAAGAGCTAGGAGAGACAAACTACTGACCTTCTAGTTAACAGACTAGTCAAACACATGACACCAACATGGCTTCTTTTTTGTGGACTATGTTTTACCTGTTGACCATTGTATCAGCCGTGTCTCTGGACCTGGAGAATCTCATCCATCTGATTGCCAACCATGAGTGTACCAGACAGTATCTTGATCAAATGGCAGAAGTTCAAGATGATCACATCACATTAGGCTCGTTGATAATTAACTCATTTGACTCTGATTTTGTCTAGCTTTTTCTCCGTCTATAATCTATTTCTCTATTAATTTCTCTGAAGTCTAGGGTTCCAGGAATATCATCTAAATTTGTTTCATTTGGTCTTTCATGTCCCTGTTATATAGGGTCATTGTAGTGTGTCTACCTAGTTTACTGTGTTGTAGGATATCACAGAGTTTTCAATGGGTAATGTCTGGTAGCTGGATTGCCAGATCTTTTTCTAAGGTACCTCTGGGTGGACATGAACCCCTTACCTATTAGTTAGCAGCCAGGAGTATTAAATATTTTTATCACAAAAACATAGATACCCATTGATTAACATGGAGATATTTGTGCAATTAAAGTCGGTATTTCTTCAATGTAGTATTAGATACAATCTGGCATTTCAACAATAGGAAAAAAGTGTGCTTCCCCTTTTTACACATAATAAATATTAGACTCTAACTGGTAATTCTTGGCATGGCGGATTCTAGAAAAAGTCATTAAATTACAAGTTTCAAGCTATAAAATATGGAGGATGCATCATAGTTTCTTTCCAAATGAACATTTACTTTGGAAGAACAGAACTAAGTATATAGAAGAGTTTTAATTCATTCTCCCATAACCTAAGACAACACAAAATGGGTATTAAAAATTGTAAGAAGACAATGAAAGAGATAACAAGAAGTAACTTAACTATGGTGTTAATATCTCTTACTTAAATCAAATGGCCTGTTAAATAAAAATGAAGGTATTGGTAACAATGTAGTGCTCAATCCAGGAGAGGAACAATATGGAGACTGACAGCTCTAAAACTACTGGATTCTCTCACAACACCTTTAAAAATCTTTCCAACCTTTTCCCAGAGATGCTAAGGGTACTTACAGTAAATGGATTGAATGAAGAAGAAAACTAAGATAAATAGTCTAGCACTACTTCAACACCCCAATTCAGGAATATAAAACATCCCAAATGAGTCCATTAGTCAGCCCTATTGCTAAATAGAACATTATATGTGATAATATTATATTCCACGAGAAAGTAAAATTTAAGGGACAATTTGAATGGGGTTTGATAGGTTTGTTTTCTATTTATGAAAATTGCAAAATAATTCTGTCACTTCTAGCAAAGTTTGCTAAATCAAAATGATGAAAAATGCCTTAAAGTAACTATATTTAGAATAGTAAAACTCAAACTAATTTTTCTTTTGAACTCATTACAAATGTGTCCTGTTCTTATTACAACACTCACCATCTTCTGTCTTGGATGATTTTCTTATGTACATATATCTTGTTGGGTACAATTGAACCAATCTGAATTCGAAATATAGTGATCCTGCTTGACAAAGTAGAACCATCCATGATGTTTTCGAGGCTGTTAGTAGATTGTCATGGACGCCCTGGTGGTGAAGTGTCTACTCTCTGAGCTGCTAACTACGTAGTCAACAGTTCGAAATGACCAGCAGCTCCATGGGAGGAAGTGAGATTTTCTAATCCTGTACGGACTACAAATCCCCAGGGGGAGATCCACTATGTTCTGAAGGTCTCTATGAGGTCCAATTGACAAAATGACAGTGAAGTTGTCTTAGCTTGTATGTTTGTATTAATCTACTCACATCGCTAGTGTCTTTAGATTTCTGTCTCTGCAGTGTAAGCACTGAGTGTAGCCCAGTCGTATACCTGTTTTTCAAATCTTGTGCCCATGTAATTACACTAATTGACTTTTTCTTAAAATTGTTGTGTTAGACTGAGTTGACTAGGGAAACAAATCCGGGACATTCATGTTCGTGTAAGAGATAACTTTACATCAAAGAGCAATTGTATACTTAGAAAACATCCCTGCCCATTCTAGATCAAGTCCATAAATCCAATATTATCTGATATGCCCAAAACTAGTCTATAAATTCCTCTTCAGAGTCACATTGCCACTCGCAATGATGCTGAACACAGGAAGATCACAGGTTGGTGGATGCAAAGTTTTGTGGATCCAAAGGCTGTGGACACATCTCCAGGTCTCTGGTTGCCATCAGCATGACTCCATGTGGCTTGTCAACAGGAAGGTGAAGCAGAGAGAGAATGCATCCCACCTTCCAGGGAGTAGGAGAGGAAGTTCCCAGAATCCTCATGAGAAGGCCATCCCCACAAAGAGACATCAGGCTGTGACCTGATTGACAGGCTAGACTCCACCCCTTCACTGACCATCCTCATGTTGACACAAGATTATGTAACTACTACACTTGTTATTACAATTTAGTCCTAACTGGGTATATATTTCATCAAATAGTAGAAGAAGGGCAAACTGTATCAGTGTTTGTGAAAATTGTGTTAATGGACAACACTATATACCTGAAAAAGAACCACTTCAAAGTTGAAATTCTTTTGTTTGAATGACTTCAAAATGGCTGACACTTTGAAATCAGCAGGCACTCTTTGGGGAAAAGGTGACATTTTCTTTTTTCCTTTCTTTTTTTAACCACCACTAATCAGGTGTCTCTTTGCCCATAGCCAGGGGATGAAGTTTTCTATTGCTTCATAGATTTACAGTTTCAGAAATCCACAAAGTTGGTTCTCTTCTGTCCTATAGGATCCTGGTAATATGGAATCCACTTGATGGCAGTGAATTTTGGGTAGCCCCAACATTTACTACACAATAAATAAAATATTCTCCATAATAAAAATGACTGCTTAAATAATTTGACAAAGAAATAATACTTCAATTATAACTCTGAAAAGAAGTGTTGAAAAGTGGTTCTCTTGTATTACTTGGGACAATAAATCCTAAATAGTACATGCAATGAGACAGTTTAATTTTTTACATTACAGTGTTTTGGTAATGTAACGAGGAATGAGAGTGTGGGTACTCTTTCAGTACCTGTTAAATTCCATTGACCTGGATCTAGGACTCTCGTAAGATAAAGGACCCGGGGGGTCAATCCAATTTGATCTTTTAATTCCTGTCTTAGTTGATTTCTCTCTCAGACAGAAAAGATGAAGTTCTCTGTTATTTGTGCTTCTGAGCACCATTCTAAGAATAGCTTTCTGATTAGTACAGAACCCAGGACTCTGGTTCTAGGACAGATAATGAGAAAAGGTGAATATGTCTTGCCACTCTTGGATGTTTTCCCTCATAGTTAGACGTATTTCAGATCCTTTCACCTTCCACCTAATAATTTTCCCCTCTGGATTCTAGAAGTTGGTTGCTGGAAAATGTTAATTTTCTGAGTCTAAAGGCATATATAATGTATGTATGTGTACACACACGTGTATATTATATACACATTTAGAGTGAAAAATTAGAGTATACACACATGCACACACATATCATCTACCTATCTATATATCATTATATGTATAGTGTAGAAAGTTTGGAATCACTTATATTGCTAATACTAACTAATGGTTATTTTAAATTTCTGATTTAAGTTTCAGGAATAATTGAACATTATGTACAATGGTATATGAGAGTGAAATTAAGGGACTGTAAAGAGAAAAAGCAATTAAAAAGTTTTCTACAATACAAAGTGAAATAAAAGACTCAATGCCACTGAGCTAATTCTGACTTCTGGCAATACTCTAGGCCAGAGTAGAGCTGCCGCTAGGGGTGTTCAAGACTGTGACTCTTTACAGGAGCAATAAGCCTCATCTTTGCCCCTCAGAGCAGCTGATGGTTTTAAACTGTGGACCCTGAAGTTAGCAGTCACAACATTACATAATAATCCATTACACTACTAGGGCTCCTGCTTTCAATAATAGAACTAAAAAAGACCAAAAAATCTGATTCAAAGCAGTCTAAACCGATAGTAGTGCTGTAAAGTTTTGACTTAGTAGTATTTTCAAAAAATTGAAGAAATATAAGAGCTGCAGATTATCTCTAATTTGTATCTTGCTTATTGAACAACTGAAACCATCGATTGAAAATGGTTATAAAGATCAAGGGAAGATGTAAGGACTTATGGTACAATCTAAAAGAAAAACAAAGCTTTGTTTGAAGCAATTAAGATTGTGATACTTGGGATTATTTCAGAGAAATGTATTTTCAGGAAATAGGAAATTGGAGCTCAGGAAGAGTTATTGGATTGTTGTTAAGCATCATCAAGACCCTATTACAACAGAATAAAACACTACTTAGTATTTTAACCATTGCTATGGTTGGTTCCCACCACTTGTCTGTAACTTTGTCTTACTATGGTGGTGTGTGCTGCTGTGATGCTGGAAGCTATGTCGAATGTCAGCAGAATAACCCAGTGTGAAAAAGTCCGAGCAGAACTTCCAGCCAAAGAATAGACAAAGACAAAGGAATCAGCTGACCACTTCAGGTAAAGTAGCTACTGAAACCTTATGCAGAATTCAAAGCATTGTCGTATACTAAAAGCTAAAGAATGGAAATAGGACATTGTCAGAGAAGGTGCATGAGGATGGACCCTTCGGGTCAGGCACTGGAAATGTGACTGGTGAGGAGCATCGCTTTCAGAGTGGAGTCAATAATAGTAACATGAATGGAGTAAATAAAGTACCTGGGACTGGAGCCTTCATTATCTTCATTTGCTGATGGGGCACAACTCAAGTTCAGAAGAAACAGCCGCAAAAATCGGGTAATGATCTGAACTTGGAACTTGCAAAATATGAATATAGGAAGCTTAGAAGTTGTCAAAATGAAATAGAGTACATAAAGATGAATATTCCAGGCATTAATGAACTGGAACGGTCTTGTATTGGCCACTTTGAATCAGAACATCCTCTGTCTTACTATGCTGGGAATCACACAATCAAGAGGAATGACATGGCATTCATTGTGAAAGAGGATATTGCAAAATTAATCAGGGAGAGTGATGTTGGGTGTGGTAGGACTATATCTACCTGCCTTCCAGGAATGCAATCAATGCAAGTATTTTTCAGATTGATGCACCAACCATAAAATCCAGTGATGAAGAAATTGAAGAGTTCTACCAATTACTTCAGTTGGAAATTGATCAAGCATGCAATAAAAATGCATGAATAATTTTTAGTAATTAAAATGCATGAGTTGGAAACAAAAAGAAAGGAACAGTATTTGGTAAATATGGTCTTCGTGATATAAACAAACTAGAACAATGACTTGTTTATAGAAAATACCTGTTTACAACACAAAAGACAACTATACACATGGATTTCTCCATGTGGAATTCACAGAAATTAAATTAACTACATCTGTACAAAGAAACAATGAAGAAGTTCAATATCAGCTGCTAAAACAAGGCCAGAGGTGACTGTGGAACAGGTCATCAATGGATCATAAATAAGTAGAGGATACAGCTGAGAAAACATGTGAGTCAAAATACAACCTTAGTCTATTCCACCTGAATTTCAAGAACATTGCCGGATCAGATTTGAAGCACTGAACAATAATGACAGAAGATCTGATGATCTGTGGGAGGACATTAAAATCATCATTCATGAAGAAAGCAAGAGATCATTAAAAAACAGGGAATCGAAGTGGACGTTAAAAGAGACTATCAAACTCCCTCTTAATCATAGAGTAGCTAAGGCAATTGGAGGAAAGGATGAAGTAAAAGCTGAATGGAAATTTTCAAAGGACAACTCAAGGAAACAAAGTTCAGATATTATAATTAAATGCGCAAAGACATAGAATTGGAAACTCCAAAAGGAAGAACACGCTCAATATATCTTAAATGGAAAGAATTGGAGAAAAAAATGTAAGCCTTGAGTTTCATTATTGAAGTATTCTTTTGGCAATGTATTGAATGATGCAGGAAGCATCAAAAGAATATGGAAAAAACACAGAGTCACTTACCTAAAAGAACTAGTCAACATCCAACCATTTCAAGAGTTAACACAAGAGCAAGATTCAATGGTTCTCAAGGAAGATGACCAAGCTGCATTGAAAGCATTTGCCAAAAACAAGGCTTCTGGAGTTGATGGAATACCAATTAAATTTTTCAACAAGCTGATGAATCATCGGAAACACCCACTTTTAAATGCTAGGAGATTTGGGGGACTGGATCCATGTTTGTATCCATTCCAGAGAAAGGTGATCCAACAGAAGGCTCAAACTATGTAATAATATCATTGATATCAGAGTAAAATTTTGCTGAAGCTCATTCAACAAATTTTGCAGCAGTGCATGGACAGGGAGCTGGCAGAGTTTCAGGTGAGATTTGGAAGAGGAACAAGGGATGCCGTTGCTGGTATCATTTGGATCCTGGCTGAAACATCAGAAAAATGTTTACTTGTGTCTTATGGACTATGTCAAGGCATTCGACGGTGTGGATCATAACAAACTATGAATTAATTACCTTGAGAAGCATGAGCATTCCAGAACACTTCATTGTGCTCCTGTGGAACTTGTGTGACCAGAACAAGGGAATACTGCATGGTTTAAAGTTAGGAAAGGTATGTGTCAGGGTTGTATCCTCTCACTATACTTATTCGACCTGTATGCTGAGTAAATTACCAGGGAAAGTGGATTATATGAAGAAGAATGCTGCATCAGGATTGGAGGAAGGCTTATTAACAACTGTGTTATGCAGATGATACAACCTTGGTTCCTGAAAGTGAGGAAGGCTTAGAGCACTTGCTAACGAAGAGCAAGGATTGTAGCCATCAGTATGAATTATAATTCAATGTCAAGACCAGAATCTTCACATTTGGACCAAGTTAGCATCATGATACATGGAGAACAGGTTGCAGTTTTCAAGGGTTTTATCTTGCTTGGATCTACAACCAATGCTCATGAAAGCAGTGACCATGAGAACCAAAGAGGGGTTGCATTAGGCAAATCTGCTGCCCAAGTCCTCTTTAGAGTTTGAAAAGTCAGGATGTCACTCTGAGGACTAAGGTGTGCCTGACCCAAGCCATGCTAGCTTCCTTTGCCTCACATACCTGTGAAAGTTAGACACGCAATATGGAAGACCAAAACGGAATTGATGCCATTGAATTGTAGTTCTGGAGAAGAATATTGAACATACCGTGGACTGCTGAAAGGACAAAGCCTATCTATCTTGGTAGAACTATGCCCAGAGTGTTCCTTGAAAGAAAGGATGGCAAGACTTAGCGTTACATACTTTGAACATATTCTAAGGAGAGACCAGTCTCTGAAGAAGGATGTCATGTTTGGTAAAGTTTAGGGGCAGTAAGAGAGAAGCAAGGCCTCAATAAAGTGAATTTACATAGTGGCCACAACATGGGCTCAAACACAGAAGCAATTGTGAGGTTGGCAGGTTCATTTTTGAAGTTACTGTGTCACACCATATCGTTGAAGGTCTTCCTCTTACACACATTACAAGTGTGAAGTCTCTCTCTAGTGACCATCGCCCCCATGAACATGTCCAAAGTCTTTGAGACAGTCTCACCATCCTTGTTTCTAGGGATGATTTGGCAGTACTTCTTGGTTGTCTTTAGGGATGGCTTGGCAGTACTTCTTGGCAAGACATATGAATTCAAATGGAATAGTCATAAAGAGTTTCTGGTAGTCTAAGAAGGAAAAATAAACCAGACTCTCATCTAAATTTTTTACATTTATTGCTCCATTTTATTTTTACAACTATCTCCTAAGGAAGTAATACTATTTTTCTTCATTTTACTGTGTTCAAATGCTAATATCCAGATGTTGAGTAATTTTCCTATGAAATTGTTAATACATGTTGGGCCTGAGATTTCAGCTAAATCGTAACTGACTGTGGCTTCTGAGCAGCAGAAGCAAAACTCTGTTTTCACTGTGGAGAAAACAAACACATAGCACAGAGCAGGACCAACAATGGCTGATGGCACTGAATGGACTAGCTTTGCACTGGAGAATGTAAAAAAGACAGTTTTGTCATCAGGAATTTTTCAGAAATTTAAAATGACTAGTTTAAAAGTATTACCAAAGGTGAGCTCTATTGTAGCATTTCTATACAAAAGTTCAGAATGCTCCACATAAAAAATTCCCTATCGATGCTATTTAAACCATTATGTTTAGAGTGTGCAGGCACCATTTTAAAATGTAATTAGTTTATTTATTTTGAACAGATTCCCCTATAGACAATTCACATATTACACGTTTTGCTTGGCGATTCATATTCATGAAAGTTGTGAAACAACAAACACCACTATTAATTTCAGGATATTTCTTTTTCATTGTACATATTTTTAGCTCTCCATTTCCAGCCCACCTCCCTTGCTGTGTCCCTATGAAATTATTGAAACTTTTTTTTAACTTTCTGGACAGTCAAGTGTGTCTCAAAGGGATCAGAGCCAGTTATGATTGTTACAAAAAAAGTGGAGCAAAAATACAATAGTAGAAAAACACCTGTTTATATAGAGAGAGCAACGGGATAGTTTGCTCTTTTAAACCATGGGACTTACACAAAGAGAAATACAGATGCAATTACATATTGAATAGTTATATGTCAATATTTTTATGTAGTGCTTTAAGTGCTTCAAAACAATACAATTACTTCATTAACATTTAGTAGTTAAGTACACAATATTAAAGGGAAATATATGCCACAGAATTAAACAACATCAAGGTTC
This sequence comes from Tenrec ecaudatus, assembly GCF_050624435.1. Taxonomy (NCBI): domain Eukaryota; kingdom Metazoa; phylum Chordata; class Mammalia; order Afrosoricida; family Tenrecidae; genus Tenrec; species Tenrec ecaudatus. The sequence goes on along the minus strand of NC_134531.1, from coordinate 60,318,902 downwards.
TTATTATGGCTAAAGGTCGAGGAGGAAATTCTCTGATAAAAAATTGAAGATGGTTGAAAACTAAAAGAGGGAATATTCAATTAATGATTTGTTTTTCTTCTGATCAAATATCTATGGATGAATACCAGTAATTGGAATAGCATTATTCTGGCTCTTTAATGGATCCATTTCTGTTCACCCCTACATTATTATCTGACCTTATGTTTAGATTTCAGAAAAACAGTCATTAGACTAATCCAGGCTTCAGGGTAGTTTTGAAGCTAGATTTCAAAAATAATTAATCTGTCAAAAACCTGACAGGGTCAGTAAAATGTTTTGACCTTGTTTACAGTTATCCATCTCACCCGATCTACTACTTGCTGGGCCCTGTGTTCGACTGACCCCTGCCTGTGTCACTGGGATAAATGATGCATGCAAAGCTTCACCAAGTAATTGGGACCCCATCATGTAAACGAGAATAGTTGGAACACGAGGAAGCATGACTAATGAAAACATCACTCTTTAATGAGAAATCACATTTCCAGACACCTGAATACGGTCATATATTTGTGTCCCATAACCCACTAACTTTTGTACTATTAATACATTTACATTAAAGCTAGAAAAAATTGAGTTAGTATGATAAGTGGAGGGCCCTGACCTCCCTATGTGGCAGAGAAACTTTAAGCAAGTACAAATTATGGAAAGGTTATTTTGAATATTTCCACCATCTTATGTAAAGCCAGAGGGTTGGAGCTGGCATGCAATGATCATGAAGTGATCAAACAAAGTGTTTATATATGTTTTTTTTTAAATAAAAGAGAAGCAATCAATCTGTGATTGTAGTGGTTTGTTAGAAATGCTGTAACTTGTCCACGGCCACAGAGAAGGTAAAAATTGGACTCATGATTCATAGTGATGTTTTCTAAGACTAAAATGTTTTCCTCAGAAAATACATTTCTCCGGGTAAACTACTGTCTATATACTTATATTCTCATGTATAAGCCGAGTTTTTCAACACCTTTTATATGCAGTTTTTGTAGTAAAGTTAGGTACCTTGGCTGATATTCGTTTGGCTTAAATGCTAGTATATAAGATAAATGTTTCAGATCTGTTTGCTATTCCTTATAAGAGCCAGATTGATTTTTTTTTGGCATGAATTTGTGTGTATTTTTGTGGATACTTTGGAATTTACATAAGGCTACATGCTGAGGGCTGAGATAAAATTGATTATGGATAAGCATAACAACAATAGATTTGAGTAATAAATGGAGATTGCTGATATAAGTGTCCAGAAATATTAGTCATCTCCAGGAGAAGGAATCGCAATTTCATACAAAGCTTCAATTTGCTTAGTCGTCTCTATGATATGAAAATTACTCTTCGGTACCTAGAGACATATTACCTGACACTTTCTGCATTAGCAGCAAAATTTGAAAGGTTTCTATGCTTTCATTTTTATATTGCTTACTCAGTTATGTAAAGGTTAGTCTTATAGAAATATATCTAGAGTGAATATTTTCAATGAAGACACAAGTTGAGTTACAATGTTAGCTATATAAACATAAACAAGACTTTTCCTGGATTACAATATGGATATTTTCATATGCACATACAATGGGGAACATGAATGACAAGGAGAAATCTTGGAATCATGATTCCTTCTCCTTATATGTGTACAGATTTTCATTTTTTCCTATAAAGTTCTCAGGAGTCATTATAATTTTCAACCAGTTTTATTGGCACATAATGTATAAACCATACAATTGAATAAGATGAAAGAAGAGTTATACAATCATTACCACAATCAATATTTGAATGTTTTCTTCTTTCATGTACTCAATGTAAAAGCTTCCCATTTGCCTCCAATCTCCCCTGCCAAACACTCAAGAAACCATTAATCCAGTTGCTATCTCTTTAGAATTTCCTACACTAGATGTCTTATAAAGAAAGCATATAACAACATGCAAACAAGCAAAGTAGAACAGATACAAATATCTATTAAAAAGGAAATAGAAACCATTAAACATTAGAAAAATTTAAATGGGTCAAAAGGGAGATCAAATGATAAGGTATTCATTTTTATTAAAATTCTCCTCAATTCCATCAAAGAGGGTTGTGTCATCTGGATATTTCAGGTAATATTATTCAGTTTGAATTCTGGGAAATAATACCAGAAGCAGGACTACACGAAGAAGAGCATGGCATCAAGATTGCAGTATTGGAGGAAAGCTGTTTAACAACTTTGATATACAGATGACACAAAACTAATGACTGAAATTTACTAGGCAAGGAAATGTTAGATGCTCCTCTAACCCTGTCTTCTCTATAAATGCATCACTAAATATGTAGCAAATATTGGTAATTGCTTCTTACCTCATTCTCTTGAATATGCAGCCTCATGTAAACCATTTCCAATATTGCTTTTATATGACTTTGTCTCTGCAACTGGGAATCACACATACAAGTGATGACTAGGGGATTGAAGAAGACGGCAGCCAATTAGAGTTACTCGTCCAGAGTTCCTGCTGCCAGACCAGAAAATTGGGAGGTAAATTGGAAGAAACTGGGAGGCAGAGTCCTACAATTAGAATCAGGGTACTAGGGTCTGTCCTGAACCTCGCTTTTTACATATTCATTCACAAAGCAAACTGAGAATGCACTGAAATCCTCTAGGTTCATTGGGCTGGGCACCTGGGCTCCAGACAGAGCAGCTACCAGGGTTCTAGTTCAGCAGCGAGTAGCAATTTCCCCAGGCTGATGTCCAAAAGGGGTTTTAATTCCAGATTTGAGTAGAACCTCTAAAAACTAGTCACAGACCCCCACACCGGAGCTCTCTGCAAGGTTAGCTGCCTTGTGCTCATAGACTTGGGGACAGGGTCAGCGCAGGTAGCCATAGATCTGGAGCAATTGAAAAGACGTCAGGAAATTTACCTCAGTCAGATTGAGGTCTGGAAGAGCATAAGCAGGTAGCCAAAGCCTGCGGGGGCGGGGGCGAAGTCAGTTCCAGTTGGCAGAGAAAAAACAACTCTTCTGATAAGCTAGATCTCCTCTTCTAGGGGTCAGTATGACAACCCTGAAATGAGAGCACCCCATAAGCCCTATATTAAAAAAGGAAAATTATTTTCTCAGTAAAAACCGATAAATCCTAGTCTCATCATTTAACTCCTAGACAAACTATCAGAACAACTCTTTTAACATACATTAGCATAAGAAGGGACCCAATGCTAAGGAATACCAGAAGTTTGCTACAGAGCCCAGGGGATTTCAACTTAACAAAGACCCTCTGAAGCAAGTCTCAGTTTCAGAATATCTCACTGAGTACATACCCAAAGCCCAGAGTCAGGGGGACAATTTAAGTTAATTCAATTCCGGCTGGCACAAGGGAGTAAAAAAAAAACACCCAAAACTCTGAGCTGTTAGGGCATCAGCGGTCCTGGCACAAGGTGGAGCATCTCCTTAAGGCCAATAGGGGGAGAGCTACTGTCCCCCTTCAGTGATCCTATGTGCTGCTGAGGAGTTCCTGCCTGTCCTCTGTGTGGCTGGGGTAATTCCCTGCCTGTTCTGGGGCCCTACACGTGACTGAGGGAATCTCCCCCCTCCCGCCCTGCCCCCTGTTGCAGAGCTGCATACAGCACAAGTCAGCTATACCAGTTATTCCGGCGCCCAACAGCGCTGCGGGCAGCACTGCCTGGCCTCCGCTGTAAAGCTGTGATCTTGCCTTCCAGGATAATTCTGCCCAGCATCTGTGGGACCCGACACCAAGCGGGCACACCACCCCACTACCTTCAGGCAGGGGTGGAACTCCTCCAGCCCCATCGTCAGGCAAACAGGCCTCAGCTGTCTTTCTTACTATTCTTTTTCTTCTCGCTTTATTCTTTCTCCCTTCTATCTTTCCCACTGCAGTCGGTCTCAGCAGCCCAGTTCAGTTTTGTTATTTTCTCTTTTTCTTTCTTTTTCCTTCCCTTTTGCTTTTCTATCCTTCTCGTTCCTTTCATTCATCACTGCTGGCTTCTGGGTCACTAACCCCTGCCTAAGGCAACTCCACCCAAATAGCAGGGGGAATTTGAGCCTGCCCTCTGTGGGAACACTAGACCCCAAACAAGGCAGCTATGACAGCCCTCTACAGTGCCCACGCTGAGGAGAAAACCTCCCTCTGGCCTCTACAATGATCTTGCTGACTAGGACAATTCCGGCCAGCCCCGGTGGGACCCTACACCAAAAGGGCACTCCAACTTGCCACCTTGGGGCAGAATTGAAACCTCTCTGGTCTCACATTCAGGCGATCAGGTATCAGCTGTGTCTTTACTCTTTATTTGCTCTTCTCTCTTTTTCCACCACAGCCAGTCATGGTGAGAACAGTTGTGTTTTTTCCACTTCTTTTTCTTTCTTTCTTTTCTCTCTTTTTTCCCTTCTTCTATTTTTGTCTTCTCTGTTTCTCTCCTCCCCCATTCTTTCCTTCCACATATCACTATTGGCTCCCATCCCACTACCCTCTGCCTAGGGCAACTCCACCCAAGCAGCAGGGAGAGCTCCAGCCTGCCTCCTATGACAGTGTTGCACATGACACAAGGCAGTGCTACACACAGCATGGCACGGGGCTCAGCTATATCTTTATCTATTTTTTATCCTGTTCTTTCACCTTTTCCTCTCTTGTCCTCGTCTTCTATCTCTTATCTCTTTCCTGCCATGGTCTCAGCAAATTCACTTCTTTTTTTTGTTGTGTTTTCTGTTTTTGACTCTTTGTTTTTGTCTTTACTTTGTGTGTGCTAGTTTGTTTTTTATTTTTTCTCTTGACTTTGCTTTCTACTTTCTCACCTTTTCTTAGCTTCTCCCTCTTTCTTATAACAAACCAAAACTGGCCTCCAGGATACTCTCTTTCATGTAGGGCAGCTCCGACAGCCCAGTGGAGAAAGCTCCTGCCCGCACTTGTTGGTCTTACACGCAGATAGGAAAATTATGCTTGTCCTTCACTACACCATAAGCGGCTGGGGGATCTCTCTTTCAAACACCTGGGGACGTCCTATCTACAAACCAAGGCACTACAAGTGACTGGGGGAACTCCTGCCTTCTGTTTATGGTGCTCCACGCTATTGTGGGAACATCTGCCCAACCTCCACGATGATCTCTCTGACTGGGCACTCTGGTTGTAGAGGGAAACACCACGTGGCATTGAGGTGCTCCAAGCTCCATGAGACACACCACTATGGCTTTCTGGGAGATCAGCCAGTGAAACACCATCCTTGAGGGCCCACAACTACCCAAGTTGAAGAGGACTATCAAACTCACCTTCCAAATAACAGAATACCGGTTGGCTAGGGTAAGAGTGAAGTCACAAGAAGATACAGCGGTAGTCTGACATCCCAGTGAAGCTACCTGCAGGTGTTCAAAGGAGCACTCATATTCCAAGAGAGAGCCCAGTGCTCCTCGACTCTGGAAGGTTGTGCCTGGCTCCTCTAAAACAACACATAAACAGCAAACCACCCCAACAACCTCAACCAAAAAGCAGGACAAACAGAAGAAAATGCTGGATGTCAAAGTCAAAGTCATGAACCTAACAACGTACACAGAAGAAGCATACATTGACCTGCCACAGAAAGAAATCACCAGTATGTTCCTTGGAATGATACAGGATATGAGGGAAACAATACAGAAAAGGATGAAATGATAGAGGAGATAATGCAACGCACCAAAGGTAATACAAGACCTAAAGAATTAAATAACAAAAGCCAGTCAAAAATGAACAGATTGTGCAAACAGTCTTGAAGGAAAGTAATGCAAACCGAAGAGCACTATATCCGGCCAAATTATCTATTAAGATAGAAGGAGAAGTAAGATTCTTCCTAGACAAAGAAAAACTCAAAGAATATGAAAAAAGAAGCCCAGCCCTACCTGAGATCCTTGCCAACCTAGTCTGGGCAGGAGATCAACCCTCAATGAGCACAAATAAGAGGCTTTCACATAGAACAACTCTACCCAGAGGGCAACAAAGAAAAAACACCTCCCAAGATAGCATTAGCTCAATAGTGGAAAGAAGACAAGAATGAAACACACACACAAAACGCAACACAAACTGATAAGATAGGTGGGTAGGAAAACACCCAACACAAAAGGTACAAGATGACATCACAGAGTCCACAGATGGATGTAATATACTGAATATCGATGGACTGAACTCAGGCATGAAAAGGCAGAGGCTAACAGATTGGCTCAGAAAACATAACTCATCGATGTGCTGCCTACAGGAGACACATCCCTAGCTGCAGAAAAAAACAAGTTGAGAATTAAAGGCTGGAGAAATATACACCAAGCAATCAGCTATGCAAAAAAGCAGGGGTAGCCACCTTAATCTAGAACAAAATTGATCTCAAGCCATAACAAGAGACAAGGTGGGGCATTATATAATGCTCAAGGGAACAGTAGGCCAAGAACCAGTGAACATATATGTGTCCAGAGAGAGACTCATGAAATTCATAAATCAAACACTCCAAAAGATGAAAAAAGAAATCACAGGCTCAACAATTATAGAAGGTGATTTAATAAACAACTCTCTGAAAAAGACAGATCACAGGGAAAGAAACTCAATAAGGAGGCTGAAGATCTAAATAGCACAGTGGGATGATTTGACTTGATAGATATTTTCAGAGATTCCCACCCAAGTGTAAAAATGTTCACATTTTTTTCAAACCCACATGGCCATACTCCAAGTTAGACCATATGCTGGGACACAAGTTAAACATGAGTAAATTCAAGCGCATAGAGATTACATGGAATTTTATCTCTGACCCCTATGCCACAAGGCTGTAAATCATCAAAAGGATGATGAAGAAAACAAGGGCAAACAATCGGAGAATGAATAACTCTATTGCAAAAGGAGAAGTTATTATCCCAATCAGAGATGAAGCCAGGAAGTATCTAGAAAACAATGAAAATGAGAATACAATTAACCAAAACGTTTGAGGCACATCAAAGGCATTTATCAGTGGAAGCCTGATAGCAATACATGCACACATGAAAAAGGAAGAGAGGTTTATGGTTGATATGCTAGCAGAAAACATTTACCAATTAGAGCAGTGTCAACAAGACAATCCTATTAATAGCAAAAGGAAGGAAATAAAAATCAGAGCTGAGATACAGAAGAGGGAACACAAGAAAAATACGGAAAAAATTAATGAAGCAAAAAGTTGGTTCTTTGAAAGGATTAACAGAATTGATAGACCGATGGCAAACCTAACCAAAGAAAGGAAGGAACAAATTTCAATAGCAAGGATCAGGGTTGACACAGGGACATTACAATAGACCCTAATGAAATCAAAAGGAGAATTACACAGTACTATGAAGGCCTATACTCTAACAAGTTGGAAGGCATGGAAGAAAACTTGGAAAAACAATCCCCCCCTAGATTATCCCAGATGGATGTTAAGAACCTCAATAGACCTATAGCAATAGAAGAAATAGACAAGGTTTTCAAGAGATTACCAACAACCTCACCCCCCCCCCACCCCCGCCAACCCCGGGCCAAATGGCTTCACAAGAGAATTCTAACAAGCATTTAGGGAAGAATTGACACCAATTCTACACAAACTCTTCCAGAACATAGAAAAAGACGGAAAATTCCCAGACTCTTTCTATGAAGCTAGTATAATTCTGATATCTAAAATGGACAAGGATTCCATAAGAATTCAGAACTACAGACCAATATCCCTAATGAATTTCGATGCAAAATTCTTAACCAAAATACTGGCCAATAGAAAACAAAAGCATATAAAACAATAATTCACCATGACCAAGTAGAATTCTTACCAGGGATTCAGGGATGGTTCAATATACGAAAGACCATTTACCAATGGTCATGCAACATTGACATGATGAATTATAAGAACCACATGATAATATCAATAAATATGGAAAAAGCGTTTGACAACATCCAATACCATTCCTGTTTAAGACACTCAGGAATATAGTAATGGAAGGAACATTCCTCAATATTATATAAGCTATATATGAAAAACCAACATCCAACGTGGTAATCAATAGAGAAACGACTAAAACAATTCCACTGAAAAGGGTGACCAGACAAGGATTCCACATGTCCCCACTCCTATTTAACACTGCACTGGAGGACCTAGCTAACAACATAAGACCATGGAAAGACATTAAAGGTAATCATCTGGGGAAGGAAGAGGCAAAACTATCATTATTCACAGACAATATGATTTTATATATCAAAAATCCCCAAAACTTGACAAGTGGAGTGTTGGAAGCAATAGAGGAGTATGGCAAAGTGGCAGGATACAAGATCAACAAATAGAAGTCTATCGGACTGCTATACACAGCAGACAAGATCACAGAAAAGACAATTAAAAAGGTAGTACCCTTCACAATAGCAAAACACAAACTGAAATATCTAGGGATACACTTGATGAAAAAATTGAAAGATTTTTACAAGGAAAGCTACAGAACACTATTACAAGAAAACAAGAGTGACCCCAACAAATGGAGGAATATTCCATGCTCGTGCATTAGAATACTCAATATAGTAAAGATGTGAGTTCTTCCCAAGGCACTATATGTTTAATGCTCTCTTGATACAATTAGCAATATCCTTCTTCAAAGAATTGGAAAAACTAGTTACCAACTTTATATGGAGAGGGAAGAACCCCAGAATTAGCAGAGAACTCAAAAAGGACAAAGTAGGAGGGCTGGCTCTACATGACTTTAGCACATATTATTATACAGCCACAATGTGGTACTGGTATAATGACAGATATTCTGACCAATGGAAAAGACTTAAAACCCTGAAATAAAAATATCAGCATATAGACAGCTGATTTTTGATAAGAGCCCCAAAAATATCAAAAGGGAAGCAGATGCCCTCTCCAATAAGTTTCATTGGAAAAAATAGATATCTACCTGCAGAAAAATGAAGCAAGACCCTTACCTCATTCCATGAAAAATAATAAACTCAAGGTGAATCACAGACCTTGAGGTCAGGCCCTAAACTATCAGGGCCATTAATGAGGGAATTAGGACAAACCTAAGAACGTTGGCACAGGAAATACATAGGCTGTCGGAAATAGGGAAGGATAGAAATACTACAGAGGAGTCACAAATTGACAAGTGGGATATACTGAAGATAAAACAGCAGTATACATCAAAAGAATTCACCAAGAGAGTAATAGGAGATCCCACAGACTGGGAACATATCTTTAGCAATGACACATCAGACATTGTTCACCTTGCTTTATTACTAAAATCTAGAATACTCTGAGAACTTACAATAAGAAAAAAACAAATGTCAACAGAAGAGGTGGACAAAGGATCTAAACTGAAGTTTCACAGGGGCAGAAATCAAATGGCCAATAAACATATGAGAAAATGCTCCCGATCATTAACCATAAGAGAAATGAAAATTAAAACAACTATGAGATACCACTTAACACCCTCAAAGAGAGCCCAATTTTAAAAACCAGGATGTAGCAAGTGTTGGAGAGACTGTGGTGACATAGGAATTCTCATCCACTGCTGGTGGACCTGTAAGTATGTGCAGTCATTATGGAAATCAACAGATGGAATTTGAGCTACGATATAACCCGGCATCCCCCTACTGCGAAAACAACCAGAACAGGCAAGAAACAAACCAAGGCCAGACATCTGTGCTCCAATGTTTGTTGTGGCACAGTTCACAATTGTAAGGAGTTGGAAACAATCCAAATTTCCATCAACAGACAAATAGAAAAAAACCTATAGTACATACATACAAGGCAGTACTATGCATCTCTAAAAAACAGTAATGAATGTATGAAGCATGTTGTTGCATGGGAAGAATTGGAGCAAATCATGCTGAGTGAAGTAAGTCAAGCACAAAAGAACAAATACAATATGAGCCCATTGAGTTAAGCTTAAAAACAAAACAAAACAACAACAACAAAATGGGGCATGGTGGAAAAGCTACTATATACATACATCCCTGGGGTGATGTCCAGCAAATATGGCAGGGGCCAAATCCAATCCAGGGATACATACACCAGCCAACTAATAAGAGGGGGATAGAGAGAGAAAAAAAAGAAAAGAAACTCATGGATATCGGGGGAGCAGGGCACTAACCTACCCAAGAGCATGGTATTGTTTATATCTCCAAAGGAGATGGGGCGAGAGACCAGGCTTCAACCTGATGCGCCAAGACGTGAATACAACATTTCGGCCTGTAGGCATGTACCAAGGAACCAATAGAGAGGTCTGCAGCATTGGCCCAAATCCCAACTATGTAGACACCTCTCCTTCTTCCCCTTCAGAATAATGGACTTTAGAGGACAGCACTGGGGCTACAGCTTGGGGAGAGGGGTGCGTCTGATTAGAGCACATGGGAGACATGAAAAGGGATGGAGAGGGAATGGAAGACAAGCCCCTTCACAATATTCCTGCTCAGAGCAGACAAAGTACAGAGAAGACCATAGGGCCAGCCCCACCATGAGACACGATGTCCCTCACTAAACCATGATGCTGAGGGGGATAATACTGGAGACAGTGTGGGAATAGAGCACAGTCTGACCCCATCACACTGGGCGAACCACTAAGAGCATGGACCACAGCAGCAAGGGGAACAAAGTGATTAAATCCCCTGGGAACACCAAAAATAGAGTACGGAGACGAAGTGTGGCACCCCATCAGACTTGACTGGGAAACACTCGTAAAGGTCAACAAACAGACCTTGAACTATTTATAGGCCTTTCCATTTTTGTCAGGGGCTTTCTTTTTGTTGTTGTTATTGTTTTGTTGGTCTTGACGTCCTTTGTTGTTTTATTTGGCTTTGCCTGTTTTTTGCACTTATTGATATATCTGCATGTCTATCTAGATAAAATAGGTGGGGTAAATAATTCAGAGATGAAAAGAACAGGACCAATGGTTGGGGGGGGTGCGATACGAGAGAAAGGGGAGTAGGGAATGTGGGAGAAAGGAATGTGGGAGGAAAAACCAATCATGGGACACGGGAACAACAAGTGAACTAAAATCAATGAACAGAAGGGTGTAGGATGCCTAGTGGGGTTTAATCAAGGGCAATGTAGCAGCAGGAATTAGTAAACCCTAATGAAGGCCGAACATGATGGTGGGACTTGAGGAAAGTAAAAGAAAATAGAGGAAAGAACCAGGAGGCAAAGGGCATTTATAGATCTAAATACAGGCATGTACATATGCATATTTATATATGTAAAAATGAGAGGGGAATAGAACGATGTACTCATATCTATATGTTAAGATTTAAGGTTGCAGATGGACACTGGAGTTTGAATCAAGTACTCCCTCAACACAAGGACATTTTGTTCTAACAATCTGGCATTCTGTGATGCTCACCTTTCTGACATGATTGCTGAAGACAAAATGGGTACATAAGTAAATGTGGTGAAGAAAGCTGATGGTGCCTGGCTATTGAAAGATATAACTTCTAGGGTCTTAAAGGCTTGAAGATAAGCAAGCAGCCATCTAGCTAAGAAAGAAGAAAGCCCACATGGAAGAAGCACACTAACCTGTGTGTGATCATGAGGTGTCAATGGGATCAGCGTACCAGGCATCAAAGACCCAGAACAAAAACATACCCAAAGTGATGAGGGTGGGGCTTGCGGCAAGGAATGGAGACCCAATGCCCACCTGTAGACCCCTATAGAGGGGTTACAAGGAATAAAAGAGCCAGTCAGACTCTAGTATAGCACCGATGAAACAGACAACTTTTCTCTAACTCTTTGGTGCTTCCTTCCCCCCACTATCATGACCTCAATTCTATCTTACAAATCAGATTAGACCAGAACATGAACACTTCTACAGACAAGAGCCCACTACACAGGGAATCCAGGATAGGTAAACCCCCGCCCCCCAGGGCCATCAAGGAGAGTAGAGGTACCAGGAGGATTAGGGGAGGGTTGGGAGAAAAAGTGGAAATTGATCACAAGGATCAATCTATAACCCCCTCTCAGGGGGATGAACAACGGAAAAGTGGGTGCGGGGCAATGGAGGACGATGTAAGATATGAAAATAATAATCTATAACTTATCAAGGGTTCATGAGGGAGGGAGGGAGGAGGAGGGTGGGGAAGAAATGGGGAGCTGATATGATATCAGGGGCTCAAGTGGGAAGGGAATGCTTTATAAATGACTACAGTAGCATATGTGTAAATGCGCTTGACAGACTGGAAGAATTTATGGATTGTGATAAGACATGTAAGAGTCCCCAATAAAAGTAGTCAATAATAATAAAAAAGATGAATCATTCATTTCAGAGAATACCAAGGGGATGTTTACTTTTGTACTCACTGTGCAAAAGCATTTCACTTGGTCGACAATAGCAAACAATGGATAGTCTTGAGAAGTAAAGGATTTCCTAGTTAATTGTGTTCATGGGGAACCTGTACGTGGATCAAGAGGCAGTTATGGAAACAGAACAGGGGATGCTGCATGGTTTAAAATAAGGAAAGGTGTGTGTCTGAGTTGTAGCCTCTCATCATACTTATTCAATCTATATACTAAGCAAATCATCAGAGAAGGTGGATTATATATAACAACTGGTAATATGCAGATGTTAAAATCTTCCTGCTGAAAGTGAGGAGGACTTGAAGCATTTCCTGATGACGATCAGGGTTGTAGTATTCACTGTGGATTACAACTCAATGCAAAGAAAATGTAGCGCATTGGAGAGATGAGTATAGAAAATCAAAGGGATAAACCTGAATTTAACAGTTAAAAACTTCTGTCAGTTGATTCCCTGCTCTAATGCATGCTGGACCTGATCTGATTTTTAACCTTTCTGTTGTTTTGCTACCGTTTGTTCATACTAGGGTTTATTTCAGAGGTGTTATGTCGCTGGGGGCTAACCGCTTGATGTTGTGTTATATGTCTTTCTGTCTTTCACTATATGAAACCCAGCATTGATGAACCTATAAGGACAGCAAGTAGAATAATGATTTGTGTGGGGGGTGAGGATGAGGGGATGCTCAAGTGTGGTGAGGTGAGGGTGTGTGTGTGTGTAAAAGGGAGACAATGTCAAGGAGTCCAGGAAAAAAAGAAGGTTTAGAAACTGATTGTGGTAGCAATTGTACAATACTGCTTGATGTGATTGCATTATGGAATGGCATGATACATGTAGCAACATCAAATTAATAATCAATTAAAATAAACATAGAAAAAGAATAAAAAAGAAAACCAAAGTCTTCACTGAACCAGCAGGTAACATGATAAATAGAGAAAAGATTGAAGTTGTCAATGATTTTGTCTTGTTTGGATCCACAATCAATGCTCATGTAAGCAGCAGTCATGCGATCAAAGGGCACACTGCATTGTAGAAAGCTGATCCAGAAGACCTCTTTCAAGGGTTGTCAAGCAAGGCCATTACTTTGACGAAGAAAGTGGACCTGATGCAACTTGCTGTTGTATTTCCAATCACCTCATATCCTCATACGAATATGAAAGTTGGACATTGAGTAAAGGAGATCAGCTAATTGAGACATTTGCATTATAGCGCTGGTGCAGAACATTGAAAATATCACGAATTGCTAAAAAAGGAAGAAATGAAAAAATCTACCATATATACTCGAGTATTAACAGACCTGAATATCAGCTGAGGTGCCTAATTTTACCACACACAAAAAATGCATTTTAAAATGTGTGAAAAACTCGGCTTATACACATGTATATATGGTATATTGGAAGAAGTACAACCAGAATACTTAGTGAGACTTTTTCTCACATGTTATCAGCAAAGACCAGTCTCTAGAAAGAGACATCCTGGTTAGTAAAGAGGAGAAGTGAGAAAAGGAGGAAATCTCTTGACAAGGTGGATTGACAATGTGGTTGCAACACTGGTCTCAAAAATAAGAACAGTTGTGAGGATGGTGCAGGAGCAATTGTTCTTTTCTTTGAAGGACTAGGCAGTGCTTCTTTCTGATGAGTCTGATGAGTCTGATGGCACCTGACAACACTTTATTCAATTGGTGCAATTAATTGGAAAGATCGATTTGGAATGAACCAACACACACAGATGAAAAGAAGGTCTAATAGAGTTGTTCTGTGATACGATGAAGGCTTGCTTTAACTACAGTGGCAGACTTAGTATTAAACTCTCTTCTGGTAAACTTACAACTTGGAAGTATTTAGAGTTCCTTCTATCAGATATATCTCAAAAATATGCAAGTAAATGTTATTGCAACTGGTCCAGTTTCTCTGAGAAAGCAAGGAAATATATACACCTATTGCGGGGATTTGGAAATTGGTGGAAGGAAATGTTCTTACTCTGTTAGTTTCACTAATATGTATATTATTGCCAATCTTCTCAACACATTGGCATTTAAGAGTTCAGATTACTAGTACCCTAAGAGTATAAAAATGACCCCCTAAAAGACAAGGTAGAACTGTCCCTGTGGATTTCCAATATTGTAACTCTTTAAAGGAATAGAAAATTGCTCTTTCTCTCAAAGAGGGCTTCATGGTTTCAAACTGCAGACTCTGAGTTAGCTGCCTAAAGTGTAACCACCATATGAGTGTGAACTTGGGGAGAAAGAGGAGGCTTTCTAGTCTCATGTAGAGTTACTCTCAAAACCTCTAGGGACAGTTCAATCCTGTGCTATTGTAACAATTCGAGTCAGAATCTCTAAACGACAACAGGGAATTTTTGTTTTGTTTTAAGAGTGCAATATGAAAGTTGGAAAAAAAAAGGTATCGCTACAAATTCACAGAAGCCTTTTTTAAAAGTGTCAAAATGAGAGCTCTTTGTTCTCCACATCAGCTCCTTTTGCTCTGTAGACTATTTTTTATTATTCTGAAACTCTTTTCTCTTAAAAATAGTGTTAATTGTGAGTTAATACATATGTCATTCCATAGTTCGATCACGTCAAGCAGAATTGGACACTTGCTATCACAATCAGTTCCCAAACATTCCTGTTCTTTCTGAACTCCCTGACATTGTCTCCCTTTAACACCTCCTTCCCCCCACCACTGTACACACCCAGCCCCACTTCTAAACCCATATTCTACTTGCTGGCCTTATAGGTTAATCACTCTTGGGTGTCATATACCCAAACAGAGAAAAACATATAACACAACTTCAAGAGGATGACCTCCATGACATAACTCCTAGGAGATCCAACCTAATAGGAACTAATCAAACAAAAACAAAAATACGCAAAATGCAGAAAATGTTGAGCACCAGATTGCATCCAGCATGCCTCAGAGGGGAGATCAACTGACACAAAGTTTTAACTGTTCAAGTCAGGTTCATGCCTGGGATCTTCTTTACTCGTCTCTCCAATGCCCTCTGTTGAGTAACCACTTCCTTCCATCCCTCAGTTGTGGATACAGGAGGTGCACCAGAGGCTTATTTCCTATGTACATCCCACAAGTGAATCTTAGGTTTCCACTGTCATCCATAGCCTTCTGAAAATTGGATGTCCACAGTTTGAACTCTAATACTAATCCCTTCTTTGACTTTGGACTTAAAGGTGCTCTTTCCAGTATTTTCACTGACCTCCTAGGCATCTGGACGTTGGACATTGGATAGGAAGGACTGAAGAAAAATCAATGCATTAGGGTGCTGGCATGGAATACTGAAAGTACTATGAACTGCCAACATAACAAACAAATCTGTCTTGCAACAAGTAGAGCCAGAATGCACCTTGGAAGCCAGGATGACGAGATTGTCTCAAATACTTTTATACTTGTTGTCATGGGAGACCAGTTCCTGGAGAAGGACACCATATTTGGTAAAGTAGTGAGGCAGTGTAAAAGAGGAAGGCATCTGATAAGATGGATTGCCACGGTGGCTGCATTGACATGCTCAAATATAAGAACAAATATAAGAACAATTATGAGGACAGCAGAGGACCATCGTCCCATTGTGCATAGGATGACTTTGAGTTGGAGCTCACTCAAGGGCACCTAACCACCACCACAATGACCAAAGCACGTCCCATAAGGATCCTGTGTTCTTTGATTTACAGCGCTTCAAAATGGTGTTCGCGCATTTTCAAATGTCTCCAGTCATGTTACATTGGAATATTCTTTGAATGTTTTGGGGGGAAGTCATTTGAAGGGACACTATCAGGGCTGCAATGTGAATAGGGTAAGGTTTCCCAATGAATTTTTCTGTGAGAGCCCTTAATATCCTTGAAGAATGAGAATGTTCATTGCTATGATAGAAAAAAAAATTCCTTGGCATAACTTTTCTGACCGTTTTCGTGCCAATGCAATTTTCATTTTTCTAAAAACATAGTGTTTTTGTTAAGCATCATCCAGTCTGCTCCAAACCATAGCGAGCCTCTGCACGATAGAAGGAAACACCGCATCACTTGTTCTCAGGTCTGAGCCCAAGAATCTGTCTTTTGAGGCCCTTCCAAGCCTTGGTGTCCGTCCACTTTACCAGCATGATATCCTTCTCCAGGAATTGATGGAATACCCATCAAAATGTTTCAGGAGAAGCACTGGAATACTCACTTGTCTGTGCCAGGAAATTTGGGTGACAGCGACTTGAAATCCTTATGTGTGCCCATTCCAAAGAAAAGTGACACAACAGAATACTCCAACTATAGAACAGTATCATTTATATCACGGACAACTAAAATTTTGCTTCAAACATAATACCCCCCACTAATTGTCTTCAGTCTTTCAAGAAAATCTATTGAAATTGCTTCTTTGGAATCTCTTAAGAACAGGTAGCATAAAATTGTATGTTTACCTCTCCATTTTGAGTGTAACTGACGTGGCAGATCCTATCAGACTCCACTGCTTTGACTACACAGTTTTTAAGGTTCTCGAGCAAAACTGAGAGAAGTTCATTCCTGGGAGAAATTTTGCAGCCATTCACTGATTAAAGAGACATGTTTCATCAAATTTTGTTTGGAGTAAACATGTACACATATGAACTTGAACCAGTGTGATGATACTTTTTCACTAACCTTCATTTATAAATTGAACATGTAAAAATTTGTCATATAAAATTTATATTATTAAATGTAAGAAGTGCACAACATATGTTAATATATGTGTTTACAGCAGAACTATATTTAGAGAAAGAAAGATTCCAAGAAATAAATTACATGAACTCAGAGAAATGTAAATAAATCAGGGTTCATAAGTCATATTCTTTACTTTTCTTTAAAGATTTAAAACAAAATTTATGTGCAGTACCCATCCAATCAAGTCATTACTTGAAAAACTATTCATAGGTATACAAATACAGGTTATCAGTCCATATGTAAATAGTAGTTTAGAATAAAGTTTTCAGTAGTGCACTTAGAAGAATCTACAATTCCCTCCATTTTTATCTCCAATAGGGTGGAAAAGTGAAGTTCTGACTGATATAGAAGTAAATGGCTTTAATTGTATCAGCTCACATTTTCAAACTTAATGAAGTGGGAGGACAGGCAAGAGAAAATTAGGGGTTTTGTGTAGCTCGCCAAACTCATATTTAGATTAAAAATTATACCATCTACCCCTATGGTCAACATCTACCCCTGTGGTCCATTCATAAACAATACATTGATGTTATACTTAGTCATTTTTCTCTTGAGAAAGCCGTTGCTACTCGGCAATGTTTACTAGTGCAGATGTGCTTTTCCTGTATAACGAAGAATAGGTCTGCAGTATAGTGAGTTATTTATGGCCTTTCTAGCCATAGATGGTAGCTCCCACAAATAACCTTTTCCTGGTGAGTCTGAGTGAGAGAAGGTGGGCAAACACACTCTTTGGGTAAAGCCATTCATTTGTGCATTCTAGTTCATAGAATTCATTTTGCTTGCTGTCCTGCTGAGTATAAGATGAGCCATCTGAGAAGCATGAAGTGAGAGCTCACTACCAGCAAGAGAGTCAACCCGGAGTAGGGAACATCCTTTGGAACCTTCATCTGGTTTGCCTTTCTTTACTGAACCTCCTGATCTTGGAACTTGAGCTGAGGTCTATTGCCTAACCTGACTTCACCAGTTTCTAAAGTCCTGGGAATATGGAAGATCCTCCAGACAGACTGTCAATTTTGGATGTGAGATGTGAGTCATTTCCCTGCATTCTGGGTGGCCACTTCAGCAACTGTAAGAACCATTGGAAATGAGGGGTTAAGCTAAAGGAAGAAAGTGATGTCAGAGGTGATGAAATGGTATAGCAGTTTGGAAAAGTGGGAACTCTGGGATATATTTAACCTGAAATTTCTTGGAACTAGTCTTGTGTTCATTGTCCTGAAATAAAACTGTTACTTCAAGGTCTGAGAGTGTTAATTTCCCAGTATGATATTCAGTCATTTATTCACCTAACCTGGAAGAACTTAACAAGTGCGGGTGAATCTCAAAGTTCTGAGATGCCACATATTAAACTGGGTGCCTTATGTTGCTAACAATATCTGGTCTCTAAAGAAATTCTATATTTTTTATGTTTAACTTCTAATGATACTTTTAAATTTTGGGTCATTTCTGAGTTCCAGCAGCTTTGTGGCCTAAGTTTACCCTGAAATCCCCAGTTAGACTGAATTCTCTTCCCCAGGCCATGACATCTAAAACACTTAATGTTCCTTCTAGTTGATAAAATCCCAGGACATTAAATATTAATTTTCAAGTGCAGACATCCATGTGTCATAGCCATAAAATTATAAAACTTCATAACTAATAACAAGTTAAAAAAAACCTCAATTACCACGGAGTTTGTTCAGACTCATAGCAACCCTGTAGGACAGAGTAGAACTGCTTCCCCTGTGGGTTTCCCTAGCTATAATCATTTACAAGAGTAGAAAACCTCATCTTTTCCTCAAGAAGTTACTAGTGGAATCAAACCACTAACCTTGCAGTTATCAACCCAATGAGCAACCACTACAGCAAAGAGTTAGTCACTGGATGGTGCAGATAAAGAAGCAGACATCTAAAACATGTAGTGGCAATATTTTTTCTGTCACTCAATAAAAGCTTTTTATACCATGTTTGTCTTAAGGAAAATGAAATTTAGCACACAATATATCCCCTAGTTTAACAATATTGCTAATGTGCCACATTACATGATTTTAAGTAAAATATATTAAAATTGAATATTAAAAATTCAATAAAGGTATAAGCACATCTAAACTATATATGAACATATATTTTAAATATTTTATGAATTTATGTAATATATGTTGCATGTCTAAATTCACACTCTTATTCAATTTATATACTCTACATACAGGAGATTAATAGAAGAAGTACTCTCAGGCAGTGTCACATTCATACAATGTGCAGAGGAATGAATAGAGAATTTCATATTCAATCAGAATGGATCATGAGGAAATTTTATTTTCCTAGTTTGGTAAAAATTTTATAAGGAAGGAGGGTTAGAGGATCATCTTAAATTGTATGCAATAAGTAAATAGAAGAAAGTGCGTGTGTCAGCTGCTCACCACAGTTGGTAACGAGTCTTCTTCCAATCGGGATGCTGTGATTGTCTTCATGCGCCCCATCTTCTCCGATGATCTGATGATTACACAGATTGAATTAGCACAGTAAGAGGGTACAAGACTGCCACATGGAGATGCACAAACAAGCTTGGTGAAAAGTAGCAACAAAGTCAACCTACGGAATAGGTTTAAGTGGTGTTTAAAGACCACAAGAAGGAATAGAGTGTCCACTACTGTGACATTAACAAGTAACAGCCTTATGAACGTTGTCATTGTGAGATGCCCTCTAGTAGGTTCCAACTCATACCAACGCTATGTACAACAAAACAAAACACTGCCTTGCCCTGCGTCATCTCACACTTGTTCTCCTCCCTCACCCCCTTTGTTCAGCTACTTCTTCTACTCAGTATTCCATCTATTTCTCGATCCTTTCTTCTGAAATGCAGGTTGCATGAGTATCATCTGTTTCTTGTGGTTTGCTCATGCCTTTGTTGTTGGCTCGTGTAGCATGCCTCTCTAGTTCACCATCCTGCCTGCCTTTAGTCAGGGTATTTCCAATCATCTCGGATGCATGTGAAAGCTCAACAAAGAACAAAGAAGACAGAATCATGTATATTTTTAAATTATGGTGTTGGAGAAGAATAATAATACACTATGAACTTCCAGAATAATGAACATATTTATGTTGATAGAAGTACAGTCAGAATACTCCTTAAAAGTGAAGATGGTGTAACTTTTTTCTCATCTACTTTAGTTATGTAATTAGGAGACCAGCCTATAAAGAAGGGCATCATGCTTGGTAAATTAGAGGTTGCTGAATAAGAAGAAAACCTTCATATAGGATGGACTGCTACAGTGACCTCAGCAATGGGAGCAAACATAGCAATGATTGTCAAGGTGGTGTTCAATTCTACTTTATATGGGAGTGCTATGTGTCATCCAACTGGACCACGGATAACTACAATAAGTAAATTTTGGGGAATGTAATGATTCAGGCTTTAGGCTATGACATTTCCAAATCCCTTTACTTGGTTTTTGTGTTTTCTTTTGCCTTTTATCTCTGTGCATATTGCATATTATCAGAGATAGTTAAAAATGCATAGCACCTCCTGTTTCACTATGTGAAGAAGTAAAAAATGTTACCGTGAGGCTTAGTATTACCCAACACTTCTCTTCTGAAACATGACTCAACCAAACCTTTCTTTAACCTGGTTCTTCTGGCACTTTTTGTTCCCATATATTCTTTGCTTTAGAATATTGAAGGAAAAAAGAATCATAGCAACAACATAAACCATCCCTGCAACTAATTGGAAGCTTTAGGTGCCATAAGCCAAACAGATTATGTGTCACAATTTATAGTCGCGTTTATTTCTGAAATAGTTATTGATTTTCCACTATGTTCAATGCTGCGTTAGATTCTGTGAGTTAAACTTTATAAAAAGGAAGTCTGACTGCTAACTTTCAGAAGACTATGTAAAGGGGTCTATAAATAAAGTAATGACAGATGAAATAATAAAATTTAAGGAGGTAAAAGAGAAGGAGGTCACGTTCAGTGAGCTGGAATGTGAGGAAAGTCATAGAAAACTTTATGGAGCATAAAGCCTTCAATCAGAATGAGCGTTAGATAACAGGCACAAGACAATGGCCCGAGAAGAGAGTTGAGTTATGTATAGTCCAGCTGAATAGGAACACTCTGAGATAGTTTCCTAACATTATTCACTCTATTTATTGGGTATTTGCCTAAGCATTGTGAAATTCAACATTCAAAATGCCCACCATGTTGTAATATATTGTGGACATAATCTTGAAACTTTTTTGACTGAAAATATAAATCAATATTCCAGTTACCCTGTGGATTATTATAAGCCAAATGTTGTTTAGCATCTGTTCAGCTCTATATGAATTTTCTCTAGGGTGAAATGTGCTATAAATGTTCCCCTATTTGCATCTCTAGCGTTTTCTTGGGACAAATATATCCTTGATCTCATGTCACCATTTTTCAGAACTGTCTCCAATGTAAGAAAAAAACCCATTTAGTCTTGTTGGGTAACATTGCAAATATAACTTCTCATGTTTTTGTTTTATTTTTTAAAAGTAATATCATCAAAAACAAATGATGTCAATTATAATCAAAGACACAATTTATTCTATGTTTTCCATGAGTTGGGAAAATACAGAACCTTATCTTATTTGTCTTGGAATGGTAGAAAAGGAGAATGAAACAGACACTTCATGTTAGTGAATCATACTGGAAAATACAAGTCACTGTTTCGTAGTTAGAGTTTTTACCATTTCTAAGTAGTCATACATGAGATAGGACTCATTTGAGACACTCATTTGCATGTAGTCTTTACCAGATACAGAAAGGTTTCTTTGTAATTTAGGAGCATTGATGTGATTAGTTTTAGATGTGGATGTCTATTTGAAACAAGCTATTCTCAACACTTACTATTATATTAGCATTGAAAATCCCAATAGAGCACCAAGGACTTAAGTACTGAAGGTAAGCTCTTGAGATGCTATGACCGGTGTTCATGGCCTCCTCCATTCATATGATGTGTCTGAGTCTTTGGGTTGGCTTTGCCCCTTTAAGATTTAATACATGTTCTCTTTAAAGGTAAAAATGTAAAAGCTATTCAATTTTTTTTTCACACTTCCATGTGTAGAGTTTCAGCCAAACACAGCGCACCTCGTGACAGGATAACTGGTTCCAATGGTGATTATTAATTTCACCTAAGGAGCTTTTAAAATGTTTCTGGTCACTATCTCTAATGCTCTCTCTCTCTTCTGTCCTATCATCCAATCTATAAGCCATTAAGGGAGCCAGAACAAAGTCAACAGTCTTAGGGGAGGGAATCTAGAGACGGATTACAAAGAGACTAAGCAAGTAAATAGACATATTGAGAATAGTGGAAGCTGGGCTTCTCACTGTCAGAGAAAGGAGGTACAAATTTTAAGTGGGAAAAAGAGTAAATTGTTAGTTGAGAATGAGTATTATACGTATGAATGCATGGATCATAGAGGTGTATCTCACTGCCTTCGAATCAATGCTGATTCATAGCAACCCCCTGTGGGTTTCCAAGACTGTAATAGTTTACGGGAGTAGAAAGCCCAATTTTTCTCCCAGTATATGTGTACATAGTTGTAAATACACAAGTAAATGAGAATATATGGGTGTTTCCTGACTGACAATTGGGATGGTCTTGGAATGGGGGGAAGGAGTAGGGGAGTACACAACACCCCAGCAGGCAGTAATATAACAAGAATTTAATTTCTGAATATTCTTTTCTAATAAAAGGGTAAAGGACATTTTAAAGGAATAACTGAGTCTAGAACTCAGGCATAAAAAGTCAAGATGAACATAGAAATGCTCAAAGAATGTAAAAGAGGCAGAGATGTCAACTTGAAAGTGTTCCCACTGCAAAACCTGGGTCAAGTTTAACATTGAAATGGATCCTTAGAGTATTGGGTTATATCCCACTCAATTAACAAGCAATAAAGAGAAATTTGAATCTGAAGAGAAATGAAGAACATGAAAAAGAGAAAGCTCTTACTTAGAGTAGAAAACAAAACAGTAAGTCTGTGGGTGATGACATAGAAAATCACATGATAAGCATTGCAGGGATAACTGAGTCAATAGACACAATAGATGGATGCTAAAATCAGGTAAAGTTTGAGAAAGAGTTTTCATATAATTTCAAAGTATTCTCTACAAAATGCTTAGAAATATAATGGGAGAAAGGGCAACTTTAGTGCAGACTAACTCTAGCAGACCAAATCAGAGCCATAATCAAATGATAAAAGTTAACATCGCCACACAGGGGGCAAACTGACATTGTATTCACTCAAGAAATGCAATGACAAAACAGTTTCATTAAGGGACATATTGGCCAAAATGCAGGCTCCAATGACAGAAGAACAAACTAATATGTCTTGGAGAAAGTACAGATAGAAAGTTCTTTAGAAGCAAGGTTGGAAGACTCCATCTCATGTATTTTGATAATTTATGAGGAGGGACCATTCCCTGGAGAAAGATATCATGTTTGATTGGAGGCACAGAGAAAAAGAGGAAATCTTCAGCAAGATGGATTGACACACTAGCTATAGCAATGGGCTCAAATAAAACAGCAATTGTGAGGCTGGCACAGGACCAGACACTGTTTTGTCCCATTGTACATGGAGTGGTTATGACTTACCAAACAGAAGGCACTAACAACAATATTCAATGATAAGAAAATACACCAAACCAGGGAAATTTAAGAAGCAAAATAAAGACGGGCCTCTATTCTCCCCAAATACTAAAACTAAGAGGGGAAAAGTCGGTCAAAAGAACTCTTCAGCTATCAGGAAATGATACACATAACAGCCAAGAACAACACGTTATCTGGGTATTGTGATGGTTGGTGAAACATCAGTGGATGAAGGGTAAACAAAATTTCTCTGTACTCCCCTTGCAATTTTATTTTGTAAGTTTGACATTATTTCCAAATAAAAACCACAGAACAAATGAATACTTCCCTCCCACTCAGACAATACTAAATCAGAATCTGAATGTGGAAACGTTGGGGGAAGATCCTGAGACATGTCTAATGTGCATCTGGTGTGGAGAGCTGCTGGCTAGGAGGTCGCTGAGCAACAGCGTTCATTAATAACACAGCTAGAAGAATTCCAATTATGGGTCTGTGTCTTGGTTCATTCAGTATGAGTTCTGATGATGTATTATGTCTAGCATTTAATTGGTGAGTAGATACAAATGTTCTCTCATTTAGTAGGTGTCTGCATAATGCTGTTAGAATCAGCCTTTTCTTGCTATACGTCAGCACATTCCTTGTGATGATCTGCTGGATAAATTGATGTTCTTAATGAAAATGAACACACCTGCATTTCCCTTTGAAAGTTAATAACCCTCATGAGATAGAAACACCTGTCTCTTTAGAACTTGCACTGCCATTAATTTAGATGGATACTTATGTCTTAATTTTATACGGTACATTTCTTTTTAAATGTGTGAGAATTAAATGAGAAAGTAATCTATTTTCTCTTATAAAAGCTCATCATCAATACATATCAAGATTCAAGCTCTTCTCTGTATTTTGAATATTGTAGGAATTATGACCAGTCTCAGAAGAAGGACATCGTGTTTGGTGAAGTGGAAGGGCGGTGAAAAAGAGGAAGGGCTTCCATGAGATGAATGAACACAATGGCTACATTAATGGGTTCAGGCACAGGAACAACAATTTGGATGGTGCAGGGCCATGCAGTGTTTGATTCTGTTGTGCACAGGGTCGCCATGGATCAGAGCCAACTGATGGCACCTACAACAACAACAGCAACTGGAAATAGACAAGTGTCTCCTGGTTCTTCATGCCCTATCCCATTACCTTATGCCCCACTTTTGCTTAAACTTAAACTTGTATATAGGAAATAATTTCTTATTTCTGGCTACATATTTGACTCACCTGATGGCAAGGAGTTGAGGCACGATCCAGTCCACTTTGGGGATTACGTAGGCAGTCCGATACATAGGTTCTAAGACGTGGCTGCATTTATCGTGGGCCACATATAACAACCGAAAACCTTCTAAAGTCATTGCTAAAGTTTGCTTTAATCACTGCAGCAAAGAACATATTGTTACTTCATTTTTTTGCAATTCCTTAGTGAATTTTCACTGCCTCTGTCTGTGTGCCCCTCTGATGTACAATCCACATATTTTATGCTTAAGTATTGCTCTATTAAGTTTCACTTGGTAAGGACTTTGATATTTGCTCCTCCAAGGGATGTCTGTCTCCTCCTAAGAAGAAGGATTTGCTCCCTATTTCAAAGGAGGAAGCCACTGGAAATCATATGCATAGCTTCTAAACATTGTCCAATACTGAAGGCCTAATGAATGGACGCAGAACATAGTTGGAGACAGTGCAAGAGGATAGGCTTCTAAAGTCTGAAGGCTCTCAACTTGTGTGGTAGATATTTAATCGTTTGTCAATTTGAGGATTAAGAGTGTAGGGGTGGAGTCTAGCTTGTCATTCAGATCATAGCCAATGAGGCCTCTGTGTGGGCTTTGCCTTCTCCTGAGAATTCTGGGAAATCCGGCACTTCCTCCTTGGAAGTGGAAGATCCCCTGTTCACTTCATGGGAGACATAGCAGCTGACAAGACACATGGACCCACCCTGGTGCAGATACCCCTGCCAGTGCTGAGATGTTTCCAAGGTCACTGGATCCAAAGACTTTCTACCCACTGGCCTGTGATCGTCTATATTCGGCATTATTGTATGTGTTTTATGAGTCTAAAGAGGACTTTATAAATTTCTATTAGACATGTGGGCTAATCTCAGACTTATGGACTTGATGAGACTGGGCTGGGATGTTTTCTCAATGTTCAATTGCTCTTGTATATACAACACTTTCTTATACACATGTGTGCCCATGGGTTTGTCTCTCTAGTCTACCCAGACTAACTCAACTTGTGACTCGGGAGGAGTTGATTTCTTGAAGTGGAGTTGATTCTGATGATTCGACTCAATTGCAACCTGTGGGAGTGGAACCTTCAGGATCTTCTTTTGTTAATGGAGCGCAACTCAAGGTAAATAGAAACTGCTGCAGAAATCTAATGATTAGAGCTTGGAATGTGCTAGATATGAATCTAGTAAAATTTGAAGTCATAAAAATGAAACAGAATGCATAAAGATCAGCATGCTAGGTATAAGTTGAAATGGACAGGTATTATCCACAGAGAATCAGAAAATCATAATTTACTATGCTGGGAATAAACACATTTAAAAGGAATGACATGACATTCACTGTCAAAGAGGACACTGCAAAATTCATAATAAAATATAATGTTGTCTGTGATAGGATTATATCTATCTGTCTTCAAGATAATACAACCAATACAACTATTATGCAAATCGATGCACCAACCACAAGCTAGTGATGAAGAAAATGAAGAATTCTACCAATGACTTAAATTGGAAATTGATCAAATATGCTATCAAGATGCATTGATATTTATTGATGATTGAAATGCAAAAGTTGGAAACAAAGCAGAAGGAACAGTAGTTGGAAAATGTGGTCTTGGTGTAGAAGTGAAGCTGGATAGAATTTTGTAAAACCAAGGATTTGTTCATTACAAATACATTTTCTCAACAACACAAAAATTACCATATGCATTGATTAGTCCAGATCTGTGGGAAGACATGCTAGAGACACTCAATATCAGTCCCAAACCCGGGAACAGACCATCAATTGCTCATCTGTAAATTCAGGATAAAACTGAAGAAAATTAAAAGAAATCCACTGGAGCCAAAATATGAACTTGAGTCGATCTCATCTGAATTTTGAGAACATCTCAAGAACAGATTTGATACATTAAACACTATTGATAGAAGACCTGATGAGCTGTGGGAAGACATCAAGATCATCATTCATGAAGAAAGCAAAATGCCATTAGAATGACAGGAAAGAGAGAAAAGAGCAAATTGATGTCAGAAGATACTCTGAAACTTGCTCTTGATTATAGAGTGGCTAAAGCAAATAGAAGAAACTATAAAGTCAACGAGCTGAATAGAAAATTTCAAAGGGCAGCTGGGGAAGAAAAGCCAAACATTATAATGAAATGGGCAAAGATAATAGTTAGAGAATTGATGGAATACCATTTGAAATATTACAGAAAGCTGATGTAGTGTTGGAACATGCACTCATCTATGCCGGGATATTTTGGGAGCGGCTACTTGGAAAATTGAGTGGAAGAGATCCATATTTGTACCCAATCCAAAGAGAGGTGACCCAACAGAATATTCAAACTACAGAACAATATCATTGATATCCCATGAAAGTAGAATTTTACTGAAGGTCATCCAACAATGCAGGGAACTACCAGAAGTTCAGGATTGATTCAGGTGATTTGGGATAGCATTACTAATGTAAGATCAATCTTGGCTTAAAGCAGAGAGTACAAGGAAGATGTTTACCTGTGTTTCTATTGACTATGCTCAGGCATTTGATAGTATGTACCATAATAAATTATTAATAACCTTGAAAAGAATGGGAATTGTAGACCAATTTATTGTACTCCTTAGGAACCTGTACATGGATCAAGAGGCAGTTGTGAAAATAGAACAAGGGAATACTTCGTGAGTTAAAATCAGGAAATGTGTGCATCAGGGTTTATCCTCTCGCCATACTTGCTCAAACTCCATGCTGTGAAAATCATCAGAGAAGTTGGCTTATTTGAAAAAGAATGCGGCATTAGAGTCGGAGGAGGCTTACCCTGCAATATGCAGATGATATAACATTGCTTGCTGAAAGGACTTGAAGGTGTAACACATGAAGCATTTGCTGATGAAGGTGAAGAATTGCAACCTTCAGTATGGATTAAGACTCAATGTCAAAAGGAATAAATCCTCACAACTGGACCAATTGACACCATATCATGATACTGGGAGTAAAGGTTGACAATGTCAAGGATTTTCTCTTGCTTGGATCTCCAAGCAAAACTCATGGAAACAGTCGTCAGATGATCAAAAGATGCGTTTTCATTCCATTGGGTAAATCTACTGAACAAGACCTCTTTAGAGTATTGAAAAGCAAGGCTAGTACTTTGAGGACTAAGGTGTGCCTGCTCCAGACCATGGTGTTTTCCAATGTCTCATGTGCATGTGAAAGTTGGACACTGAATAAGGAAGACCAAAGAAGAATCGATGCATTTGGACTGTGGTGCTGGAGAAGAATGCTGAAAGTACCACGGACTGCTGAAAGGATGAACCAGTCTCTCTTGGAGGAAGTAAGGCTAGAATGTTTCTTTGAGGCAAGGAGGGCA
Organism: Tenrec ecaudatus; assembly: GCF_050624435.1. Lineage (NCBI taxonomy): Eukaryota > Metazoa > Chordata > Mammalia > Afrosoricida > Tenrecidae > Tenrec > Tenrec ecaudatus. Next base: position 60,290,721 of record NC_134531.1, on the reverse strand, counting down.
AGACTTCATCTTACCTACGTTGGACATATTGTCAGGAGAGAGAAGTTCCTGGTGAAGGATGTCATACTTGGCTAAGTGGAGGGGCGGTTCAAGAGCTAACGACTCTCAAGGGGATGGATTGGCAGCAAGGCTGCAATGAAGAGCACAGCGTGAGCAGAGTTGTGAGGACGGAACAGGACCATGGCTGTTGTGTTCTGTCGTGCACAGGGGAGCTCGGGGCAGTAACTGACTGCGCGACACCTAGCAAAAGCAGTAATAAGTTTGTCAAAGTTGACTTAATCTGGAGAGAGTAAGAATGAGACTCTTAAAAAACACTAGCAGCTAATATTTATGAGTCTACTACTTACCTTGAAGAATTTTGCCTTGAAAATTCATATTAATTATCTGAGTTAATCCTCACAGGAATGCTATATGGTGGAATGTATTATATTTAGTTTTATTTTATGAGATTCTGAAGCTTGGAGTATTAAAACTATTTTCCCAAGATCACAAAACTCCAAGTGGTAGATTTTTGATCTGCACCCTAGCCTGTCTGATTTCCATCTGAGCAATTAACATTACTGACTCTCACACTTTGATTTAAGAGTTATATAAATACTTGCTCCAGATTTTAGAGAATTGCATAAATACGATATGGAGGAAATTATCTCATCATCCATTCTCCCTTTTCAGGAACACCAGCTCCTACTGGTTTTCAGAGCAGGTTACTTAAAAGCGGATTTACTCAACTGTTCCTGGATTGTGCCTCAGCTCAGGCAGCAACCTCACCCTACAACTGTCCTTCGGTGTGCACACTCTGTATCTAAATCAACAAAGCCTTGGCAATATGCTGATCTGAACATTTGCAAACTCATGCCTTATGTGTATACTGTAATCCCGAGATATCCCAGTAGAATATGGTCTTTTAAGGTATTTCTGAGTAATTTTGGCAAGTTGTTGATGACATTAGGTTACAAGTCTCAAATATGGAAATTTTATGTTTCCAGGATTTTTATTGTGGTACATATTTAGCTCAGCATTTTCTATAGTTGAAATAAGGCTATGAAGCAGTTAACTTGCAATGAAGTAAAACATGGTAACTGAGATCTTTAAAAATGTATGCTGTATATTTTATGATAATTGTGGTTAATCACTTTCTCAGTGAAGTAAATTTATTTCCTTTCAAGCCTACATACCTTAGGCAAGTACGTGGTCAGAAGAGACTATGAAATTTATTTGATTTTAAAATATTGTTTAATTATACATATACCATCTTAATACTCATTTTTATTCATGAAAGAGGGTTTCAAAAGTTCATGGGAAAATGAAATTAGAAGATATGAAATTAAAAATGGATTTTTCCCACGAAATTTTGGAAGTCCTATTATATATCAAAATATTGTCCTTTTCTTGCTAAAATTTAGATTACATAAAATTACAACTGGTTAAAAATTACATACTGGTCTTTTACTGAGTAATTATTAAGATACTGAGGAAACATTAATCATTTATGCTATTAGAATAATATAGATATGATACCCTAATTACCCTCTATTATATTACCAGAAAAGTAATATAACTCCTGCTGGTGTAGTGGTTATATGTTGGGTTGCTAACTGCAAGTTCAGGCAATCAAAATCACCAGCCCCCCTCAGGAGAAAAAATGAGTCATTCTACGCCCAGAAGCAGTTCGAGCCTTGCCCACCCACAGGGGCAATTCTACTTGTTCTATGAGGGTCCTGTGAGTTGGAACCAACTCAATGACGCTGAGTTTGGTTTGGGGTTTGGAACTCACAAAACTAACAAAAATTAAAACTGCCATTTGTGTATCTCAGAGTCTGTGCCAGAGGTGGGATGATTAACAACGCAAAGAGTGAATCCTAATGTGAACTATGGACTTTAGTTAATGATGATGGTCTCCAAACAGTTCATAGCAAAAGTCCATACATTGTTTTTTAATTTTGTATAAACATTTTAAAATTTTGTTTTATTCTTATCCCAAAGTGAATAATATGTATTGTACTAAGAAAGTCATAAAGAGATCAATTTCTGTCAAGTAATTGAATGCAAAAAAACCAAATAATGTCCAAATAATTATCTTAATATAAACATAAGCCATATCCTATACCATAGCACCTGGTAGAGAGAGTACTGGTGAAAAGGAGAAAGATTTAAAAAGAGAGTTCAAATTACACAATGGCTCTGTATGCGCATAATCCATCCGATTTCTAATACTAGTACATCCAATTGCAGTCTGGCAATTAGATCCTACAGCTATACTTATGTTGGATTTCTTGGTGTTTTAACAAGTCATTGTGACTTTCCTGTCTACATAGATGTTGGAGATTAAGAAGTATATACTCAACATCTCATAGACATCTTTGTCCCTTGACATCATTTAGGATGGGAATATAGCAATAATTAGAGCAAAAAAATCATGAAGAATTCTAAGTAAATCATCATAAATTACTTCTCTGCTAAGTTTGTTTGCTATTTTTGAAATTAACTATATAGCTATCCACACAGGGTAATAAATTTTCCTTGATTATTCATTACACACACATGCATACACACAGACCTCTCCACTGTCTTAGCTCAAGTGATAGGTGTTGTGGGTGATCAAATTGTAATCAAGTAATAGTTCTCAATGATGTTTCTTTTACTGAAACTATTAACAGTGTTATTCACAAGTATCTGTATAGATCAGGACTCCTTTAAATGAAGAACTTTACAGAATTTCAGAGAAGGAAAAGTGCACATCTTAGTGGACTAATCATGGAATGTTTCGTGGGTGGTAGGTAGCGCTTGAGAGCAGTTCCAAATGGGGACATTTGCTATAGAAACATAGAGAAGGGCAATGCAGACAGGGAGCAGGACTAGAGGCAGGTCTTTTCAAATTTCCATGTTTAGGACATAGTCAAAGGCTGGCGTACTATCCTCAAGGTCTCCCTAAACACAAGAACACTTTGTTCTAATAACCTGGCACTCTTTGATATTCATCTTCGCGACACAATCACTGAAGACAAAATGGGGGAATAAGCAAATGTGGTAAAGAAATCTGATGGTGTCCAGCTATCAAAAGATATAGCATCTGGGGTCTTAAAGGCTTGAAGTTAAACAATCTTGCAGGCAAATAAGCCCTAATGTTTTTTTTTGTTTTTTGTTTTTTTTAATTTTAACAATTTATTGGGGCTGATACAATTCTTTTCACAGTTCATACATATACATACATCAATTGTACAAAGCACATCTGTACAGTCTTTGCCCTAATCATTTTTTTTCTCTTTTCTTCTTTTACATTTTATTAGGGACTCAAACAACTCTTACCGCAATCCATACATATACATACATCAATTGTATAAAGCACATCCATACATTCCCTGCCCCAATCATTCTCAAGGGATTTGCTCTCCACTTAAGCTCCTTGCATCAGGTCCTCTTTCCCCCCCCCCCCCTCCCCTTTAGCCCTAATGTAAAAAGCACACCAGCCTGTGTGATCATGAAATGTCAACAGGATCAGGTATCAAAAGATCCAAAACAAACAATTATATTGATGCAATCAAGGGGGGTCAGAATAGAGATTCAAAGCAGATCTGTAGACAATTGGGCATCCCCTTAAGAAGGGTCACAAATTAGGGGAAATTCAAGCAGGGTGCAGTATAGGTCTGATAAAACACACTACAGTCCTCTAATCCAGCAGTTCTCAACCTGTGGGCCGTGACCCCTTTGGGAGTCAAACGACCCTTTCACAGGGGTCGCCCAATTCATAATAGTAGCTAAATGAGAGTTATGAAGTAAAAACGAAAATAATTTTACGGTTGGAGGTGTCACCACAACATGAACTGTATTAAAGGGTCGTGGCATCAGGAAGGTTGAGAACCACTGCATGCTTCCTCCTTCCACTATCATCACCCAGTTCGACCTTACAAATACACCAAGCCTGGAATATCCACATTGGTATAGTCAAGAACTCTTGACACATGGAATTCAGGACAGATAAACCTCTCAGGAACAGTAGTGGGAGTAGTGATACTATGAGGTGGAGGAGGAGGGGGAGAAAAGGCGAACTGATCACAAGTTTGGATTCATAACCCTCCAGGGAGACAAATCATAGAAATATGGAAATGTGGGTGAAGGGAGACAATGTACAGTGTAAGATACTAAATAATAATAATTGATCAAGAATTCAGTAGCGTGGGAGGTTGCAGGAGGGAGGGGACAAAAGAGGAGCTGATACCAAGGGCTCAAGTATAAATAAAATGTTTTGGAAATGATGATGGCAGCATATGTACAAGTGTGCTTAACACAATTGAATGATAGGTTGTTATAAGATGGGTAAGAACCTCCCCAATAAAATAATAATTTAAAATACCTATACAAATGTTGGCATAATACTTTTAAGTTTGCACTAATCCACAGTATTAACTCATGAATCACCCTTCAGCACTGTCGCACTGTTGAGCATAATTTTCCATTCCTTCTGCACTGTCATGTGATATTGTTGAAAGAGCATCATGAATGATGTTATCTTGTGGGGATGCCATTCCTTAACTTCTTGCGCTCAGCTCTTTACAGTGAATAGCACCAGATGTTCCATCGAAGAGACTTTGCTAAAAACACTTATCCTCATTTGAGGCAAAAATAGATTTTTTAAAGATTTTATGCATTAATCAGCAGTTTATAGCACACCTCTGAAGATGTTTGTTACTCCCAATCTATTGTGATGCAATTATAGAAAAGTACCAGCCCTAGGGCAGGCAATGAAGCAGGTAACCACAGGGTATATTTGGCGACAGTGTCTGTCCCTATCCACAATAGAGGGTCCATAAAATAAAATACTGAAAGATAATGTTTGAAATGAAAATAGTTATCATTGCTAAAGTATGTCTTTTCTATTCTTTAAGTCAAGTTAATCATTATAGAACCCAGAGAATTCCCCAACCTTTTAGGTGTTAGCTAAACAAGGTATTTAAAAAACTACTCTTTTTTTAAAGTTGGTGAAGTGGAAAGATGTTCAAATACATGGATTCCAATTACAACCAGGGTATCTGTGGGATTTCATTTTTTACTTGTTTTTAAGAAATCACTCATTCTAAAAAATGAAAATAAATTATCCATCACATTGTTAGAAAATAAGAGACTAAAGTATTTAAAAACAATGAACACACTCTAAGGAGCCCCTAAAGAAAGTTCAAGTTGGGGCATGACATGATAGTCCTTGAAAAGTTGTTCTGGTATTAAGATGTCTCAGAAATGAAAAAAACTACAAACAAAGAGATATGTTAGGAGACCTTGTCTAAAACGGAAATAAAGAAAACTTGCACTTCGTGGTGGTGGTGAGACAGAAAGGATGAGAAAGACAAAGAATCAAGATATAAAATAAATGGCTTGAAACACAACACAACAAGTTGGCTTTAGAGAAAAAAAACCTAACACACATTTCAAATGCTTAGGGCCTTCTCGCTGTAGAGGGTGTTGTCATCGATATAAATAGGTTGCTTTTGTGTGTCATCAAATCAAGATACTCAGAAGTTAAAAAGTGGGAACAGCAGACAAGTTTCCTTCTGAAAATTTTTGGTTTTGTTACTGTTGTTAGGTGCCACTGAGTTGGCTCTGGTTCATAGCAACTCTGCACAACAGAATGACACACTGCACGGCCCCGAGCCATCCTCTCAGTGGTTCCCGTGCCCAAGCCCATGGTTGCAGCCACTGTGTCAATTCAGAACATAGTTTGGAATATCTGAAATTTGTGTTTTCGTATATATAACTACTAGGGTGTTGGAAATGTAATTGTATAACTTCATCTTATGGCCATTGAGCTGATTCTGACTCAATGAAATCCTATAAGACAGAGTAGAACTGCCCTCATTGACTTCTGGGGGTGTGAATCTTTAAAGAAATCGAAAGCTTCATTTATCTCATGTGGGTTTGGAACTGCTGGTGTGGTTTGCAGAGTTTGCAGATCAACTTTTAACTACCGCACCAGGACTTCCCATATGTTCATAAATAGATTTCCACCCTAATACATGATGGAAAATGCAATACCACTGCTTCAGTAGAAGCCTAATCTGCATCTATGGCCATAACCATTCAAAACTTTTCATTTAATTACCAAGCCGGATTAGACAAAAGAAAAAAAAAAGGTTAGTACTTAATTTATCCTTTTCCTGTAATCTGCCCCTAATCTAGTTTCTTTAAGAAAGTTTTTCCCCTTCTTCCACACCTGTCCAATAATGTGCACTTGTGCTGGGATTCTTCTTCCTACCATGAACATCTCTTTAGCTGTGGGAGTTAGAGGATTTGAAGTCAACTTGATGATGCAGGAATTGTAGTTATGGACTCCAAACTGTTATTGAGTTCACAGCTTAATGATGCCTTCTTGGGGTATGGTTTTCTTATAAGCAGGGAACCTAGGAATCTCCCTTCTCTCTTAGACTTTAACTATCTGCTTTCAGGAACTCTGCTGGCGACCCTGCTAGCTATCAGCACCTGCCATTCTTCCACGGATGTTGGAGCCACACATGCCTCAGCATCCACTGGCTTTTGATCTTCCTAACTCATGGCACACCTTTGAACAGCATCTGCCTGCTGCTCATGTATCTGAAGAGGCACTTGTGGATTAGCACTTAAGAACTTGAATTGGACTGAGCTGGGTTGCCTTCTTATATATCTCAAGATGTATACATACACTATAAAACTCTTTCTTATACATATATGAGAGTCCCTGGAACTATTTCTCTAGACAACCCAGCTGACCACATCAGCCAATGAAAGACTCTACTCTGTTGAGTCAAGAAATCTCAGAAATCTTCTCAGCCCTAGTGGTGTAATGGATTAAGCATTTGTCTACTGATGGCATGGTCGGTGGTTCAAACCTATCAGCCACCCCAAGAGAGAAGGATGAGATTGTATGCTCCTGAAAAACTTTATAGATCAGAAATCCTAATGAGCAGTTCTACTTTAACCTAGAGGGTCACCATGAGTTGAAATTTACTCTACAGCAGTGGGCTTGGTTTTGAGTTTGAGGTTATCCATAAATGACCAGTTTAGGACTAACTTCCTCCAAGGAGACTTCAATAATTCCTTTCACTAAATATCCCATTTGTGTACTTTAATGATATACAAGACTTTATCAAGTTTTAGAGTATCACAAAGCACTTATTTTCCCTTCTTATTTCTCATACTAATTCTAAACTTTTGAAATAAGAAATTTTGTCTTATGTCTTCTAGAACTCCCTACCTTATTTAGATTGTATTTTGAGTATACTAGATAACACTGGAATGTTTGTCGGTAGCACATATTGCAAACTGGAAAATGTCACAGCTACTTTTTAACGTTTACTTTTGGCAAGCAAATATTAAAAATCTTTCTTATTGGTATGCAAATTTCTAATTCTGCCAGTGTTTAGATTCTAATTGGTGACTAATTAATTTCACTTCTAAAAGGTACTTGACAAGAACGGACAAAGGGGAAGGGAATGCGTGGGAAAAATCCTTATTACAGTATGTAAAAAGTCAATGCTGATAATTACAGTTAGATTGATTCCTTCTACTTTGGTCTATAAAATTAAAAATGATAGTAGTCCTCCAGATTTTGGGATTTGTAGTATTTTATTTTGGGTGCTAGAGGTACATTCACTCCAGAATCCTGCATGTGCGTTCCTGATGAATTTGGTATTTTTTCCACTCAAAATGAAGAAACAATCAACCTTTTTGCTTCAACACTCAGACTGTCTTGTTGAGTCAATAAACGTACAGAGAGCATAATAATCATGATTCTAACAACCAATATACATGACTAAAATTGATTGGATTTTAAAAACAAAACAAAATTTAAGAAAACCACTGCCATCAAAGGATGCTGTTGAGCACGTCAACACCTAGTGACTCTATAGCACAAAGTACATGTGCTCCATAAGGTTTCTAAGACTCTATGTCCTTAAGGGAACAGACAGCTTCATGTGTCTTCAAAGGAGTGAGTGGCAGACTTGAACCATGGACCTTGCAATCAGCAGCCTAATAATTAATCCATTGTGTCACAAGGGCTCCTTTCTATAAATTAGACAAAGGAAAACTCACTGTCATTGACTCAATTCTGACAGGAATCCTTACTTTTTAAGTAATCAATTTATAATTCAAATACCTCATGAATAATGTATGAATAATGGCTGATTAAGGCTTATTGTCCAAAATGTGCTGGCAATTTTGATCCCTACTTCACCACTCCATTATTATGACACCAGCTACCCATGTCTCAGTTGTCTCTCTGACACTAACTACCCAGAGTTGGGACCTTCCTGCTCCAGCCAATTAGGAAACATCAGCCTCTGTGCTGGCTCTCATTGCCCCCTCTCTCCTGGGAGTGGCTCATAGAATTCACAGAAACGATTAGCTATCCAAGTATGTACAGTTACGCAATAGAACGTCAATGTGTATAAACATAGAGACTCGCCAGGAAAGATAAGGGGGAATTCCCAGCAGAGAGCCTTCATTACCCCGAAGAGGTGATCATCTTTATCCTGTGCATGATTTCTCTCAAGTCCTAGGTCTCCGAATCATTGTAGCCTTAATGAATATACATCATATGGGCCTTAATTCATAGTCACGATGTATTGAATAGAGGAATATACATTGCTCCTTTAAGCACCCTCCCTTCCTGAAGTTAGTTCCCTCAGTGTGGGCCTGGGTAGCCCCAACTTGGTTGACTGATTTTGGAAGACAAATGAATTGTGATTGATCCGGTGATTTTCACAAAACAAAGTCAAAGAACCAAACCGATTTCTTTGCTCTGCGCACATGCATGCAAAACAGAAGGAGCAATTTTACACCCGAGCGTAAAAGAAGAAAGGGGGGAAGGAAAGTGTCCACTGATGACATCCCTGATTCAGATTCCCACTGAGTTGAGAAAATGAAAGAACTACACATGATTTTGAAATAATATCGGTTAAAATCTACTAGGTATTTGAGTTTCTTATATCAAGTTAACACTATGAGTCAATACATGAACATATTTGTAATAAAAATAATTTCAACTCCCAACATGCATGTTGTTGATAAGCTTTTTCCCTCAGGGGAAAAAAGACCATCTCAAATGGTTTGTCTGTTTAAATCTTTGCTCCACTTCCTGTTCTGTTGTACTCTCTTGCCTTTCTGTGTTTCTTGCCCAGCTATCTCTATTGGAACAACGAGTCAGTTGGGGAGATTCACCAAAAGCCAAACTTCTTAGGGCTGCTATTGTGGCCAATTTCAACCCAAGACCTGGGGGTCGAGTGGCGAGCACTGTCCATATGACTTGGGCTCTGCGTTACTTGCTACAGTGGTGAGAAGCCAGGCCAATTTCAGTGACAATGTCACAAAGGAGATTCCCCCACAAGACACAGGGGCAAGAAGGAAGCCACCTTTCACCTCTTCTTAGTGTGGGACGCCAGCACATCTGGCCCACACAAATATTCTAAATGACCGAACCAGTGACTGATGGAGCCCACGCTCCCAAGCTTCCTCCAGCAACACCATTGAGATGAACCTCAAATAATTGTTGTTAAGTGTAGACATAGGCAGGAAGTTCATTGCTTTCTGCTAGATATTGTGGCTCCTTATTCAGTATTAAAATCCTTTGGTAGTCTCTTCACCTTTTCCTGTCTCCAAGAACTTGGCATTGATGAGTTCCCATCTAAAAGATTACTCACCCCTCCTTTGCCTGGTATCTAGGAAGAGGTCTTCATTCTCCCACCAATCTTCAGCTGTTCCCAACTCTCCTGTTCGCCCTTTAAAAGAAATATATTTTATTGAGGCTGAGAGCATAAGTAACCTTCATTCCTGAACCCACCATGTTGCTACTGGAAAAAAAATAAGTTACTTCAGGATTCAGATCCTAAACATTAGGAGCATAGCAAAATCATTTTTGGGGCACTGGGGACTCATCTATATCTATCTATCTATCTATCTATCTATCTATCTATCTATCTATCTATCTATCTATAGAGAGAGGGCAATTGGGGAATTTGCAAACCAATGAAAAACATGATAATGGTAGTATTTGTACAAATATGCTTGATACAATTGATGTATGGAATGTTATAAGAACTTTAAGAGCCCCCAATAAAATGATTTTTAATAATTTTGGAAGGACCTTTAGACAAGAGGAAAGATCTTAAAATATAATGCTTAAAAGTTTTATGCATAACATTAAAATTGTTACAAGACGTTCTGTCATTTTTCTAAGATGTACGATTGAGAAATAACAATCTTGTCTCACCATTGGCAAGTAGCTTGAGAGATCATAAGCCTAATATCTATATATGTATATATATAATATGTATATATGTATATATAACTTCATTTGTTCCTTATGCAGGAACAAATTATAAAATCTACTTTGAGCTCTTAAGGAAAGCATATCTATATGCACTTCATTTACTTGGATCCACAAGTTAAATTTATTATACAGAAGTAAAACATATTTTTCCAAGATTTTGCTTTCTAAGTTCTTGTTTTACTAATTAAAATAAATAGTGCACTCTTTATAAGGAGTATTTTATTAAAAATATATAAAGTCATTTGTTAACAGAAGAAAGAATAACCTATAAAATGTTTCCAAATTCAGAAAGCATTTCCAAATAGTGGCTGGTACGTCTGTGAAGGAAACACACGTGGCATCCTAGAGGGTGCCCTCTTCTACAGGCAGATTCATGTGCTGCGAATGGGGTCTCCCTCTTGGAGAGAGGGGCAAGCCACCTTTTTCAGAAATTAAATGAATCCACTCATGGCTTGACCTTCTCTGCACTAAAGGATACAGTCAACCAAATCCATATTAAAACCCTCTGTCCCAATGCTGTCTTCTCCATTTCAGACATATAACATTCTCAAGACAGGGCAAAAGAACAGAAAGTCTTTTAAAATTCAGAATATGCTCAAGATCAAGACAGAGAAACATTAAAAACAAAGTGAGTCTCCTAGACGAAGAAAAAAGTTCTGTTCTAATGAGTTATTTTAGATGTCAACTATGGAAGATTACAAATCATAGATAATAGAGACAGATCTCAAGCTAAAAAATAAGAGATAAAAATTTCTAGGAGCAGTCTTCTCACCTCTGAGGTCTAGCTAAAATTTTCAATGGAGCCTGAGAAGATACAGAATCACAAGGGATGCTAGCAGCAGCTCATTTCATTACTTTGGTCCAGTCTCGTCCTGGGGAAGAATGGTGCTTTCTGTTTGGGGTGTTTTTTTTAGTCTAGTGGTCCCTCTTTTCCTAGACAGGCTAGCTGGTCTCAGGATCTCTTAAATGATACATTGGTCAAGTGATGTTGCAAAAGAACACCCCCCCCCCCCAACCACACACACCTTCTAATATTTTTGCTTCAAACTCTAGGGACAAACTAGAGTTTTTCCAATTCTTCAGTACCATTGATTTATCTAAAGCAACAAATATAAACATGGGTTAAGTCTGTGGTCTGTGGAGTCCCAAGGCTTGGGACTCTTAAGACATAGTTCTATTTGGGGCATCCCCCTTTTGGAACTTTATGGCTTTCCCAGGGCAAAAGCGGTAATTTATTTAATATGGCTCATCTAGCTAAAGTCTTTAATTCACACTATAGGACCTTTCGTGCATAGGTTTGGTAAGAAGGTGAGGCAAGACACTGGTAGGGTTCACCTGTGGGTAATTGCAAACAAGAGTCCTTGAATGCTATCCTGATGTGTGTGAAATGAGCCTTCTGAAAAGCAGGAGGATCTCATTTCCACCAAGAGTCAGGAATAGAGGGAGTTCTCTGGACCTGAGATCCCTGTACAGTGAACCTTGGGTCCACAAGACAGTTAATACCATTATAAGAGCAGCAGTAAAATCAGAAGCCAGAGCATAGAACAGAGAGGTGGACTTCACAACCAACAGAGCAAATAAGGCTGAGTGCTCTTGTGCAGGAAGCTGGTGTGTGGAGTGGATTACCTTTGGGCAGTTACTTCAGGGAACTGGGTTTGCTGACCCATGGAACGTAAGCTGAACTCCGTCTAATTCAGGTTTATAGCAGAGTGGCATATACATCAAATAAGGAAGCCTGAAGAAGAGTGTACGCATTTGAATTATGTGGCTGGCAAATAATATCAAAAGTACCATGAACTGCCAAAAGAACGATCCATTCTGTCTTGGGATACGAAGAGCTAGAATGCTCCTTAGAAGCAAGCATGGAGAGATTTTGTCTTATGTACTTATGTATGTATTATTAGGAGAGGCTCGGCTCTAGAAAAGGGTATCATGCTTGAAAAGTAGAGAGGTCACAAAGCACAGAAAGACCCTCGACACAATGTATTGTCACAGCGATGGCAACAACAGGCCCAACTTTAACTGTTATGAGAAAGGGGTAGGACAGGTAATGCTTCCTTTTCTGTACATGGGGTCACTTTGGGTTCGAGCCAACTCAACAGCAGCTAACAATAGCATGTCAAAATTACCATTTATCTTCTATGGCCATTTACAACTACTCGATCCAACATTCTTCTGTGACTTCCCAAGAATATAATTTTAATTATTTAAATTTTATAATATGTATATAATCCATTAATATTTATCAAGCTATTTTCAAAGAGTAATAGGAATACTAAAAATTAGGAGTATTCAACTTCAGAATATCCAAAGTCATTATTAATAATTTTAATGCTACTGATGTTGTTGTTAGGTGCCATCAAGTCCCTTCCAATTCTAGCAACCCATTGTACAACACATCAACACTGCACAATCCTACACCATCCTCACAATCCGTCTCCTTGAATGCACTCTTCGTTCTCCACTACCCCTCCACTTTACCAAGAATACTGTCCTTCTCCAGGAGTGGGTTTTTCCTGACAACATGTCCAATGTGTGTTCGATGAAATCTGGCCATCCTTGCCTTTAATGAAAACTCTGGCTATACTTCCAAGACAGACCAATCTATCCGTTTACTCCAATATTCTAAATTATTTTCATGTGTAAGGAATCCTTTGGTAAGTTATAAATGGTGTTGTAGAGTAACAAATCATTAACCAAAATACAAATTCACTGTCAATTGAATCAGTTTTTGACTCCCAGAGACAAGGTAGAACTGGACACAGTAGAACTGCCCCTATGGGTTTCTGAGGCGGTGATTCTTTATGCAAGTACAAAACCTCGTCTTTCTCCTGCAGAACAGCTCATCATTTCGATCACCCGACTTTTTACTCAGCAGCCCAACTCATAATGCACTGTGACACCAAGGGTCCCGGTAACAACCCACGATCCGCTTCAAGTCAAATCAAGAGTAAAGATTTATTTGAAAGTGAAGCTATATCTTCAGAAGTAAAGAGATTTGAATTCCGCAGAGTAAACACCAAGCATTCCACCTGATAAACTCCTTCTTAGAGGAGGGGAACTGAGAATTGGAAGTATATTATTTGATTGGTAATTTCAAATTCAAATCTTTGTAATTCAGGGCTTCCTGAAAGAAGGACATAAAACAGGACTGGCTTGAAGTATATACATATTTTTATAGATTGGTTATAGTATGATGATTGAAAATTTAGATGACCAAAGGCAGTAGCTGGATAGTTACATCATTACAGAATATATGTGGCTTAAGGGGTTTGGATACATTGTAAATGAAGAGGTTGGGGATAAAAATCCAAACCAAAGTCACTGACCATTTGGTTGTCCTGATGGCTTTCCAAGGCGGTAAGTCTTTACAGGAACAGAGAGCTGCTCATTTTCCCCTTAGCTGCCCACTCAGTGGCCTCTACAGTCACCAAAGCTCCTTGAATTGGAGTTAGGCGACCATTGATGACTCATTATAGAGCAGATCAGCTTCAATTTTAATTCTTCTGAGAGGCAAAGCTTGGCCATTTGGATAAGGGATAGTGAATTAGTACCTGGGAGATTACAAAAGGAATTTTCTTAGAGTACAATGTGGAACTCTGGTGGCATAATGGATGATGTCTCGGGGCTGCTAACCACGCATTCGGCAGTTTGAGCACACCATGCATGAAAGATGAGACTTCCTTAAAGAAGCCCACGGGTATGTTCTACTTGGCCCTATAAGATTGCTATGGCTCAGAATTGACTCAAGGGCAATGAGTTTGCTTTTTGTGGACAGCACAATGTTAAAATAATTGATCTATGGAAATTTCATGAGAACCTTTTACATTAAATGTTTAATAACCATTTGAGCAACTCTGCTCAGGGATATTTTGTGGATATTTCTTTTAACTCAATAACAGGAAAATATTTATTTAGCTGCATAATTAGGCTTATATAAGGTTTAGCTCTTATAATGGTAATGATCCCTGGTGGTATGGTTGGTAAGCAGTGGACTGCTAATCACAAAGTCAGTGGTTCAAACCCATGAGCCAATCCATGGGGAAACAGTGAGGATATCTGCTGCCTTAAAAATTTGCAGCCCCTGGTAGGGCTTGATCAAGGGCAATGTAACCAAGAGAAATCACTGAAACCCAAATGAAGGCTGGGCATGATAATGGGACAAGAGGAAAGTAAAGGGACATAGAGGAAAGAAGTAGGAGGCAAAGGGCATTTACAGAGGTCTAAATACAGGCATGTGCATATTTAAATATATTTATAGATGATGATGGGGAAATAGAACTATGTACATATATTTATAGGTTTAGTATTAAGGTAGCAGATGGACATTGGGCCTCCACTCAAGTACTCCTTCAATGCAAGAACACTTTGTTCCATTAAATAGGCACTCCATGACACTCTTCTTCCCAATACTATCACTGAAGACTAATATGTGCATAAGAAAGTGTGGTGAAGAAAGCTGATGATGTCCAGCTATCAAAACATAGAGCATCTGGGGTCTTAAAGTCTTGAAGGTAAACAAGTGGCCATTTAGCTGAGAAACAGCAAAGCCCATATGGAAGAAGCACACCAGCCTGTGTGATCACGAGGTGTTGAAGGGATCAGGTATCAGGCATCAAAAAACAAAAAATCATATCATTGTAAATGAGGATGAGTGCAGAGTGGAGACCCAGAACCCATCTGTAGGCAACTGGATATCCTCTTACAGAAGGGTCTCGGGGAGGAGACGAGTCTGTCAGGGTGCAGTGTAGCAATGATGAAGCATACAACTTTCCTCTAGTTCTTAAAATGCTTCCTCCTCCCACTATCATGATCCCAATTCTACCTTAGAAATCTGGCTAGACCAGAGGATGTACACTGGAACACATAGGAACTGAAAACACAGGGAATCCAGGACAGATGATCCTTTCAGGACCAGTGGTGAGAGTGTTTATACCAGGAGAATAGAGGGTAAGTGGGGTAGAAAGGGGAAACCAATGACAAGGATCTACATATAACCCCCTCCCTGGGCAATGGACAACAGAAAAGTGGGTGAAGGGAGATGTGGGACAGTGTAAGACATAACAAAATAATAATAATTTATAAATTATAAAGGGTTCATGAGATATGGGGTGGGGAGGAGGGAGAAAATGAGGAGCTGATACCAAGGGCTCAAGTAGAAAGAAAATGTTTTGAAAATGATGATGGCAACAAATGTACAAATGTGCTTGACACAATGGATGGATGTGTGGATTGTGTCAGAATTGACTTGGTACTAGAGAGAGCGCTTAGTTTCATATATACATATGCAAATGCATATTTATATGTTTTGATAGGGAAAAAGCAGGACAAAGTGGAGTTTTAATGCTACAACTAGGAGTCAGTCATAAACATGAGCCATGTCTATGCAGAACTACCAGATACCCTCATGGTGATGTTCTTCACACTGTGGAACACTTGAAGAGATACTGAAATGTTGAGAAGCTAACTTAAGAAAGTATAAGCAAACTATAGTTTATGAAATGCTCACCACGTTGGTTTTTTAAGAAATCTTACAGCAAGTTACAAACTGAAATTTTTCCAACTGAACCTGCTCTCCTACCCAAATGACTACAACACTTTAGTACTTCTTTATCCATTTTGAAACAATGGTAGCCAAAATGATCTATCTGTCTGATGTAAGAATTCCAACTACAAAAAATGTATTAGAATGTACCCTGTACAGTAGCAAGAATGCCTTTAAGCATTAAAAATGCTAGAACAATATTTTTTTCTTCCAAGAGTTTGAGCAAGGACAACACACTGAACTGGAGGCTTTCAGGCAAAGAACTTGACTGCCCCAAACTGCCCAGTCTTTGGGAGATGTAAAATGGTCCAGGCCTAAGAGTTGTGAACACTCCTTGATAGGTATGTAAAAAAAAAAAATTCCCGTAGCTAATAGTACTGACTCAAAGGAAGGGGAAAGAAAAACCTACCACTGGCCTAAATATAGAGTTTCCTTACTCCTCCTCTCCCTAGCAACAAATCTATTTAATTCTGATTTGTTTATGCATTTGGTTTTTTGTACATTGATTCTTTGCCACATCCTAGTTTATTTTTTCCACATTACTCCTGCTTCTTTTCTCTTATAAATAATTCTATCAGTTCTTTTCATAAGTTTTTCCATTTTCTATTTAGGCTCAAAACTCGTTGATTTTTCCCTAGCTTTAATATTATTGAAATTTTTCCATTTATTAGTAATTTCAATTATTGATCCTTAACTACTCTCATGATGCTACCCATTATTTTGTAGAAAGTCAAGTCGGTAGTTTGTACATAGGTGATATTTTTTACAGTGAGGTATAACACATGCTACAGTCTTTGACCTTCATCAATAAATGCTTTAAATACATGCTTTAAATCCTCTTCACTTTGAACAAGCAAGAGTGTGTGATATGCATATCAAAGATTATTCATGAACTTCTTCTAGCCCTGATGCCTCCTCCTTTTACATATAATGCAGCTTTGTTCTCAGATTATAAACTCAAATTACAAATTGAGCAAATATGGTAAAAGTATTAAACCCGAAACATATCTTTTGTGATTATAAACCACACTATATCCTCTTGTTCTGAATAAAGTTGAAACAAGTCCAAGAGAGCCAAAATATGATATTGAGTTTACCCTATCTGAAATTACAGACAACTCAACAAAGATTTTGACATGTTGAACACTAATGATCCCAAACCAGACAAGCTGGGGGATGATATCAACAACACCACATATAAAGAAAGCTAGAGACAAGGAAGCATAAAGGTGAAAATTAGAATAAACTGTGAAACTTCCTATTGTAGCTAAAGCAAATGCAAGAAATGATTGGGAAAAAAGCTGAAAAGAGGATTTTAAATTACCATTTAAGAAGGAAAAATCAAATGATATAATGAAATATGCAAAGGTCTAGAGTTAAAAATCCAAAAGGGAAAAATACACTCAGGCTATCTCATTCTAAACAACTGAAAAAAAATTCCAGAGTTGAATTTCAATATTGAAGTTTTCTATGGATCAAATATTGAATGATACAAGATGCATCAATAGAAACTATAAGGAATACATAGAATCGCTGTACTAAAAAGAATTAGTTGTGTGAGTGAAGGGAGACAGTGGGTGATTTGAAATATGAAAATAAAAATAATTTATTAATTATAAAGGCTTCATAAAGGTGGGAGGGGGGATGGGAGAAGGGGGAAAAGATGAGTTGATACCAAGGGCTTAAGTAGAAAGAATATGTTTTGGAAGTGATGATGGCAATATATGTACAAATGTCCTTGATACAGTTGATGTTTTGATTGTTATAAGATCTGTAAGAGCCCCCAATAAAATGATTTATTGCTCATTTCTCTGGGAGATGGGCAATGGGAAGGTGGGTGAGGGGAGATGCCGGGCAGTGTAAGCTAAGATAAAATAACTATTGATAAACTATTAAGGGTGTAGGGGGACAGGGGGAGCAAGGTGGGAGGGGAGAGACAAAAAGGAAACCAAGCTGATTCCACGAACCCAAGTGGAAGGTGAATTTTGAGAATGACGAGGGCAATGAATGTATAGATGTGCTTTACTCAATTGATATATGTAAGGATTGTGATAAGAGTTGTATGAGCCCCAATAAAATTAATTAACTAAAAAAATTAAAAAATTAGTTGACATTTAATCATTTCAAGAGGTTTTATAAGATCAAATGTCAATGGTAAAAGAGCAAGTCTAACCTGCCTTGAAGGTTTTAATTTAGTAAGGAACAAAACTCCAGAGTTAATGGACATTTGTTAAAATGTTTCATCAAACTGTTGAACCTGAAGCACTCACCTGCCTATGCCAAGAAATTTGGAAGACCGCTCCCTGACTAATTGAGTGGAGGAGATCCTATATTTGTTCCCTTGTGAATAACAGGGGCACAACAGAAAGCAGAATTTGTTGAACAATATTGTTAATATCACATATCAATAAAATATGGCTGTGTTAGTCTAGGTACATTAGAGAAACAAATCCACAGAAACTCATATGTATAAGAGAGAGTTTTATATAAAGGGTAAGTGCCCATCAAGAAAAATCCCAACCCTGTGCTGCCTAAACCCACAAGTCCATCATTAGCCCATTTGTCTGACATCAATCCATGAAGTCCTCCTCCATCTCACAAAATACACACAATGATGCCGACTGCAGGAGGAAAGCCGAATCAGTGAGTGTGTAAGCATCTCAGCGCTGGCAGGGGTCTCCACACGGCTGCTCCAGCACCCAGGGCTTCATTGGAGTTGGCCCATGTAGCTTTTCCTCAGGGATATCTTTCAGGAAGTGAGCCTTACCAGCTGAAGCAGGGAACTGGCGAAAGCAGCTGCACATCACAAAGCAAGAGACCTGAAAACTCGAAAGGCAAGGCTCACCAAACCATTTATCTCTCCACCCCTCAATTAACCCAGGGAGCCAGACTCAGAACAGGAATTGACAAGAGGTATATTATTGGTGATATCAGATGGATCTTAGATGAGAGAATAGGATACCATAAAGATGTTTACTTGTGTTTTATTAACTAAGCAAAGGCATGATTTGTGTGGATCTTAACAAACCGAGAATAGTGTTGTAGAGAATGAGCTTTTTTGCTAATTTTGATTGAGTTGTATCCATGTGAAATCTGGGCAGTAAATAAACACTGGGAAAGTATCCATGTATTTTAATTACAGTGCTGGCAAGGAATATTGAAAGGTGGACTTTCAGAAGAGCAAACTAATTGATCTCTTTTCATTTTTGAGTTTTTGAAATTTGAAAGTTTAACTAGAATAATCCTTAGAAGCAAACAGTAAGACTTTTTCTCATATACTTAGGAAATGTTATCAGGAGAGACTAGTCCTTGGCAAAGGACATCGTGCTTGCTGAAGTGGAGGATAATTGAGAGAGAGGAAGACCCTCCGTGGACGACTTGACACAATGGCTACAAAATGACCTCACACAGCAGTGGATTTGACATTGGCAATGGGCCAAGTGTTGCTTTGTTGTTCTGCACATAGCACCATTTTGAGTCACAAGTGACTCAGTAGCACCGAACAACAACAGCTGGAAAGTAAGGGTGAGTTTAATTTTTTTGATTATTGAAAATGATATACAGCTCAAATTAGTAGCTATTACCTAAACAACTGTAGATGATGCTGGAGAAAGCTGCTATCTACTGTTCTTGTGGCCCTGTTAAGCAATCTTGAGTAGAAATAACTTAAAAAAAATAATCATTTTATTGGAGGCTTGTAATGTCTTATCACAATCCATACATACATCCATTCTATGTCAAGCACATTTGTATATATGTTGCCATCATCATTTTCAAAACACTTGCTTTCTACTTGAGCCCTTGGTATCAGCTCCTCATTTTCCTCTCCCTCCATGCTCCCAACTCCCTCATGAATCCTTGATAATTTATAAATTATTATTATTATGTCATATCTTACACTGTCCGACGTCTCCCTTCATCCACTTTCGGTTCCACCTTTCTCCCCACCTTCCCTCCACACTCCCGATATCACCACTCACACCACTGGTTCTGAAGGAATAATCTGTCCTGGATTTCATGTGATTTCAGTTCCTATCTGTACCAGTGTACATCCTCTGGTCTAGCTGGATTTGTAAGGTAGAGTTGGGATCATGATAGTGAGGGGGCGGGAGGAAGCATTTAGGAACTAGAGGAAAGTTGTATGTTTCATACTTGCTACACTTCACCCTGACTGTCTCGTCTCCTCCCTGCAAACCTTCTATAAGGGTATGTCTAGTTGCCTACAGATGGGCTTTGGGTCTCCACTCCACACTCCCCCTCATTCACAATGATATAATTTTTTTATTCTTTGATGCCTGGTACCCGATCCCTTCAACACCTCATAATCACCCAGGCTGGTGTGCTTCTTCCATGTGGGCTTTGTTGCTTCTGAGCTAATTGGCCGCTTGTTTACCTTCAAGGTTTTAAGATGCCAGACACTATAGCTTTTGATAGCCAGGCACCATCAGCTTTCTTCACCACATTTGCTTATGCACCCACTTTGTCTTCACTGATCATATCAGGAAGGTGGGCACACAATGATATGATATTTTTTTCTTTGATATCTGATCCCTTCAACACCCGGTGGTCACCCAGGCTGGTGTGCTTCTTCCATGTGGGTTTTGTTGCTTCTGAGCTACATGGTGCTTTGCCTCAGTGTGGTGGGGGTCAGACCAGGCACAATCCCGACCCTGTGTCTCCAGTGTTGCCCCCCAGAGAGCCATGGGTCAGCGAGGGACATTGTGTCTCATAGTGGGGCTTGCCATATGGTCTTGTTTGTGCATTGGCTGTTCTGAGTGGGGATATTGCCCTTAAGGCTTGGTGGGCCAGGATGTGTTCCACTCTCTCTTCCTTCTCCTTCATTTGCTCCCATGTGCTCTGATCTGACATGTCCCTCTCCCCAAGCTGCAGCTTTTGTGCTGTCCTCTGAAGTAAATTCTTCTGGCGGGGAGGGGCGGCTGTCCAAGCAGTTGGGGTTGAGGTCGGGCCCTCAGACTCCTCCACTGGTTCCCTAATCCATCCTGGCACACTGCATTCACATGCCAGGTTGAAGTCTGGTCCCTCTTTCCCCGTGGAGATGTACACAATACCCTCCTGTTGGGTGGGTTAGTACCCTTTTCCCCCACTACATATTTCTTTCTTTTTTTCCCTTCCTCCCTTTTAGTTGACTACCTGTAGTAGCCCTGGATTTATTCTGGCCTCTGCCATACTACCTGGACCGACCTCACCACAGGAATGTTTATACAGTAGCTTTTTGCCTACTCCCCTTTTGTATTTTTTTTAAATAAGCTTACCTAAGTGGACTCATGTTGTACTTGTCCTTTTTTTTTTGGCTTACTTCACTTAGCATAATTTACTCCAATTCTTCCCATGCGGCAATATGCTTCATGCATTCATCACTGCTTTTTAGCGATGCATGGTACTCCATTGTATGTATGCACCACTGTTTTTGAGTCCATTCATCTGCTGATGAAATTTTAGGTTGTTTTCAACTCCTTGCAATTGTGAACTGTGCTGCAATGAACATCGGAGCACAGATGTCTGGCTGTAGTTTGTTTCTTGCTTCTTTTGCATATTGCCCAGTAGGGGGATTGCTGGGTCATATGGCAGCTCAATTTCCACCTGTTTTAGATATCGCCAGATCGATTTCCATAGTTGCTGTACATACCTACAGGTCCACCAGCAGTGGATGAGAGTTCCTATTTCACCACAGCCCCTCCAACACTTGTTGCTTTCTGATTTTTTGAATTGGGCTATCTTTGAGGGTGTTAGGTGGTATCTCGTTGTTGTTTTAATTTGCATTTCTCTTATGGCTAATTATCGGGAACATTTTTCCATATGTTTATTGATTACTTTCTCTTAATGAGTATTCTCCAAGGAGGATGACTGTGTTAAATGTGCATGGCCAGTGGTCCACCTTACTCAGTTAGTCAAAGCTAATCAAATAAGAGACTATAAATACTTGTGTTTAGCTTCTTTTTCTCTATGTTAGCAATGGCAAAGCAGTAATTATTTGTAATTTTATTTGCCTCGAGTGATGACATCTTAATTAGGTCTGTGATGAATGATAGAAAGTTCATTCAAATTCACAAATACATAATACTATACAGAACATGGGAATACTGCATGATTTAAAATCAGCAAAGGTTGGTGCCAGGGTTGTATATTCTCAACGTATTTATTCAATTTCTATGGTAAGCAAATAATCAGAGAACTTGTATTATATGAAGAAGATTGTGGCATCAGCATTGCGAGAAGGCTTATTATTAACTTGCAATACGCAGAGGACAAACCTTGATGGAGGAAAATGAGGAGGACTTGAAGCAATTGTGGATGAAGATCAAGGAGTGCAGACTTCAGTATGGATGACAACCCAATGTAAAGAAATACAAACTCCTCACAAGTAGACCAATAGGTAACATCATGGTAAAAGGAGTAAAGTTTATAGTTGCCAACGATTTTGTCTTGCTTGAATGCACAGACAGTACTCATGGAATGAGCAGTCAAGCGATCACAAGATGGGTTAAATTAGGTAAATGTACTGCGTAAGGCTGCTAGAAAGTGTTGAAAGGAAGGCTGTCCCTTTGAGGAGTGAAGTGCACCTGACTCAAGCCATCATGTTTCCCTTTGCCTCATATGCATATAAATGTGGATATTGAATGAGGAAAACCAAAGAAGAGTTGATGCATTTGAAATATGCTGATGAAGAATATTGAAAGTACCATGGACTGCCAAGAGGGACAAACAGCTAAAATGCACCTTAGAGGCAAAGACGGTGAGACTTCATTTTAGGTACATATCGTCAGGAGAGACCATTCCCGGGAGACGAATATCATGATTGGCCAAGTGCCAGGGAAGCAATGAAAGAAGACCTTGACAAGATGGATTTTCCCAGTGGAAGCGCTTCTGGACTCAAACATTAGAACAATTGTGAGGATGGCACAGGATCAGGCAGTGTCTTTCTTTTGTACACAGAATCTTTGTGAGGCAGAGCTACCTTGATATCACTTAGCAACAACAATAAACACTATAATATATGTGTATATATGTGCATGTGTGCATTAAATGCATGTGTAGATGTGTATATATACCCTCAATATGTATGCAGAAATATATATACATATACATATATCTACATATGTATTGATACAGATATATATGGATATGAGTATGGAGGTAGAGGTGGAGGTAGAGATGGAAAGAGAGAGAACCAAATATTTTGCCGTACTAGGCATGTCATAATTTGATCTTTACTTCTGAGACTCCAGTGCTGTTTCTTTAGTTCTGAATTGCTCAAGAAGGGCTTCTGTGATATCCAGTGTCCCCTAGAACTCCATTACTTAATACTTGAATTAGGAATATTGAGAAATAGACAGAGGTTGTGATTTGAGGACTAAATATGAGAGAAGGAGACGTCTGCAGGTAAGAATACATGGTCTTAGCCTGCCATGTTGTTCTTCTTGTTAGGGGCCATCAAGTTGATTCCAACCCATAGTAATCTTGTGCACAAAAGAATGAAACACTGCCCAGCCCTGTTCTATCCTCACAGTTTGTAGCAGTAACATAATCTGTCAACTTGAGGAAAGGGGTGGAACCTGGCCTGTCAATCAAGTGGCAGCTTGATGCCCACATTTGGAGGTGCTAAGGAGATAAATAGTTCACAGGAGGTGGGGCACACTCATTCCCTGTTGACATTCCTGTTGACAAGACACATGGAACCACACTAGAGCCCTGGAGCTGGAGGAGCCTCATGGAGACCCATGCCAGCTATGAGATGCCTCCACTGCCACTGGATCCACAAGCCTTTCCACCCACTGGCCTGTGATCTTCATTCGTTCAGTGTCATTGCATATGTTGCATGAGTGTGAAGAGGAATTTATAGATTGATGTTGGACATATGGGTTAATACTGGACTTATGGACTTGATCTGGACTGGGATGTTTCTGAATATATAATTGCTCTTTTCTATAAAGTTCTTTCTTTTAAAAACATCATTTTATTGGGGACTCATACAGCTCTTATCACAATCCATCCATCCATCCATCCATCCATCCATCCATCCATCCATCCATCCATCCGTGTCAAGCACATTTGTACATTGGTTATAATCATCATTTTCGAAACATTTTCTTTCTATTTGAGCCATTAGTGTTAGCTCCTCATTTCCCTCCTCCTCTTCCCCACCCCTCCCTCACAAAGCTTTGGTAATTTATAAATTAATTTTTTCATGTCTTACACTGACTGATCTGAGCTATATATAACCTCTTCCATGGGGAACGCAAAACAGAAAACTGGGTGAAGGGAGACATCGGTCAGTGTGAGACTGTAGTTCTTTTTTGTTTTAGTCATTTTATTGGGGACTCTTACAATTCTTGTTACAAACCAGTTAAGAATTTCTAGAAACCAATGAGAACAAAAATAGAACATACCAAATCTTTGGGACACTCCAGAGGCAGTTATCAGAGGTTACTTTATTGCAATAAATGCACACAATGGAAAAAAAAAACAAGGAAAGACGGATGGTCAGCACCTCCAGCAGCTGCAACTGAGCCAACAGTGAGGTCCTTCTAACAGCAGGAAAGAAAGAAAGGAAGGAAGGAAGGAAGGAAGGAAGGAAGGAAGAAAGATGATAAAAATTAGGACTGAGATAAATGAACAGAAGAAAGATGAAGAAGAATCAACAGAGCAAAGAGTTGGTTCTTTGAAAAGATTAACAAAATTGACAAACTGTTAGCAAACTTAACAAAGGAAAAATGGACCAGACATCAAAATTCAAAATTACGGATGAAACAGAGGAAGTCACAACAAATCCCAATGAAATAAAAGATTAATTCTGCAGTACTACAAAAGACTGTATTGCAACAAATTCAATAATTGGATGACATGGAAAATAACTCTCTCCCTAAATTAATGCAAATAAGTACTTTGTGATATACCTCTGATATAGGCTATTATGCTGTTCATCTTCAATCCGCTTCACTTAAGGTGTAAACAAGATTGTTTCCACACAAACTAATGTGAATGGACAACCACTAGTCTTCGTCGCCAATATGGCCACTTCTCTTCTTTCAAAAGGTATCCATTTGTAAATACCTGCTTTCTTTGGGGCATTGCCCAAACTTTTTGATGCATCAGTAGTTTCGCCCTCCTTCTACCCAAGCTTCACTAGAAATTTGACGTTCAGTCTTGTTTCAATTTTAGGAGAATTTATGTTGCTCTGATTGAGGCTATTTTCAAATTCAGGTCTTAGGCTTCCTAGTCCCTTAATATAGATGTTTTTTCAGACGTGTTATGTCAGTTCAAATTTATTTAGTGCAAAAATATTTAAATTCATGCATAGATTTTTTAATAATACAAGATTTTCCAAGAACTCTTCGAAGATGTTTCTTAGAAGTAAACTTGTCTCTATTTTTACATCCTATATTAGCAGATGTATGATTTTCGTCTCTTTTAAATTAACATATGCCATTGTAGGATCATAGACACAGTAAACATGTAGCGCAGTAATACAGTGTCCACTGATGACCGTCTCCTCCTACCTTGATATTTTGAGAAGACAAATATGAATGCTAGAAACAAACTCAGAAAACCACTCCGAAACCACCATTTCTCTCACACACTTTGGCCTCTCTTAAAAATTCAAGAGATTAATAAAGCAGAGCTATTGTTTTTAGTTCTAACAACTAGCTTGGCTGACACCAGGCTTGATCAGATTCCAATGGGAATAAAGTTAAATACGGGGACTTAGAATATGCTCCTCAAGATTGAAAATTATCTTCTTTGGTGTGTGGTCTGCAATGGAGTGAAATGAAAATGAGTGTCTTCAGAGCATTACCACATATTTTTTTGAGTGTGCATATAATTTTTGAGAATCAGTTATGACATACACACACACACAAAAACCTGTCAGGTGGAAACTACCATGCTCATGAGTAGAGGAGTGAAAATGCTACCTTCTTTGTAAAAAAGATAATTCCACTTAGGAAGAAAAATGCCTTTGTTCAGAAAATGTTTTCAAATGCTGATTTTAGAGAAGACTGCAAGCTTGAGACTATGGCTAACGAGATCTACAAAACAAGTAGATTGAATAAATATGAGGAAGAATTTGGAAGTTAATAATTTTTTTACTAAGGAAACCAACAGTGAAGTGTGTGATCTACAAACTTTAAAAAGCTGTTGCAATTTCAAACTGAGTTTATTTGCTGCAGTACAATGTTATACACCCCATTTATGTTGATATCCTTCAACATATAAGCTCTATTTACACATATATAATACACGAATGCTGCCACTATGAATGTCACTCATGCACTTGTGTATGTATGCATGTGTTGGGGATTTGGGGTGAGATAATTGATTTAAGGAAGAAGTATAAGTTGCATAGTTGGATCAACATCAGACTGGATATTTTATTACTCAGGGAGGTAATAAAAATGGGTGGAATCTGTAGTGAATAGGATAAGGGACCCATTAGTGACTTGGGAAAAAAAAATAACTTCACCAAAAGGAATTTCATCAGGTCTAGATTATTGCCTTTGGAAATAGGAGTTCATGGAAAAATTATAATTGTTCAAAATAATGCAAAATATTTGGGTACTTATGATTTTTTCTGATTTTTGTTGACAACTAATTTAACCACAAGAGCATACAGATTGTATAAAATATTTGTATGCCAAATTCCGTTTCTAAGCTGTAACAAGTCTAGAAGAAAGAATGAGAATCCAACAGAGTGTGGAACTGATCATAAGAATTTAAGATTCCAGAGGTTTTGGGGTGGGGGTGAGTGGGTATTGGGGACCTTGGAGAGTCTGCAGCAGAGTTTGAAGCTAATAAAGAACAACTCAAAGGCGATGTCCTGCTTCCCAGCTAATAGTGGCCACTTCGTTGCCCCTTCTTCTGTTGGTGCTTTCGTTTGCTGATCTCCAGTGAAATCTTTGGAACAATCCTGCATTAGGCAGCTAAGTGGAGACCAGGGTCTGTAGGATAGTCCCTGCTGTCTACACGGACTGGAAGCTCAACAGGAGTGTGGAACACATGTTCCATCAGTATATAAATTAACAATAGAATCCTAAAAGTATACTTTTTCAGCAAACAGTAGTTTAAAAATCTGGAAAGCATACTAATTTTGGTTCAGTGGGGTGACTTGGACACTTTTCGTTCCCTGTATTATGTTTTTGTGATAATATGTTAGTAAGCAATCACTTCTGTCAATTTCTGTCAGAAAATGTGAGGTTTTGATTTTCCATCTCAGTGAGATCAGATGTGAGTGCATGAGATGAATGGCCCTGGACTCTCAGAGAGCGCGAGGCCATGTAAGTCATCGCCTTCAGAAACCATGGTGACAGCAGAGGCGAGGCAAGTCGAAAATAAACGTCTTTAGAAGTTCATCATTTTTAGGAACACTTTCTGCAGTGAAACTTACTTTAAAATTATAGAGTGATTTTTAGAACTTTCTGATAATATCCTCATACAATGTACTTCTTTTTTTCCTTTCTTTTGGGGAAAGTGCGAACTCAGTCCCCCACTACCACAAATTCTGCAGTGGAGTTTCCCGCATTTGGGGAAATCACAGGGGTCAGCACCCCCGCAGTGCAATGGATAAGCCTCGCCCTGGGAAAACCACCTTCCTGATCATGGAATCTCCCCTGCCAGGTAAGTATTCATACAATGTACTTACAATCATCATACAATATACTTATTTGGCTAAAAGGATTTTCTATTAGTACTATCTCACCACACTCCCCGTCACCATTCACTAACCCATGGATATCAGTGGTATCTTGTTTTCTTGCAGTCCTGAATCTGCAGTGTGGTCTGTGAATAATTAAAATTTTATTAATCCTATTCAAGAAGGGGGGAGTTGCATGTAACTAATTTTGGTATTTTATCATAACATTAAAACACTGCTAATAATATGCAAACCTAATTTAGTCAATTTTGGTGTCTTCAATATCCATTTATTTTATTCATGGTGTAGATTATGTACTTCTTTGTTATTTTCTGTTCTACTCATCTGTCTTTAAGGTCCCTGGGTAACACAAATGGTTGTGCTTACCTAAAAGCCTAACTGTTGGCATGTTGAACTCACAAGGAAGGTGACACAAGAAAGACCCAACAATATGATTGTTTAAAGATGACATCCAAGAATAACCCCAAGTAGAAATTTTTTTTTGTAATGTATGGTGTGCTATGAGTCAAATGATTTGATTAAAAAAAACCCCGATTACAAGGATATGCATATAACCTCCTCCCTGGGGGATGGACAACGGAAAGTGGGTGAAGGGAGAAATCAGACAGTGTGAGATATGACAAAATAATAATTTATGGATTATGAAGGGTTCATAAGGAAGGATGGAGTGTGGAGAGAGGGGTAAAATGAGGAGCTGATATTAAGGGCTCAAGTAGAAAGCAAATGTTTTGAGAAGGATGATGGCAACAAATGTACATATGTTCTTGACACAATGGATGTATGTATGGATTGTGATAAGAATTGTACGAGCCCCAGTAAAATGATTTTGAAAAAGGGTGTCTTTTTTGTTTTGTTTTGTGGGGTTTTTATTTTGAATTTATTTTTTGGTCTATTTTGGTTGCTTTGAGAATTTTTGTGATTTTGGTAATTAAAAGTTGATGATAGGAAATTCATTGAGCAAGTTATGTTGCTAAAAGGGTGGCAGTGAATTGGGAGAAGGGAAGATATTTGCAACTAAAGAAAAGAAAAAATAACATTCACAGCAAAGTCAGTTTTATATTACTGTACAATATGTATGCTGATCCAAATTACCTGTGAATTAGAAATGCCATAATATTACTAAATTACCATGGATGCAAGAGTTTCTGAAGTTAGAATATCACATAGTTTGACATTTTTCAATTTTAAGCAAACATCTTGACCCCAGCAAGGTGCTGGCTTCATAGGGGGCCAAAGTATTCCCTGGAGATCAGGTAGCTCAAAGAGCAGATCTTTCCTTCTGACTTTAGGAATCTAATGAAGACAATTTGATAGAGTGAATTATAAGCGAAATGAGTCTTGAATTTACCAAAGTAACCCAAAGAGCAATATCTAGTCGAAATAGAGGCTTGTGAGGGGATCTGCTGGCACAGTGAAATTCAAAGGAAAAGAGTTTGGCTCAGGTTATGGTGACTGATTTGAGGGATTTCAGAGCTGATTTTGGTAAACATTTTACAAGGGCACAGGATGATCACAGGGTTGCTTATAAACAAGTGTTAAGAAGATAGAAAACTGCATTGGTGAGGGGAAAAAAAAGACCAAGAAATGTGTGCAGGGGATTTTCCGCCTTACCCCCAAACCCCTGCCCCCCACCCCCAGCAAAACAATGCACCTGCTCATTCATTGAGAATAGGAAGCAAGAGCTATTCTGTAATGTAATTGTGAAACCTTACCACTTCCACCCTACAGCTTTGGTCTTGCCTCTTTAGACTTCTTTTTCTCCTTAGATGCAAAGAAAATAGAAAATGACATGGCGTGAAGCAGAGTGCGGAATTCTTTGGGAAAGGATTAGAGAGGTGGAAATATTGCCCTTGGGAGTGTATCGATCTAGGTGGAGGATCTGCAGAGAAACAACAGCTTCACGGGGTAATATTTTCAAATAAAGTTTGCAATAATTTGTAGCGGTTTATTTGACTCTCTTGTTTGTAATAATATTTGAACTTGTAGATATGTATCTGCAGATTTTATTTCTTTTCCTTGCTGTCCACTAGTTTAGCGAACACATCTGAGTTTATCAATGTACCTATGTATATTAATGAATATAAGCCAAACAATTTATAATAGCAGGCTTTATACATATGATGTCTCTTTAAGAATCAATTTATTTTCATTTTGGTAGTAAGTGTCCTTCAATATAATTATTCAGCTTTTTGATAAATTGATAAATGTTTGATTAAAGCATATAGTCCTAAATAACACACATACACACCGTGGAACCATATAGAACTGCCAACATTCAACTTTTAAACCTATGAGAAGAACACATTCATTTGACTAAAACTGATATGAAAATTTTAGTGAAGTTAAAACTGTTTCCATGTTTTAACACATCCTGAGAGATCTGCTTTTAAGAAAACTAACCATTTCTGAAACATGGAATGTTTTGATTAAACTTTTCCAAAGCTAAGCTGTCTTGAAAAATGACTTGCAATTATTTACTGAAATATTACAATCATAGTCTATGCTTTAGAATGAAATGGAGGTAATTACAATGAGTGTTTAAAAAACAATATTGAAAAATGCGCATCTGACTTCGAAACTCTTTTGAACAGTTCTTAGGAATTGCTTTTAAAAATTCTTCTCCTTGGAAACAACTATTTATTCATTTCCTCTTTCTCAGTTCAGTGCTGACTTGAAGGAATCTCATTATTGTGCTCGCTGGTAACTTTTCAAAACTTTCCTCTGAAGCCTTTTCCAAAAAACATCATTAAAGATTCAATACACAAATAAATCATCTCATTTGTTCCCAAGTGTGGTATGTGCATCTGCAATTCTGAATAAACCGAAATATGATAGGACTTCAAAAGGGAAATGTGAAAGACACAGGACCAATTGGCCGATCTGAAAAATTCAGCTATGTTTGAAAGAGATAAGGAAAAGCAAATACCTTTCCTTCCTTCCAGTAATTCATCTTCAACTCATGGCACTATGAACAGTGTTTGCAAATGGAAAGAGACATTAAAGCGTCCATCAACAAATTCTCTCTTTTGTTTCTTTTCAAAGGCAGTTTCACATCTTGTACTTGTCCTTTACATAGGTTATTATGATAATTCCCATATATCCTTCTGGATTGCAGTGATGAGCTAAGGAATGCTTGCTCATAAAATCTGAACAAACATGAACTAAGGAAGGAAAATTAAATAGGAAATGGGGAAATATAAAACCATAGGGAATGAGGCTAAAGAGGAGAGAATAAACACACACACACACACACACACACACACATACACACCAAATCTCTTCTCAGCTGGTAGTGTTCAAAACTGTTCTTGAAATTTGAAAATCAGCACAAGGTATGCTAATGAAAAAGCTTTGGTCTGGGGGAAATGATTGCTGCGAATGTCAAAGATAATTTCACTTCTCAGGTTGAATGGGGCACTTTGGAGCTCTTGTGTGAATAATAGAGACTAATGTGTTCCAGAGCCAGTCATAGCACACATTCATGTTAGGCAGAAACTATGGTAGAAGCATTGAATTAGTAGGTAAAAGAAAGCTAGGAATAAAAATAAAAACTGATTTCAGAAAGTTTCTTGAGGTTCTTTACAAAAACAGAACTTGAACCACAATGGTTTGCCTAAACACATGATAAGAGTTGTATGAGCCCCAAATAAAATTTAAAAAGTATATATATATATGTATGTATATGTATATATATATCCAAACAAATAAAAAAGGGGGTTTTTCAAAAATGATCATGAGAAAATTCCATTGTGGTTTAATTACATTTGTTCATGGACTTTTGAAGCCTCTGATACACACATACACGTGTGTGTGTGTGTGTGTGTGTGTGTGTGTGTGTGTGAGAGAGAGAGAGAGAGGGTTTGATTTAGATTGTTTTGACTTTATTGGCATTGAATTCACAAATAATATAATTTGAGAGTTCAATAATATTAAGAATAGTTGTACAATCTTTACCACAGGATTGATTGATTTTCAGGAATTGGCTCATTTGATAATAATATTGATAAATCTAAAAGTGTAGGTCAGTGTGGTAGTTATATAATCGTTTGTCAATATGAGGATTAAGAGTGGAGGTGTGGAGTAGCCTAGCCTGTTAATGAGATAGATCACAGCCAAAGAGGCTTCTATGTGAGCATGGACTTCCCTGAGGATTCTGGGATCTCCTGGGTTCCCTAATTGTAGGTGGGAGACATTCTCTATCTGCTCACTCCCTGAGAGACGCTCTACTGCCAAGACACATGGCACTACGTTAATAGACCCCGTGCCCTGCGAACTGGAGGAGCCACATGGAGACCCCTGCCGGCACTGAGATGCTTCTACCGCCACTGGATCCATAAGACTTTGCACCCGGTGGACTGTGATCTTCCTGCATTTGGTGTCATTGCATGTGTTTCGTGAGTCTGAAGAGAACCTTATAGAGTAGTATTAGATATATGGGCTAATACCAAACGTATAGATTTGATCTGGACTGGGCTGGGCTATTCTCTCAATGTTCAATTGTTCTTGTATATAAAACTCTTTCTTATACGCCTTTGAGTCTCCCTGGATTTGTTTCTCTAGTCTACCCGGACTAACACAGTCAGGTATTAAGGAGGGGACTGCTCTTATATTATAAAATCTGTAGGTCAGGTGGTAAAAAGAGTGAAGGGTGAGGAAAATTATGGAAAAATATCAATTTATAGTCTGAAAGCTGATTATATCTGTGATAGTTGGGTTTTCCATAAACAAGGCTGAGCCAAGATTCTCAATCTGACAGTTCTTCATCAGAATGTCATCTGATGTATTGTTATCAGTTCCAGTTCTAGGAAGATTAGGGTGGAATGCTAGCACCTTAATTAGGTCACAACTCTCCTGTAATTGGAAGGAAATTCCATGGGCGGCGTGGCCTGCTCCTGTAAAAAATGATGCCTGGATTCTACCATTTGCCACATTGACCTCTGGTTCTTTGAACTTGAGTCTGAAACCTGTCATATTGCCTGCTGACCTTGAATTCCTTTGACTTTTCAGCCATGAATCTGACTTGCTGTCCTTGTATATATCCACCTCTGCCTCCACCAGCTGTGACGGTCCTGATTCCCAACTTTTCAGGCCCTGCAGCAGCCTGACTCAGGAAAACCCTCTTGATGAACACCTGGCCCACAGACTTGAACTGGACTAGCTTGCAGCCCATTTCTACAACTGCATTAGCTCCTTTTGTGACATAAAAGTCTTTCTTTATAGACGTATATAAAAATCACTGGTTTTGCTTCTGTAGAGAACACAGACTAACACAATACCCAAGGGAAGCACCCCTTTGTCACAAGTCATTTATCTGATTGGTAAAACGTATCCACATTGTGGAACACAATCTGCTTTTCTTCAGGGCCGCTGGTATAATCACATGTAACAATGTCACAACTAGAAAACTGTTTGACTAAAAAAGTGGACAATAGAGGCCACTCTCAATGTGTAAATTTGATCATCACAGAATGTAGGAGATGGTAATAAGCATCATAATAACAAAGTTAAAAAAATAAGTTACGTAACGGAAACTTAGTTGGGCTTTCTGAAATGCAGTGTAAATTTAAGTTCACCAGAAGCTAGAATTCGGCAAACATTTTTGTGGGGCTTCCCATGCTATATTATGAAAAGATAAATGGCCAGTTTCTACACAAAAGCACAGATGCATGGTTCAAACCCACCAGCTAGCTGCGCATGGAAGAAAGCCCACCACAGACCTGCTTCCATAACGATGCTAGCCCAGGCAACAGCCTGGAGGGCCACTGTGCGTCAGAATCAACTTGAAGAATAAACCAGAAGAAGACCAGCCCTGAGAGCCATACTGTCACTGCACTCGGACAGACAGAGGCAAGGCAAGAGCTACAAAGTATTAGTACATTAGAAGGAGCATGCTCACCAGATCTTAAATTGAAAGAACCCACGAAAAACTAAAACCTCAAACTGAAACAGTGAAAAATTCTATGGGGAAAAATATCAAATGATGGAGGAAGCATCATAAGGTCTGAAAAAAACACACAGCATCGCTGTACTAAAGAGAACCAGTCAACATTCAGAGTTTTAAGAG
This sequence comes from Tenrec ecaudatus, assembly GCF_050624435.1. Taxonomy (NCBI): domain Eukaryota; kingdom Metazoa; phylum Chordata; class Mammalia; order Afrosoricida; family Tenrecidae; genus Tenrec; species Tenrec ecaudatus. The sequence goes on along the minus strand of NC_134531.1, from coordinate 60,257,150 downwards.
ACAGGGTCTGAGCAAGTACCAGTGGTTCTGAAAAAAAGCTGAACTGAAAGCATTAGTCAAAAACAAGGCTCTAGCCCGATGTAATACCCACAGCAGGATTCTGACAAGCTGATGAAGCCCTGGAAGCCGTCGCTCAGCTAGCCCAGGAAATGTGGGGACAGCTGCTGGGCCAATGACTGGAAGCGATACAAATTTGTACCCATTCCAAAGAAAACTGGCCTAATAGAGTACTCAAACTAGATACAATATCACTAATATGTGCAAGTGCAATTTTGGGAAGATCATCCATTACCTGTCGTGGCAGTACATTGACAGGGAGCTGCCAGGGGTTCAGAATGCATTTAGGAGACTGGGAATCAGGGATGTCACTGCTGACGCCTAGTGTACCTTGGCTAAAAGCACAGAATTCCAGAAATGGTGCTTTATGGACTGTTCTAAGACATTGATGTGTGTAAACCATAACAAACTATGGATATCTTTGAGAAGCGGGCTCTCAGAACACCCCAGCGCTCTCGGGTGGAACCAGTTCGTCATTCCAGAGGCAGTTGGGTGAACAAACTATGGCGTGCTGAGATATTTAAAATCAGGAAAAGTGAGTGACAGGCTTGCGTACTGTCACCATACTTATTCAATCTGTATGATGAGCAAATAATCCGAGGCTGGCTTATATGAAGAACGAAGTATCAGGACTGGGGGAAGGCTTATTAACAACCTGTAAAATGCAGATGACACAGCCTTGCATGCGGAAAGTGAGAAGGACTCGTAGCACTTGTTGGCGAAGGATTGCAGTCTTCAGTATGGGGTAGCACTCAATATCAAGACAACCCAATCCTCACAACTGCATGATAAGTAACATCATGATAAGTAGAGGAGAGATTGAAGTTGTCAAAGATGCACAATCAATGCTGATGGAGCCGCAGCCAAGAGATCAAACCATCATTGTATTGAAGAAATTTTCTGCACAAGATCTGTTCAAAGTGTTGAAAAGCAAAGATGCTACTTGGAGGACTACGGTATAAATTGCCTAAACCATAATGTTTCCAATTGCTACATATACATGTGAAAGTTGGATATGGAATAGGGGAAAACCAAGAAGAATCGATGCATTTGAATTATGGTGCTGGCAAAGAGGACGGGAAGTCCCATCGACTGACAAAAAGACAAATAAATCTGTCTTGGAAGAAGTATGTCCAGAGTGCTCCTTAGAGACAAGACTGATGAAATTTCATTTTAGGTTCTTTGGACAGGTTGCCAGGGGGAACAGTCTCTGGAGAATGACACCATTGCTGGGTTAGGGAGTGGGGCAGTGAATGAGAAGGAGGCCTTGCACAATATGGATGAGCACGGTGGCTGTCTTGATGGGCTCAAGCAGAAGAACAATTGTGAAGTTGCCACGGGACCAGACAAAGTTTTGTTCAATTTCACATAGGGTTGCTATTGGTCAGATCCAACGCAACAGTACCTAACAACAACAGCAACAACAGCAACAAGAAAAACAGTGAGTAAATTGGGGGTGGAGGAAATGAAGGCTATGGAGAAAGTGAGTTAGGGAAGGCTCAGGAAAGTTCCTACTGAACTGAAACATACAAATAATGCAAGTGAAAAAGGATGGACAATTTTATTAAGTATATGCGGTGTGGCTGGAATGAAGAATATGGGTGAGAAGTAGCACTAAAGTTCTCTTTTCTTCCATCATAGAACCACCCCATGTAAATGCCTAGCTAGAATGTTGGTTCAAAAATCTGGTTGTTTTTCTTCCCTAAACCAAGTCTAACAACATCATGATAAACAGAGAAAAAGATTGAACAGACAAGGATTTCATCTTGTTTGCACCCACAATCAATGTTCATTGTAGCAGCAAAAACAAGCAAATAAACAAATACATTGCATTGACTAAATATTCTTCCTAAACTCTTAAAGTTTTGAAGAGCAAGGATGTTCTTTTGAGGACTGACCCAGGCCAAGGTATTTTAAATCATTTCATATACATATAAAACTTGGACGCTGGAACAAGGATGATAGAATGGATGCAATTGAAGTATGGTACTGGAGAAGAATATTGAAAGAACATTATCATAGACTATCATAGAACAAACAAATCTGTCCTTGAAGAAACATTTCCAGAATTTTCCATAGAAACAAGGATGGTAAGACTTAATCTTACTTAAGATGTGTTACCAGGAAAGGTCATTACCTGGAACCATCATGCTTAGTAAATTAGAAGGGCAATGTGTAAAAGGACAACCCTCTATTTAAACATCTTTTAACTCCATTTCCCATGAATTTTTTGAAGCTCCCTCATTTAATAATCTACTTTTAAAATGAGGGAACATAGACTCAGCCAGGTTGAGCAATTTTCCCAAGAATATATGTCTCAAATATGGATGAGTGAAATAAAAATCCAAGCACACTGCTCCATACCTGTCCTCTTAATATTGACAAATGTATTATGTATTGTGGAAGACAGCTTTTATACTAACTCAAAGGCACAACTTCAAGGATGTGTCCACCATCACTTCTTCTGGCTTCAGAACTGCTGCTGACTGAGGAGTAGAAGTTGGCTACAGCAGGTGAACTTTAATTAGTAAGTGTGGATTTCTTTCCCTTCTTGGATATCAGAGCTCTCTTCGGGGCTTCTGTTTAAAAATGTACTAGTCTATGACAAGTTTGCCACCTTCTGCATGCTGCCACTCAAGGATACTGACTCCTGAGAGATGACGTCCTTGTACAGACGCAGGACGGGTGATAGTCTTTCTATTCTTGTTGTATTCACTGCTTTTCCTTTGACTCCTGTCAATCAACCCAATCACTATGATGGCCTTCATCTTCTTGTCAGGGATCCTTAGCCTCCCAGGGGCCCTCTCTCAAACTTGGTGATCCTGGAAGCTGTGCTACATCTTCAAGTTGAGATCTTCCTTGGACGTCTAAATCAAGCTCCTCCCACAAAATCAGAAACAGATTTTCTCTTCTTCCTTTATGAAAAAAAAACCAGCTGTATTAATTCTACTTTCTCCTTAGAATCATTCTTGCCAAATTTATGTTTTAAATTTGGAAAGAGTATATGACTTTCCCATGCTTCTGTTTTGTTCTGCTGTCAGAAGCAACAGCTCCTGGTGCTGAAGAATCGGAAGACAGGTTGAGACCCAAAGTTCTAATGGGAGCATTTAGAATGGGAAAATTCCATCATGCCACTCAGAAAGAGAATCCCCATCAACAGTAAAAGATGTCCCATCACTCTCACCATATAACCTATATCAAGGGTCTCAAGGAGGGGAGAGAAATAAACTTCACCAGGATCAATCAATTTAGAACATTTATTAGTTCTTCACTCTTGAAAAAAAATCTTCAAATTACTTACTATTATAAAGAACATTCGCAGAGAACTGAAGCAGATCTTAAGCACACCGCCTTCTCTCTCCAATAAGTGTCAACAAAGCATGCAAACACTATACCTTTGGCAAATGAGGAAACAATTCTGAGTGTCAGAATTAATTTGTGTTAATTTGCCACAGTTCTTCGCGTAGTTTCTTACAGTCACCCTATCACTCCTCTAAATTCTCTTCTTCCCCTCCTCTGCATTTCCTGATGAAACAACGTAGGCAGTGATTTCGTACACCAGGTCACCTCTTGGTGTCATGGGGGCTAAGTGGCAGTGCCCGACCCGCACTTTGAGTTCAATCTCCTGGCATTGCTGCCTCCATTGCCCACCGAGGCCCTCAGGGAAGCCTGGAGTTACCATGGTGCCAACTCCCCCAAAGCTGAAAAGAGAAAATTTCAAGGACTATGTTGTTGGTCTTACAAATTCTATTATGTGAACTCCAGTGTCATTTCTACAACCAAGGTCATATTTTCCAACTACCAATTCATCTTATTCTAACTTTCAAATTCTAATCACTAGTAATTATTAATGAATCTGGATTGCTTGTTGATCAAATAGGAACTGCTGAAGTTGGCAAAATCTTTGATTTCTTCATGTTTGATACTATTAACTCATGTGTGAATTTGAATAACAGTTGCAGTATTTGGATGTTATCTTATTACTGACAGTTTTGTAATTCAGGATAGATACTTCGTTTAACACCATTTCTCTTGAATTTGTTATTTCCACCATAGTAGACCATACGAGTGTCTGGTTTTAAATGACCTGTATAGTTCTCTAAGAAGCCACAAAACTTCTTAGAGCCACACATCTTGAAGGAATGAGGCAAGGGACCTGGAGTATCAGAATTATTTTGACCAATTGGTATAACAGAGTTCACCAAGACAAGTTTCTCATTTTACTTCACTGAGTAGCAATGGAGGTCTTAAAAGTTGCTAAGGAGCCATTGAACATGCAACTATTATGTCTTTTCCTTCCAGAGGAAAGATGTGTGATGAAAATATAAAGGCATATGGAAATAATTAGTCTAATGACCCAATGGACGATACAAAAATCACTCTCTACAATCTTGAGACCAGAAGAACTGGATCAAAGTTTTCAAATCTTTTTTGGCCTACATCCCCTTTTTCAGAAAAGAGAATGACTCAGGGTTCCCATGGAAATCATCATCATTATTTTCACTGTTGTCCATATCTGAGGACAAAATGTCAGCATTCCAGTGCCCACCTCAGAGGCAGTGTCACTCACTGTGGGAAACACTGAACTTGGTGGTCCGTGGCTACCACTCCAAACTGCTCTGAAATGGATCACATTAGAAATTCCTGAAGAGAGATGTAAAAAAAGAAAAGAAAATGATTGGGGCAAAGAATGTACAGATGTGCTTTATACAATTGATGTATGTATATGTATGGATTGTGATAAGAGTTGTATGAGCCCCTAATAAAACGTTTTTTTAAAAAAAGTAATTCCTGAAGAGAGAAGGAGGAACATGTACAGCAAAACTCAAATCAAAAAAGAGACTAGACTTACGGGCCCGGCGGAGAAATTTGTGAGATTACCAATACTATGGCCCTTAGTTATCCTTCTGGTCTAAACCTGAACTTACCCATGTGCTAAAATTATAATTTAAATGAGCAGCATTCACCCAAGGACAAAGTTCAGAGGGTTAAGAAAGAAGCAGGGTTGGAGACTGAACATAGGAGGAATCGAATAATTTATTGCAACAGACTAGTTGAATCAAAATGTGTACAACTTTTTACATATAAGACTGATGATATTCTCTGTAAACTCTCAATGTACAATAAACATTAAGGCAATAACAAAGCACAATGGTAAGTGCACATTTGTTTAAGCTGCTTAATTCCCAAGGTATCAATATGTATGCACTCCATTTCATTGTTGACTTCCCATTCTCCTAAATCCCCATGCTTTGATGAGCAGTTGATGTTTGCAGCAGTTATCTCTCGTGTCGAGTCCTCCACATCAAAATGAAGGGTCCAGGAGCTTTGCTCCGTGTGAGACTAAGGTCAAATCGACTTGGAAAGACCGCTCTTCTCCATTCACCTTTCGAGAGATCACCAACCTAACGGGGTCTTCTTCAGGTTCTATTTCAGATAAAGTTCTGCTGCTATTTAGAAGTGTTTCACTAGCTAATATTTGAAGAAGTAGACTCACAGGTCCATCTTCCAATTTGTCTTAGTCCACAAGCTGCACTGAAACCTGTACACCAATGGTATCATGTTGGTATTTCACATCATAGTAATGTGAAAGTCACTGACCTATTGACAGATGATTGGTGGATACATAAATATTAAACCAAACCCAACCCAAACTCAATGACACCAGATTGCTTCTGACTCAAGTGACACTGTAGGGTGGAGTGAAATTGCTCTGTAGGTTTTGGAGTCGATGAATCATTACATCTTTTGCTCAGAGAGTGGCTGGTGCTTTAAAAATACCAAAGTTGAGGTTAGAAACTCAATGCCTAAACCATCACACCACCAGGGCTCCGAACACATAAGTGTTACTTATGGTGATGGACGAAGGAGGGTCCTTTGGCTATTCTGGAGGCCTATTCCTTTCTTTATCCCTTCCTCCCTCCCTTCAACCTCTCTTTTCTTCCTTCCTTCCTAATTTATGGCATACAACATGTGTTTAGAAGAAATTCTGGTAACAGTGTTTAAAAATATTTCAAAAGTATAAGCAACAGAAATTCACCTCTGATTTTATGACAAAACCCCCAAACAGCCACCAACTGAAACTAATGTGCATGAAATCAGGAAATCTTGTGCATCGGTGTTTTGCCTCCCACTGAAGCAATGGTAGGGAATGCACATCTGATGTTCTCCGGCTGCACAAAAGAGGAGAATCCAACTGCACATCCACCCTAGGATGATCCTCATGTGCAGAGGTGAGACTACACTTACGTGCTCCGTCTTTCTTTGTCCTAGTCTGCCACCAGTCGTCCATCCCATGATCCGCTACTTCTTTGGTGGGTTTGATCATTTGTTGCAATGGCCACACAAGCTCACAGACTATACACACTATCATGTGGTTTGTAGGGAAGGTTACAGGTTATAAAAAGTTGAAGACATGGTTCTTTTCTCTTAGTGCTGCTTCTCAGCCACGCTAGCAGACATGTATTTTTCTGGTCCTCATCCTCCCAGTGATGTGGTTTTTTGGCCCCTACCTCATTCTATGGACCAGGAAGCTCACCTGCCACTCTGCCTTGTGGTCTCTATATTATTCCTCAACTCTGTTTCACGGTCTCAGTACTATTCTTCGGATCTGTCCTATGGTCTCATTGCTGTAGCCTCTGGTAACTCTGCTGCCTATACAGCTCCAAGCAGGAATCTCACATATGCTCTTCCAATGGGAATTCTTTCTTAATGGTAGTGGGGCTCTTCTTCCTGTTTATGATAGGGATCATTCTTATACCTTATGACATAGAAAAACTGACTAATCGCTTAGTTAGAGTCTTCTACAACATATTTACTGGTGAGACTTTGTTTCACATATTTTGAACAGAGTCGGGAGAGAACAGTTCCTGCCAAAGACATCATGGTTGGTAAATAAAGGGGCAGCCAAAAAGGGGAAGATCCTGGGCAAAATGGTTTGACCCCAAGGCAGCCACGTGGCTCAGACGGAATAACAATAGTTAGGGTGTCTCAGGACGGGGCAGGGTTTTGTATTGTTGCACATAAGGTCACTATACGTCAGAACCAACTTGACAGCACTGAATAACAATAACAGGTTATGTGCATCATTTTACCCAGCCATTAAAACTCTGGTGCTACAGGGGATAATGAGTCAAGCTAATAGACCAAGGCCAGCAATTTGAAAACACAAAATGCTTCCCAGGAGAAAGGGGAAGCTTTCTACTCTGGTAAAAAAAGAAATAAAACAAACAATTTCAGAAACCCACAGGGACACTTCTACTGTATAGGGTCAACACAGTTGGAATCAATATGATGGCAATGAGTGCTACTCAATCATTTGGTTGGAATTACAAAGACTATGGCTGGAAAAACCATGCCAAGAAACTTCAGTGCACTGCACCAAGCATTAAAAGAAGTCAATTACTAAGGCCTTATAAGAGAAGAACATATTTATCATAAGGAAGCCAATATTTAAAGAATATTGACGTGAATTATTCAGGAAGGTAAAAAACTTTCTATGTTGACTTTGATGGCCAACATAGAGATATCACATTTTTTAAAGAATGAATATTTGTGGACAACTCTGTCTCTGTTCCTGCTCTTACCTTTGACACTTTAGAAAAGTGTCAGGGTTGCACATTGATGCTCATTTGAGTGGATTCAAAACCTATACATACGGGGACAGGGCTTCAGATTGGATTGCTTTGAGATGTGACACAGACATCTGGATTTGCCAAAGTGCACCAAGTGATTTTACCTATATTAGAAATTAAAAATAATTGTTTCAGAGCGACTATAATTCTATCTTCATCCCCAAGCTACCATTCCCAGAAAATGTCTTTTCTCTCTGTCTGTCTTTCCCTGTCTATGTAGCTGTCTCTCTGTCTGTCTCTCTGTCTCTCTCTCCAGCAGAGATTTGAGGAAAGTGAATAATGCCAAACCCTCCTGAATACCACAAATACTTAATAAATTTAGTTACTTAATAACTTTAGTTATCAAATCCCTGATAACTAAAAGGTTGGAGACAACTCAGAGGAAATACCTGGTGATCTACTTCTAAAAATTCAGGTATTGAGAACCACTTAGAGCACAGTTCTAGCCTGCCACACGAATAAGGCCCTCAAGAATTGGAGTTGACCAAATGACATTTGTTTGTGTAGGGTTGCAAACATTGTCACCTATTGTATTAGATACATAATCTCATGTCAACTTGAGGGTATTAAAAGTGAAGGGGTGGAGTCCAGCCTGTCAATCGGGTCACAGCCTGATGATGCTTCCTTGTGAACATGGTCTTCTCATGAGGATTCTGGGAACTTCCTCTCTCTCTCTGCCTTGGTCTTCCTGTTGACAAGCCACATGGAGACTTGCTGAGGTCTGAGAGAGCACCCCCAACTGTGAGAATGGTACAGGGACAGGTAGTGTTTTGTTTGTACATACAGTAAATTGGAACCAACTTGAAGACTCCTAACAACAACAACAAGTCCAAGCTGAAGAAAATTACAGCAAGTACAAGAGAGACAAACCATAATTAATATGTCACATCATGGCGGCGTTGCTAGTACTCTTTAGGTTGCTAACCCAATGTCAGCAGTTTGAAACCCCTGGAATTCCTCAGGAGAAAGATGGGAATTTCAATTCCTATGAAAGTCACAGTCCCCTAAGCCCATAGGGGCTGTTCTACCCTGTCCTACGGGGTCACTCTGAGTAAGCATTAACTCCATTGTAGTACATTTTGGGTGAGATATGACAACTGAATTTAGAGATAACCTCAAGAAGAGATTGGATCCATTGATCACAATGACCAAAGACTAGAAGAGTTATGGGATGAGTATTGAGAACATCACATATCTGTCCATATATTAAAAGACCTTTTTAAATTCAGGAAAGAAAGACAAAAGTCAATGTCAGAAGATGTTTCAAACTTGCTCTTGAACATAGAGTGGCTTAATTGAATGGAAGAAATGATGAAGTAAAAGAGTTGAATAGAATATTCCAACGGGCAGCCTGAAAAGACAAAATAAATGAAGGGATACCTCAGTTATCTAATTAAATTCATTTAAAATCATGTTTGAACCTAAAAAGTCGGACAACTGAACATATTTCCCAAAAGCAAAAATAGAAAGCCAATCATTGGATCATACAGTCTGGTGTTTTTCTTCCATGTAGGCTTAATTGACACCTCCTTTAGATAGAAGCGCATTTTCAAACAAGTTTTTAAGATCCCAGACATGATTCTTTCTGATAGCCAGGTACTATTTAGTTACATTGTTACTTTTGCTCTAGCACCCATGTCTTCAGTGATTTATTCATGAGGTCCAGAATCAAGCAGAGTCATGGCAAAAGAACAAATTGTTCTTGTATTGGGGCTAGAATTACATGCAAGGCCAAAATCAGAATCCATTCATGCATCTATGATATATATGTAATTGCTGCCACTCCTAGCAGGCCAAAGTGATGTTTACCTGTGTTTAATGACTGCAGACATCCAACTGTTTGGATCCTTAGAAAAGTCAAAATGTCTATAACATTGCAAAAATGTGCAAGAAAGCGTTAGGGGGACATATTTGACCTATTCTGGCTTCCCTACTGCCATAATGCAGGGGTCAGATATGACTCTGTTCTCCATCCTTCTTTATTGATTCTGAATCAAACCATTCCTCTCATATTACTGAATATACTTCTGGGTTTGAGAGCTCCTTGTATTGTCCACAGAGATGTCACAGAAAATACTATTAAGAGAGTCTATAGAGACGTCAAATTAGTAAACATCATGATCTGGATTTCTTTACACAGTATGCTTGTTGTGTCTACCAACAATAAGAGTTGTCCATTTAGTTATCAGACAAGTTCCAACATGAGAATTAATACCTCCTAAAACCGATTGCCATGGAGTTATAATGAACTCAAAATGACAAGGACAGATTAGTTGCGGATGGGTTAGCACCACTGACCTGCTGGCTAGGCTGCAATCCTTGATCTACATCAGCAAGTGCTTGGAGTCCTTCTCATTTTAGCAAGGAAATCTGTGTCATCTGCATATTAAAGGTTGCTAATAAGCCTTCTGCCAATCCTGATATCACATTCTTGTTCATATAATCCAGATTGTCTGATGAGTTGCTCAGTATACAGATTGAAGAAGTATGGTGAGAGAATACAACTCTGGTGCACCCTTTACTGGTTTTAAACTATGCAGTATTCCCTTTTGATGTTTCCCTCTTAATCCGTAGAGCATAGGAGCACAATGTAGTGCTTTGGAATTCTCATTCTTGAAAGATAATCCATTGTTTCTTATTATCCACACAGTTGAAGGCTTTGGCATAGTCATTAAAACACAAAGTAACATCTTTCTTGTATTCTCTGTTTCCAGTCAAGATCCATTAGACATCAGCAGATGATACCCCTTGTTCTACAGACTGAACGTTAGCAACTCCCTGTCAATGTACTGCTACACCTTGGTTCAAGGCACGACATCAGGCTTCACTTGCATGTGACATCAGTAATATTATTTTATAGTTTGAGCATTCTGCTGGGTCACTTTTCTTTGGAATGGGTATAAATATGACTCTCTTCCAGTCAATTGGTCGAGTAATCATTTTCCAAGTTTTGTGCATAGATGAGTCAGAGCTTCCAGTATTTCATAAGCTTATTGAAACATTTCAATTGGTGTTCCATCAATTCCTGGAGCCTTGTTGTTGGCTAATGGTTTTAGTGCATCTTGAACTTTTTTCTTTAGCACCATTGGTTCTTCCTCTTATGCTACATCCTGAAGTGAAGGCAGTTTTACTATTTCTTTCTAGTACAATGATTCTATGTATTCTTTCCGCCTTCTTTTGATGCTGTCTGCATCATTTAACATTTTGCACATAGGATCTTTTAATATTACAACTCAAGCCTTGAAGGTTTTCTTAAAGTCCTTCAGTTAAAGATATGCTGAGGGTGTTCTTCCTTATCAGGTTTCTACCACAGCCCCGCCATACTTCAGAGGTGTGCTAGTCTGGGTCAAGTAAAGAAACAAATTCAAGGACACTCATATAGGTATGAGCAAGAGTTTTATATTAAAGAGTAATTGAATATTGAGAAAACATCCCACCCCGGTCCAGATCAAGCCCATAAGTCCTATACTCATTCACAAATTCTCCTTCTGACTGATGAGGCACATGCAAAGATTCAAAATGCAGGAAGATCACAGGCCAGTGTATTCAAAGTCCTGAGCATCCAATGCCAGTGGACGCTTTTCAGTGGTGGCATAGGTCTCCATGTGGTGCCTCCAGCTCTCTGAGTATGGCTCTTCAACAGGAAAGAGAACAGAAAGTTCAGGGGTGCTCTCTCAGACCTCAGCAAGTCTCCATGTGGCTTGTCAACAGGAGGCCAAGGCAGAGAGAGAGAGGAAGTTCCCAGAATCCTCATGAGAAGACCATGTCCACAAGGAAGCATCATCAGGCTGTGACCCGATTGACAGGCTGGACTCCACCCCTTCACTTTTAATACCCTCAAGTTGACATGAGATTATGTATCTAATACAAGAGGTGACAATGTTTGCAACCCTACACAAACAAACAAATGTCATTTGGTCAACTCCAATTCTTGAGGGCCTTATTCATGTGGCAGACTAGAACTGTGCTCTAAGTGGTTCTTAATATCTGAAATTTTCTAAGTAGATCACCAGGTATTCCTCTGAGTTGTCTCCAACCTTTCAGTTATCAGGGATTGCATTAACTGTTTGTGATATTCAGGAGGGGATTGGCAGCATTCACATTCCTCAAACTTTGTTGGAGAGAGAGAGAGAGAGACAGACAGAGAGACAGCTACAGAGACAGAGAGAAAAGACATTTTATGGGAATGGTAACTTGGGGGTGAAAACAGAATTATAGTTACACTAAAACAATTATTTTTAATATATATTATTTCTAATATAGGTAAAATCACTTTGTTTCTATCACTAATGCCATATTTATGACCATTGGTCATTTTTGTTTCCAAGTTTCACATTTTAATCAATAGTAATTATTAAGGAATCTTTATCTCATCTTTGATCAATTTCATATAAGGGATTGATTGAATTATTCGTCTCATTAAGGTACTATCTAGACTGAGATGACAGCTCTCCCCCATTGTATTTTAAGTGTCTTCCATGCTGAGTGGTTCATATTCTGACATTATACCACATAATGATCTGGGTTTATTCATAAACTTTCTAGTGACTAATATCTCAGAAGTGTGCTACCTCTTCCTTATTCCTACTCTGTCTTAGTGTGGATCATCTACTAAAACCTATCCACAATAGCTGACTTTGGATATGTGAAATACTGGTAGAAAAGTTCCCAGCATCACATCAATACCCACACTACCACAGGAAAATAAACTCATATCACATGGTGGACCTTCAAATATTAGTGCCTTTTAAATTTTATAACAATTTTATATGTTCATAAAGATATAATTTCTGAGGATTAGGAGTTTCCCCAAGGCTTCGTTGAGCTATTAATATCCATGTCGTGTCAACTGGAATGGCTCATGAGTCAGATGATGACTGTGTGTTAAGCTGGGCTGTCTAGAGAAACAAAATCAGTGACACTTATCTATGTAAAAGAAAGAACTTTCTAACAAGAAGTAATCTTATATCAAGAAGGCAGCCTAGCACATTCCAACTCAAGTCCAAAAGTCTTCTGCTAGTCAGGGCTCTCTTCAAACTCATAGCTACAAGCTGATGTCACAGAAAGGAAGCAGACACAGAGTCCCCATAAAATCCCAGTGAGGAGGCATGGGGAGGGGCAAAGAAAGAGGAAGTGCACAGCAACTCCCCTATGAAAAGTCAGCACGCCCAGGGAAGCATCCACAGGCTGTGACCTGATTGATAGGTTGGATTCCACTTTTCCTCACAGGTGCCATCCAGTTAACATAGACTCTAACTACTGTAGACTGTGGTCTGTTAGAAACATCTTCACTCACATTTGCAGAAGCTAGTGCTCGATCCTGGCAAACAACTCATGCAAGGATTGAACCAGATCTTCCTTCTCCTACATATGGGGGCCTCTTGACACGGTTAGGTGGGCTTCCTGGCCATATGGAGGCTCAATACCATGCCAGAAAATTATAGCCCATACAAGAAGAGGTTACATTCTCCAAAGGCCCAGTTCTGGAAGTAACCTATGCTCGTCCTTACTGAGTTAGAGTTGTCAAACCTGATATAGGCTAGCCAGATCCAAGGAAAGGAAGATACTTCTCTTGATGACTGAGTGGAAAGTTAACCTTTCAAAATATTGTGTGATTAGATTGTTATTTTAATGTAAATATAATAATTTTAAAATATTTAAGTCAATTCAGAAACAAAAGTTGTTGTTGGCCTTAACCCATGGAAAATAGCCTGGGTAATATAACATGTAATAGCCTCTTTTATTAAGGAGGGGCTCAAAGACAGGGGGGAGTAAAGCACAAAAATGACCTCTACATGAAAGAATTCCAGAGGCAAACATAAAAATCTATACTTTGAGTATCCTGGCTTTTATGTATCTTCAGAAAGTTTATTTCAAATGAAAACACCCAATCCCCTTATCTATACAATTTTTGCTCTACATCTATAAAACAAAAAGAGTCTTGTTGTTGTAGTGGGTTACACATAGACTTCTAGCCACAAGGTCAAGAGTTCAAACACACCAAGCGCACTGAGAGAGGATAACTTTCTGTCCCTTAAAAGGTTTAGTCTAAGAAATCCACAGGGGCAATTCTACTCTGATATACGGAGTCCATATGAATTGGAATTGATTCGATAGCAATGAATTTGAGTGTTTTATACAAACAGGTAACATCATCCCTGGTATACTACCTGCAGTATAACATGTAATACAATATTTATCACGATAAGAAGATAAGCATGAACAGAAAGACTGATAGTACATTTCTGAAATAATTTCACATAACACAGACACACGTGGATAGCAAATAAGGAGAGGATAGTTTAGACAGTCAACATTAAATATTTTAGGTCTAAAATAACTCAGAAGGTAGGAGATTTAAGCTCAAGAATTGTCTGATAAAGTTTTAAAAATTTATTTGATATACCAATTTCTTGTCAAAATTTTTATACACACATGCCTACATGCTCTAAAATTTATAATATATACTTGTAGTTAAGCATACATTGTCCTGTGTTCTTGGAAATTGTGTTCACATCAAAGGATATTTTCTTAATTTAAGAGTTTAACATAACCAAATACTCCCCCATTCTGACCATGGCTAATGTTTTTTCTCACAACTAACTGTACTTCACAATGTTTATTATCATGCTTGCACTTTTATTTATTTATATTATAATTTACTTGAAACATTACTGTTTGCTATATTGTACAATACTTGAGCTGAGGGACTCACTGTTTATGAGGGGTTTTCAAAGGTTTCTGGGAAAGTCCCATTATTTTTTAGTTGTATTTTTTCCACAAACTCTTTAAAGCACCCTCATATATAATCGTATACTAATTTAAAATGTTTATATATAGATCCAGAGTGACCCCTTCAGCTTATTTACTGTAAAGCATTCTGTGTCATTTTATTGATAATAATAATGAAGAAGAGGCAACATCACAATGATTTATGGTTAACATCCATGAAATACTTCCTATACATCATGCACCTTGTAGAATACCCTACATGTATTCTATCATGCAGTCTTCAGAATAGGCCCTATACATTGGGCATAATATTATTCTTTTGTACAGATGGGACAAGTAGGGCTTTTCATTTAGCTGGGGTTGTGCTTCCCCACTATCTAAATATTTAAGCAAAATCTGATAGGCTCAGAGCATTGATTAGTAGTTGCTACTAAACCTCTCCATTAAAAGTTTCCAGAATATGGTTGTGTTTTCATTCGCTTATGCTTAAGAAGCATGCATGAAGGTTTGCTCTCGAGCTACAGTTCTGTGAATATGTGAATCCTCCAATGCGTTGTTGCTGAAAGTACAGTCATACTCAAATATTTGTTGAAGTATGTATGGTTTATTAAATTAATCAAAAGTAAACAAGATTGTAACAAACTATATTTAGCAGGAATAAAGTGAAAACTCGCTCTAATTATTTTCTAGATCACTTCAAATTTTTTTTCTCAAAATCTGGAGTAAAGCGACACTTGGGAAAACCAAGGAATTTTTTAGAAACATATCCAGTGTAACCTTGGCTGAATATTCCTATATTAGTCCAAAGGCAGATCTTTGTTCCTCACTGAAAAAAGTCTGAAACTATTCTATTGACTCATTGAAACATAAAATTACTCTGCTTAATTAATTCCCCAACTCAAAGAGAAAACAAAGAACACTTCTGTACATTGACACTAATTCAATTATTTGATTTGCATATGCACATATGATCAAGTTTAAAAATAAGCAAAATGCAACAAAAAGACTGAAGATTAGGCACCAGCCTGCCGAGTAGTCAGCAGATAAAAGATGTCAGGTGGTTTCAGATGAAATGAGCAGAGAATATATCGTGCTGCTTTTTGTGCAGGTCTCAGGTGTTGTAGGTGCCTGTGCAGTGCAAGCAAAAGTAGCTAATTGGTTTGCAGCACCAAACAAATATGTACAGAACTGGCGGTTCTTCCACATTCTCTTGCAGTTTCTGATAAAGGAATGACTTGTTCTTTTATGTGAGTAATATCAGTTGAGCATCAACTGTGTCTTAGACACTGGTAAATATCAGAAAGGAGTTCATATTCCTTTGGTGAGAAAGATTATGAGCAGATCTTTATCAAATAACCTGATAGGAGATTTAATAAAACTTCCATCAAGTCAATTATGACTCAGCAAGCCTACAGAATGGAAGAACTGCCCTTTTGGGTTTCCAAGGCTGTAAATACATCCGAGAAAATAGCCTCATTTTTCACCCTGGGATTGGCAGGTGGGTTTGAACTACTGAAATGTGAAAAAAAAAAAAGTGGGAGTCAATACCCTTTTTTAATATATATTGTGAATATTTATTTCTAATTACAAATAAATGAAATTTTGTCTTGAAGCACGGTATAGCATGGGTAAGAGTCTTTTTAAACTTTTAAATAACAAATGATTTATTCATAGCAAATAATTTTAAAAAATCATTTTATTGGGGCTCATACAACTCATATCACAATCCATACATACATCAATTGTGTAAAGCACACTTATACATTCGTTGCCCTCATCATTCTCAAAGTTCGCTTTCTGCTAGGGTTCCTGGAATCATCTCCTCATTTTCCTTTTCTCCCTCCTCCTCCCTCCCCACTCCCCCTTCCCTCATAAGCCCTTAATAATTTATAAATTATTATTTTATCTTATCTTACACTGCCTGATGTCTCCCTTCACCCACCTTTCTGTTGCCCATTCCCCAGAGAGGAGGTTATATGTAGATCCTTGTGATTGGTTCCCCCTTTCTAACCCCCTTTCCCTCCCTGTATTGCCACTCACACCACTGGTCCTGAAGGGTTCATCCATCCTTGATTACCTGTGTCTCCAGTTCCCATCTGTACCGCTGTGCATCCTCTGGTCTAACCAGGTTTGCAAGGTAAAATTGGGATCATGATAGTTGGGGGAGGAAGCATTTAAGAATTAGAGGAAGGTTGTGAGTGTTATTGTTGCTACGCTGAACCCTGAGTGACTCATCTCCTCCCCACTACTCCTCTGCAAGGGATGTCCAGTTGTCTACAGATGAGCATTGGGTCCCCATCATGCACTCCCCTCATTCACAATGATATGATTTCCCCCACCCCCGCCTTTGGTGCTTGAAACCTGGTCCCCTCGGCAGAAGCTACAAAGCCCACATGGAAGCAGCACACCAACATGTGTGATCATGAAGGACCAAGGGGACCAGGTTTCAAGCACCCTTTGTTTTTATGATCAGTACATGCATTAGAAATCCCAAGCACTTCCTGAATGAAAGCGAGGCTGCTGAGAGGACATGAAAATAAAAGGCCTAATTTGAGGAGCAACAAAAAATAGCTGTCATTGGATTGATTACAACTCATTATGAATCATGGATATTGGAATTATTCATAAAATTATTCAATGATTGTGTCCCTTAGAAAGACCTTTCTCTGAGAGGTCTTTGGTGGAGGTGAAGAGATAATACTTCAGTTAGTAGGTGAGCACTGGACAACTTGTGTCTTTCAGTAGCTTCATAATACCTCTGTGAAATATCCCTCCATTGCTATAGTATTATATCATTTCCACTTATATGCCACTGGTATTGAAAAATCACATCATTGCTGAGTTCCTGGGAGTGGCTAATTATAATACTATCATTAAGTTCTTCAGAAGGAGAATCAACCATGTACTAATAGCCTTCATAGCTGTCAAAGCTTCTAGATGTAACGATATGACTTCATCTCTTTAAAAATGTTTTATTGGGAGCTCTTACATATATCATAACATTCCATCAATCGCATAGAAGAGTATTCTGCAATTGCTACCACAGTCAGTTTCCAAACATTTTCTTTCTTTTTTTACATAGATGGCATATAATATTTTAAAAATACCATTAAACAATGTATTATTTAAGGTTAAGTATAATATGAGGGGATTTTTTTAAATTGTAGGAAAAAATGAATTAAAATATAATGACTTCTTCCCACATTCCCCAACTTCTTTTACGTTATTTCAAACCAAGTGTTGAAAAGCAAGGCTGTTACTTTGAGGACTAAGGTGTGCCTCACTCAAGCCATGTATTTTCAGTTGCCACACACGCATGTGAAAGTTGGACATGGAATAAAGAAGACGGAAGAAAAATCAACACATTTACATTGATGCTGATGAAGCAATTAAAAGTAACATATATTACCAAAAGTACAACTAGAATGCTGCTTAGAAGTAAGGATAGTGAGACATTGTCTTGCTTTGAACATGTTATTAGGAGATTATAATCCCTGTAAAGGGACATGATGCTTGGTAAAGTAGACAGTTAACGGAAAAGAGAAAGGCCCACACATTGACAATATGGTTCTTCCCAGTTCTCCTGACTCCCCTACTCTTTTGGTAGTTTTATTCCCATTCCGGTTCCTGGGTTACATGTGTTGTGAGTTTTTTCTCTTGCCTATACCCACGTACACGCCCCCATCTCTTCTCTGATTGTTTGCTCAGCATACAAATTCAATCAGTATGGTGAGAACATACAACCCCGAGCACACTGCTCTTGATTCTATACCAGGAAGTTTCCCTTGTTCTGTGTGTACAATTACCACTTGATCCATGTTCCACAGGTTCCACCTGAAGAAAATGAAATGTTCTGGAACCCCCATTCTTCTCAAGGTTACCCAAAGTTTGCTATGATCCACACAGTCGAAGGTCTTGGCATAGTCAGTAAAACACAAGTAAATATCTCTCTGATATTCTCTACTTTCAGCCAAGACCCATCTGGCAGCAGCCATGACATCCCTGTCCCACAGCAAACCTAGACCTCTGTAAGAGTATTTCCTGCTGTGCTGACCCTTGGCATTTTACCTGTCTCTCAGCAAACAACACCGAACAATCTGGGGATTTAAAAATGATTAAAAGAAAAGAAAAACAAATATCCTACATCTTCTTGACTTACATGCATGCCAATTATTCCATTTTTCCAAAAAAAAAAATTTTTTTTAGATTCAGCAGGGTTAAAAACTCAATGGAAGAAGGGAATATAAGAATAGTATTTACAAGAAAGAGCAAGGGAGAGGTGCCCCATGCTCTCCAGAGGAGATTCTGAAGACATTTATGCTAAAACAGAGCGTCTCCTTTACTCTGCTCCTCTCTAAGTGCAATAAACCTCACAGCAAAGGCAGGTTCTCTCGCCTACATGTTTTGACACCAAATTATGTTGCTAGTAAGACTTTGAGCATGGAAAGGACACAAGACAATATCAAATAACAAATTATCTATCAGAGAACTAGGGGCATTATATGGGCATTAACTTGCCTTTCCATGTCCTTAAAAGGAGCCCTGTTGGTGCGGTGGTTGAGCAATTTTCTGCTAGTGGAAAGATCTGAGGTTCTAAACCACCAGATGCTCTGTAGCAGAAAAACGTGGCTTTTTCCTTCCTTAACGATCACAGCCCTCGACTCCCAATGGGGCAGTTCTGCTCAGTGTTTAAGGTTTCTGAGTTCGAATGGACTTGATGGCAGTGCAGTCTCTGTGGGCTTATGTTCATAGCCAATCAGCCCCAGTGCAGCCGCCTTGGTTTGGGAAGTTCATAGGAATAACCAATAGTTTATACTCAAGGAGACCTAGAGCCTACTATTAAGTGGTCACTATTTTTATTAGGTTTAAGACCCATCCAATGAGGCAGGATATATAATGCTAGAAGCATATAGAATTTTACTAAAGAACACTTTACTGGGTCTAAGTCTCAGACCAATGAATGGAGACTTATGAAAGGAAATGATAATTCACAAATTCTTTAAGATGCCATTGTTGTTGCTAGTAGGTGCCATTGAACCAGCTCCAACCCTTAGCTGCCCTATTCACAACAGAACAAAACACTACCTGGTCCTGAACCATCTTCACACTTGTTTTTATAAAACAAAACAAAAAATTGTAACCCCTAAAATCCTATGAATTTCAAAACTAGATTTTCATTTGTAAACAATTTAACTAAGTATTCCAAATCTAAGGTATGAGATAACATTGAACACACATTTTGAGAATTCCAAATGAATTCGAACAAAGAAGTTCACTTCTCCCATGTTAGTGAATACAAGTCAGTGTTGCGCTTCATCACTGTCCTTTGAAGCTGTGTCTCCTGTAGGAGACCCACTAGAACAGAGGCTCTGAGCGTAGAGAGTCAACTGGCAGTGCAATTTCAGCAAGCGCTCACAGTCCAATTTTGGTGCAGTTTTAAAAATCAAATTAAGTTACACTATTGTTTATGGTACTAACACCAAGTATTAAAGTTGTCCTCTCCTTAACTTCCTCTTTATGCTGACTTTAAGAGAGTAGATTACTCTTTGGGCTGCTAATTGCAGTTTAAACCCACTAGCTACTCCATGGGAGAAAAATGAGGGTTTCTACTCCAGTAAAGAGTTACAATCTACACCCCCCCCCCCAATAAATGATTTATTATTTTTTTTAAAAAAGAGCTTCAGTCTCAGAAATACACAGGGGCATATCTACTCTGTCCTATAGAGCTGCTATGCATCAGAATTGATTCAATGAATAGTAGTGAATAAAGGAAATTACATGGACCAGGAGACACAACTGTTTTCTGGACTAATCAACCTTATTTCAATGGCACATTAGTCAACTATATAATTTTCAACTAAATACATATCATGAACACATAACTGATTTTACAATACCTCAATATATGAAATCAAGAGGAGAAAAAGCCTTTTCAATTTTCAATGATTCAGTAATTCAACAAATATCAATTGAGTGTCCAATATATTACTGTGGTAGTTATATAATCTGGTGTCAATTTGAGACTTAAGAGTGAAGGGGTGGAGTTTAGCAAATCAGGTTGTAGCTTGATGATGCCATTTGGAGGTGGTTAAGGAGATAAATAATTTGCTGGAGGTGGGACACATGCTTACTCCCTGTGATACATTCCTGTTGAGAAGACACATGGAGCTAAGCTAGAGCCCAGGAGCTGAAGGAGCCACATGGAGACCCTGCCAGCACTGAGATGCTTCTACTGCCACTGGATCCATAAGACTTTCTACCCATTGGCCAGTGATCTTTCTGCATCTGGCATTATTGCATAGTTGCATGAGTCATAAGAGGAATTTATGGATGAATATTGGACATAGGGACTAATATTGGACTTATGGACTTGATCTGGACTGGGCAGAATGTTTTTTTAATGTAAAATTACTCTTTATATAAAGCTCTTTCCTATTC
This sequence comes from Tenrec ecaudatus, assembly GCF_050624435.1. NCBI lineage: Eukaryota > Metazoa > Chordata > Mammalia > Afrosoricida > Tenrecidae > Tenrec > Tenrec ecaudatus. The sequence continues at coordinate 60,236,289 of NC_134531.1, read as the reverse complement.
ACATATTAGTGTCTATGAATTTGTTTCTCTAGTCTACCTGGACTAACACATTGATAAATACCTTGATCTAGAGTTTAGAAAAAAATTCTTGGATATAGAAGATGTAAAGATCCTCCTGACATTCTGATAAGTGATGATTGTTTGTTTTGGCAAATGTTCATTGAGTTCTATGTTAAAGATGTTTGATAAAAAATATTGTAAACAGTAAATAGCAAAGTAATAGTTTAGAAGATAAATAACTCAATTCTACTTGCAGTTATAAACCACCGGTTCCTCCACAGGAGAAAGGAGAGCTTTATGCCCCAGTAAATAGTTACAAACTCAGATACTCCCACGGAACGTTTAACCCTGCCCTATAGAGTTTCTATGAATCAGCATAAGCTCAATGGCAGTGATTATAGTACACCCTCACCTGATAGTCACTGTCCCGAATTTGTAGTGGAAACCAAACAATTTGCAATAATTGCTCTCAAGAATTGACCTGATCTAGTTGACAACAGATATTGCAGAGACAATGAGACTTCTAAATATTAGTAGGTATTCCTGTTTAAATTAAAATAAAATCATAATATGGTACCCTCACAAACTAAAATTAAGTTTACCATTATTAGCTCCATAAGATATCAAAAGAATAGTTAAGTAGATTAGATAACTTAATGAACACTCCAAAATTAGTTGGTCAAATTTAATGCTGAGCAAAGATCTCCTGAAAAGTCAATGGGCATTTTAAATAATGAAGCAAATAAGAGACAAACTCCAGGAAGGTAGAATGTTCAGCATTATCTCTTGCTAAAATAAAAATAAAAGATTTTCTTACTAGACAACATAAGGAGGGATGGTATCAGAGCTTACATTGGGAACAACTGGTTTAGAGAAGGCCACAGGTGACAGTGGGAGCCCAAACCCATTTGCAGGGTCCACACACGGATTAAGCCTCCAGTGAATTCCCTCAGACCATGGATCAGGGATGTGAATACTCTTCTTATAAAGCATAGTTCAGTGGTTCTTTTGTTTTGTTTGTATTTCAGTATTTTATTTTCTGTACTTGAAATCCAGGATAGGTAGAGCTATAGAGACAATGACTGTATGAATGGTTTCTCTGGGGTGTGGCCAGGGAGGTTGGTAGATGTGGGGAACTGATGACAATAAGTATAAGAAAAAAGCAAATGTTCTAAAATTGAGTGTGGAGATGATTGTTGTGATAGGTAGGTTTATTGTGCCAACTTGGGGAATATGAACATGTTGGATTAATAAGGTTGCCGTTTGATTGGAGGGCAAAGAGGTAAATGGTTCACAAGCCCCAACTTTCTCTCTCTTGTTCTCTGATGGTTGGACCAGTGTGGGGCTACTAGTTCTCTGCCTCAACTTGTGAGCTACAATACCATGGCACTGCCAACCTATGGATTGTGTCACTAGAGCTTGAGGTTCCTTTGATATCTGCTTCGCCATGCTGTTGGTATATATACCACTTGAGCTTGGGCCTGTCAGATCCTATAATCTTGCTGACTGTTGGTGATCACCCCCTCCCCACTCCCTGCAGTTTGATGCCTGTGGCTGGGCTGCCTGAATTGCTCCATGGAAGACTCAGATGTCTGCTTCCTTGACCTTGGACCCAGTGGCCCTTGGGAGTTGAAGGACTTCCAGTATAATAACTGTTCCATGGAAGTGAGTTGAACTGAGCTTTCTGTACTACTGTGTAGACTAATTATCTGTTATATTCCTTCATACTGTATATATCTATCCTCTTATATGTATATACATATAATCATAACTGTCCTGGTTTTGTTTCTCTAGAGAACCACGTCTAAAATAAATGGAAAATAACAGAAAACCCAGACATAAAACCAGATGCATATAGACAACAGATCTTTGATAAGGGCCCCAAACACATCAGCTGGGAAGTAGATGCCCTCTTAAACAAGTGATGCTAGAAAAAATGGATCTCTACATGTAGAAAAGTTAACCTTACCTCACCCCATGCACAAGGACAAAGTCAAAGTGGATCACAGACCTTGAAATGAAGCCCCAGACTATTAGGGTCATCAACAAAGGAATTGGGCCAAGCCTGAGAACCTTAGTACAGGAAATACATAGGATAACCGAGATGGGGAAGGACACACACAGAAGATTTTGAAATCAACAAATGGGATATACTAAGCATAAAATACCCATGTGCCTCGAAAGATTTCACAAGAGAGTAATAAGAGAACCCATGGACTGGGAGAAGAACTTTAGCAATGACACATCAGACAAAGGGTTACTAATAAATTATATAATGCCTGCAAGGAACAAAAAATAAAAGCAGAGAGACTTCTGAGGAGGTGGGCATACGACCTGAACAAACGTTTTTCCAGGGAAGAAACCAAAATGTTCGCAATCATTAGCCATCAGAGAAATGCAAATTTGAACAACTATGAGATACCACCTAACACCCCTGAGGATAGCTCAGTTGGAAAAAATCAGAGAGCAACATATACTGGAGGATATATGGTGAGACAGGAACTCTCATTCCCTGCTGGTGGTCTTGTAGATACACAAGCAGTCACTGTGGAAAGCTATCTGGTGATATCTAAAGCAAATGGAAATTGAGTGCCTAATGACTCAGAAACCCCCTATTTGGCATATACCCAGAAGAAGTAAGAAATAGACCGTGAGCCATGCCATTCACAATCGCAAAGATCTGGAAACAACCTACATTTCCATTGATAGATGAGCAGATTAGAAAACTCTGGCACATACACACAATGGAGTGCTATGCATTGCTAGAAAACAGTGATGAACACATGAAGCACATTGTCTCATGGGAAGAGTTGGAGAAAATTATGTTATGGGGCTGGCCAAGCACTAAAGGACAAGTACCAGTTGAGTTCACTGAGGTGGGTCCAATTAACACAATGGGAACAGAAGAAAAATACTTGGCTAATGGGTTGAGGGACAGCGACAGACCTAGCCCAATGATGCCTACAGCATGCCAACATAAAGAAGGGGGAAAGAGAGGCATTGGAGTGGGAGAAAAAAAGGGTGGTGGTGAAGGCATTGGAGGGTATTGTTTATTTCTCCACAGGAAAAGGAGAGAGGACCAGACCACAATCTGGTACCGCAACTCTTGAGGGCAACATGCCAACATGAAGCAGTGAACAGAGAGGTCTGTGGGGTCAGTCCTTATTCCAGCTGTGTCAACCCCTTGCCCCAGAAGAACCCTCTACACAGGCCAGCACTGAAGACACAGCCCGGGGAGAGTGGCAAGTCTGCCAGACTCCATGGGAGCAACCTGAGAGGAAGAGAGAGAGAGAGAGAGAGAGAGAGAGAGAGAGAGAGAGAGAGAGAGAGAGAGAGAGAGAGAGAGAGAATAGACAGCATCCTGGCCCACCAAACATTGAGGACATTCCAGCTAGAAGCAGCCAACGCACAGAGAGGACCATCATGTCAGCCTCACCACACCCACATAGTCCCCTACTGATCCATAGCGCTATGGGGGGCAGCACCGGAAACAGTGCGGGAATTGTGCCTGGCCTGACACCGGCTCTCAACACACACACACACACACACACACACACACACACACACACACACACACACACACACTATGGTGTAACATGAAGGGAGCACAACAGAGCAGCAAGGGGAGCAAAGCAACAAAGTCCCCGAGGAATCCTGAAAACAGTGTTTTGGTTGGGGGGTGGTGGTGGTGGTGCATGGCTTGGCACTGCATCAGAATCAATCAGAAAACTTCCATAAGAATTAGCAGACAGACCTGCAGCTATTCCTAAGCTATGAATTTTTGTTTAGGCAGGATAAACAATCCTGAGGAGAAAACAAGGGAGAGGAGGAGGTGGGGGAAAGGCAGGGACGCTAACAAACCCAGGAACAAGGGAATAACAAGAGATCTAAATTGATGGCAAGAAGGGCATAGGATGCCTGGTGGGTTCGAGCAAGTGAAATGCACCCAAGAGAAATTACAGAGAGCCAAATGAAGGCTGAACATGATAGTGGGACAGGAGGAAAGTAAGAGGAAATAGAGAAAAGAACTAGGAGGCAAAAGGCATTTATAGAAGTATAAATATTGGCATGTACATATGTACTATATATACTTGAGTATAGTTGACCCGAATATCTGCTGAGGCACCCAATTTTACCACAAACACTGCATTAAAAATGTGCTGAAAAACTCAGCTTATATTTGAGTATATACAGTAAATATATTAATAAATAACAACAGGAATATAGATCTAAGCACATGTATTTATAGTTTAATTATTAAGGTAGCAGATAGACATTGGGCTGCTCCTCAAGTCTTCCCTCAACACAAGAGCACTTTGTTCTAATAACCTGGCATTCTGTGATGCTCACCTTCCTGACACAACTGCTAAAGACAAAATGAGTGTATCAGCTAATGTGGCAAAGAAAGCTGATGGTGCCTGGCTATCAAAAAACACAGCAGCTAGGATCTTAAAATCTTGAAGGTAACAAGTGGCCATCTAGCTCAGAAGCAACAAAGCCCACATGGAAGAAGCACACCATGCCAGGCGATCACGAGGTGTCTGTGGAATCAGGTATCAGGCATCAAAAGACCCAAAACAAACAAGCATTTTGATGCCAAAGAGGGAGATCTGAATGGAGACTCAAAGTCCATCTGTAGACAATTGGACATTCCCTTACAGAAGGGTCATAAGGAAGGCATGAACCAGCCAGGGTGCAGTATAACACTGATGAAACACACAATATTCCTCAAGTTTTAATGCCACCTCCAACCCCACTATCATTACCCCATTTCTATCTTACAAATCTGGCTAGACCAGAGCATATACACTGGTACAGATAAGAGCTCTGGACACGCAGAATCCGAGACAGATAAACCCCTCAGGATCAATAATAAGAGTACTAAGACCCTGAGGGTAAGGGAAAGGTGGAGGGAGAATGGGGAGCAAGAGGGAACCAATCACAAAGATCAACATACAAACTGCCCCCCACACACACACACACCTCCCAGGGGTCGAACAACAGAAATGTGTGTGAAGGGAGACAATGGACAGTGTAAAGTATAAAAAATAATTGATAAATTATCAAGGTGAGAGGGTGGTATAAGGATGGTAAAAGGAGAAGTTGATACCAAGGGCTCAAGTAGAAAGAAAATGTTTTGGAAATTATAATGGCAACATATGTACAAATGTGCTTGATCCTATGGGTGTATGGATTGGTATAAGAGCTGTAAGAGCCCCCCACTAAAATGATTTATTAAAAGTAAATAAATAAATCCAAAAAAAGAAAAAGCAGAATGTGTGGAAATTTGCCATCTATAATAATACAAGCTAGAAAACAGTGACATGGCGCTTTTAATATTCTGAAAGGAAGAAAGGAAAAAACCTCATATCCTAGAAGCCTTTATTAAATGAAATTATTTTACGAAGTAAAACATGTTTTTTCTAGCTCTTCAATAACCTAAAGAATTAAAATATCCCTCTGTTAGACATTTAGAATTTGAATAATAAAGATTTACTTAAACATTATGTCCATAGATAGGGCTTGTTAGCTTCAGATTTCCATGCTTTAGATTTCTTTATTTGGATCATTGTATTCAGGATCTCCTGATGGATTTCTTGTTCCATTGATCTTTTTTTAAATCACAAGAGGAAACGCAATAATTTTAGAGTTTGGGTTTGGCTACTATTATTTTGTGCGCCAAGTAAGGGAGTAGGAGGTTTTTAACTTTCAGTCAATAAAATGTAATAAATGCTACAGCACCTGAAGTGTGCCTGGAGCCCCCTGTGATCGCACCAATTGTGGGTTGGAGGGCAGTTACCTTGCTCTAAAAAGAACCGCCATACATCCAGTTGTTTGCCCTATGCTTACACTGAATTAAAAAATTAAAAAGTGTTTTTAGTGATTTTCCATTGCTGTCTGAAGATTCATATTTCTTTTGTCTGTTGTCAGTTACTACCATTTATTGGATCCCCTCCATCTCACTCAATCATTTGTTGCTATTGTGTTTCCCTTCATATTATCTGTTTTCATAAATTTATGGCGTGAAAATCTTATTTTGGTGGAATTTATTGTTGGAAAAGGGTCAGCCGTTCTTTCAAATCACTTTTACTGTGAAGCCTTTTTCCAGGAGGTCTCATTTCTCCATTGCTTGAATTTTCTTTTAGCAACCGGTTTCTAGGAGTTCAATGTTAATAATTTAAAGAGAATTCCAATAACAAGGTATAGAAATCACTATGTAAAGTCCTGGTGAAAGATGTCTATACTATAGTCTATAGTTGCCCAAACTTGTTGGCCTTCCATCTTATCAGAAAAAAATCTGATCAGCTCCCCCAAGTAATTAACAATGTTGGTATTATAACTTATTATTCAGGATAAAGTGTACCCCGCTGCTTTTGCAAACCCCCGGACCATTCCAGTATTACCAGCTGGTGATGTTGCTTTGTTCCTTAGGGAAAATGCTATTAAGATGGGTAATCTTGCTAGAAATCTTGAACATAATTGTGCAATCTAACTATGAAATACCATTTTCATTTACTAATGCCACCAAAAATTATTGACTGTCATAACGGAAGTGTCATATTCAACTAAGGAGTCTGGTGTCACGATGAGTTAAGAAAGGTCGCTTGTTCAAATTCCCTAGCCAATCCAGGCAGTAAGAAGGACGGTCTGCCGCTGCAAAGGCTTCCAGTCTTAGAACCTTACAGAGGCCACAGGGAGTCGGAATGGAGTTGATGAAAGCAGGCTTGGGTGTGGGGTGGTTGCAGGCTTTCAAGTACAAAAAGCATTTGGGTCAGCATTGAATGACTTGGAAAAAGGAAGCATAAGGCCAAATCACTCATCAAACGGAAGTTGATTCTTCCTCACTAATATTTTGTCAATTCAATACATTGTTTTCATCCCATCTCATAGTTTATTATGGATTGGAATTTTTCTTTCAAAAAGTAAATCCATCAAACTAACTTGTAGGGAAAATACATTAGAAACGTGGTAGATTATTTAGTAGCTGAGTTTGTTTTAACTATGTCATCATTGCACTCATTTAACTACTATCCTTATTATAATTCAAAACTCATTTTAAAGATAGGCTTCCTTGTTTCTTCTAAGGAATGATTTTTTGTCCCTCTGCAGGTTAGATTCTTAAAATAAATGTATGTAATAGATTAATGAAATAGAAAATGTGGCTCACTCATTCAAGCAAAAAATAGGTGAGTGATTGAGTTGTTACTCCTGGTGACAAATATAAAAACTAATAAAATCAAATGTGTAGTGTCTAAAGGAACAAAATATAAAATAGCAAGAAATGGTGGACTAAGACCGAAGGGATAAATAGCCCTTGAAAATTTTATAAATCAATGAACACCACAATTTCAAGTAACAATGAAGCTTACATTGAAATTGTTGAGCTACTCTGTAGGGTAGCAGAAAGGGGATCATTATAAAGGTAATAATTTCTGTCTTGTAACAAGCCAAGGCCACATGACAGACATCAGTAATACCTTTTAATGTGAAATCTCAGCACTTCTGAAAATTGCTATCAATAAAGCTTTTTGCTGTTGAATTCGGGGCATTATTTTTTAAGTCTTCCATTTACACAGCTATTCTTAAATCTTGGTGCTAAGATTTGCTTTCCTTGCGTCCTCTATTCACCCTTACCCCCAAATTAATCTTCAGTTTAGATGTTTTTGTTTGTCATTTTGTTTTGTTTTAACTCTTCCCTTTGTGCAATTATTCAGACAGAATCTGTTTCTTATCCCAGCCTTAGGATAAAACTGATTCATACTCAACCCAGTTAAATAAGCCAGTATACTGGGCTCTGGTTTAGAAAATGATAAAAGAGAACCTCAATAATTATATGTTTGCTAAAATTTTAGGCCCTGGAGATAGGAAACTTGAGAGGATGGGAGTGAAGATCTGAAATAGTTTCTGCTCCAAGCTCAATTCCAAATTTGCTGTGCAATGCTCATGTGATATATTTCAGAATCACACAGGTCAGTCACAATGTACATTGTCCTCACTCTTGGGCATGGATTGGTAGAGAGACATTTACGGAGGAAAATATTGACAGTGGTGAATTCTGTGTAGTATTCCCTTAAAGGAGTTGTTCATATCAGACTTTCTTAAAGGATTATCCAGATGGAGGTCAGGTTCAGCTAGCAAATGATGGGATGTGCTGTTGTTTTGGAGTGTCCTCAAGTCTGTTCCTACTCATAGCTACCAATGCACAGGAGAACTAAAGAGCACACAGGTCCTTCTCCATCCTCACAATCTTTCTTATGTTTGAGGCCATTGTTAGAGCCACTGTGCCAACCTATCTCCTTGAGGTATTGCCTCTTTTTTCAATCTTTCCATTTACGAAGTATGATATTCTTTTCCAAAGACTAGTCTTGCCTGGTAACATATCCAAAGTGTGTGAGATCAAGTCTTGTGACCCTAGCTTCTAAGGAGCATTGTGACTGCATTTATCCAAGAGTTTAAACATAATAAACATTAGCAAAATGAAAGATAGTCTACTTAAATTGAAGAATAAACACTCTTGTGAAGTCTCTTGGATTTCACATCATCTGGCTATCCGTTCTTTATGACTTTTGAATCACATAGTGTAGCTTCAGAAAGTTCAAATTAGCTCTTCTTTTGACAGCTTCTTAATCATTAAGCACTAATATTGATATAATACTTCTGAAATACACTAGATGTTGCCAACCTGTGAGATCAACTATAGTATCACTTTGATCATCATTATAAATTATGTTGAGATCCAGACTTCAATTAGTTTCAACACTGGAAAGTAGTTTTCCATTAATTTTCCTTCCAGTTATTTCTTTTTGTTTGTTTTTAATTCTTTTTTTAAATCATTTTATTGGGGGCTCATACAACTCTTACCACAATCCATACATACATCCATTGTGTAAAGCACATCTGTACATTCGTTGCCTTCATAGTCCTCAAATTTGAATTGTTTGTATCTACAAACCAAATATCACTTGCTTAAAAAGTAATGACTAATTAGGAAGGGATTTTAAATAGCTTACAATGGTATGATATTAGAACGAGCTTGTTAGTTGAGGAGTTAGTTCTATTTCTCGCACAGGTTTTCATCAGTATCCACAAGAATATGTTCTCGATTGCCTACTGTATCTTATCACCACAAAAGAATGGCCCCAAAATTTTAATTGGTGCTTGAAAGTCTTAAGTCTGAAAAATATTATTCAATATTTATTTTTCTTTGCTGAGTAAGTGGAAGGAGTGCTACTTTTAAATTCTTTTTTTCCAAGGTAAAATACTTAGGTATCTTTCATAATGACAGGAACTCAATTTCTCTAAAGTATATATGCAATTAAGTCATAATTTCCTAAATACATTAGCAGAAAATTCTCAGAATTGAGTCTAGAAATGATGAGCAAGAGAGGGTTGACACATGAGATCATGCACCCCTGCCTCTTTAAAATCTATATAATGCTAATCTCTATAATTTTTGCTTTATGCAGCATTGAACAGAGTAATTTTGGCAGTTAGATTTATGTCAACTTGCACTTGTGTGAAAGTCTAGGGATAGAGTACCACCTTCCAATCAGATCACAGTCCGATGATGCCTTCTAGGATTTCTGACTATATATAAGAGAGACACTGGCAACATCTCTTCTTCTAGCCCCTTGTCTTCCTGCTTGCTGGGGCTTGTATCTTTCTCCAGGCTTAGCTCCATGTGGGCTGCTGAAGCCGAGAACCAAGCTCTGGCTTGTCAGCGCCTTGCCATGTTCACCCGGACCTTTGATCAATGGATCTCTACAAGCACCGTCCTGTGATCTCCCTACATGCCACTTCATCCTTCTGTGTCATCAGCCTGCAGCTGCATGAGTCTAAAGCGGTCTATGGTTAACATTGGGCCCATGAACTTGAGTTGGACTTGGCTGGGATGCTGTCTTGATACAAAATTAATTCTTAATATAAAGTTCTTTCTTATACAAAAATGAGTGTCACTGCTTTTGTTTTTTTCTAGATAACTCATCCTAATACAGTAGTAAAGTGCTTGATTGCTAACTGAAAGTTTTGCGCCTTGAAGCCATCAGAACTCTCCTTGGGAGAAAGACGTGCCTTTCTGCTTTTATAAGGGTTTATAGCAATGGAAACCCTATGGGTCAGCTCCACTCTGTTCTTCTCTATGTTAATCTCTGTGCCCCTCTCCAAGCAAAGCTCTAAGACACAAGCATGTATGGGATACTGTTAGACACTAGGGATCAATGCCTGGATCACAGATGGCTCAGGGGATTAAGCATTGGGCTACTAGCTGCAAGGTTGTTGATTCAAACCTACTAATACAACCTCCGTAATTAAATGAGGCTCTCTTCTCCCATAAAGATCTCAGGGGGAGAAAAGGAAAGTTCTGCTCTGACCTATAGGGCCATCGAGACTCAGAATCAACTTAATAGCAGTGGAGATATTTATGTATTAGAAATTGGGAAAATTCCTAGTTAGCTATTATTTGCTGTCTAAAACGTGTTCTAACTCAAAAACTGTAGTCAGTTAATGATGCACAAAGACCTAATTTGTTAAAGGACCAAACGGTAACTATACACATAAACTTAACCAGTGTAATACACAGAAATGAAATCGACTGCATCTGAGGGAAACCATGACTGGGACGTCCAACATGAGCAGCTAAAACCAGACAAAAGCAGACCATGGTGTGGATCTCAAATTGCTCATATGCAAAGTCAGATAAAAACCGAAGCACATTAACACGTCCATGAGCTAAATACAACCTTGCTAATTTCCCAATTTAAATTCAAGATCATCTAAAGAATACTGTTTGTGCTGTTGTTTACATTGCTAGGTGCCCCTTAATAACTTCCAACTCTTTATGAACCTATGCACAGCAGAGCAATGCACCTCTTAGTCCTGCACCATCTCATAGCTGTTCTTGTGTTTGAGCTTGTGGTTGCAGCCATTGTGTACATACATAATATCTACAGTCGTTCTCTTTGTCTCAGCCCGTTAAACTCTACCAAGCATGGTGTCCTTCTCCAGGGATGGGTCTCTCCTGACAACATGTCTAAAGTACATGAGATGAAGTACTTTCCTCTAAGGAACATTCTGTCTGTACATCTTCCAAAACAGTCCCTTTGTCCTTTTGGCAGTCCATTGTATTGGACTATTCTTTGCCAATACCTTAGTCCAAAGGCATAGATTCTTCTTTGGATATCTTTATTTAATGTCCAACTTTTGCTTGCATATGAGGCAATTAAAATGCCTTAGGTGCACCTTAATACTCAAAGTAATGCGTTTTCTTTTCAGCACTTTAAAGAGGTCTTATTCAGTAGGTTTACCAAATGCAGCTTGTTTTTTGATGTCTCGACTATTGCTTCTGAGAGTACTGATTGTAGATCCAAACAAGACAAAAACCTTCACAATTTCAACCTTCTCTCTGTTTATCATGATGTTACCTGTTTGTTTGTGAGGATCTTGGTCCTTAATACATTGTTTTAATCCATATTGAATGTTGCAGTCCTTGAGCTTTATCAGAAAGTGCTTCAAGTCTTCCTCATTTTCAATAAGCAAGTGGTGTCATTTACATATCATAGATTGTTAATAAGCCTTCCTTCAATTCTGATGTCACATTCTTTTTTGTATAGTCTAGATTATCTGATTATTTGTTCAAAATACAAAAATTGAACAAGTATACTGAAAGGATATAATCCTGATACATATTAAAAAGCAAAACAAAAAATCTACTATTTCCTTATTCTGTTAGTGCAACTTCCTCTCAATCCCTGTACAAATTCTAAATGTACACAATAAAGGGTTGTAGAATCTTCACTCTTCTCAAGACTATCCATAGTTAATATGGTCTACATAGTCAAATGCCTTTGCATAATCAGTAAAACATTGGTAAACATCTTTCTGGTATTCTCTGTTTTCAGCCAAGATCCCTCAGCAGTGAAATCCAAGAGCTCTTCTGAATTCAGTCTGAACCTCCGGAAACTCATTGTTACTGTGCTGCTACAAATGCTTTCAGATGGTGTGTGAGTCTGGTTGACTAGATAAAAAAATTAATAGACACTCATGTGTTTATAAAAAAGAGCTTTATGTAAAGGAGTAATTGGATATTAAAAGAAATACCAGCCCAGTCCAGATCAAGTCCATAATTCCAATATTAGCCCATATGTCCAATACCAATCTACAAATTCCTCTTAAGACTCATACAACACATTCAATGACACAATATAGGGAAATCACAGGCTAGTGAGTGGAAAGTCTTGTGGATCCAGTGGCAGTGGAGGCATCTCAAAGCTGGAGTGGGTCTCCACGTGGCTCCTCCAGGTCCAGAGTTCTGGCTCCATCAGCGTAGGTCCATCTGACTTATCATCAGGAATGTCTCACGAGGGGAGAGTGTGTTCTACCTCCAGAGAGGAAGGCAGGAATTCCCAGAATCCTCAGGAGAAGGCCATGCTTACATTGAGACCTCATCTGTATGACCTGATTGATAGGCTAGACTACACCCCTTCACAAGTTGACAGATTGTGTAACTGCCACAGATGGCTTTCAGAAAAATTTTTCTTTGATGTAATATCAATGACATTGTTCTGTGATTTAAAGGGTACAAATAGTAATCTCTTCTAGCCAGTTGGCCAAGTGGTTGTTTACCACATTTCCTGGAACAGGAATGCTCCCAGTCATTCATCATCTTGAAAAATTTCAATTGGTATTCCACCAATCCCTGTATCCTTGTGTCTGGCTACTGCTTTCAGTGGACCTTGAACTTCTTTCAATGCTATTGGTCTTTGCTCACATGCCACCTCCTGAATTTGTTGAGTGTCCACTAGTTCTCTCTGGAATGATGACTCTCTGTACCCTTTCCATCTTCTTTGGATGCTTCCTCTATTCTTTAATAATTTGCCCACGGATCCTTTGTAGATTGCAACATTAGGCTTGGAAAGTTTTTTGAGCTTTTTCAATTTAATATATACTGAGCGTTTCCTTCCTTCTTGGCTTTCTAACTCCGGGTCTTTGTACGTTGCACTTCAACAGTTTATTCTGTGTTCGCGAGCTGCCATTTGAAACTTCCTGCTCTACTCTTCGACCTCATCATTTCCCATTACGCCAGCTAACACTAAGAGAAAGTTTCCCAGTTTCTTCGGACATCCTCTTTGTTCTTTTACTTCTCTCTAGTCTCTTTGGTGAACTTTCCTTCCTTCCAGTTGGTCAACACTATTGACAAAATCCCTGTTGACATCAAGGATGTTATACCAGAGGATGGCAGAAGGTCATTAAGAAGCGAAGAAAGAAAAGATCAAAGTAGATGTCAGAAGAAACTCAGAAACTTCCTTTTTATCACAGAGTACCTAAGGCGAATGGGAAAGAAAAATGATGAAGTAACAAACAAAACAGAAAATGTCAAAATGCAATATGCAAAGAAAATCAATAAAGGAAGAATGTGTACAGCATATCATAAACTGAAAGAACTGAAGGAAAAACACAGATTTGAATGTTAATACTCAAATATTCCATTGGCAAAATATTGAACTATGTAGAAATCATCAAAAGAAGATAGAATGCATATACAGAGAGTCACCATTGTCAAAACAAAGGTGTTGATATTTAACCATTTCAAGAAGAATGCAATCGCTTCTCAGCCTTTTGACTAAGATCAAGTATAAGAAGAAGAATGCATACAAAGCCAGTGGTACTGAAGGAAGAAATTGGAGCAAAACTAAAAGCATGAGCAGAAAACAAGGATTCGTGAAGTGATGGAATATCACTATGAGTGGGAACCCACTGGATGACAGCTAGCAACAGTCACAGAGTTCCTGGAAGATGACTAGTGCCTAAACATTCTGATTACACAAATGTCCCAAACCAGAAACTAAACTGAACCCATTTAGAGTTGAGTTATACTCTTTTTTAGCCTTTATTTTTATTCTAAATATTAACTATTATGTCACTCTGAAAATTCTATGACTGATATTATTTTGTGAAATAAGAACAAAAGGAAATATAAGTGAACAAATAATTATCGATTGTGCTACAGGTAGAAACACAAAAGCACTCTGAGCCTCGGTAGGGAAAGTTGGGACCTGTGTGTGTGTGAGTATGTGCGAGGAAAAGGACACTGCAGAGGAGCAGCTCCGCATCTCACAATTAGTCAGACAGTGGTGTCCTTCATGTCACTTTGATGCTGACAGCTACAGCACCAAGAATTCCCATATCAACAGTGTCACCCAGGGTGGGTGGGTTTCAGTTGAGTTTCCAGACAAAGAAAGACTGAGAAAAAGCATGAAGAGATCTAAACAAAGTAGCTAACGAAAGTCTTTATGAATAAAGAACATTGTGCAAAGGGATACCCCAAACAAATAAACTAACAAAATGGCCTTGTGCTGGGCAAAGCGGGGGAGGTTTTGTAGTAAACATTTTCCTCACTAGGCGAGCACTGAACAACTCCCTCTGAGCTAGTTCACGCATTGAGAAACACAAAGAGAAATGAATTTATTTCATCCAGGGAAATAAAATAAAAACAAAACCTCACTTCCAAAGTAAATTAAATCATCTTCTTAGTTTTAACCCAGTCTTAGAATATTTAAGAACCGTTTTATTCCAGCTTCTGTCTTAAATGATAGCTGTCTTTGTACATCATGGCTGCAGAAGTCTAAGATTTCTTTAATGTAGTTTATTCCTCCATGTATGGCTTGGCCTTGGTTTATTTATTATTTTTTCACCCATGTCATTAGTTAAAATATTTCATGAATTCTTATTCATATTTTGATGTTTAGGAGCTAGAATAATTATCAATATAGACAGTGATCCCTAATTTTATAAAATTGAAGTTCAGTGAAATGTCTGACTCAGATTCAATCCTGGGCATTCCTCCAGTGTCTTATCCATAACAATGGTTCTCTATCAAGTTACTTGGAACCCATACCTCCTCTCTGCTTATGGAATTCTCAATGACTCTCCCTTGATACTGAAAATCTTCTGAGTCTTTCTATGATTTTCATCAATCTCATTCCTTTAGAGTACATTCTGAAATACTTGTTATACTGCTACATGTTCATGATCCCTCATCTCAGTTAGCTTATCTGCTTAGCTCATCTAAGGTTACTGCAGTTTGTCATGGACGATAATGAGCAGTGGTAGTGTCTTGTCTCCTCGGGTGGGGAGCAGGAAAATGTTTCTTCACCCTTGGCATCCCGCTAAAGCTGTTCTTAAGAACAGTGCGCATGAGATACTCAATTGAAAATCTATCTCCTCCTTATCTCACTCAACTCTGCCTTCTCACTCTACAGCCCACCAGGGCCTGAAATGGTAGGCTGTCTCTGCTTTCTAGGTATAAAGAAAAGATTTTTCTTATACAAAAATGTTTGATTCTGGTCTAAAGATATTCTATGAGAGCTTATAAAAGATAAAATCTTTTCTGCCAAAGTTGCCTCATTTTAAGTCCATTTTTCTGCCTATAAAATGATGTTTTTGAATATCAGAATATTATTTCTCACTTTTGAATATTTTTTTGTAATAATCCAAAATGTATCTCTGTTATTCAACAACGCACGGAGGCATTTATATGGCTGTGATGGGATAACTAAGACAACAGCTTTGTAAATGGATAAAAAAAGACTAGTTAGATATACATTAATTAAGAAAATAACATCTATGTTACAATTAAGATAAACATCCAGGAATTTCATAATTTCGATAACAATATAATGAATAAGTACATGCTCATATGTTGTTCACAGCACACTGCATGGCTTTTCTTCCTTCCACTTACATGTTCCTATTCTGCCAAGTTGGCTCTCAGTGCATGGTTAGCCCTGTACCACAGAATAAAATGTCTTATCCTGCATGATCCTCATAATTGGTTGCAGAGTGAACTATTAAAAATCAACAGATTTGTCCAATTGTCTACAGATGGGCTTTGGATCTCTACTTCTCTCTCCCCCTCATTCACATACATAAGATGCTTTGTTCTGGGTCTTAGATGCCTGAAACCTGACCCCACCGACAACTAATGATCACACAGGCTGGTGTGCTTCTTCCATGTGGCTCTGTTGCTTCTCAGCTGGATGGCTGCTTGTTTACCGTCAAGCTTTTAAGACCCCAGACACTATATCTTTTGATAGCCAGGCACCTTCAGCTTTATTCACCACATTTGTTTATGCACCCATTTTGTCTTCAGAGATCATGTTGGGAAGGTGAGCATCACAGAATGCCAGGTTACTAGAACAAAGTGGTCTTGTGTTGAGGGAGTACTTGAGTAGAGGCCCCATGGCTGTCTGCTACCTTAATACTTAACATGTACATATTAGATCCTCAAAGTAACATCCTTGCTTTTCAGTACTTTAAAAAGTCTTGTGCAGCAGACTCACTGAATGCAACCACCCAGATTTTGGTATTTTGTTTCACAAACTTTAGAAAACAAATAAATTTTGGGATTAACAAGACTGGAAAGTTTGGGATAACATATTTGGAACATAGTATGCTTGAAGATTAAGCAGGCTTTTTACTGAAGGTAAGTCAGTGGTAGAATTCTTGGCTTCCATGTAGGTGGTCCAGGACATATTCCCAGCCACTTCACTTTCTTGTGTTCTGTCACTGTCCTATCAGTGGAGGCTTGTGTGTTGCTATGACACTGGACAGATTTCAACTGAGCTTTCAGAATATAAAAGACTGCAAAAATCAAACAAACAAAACACTAGCACACTACTTCTGAAAACTTTTGGTTATTATTTTAATTTTTAAAATCACTTTATTGGGGGTTCTTATGGTTCGTATCACAATCCACACATACATCCATTGTGTCAAGCACCTTTGTACATATGTTGCGAATGAGAGAGGTATAGATCTGCAACTCTCAGCACATTCCTGGTTGAAATTACACTTAATTACCATTAACAGTAATACCAGGTTTTTTAATAAAAAGTAATGATGTAAAGAACACATTTTCCTAGAGAATTCAGTCTGACGTAATTGTTTATTCTAAGATATGAGTCAGAATTGTCTCTGACGGTGAGTTTTGTTTTTTTTAGGATAGATTAATTGAACTACTACAATGATGAAACCTTTATAGAAAATTCTAGCTTCGCTTTAGTAAGCAAATTACATTTCTATTTTAGTTAAACATTCATTATCATTTAGACAGTGGTTATCAACTTTTCAATTCATCAGAATTTGCTTTCCAAAGGTCAAGGCCAGGGTTTCATGTTGAGATACTCTGATTTAGAATCTGGGTGAGGCATAAGAACTACTTTTAATTTAAAACTATTTCCCAACTTATTCTCTTGCAGCTTGGTATAAGACTGACACTCTGAGAACTATAACTAGTTGCTGGGCCATCTAATCAGCCTAGAAGATTGAGATTAAGAGAATGGAAGTAGGGGCCATCCACCCGGTGCTGCTGTGGTTAGATCGGAAAATTAAGAGGTCAGCAGGCCAATATTCAGTGACCCAGGTGCTAGAAATAGAACTCAAGTGTCCTGGGGTTAGTGGTTCAGACCTCCCCCTTGCGATTTTCACCCACGGAGAGGCTATAAATTCATTGCGACTGCCCATGGACTCTGTTAATCCCTCTGCGACCCGTAGACTCAAACACTGAGGGCTAAAAGGGTGTAAGGGCTGTTGCTGGGGTTATGGAACCCTAAAAGGTAAGGGGATTGGACTGATAGATTATAACACAGCCTGTAAGCTAGTTAACAGTGGGTACTTATCTACTCTGGGTCTGGACAACAGTTAGACTTTCTATATATGCCTTCTCTCTCTCTCTCTCTTTTCTCTCTCTTATTTTCTTCCCTGAATAAATCTGAATAAATCTAATAGTCTACAACATCATCCATTCTAAAATGATCAATCAAGATTAGTTGATGGGTTTTAAAAATTCAAGTAAGTTTCACACTGTGTTTGTTCAGGTTAAGTAGCGAAACAAAACCAGAGACACTGATATGTGTATAAGAGAGTGCTTTATATAAAATAGCAATTTTATATTGAGAAAACATCCCAGCCCAGTCCAGATCAAGTCCACAAATCTGATATTAGTCCATGTGTCTGATACCAATTAATAAATTCCTCTTCACACTCATGCAACACATGCAATGATGCCGAATGCAGGGACATTACAAGTCAATGGGTGGAAAGTCTGTGGATCCAGTGATGGTGGAAGCCTCTCAGTGCTGGCGTCAGTCTCCATGTGGCTCCTCCAGCTCCAGGACTCTGGCTCCATCACTATAGCTCCATCTGGCTTGTCAGCAGGAAGACAAAGCAGAGAGTTGGGTCTGGCCTCCAGTAAACTATTTATCTCTATAAGGCCTCCAAATAAGGTCATCAAGCTGAGATCTGATTGACAGGCTAAACTTTATCCTTTCAATCTTAATATTCTCAAGTTGACAACAGATTATGTAACTCCCATAATCACCTTTACAGATATCTCAGTACACCAAAGCATCTTTCCATTCTATAATTATCCACAGGATTTCTGTAAAGAAGAATTTCTATCCACACAATTCAAATCCCAAATTATATTTCTTAAAATAGCACTTCCATCTAAATGAGGAGTTAAATTGACATCACCTGCATATTTCTTTCTGCATCACAACAGCCCATGCATTTATTCAGAAAATGTCTACAAAGATCTTATATATAGATATAGATATAGAGATAGAGATAGAGATAGAGATAGATGATATAGATATAGATATAGATATAGATATAGATATAGATATAGATGATATAGATATAGATGATATAGATATAGATGATATAGATATAGATATAGATATAGATGATATAGATATAGATATAGATATAGATATAGATATAGATATAGATATAGATATAGATATAGATATAGATATAGATATAGATATAGATATAGATATAGATATAGATATAGATATAGATATAGATATAGATATAGATATAGATATAGATATAGATATAGATATAGATATAGATATAGATATAGATATAGATATAGATATAGATATAGATATAGATATAGATATAGATATAGATATAGATATAGATATAGATATAGATATAGATATAGATATAGATATAGATATAGATATAGATATAGATATAGATATAGATATAGATATAGATATAGATATAGATATAGATATAGATATAGATATAGATATAGATATAGATATAGATATAGATATAGATATAGATATAGATATAGATATAGATATAGATATAGATATAGATATAGATATAGATATAGATATAGATATAGATATAGATATAGATATAGATATAGATATAGATATAGATATAGATATCACTACTTATTCTGAATCTTAAAATGATATAATAAAAATACAAATGTGTGAATAATAATAAATGAAAATAAAATAATTGTCTTCATGTTTGTTCAATAGAAAAATACATTTTGAAAGAAGATAAACCCAACCAACTTGTCCACTTGAGCAAATTAATTACAAACAATTTATGTTGTGACCCACATAAATAAATGCATATTTATCACACAAATAATATAATTTTATGCATATTATTGTGACAAACATGCCACTTACTTTTAATTGACTCTCCACTTTACTGTCTTCCACTCTGTTCCATTGAGTCATGGCAACAGGTGACAGGTGAATGGGAAGATGGAACACCACAAGAGAGAAAAGAAATTGGTTTGGTGGGGGAATAGAGTATGGTAGGGAGAGGTTGATGAGTGATTTGAACTTTTGAAAGTGTCATTCATGCCTTGAGATATAAACCCCTCATTAAATTAATATTTTAATAACGTTTAAAAATATTTTTTAATCTTGAATGAGCAACAAAAACAATTTTGAGAAAATTTATGTACCATCATGTGTTTCCCACTGAGCTAATGATGTAGATGCTTATTATCCACATGTTAATAGAAAGATTTTACAGAATGACTCGTAAATTTACCCAACAGGCAGAAACAAATGTAAATCCTTAAGGAAAACAGCTAGTGTTTGTAGATTATATAATTAAAAGCTATATCATTAGTGGAATGCAAATAATGTCACTGGAAAATAAAAATGTAACTAATATACAAGGAAAACATGAACTGGAGTTGTGTGTGTGAGAAAGAGAGAGAGAGAGAGAGAACCATCTCAGCAACAACTAAAATGCATGAAATTATTTTTTAAAGTCTTTTGTTTCAAACTAAAACTCATTAGACAGGCAAAGAGAAATGAAAGTACGGATGTAACACGGGTCAAGGGGGGGTAATTAATAGTAAATATCTCTAAGAAGTTCAGACAATTGATTAAATAGAATAAGATCTTACAGTAGTCATTATTTGCATGTTAGGGGGCGGACAGCATGTCTGAAAAATTAAAGTATGTGAATGATGTTTCACCCAGCCAGACTTCGCATAAATAAAGCAACTACCTCACTGCCATAGAGTCTCTTCTAACTCATAGCAATTCCACAGCAAGAGTAGAACTGTCCCTGTGGGGTTTTGAGACTAAAAATCTTTGCAAAAGTAGAGATGAAGAAAAATGGACAGAGAATCAGCAGCCTTTACATACCCCAATATGTAAATAATTATTCAAAAAGTATAGAGGATAGAAAGAAGCAGAAGGAATTCTAAAAGAAATAGTGGCCAAAACTTCTCCCAAGCTCAGAGAAATTTAATTCATACTTCATAGAAAATCAACATACTCTAAATCACATAATTTTAAAGAGATCCAAATTGAAGCCTATCATCCAGCTCAAGCCTACTGCTATTGAGTTGACCCCAGCTTCTAACGACCCTGTGAGACACCGTGTTTGTAAGACTAACTCTCGACTAGAGTAGAAGTCTCATCTCTTGCCTGAGGAGATATATCATAGTCACATGTTAAAAGTCAAAGAGAAAAATTTAAAGTTACAAGAAATAAACAGCATGTCACAAACAAGTTATTTTCAATAATACTAACAGTTGATTTCTCACCAGAAATCTCAGTGGTCAGGGTTAGTGCTGTTGGTGGGTGCTAAAGAGTAGGTTCCAACTCATAGCGCCCTATGCACAGCTGAAGGAAACACGGCCTAGACCTGCACCTCCTTTGCAAGTGTCATTGTGTTTCAGTCCATTGTGGAATCTACTGTGTCAGTCCATCTCCTCAAGGTAATAGGATAAAAAATTCTAAGTGAGAAATTAAGATAAGCAAACCAGAAATCAATATCAGTTAAACTTCCTTCTATAATGAAAGGGAAAATGAGACTTATCTAGAGAAACAGCCACTCATGAATATGGCGCCAATAGACTTGCTACAAATACTAAAGAGATTGTATGACAGTTAATTTTACATGTCAGCCTGCCTAGGTTATAGTGTTTAGTCGTTTTACAAAATACCGGTCTACTTGTTATAAAAGTATTTACATGCCATTAAAATTTAAGTGATCTGACCTTAAGTAAATGATAACATGATGAGTTTTTCCAATCAGTCAAAAAGCTTATGATCAAAAACAGGTTTATCAAGAGAAAAATTTTGCCTCAAGTTTCTAAAGAGACACCGAGCAAGAATTTATAGCCCATGCCTGGTCTACTAATTTCAGACACAAGATTGCCAGTTTTCTGCATGTTGCCTGACTAAAAATTTTTGAGCTGTCAGTTGCCATAACTGCATGAGACAATTCTTTAAAATCTCTCTCTGGGCACACACAATCACACACATTCACAATCACACACACACACAGACACACACCGATATTTTTCTTCCTCTTCACCCAGTCCCTTTACCAAAATCTATCTCAGTCAAGGTTTCTCTGGAGGACAGAACTACAAAGGTTAAGTGTGTCTAACTTTTTACTTCAATATTGCACTATTTATATAATCTCACTTCTCTACAAAAAACCCCAGATTTTTTATGTCAATAAATCAGTCCTGACTGCAGTTTTTGTGAA
Organism: Tenrec ecaudatus; assembly: GCF_050624435.1. NCBI lineage: Eukaryota > Metazoa > Chordata > Mammalia > Afrosoricida > Tenrecidae > Tenrec > Tenrec ecaudatus. The sequence goes on along the minus strand of NC_134531.1, from coordinate 60,214,449 downwards.
ATCAGCTAATGTTCCCACCCTGAGGTTTCTGAAGTAGCTGTGCTCCTCCGGTGAGTTCTTTCATTTGCTGAGTGAGCGGAAGGAAGCTGGGGCTGGAATTCTGTCACAGGAAATCAATTGAGGCTAACAAAGAGGTGCTTAATTCTAGGCTTTAGATTTCTGCCATGCTGCTTGACTAATCTTCCATTTGATCTTTCTTTTCCATTTTCAAATCCCCATACTTCTTTTCTACATATTTCACACTGTAAATTTTCTACAATTCACATCAAATGTTTAAAATTGAAGTGAGTCAACTGAGAGAGATTACATTTTCCTTCAATTCCCAAAGTTCTTGTTCCATCAGGTATTTGGCGGGCGTTGAGGAGGAAAGCCTATATCCTCGCTCTGTTTGTTCTTTTCTTTTATATAATGAGAATACTTGACGGTATGCCCTCTAAGGTCTCTTCCACTTGATCTATGACATCTACTATTATGAATGATAATTTAGATACCAAGAAAATTAATTATCTCTTAAACATTTTAGGTAAAAGCTATTGAGGGCCTAAACTATGGTCATGGTAATAAGAATAGAGATCCAGACCAGAATGCGAACTCAGATATAGAAACTCAAATACCTTGAGTATTTCATCATAATAAGTAATTAGAAAAATCTGTGAATTTGCAAATAATTAATGTTTTAGTGAGTAAACATTATCAACAAGTTTTGCTCATATACAAAAAGGGAGTAATAATACACATTCCTGGAGGACTCTAACCTTATAATCAAATATCTGATTTAATTTTTCAAAATAAGATGCATGGGCTTACAGGATCATATTTCATCTGTAACACTTTGTAATGTTATTCAAATTCATATTTTAGATAATTTAAATAACCAAAAACTATTAAATCTGTATTTTTAAAAATAAAAGTTTGGGACACCCTAGTTTTAGAGAGAACTTCAGATTATTCTTATATGCTTAAAAGCTTAAGGATCACCTTTAATGTCAAATTTGCATTTTCCTACTTACTATCTGGTAATTGTTTAATTAAGCAGCCCTCAGCAGCATAAAAGTAAGATCATGTAATTTAATCACAGCATGATGAAATGATTTACATACATGCAATAAATAGGCATTGTCATTGGTTGAGCTGCCTCAATTGTACAAAATAGGAGAAAGTTGAGATTTGTTTTCTCAAATAAAGATTTATACTTTCAGAAACCCAAGGACAATGTTATCCTCACTTACAGGGTCACTTGGAGTCAGAATCAACTTGATAGCCAAGAGTTGGGTTGATTTTGCTTTGTGCTGAACTGCTAATCTAATGACGGACAGCTCAAACTCACCAGCGGCACCATGGGAAAAGGGGGTGGTGGTCAGTTTCTCTAAAAACTGTAACCAAGGGAACTCTATGAAGCACTTCTACCCTTTAACTAATGTGGTCGCTATGAGATGAAATTGAGTTGACAGAAATAAACAATGCCACCATTTGTTAAAAACTGTTAGATTTATTAATAATGGTTCTTATTTGGTAGGTCACAGTCTCAGTAGAACAGTTAGGACATCAGTAGACCAGAATAAAAATTGTAACCAGTGTATTGGTCAAAATATTGATATAATTCTGAGATTAAAATAACATGGCTTTTATTGACTCCAAGGGGTCCCATAGGGAGCGGTAACATAAGTGACAGCTGAGACTAGTTATGAGCCCAGAGTTTACACTGCAAAGATAATTAAACTTGTTCTTTTAATGTGGAAAAGAATCTCCACTTTATTTATGAGTTATAATTACCCAACTAAAAAATGAGCCCCCTGAAGATAGAGGAAATATTCGTCATGGCCAATATCATATTATGGAAGTTTATTGTGCACCATCTATTCCTGCTTATCACTTCCTTGGTCTTCCTGTATGGAAGATGGGCCAGAAGCTGAAGATGTACAACCTATCTTGTGACCATGAACCTGCTACCAGGGTGACGTCACATACATGTAAGGACAAAAAAGTAGAAAAATAGGAGGAATTTACCAAGAATTGCTGTGCCAGTCTTTAAATTCTACTTTTGGCTTTTTCCTTAAGTCAGAAAAATTTTGTCATATTGGTTACATTCATACCTTTGAGTTACTGTTACTTATGCCCAAATGTAATGTGTATCTGATATAACTTGGAGGAAAATAGTAGAATTTTGAAGATGGTGAGGATTTCTATTCATTCTTGAGACTATATGTCTATGGGTACCAGATCACTTAATTTCAACAATTCTTTGGGCAGTTCTCAGTAGCAGTTCTGATTAATTATGATAGGTTTTAAGAAATAAAGTAAAATAGCTTATCCATAATTACCTATTTAATAATGTGTCAAATGGGACTGTTGTTTTTGAAAACAAATGCCCTTTATTAAGTTTTTGTATTATTTTACCATCTATACACAAAATATTACAAGCATTCTGATTTATTCAATAAATCATGAAGTAGTTTAGGAATCTGGATTTTAACAGGTTTCTTAGGGTATTGCAATGCATAGATATGAGAGCCATTTAATTTTTTATAACTTACAATTTTCCTAAAAATGGATGCTTGCAGGAATTCCTTCTCCTGTTGAGTAGTGTGACACCTGCAAATTAATTCCCTGAAAGCTATATTCAATCCACATTTTAAGGGTCAACTATTTTAAGCAAACAGTTATCCCCCAATCATATTTTGGATGCCTTTTACCCTGAGGGCTCTTCTACTGGTGCTATATCAGACAATGTTCTTCTGATAAATTTCAGTTTTTTACTGAAATTTTAAAAATCAATTAAAAATAGAATTTGATTGCAAGGTCATTTTTCAGTTTGTCTTATTCTGAAAGGTGCATTGGTTACCCTATGGGCATGTGAAATATTGTAGACATAGTCCAGAATCACAGCAACATACAAGACATTACAATATCAAAAGAGGCATCTATATGATATTTTGAGGGTATATGGAAAGATTCTGTTTTAGGCATGGTCTAATGACAGAAACCTGATGAGCTGTGGGTGGACACCAAGAACAATTTTCATAAAGCAAAAGGTCATTAAATTTTCTTTTGATCTTGAAAGAAAAACAAGATCTAAGTGGATGTTAGATATCTTGTTGCGGTATATACTACTAGTTGACTCAATACTAACTGGACCTTTATTGTACACTAGTTAATGAAAACGGAAGAAATGATGAAGTGAAATAGCGGAACAGAAAAACTTCAGAGGAAAACTCAAAGTCAAAGAAAAATATTATAATGAAATGTGCACAATCCTAGAGTTAGAAAACCAAAAAGGAAGAGCATGCTCGGCATTCCTACAATTGAAAGAGCTAAAGAAAAAATTCAAGCCTCAGGTTGGAATATTGGAAGATTCTATGGGCAAAATACTGACTAATACAGGGAGAATCCAAAGAAGAAGAAAAGTATACACAGAGTTACTGTACTGAAAAGAACAAGTTACATTCCACCATTTCCAGAGGTAGCACTGGAGCAAGAACCAACAATACTGAAGGAAATAGTTCAATTTGCCCTGAAAGCATTTGCCAAAAGCAAGCCTTCAGGAACTGATGGAACACCAATTTAAGTGTTTCAACAAGATAATGAAGCACTGGACGCACTTACTGCTCTATGCCAGGAAATTGGAAGACAGCTACTTGCCCAACTGACAGGAAGAGATTTCTGTTTGTGTGCTCTCCAAAGAAAGATAGCCCAATAGAACGCTCAAATTATAGAATAATATTGAAATCACATTCAAGTAAAATTTTGCTTGAGATCACAATGTTTGCACCAATACATTGAAAGGGAGCTGCCAGAGGTTCAAGCTAGATTCAGAAGAGAATTGGAACAAATGTTATTGATGGTGTCAGATAGATCTTGGCTAAAAGCAGAGCATGCTAGAATGCTGTTTACTTATGTTTTATTGACTATGCCAAGAAATTAAGCTGTGTGGATCATAATGAATTATGGGCAACCTTGAGAAGAATGGGAATTCCAGAACACTTCTTTGCACTCATGTGGAAATTGTACATGGATCAGGAGACGTTGTACAAATAGAACCAGGGAATAGTGCATGAGTTAAAATCAAGAAAGGTGTGCTCTGGATTGAACCTTTTCACCATTCTTTTTCAATCTGTATGCTGAGCAAATAATCAGAGAAGTTGGCTTATATGAAGAAGAATGTGGTCTCAGGATATGAGGAAGTCTAATTAACAACCTGAGATATGCAGATGGCACAACTTTGCTTGATGAAAATAAGGAGGACTCGATAGATTTGCTGATAAAGATCAAGGACGGCACCATCAGAATGGATGACAACTCAATCTCTAGAAAATGAAAATCTCACTACTGGAGCAAGAGGTAATATTATGGTAAGAGGAGAAAGGGTTGAAGTTGTCAAGGATTGCATCTTGCTTGCATCCACAATCAAGCTCATGGAAGAACAAGACCTCTATAATATTGAAGAGCCAGGATGCTACTGTGAGGATTAATATGTGACTACCCATGCCAGGGTATTTTCAGTGGCCTCATGTGCTAATGCAAGTTGGACATTGAATAAAGAAAACTAAAAAAAGAATCGATGGAATTGAATGGCGCTGCTGGCAAAAATATTGAATGTACCATCCACTGCCAAAAGGACAAATGAATCTGTCTTGTAAGTAGTGTGTCCAGAGTGCTGCCTAAAGGCAAGGATGGCACAACTTTGTCTTATATGCTCTGGACACGTTCTCAGGACAGACCAGTCTCTGAAGAAGAATCTCAAACTTGGTAAAAGGAGCAGCGGAAAAGAGAAAGTCCCTCAAAGAGTTGGTTTGGTACCTCACTGCACCAATGGGGTCAAGCATAAGAGAAATTGTCAGGATAGGGCAAAGCAGGCATGTTTTCTCCTTCTGTTCACAGGGCCAGTATGGGTGGGAAATGACGGAATGGTACCTAACAAACAAACATTTCATCTGCTACCAATCAATTTAAATTTTAAAAGTCATTAACAAAGGCAATGGTTTTAGTTTGGAAACATTGTGATTTAGACCTTCTTTTTGACAATATTTGAAATAAAAGTCCTCTGTAGTAACTTTTAAATAATTACAACAATGTATCAGCTATTTTTCCTGAAATAAGACATTCCTGTATAGTTCTTTAAAAAAGGAAACATGTAACCAGATAAGTTAAATATATTTAATTTTATTAAAATAAAATAATAAGAATTAATTGTATGCAAAAAATACATTCTAATTTTATTACTCTAAAAGGATTATATCACTGGCATGTAGGTGGTTTTTGTGGAACTTGGACTCCTAGATTAGTGATAAGACTCAAGGTACAAGATTTATTTTCTAAGACATTTTATTGAGGCAAAACAGTTTTATTCATAATGTATTTCTTTCCACAAAGGCTGAGAGAGAAGAAAAATCAATAAGAGCTCAGAACAGTCTTACGGTTTTCTTGACTGATTTCTGTACAAGTTAATAAAACTTTCTCTAGAAATAAATAATGGGAAAGCCTTCCTAAATACATTCCTGAAATCCGTGTTTAATATTTTCTTTAAAAATATTTTCTTGAGGATTTCAGACTGATAATTTGTCAAAGAGAGCAATTAGAACCAATAATGATGAAATTGCTATAAAATAATAAATACATAATCACTTTGTAATCATTGTTTCATTGAGAGACAAGTTATGTATTTCTATCTGCAGGTAACTGTATTCACAAAGTTAATAAAAGGTAAGCAAGATTATCCAGATATCATATAGTCATAGTCAACTTAAATGAGTATATTGGCAAATTATCTTTAGCTATAGTTTCCTAAAACAAAACACACTCCTAGTCCAATTTCAAGACTTCACTCAATTATTGTGTGTGGACTTTTATAGTTGTCGTGCTCTGGTGATGCAGTAGTGAAGAGTTGGGTTGTGATCTCTAAGATTAGCAGTTCAAACTCCAGCCACTCTGAGGCAGAAAGGCAGGGCTATCTACTCTCTAAAGAGATCTAGTCCCAGAAACTACAGGGGCAGTTCTACGTACTCCTTGTCCTGAACTCTATGGCAGTGAGTTTGGATTCTTGCATTTTGAGTCAGTTATGAGTCAGAATGATTCCCTGTACAATAGGAGGAAACACTGGCTGGTCCCATGCTATCCTTACAATCGTTATGTTGGATCCTATTATTGAAGCCTCCTTGGAAATCTATCTTATTGAGGTCTTCCTCTCTTTTGTTGACTCTATTTTATAGTGTCTAAGCTTTCTTTTACATTAGTTAGTATAAGTAGTGATATGGGTTATACCAATAAGATGCTGACCTAAAATAAAAATGGCTGAACAAATTCTAAAAACTGAGTTAACTTTTCACATCAATATTTTCATGCCTATTGATTACGAACCAATATTCTTAGTAAGATTTCGTGATGAAGCTACAACTCTAAGTCTGTAATCAAACTTCATCAAACTATTTGTGTTTGTTAGTATCCAGAAGGCTGAATGCTTTGGGAGATTAATGTCTATCAATCCAGTGCCAACAGTAGCTATCGTGGTCCCCTCGTGTCATTCTTTGTAGGCAGGCATGTGACCCTTTCCAAAATTCAAACATTTTAATTCTGTTTAATGAATATGTCCAGTTGCATTAATGCAACCAATACGGGCAAAAGTCACACTTAGCTTTGCCCCATCTTTGACTGATATCAATCATTGTAAACAATTTTTACAGTTCCTCCTACACTGCTATAATAAGGTGCAATTTATGCCCCTTCCAGATATATGTGAGCTTCAAAATATAAAGGTTTCATATTCTTCCATTTAAATGATATATTGGCTTTAATAAGCCTCTCTAATTTCCTTCAACAGTATTAGAAACATTTTTTCTCTACAATGGTACACAGTAGGCACCACAATACACATCCAAATATCATGAGAATGGAAAGCAATTGCTTTTTATAACTTATTTAAATAGTCAAGCTGATCAAAATGGGGCTACATAAATAACCTTGATTATATTTAATTTACTGAATATTTGAACTTAACAGTGACTATTTTACCAGGAAGTCTGAAGCCCTGTTGACAAGTTCAATTGTACCAAAGAAAGATGTGATAACTTGTTAGATTATAGGAACTACATCTGCTTCGTGTATATTACTGTATTGGCAAACCTGTTTAAATTAACATTGTGGTAGTTATATAATCTCCTGTCAACTTGTGAAGGGGTGGACTCCAGCCTGTCAATCAGGTTGCAGCTTGATGGCCTCACTTGGACACACTACAGAGATAAATAGCTCACTGGAAACTAGTCACAGATAACCTTTGCTTGTCTTCCTACTTACTAGTCACATGGAGAACCCTGATGGAACCAGAGACTAGGAACTGGAGAAGCCACATGGAGACCCATGCCAGTGCTGTGATGCTTCTACCACCACAGCATCCAAAAGACTTTGAACCACTGACCTCTGACCTTCCTGCATTCGGCATCATTGCATGTGTTGCATGAGCCTGAAGAGGAAATTATAGACTGGTATAGGACATATGGGATAATATTAGACTTGTGGACTTGATCTGGACTGGGGTTTTTATTAATACACAATTACTCTTTGATATAAAATTCTTTATTACACACATATGAGTGTCTATGAATTTTTTTTCTCTAGTCAACTCAGACTAACACAAATAATTTAATGCTTTCAAAATTTCATGACCCTATTAGTCTTTTTAATTTATTTTCATGCAATTTCAATTACCTAGAAAAGGTAGGACTTTATATTGTTTACCTTTTTTGTGCCCACCCCCACTCCAACAATTAAACAAATATTTGGAACATCAATGTGCTCCTTTGCATCGATAAAGAGGTCCTGTGTCACTAACTAACTCGTACATGTTCTTCTCGAAGTCCCAGCAGGAAACAAATGGCTTGCTTGATGGAAATTGAAGAAGTGTCTAATGAGAGCACTAGTTACAACCTTGTTAAAAGTATTCACAGAAATCAACAAGGGGTAGTAATGTCCCCTGAGAGTTTTAAAATTTAAGAAAAGTTAAATAACAGTCATCATCCTGAGGAAGTCGACCAGGGGAAGAGAAGTCCACAGTTAACTGGAATTCTGCGAAGAACTCGAGCTTGGGTGAGAGGCCGCCAGTCAGGAGCTGTGCTTCTCAGCGGGACCAGGTAGTTTTTCGTTGCTGGACCAAGGGTTGCTTTGAATCAGCATCAACTAGACAGCAGCTAATGACCACAACTAGGATATACATTCAGAACATGGTGCTCAGAAGTCAATTGAATTTTTTTATCAGTATATTTTCTGACTGTTTGCTTGTTCTATTCAGTTCTTCTATTTCAGTTTATTTTTTTCAAAGCCATATTTTTCGGAGTCAATACAGATATCGTATCATTCCATGGTTCAATCACATCAAGCAATATTGTACAATTGCCACACAATCAGTTTCAAAACATAACTTTCCTTCTTGAACTCCTTTAAAATCAGCTTCTGTTTGGTTACCATCCAGCTCCCCCCAAACTCCCCCTCCCTCAGCCAACAACAGTAAAGCCCTTATTCTACTTGCTGCCCCGGTGGGTTCATCAATCCTAGATTACAAATATTGAAAAACGTGTAACAAAAGCTCAAGAGGGAACAAACGTGTGGGGAGCACACATGCATGACTGTTGGTAGGAAAGGTAAGGAAAACTGAAAGAGGGAACAAACGTGTGGGGGGAGCACACATGCATGACTGTTGGTAGGGAAAGTGGGAAAACCGACCTCTCGATGAGGGGAAGAACGACTGAAAGTGCGTTTGGGGTCCCCAGTCAGGGCGTGTCCTGGCACCAAATGGGTTACTTTGTCCTGGGGCTTCTGGGTGCATCCTGGGGATACAGGCCTAGGTGCAGTGGGATCCTGGATCCTGGATCTTCAGGGCACGTGGAATGCTCCAGAGCTGCATCAGAGAGATTTGATGTGGAAAGTCCACTGGGTGAGCTGGACAATATGTCAGACACACTTGTAACCTGAGGACTTAAGAATGAAGATCCATGGGGTCTGAGGGAGCAGAAGACAGGTGTTCCAAGATTGTTGAACTGTTGGTAGGCAGACAATCATGGTCTTGCTACTTCAATGCCTTATTTACTGTATTAAGATATATATTATTCTAGCAGACCTAAGACTAACATTATCAGTGAATAGTATTGTAAATTATCCTTGATGACAAACTCCCATTGTTTATGTAAATAGAATCCAACCATGAAAGGTTTTCTTCTGTACAGGTGAATAATTCAGGTACTTTGATATGGGGCTAGCTTATATTGGCCCAATATCCCTCTCCCAGCAGGGCTTCAAAAATTAGTACCAGGGGCTAATCTAAGATAATTATTCATGGAAAACTTTATGGTCCAGGGAGGTGATTGATAAGACTCTGTACCATAAATTAATAAGGAAGTCTCTAAAGGTAGTCAAAATCAGATTTTTTAAAAATCCAGGATAGGTTTTAGACTCACACTTAATCCTAGCTCTGATTTAGGAACAATTAGTTCGTACATCATGTCCCCACTCAATACTCACCCATAGGAAGGAAACACAGACGACAATAAGTGCTATAGCAAAGGGTGGGAAAGAAAGTAGATGGTACCAGGCTATCAGATAAAATAGCATCTGGGGTCTTATTGCTAAACAAGCATCCATCTAAGGTGGGAGTTACATATTGTGATAGATATTAATGTGTGTTGGTTTTCAAATACATGCTCATTTCTCAGATACGTGTCTTTATATCACATAATGATATATATGTATTTTCATATTAAAAGATTATTTTATTGGGGGCCCCTTACTGCTCTTATAACATAATGATATTTTTAAAAGTCAGTGTGACAGGATATTTTCAGACAGGTGTTATGGCCTGAGGTGTGACTTGGCAGACTGTCATTGTATTGTGTGTGTGTGTTTAATCATTTTCTTGGAGGATATTCCCATTTAGTGAACTGACTTGCGCTTATGCTCATAGTGTGACTCTTTCCCAGGTCCCACCTCCAGGAAATGTAATACATAAGGTAGAAAAAGAGCCAATCAATAGTCTTTAAAAATCATTGAAATAGCTGGTAAGCTAACATTTTCTAAGGTAACTATCCATACTACTTGATGGATTTACCTCTTGTTTCTATTCACATAGTACTGAACAGTGTTTCCTGAGTTCATTTAAATAAATAAAAATATTGATCATGTTCTCTGAGTGTTAACACACACCTGTGCGCACACACAAGCACAAACACATTTGCAGAAACATAGTGTTTGATTATATAATTTTGGAAATCTTTGTTAGTGATCAATTTTTATTAGTTACAATAATAGTTACTATGTTCTAAAACTTTACTTTCTCTATAAATGAAAACAGTGCTTCATTTATAGTTTAATTTGTATGTTCTGTAGTTCTGGGTTTTAGAGAAAGATTGGATATTTATTTTAAGTGTCTCTCAGAGACTTGTGTAAGATGTGTGTTTGTATTTATTATTTACAATGACTTCAAAAGTAATTTCTAGATTTTAATATATATTCTTACATATATCTTAATTTTATAAAATATAGAAGAGTATAAAGAAAAATTGTAGTTTTTCTCCAAAATTATAATACTAGTGAACTCATAACTTCATGGAAAAACCACATTACTTAAATTTCATTTTTCACAAACATTAGAGCCCAATTTATATAACCTGTGGTAGTTACATATTCTGGTGCCAATTTGAGAGGATTGTGAGTGAAGGGGAGGGGTCTGGTCTGTCAATCAAGATACAACCAATGAGGCCTTTGTGTGGGCATGGCATTCTCCTGAGAATTCTGGGAACTCTGGTATTTCCTCCTTGGAGGCAGGAGACAACTCTCTCTCTACTTACTCCCTTGGAGATTCTCTCTGCTCACATGGGCCTACCTTGATGCAGCCAGAACCCTGGATCTTGAGAAGCCACATGTAGACCCTTTTAGCACTGAAATGCTTACAGTGCCTCTGGATCTACAAGACTTTCCACCCACTGGGCTGTGATCTTCCTGCATTCAGCATCATTGCATGTCTTTCATGAGTCTGAAAAGGACCTTATAGATTGGTGTCAGACATATGGGCTAATATTGGACTTATGGAGATCTGGACTGGGCTGGGATGTTTTCTTAATTTTCAATTACTCTTCATATAAAACTCTCTCTTATACACATATGAGTTCTTATGAATTTGTTTCTCTAGTCTATCCATACTATGGATTTTAATATGCCATGTAGGCTGGAATGAACAACAATTGTCAAAATCCCCTTTCTAGTATTTTTACATTTAGAATTAAGTACATGGTACACTTTCTTCTGATTAAGTTACAATGTAAAAGAAAAGGACCACATACACCTGTGTTATTAAATTAAACACTAATATAGATGTTGTTATAAAGAGATTTTGTAAATTGTATTTCCAATAGTCTCATAAGCACTTGAAAGTTGGACATTGAATAAGAAAGACCAAAGATGAATTTGATGCATCTGAATTTTGGTTCTGGCCAAGAATATTGAAAGTACCATGGTATGCCAAAAAACCAAGTCTGTCTTGGAAGAAGTACAGCCAGAATACTTATAGAGGTGAGGATGATGACACTTTGTCTCCGATAGTTTGAGCATGTTATCAGGAGAACCAATTTTTGGGAAAAGGACATCGTGTTTGGTAAAGTAAAGGGGTAGAGAAAAATAGGAAGACCCTGGATGAGATGGATTGACCCAGTGACTGCAACAATGGCTCAAACATAAGAACAAATGTGAGGATGGCCCGGAACTGTGGTTTCCTTGTGTTCTACATAGGTGCCAACTCGATGGCCTCTAACAACAACAACAACAACAACAACATGTATTAACAAGAATAGGAGAAATGATTAATTAAAAGAGATCGAAGTTTTCAAAGTGTAACCCAAGAATGTAAGCTAAAGTATTATGAAATATGAAAGGCCTTTGAATTAGGAACATCTTAAAATATCACAAACTGAAAGACCTGAAGAAAAAAAATTCAAGCCTCAAATTGAAATATTGATGGAGTCTATGGGCAAAAAATATTTAATTGTGTAGGACGCCTCAAAAGAAGATCAAAGGAATAAAAGGAGCAATTGTATCAACCAGCATTGATCATTGTTCAATCATTTTAAGAGATAGAATAGGATCAAAACTTATGGTACTGAAAAAAAATAAAAGCTGCACAGAAGGTATTACTGAAAACCAAAGCCCCTGGAACGGACAGAATACCAACAAAATGATTTCCATTAGGTGATTCACTGCTGGCAGCATTTGTATTCTGTTACCAGAAAACTAGAAGACAGCTCCCCGGCCAACTGATTAGAAGAAATCCATATTTGGAACCCTTCCAAAGAAAGTTGATCCAACAATATGGAAATTATTGAACCATATCATTATATCAAATACAAGTAATACATTGTTGAGGATTATTCAAAGTGGTTGCAGTACTGCACCCACAGGGAGCTGTTAGAAATGTAAGCTGTATTCTAGAGGACATGGAACAGGATGTATCTTGTTGGTCTCATATGGATCTTGGTTGTAGGCAGAGAATTCCAGAAAGATCTTTACTTGTGCTTTGTTGACTATGCGATGGAATTTGACTGTGTGAAATCATAACAGACTAAAAACAACATTGGGAAGAATAAGAATTCTATCACCCTTAATTGTGTTCAAGGGAATCTGTACACAGTTCAAAAACAGTCACATAACAGGGGATACTGCATGGTCTAAAATCAAGAAAGGTGTGTGTTTTGGTTATATCTTTTGATCATACTTTTCCAATCTATGCACCAAGAAAATAAGCCAAGCTGGACTAAGGAAGAAGAATTTGCCGTTTGTCTTGATGTAAGACTTACTAACAACCAACTGGGCAGCACGTAGCAGCTAGCATAACAGCAGTGTCAGACATGGCCCCACCTCCACTCCCCCAGCCATCTTTAGTAATTCGGACACTCTCCATCTCTTCCACAAACTATTTTTCACCTGAGTTTGAGAATTCATTGCAATAGTCATACTGAACTCACAGACAATACTCATGATTATGGTGTTTATTAAGGAAATTAGCAAGTTACAATTATTCAAACAGGATAACCTCTTCTCAGACATGCCCCAACACAAGCTTCCTTCTTGTCTTCAGCCTCAGCCACATGGCCTATTGCCCCCTGTCCTGCTCATGCCCAGAGCTCTTTTAGGACTGCCAATAAATATCCAAAAGTCACGCTCTTCTACCATAAGCCTCAGACAGAAAGCACTCATCTCTAGCTTCATGGATCAGCAAACCTAGTTCCCTTAATTAAATGTACGGAGACACTTACCTCCACAAGCCAGTGTATTTTGCCTGACAAAAACTCAGCTTTATGTGCTCTGTGGTCTGTGGACTGGGCAATCTACTGCTCTCACTTATGATTCTGCCCCTTCTTTGGGGGCAAAGTTACCTCCTGAATCAAGACGTTTCAATGCACAGGGATCTCGGAGTCCAAAGGGCATGCTTTACTCCTGGTTTTTCTTTCTTACTGGTAGTAATATTCTCCCTCTTGCTTCTGACATGGCTCATTTTTTACTCAGCAAGATGGCAATCACAAATAACCCTATCAACACTCACTACTGAATCCAAACAATATTTCTCCCCATTCTCTGATTCAGACCCATCAACAAAGGGTCTTTGGGTTGGAATCACAAGGACCGTAGCTAGAAGAAGCACATTCAGTGATTCACTATACTGCAGTAGCCTTTTACTGTATCTATCCAGACTGTTCACTGAGGGAATAATTGGAGAACCTGTATGGCACGAAGAAGAATGTGTCATCAGGAATGAAAGGAGATGCATTTACAACCCGTGATATGCAGCTGAAGAGGACTTGATGCCCTTAACTGACGAAAATGGGAAACTAGTGTGGATTATACTTCAACTTAAAGAAAGCAAAAATCCTCATGACTAGACCACCAAGCAAAATCTAGATAAAAGAGAAAAATATTCCTGTCAAGGATTTATTATAATTGGATCCACAATCAATGTATATGGAAGCACAGTGTGAAAATAAACAAAATATTACACTGGGAAAATTTGCTGCAAAAGATCTCTTTAATGTGTTAAAGAGAAATGATGTCACTTTGAGGACCAACATGAAGAAGATTTCATGCCCTTGGATTATGAGGTTGTAGAAACATATTGAACATACCATACATAGACTGCCAGGAAAACCAAAATCTATTTTGGAAGATCTACAGTCAGAATGCTCCTTAGAAGCAAGGAGGGTGAGGCTCCATCTCCTCTAATTTGGAAATGCTGTCTGCCAGTACCAATCCCGGGAGAAATCCATCGTGCTTGGTGCAGGATCCGTGGGAAACAAAAGGCCACTGAAGCAATGCTGCCTCTGCGCGACTCTGAAGGAAGATGCTCAGTGGGAGGCGCCGATACGGGTCAAAGATGGCCAAGATTGCAGTAAGAGCTCCGAAACCGGCAGGGCTTTCTTCTGCTGAACAAAGAAATCTGAACTCCAGCACCGACACACCACAGAAGGCAAAATGGCCTTCTCTGCAGTGGCGAAGCAGGCACAGGTAGTTCACAGCAAGAAACGTTCGGCGAGCGGCCCTAAGGATTGCCAAATTAGATCGGGTATCGGAGTGCTTACAGACCTCTCAAACGCACCGCCACCCGCTTGATTGCAGCTCGTAGCGCCCCTACAAGCCGCTTACTTGGCAGAAGTGCACCCGTGGGTTTCTGAGACAGCAGTTCTTCACCGGGGTAGGAAGTTGAAACTTCTCCCAGGGAGAAACCGGCGGTTTGGAACTGCTGACCTTGCGGTTAGCAGCTCCTTATGTAACTCACTGTGCCACCGGAGGTGTCTCTTTTATCTCTTTGAAAACATCTTGGCCACAGTAAAGGGTATAATAAGGTTGATGGGTTATTTGAACTGTACTGGAGAAGGCAAAGGAAGAACATAATTAATTTAGACTTCAAAATCCCAACTCAAGATCGGAATGAAGCATCTGAAAGTGTCTCTACCTGCCCAGAGGCCGGAGTCGTGCATGAAGCAGTGGCTCAAATGCGCATACCCCGCACCCTTGCTGAAGGACAGTGACTCTGCTTCCACGGTCGGATGCACGGCAAGGTCTCTCGACTACGCTGTGTAAGGACGAAAAAGGACGACAATTTGGATGACAAAAATCCAAATCCTCCACATGATAATGAACACAAAATAAGCAGCTATAGCGTGAGGCCACCATTCTGTGACTTGATTCGAAATTTTCCTATGGGCAAACATTTCTTTTTTCTTTTTTAATCTTTTTATTGGGGCTCATAAGACTCTTATCACAGTCTGTACATACATCAATTGAGCAAAGCACCCTTATACATTCGTTGCACTCGTCATTCTCATAATTCACCTTCCACTTGGGTTCCTGGAATCAGCTCGGTTTCTCTTTTTTCCCCCGTCCCCCTCCCTCCCCGATCCCACCCCTGGTCCCTTGATAGTTTATAAATAATTATTATATCTTATCTTACACTCCCTGGCGTCTCCCCTCACCTGCCTCCCCATTGCCCATCTCCCAGAGAGGAGGTTACACATAGCTCTCTGAGATGGTTCTCCCTTTCTACACCCCCTTCCCTCCTGGTGTCGCCACTCCCACCGCTGGTGTTGAGGGGTTCGTCTGTCCTAGATTCCCTGTGCCTCCAGATCCCCACTGCACCGCTGTACATCCTCTGGTATAACCAGCTCCGCAAGGCAAGGTAGAATTGGGGTCATGATGATTGGGAGGGGAGGAAGCGTTCAGGAACTAGAGGAAGGTTTTGAGTTTCATTGTTGCTACACTGATCCCTGAGTGGCCCATCTCCTCCACACTACCCCTCTGGAAGGGGTGTCCAGCTGTCTACAGATGGGCATTGTGTCCCCATCACGCACTCCCCCTCTTTCACGGTGATGTGATTCTCACCACAACCTCACCTTTGTTGTTGGAGTCCTGGTCTCCTCTGCCCTTCACGGTCACCTATGTTGGTGTGCTGCTTCTGTGTGGGCTTGGTTGCTTCTGGGCTAGATGGCCGCTTGTTTGCTTTCAAGCCTTTAAGTCCCCAGACGCTATATCTCTCAGTAGCCGGGCACCATCAGCCTTCTTCACCACACTTGCTTATGCACACTTTCGTCTTCAGCGATTATGTGAGGAAGGTGATCACACAATGATTGTTTTTGTTCCTTTGTGTCTGCTACATTTCAAGCAGTTCACCTGCTTTCTCCAATTTGAAAGGGAAAATGGCTGGAGAGACCAGTCTCTGTTGATTTATGCACTGGGGTCAAGTGGTTTGGCTGGCTGGCCAGGGACTTGGGAGACACACTGCTGGAAAATTTGTGCCAAGGAGGCCTCAGGGGTAGGCCTGTGGACACCAGTTAGGGAATGTCAACTGCCACTGTCACTGAGCTGCTGGCTCCTGGAGAACGTGATGGTGGTGAGTAGGATGAAGATTTTGTATGGGCTCACAACATAACTTTACGCTTAGCAAAACTGACCTGATCCAGTCAGTGGTATCACCCACGTTGCCAACAGCAGACACTTGTTATGGCACCAATCCTCAGGGTGACGAGCCAGCTGCCCAGTGCCAGCTAGAAAATATTGGACTGCTCCCATCATGAGAATGCCAAAATGTTGTTCTAACTAGAGTAGACTCTATAGCTATATCATCTGTAGCTATTTGTTTTTCATGCCTACAAAGCTTCTTCCAAAACTATCGTCCATAGACTTGAATAACAGGGATGCCTATAGATTATTTTACCATTTCTTTTATGCTGAACTCTTGAAAATACAGGTCAACTACTTTCCCTTTATTTGGTCTAAGTGTTTTATTATAGGGTAATAATGAACAAGAAAATATGAAAAACTATTAAAGAACCAAAGGAGCCTTCCCTAATGATCAAGTGTTGGCGATCTCCCTGTGGACTTTACATGTCCCTTGCTTCTGGGATCACACAATATTTGGAGGAAGAATCCAAACAGTCTTGACTCATTGTTTGATGGGAGAAGGTTAAAGCCCAATTTCATTTTATTTAAATAATTTAAGAAATGAGAATTTATTTTACTCTAAATATAATGAAGTACATGAGGAATCATAAGTTTGGATATGGACAGAAGAGCAGATAGATGATTATATAGTCCATAGGCAATGTTCAAGGAGAATCAGAGTAAGATATTTTGTTAAGTCTATGGATCCGGACCTGAGAACAAACAGAACACAACCTATATCTCTAAAACTATTTTATAATTCATGTTGCAGGGTCTTAAGGAAAACATATCTCCTTATCTCTTACATATCTTTGAGAACAAAAAAGAGGTGACTGCTCACATCCTGGGAACCTTTGTGGGCTGGAGACAGACACTTTTTTTTAACTTTAAAGAGGAAAATTGTACTAGTTGGCAACCCAGAAGAACTAGTGTTTCCGAAGATGTGGGCCCTGGATAGCGGGCGGGCATAGCTTTTATACTTTGTCTGCAAGCCGGATTCCAGAAGTGGAGTAGGCAGGGATTGCTAGTGCAGACATGGGGTTTAGTAAAGTAGGAAAAGGGTGGTCTGGGATGGGGTGAGAGGTGTGTGGGTGTGGGATGGATGTGTCCCAGGATTAAGGAAGTACATGGGGGTGAGGCAGTTTGTTGAGTTTCTTTTCCAATGGCTAAAATTCCCTACTAGGATTGTCCTTACACAAGAACAGAGGGGCACTTCACAGTGTCTACTTACATAGGAGTAGACCACATCCTGAGGAAACTTCTCTTCAATTGAATGCCCCCCACCCACAACCTCATCAAAACTTCTTAGCTGCTCACAGTAGATTCAATCATGAACTTGATTACTTTATGTTATATCACATCAAAGGAGAGGCCAAAACACCATACCCCAAATAGTGAAAATCAAGGCCCAGCCAGTGTACACAAATCTTAGTATCATACTATTTATATATTACATTAGCATAAGGATACAAGTTCGCAGATAAAAGGCAGGTGTTGATCACAGTTTGTGAGAGGCATACTTGTTTAGTAAAAGAAAAGAGAAATAAAAACCTAATCAAATCTCCCCTTTATTTCTCAGAAACCCAAATGTAATTGACTTTAAACATGTCAATGAGTTATCTAGAGAAACACACCAGTGGCACTAATATATGCATAAGGAAGAACTTTATATCCAGAAGCAATTTCATATCAAGAATATCCAGACCAGTCCAACTCAAGGCCATGGATCCAATGCTAGCTGGAGTCCTCTTCAGACTCACGTAGCTGCAGGCTAATTCAGCACCAGTGGGAAGCAGGGAAATCACAGGCTACTGCATGCAGAATGGTGTGGATTCTAGGTTGGTGGAGATGGCAGGGCACTGATCACTTCCAGGGCCAGCAATCCACAAAAGGTTGTCCCTGAAGGCAGACACCAAATTCCCATAGGAAGGACAAGGGCCAGAGACTTACAAGTTTCATTGTTTCTCTTATAGAAAGACCACACCCCCAAGGCACCATCACCAGGCTACCATCTGATTGACATGTTGGACTCCCCGCCTGCCTCCACATCATACCCCAAACTCATTGCCATGGAGACAATTCTAACTCACCATGACCCTAAAGGAGAGGGTAAAATGGGTCCTATGCGTTTCTGAGACCATAGCTCTCTACAGAGTAGAAAGCCTCCTCTTTCTCCGTGGAACAGCTGGTAGATCCAAACTGCTGACATTGCAGTTAGCATACTATCAAGTTGGCACAAAATCTAACACACACACACCTGAAAAATCAGGAACCTGTTGAAAGTTAAAACCTGTCGGAGAAGGAAAACATTAATATCTTCCACTAAAATGGATGAAAGAAAAATCTTCAAATGACACCCTGTCAAAAGTGGAAAGTGTGAGCAATAGAGAAAAACAAGAAAATCTCGTCAAATTCCAGCTCTCCCAGGTTTCACTGTAGAGGTGCATGTACATATGTGTATGACTGTGCTTTCCTTCAGAATTTAATGTGCGGTTCTAGAAGTGCTCAGCTAAGTGGGTAAAGAAGATTACAAATACTAAGTTTTGTTTGAAAGGGAGTATTTACTTCAGATGAGAAAGGAAATTAGAACAAATCACAGTTTTTAATGATTGGCAAATACTATTTAAATCCTATGAAATTCACAAGATACAAAAATAAGCATATAGCATATTACTTAGATTTCTATAATACTTTTACTTTTATGCTTTTGACTATTTACTTTCAATAACCATTGATGGCAAATTTAAAATATTACTATAATTCCACAGGTCTCTAGTAGAGTTAAAAAATTTAATTCAGTATGGTTTAGACTTATTTAAAAATTTCCACAAAAATTCTATTTGATATTAAATGCTTTATAAAGTTTGAGTTTATGTCTATTGATTTATTTAAATGCAAGTTATTAGTTTTGGAGATTTCAACATCTTCTTGTGCAATGACTGATATTGGGCATGTTTTGAATGAACAATATTAACAGACCCATTTTTCCTTGAGGGCCTCCCTCGAGCCACATCTGTTGTTTATATCATAAAGAATAAACTATGTTTCATTAACTCGTGTTATATAAAATTGTTGTGTTACATAACAACACATTATCAAAGCTAACAGAAAGGAACTTACTGACAGCTCTTTGCATGGCCTGAGTATCTGGGTAAATTGTGGTGTTTTTTTGTTATGTGTTTTATCTTCTTCATTTACTGGATCTTTCTAGGGAAGTGCTCTGATTTAAAAAATATTCCATATTTCTTCTGCTTTTCTGACAGTCTACATTTGCTTCACAGGTCTGATTATTTTCATTATATTCTTAATTTTTACCACGAGAACTTTAGTCTTCTGTTTAATTTTTTTACTAAGACAGCTTTATGAATTATATTTTCCTGACAGTTTTCTTTCTTTCAGAAACCCATTTTGTTGTTTACTAAGCTATATTCTTTTCACCATATATGAATCTTGTTATAATAAAACTTTCTGGAACACATATGAATTGTTTTAGAAGTAATTATGTCCTTGGCCTTAATTTCTACATTGAGAAATTATGTTTTCAGGAATCTCCCTTTCTATATGTTTTCGGCTTTGACATAGCAGAAAGTGAATTAGGTATAGTAACAGGCGGAAATGAGGCATCACATATTACTCTACTGCTTACTTAGAGACAGAGAGACACCCAGGGACCTTCTTAAGAGGCTGCATTCCTGCTCCTTATCTTCTCCGCCTGTTTAGTCTTCTCTCCCCTGCCCAGGTGAGTATTCCCACTTATTCAGTCTCTGATAAGGATTTCTGGTGGAAAAAGAGGTTAAGATGTCAGTTGCTGATTCATCATTCTTGGGACATCAGATGCTGTGCCCCCTTAAAACAGCAGGTTTATTTATCAAGTCCTCTAAATTGATCACAGGCAATGGTTTTCCTTTTATTCTTTTGCTTCTAGAATTTCAGTCAAAATAATTGTTTTCCTCAACCAATGCTTTCTTATAAGGTTGTAAGTAACGGTTTCCAGGGTATGTATGCTGCCATTTTTTTCAGAACTGTAAATTGCTAGGTTCCAGTTAAATATTCCACCTATATGTTAATCATTGGATATAGGTAACACTGTGATGGATGCTTTTCCAGTTCCAGAACTACCTATGAGAAGAAAACGTTTCCCCAGAATACTATGTACACAATAGATTTTCAATAAATGCATATTGAAATGTGTTTGTTGAAGATCAATGAATCCCAATAAATAAAATGGGAGAATTTTTTAAGTGGTGCATTTAAGCAAGATCAAGTCATGAATTCAATGTATACTACAAATAGTTGCACTACAGATTCTATATGTAAGGGGGGAGAGAATGACCCCAACACAAATATTTTCCAGGCTACAAGTAATTTTTTTCAGGCTCCAGCTAACTGCTGCCGACTTTCATATCCAACAGAATGACTGAAAGCAATGAATCCCTTGTGTGTCAGAGAAATTGCAGAAAAGAGAGTTGGGCCCCAGGAGACAGTGGAGAAGAGATCAGCTGAATAGATACTGTCATTTAGAATTCCCCTGAAATTAAGCCTCTCCAGAACTACTTTTTCCCTCTTTACAAGAAAAACAAGTATAACTTGGTTTTCACCTCTCAAAGCTGTCTTGTGAAGATAAAACAAATTGGTTAAATTCAGTCAATATAATATCAGTGCTTGCTGGCTAGTATTTTATTATTTCCTTTGATTTGGTAAAAATGGGACTGTGTACCTTCTCCCAATATAGTAATTCCTAAGTACAATTCAAACAGATCTTAATACGCTTAATTTCAAGGTAGTCACAAACATTTTCTCTCCATGTGGCTTGCAAACAACATATTTGTCCATAAAATTTTCAAGGAAATGCATTTTTCATCACAATTTGAAAAGTAAATCTAATAAAAATAAAGCATTTCATTTTCATTTTATAAAATAAAGGAGTTTTATATATATATATATATATATATATATATATATATATATATTAGCAGGAGCCCCTGTGTTGTCTTGGTTGTGTTGGGCTGCTAATCGCAAAGTCAGCGGTTCAAAACCACCAGTTACTCTGCAGGAGAAAGATGAGGATTTTTACTCCTGTGGGAGGTTACAGTCTCAGAAGTCCATTGAGGCTGTCTTACTCTGTCCTATAGTGTCACCAAGAGTTGGAATCAGCCCGATAACAGTGCGTGTTGTTGGGGTTTATATATTACAATAGGAGCCCTGATGGAGCTGTCAGAGTGTTGGGCTGCTAACAAAGGGCCATGGGTCAAACCCTAGAGGTTCTCCATGGGAGAACGATAAGGCTGCCTGCACCTGTCAAGGTTCAGTCTCAGACGCCAAAAGAGCGGCTCTGCTCAGGGTCTAAGAATGCTGCCCACCAGTCTACTCAATGGCAGTGTGCTTGATATTGAAGTTCTATATTACCAATGTCTTTTATTCAGCTATCTACAACATTATCTACAACGTTTTCTAGTCCCAAAATCTCAATTTTCAATAACATGTAAATGAACATATAAGTCAAAGTTAATATATCCCACATAGAAAGTAATGAAATATGCGAGTATACATAGAGAGATCAAAGTAAGTCTAACAACCATGAAAACCTAGGATTTTATGATCATGAAAATACACATTAAAATATCAATGAAATTTCATTTCTTACTATGGAGAATGAAGAAAATAAAAAAGATTGATGACATCACAGGTTGGAGGGGCAGCTTAGATACTTTTTGGTGAGAGGATAGAATGGTGCAAGAACCTTGGACTTATTTGCAATGTTTTGATAAAGTTAAGTAGAATTATACTCCATGTCCCAATATATATATATATATATATATATTTACAAGAGTATTCATAGCTGACTTCATTATAATAACCCAGAAAGAAAAAAACAAACTAAATGACCTTTAATAGGTGAACAAACTAAATTGTGGTATATTTATAAAACAGAATACTACTTATAAAATTGCATATATACATATATGTAGAACTAATGAAACATTGAGCAATATGGCTTCACCACAGAGATCTTTGCTGAGCAACAACACCTGAATACACCAGAGTTAACTCAATGGCAATGAGTTTGATTTGGTTTGGTTTATAGTCTATATAATTCCGTTTATCCGAGCTTCTATCCATTGCCATTACACAAATTCGGACTCACAGAACTTCATAGAACAGAACAGAACTGCTGTTCCCTTGGGTTTTTCAAGGATGTGGTCATTAGGGAGGATGACTATCAGGTCTTTCTCTTCTGGTGGCAATAGTGGGTTTGAACCACTCAAGTTTGGGTGAGCAGCTGAGCCCTAGAGCTACCTATATGAAATTTCAGAAGAGGCAAGATTAACCTACTGTTACAGATATTGTGAGGGAGATGTGTCAGGGATAGAGAGATTTATGGAAACGGTTGGAGTAACTTTTGTGGAGTGACATACATATTCTGACTTTTCTTGGTTATATGGATGTACATGACTATCAAAATGTCCTAAAATAAACACTCAGAAAAAGTATATTTTATTGTGGTGTAAAATATGTTCTGTTTTCTTTATAGATTTCCCTAGCCTGGAATTCTTATAGGTAAATTATACAAAACACAAACAAGAAGCAAAAAAAATTTTAAAAAAACAAAGCCTATCCACAATCAGAAAAAACAGAAAAAAATTAATTGCAAAGGAAGCAGAACATGTTATAAAGTGAAATAAAGTTCAAATGAGTCAGGAGTCAGATCGAATGTCATGGTACTTACATTTTAACCCAACAAGACCTGTCAAGGAAGTGCACTGGTCAGCAGTTTTACAGCAGTCACTTCTCGAGAGAAAGATGAGGCTTTCTAAAGCCATAAAAAGTTAGTCTTCAAAACCCACGGGGCTAGTTTTACCCTGTCCTACAGGGTTGCTAAAAGTTGGAATTGACTCGACAGTAGTGAGCTGGCTTTTGTTGTTGTTTATATCTGTCATAATCAATTTTATTACGTATGCTGTCTTGTAAGCCAAGCCACCTCTCCCACAAATTTAAAAAGGATTCAAGGGGGGAGGGTGTGGTTGCAATTGAGAAAATTACAGATTAAGAGATAAGATATAAAGATAACTGGTGGGGCTGAGTGGGCTTATGAAGTACACACTCCAGGGTCCCAAACTTTATTCAAAGTAGGTTTATACACAGTTCTTGTCACCTATCCTGCATTCTGTGAAAAGTTCCCACACAAAGGATTTGGATTTGTCGACAACTTGTAGAAGGCAGACAAAAAAGCAAGAATGTCTTTACCCAATTGGACTGTGGCTTGGAGGGGAGTTTAACTGAATGCCTGCAGAATGCTGTGATTCAGCCATTTCCGAGGGAAAAGAGAGAAAGCATTTACTTTATCTTAGTTGAAGGTCATACTTTCAGTCTCAGCTCCCTGGGAAGAGCTGATAGCTTTGCCCCAAGGCCTTGCTTAACCATGGAGTATGGCAATGGTCCTGTTTTACTTGAGAAAGGAACTGAGTTAGGGACTATCCCATAAATGCACTCTGCCACTCAAAGCCCAGGAATTCTGAGCAACAGCGTACACCTTGAGACAAACTGCTCCCACACTCTCTGTCTGAAAGCAAGTCTGTTCATGCCCCTGGACTATGTTCAGAAGGGATTCACAGGAGCCTTAAGACATGTGTGGACCCTGCAAATGAATTTTAGACTTTCACTGTCATTCACAGCCTTCTGCAATCTGGGTGCTCACAATTTTAGTTCCAATATCATCCCCTTCTTCAGATTTGGATGGATAATTTCCTAGGAACATAGCAGGGGAGGATGGGGGAAATGGTGCACTAACAGTAAAATAGGAAAATTATTGATTTTTGGTGACTATTACACATTTGTTAATATGATGGAAAATTACATTGTATGATGTGTGAAGTATATGCAAGTAAAACTAGTTTTTTTAAATGAAAACAAAATATGCTATGTTGTTCGTAGGAGTCCTTTAGTTGGCTCCCACCTGTGGCCACTCTATGGACAACAGAAGGAAACGTTGCTCAGGCCTCGGCCATCTTCATGCTTGCTGGTAGGTTTGCAGTCAACTGTTGTACCACTATGTCAATCCATCTCGTTGAGGGACTTCCTCCCTTTGCTGATCCTCTGCTTTTCCAAGCATGATGTCCTTCTGGAAGAGCTGGTTCCTCCTGATATGTCCAAAGTCTGGGAGCTAGCATTTCACTCTTTTCCCTTCTAAGGGGCATTCTGATCGTCCTTTGGGCGTCCGTGCTATTTTCAGTATTCTTCACCAACACCATAATTCAATTTCTTCTGTCTTCTATATTTATTGTCTAGTTTTTGTCTGCATTGAGGTGATTGCAATACCATGGTTTGGGTCAGGTACACCTTAGTTTACAAGGTGACTTTTTTTTTTTTGCTTTTGAGACACACATATACAGCATATCATAATTAAACACAGACATAAGCTTCCTTGAGAAATTCAGAGTTACATTCTTTAAACATTTTCAGACTAAGAAAAAGTGATGCATACACTGAACCACTCACTGTATTAGACCCTTGACTTCAATGCATTAGAGACACGTAGGGTTTTAAGTATGGTGCATCAAAGATACCACTCCACTCAAGAGATTGATTGAATAGGTGTAAGACGGGATATGACTAACTTCACCATTAATAGCACACTATGTTAAGAAATGTTGAAAATGTTAGATGAATTTAGACTACACACTGAGAAGCACTAAAGGAATGGTTGGTAATAGCCCCCAGTCACTGTGTGTGATATTCCGAATTTTAAATATTAAGTGGAAACCCTGATGCCAAATTCTGATTGATTTTTTTACACAGAAGGAGGAACTCTAACATATTATTAGAAAATATATTAGGCATGTGTATTGCTTTTTTAAATCAAGTAATTTTAAATTCATCATTTTTTATTTCCTTTATTTTATGTATATGATAAATGTATATAATTTAGACTTAGCTGTAAAGAAATTCAGTAAACATTGGATCAAAGTGTGAGATAATAAGCACGTATAGCACACAGGCACACACACATACACATGCGATGGCAAATTAGAGCCCTTTGAAATCTAAAACACTAAAAAAGAAACACACTCATATATTTTTGGTTATGCTGCAGGAGTCCTGAATATGAAACTGACCCTTACATATTCTCCCAAGTTGTTTTTCTAAATAAGCTTCATTGACTTTTCCAGCTGCATGGGGAAAGAGGCAATTGTCAGAACTATTCAAATTAAATGCTTTTGCTTTTTATTCACGTAATAATCAATTGAGCCAACATAGTTCTTTGGGAGAATGAGTTTAACAATTCATTTTCATTATACATGTAGTTAGACGGAAGGCATTTTTTGGTTAGGTAGGGCTTAAATTTGAATGCAATTCAATATAATATCTTCTTTTTAAAGGTGAGTAAAAGCAGCCTGTGCACCATGCAGTTTGATTTAATTTTTGTCTTTTCTGGGGCTTTTCCTTTCTTCCCAAAGAGAATTGTTCAATGCTGAAGAAATGCTTCGACTACAATGCAAAATGTGCAGTCTTGCAGAGTCTTGGAAAGAATCGCCAAAAATCACTAAAATATGACAAAGCTCTGGCTTTGTGACTTCGTTTTTAGAATTGTCATTGACTGTAATTTAAATGTAATGTTTTCAGATTCAGTTAAAGTTTTAAAAGCAATTTAATATGCTTCCAATTATTTTTTTCAAGTAAAGGATGATAACACAAAACTTAGTAGTCAGTAATGACTTTGTCCTCAGGTTAAGGGCATTTTGGACACACACATACACACACACACACACACACACATTCTTTGCAGTGATGATAAGAAAACATTGTTGCTTAAAGTAATTGTTAAGTACTTTTTGCAAGTCAGCCAAGAAAATGAAGTATAAATGGAAAAAGGGATACAGATGAATTATAAGTCTTGAGGCTTAGAAATTTGCAAAGAAAGTGCTGACGAAGTTTAACTACAATGACTGAAATAATGCTAATAAAATATATCGTTACCATACCTACTGTAACTGCATAGTCACATAGTTCACTAAATAATGCTGAGTGATGACAGAGAGTTTAGTCATTTCAGAGCTGCATTTAAAAATAAGCTTCAGAATTATAAAGTAGGATAAAAAGGGCCATGAAAAGTACATTGTTTTAAGAACACTATTCAGAATATTTGATTCTAAAATAAAAGGCCTAAAAATATAGTGGAGCTTCAATGTAATTCTTTTGCATCCAGGTGTGCTTTGCAACAGAACTCCCTGATTCATTTGTTGATGACTTGATTGGCAAGTGGGTGCTACAATTGAAAGGACCCAAGATGAGTATGCTCATGCTGCTCTTCGGAAAGAAGAAATGAGTTGTACAAACAAGGTGAAGGGGAGGAAACATTATTCCTTCTCATTGCTCTGCTTCCAGATGTGTTACCTAATTGTGGGCTGCATGCGCCTAGACTTCCTTGATCTGAAAAATGGCGCCACTCCATCAAGGTGGCGGCAGTTTCTTAGCACATGCAGATTGTAGATGCTACAGTAGCCTCCCAGTTCTACATGGTTTAAAATTGGTAAAATATTTCATTAGGGATAAAACATAACCTTAAATGTTTCAGCTTTCTGGAACTTTTCTTCTCAAGAGATGAGAGTTTCATTTCAATTAGATTAATGTTTGTTTTATTCTCTAGCAAACAACATCACAATCTTTGCTGCAATTTGAAACGAATTCAGCACAATAGAAGTTTAGTTTTTCACTCACACCATGGTTCAGCCTGAGCATAACCCTCCCAGAAACTTAGCTCTGTTCTCTTGGAGAGTTCTATTTCAGCCAGAACTAGAGAGAGCGTGTGCGCATGGATTGCATCACATGGAGAAGTTCAGGCTTTTTGCCTCATATCCCATTCCGTCTGCCCTGCATCCCATTGGATAGAAGGCAGCCCCATGGTGCATAGATACGTGTAATTTTTGTTAGCTGCAGTTGAGTTGGTACCCAACTCATGGGGCGAAACAAATACACAAATGGCCAGTGACAGACAAATGATGGCTACCCATTAGGTGCATTGAGTGATAATCATAGCCATAGAGCCCCCCATCCCATCAAAGGTCAGAATTATACCATCACTGGATCACAGTCATCCCCTAGATTGTCATCCAGTTCATCCCATCTCAAGGAGATCCCAGGTGAATCAGGCTAGAACTGGACTCTCAGGTTTCCAATGACTGGTTTTTGGGGGAAATAGCTTGCCAGGACTTCTTTGTGAGGTGTCCTTGGGTGGCCTCAAACCACCAGCCCAGCACACTTACCTTATGCATCACCTAGAAACTTCATAACTATAGTGGAAGCTGTTTAATACAATCTTTCTGTGTTATGAGTTGGGATGCTAACCTCAAGATCAGCAGTTCAAAACCACCAGCTGCTCTTCAGGAGAAAGATAAGATTTTCTAATCCTCTGACGAGGTACAGTCTAGTAAACCCACAGGGTAAGTTCTAGGCCATGTTGTATAGTTGCTGGGAATCAGTATCAACTCCAGGGCAGTGAGTGTGGTTCCAGGTTTGGTGTTTCCAGAAAAACAGCAACTCTGCCTTGCTACACACGCAGCATTCTTTCTGACACTTTTTTTAACATAAAATCTAAACCACTTTCCCAAGTTTGACTCTCCTCAATGCTGCATAAAATGTTTAAGGAATTTATAAACCTGGATGCTGAAGTTAAGAGCAGGTGTATATTGAAATTGTGTAAACTCACATTGTATAGTCACTACCATTTAAGAGAACGCGAGCCCCTGTACGGCAGAAGTTAGTGATACAAGGCTGGAGTTTCGATGATGGGGAGGGGTGGGGGAGAGTGAAGGTGAAAGTGAACCAGCAAGGAAGTTGCATTAATGTCACTTGTTGAAAATAAAATCTCTAAAGCTTTCTCTTAATGTGTTCTGTCTTCAGTAAACTATCATTCAAGACTGACAGCAAGGCAGGTTAAAATATGGTTTCTCTGTAAAAGTAAATGTCAAGTTGACACCTTGCCATCCTGAATATCTCTCAAAAAGAAACACACTCTATTACTATTTTCTTTCTCGCTCTCTCTCTTTTGTTCCTTTTTGTTGTTTTTTAAAATTTCACCCCCAATTGACCATGCCTTCACAACTATCTTGTTTAATGCAAAATATGCTCTCATAATGCCTTCGTTAGATTTACTCATGTATTCTGAACTCATTTTGCTTGAGATTCTGCGCAAACCCTTAGAGAATGTTATTGAGTGGAACTGGCTTTAAGATTATACCATGGGGCAAGGTGAGCTCACTAGTGACTTAACAGAATTACTCCCTTTCCCCCATCAAATGTGGTCACAGAATGTCAGTGATCATTTGCTACTACAAAGAAAATTACAGGGAACAGGCTGTTTGATGCTCATGAGATTTATCTCGAAGATTCAAACCACTGGATTCAGAAATTAAATATTTTTCATGTAAAATTGAATATTCCCTTTAGCAGAAGACAAAACAACAACCTGGATCAAAGCAGAGGCACTAGCCTGCTTTGCTAACCCAGTTATCAACCTATCAAATCGATCTGCAACTCCACAGAAAGGAAAAAGATAAAGCAGTCCACTTTCATTAAGTTCCACAGCCTTGGAAACCCTAGAGTACCATAGGTGTTGCCTTTCCTACAGTTTTGGTGTGAGTTCAGATCTACTAGATGAGAGCCATGGGGTCGAGTTTCCATCAAGAAATAAAAGGGAAAGAAAACTCTAACCCATTGACCAAAGCTCTTCTAATTATTCACTTTTAAGCTGAGTTGAAAGTCTTAATGCTTGAAATTAAGGATTGAAATTGCCCAAAGTATTCTGTCTATTTTATACAATAAGCATGATAAAATTATTCTATTGTAGTTGCAACAATAAAAATGCAACATCTCTTAGACTGGGTCTTCTGTCAGGGTTGTGTGTGACAGGGACAGTGAACATTTATAGAGCACTCATTTTCCAGTAGACAATTTGTACACATTTTGTTTCATGTTATTGGCTGCAACTCCTCAATGTGTAGTAATATTTTTCTTCCTTATGCCCTTTGTTGCTATTCGGTGTCCTCTATGAGGTGAATCTCAGTTGAGATTCATATACAACATCCTCACAATTATTCCTTTGTTTGAATCCATTGTTTCAACCACTGGGCCAATCCACCTTGTAAGCTGCTGTCTCTTTTTCACCATCTCTGTTGAGATACCATCTTGCCATCCTTACTTTTAAAGAGCATTCTGACTGTACTTCTCCCAAAACAGATGTTTGTTCTTTTGGCAGTATATGGTACTTTTAATATTCCTCACCAGCACCATAATTCAAATGGTTGCATTTTTATTGGTGTTCCTTATTCAGTGTCCAACTTTCACATGCATGAGGTGATTAAAAATGTTATGGCTGAACGAAACACATCTTAATACTCCAAGTGACATTTTTATTCATCAACACTTTCAAGAACTCTCATCAGCATATTGATCCAACATAATGTGTTCTTTGGTTTCTTGACTGTTGTTTCCATGAGCATTGATTGGGGATCCAAGCAAGATGACATCCTAAGCAATTTCAATTCTTGTCTCTGTTGATCCTGTCTTGTCATGATGATCACGATTGTGTATTGGCCAAGTTGTAAGGAGTTAGGTCTTCTTTACATTTATTTGTAACCCATGAAGGCTGTGGTCCTTGTGCTGCATCAGCAAGTGCTTCAATTCCCCCTCCCTTTCAGCAAGCAAGATTGTGCCATCTGCATATCTCACGTTTTTAATGACTCTCTCCGATTTTGATGCTGGATTTTTCTGCATATAGTCCTATTTCTAGCATTATTTGTTCAACATACAGACTGAATAAATATCATGGAAGTACACAGTCTTGTCGCCACCTTCCACGGCTTTAAACCAGTCAATCTTCTCTTGTTCCATTAGAACAACTGCCTCTTTGTTCAAGTACAGATTCTGCATGAGCACAATGGAGTGTTCTGGGATTCCCATTCTTCTCAATGCTAACCATAGTCAATTATGATTCACACAGTTCAATGTCATTGCACGATCAAATAAATAATCATTTCATGCAACGGAATTTTTGAAAAACAATATATTTCTTTATTGAATATCAAAAGAAGTGGTAATGTAATGAAGGAAGGGTTCCTAGTACTTCAATTTACTCAGTAAATTCCATAAGTATCATGCACCACGGTAAAAATCCCTTCCAAAGTCAACTGTGTCATTGTTCATTCCTCAGTGTACCTATGATCAAATCTCTCCTGCCTTTCAGACATTGTAGCATTTTTACGGAATCCATGGCTTTTCTTGAATAATCCAACCTGCCGTCACGTGGGTCACGTTCATCCTAAGTAAGTCAGTGATGAGTCCTACCACGTCCTAGGGCTTAAGCAGCACAGAAACTCCCCCATAGCTTTCTGGTGGTAGTGAGGGGGAACATCCTCATTCAAACTGCGATAATTTATCACAGCCATTAGAAAGGGCTATACAATATTCTCTTTAGCAATATTACACACTGTAGAGTGTTTTGCTTAGCTGGCATATGTTAAGACAACACTGTGCACACGGTATCCAAAATACACATTGGGTATTTCTATTTCTCTCAGTATACCTACAGATGAAATTATCAATTAACCTGAGTTCAGACTAAAGAAAGGTTTTATAGAATTCTTGTCTACTCTTATTTGTAGTCAATATTTCAGTTTCCAAATATTGAAACTGATACAAAGTTGGTCAGGAGGATACCATTCTCAAACAAACGGATAGCATACTTTCTACAAAGGCAACTTAAAATGTATTGCTACAAAAGCATAGAAATCTTTACTGACGAAAATATCAAAATGTGAAGCTGTGGTTTCTTGGCATATTCTCCATGCAATATTTACTTTGAAGACAGCTTTCCCATCTTTTAAGCCCCTGTCATGTGCTCTAGTCGAGAACGCAAATGGTTCAAATGGTGATGGTTGTGTAGATTCTACGTCCTTCAGTGTGGACCACACTAGAGCAGCATTTTAGCGCCCTTCAGAGACTCAAATTGTTTTCCTTTTCAATGTTCTTTGAGTTCGTGGAGCTAAAAGAAATCTGAAGCAGCAAAAAATCTGAAGTAACTGTAAAGTAACCAAGATGATGTCTCCCAGTGAAATTCTATAGCATAGTCTTTGCTACCCTAAGAAATGAGGAGGTGCATTGTCATGATTGGGGTGTGTGTGTGTGTGTGTGTGTGTGTGTGTGACGTTCCTTGGCAAAACTTTTTCATACTTTTTCTTAAATGTTCATAACTTCTTCTCAAAAAGCCCCAGGATTGTCCTGTACCCATAAAGAAAATCTCTCAGATTATCCTTTTAAACCCGTCAAATACCACCATAACCTTTTGAGCTGACCGCTTGGACGTAAATTTAGCTGAGTCAACAGGTCCCCTCAAAGACCACTGTTCTGAGTGGACCCCTCTTCTCAGGAACCTCAACACCATTCGCCGCTCAGTTTGTTGTTCCGTGGCAGCTGTGCGTTTCTGTGATGTTGGAAGCGTAGCCACTGGAATTTAAAATGCCAGCAGGGACTTCCAAGGTGCACTGGTGTCCGCACAGCTCCGTCCTAAGATCTCACTACGTGGAAGGGAGAGGTTGTCCACCTCTGAGGAGAGGTTGCGGGGGTCAGTTGCGGTCGATTCCATCTGACCCCATGAACAACACGATGAGACGCCGCGGGATTCCGGCCACCCTCACAATTGTTCCTGTGCTTGAGCACATAGTTGTTGCTCATGTGTTCACCCATTTCACTGAGCGCCTCCTTCTTTCCAGTTGCTCCTCTGCCTTACAAAGGATGATGAACTTCTCCAGGGACTAGTCCCTGCCGACAACGCGGTCAAAGCTTATAAGATGAGGTCTCACTGCCCTTGCCTCTACGGAGCAGTCT
This sequence comes from Tenrec ecaudatus, assembly GCF_050624435.1. NCBI lineage: Eukaryota > Metazoa > Chordata > Mammalia > Afrosoricida > Tenrecidae > Tenrec > Tenrec ecaudatus. The sequence goes on along the minus strand of NC_134531.1, from coordinate 60,182,112 downwards.
GGTCACAGTTAGGAATGGGTCGCTGAAAATCGTGGGCCTAGCAGAAGAACGTTGTCCGAGATCACGTCAGAAGAATGCCTCAGGTGGGAAGGGACTCAACGCAACACCGACTGAGGGAAAAGTGACCTCTCACATCACGACCACCCCCAATGCCACTGGGGAAGGAAAGCCTCAGGGACCTTCAATTGTTGATAGGGCACAGTTCAGAAGGTGAAGAAATCGCTGTGAACATCTATGAGTAGTTGGAACTGAGAGTGTATGAAGTATAAATCTAGGGAAATTGGAAATCATCAAAAATGAAGGGGCACCAATAAAGAGTGATACCCTAGGTGCTAGTGGACTCAAATGAACTGGTATTGTCCATTTTGATTCAGGCCGTCGTATAATTTATTAGGACAGAAACGGCAGATTCAGGAGGGATGGCACTGTGGCCATTATCTAAAAGGATATTTTAAGATCTATAGCGAAGGACAATGCAATCTGTGATAGAATAGTATCTACTTGCATAGAAGGAAATCCAGTCGATACTCCTGTTATTCAAATTTATGCATAAACCAAGAGATCTAGTGATGAAGAAATTAAACAATTTTACCAAAGTCTTCACCTTGACAGGGTTAAACATGCAATCAAGACACATTGATAATTATTTGCAATTTGAATGGAAAGGTTGGCAGCAAAGAGGAAGGAACAGAGTGAGAAGAGATGGCCTTGGTGCCAGAAACAAAGCTGGAAGTCGCAGGATAGAGCTTTGTAAAGCTGAAAAGGACCTTCTTCATTCCAAATGTCTTTTATCAGCATTACAAAAGGTGACTGTATACCTGGCCTTCTCTAGATGGAATACACACAAATCAAACGGACTATATCTGTGGGGGGAATTGTGATGGAGAAGCTCAATATCAGCAGTGGAAACGTGGCCAACAGCCAAGTGTTGAATATATCATCAATCTCATATGTAAATTCAGCTTGCAGTTGAAGAAAATTAAAATAAGTCCATGAGAGCCAAATAGGACCTTGTGTATATAGCACCCAAACTTGGAGATTATTACAGTAATAGATTTGGCACATGGAACATAAATAGCAGAAGACTTGATGAGACGTTCAATGGCCTCAAGAGCATCATGCCTGCAGCAAGCAAGCGATCAGGATCTACATAGAAATCCTCCCTGGGGTCGGGCAACAGAAAAGTGGTGAAGGGTGACGTCAGACAGTGTAAGACAAGAAAAAATAATAATTTATAAATTATCAAGGGTTCATGAGGGAGTGGAGAGCAGGGAGGGAAGGGGAAAATGAGGAGCTGATGGCAAGGGCTTAAGTGGAGAGCAAATATTTTGAGAATGATGAGAGCAACGAATGTACAAATGTGCTTGGCATAATGGATGTATGTATGGATTGTGATTAGAAAATGATTTTTTTTTTAAGACATAAAGATCAAAGTGGATGTCAGAAAAGACTGAAACGTGGCCCAGTGTATCTTAAATGGAACGAGTTTTGCTGTCTATTGTACGTGCTAACCTCTATACTGATAGTTGAAATACCATTTTGGAGCGGGTTCTATGTTAGAGGGATACGGTGGGAAGCGTTTGAGACTTCACCTTCAATGTTGGCCTCCAGTCATCACCTGTTCTTTCTGTGGGAGTGGGGTCTGCTCACTCTCAGAGGAAGAGCTGCCAGCGGAGCATGTTCTTGGACTCTATCTGAAGTGGCAGAGGCAACAGAAGCTGTGTCACAGAGGCCATGGGACAGAGCAAAGGAGAAGCTCTGATGCTGTGTGACGACCAGGCAGAGCAGCCGGCTGGCTTCCTCAACCTCAGAGACAGAACAACGGACTCTGTGGGCCAGAGGCTGAAGAGCAGAGTGAGACGTGGCTGCTGCCTGAGGAGGGCTGTTAGTGTGGACCGTTGACTGTCTCCTTAATAGTTTCTAATTCTGGCTTCTGGTAACTGTTAACTTCCCTAATAAGCCCCATAATTGTAAGTATTGACTGTGAGTTCTGTGTAGCCACTGCAATGAATTGCCCAGCACAGGAGTTGAGTGCCGTGGGAGGGACAGTGGGCATCAGAATAAGTGAGAAAGATGGAGGGTGGAGGCAACATCGTGCTTCTGTCTGGTGGAAACCTGGACCCTAGAGGAGGTCAGACATTCTGTCCCCACACACCACTGCAGTTTTCACATGAGTGTGTAAGAATTAATGAGCATATCACACAGTACAAAGCCAGTGGCAGAGTAATCTCCCAAAATGTTAGCATCCTTTTTAAGAAAATTTTGAAAATTAAAAAAATAGTGTAAAAATTCTGATTCTTATAATTTTCCCAATTTTTCTAGTTGGATTATACTTTGAATCTCCAGTATTTCTTACTGATTCTTTCTGAGAACGTCTGTGTCTTTGCGGACCTTGTCCTGCTGGTCTTGCATATTGCATACTTTTTTCTTACAGCCTTTCATATGTTAAACATAGTTCATTTATATCCCCAGTCTAATAATTAAGATATCTTGTCATGTTTAGTCTAGTTCTGATGATTGCTTTGTCTCTCACACTGTTTCTTCCTACTTTTTGGTAACTCGTGTAATGTTTGTTGCTAAGCGATCATATTTGATAGGGTGACAGGTTCTGGGGCATATAGATTTTTGGCAGACGTACTTATGTTAATGTTGCCGCAGTTTAAGATCTGGTTAATATATGTTGTGGCTCCAGTTTTAAAAGTTTTATTTTTCTCTGGTGGACTTGCTTTATCAATCCCTTGCCAGCTGTCCTTTCCTCAAAGAGAGTTTGTAATCTGCTCTCATGACTGGAGGCTTGCTCATGTTACAATGTAGCAGAAAATGACATTCTCTCATCTTCTAACTCAAGTGGTTAATCTACTGTGTGCTATCCAAGGTCAGCAATTCAAAACCACCATCGACTCAAAGAGAAGGGACTCTGTGGCGGTCGGCTTCCATAGAGATGTACAGCTTAGGAAACCATAAGAGTTCGTTCTCTTCTGTCCTACAGGGTTGTGACGAGTTGAATAAACTCATATTGTCTTGGGTTGTGGCCTTCAGATGTGTTCCTTTATTGTTTTTAATCAATTGGTTTATTTATTTTTAACAGTTTAACCCAGCGGTTCTCAACCTGTGGTTTGCGACCCCTTTGTGGGTGGAACAAACCTTTCACAGGGGTGGCCCAATACATAACAGTAGCAAAATTAGTCATGAAGTAGCAATGAGAATAATTTTATGGTTGGGGGGTCAGCACAACACGAGGGACTGTATTAAAGGGTTGCGGCATTAGGAAGGTTGAAAACCACTGGGTTAACCAGTAACAATTCACTTCTAATAAATTTTAAGAGTTCAATCACATTCTCAAACAAAACACAAACAATAGGCCAACAATGATGACAGAATGAAACAGAAAACTTTAATCAGAGACAACGCAGAAAATATTGAAAACTGGAACGATTACACATTAGGTCAAGAGGGAGATCAAATGACAAGGTGTCACATTTTGACAAGTAGACACTCCTCTTTCTGACAGCTGGGCACCATCTGATTTCTTCACCACACTTTGCTACAGTGCCCATATTTTCAATGATTAGCAGTGCCATGTCATAAGAACTCATTATTTCAGAACTATTTCTATTTGTGTACCAGAAGTAAATCTTTTGCCTCCCTTTTCTCTAATTTCTTCCTCTACACTATTGACTGTGACATTTACTTCGGTGAGACAGGAACTCATAGTGAGTTGGAAGAGTGAAGTGTTCTCATCACTCCGATGGGATAATGTTGGGAGTTGCTCTCTGGTTTTGAGAGTCTAGTAGAATCATTTCCACTGAAATAGGGCCTTTGTTAAATTCTAGGCTCATTGTCATTCGGATAATTCCAATTCTTTTAGCAAAGGGCAAAACTGTCCCTGTGGGTTTCTGATACTGTGTCTAGTCTTTAGCTTGCAGAACAGCTGGTAGTTTTGAACAGCTGACCCTGTGGCAGCTCAACATGTAATTACCATGGCACCAGGGATCCCAGTTAAAACAAAACCGAACTCACTGCCATCTATTCAGTTCTGATTCATAGCAGCCCTGTATCCCGGACATGGTAAAGTGCCTCTTGGGGTCTCCTAGACTGTAACTCTTTCCAGGAGTAGAAAGCCTACTCTCTCCCGTAGAGTGGCTAGTGGTTTTGAGGGAAACCCTTGCAGTCAGTAGCCAAATGCATCAGTCACTAACTACCAGGGCTCCTTGTTAGGGAGGAGCAGTTTCAGGGATTTCAGGGTAACTAGTCTTCGCCTTCCTAAGCCTGTTCCACAGGAGAGTTTTTTCAGGTCTTTCCTTTGAGAATCTGAAGGGATCCCGAGGAAAATTCTGCAAAGGTTCTGGTACTTCATTTTGACTGTGACCACCAGAAACCTTTTATTCCCATGAAGCCTCTTTCATCTTGCAGCAATTTGTTTAAGTTATCATTTGAGCCTACAGTTCACATCAGTTACAATTTAAGTTAATAAAGTCTGGTGGTTTCTGTGGTAGTTACATAATCTGGTGTCAATTTGAGGACTAAGAGTGAAGAGATGTGGTCTAGCCTGTCAATCAGGATATAGCCAATGGGGCCTCTGTGTGGGCAAGGCCTTCTCCTGAGGATTCTGGGAACTCCGGGATTTCCCCCTTGGTGGCTGGAGACACTCTCTCTCTGCTCACTCCCTGTGAGACATCCCTGAGAAGAAGCTATATGGACCTACCCTGATGAGGCCCTGGATGCTGGAGAAGCCACGTGGAGACCCCTGCCAACACTGACATGCTTGCAATATCACTGGATCCACAAGACTCCCCATCCGCTGGCCTGTGATCTTCCTGCCTTCACTGTCATTGCATGTGTTTCCTGAGTCTGCAGAGGACTTGATAGGTTGGTATCGGACATATGGGCTAATAGACTTACAAACTTGATCTGGACTGGACTAGGATGTTTTCTCAATGTTCACCTTGTATGTAAAGTTCTTTCTTATCCACATACGAGTGTCTATGGATTTGATTCTCTAGTCTACGCAGACTAACACATTAAATCCCAGGAGCTCTCATATCTTTTGGATGCATTTGATTCCTCAGATTTCAGTATTATCATCGATTCTCAGTTTGTCCAACTCTTTCTTGCTATAGTGATGGCAGTAATCTTACAAGCTTTTTATTTTTCAGAGCTTAAGAGCGGTCCAGAGCTGAAGAGAGAGCTTTTGAAGAGAGCTGGGCGGCTTTAATTTAGGTGATTAAAACTCACCCTACGATAATAAAGATACTCTTATTTTAATCATTGGTGATTCTATTTGATGGCTCTTTCAATAATTGAAGAAAATAACCCTCACTATTTCTCCTGTCTGTTTTTCTCTAAACTACATTTAAAGTCTTTTCTCATAATCAATTTGTCTAAAACTGGCTGGAGTGTTCTCAATATTTCAAATTTTGCTAAAGATACTTTTTAACATTACTTATATTAAAATCATGTGGGTGGTTCTTTAAGACTAATTTCCCCTCACTCCTAATATCTAGTCAAGTCTATTTCATTTAAACTCAAAAATGTGTCCTTTTTCTTTAACCTATAGCCATTGCAAGCCTACCACCATTCCATGCCCTATAATTTTACTTCATCATGAGCAATGATATAAATTGCTAATTATAAGAACAGGTGTGATATAGCAGCAATCATTGCAAATGGCAGGACATAATTTTCCTAACTTTGGTTTTCTTTCATAATTCAGTCTTTAATTTCAGCATTTAGTTAGTTTAGTATCTTACATGAACTATGAAAATAAGAAAATACAGTTGTGGTTGCAAAATATAAGTATGAATTGGATGATATGATTTCTAGAGTTAGATAGGGAGATAAAATTTATTTACATGGCAGTTTACAAGAATTTAAAATTAGTATATATATATAGTTTACTACAATTTGTGAAAAAGTTAGGTTAAAATATTTTGTGATAGAAAAAGTGACAATTTTAATCATAACCAGCTATTCCTGAATTGAAAAAAAGTAAACCAAAATACTAAAATACTAAGAAGTATAACAGCAATAGGTAGTTTTTGATATGTTTCATTTTCTTCTCATCTAAAACTATGGCCAAAAAAAATTACCTACTATTTTTCAATTAATAAAAACCCAAAAAAACATACTTTTCAGCCAGCCTGGGTATATTCCTAACTAGAACACTTAAAGTAACTAGAGAAAAAGGGAAATTTCAGCTAATTGAATTATATTTAACTTAATAAGAGACTTTCCACCATGTCAAGAGAATCAAGAATAATTTCATTTAAGGTAATAATTGCACGAAATTATATTGTATTTTCCAATATTATGGACACATTAAATAGCTCCTTGCGGCCATGTTTCTATGATTCTGGAGAAGAAAGAAACTGACTTTGAAATATAAAGCATCTTATAAATATGTCAACTGGAATCTATTCTAAGCCTGCATCTGAAATTGCAATAGTCATTTGTAACTTATGACACAGTTTTAATAACTATCTCAGTTTTTAGCAGGAGAGCTATCTGCTTTATTAAAATTATTATTCTTGACAAAGAATGATAAAATAGATCATTTGTCTCACTTTTATGATATGATAAATATATATACACATATATATAACCAGCTACAAATATGAAAACCCTCACAACAACTTCATTATAGGGCTCAAAAATAACAATAGCTATGGGGATGGTACAAAGCAGATAGTATTTATTTCTGTGATGCATAATGTGGCTATGATTCAGAACCAAATCAGAAGCACATGAAAAATATATACACATATACATATATACATATTTTATGTGTATATTCAGTGAAACTGAGAAAAAGAAAACTTGAAAATCTAAATTGCATGTAAGTAGTGACAAAATACAACACATGTTAAGGTCACTGATTTTTAAAATTCTATCATAATGGTGAGAAATTAGGGCAAACAACTGTCCTAAAACACGAATGAGGAAGAGCTGTGTCTTTGAAGTAGATTCAACTTTAATGACATAGATACAGCAAAAATTTCTGGACCTGATGGGACATGACTCAAAACTAAAAGGAACGTGGGTAAATCAACTATTAATGGTTGGAAGTTGGAATGTATACAGTATAATCAAGGAAAATTAGGAGTCTTCAAAAATGAAATGGAATATATAATTGGACAGCCATATAATTATACAATCATTTGATTCACAATTCCAGGAATTTCAAATGGAAATGATTAGTGGTGTATTCATACTCAAAAAGAACATTTAAGCTCTATCTTGAAGTATAATGCTCTCTCTAATAGGATAATACCTGCACACCTGCAGGAAAATCAATGTGACTGTTACTCAAATTTACATACCAAACACTAAAGCTACTGATGGGGAAATAATAAGAGAACTAAGTAGTGTGCCTGCAACATTCTCACAATTGTTGTTATGTTTTAGTCTATGAAGAGGACACAAAATGAAATATACCATTGCTGATGTCAATCTTGGCTGAAAACAGAGAATACAAGGAAGATGTTCATTTGTGTTTTATTAAGGATGTAAAGTCATCCAACTGTGTGATTATAAAAATATATAGATACAATTATGTACAGTGAGAATTACAGAATACTTAATTGTGCTCATGTGAAATCTGTATCTGGGTTAAAAACAAACTCATGCCATCAAGTCAATATTGTTATATTTTCACCAAACTTATGTTTATATGCTGACGAATAATCCAAGAAGCTGGACTACATGAAAAAGAATGCAGCATCTGGATTGGGGGAAAGTTAATTAACAACCTGTGACGTGAAGATGGCAAAACTCTGGGTACTAAAAGTGAATTCAGGACTTGAAGCTCTTACAGATAAAGATCTAATTGTACATCCTTCAGTCTAGATTACATCTCAAAGCAAAGACAATAAAAATCCTCACAAGTTGACCAATAAGAAGCATAATGGTAACAGTTTGAAATTGTTAAGGATTTCAATTTACTTGGATGCACTATCCATGCTCCTGGAAACAGAAGTAAAGAAATTAAATAAAGCATTGCCCTGGGCAAATAGGAAAAGCAAGCCTTCTTTAACATGGTAAAGAGGAAAATATGTCATTCAGGAGTCTGTGATGCACCTGATCTAAGCCATGGCATTTTAATCACCTCCTATATATGTGAAAGCTGGACAATGAACAACAAAGATAAAGACAAAGCGATGCACCTGAAATCTGTTGGTGAAGAATATTGCTTATACTATGAACTGTCAGAAGAATAAACAAATTTGTCTTGGAATAAGGACAACAGAATTTGCATTTGGAAATGAGAGTGGCAAGATAGCATCTCATATATAAAGGACATGTTATCAAGAGTGGGAAATTGTGCCATAATTTCTTTTAAATTAATACCAGATTAGTCTGAATGAGTTGGGGATCAAACATATCTCATACGTGAAGCTCTTCCACAACCATATGAGATACTTTTTTCAGTTTTGTGAGTTTCTGCAAGTCATTGGAGCAAATTTAAGAGCCCAGGGATGGGAGGTCATACATCCAAGGCAGGCTGTAGCTGCTGTCAGGTGCCATTGGACTGATGCAGACTCATCACCATCCTGTGCACAACAGAGCAAACTATTGGCTGGCCCTGCGCGTACTCACAATGGCCCTGCTGGTTCAGCCACGTGTCAATCCAGCTTGCTGAAGGCCTTCCTTTTTCGTTTTTCCCTTTACTAAGCATGATGCCCTGCTCCGGGGACTCATCTCTCCTGATAGTATCCCACATACGTGAGATGAAGTTTCATCATCCTTGCCTCTAAGAAGCCCTCTGGATATATTTCTTCTAAAACAGAGTTGCTTGTTCTCTTGGCAGCCCATGGTTCCTTCAATATTCTTCACCAGCACCATAATTCAAACACATCCGTTCTTCAGTCTTCCTTATTCAATGTCCACATCTCACATGCATATGGGGTTTTGGTCAGATGCAATTTAGCCTATTAATGCTATTTTTCACTCTTGCTTTTTAATACCCTAAAGAGTTGTTGTGCAGCAGATTTACATAATGTAACAAAGGTTTCCGTTAATCTCTTGACTGCTGCTTCCATGAACTTGGATTGTGGATTCCAGCAAGGTGAAATTATTGACTACTTCAATCTTTTCTCCATTTATCATGATGTTGCCTTTTGGTCTAGTTGTGAGGATTTTGGTGGTTTTATATTCAGTTGTAATCCATACTGAAGGTCATCTGTGTGTCTGAGAGCTATCTTGTTACCTAAATGCTTTCTCCTGTGTATTGAGGGAGATAATTATATTGAGAGTATGAAAGACTGGCTTCAACTAGTTTACATAGAAAGCTTGATGCTATTTCTTTTCGCTTTGGCACAGGGTTACTTTATGTTGGACTCAACTGGATGTCAGTGATTTTTTTTTTTTAGTGTGAAAAACAAAATTTATTTTCTTACACTTTAGGAACTAGAATTCCAATTCAGGGTGTTTTCTCTAAGAAATAAACTTTCTCTGTTGGTTTTTAAATATAATCATGTTATATCTCAAAAGATTTTGACTTAAGACATACCTACATTAATATTGTATACATAATATACCAAAGAAAACACAGTTCCAAGTGAAAGTATAGTCCCTGATTTAGGGGTTAGTATTTATAACATATATAATTTGTAGGTACATAATTCAAACCATAACAACACATAAAGGAGCATAGTCACAGATCCAGCTGAATAGGATGTGAACATCCTATTTTTTGTTCAATAAAATTTTATTGCATTCCCATTAAAAGCTTACACAGAAGAGTAGATTTTCATTTAACAATTACTATAAAACTTGTGCAGTGATATTGGTTATATTTATTTTAATCCAAAAGAAATCTAAAGAAACTAAATGTAGAAAAATTAAGAAAGGGTTAAAAGAGGAAACAAATGAAATTCTGTTAAATTTTAACCTAATTATATCTGCAATAATCACTTTCTGCTGTACTGTCTATGGCAGAACGTTTTATATCTTGATCAATGGCCCCAGGGGACTCACCAAAGATTCATTCCTTGTAGGAGTTCTGCAAATGGATTTTGGGCTTTTACTGCCATCTATAACCGTCTGCACACTGGGTGCCCAGAATTTAAGCTCTAATGCATTTCTCTCATCTGATCTTGGTTTTGTTATTTGCAATATTTGGATCACACAGGATGATGTTCTTCTACCATTCAGGCATAGATGTTAACTCACTTAGATGTCTGCTTATTTTAAGATAATCTCTTAAGACCCCAGAGGCTATTATTCCAATAGCTGGGCACCATCTAGTTTTTACCTCATGTCTTATAAAATAGCACTCTTATCTTCAGTGATGACTTCATGGGGGTAAGCATAAGCAGGGTCACATCATAATAACTGATTACTCTCAGGTTAGGATTTACAGTTGAGTATGGACTTTAGTGGCAGGATTATCATTTTTTGAAAGATACTATTGTGATACTATAAGTGAAACCAATTACTTGTCCAGATCAAATATCTTTTTCAACACAAAAGATAATTTATACAGATGGACTAGCCCAGATTTAATATATAGAAATCAAATTGACTATATCTGTGGGAAGACATAAGTAAGTTTGAGATAAAGATGTTGAAAATTAAAACAAGTCAACAAAAGTCAAAATATGGCCATGAGTCTGTTCCCCCTGAAGTTCAAGCGCATATCAAGATCAGATTTGGCACACTGAGCACTAATGACATAAGACCTGCTGGGCTGTGGGAGGACCTCAAGACCATCATTCATCAAGAAAGCAAAGGTCATTACGAAGACAAGAAAGCAAGAAAAGATCAAGTGGATGTCAGAAGACACTCTTGAAACTTGTCCTTTATCATAGAGCAGCTAAAACAAATGATAGAAAAGATAAAGTCAAGAAGCTGAATAGAAAATTTCAGGGGGCAATTTGAGGTGACAAAGTCATTGGAAAAACATGCACAGCATATTTTAAAACTCAAAAGAAAAAATCTTTATGGGAAAAGACAGCCTCATTTTTTTCTGCATAGCAGCTGGTAGGTTAGAACTGCCAATCTTTGAGTTAGCCGTCCAATACTCAACAGTACCACCAGTGATCTTAGCAAATATAAAAGCTTAATATATAGTAAAGGAAGAATAAATCATTTAGAATTGTTCATTTTTTAAATATATTATGTTGAGAAGAATATTCAGATTTTGCTGTGGGGTACTAATTAATATCATCTTCTATTCAACATTCAAAGGCAAAAATATAAGAGTTATATAAGAAATAAAATGAAGAATCAAATAATAAGGGATATTGACTTCAGGTTTTGACAGTCAAAGATATGAATGATCGGCTCCCTTCTAAGTAATCCCTAGCAGTTCAGATGATATGCCAAGTGCTGTTCCCTGAGTCAGAATCTGTGATTGGTATACTGCAGGGACTGCATGGCTTCGCTCCCATCACTGATCTGTTGTGCTCCCTCTTGGTTTGCTCCCGTGTGGGGGTCGGACTGGCTGTTCTTCACCAGCTGTATGGGGCACTACCATGCTGCATCGCTGGCTACAAGAATAGCAATGGGGACATTTAGGATGTTTGTCTTTCAGACATGAAAGCTGAAGTCTCAATGTGTGTATGAGTTGCTAGGGAAGTGGGACCAGGATATGCATCTCTGGAAAAACAGGGGAATGGACTGATGGTGTATAGCACCTCCTTTTCTCTATTTAACAGTGAGCTGTTTGTCTGCTCCATGTCAGGATCCCTATTGATGTGTTTTTTGTTTTGTATCAGACAGGATAGGCAATCTTATGGAGACTGCAACAGTTCCGGGCGGGGGGGAGGGTGGCATGGAAGGGAAGAGGGGAGTAGGGGGAGTCAACAATGACAGGTCCAGGGGAAGAATTAGTGTTCAACAATTGAAGTCAAGGAGGGTTTGGCTTTCTGGTTGTGTTCAATCAATTGAGTTGTATTTGAGAGAAATTGCTGAGAGTTGAACAATGGTAAAACATGATGGGGCAGGAGGAAAAAAAGAAAAAGAGGAAAGAAGACAAATATATATATATGTGGATATGTAAATGTATAAATAGACGTGTACTTATTTATATGTATTTATATGCAAATGCAAAAAGGAAGCATATGGACTTTAATCCTCTACTCAGATCTCACCTTAGTACAAGAACAGTTTGTTCTAACATTGTGGAATTGTATGATACTCACCTTCCTGACATGATCACTTAAGACAAAATGGGTGCATAAGCAAATGTGGTGAAGAAAGCTGATGGCGCTGAGCAATTAAAAGATATAATGTCTGGTGTTTTAAAGGCTTGTAGTTAAACAAGCAGCCATTAAGCAGGGAAGCCACAAAGCCCACATGGAAGAAGCACACCAACCTTACGATAATGAGTTGTCTATGGGAAGAAGTATCAGAAGTTCAAAAGCAAGAAATTGCATCAATGTGAAGGGGTGTGGATGTAGTGGAGACCCAAAGCCCACCTTTAAGATAATTGTATACCCCCTCTCAGAAGGGCCACATGGAAGGGATGAGAAATCAGGATATGGTATGGCACTGATGAACTACATAACTATCCTCTAGGTCTCTAATATTTCCTCCCCTTAATATTATGGCTTTTATTTGATTTAACTCATTAATCATGTGAGATTTTCAAGTGTTCATATTGTGCTGTATCTTTAAGATCATTCAGTACATGAAAGCCAAGATAGATAACCCTTCAGACACAGTAACAGGAGTAATAGTTCCCTGAGGGTACTGGAAGAAAGTGGGGAAATGGGAGCATTGATGATTGTATAACCCAACTCAATGGGACAGAATAACAGAATTGTATGTGAATGGATATATTGGATGGTGTAAGATGTGGCAAAACAAAACTATTATACATAAAATAAATAAATAAGAGTTCCTGGGGGGCAAAGTGGGGGAGGGATGGGATAAAGGAGAGCAGATACCAAGGAATTCAAGAAGAAAGTAAATGTTTCAAACTGACTGTGGTAGCAATTGTACAATACTACTTGATGTGATTGAACTATGAAATGTTATGATATCTGTAAGAGCGCCCAATAAAACGATTAAACATTTTAAAAAAGATAATTAGCTGACATAACATTTAGTTACCACTTTCCCTTGCTTACTGAATCACTTAATTCTACATAAGATTGCTCCATGTGGCATATTACAATTGCTGAATGAACAAAGAAAAAGAAAAAGTGACAATGTTTTTAGCATATTAGTAAGATCCCATTTCACCAAAGTCATAAATGTATGATTTTATGGTGAGAAAAAGAGAGGCACCTGGGAGGTTGCTAACCAAAGTATTATTTTTGAATTTGAGATTTTTTTTCACTTGCTTCAATTTTAACAATAGGTATATATTTTTCAATGTGCCCAGATATTTATTAATACTTCTTTTATAATATCATAAAAAAGCTTTGAAAATTAAGAAAGCAGATTTGTAAAAAAAGATTTCAAAGATTAAAAAGGCTGGGTTCTGAATCAGATGTGAATAAGATGTCACATCCCCTTAAAGGGTTCACCAAACTGAGATCTGGATTCTACTACAACATTTTTGTTCATTTACCTAACCATCTACAAACTTTTATAAAAGGTGAAAATCATGAAAAATTGCCTAGATCAAATACAGAGCAAGAAAATGTGAGGAACAGAAAATGGTGGCTGAATGAGAAATCATGTGTGTCTGTTGTTTTTTGGAGCCCTAGAATTGTTCTAACTTACAGCAACCCCGAGGGCCATGGACTGAAACACTACCCAGTCCTGCACCATCCTCACAATTGTTCTTGTTTGAGCCCATTCGTGTAGCCACTGGGTCAAACTACTTCACTGAGGATTTCCTCTTTTTTACTGTCCTTCCACTTTATCATGCATGACGTCCTTTTCTGAGGATGGGTCTCCCCTAAAAGCATAGCCAATGTCTAGCTAGCCATAATTCCAAACAGCATACTATTGTATTTCTTCTAAGACAATTTTTTCCTTCTTTTAGAAGTCCAAAGTATTGTCAATACTCTGCCTGCACAATGACACAAATGCATTGATTATCCTTCAGTCCTTCTTATTCAATGTCCCATTTTCCCATGCATATGAGGCCATTGAAAATACCATGGCTCGGGGCAGGTGTAGCTCAATCCTCAAAGTAACATCCTTGCTTTTTCAACATTTGAAAATAATCTGTGTAGCAGATTTATCCAAAGCAATGTGTCTTTTAATCTCTTGACTGGTTCCAGGCTCATCGATTGTGGATCCAAGCAAGATGAAATTCTTGACAACTTTTATCTTTTATTCATTTATTGTGCTGCTAATAACCTGTGGGTTCAGTTGTGAGGAAACTGGTTTTGTTTACACCGAATTGTAATCCATATTAAAGACTGCAATCTTTGATTTTCATCAGCAAGTGCTTTAAGTCCTCACTTTCAGCAAGTCACGTTTTGTAATCTTCATATAGCAGGTTGGTTCTAAGCAGTGTTAGTTAGTATAGCTTTTCTAAAATTAAAAATCCATTGCTTTTGAGTCAATTATGACCTCTAGGACAGAGTATAACTGGCCATTTGGGTATCTGAGGACCTAATCTTCATAGGCATAGCAAGCCTCACTTTTCTCCCTCACAGTGGCATTTGGTTTTGAACGGCAGGACTTGTAGCTAGCCACCCTATGCACAACTTATTACACCATCATGGTCTATCCCTCTTGAATGGAAAAAATAATTTGAATTTTAAAGGAAAGTCTTTGAAACGTCAAAACAAATACTTCCTTCCAAGAGAGCCTGGGGTGACTTCGTTTTTGCAGTAGAGAAAATCTGAAAATCACTTTGTACTGCTGCTGACACTCAAGTAATTCAAGCCATGTTGGTTAATGTTGCTCTTGTAATACTTGAATAACAGTGTTAAGCTTTAAAAGAAATTTATCTTCATATTATGTGCCTATAAAACTGTAACAAATAAACTAAATCCACCTTCAGTGTATAAGGGTTCATTGGAAAATAGAGAAATAAGAACAAGTTTAATGGTGCGATAGTTAGGTTTATTGTACCAAGTAGACCTCCATAGAAAGTCCATATGGTGGAGTTTAATCAGGTCACATCTTGACTGGAGGGCAATCAAGGTAAACACCCCATCTCTCTCTTACTCACTGGTGATTGGACCAGCGTGCTGATGCTTCAGCTAGTTCTGTGCCTCAACAGTGGCTACACTACCTGTGGGATGAGCCAACTCTGGATGATGTTGAACCTGCTTTGAGATCGGCTTGCCACAGCTGAAGGTGCTTTCATTACTTGAGTTTGAAAGCAGGACCATCAGGGCCTGCTTCACTAAGCTCCTGGTGCTATGTCTGTTGCTGCCCCACCCTGCCTCTCTTGCCTGAGGTAGACTTCACTTTCTGCTTCCTTGACCTTGGACCTGCAGCCCGATTAAGTTGAAGGGCCTTCAGTTTATAGCTGTACCACAAAAGTGAGTTGAATTTAGCCCTCTGTACTGTACATATAATTATGTGTCCTGGTTTTATTTCTCTAGAGAATCCTGCCTAAAACAATGGGTGTAGGATAGAATGGACCCACTTATTACCAAGCACAGCGGTCATCTATGCATGTATTTTAATTTTCCATATGAAGAGTGAGTTGTCCTAACTCACTTTGTATGTGGAAAATTGCATTTCTTCTAGGATTACACAACATAAACATAAACCAACCAACAAAAGCAAACTCACAGTCACAAGTTGATTCTAACTCACAGCTACCCTGCCTCTGTGGGTTTCTGAGACTGCATCTCCTGGGGGGTATAGCAAACCCTCTCGGGTGGTTTCAAACCACTAACCTTTGGATTAACACTCTAACATGTAAGTACTATGCCATCAGGACTCCTTTTACAAAACATAGTTCAAAAAATATTCTTGGTGAAAAGTTTATTCTATTATTTAGTAATATAATGTTTACCAAATAATTTCAAGTTCATTTATATTATTTGGTAAGTGTGGTAGTCTAAGTCGACTAAAGAAACAAATTCATAGACACTCATATGTTTATAAAAAAGGGCTGTACATACAAGAGCAATTGAATATCAAGAAAACATCCCAGCTCTGCCCAGATCAAGGCCATAAGTCCCATATTCGTCCATATGTCTGATACCAATCTATAAAGTTCTCTTCAGACTCATGAAGCACATGCAATGATGCCAAATGCAGGATAATTGCAGAACAGTGGGTGGAAAGTCTTGTGGAAATGGTGGTGGAAGCATCTCATCACTGGCAGGGGTCTCCACACAGCTCTAGCGTAGCTCCATGTGTCTTGTCAGCTATAATGTCTCCCAGGGAGTGAGCCTGAGAACTACCTCCAGTGAGCTATTTATATCCTTAGTGCCTCTAAATGAGGTCATCAAACTGCGACCTGATTAATAGGCAAACTCCACCCCTTCTTTCATAAGTCTCACATTTTGAACAGATTACGTAACTACCACAGTATTTCCTAAATGAATGCTTTCCAAATGAAAGTTTAATCTAGTAGTAGAATTTGAAACCTTTTGAAAATTAGTGAATAACAAGAATCATTTTTTCCTTTAAAAATGCAAAATATTTACATATGTGCATGCCTGTATTTAGACCTCTATAAATGTCCTTTACCTCCTAGTTCTTTCCTCTATTTACTTTTACTTTCCTCTTGTCCCACTATCACGCTCAGCTTTCATTTGGGTTTCAGCATTTCCCCTCAGTTACATTAAACTTGCTCAAGCCCTACCAGGCCTCCTACACCCTCCTCGCTGTGGTTTTTGGACCACTTGTTGTTCCCTTGTCCCTGAGTTTGTTAACACCACTTCCTCCCCCAACCCTTTCCCTCTCCCTTGTCCCTCCAGACCAGTCAGTCCGGGTGTTTTCTCCTCTGGATTGTTTATCCAGGTATGCTCCCTTCTTGATTTGCTCCATTTGGGGGAGTTAAGACCATGCTGCTTCCCCACCATGTGACCCTAGAAATGTCCTCCATCATAGTCTGCTCCAGAAAAGGGACAGCATGATCCATGCTGTTGTCATTTGCCCATATATTTATTTATGTCATTTGCCCATATATTGATTTATTATCATGAGGAAATAAACCTATGTACATATATTTATAGGTTTAGTACTATTGTAGCAGATGGACATTGGGCCTCCACTCAAGTACTCCCTCGTGCATGAACACTTTGTTCTTTTAAATTGCCATTCCATGATGCTCACCTTCGCGATATGATCGCTGAAGACAAATGGGTACATAAGCAATTGTGGTGAAGAAAGCTGATGGTGCCTAGTTGTTATAGCATCTGTGTTTTAAAGGTTTGAAGATAAACAAGTGGTCATCTAGCTGAGAAGCAACCCAGGCCACAGGGAAGAAGCACACCAGCCTGTGTGATCATGAGGTGTCGAAGAGATCAGGTTCAGGCATCAAAAAAGGAAAAAACATGTCATTGTGTTTTCATCTTCCTGATATGATTGCTGAGGATAAATGGGGGCATAAGCAAGTGTGGTGAAGAAAGCTGATGGTGCCTGGCTATCAAAAGATATAGTGCCTGGGGTCTTAAAGGCTTGGAGGTAAACAAGCAGCCATCTAGCACAGAAGCATCAAAGCCCACACAGAAGAACCACGCCAACTTGTGTGTTCACAAGGTGTCAAAGGGATCAGGTATCAAGCATCAAGGAACAAAAAATCACATCATTGTGAAAGATGGGGAGTGCAGAGTGGGGACTCAAAGGCCATTTGTGGGCAACTGGACATCCCCTTACAGAAGGGTCGCAGGGAGGAGATGAGCCCATCAGGGTGCAGTATATCAATAATGAAACATACAACTTTCCTCTAGTACTTAAATGCTTCCACCCCCAATTATCATGATCTCAATTATATCTTACAAATCTGGCTGGACTGGAGGAGGAACACTGGTACAGATGGGAACTGGAAACACAGGTAACACAGGACAGATGAACCCCTCAGGACCAGTGGTGAGAGTGGTGATTCCCTGGGGGTGGAGTGAACGTGGGGTAGAAAGGGGGAATCAATTACAGGGACCTTCATATAACCTCCTCTCTGGAGGTCGGGCAGCGAAGAGATGGGTGAGGGGAGACCTTGCACGATGTAAGATATGACAAAATAATGACTTGTAAATTATCAAGGGTTCATGAGGGAGTGGGGGACAGGGAGGGAGGGGAAAAATGAGGAGCTGATGCCAGAGGCTCAAGTGGAAAGTAGATGTTTTGAGAATGATAATGGCAACAAATGTGCCAATGTGCTTGACAAAATGGATGTATACATGGATTGTGTTAGTCGTATGAGCCCCCAATAAAATGATTTTTTAAATGCAAATAAAAGCAAATATATTATACAATGGTGAATAATTTAATAAGCATTGCTACTAGGGTCCCAGTCACACTTGTACAGGTTTATTCCAAACAAAATACATTTAAGCAGTCTCCACAATCAGTGAATAGCTACAGACAGGTTCTTTCTGTTATCACACTGATCTTGGTTTAGTCTCTGTAGGGTAACTTTAAGAGATGTTCCAATAAACAAATGGCTTCTGAGGTGACCTGCTAACTCAATTTCATTCAAGCATGAGAAGTTAGCTCAGAAGGTGATGAAATTGTCTTAGGGATTCTAAGATGTAGAATTCATAGATTTCCCCAAAGGGCACAGGACAACCATGAAAGCTTATTTGGAAAAATCTTTTAAAAAATTGAAAATTGCATGAGTGAAAAAAATGTCTAGAAATTTGTGTCAAGGATTTATTTCCCATCAGCATAATTCACCTGCTCGTTCTTCTAGAATTTATTGGTGAATTTCACCCCATTCTCACAACAACCCTCATATTTACCCCTTTAGATTTTTTTTTGTTCCTCAAACTCAAAGAATAATTCATCGAAGAATAATTTGAGTCTGTCTGGAATATCAAATCTGTCATTTTGTCATGGTGTAAATTGAAGGTTCCAAACTCCCAAATCACTGATATTGAGTTGATATCAAGTCATAATGGACTTATATATGGCTTCCAAGACTGACATTTTTAAGCAGAAGTAGACAGCCTCATCTTTTTTCCTAAGCAGCACTCAGTGTTTTGAACCACTGACCTCTCAGTTAGTAGCCCAAAGTTTAGGGAGCCAGAAATATTAACTTCAGAATGCATAGATGCAGACAGAAGATATGCTGACAAGCAATAGTTTCACGTTTCAAAAATTTTGTTTAATAAAAATTTCTATGATTTTGTAGCAAGACGTTTCACTTCCCTTTTTATATGGTGCTGGCTAAGTAAGTGGTGTCACCTTCACATATCTTAGTCTGTATATACACCATGTACACACACAAACACACATGCACACCTCTACTAGATACCTACCCAGAGTAAAATGCAATTTCTACTGTGCATTATTTAAACATAATTTAAATCTATTCCTCTAAACCACTTAGAACTCATATGGATGGCCTTCAACTGTGTCAGGAACAGCAGCGAATCCAAAGAACATCTCAAACAAGAAGCAGATTATTTTTCAAGCTGTTCATCTAAACAGGTGAAGTTCAGACTCTTGGAAGTTAAGTAAAGATTCAATTGGCTGAAAGTACAGGCAGAAATCAGAGGAGAAAAGGCTGCATAATTAGTGCATAATTCGTATGCCCATTTTATAGACGGGGCAATGGAAACACCAAGTATTTTAATCACCTTGCTCCAACTTGTAAAGAGATGGAATTTCAACCAAGGTTCTCTGGTTCTAGAATCTGCTCTTAACTACTCCACCTTGTTACTTTGTGGCACATTCTGCATGGTATTTCAGCACTGAGCATACTTTCCTAGTTACAGGGGTAAAAGATGTTGTGTTACTTTTGTCATGGGCAAATAGAGGTAGATGAGGCCAGTTCTTCTGTGATGGAGATGGAAGCAGAATATTTATCTCATCCATCTCTGAAAGCTACCAATACACAATTCCTTCAACTTGAGAAGGTTGGAAGCTTGAGAAAAATGGTTTTCATTATGTACTAAACTGTCACAGTTAAGAATATATAAAAAAGAGTCAGGAAATAAAATTCTCACAAAGTCCTGGCTATTCTAGACTATTCCACTGTCCTATGACATTGATAATCTTCACAAACTTTAATTGGGCTGAGACAAATACTCAAGCCTCATAAACTTTGATTGGCTATGTTTGCCAATGAGCATAATTGCATGCACAAGGAGGCCCCTTGTAACATCGGAGCAAGAAAAGCACGCAATTACCCTGATAAGTTGTTAACTGGAACAATTTGTCCAGGAGAGTCGAACAGCAGGAAAACCTGATAGAACTGAGATTTTTTTGGATACTTGTGACTTCAACCACTACCATAGCCAAGCTTTGAACTTCTAAACATATAGCTAACATGCCAAATGAAGACAAATCAAAATCACATGATTATACTTTTATTATGATGTACTCTTAAGGTGCTAAAAATTGTTTTGTTTTATTCTGGGCTTGGTTTTTGTATTAGTAAGATAGTACTTGACTTCATTAATAAAAAAGGGCAATACTTACTTAGGCTGTAAGGAGTCAAAAGAGCAATCAGTCATTAGAAGAAAACACATGGAGGGGAGACTTGTGTAGTGCTGATAAAATTCAGATTCTTGATGTGTGTGTTGGTTCCAGATACGAGTTCATTTATATATACAAACTAATCTCCAGGTACATTATAATTCCAATATATTTTAAGAAGTAGAAAATGTCATGTCACTACTGTTGTCAGGTATTACTGAGTTGGTGCTAACTCATAGTAACTAAGTACAACAGAAAGACCCACTGCATGGCACTGCACCATCCTCACTCACCAGGTAGACATTCCTGCAGCCACTATGCCAGTTCACCTTGCTGAGGTTCTTCTCTTTCATTGACCTCTACCCAGTGCGATGTCCTTCCCCGGGTCCATGCTCATGCCATGTTCAAAAGATGTGAGATGAACCCTTGGCATCGTTGATTCCACAGAACAATCTGCCTTTACTTCTCTCAAGATAGATTTGTTCATTCTTCTGATGTTTCATGGTCGAGTCAATAGTTTTCACCAGCAACCAAATTCAAAGGTATCGGTTAATTTTTAGTCTTCCTTATTTATGGTCTAGCTTTCACATATATCTGAAGCAATTACTGCACCATGCTTTCTGTCAGGTGCCTCTTAAACCTCAATGGCATAAATGAGTAGATTCAATTTAACAGGATCAACTGCTTTGCTCATAACATAATTATCTGTCCAATAAATATCTTTTGATGATACTGGTAACTTCGGACGCCCTATGAAATGAGCAAGCAGTCATCCATCCGAGCCACAGAAATACTGAATGCACTGTGTAACATCAACCCTAAAACTATTAACATCAAATAACTCAAAAATAGATGTAAGTTATTAAGAAACAGGGGGAAATTACCTCATTAGAAGTAAATAATGCAATGCAAATGAGACAGGTTTTCCTATCAAATTAACACATCACTTAACTATTAATAAAATTTTAATTTATGATGGTGAGTCACAAAAATTCTTGCATAATGCAGGTAAGAATTAAAATTGGTACATTTATTTTGGCTAAAAAATTTGCTATTCTGTATTAATAGATCTAAAAATCCCCAAACCTTGAAAGAATCCCAAATAAAATATTTGAAAATTATACACCATTGCATATTAAAAATAATGCAGGATGACCACAGAATTCTGATATACTTAGTCAGTACCATGACAACTTATAGATCTCTGATACAATATTCAGCATTTTGCTGGTAAAATGGGCAATAAAGGGTAACGTCTACCCCAAAACAGTTTTATTAAATTTAACATTATTTTATTTCAGATTTTAAAATTCCTTACAAATAGAAGTATAAACTCTCATAATTCCCACTGCCACTGAGTCAATTCCAAATCATTACAGACCTCTATAGGGTACCCATGACTGTAAATATTTACAGGAGCATACAGCCTCATCTTTTTTCCACAGAACAACTAATGACTTTGAACTTGCACCGTATGGTTAGCAGCTGAATATCTAACCCATAGCATCACCAGAGATCCTTATATTCTCATAACAGTTTTAATAAAAATATTTTATGTGATACTAAGATAAAAAGTTTTATCAAATGATAGCACACTAGCAATGTGTGCTAAATACAACTGTTTATGTAGTAATTGTATTCTTTTTTTTTTAGTAATAGGATCTATAAAGTTTTAGTTACACGGAAAACAGTATTAGAAAGTAAATTACAATAATCTATAAATGTGATTGGAAAACAATAATAAAAAGAATTATTATGACAATTTTTGTTATTAGAACTATTAAAACCTTTCAATAGTAAGCTAGTTTTGACTTTATACTAGAATCTATAGATTTCTTATAGATCATTCATTATGATCAGAAAAGGCAAGTCAATAGGAAAAATAAAACACAGTATCTAGGAAGCCATATGCAATAACTATAATGTTTTACCTAAGTAAAACTCTCAAGGTGTATTAGTCAAGGTTGACTAGAGAAAAAAATTTAATGGAGGCTGGTATATGTTTAAGAGCTTTAAATATAAGAGCAGTTGAATATTGAGAAAACATCTCATCCCCTTCCAGATCAAGTCTATAAATCTGACATTAGCCCATATGTCCCATACCAATCTGTATAGTCCTCTTCAGACTCATGAAACACATGCAATGATGCTAAATGCCGGAAGGTCACAGGTCAGAGTGTGGGAAGGTCTTAAGGATCCAGTGGTGTTAGCATCTCAGTGCTGGCAGGGGTCTCCACGTGGCTTCTCCAGCTCCCAGGGCTCTGGTATAGTTCCAAGTGTCTTGTCAGCTGCAATGTCTCCTAGGAATTGAGTTCAGAAAGAAAGAGAGAGAAAGAAGTTGGGGGAAGCAGAGAGAAAGTCTCTCATCTCCAGGGAGGAACACCAGAGTTCCCAGAATCCTCAGGAGAAGGCCTTGCCTTCACAGAGGCCTCATTGGCTGTCACCTGATTGATGGGCTAGACTCCACCCCTTCACTCTTAATCCTCAAATTGACAAATGATTATGTAACTACCACTTGATTCTTCTAGTAAAACCTATTCTCTTTTCCGTGTGCAATGGCCTCCTGTCCCTGAAAAGTGGCATTGGCTCCCTACTTACTTACATTTCATCAGCAGTCTGTAGTTCTTCCCGCTCCCGTAGAGGTTTTTCTGAACCTGTCAAGCTCTTTCTTCGGTACCTTAAACCTCTTCATTTTTACTAGCTTAGAACGCAAGCATATGCAGCCCTCCCTCATTATAAAGCCAACCAAACAACAGAAACACGTCCCTCTATAATCCAACAGGTCTTCCCTGCCACCGAGATTCCTTTTAACTACGTCTTAAAAAGGACATTTATGTCATAGGTTACAAGTTTAAACTCTCAGTAGGATCGCCCGGGACTGTAGTGTGAGCATGTTTTAATATTCAGATTCTGCCTTACTTCCAAACCACTTAGTCAGAATTCTCTGAAGTGCTAGAAATGTGTCAGCAGAGCTTGTGGCATTTACAGAACCTTAATTTTGTGAGAATAGAGGATTCTCTGAGAAAATTGGAGAGTACTAGAAATTTCCTGAAAGAAGCCATGTCTAAACTGTTTTAACAGGGCAAATAGACCAGTACACATTAGTCGGCGATCCATGAGGTCAGCGGTTCAGGACCACCAGCCACTGCATGAGATAAAGATGGAGCTTTCTACTCCTGTCAAGTCTCCTAAATCCACAAGTACAATTTTACCCTGTCATAGAGGGTCGCTATGGGTTGGCATCAACTAGATTAATTAAAAAGGTTCTGTAATCAAATCCTCCAACTTGAGCAAAAATCTGGAGATGTTGAGTAAAAAAAACAAAACAGGGATTATTGATTCCGTTTATTTTGCATATGGGCTATCATGTGTATTTTTCACAAACTCCAAGATTGCTGGCCTGGACCCACACTTTGACAACGACTGCTCTGAAATGAAAAATAGATTGCAGGGGTGGACTTCAAAACAGGAAAGTATAAGGAACTTTTGTTTGTTTGTAGATCTTCATGTTGTTTAAATAGAGAAAAGCCTCTTGGTCGACTGGCAAAGCCATGTTTCATTTCTTGCTATAATTCTTTGAAGAAATGCTTCAGGATCTTGATCCGCATGTTTAAATTTTCCGCAGAACACTAGATTCTTGCAGCTGATCTTGACGCAAGCGTTTCTGGCACTCAGCCAGAAGACAGTTTGCTCAACTCTACTCTTCAGTCAGAATGATGGAAACACATGAATTGAGATGTGTATGCCAGTTATTGTCTCTGCCATTAGTCACATTGTTTCTGCGGTTAATTGAGATATCTGGGTTGGCTATTGGTTCTGCTGTTAATCATCAAGCCTTTTCAATTAGGGCACACAGACAGTATCCTTTCAAATTGATGTGTCTGGTCTGCCACTGTGGGCTTTCTCTTCAGCAACACTTAGTCCCTTCTACATACGAGTTTTCTATTTGTAAACTGCTACTTTCGTTAGGGCATTATCCCATAACCTTTTCATAAAGTGTCATTCTTCCAGCCAGATTCACCATAAATGTGATGCTTCTTCTTCCTCAGTCGTAGTTCAATTCCTACTGCTCTGATAGAAGTTAGTTTCAACTGACATCTTATCCTGCTTAGTGCAGTGAACTAGATTCTGTGACGACATGTTATAATCTTAATATGAGATTGTTATGTTGCAAGCACAATTCTGAAATCCATGCACGCTTTTGTTCATAGCACATATTTTTCACGGACTTTTTGGATACCCCTTGCAAGAGGAAGAATCAAGAAGATTTGGAGACTGATATTATTTTCCCACGCAAAGCCCACCAGTATGAACAGACTTTACAACACCAAAATGGACACAGTTTCAATTCTAGAAAATCAGATGATCAAATGTCTATGATACTCATGGCTAGATGATGGATAACAATAGGTCAAAATGGAATCATTCTGGTATTTTTCCTACTTTTCTTCCATAAATGGAAAGTCTATTAGCAGAATAATTGTCAAATCATAGGAGCAAAACTATGACTCAATTTTATAGTTCTTGAAATTTGATTCTGGATTGATTTTGAGAATCTTATGAAAGTAATTCTTCTCCACATGCACAGATATCGTACTGTGTACAATGTAAAGGGCTTCACGGTCTCACTGAAGTTTCCCCTTGGGAATCATGCTTCACTAAAACATTGGGCCCATATTTATAATCCTGGAAAAAAGATGATAGATTTAGAATCTTAACACTTACCTGGTGAATGGTTGAAAGACCCTACAAAGACACAAAAATCCAATCTTCTTTCTGCTGAGTTGTTTGCAAATCATGGCGATGCCATGTGTTACCGAGCAGAACCTCTCCATCGTGTTTCTGTCCCTGTGACTTTAAAGAAAGCCCTTTCTACATGGAGTGACCGGGTAGGTTTGAATTGCAGCCTGGAAACTTGTCACAAAACATTTGTACAGCATCGGATCTTCATTTAAAGATTTTAAATTTCCATGCACATTGATGGAAATGTTTAGTCTTTTGGAACTTTGATTAGAAATCATTATTTTACTTAATATCTAAAACATCATAGGAACCTTTTGAAAGTTAAATATATGTGTGGAAAAGCTCATTTTATACCTTAACAGTGCAATATGGTTATAGTAATTTAAAGTTTAAAATGGCATTAAAAGGAAAATCTGTACCTTTAAATAAGGTGACCAAAACTTCCCTGTCACTTTGTAGTACTGTGGTGGCATGTGTGTTGCTGGAAGTTATGCCACTGGCATTTCATTATCAGTGAAGTCACACATGGTAAACAAGTTTCAATGGAGCTCTCAGATTAAGACATGATTAGGTAGAAGGAAAAGATGCTTAACTCCTGAAATATTGGTCACTGAAAATCTTAGGAATAGCAAGTAAACATTGTCTGACATTGTGCCAGAAATATAAGCCACTTATGTTGGAAGCACACACAAAATACAATGATGGAGGAGAGGTGCCTACCCAAAGTAGAATGGATCTGAATGAAGTGGATGGAGCAATGCTTTCAGGGTTTTATTTGTTAATTTGGTAGAGATAAAAATGATAAGAAACTGATGCAAACATCTATTAATAATCAGAACTTGGAGTATTGAAAGTATTAATCAAGGGAAATTAAAAATAAATGCAATGTATACAGATCTATATCCTAGGAATTAGTGAGCTGGAATGGGTCGTTATTGGTCATTTTGTATCATGTAATCAGGGGCTTTCTATGCTGTCAGTGATGAATTCAATTGGAATGGCATTATATTTATTTTGAGAAAGAATATTTCAAGACCTATCTTGAAATACAATATTGTCTGTGATATAGATAGGTATATCTATATGCCTACATACAAGACCAGTCATTATAACTATTATTAAAATGCACCCATCAACAATGAAAGCCAGAAAATGAAGAAATTTAATAATTCTACCAAGTTCTTCAGGCTAAAATTGATCAAGTATGCAATTAACATGTTTTGATAATTACTGATTATTGGAGGAAACAAAGAAGATGACTTAATAGTAAAGAATGGTCTTAGTTATAGAAGTAAAGCTAGGATGGCATGATCAAACATTGAAGGACAATGACTTCCTCACTTTTTCATTTCAAATACCTTTCTTCAATAACATAAATGGAATACACGGGATTCAAATTGACTACACCTATGAGGAGAGGCTGGAACAGTTTAATATAATCTCCCAAACAAGGTCAGGAATCCACTGAGGAATGGACCATCAACAGTTCACATGTGAATGCAGGCTGAAGCTGAAGAAAACTTTTAAAAGTCTGTGAGACTCAAAACATGACTTTGAGTACACCCCATTTGAATTTCAAGATCACAGCAGTAACAGATTTGACCCACTGAGCACTAATGACTGAAGATCAGATGAGTGTTTGGATAACATCAAGAACATCATATATGAAAATATACGCATTTCTAAACCCACTAAGTATCTAATGACCTGGATGGACTTGGTTTCCATTATGCTGAGTGAAATGAACTAATCACAAAAGGTCAACTATCATGAGACAATTATTGCAAGGTGGAAAATGATAAAGATTTTGTAGACTACCAGATAGGAGGTAAGGGAGAAAAGATAAATCAATGGTTTAGACTGTTGATGGATATTAACTTGGATGCGAGAATTTTAAATTATTGAATACAAAGCTGTTGGTCTGAAATATAACCCCCATCTCAATTAGAATTTTAAAATTATTCTTTGAAAATAGAAAGAAAGAAAATACCAACTTGAGTATAGAAAAGGAAGAGATGTTAAAGTAAAAGAGCTGAACAGATGTCAAAGGGTAGTTCAAGAAGATGAAGTAAAGCATAATAATCAATTATGCAAAGACCTGGAGTTTGAAACTCAAAAGGGTAGAGTATTCTCAACATTTCTCACACTGAACAAACTGACAAAAATATTCAAGTCTCAAGTTGAAATATCAAATGATTTTATGGACAAGATATTGATGATGCAGAAAGCATCTGAACATGATAAAATTAATACACAGTAACTGAACCAAATTACTTGTTTGATATTCAATTCGTTTAAGAGGCAGCATATAATCAGAAACTTGTCCCGTCCAGCGGGACATCAACAACGTGGGTACCTAAAAGAGGTACTGGGAATGAAGATGGGCATGGGGGCAAGACAGGAATCTGATCAAGCCTCGTTTATTGATCTGAGAGCAGAGGTTTAAATAGCCAGCGAAGGGTGGGCACCATTATGTCACATGTAAAGTAAGGTACAACTGAGGTACCCAATAGTCGTGCATCTCCAAATAAGGAAGAAATGGTGGGCAACTGATCAAACAGGTAAGTATGCTAATGAAGCATACCTGGAGAGCCTGGGGGGAGATGCCACCAGTCATGTATTGACCAATGAACATAGCAGCTGCTAGTGGAAGAGCACCAATCCTAGCAAGGGTCAAGGCAGCCACCCTCTGGCTGGAAAGGAACAAAGGGCAGTAAAATCTCAGGGCAGTCTGTATGGCAGGAAACTGAGAGTAAATTCATAAAGGTCATACATGGCTTAAATCCAGGGTGGGGGGACACGCAGTTCCCTACAGAAACTGATGAGATTGAAGGAAACAGTTAAATTGTCCATAAGGCATTAATTTAATAAAATTTCATACATAGAAATCTGTATTGAAAGAAGTATAGCAAGCATGATCCTTAGATGTGAAAGTGGGAAGACTTTGCCTTGCATTCTTTGTACATGTTTTTAGGAGAGACCAGTACCTCAAGAAGTACATCATGTTTGATAAAATAGAGCATCCGCAAAACAGAAGATTTTCTATGTGATGGACAGATAGATGGCTGCAACAATGGGCGCAAGCATAAAGACCATTGTGAGGCTGTCACAGGATGGGGCAGTGTTTTGTTCTGTTGTACATAGTGCTGCTAGGACTTGAAGCAAACTCAATGGCACCAAACAACAAACATTGTTAGTTATATGTGCCTTTGGGTCATTTGGAGAAACTGAAAAAATATATTAGTAAGAGAATAGGTCAGATGAACCAAGATAGAACCAATTATACGGAATTTTCTTGCCTCCTGCATGATCTGTTAGCAATTGTTGGACACAGACAGTTACTTGTTGGACATGGATTGAACTAGAAAGTCAAAATATTCTGCATTCCCCTAAAACCAATTTGAAAATGATTTTTCTGCATACTCTAAAAAAGAACAAAGAAACAATCCAATAGAAGTTCCGTGTTTCTCTCTTTTTAAATGCTTTTCTAATCTTGTTTCATTAATTACGACTATTGCCTGGAGTGTTTGTTAAATGAACAGCACATTTTTACTTCATTCTGAAGCTAAATTGGAGTTGTAAAATAGTTACTCAATAGTTATTGGGAAAAATATAAAGAGACTATTAATCTCTTTTTGTTGCTGTCAAATAAGTTGGTTTTTCCCTTCAAGGGTGCAAAGCCTTCCTAGATATTGTTTCCTAACAATATTGGCACACAAAAAGATATTTTCATGTTTTGGTAAAGTTAAATGATTTCACCAAGTTCTTTTCAATTGTCAATCAAATATAATTTGAAAAGAAATTTAACTTTTAACTAGACTATAAAATCAAATTAAAGCAATGGACAAATGGGCTGAATGTAAAATAAGTTTTACATAAAATTTATGAATACTCTATATTTCTACCAGCTGTTTCCAGACAATCAAATGCTAGGAAAATTTCATTTGGCAACCTTACCCAATCCACCCAAGATCCCCGATGTTACCCCCATCAGACTTCTTTTTTCTTTCAAAGTTTAATATTTCAATGGAACAGAGTTGAAAGTGTGAAGATTCCCAAATTATTATTTTCACATTATGCATATGGAATCTCATGTAATCCTCTGGGCATTGAAAGGATCAGGGCAATGAAAACATTGCCTTTGGTAGTGTATAAACCTATATGAAAGATACAGTGGGGAACAATAGAGTCATCATTTTGGTATTTTTCCTTAATGAAGGTTTCTAAGATTTTATAGCAATACTTTTTAACTTACATATAGTTATGTATATGTGAGCATTTATGCCTTTAAATGGTGGTTCTGGCTAAGATAACTGCAAGTACCTCGGATTGCCAAAAGGATAAACAAACCTGTCTTGGAAGAAATTTTGCATACTTTCGATATATTGTCAAGAGAGATCAGTCTTTGAAGAAGGACGTCATGCTTGGGAAAGTCAAGGGACATAGAAAAAGAGGAAGGGCTTCCAGGAGATGAATTGATGCCATGGCTACAGCAATGGGCTCAAGCATAGGAACAATTGTGAGGATGACACAGGACTGACCACTGTTCCCTTCTGTTGGGCTAAGATTGCTATGGGTCAGAACCAACTCAAGGACAACTAACAGGAGCAACATGATCATGTGTATACACGCACAGACACAGAAGTGGTTTCAGAAAGTTCATGGAAAATATAATTTAATTTAATCCTAAAATGTTTGAAATATATAGAGATATATACATATTTGACACTTGAACATTATGGGTGTCAGAGATACCAATCTCTCACACCGGTCAAATGCACATATAATTTACAGTTGACCTTAAACAATAGGAGAGTGAACTACTTGAGCCCCTTATGTGTGTGGATGCTTTGATGTGAACTCAAGGGTGTACCCACTTAAAATGTGATCATGAGCAAATTGCCTCTCTCTTGGAAAAGCAAGAATGCGGAAGGAAGGAAAGAAAGAAGGAAGGGAGGGAAGGAGGAATTGAGAGAGGGAGGAACGAAGGAAAGTCTCCAGAGACAACATTACTGTCAAACTTGAGAAAGGAAGCAAGACATTTAAATGCAGTGCTTCTAGCAGGACGTAAGCATCATCTTATTGTTTAGAACGCTATTTAAAGACGTTCTCATACAAAAGCATTCTCTCCACATACATAAACCTTCTGTCGTCAAAATTAGTGCTTTTATTGCTCACTGACTCAATTAATATGCCACTGTTAGCCATATGACCTATAATTTACAGCGTACTTCTAGTTTTGATACTTCCAATTTGGTTTTTGTCACCGCTAGTATAATTTCTTAGATATCAAATTTCGATTTCATCTGTGCTCTGGATGGTTGTTGGGCGCTGTTGAAGCAGTTCATATTCGCAGCTACCCTTTGGACAATCGGAAGATGTGCTGCCAGGCTTAGCCCCATCCTCACAATTACTGCATTTGAGCTCATTGTTATAGCCGTCGGCTTTATCCAACTCTTTCGGCTGACAAGCCTGATGTTCTTCTCCAGGGACTGGTAATTCCTGATAACATGTCCAAACCATCTTTCCATTCTTGCTTTTAAGGTGGAATCCAAATGTACTTCCCCCCCGCACAGATCTACTCATTCTTTCGACAATTCGTGGTATATTCAAGACTCTGACAACACCACAATATTCAACTGTATCAATTCTTCTCGGTTCTTCCTTGTTCACAGTCTAGCTGTCATATGCTTATGAGGTGAATGAAGATACCATGGCTTGGATCAGCAAATCTTTTCCTCAAATTGACATCTTTAAGAGGTCTATTCCAGCTGATTTGCCCAATGCCATACAAACTTTGATTTGTGGACTACTTTCCCCATAAGCATTAATGGTGGATAAACGTAAAATTAAATAATCAGAATCGGCATTTTTTCATACAGAAATGTATTCCTGTTAGCTACCAAAGCAAGTTATTTCCTTATCAACACTATTATACAAAGATAAATTTACCTACTCTACTCTTGTCATCCAAAATGCCCTCATTATAGCGGCATGACTCATCTACTAGCCTCCCCTTCATACACACCAGAAATCCCAGTGTTATTCTCAGCCCAGCCTCAGGCAGCCAGAAAGAATCCATTATTAAGAAGGAAAGGACTCTACACTATTATTTAATGGCCTGGAGAAGTAACTTCACTCTGAACAGGTGAAAATAAGTTGAGAATGAGTCTGACATGACCTTCACTCAATACATACTAAGCAAGTAATTTGAAATCATGTTGACAAGACCCTCCAGCCAAAGTGCTTTCTGATGAAGTGAACTTTTAATGCCAGGTTCATTCAACCAGTCTTTATTTCCATTACAGAAGGTCAAAAATTTATAGGAATTCTATAAAAATAAAAAAGCAGGAAACAGATGCAACCATAGGACTTAGAAACAGAAGTATTTAGTGACCTAAACTCCTAATTTATACTCCTAAAATATATATTTTGCTAGTATCTACAGTTTCTTCAAAGCTTTTATCAAAATTCATAATCATGTTTGTATTTATTTTGTTTCTCGATATTCATAGATTCTGAGGTATAGAGTATGTATTTTTATTTTTTATTTTACTGTGACCCAAACTAACCAAGTTGTGACGCTCACTAGTACACTGTTTCTCAGAAAATAATACAGTGTCTTATATTAATTTTTGCTCCCAAAGAAGCGCTAAGTCTTATTTTCAGGGGATGTTGTATTTTTCCATTAAGAAGAATATGGTACACATTTATTGTTTTATTAAAAGAGATCTCACACTTCCTGTCTGCTCTAGCTGCACTCGGCAAACAGTGAGCTGTGCGGCTGTGTCCACCACTATGGCCCAGAGTCCAGAGTTATGATAGCTTCAGGGGTCCTTTTCTGGGAGGTCTTATTTTCAGGGGAACACCTTATATTTCAGCGAGCAGCAAAACTGTAAGTAGGCCTTATTTTCGGGGATGTCTTACTATCTGGGAAACCGGGTACTAAAATATTTATTGAAGCAACTTATACCAAAACTGTTGGAAAGCTAGTTATACTATAGAAAACTTTCCCAAAGGAAATCTTTCTGTTCTATAAGACGGGACACTCCAGTGCCCAAAGGTCAGATATCCAAACTCAGAAAAAATTTTACCTAAGGGAAAACATAAAGAATAATTATGATTGTAGGGTGTTATATGCTCTAGGAATTGGTGGAATACCAACTGAAACATTTCAAAAAGCTGATGAGTAATAGAAGCGCTCACTCATCTAGGCTAAGAAATTGGAACAGAGCTACTTGGCCAACTGACTGGAAGGAATCCATATTTATGCTCATTCCAAAGAAAGATGACTCAACAGAATGTGCACATTATAGAAAACATTAGCAGGATCAAATGCAAGTAAAATTTACCGAAAATCATCCAAAAATGGTGGCAGCAGTACATTGAAGGGAGTTCCAGTGAATCAGGCTGGATCCAGAAGAGGGTATGGAGCAAAGGCTATCATTGCTGAGGTCAGATGGATCTTGGCTGAAAGCAGAGGATACAAGAAAGATGGTCACTTGTGTTTTATTGAATACCCCAAAGCATTCCACTATGTGGCTCAGAACAAACTATGGATAACCTTGAGAAGAATGGGAACGCCAGAACACATCATTGTGATCATGAGGAACTTAGACATGGATCAAGGGGAAGCTGTGCAAATAGAAAGCAGGGCACACTGCATGATTTAAAATCAAGACAGATATATTTCAGGATTGTATCATCATTGATACAATCATCATTGAAACAATGAAACATCATTGTATCATCATCATTAATTAAAATGATTATGTGAAGAAGAATGAGTCATCAGGATTGGAGGAAGGTGATAAACAACCTTGCTCTAAGCAAGGAGGACTTGAAACACTTGCTGATGAAGACCCAAGAGTTGCAGCCCTCCATGTGGATTACACCTTAATATAAAGAGTGCCAGAATCCTCACCAAGCGGTAAAATCATTATAAAAGTAGACAAGATTGAAGTTGTTAAGGATTTCACCTTGCTTGGCTCCACAATGACTCCTCATAGAAACAGCAGTCAAGAGTTCAAAAGACATATTGCATTAGGTAAATCTGCTGCACACGATGTCTTTAAAGTGTTCAAAAGCAAGGATGTTACTGTGAGGACTAAAAGGTGTCTGACACAAGCCCATGTCATTTCAACTGTTTAATATTCATGTGTCGGTTGGATTTTGAATAATGAAGACCAAAGGAAAATGATATATCTATATTACGGTATTGTCGAAGAATATTAGAAGTACTTTGGACTACAAAAAACAAACAAACAAGCAAATCGGTCTTGGAAGACATACAGCCTAAATGATTCTTAGATGAAAGGATGTAGAAACTTACTTTACAGATTTAGACCGGTCATCAGGAGAAACCAGTTCCCGGAGAAGGACATCATGCTCGGTAGAGTGGAAAGGCAACAAAAACACAAAGGCCTTGAATATTATGTATATATGAATATATGTTTCAGATTACATAAGCTTTTATCCAAGTAGGCGCCCTGGTGGCATCGTGGTTAAGGGTCGGCCTGCAATCTGAAAGGTCAGCAGTTCCAAACTACCAGCCGCTCCACTGGAGAAAGCCAGGCTCCACTCCTGTAAGGATGCACAGTTTCAGAGACTCACAGGGACTCTTCGACCTTGTCCTGGAGGATTGCTATGAGTCGCATTGCCTGATGGCTATGAGTTTGGTTTTTTGTGTGTGTGTGTACAATTAATGTTTTCAATATTGTTCTGCCTCTTAGGTTTTCAAATTGTGGATGTATCACTTGCTTATAACACAAAGTTAAAAATAGATTATATCTGAGGGGGTCTTCATAAAATTCATGGAACAATGGGATTAAAATATCATAGAATTTTCCCACAAACTCATATATAGGAGTTTATATAAGCTCATATATAAATATATATGTATATTATATATTATATGTGTGTTTATAATCTTCTCTAACCAGAAATGTTAAAAATCATTATAATATACAAGGTGTGAGAAACTCTAACTAGGGTGTTCATTTCTGTAAATGTGTTTCTATTTAGAAGTTGTGTGGAATCGGTGAGATCTTAAGTTCAGCGATGATAAAAGCACTGTAACATAGAGTTAAATCGCTGTGAGGTAGCTGAGCTACGAGAGATGCCATCAACAACCTCTCTAAGTTCCCTCGCCTCATACCTGATACAATCAAAGAAATATAATATGAAGGTGGCTTCCGACATCATGAATGCAGGAAGCAACTGCTGAAGTGGACAGCCTGTTTTTTCTTCAGAGTGTCTTTTTAGTCTGGAAGTTTGGCTCACTTTGGGTAACCTTGCTCATATTTGAAATACCACTCACATAGCTTCCAATATCAGAGCAACACGCAGGCCACTACTGTATGACAGACTGATAGACCAGTGGTGGAAAACAATCCATTCATCTCTAAAAACACAACTGCAGGTGGATGCCTATCTTTGAAAAAACTGTGTGAGACACTAAACATGATACAATGTGCCCTCCGTCACTTCCCAAATCCTGAAAGACAAATTTTTCTGACATTTAATTTGGAATTGGGCTTATGATTAAACTGCATTTTTCCCCTGCAAAAGAAACATGACGTACTTTTGTTGGTGATTTGTTTATAAATATATATTCATTTATATATTTCCAATTAGAATCTCCCATTTCTGAATATCCTGTACGCTTCATATTTTCAGAATTGTTAATACTGAAATGCATCTTTATATTACTTAAAATTAATGGGTGAAAAGAAAATGTTGAACAAAAAAGAAACATTTAGACAGTAATTAAGTAATAGTATTTAAGTTGTATTGAGGCAGGAAACTCAAGAATAAAAGTCTGATGCAAAAGTGCTACTAAAAATAAATGCCAAAAAAATCAGATATTCAGGTAAATGTAGAGAGACATTTTGCTGTTTCAGGTGCTTTTGATTCTAAGACTCTATAATCTGCCTTTGAACTCATTAAGAAATATGGTTGTGGATAAAAAATAGTTAGCAATTCCTACTCTGTAGAACTGTAGGATTTCAAGTGTCCAGATAACAAATAATGAAAAGTTTAATCATATTCATGCAAAAAGGCACATTATTCAGAAAATATTTAAAAATTACTTTTATCACAATTTCCGTGGGATTTTACATTTTAAACTTAGTTGAAATGGAAGTTCTTTAAGGGAGGAATCATTCAGCCTAAACAAGGTTAATTGGGAAGATTTTATAGTGAAAGTAAGGCTTTCTTGATGATTGTTCCCATTTGTGTTGATATTAGATCTTAAAGAATAATCTTATTCTGTCACTAAAGAATACCAAGGGTAATTATGTTGAGAAGTATTGCTTTTATTCAACATTCCATTGTAATAATTAGGCCCCTATAAAGTATATGCTTTTGAAAATAAAAAGGCCTTCTAACAAATCTATCTTGATCACCCCCAACACACACTCCATTTTATTACTTTCAATATTATCACAGATTTAAGGACCGTTACTACTTTCCTTAAAGAAACATACTCCATAATTAGTCTTATCAACAACTGTAAAATTAGTATAGATAACCTATCTTTCTGATAGGTTAGAAGTTTTTCAGGTTTGCAAAAAAAATGACTTGGAGTGATCAGAGAAATTACTATATAAAATTTTAAAAATCATTAAGAAATGAGGCTCAGACTTTACAAATGACCTTTTGTTATTAACATCATTTCTATACCTTTAAAGTAATATTTTCTATTTTATTTTTTAATTTTGGTAAAGTATAAGGATGCATATAAATGTTAATTATAAAATTACATTAAGAATAATTATTATCATATGAAATGTTATTTCCAATAAAAATATGATTCTATACAACTTTTATAACATAACATTAAAAATATGCTTTCAAAATGTTATATTTTATAGGCATGAGCCAATAATCCAATAATAATTAAGTTTATATATCACCTGAAAAATATATAATAGAAATCATTTAAACCAAGAGAATATTCACCCAATTTTTATGTATTTATTAATTTCTATTCTTAAAGTGAAAGTATATGATTTCTTAGGTTATAAAACAGAAACAGAAAACTACCCACTGTTTTTAAGTCCATTACAATTGAGAGCAGCCATATTTGTGCTAAAAGAAGTTAATAATTACAGCAAAAGGAATTTTAAATAGTAAATTTTGTTCTTTTAAGTTATATTCCTAATGAAAAGATAAAATCATTAAGGTCATAATACTGAGGAATGGAAATTGAATAAAATTTTCAGCTTTTATTAATGTTTATAGACTATCATATTTTATTAGGTATTTCCCCACTGGGTCTTAGATTAATCCAAATAATTAGTAAATCAAGATTAAGTTTAGTTTGTAAAAATAGAGAATTTCTGTAGAAAACATTATATATTTTAAGAGTTAAATGACTAATTGATTCAAAGACAATTGGAGAGTGCATACAATTAACATATAAATATAGCTGTCATTTAAAGTGTATAAAAATTAAAATAACAAAATATAATTTTCTTATAACTTATACATGTAAAATACAACTTACTTAAATTTAATAATAAAAAAGGAAAAACATGCTGACTGCAATTGAGTCAATTCTTACTCATGGCCATGCTGTGTTCTGCTCAATAATAGAAACAGTTTGTTTATTTCACATATATTTTCTTTTCTAAGCCTTTATATATAAACCAGAGTTCAAGAACAAGTTTTAAATGCAATTTATCCAAGGAAGCACCTATAAAAGGATACCAGATGTATTAAAATCACCCATGAGATAACATTCAAAATTCATGAAAACTGTTATTTGAACACTTTATCCAATAAAATGGTGATGCAGAAGTGAGGATAATGACACAAACACATGAAATTAGTCGAGTATGTAGATTCCAGATAATGAAACACATGAAGACATGACCCCTGTCTACAAACACTTGACTTTGTCCTTCGTACTTCACTCAACCTGAGCTCTCTGCCTGAAGAACAAACAAAGCTGTCTTAACAGAAATACTGTCAAATGCTCCTTGGAGGCAAGGATGGTTAGACTTCATCTCAAATATTTCTGGCATGTGATCAGGAAAGCACAGTCCCTGGAAAAGACCATCATGCTTGGTGAAGTAGAGAGGCAGAGTAAAAGAGAAGACCCAAAACAAGATAGAGTGACACGGTGGCTGCAAAAGTGAAGATAAACAACAACAAAAAAATGGTGACGATGGCATAGGACCAGGCGGTGTTTGTATCTGTTGTAAAATAGGCTTGTTTTGAGTTGGCACCCAACAACAACATGGCATATCAATTTAAAAAGAACCCTCTTGGCTTCCTCATTTCTTGCCAACTTACCTCTTATTTAATTCCACCCACCCTAAAATTCCTGCTCTCCCTCTAGAATAGTTGGCTCTGAACCTCAATTTAGAATCTTATTACTTCCCCAAGTTTCTCTACTTGTAGACCCTGTTCCCATGCTTGAAAAACTGATATTTTGACTCTTCCCAGCTTAGACTACTGTTCCAGCAGGCATTCCCTGCACCATCCTTGCAATTGTTACGTTTGAGACCATTGTAACCATTGTGTCAATCCATCCCATTAAGGCTCTGCCACTTTTTTACTTGCTTTCCAGTTTACCAAATGTGATTGATGCTCTTTCCCAAGGACTGCTGTTTCATGATATAATGCCCAAAGTAGGAGAGACACCCAAGTATTACTGTTGCACTCAGCCTGAATCACTCAGTGCAATTAAAGAAAAACAGCCCTGATTGAAAATCTTTGCATAAGGATTTGAAAAAAAGCAAGCTCATTCAAAAGAGGACGCTGGATTAGTACTCTCATAGCGGATGCAGATTAATCCGCACAGTAAGCAGAAAATAGCAGATATGTTTTTTATTTGCTATGTAAATGGTAGATAATAACAAATTATGTGTAGTTTTATGATGAATGGGAATTCCAGAAAGGTCATGTGGACCCTGTGCGGACACCAAAAGGCAATCTTTTTAACTAAAATAGGAGATAGTGAATGGTTTAAAATCAAGAAGTTGTGTACTTTAAAAATAATAGTTGTATTGGCATACCTTACATAATCCAATATATTCATTCACATAAAATTCTATTTTTCAATCCCATCTAGTACAATCATCAATGCTATCAGCTTTCCATCCCTCTCCTTTCCCACCCACCCCTCAACCCGTACCCTCAGGGAACTGTTACTTCTGTTACTGTTTCTGAAAGGTTATCTATCTTGACTTTAATGTACTAAACAAACTTAAATATAAAAATCAACATACGCAAACCTAATGTGATTGATGAGGTAAAACAAATTTAAAATTATAATAGGAAGGGGAGGAAATATTAAAGAACTAAAGGAGAGTGATGTGGTTCATCAGTATCATACTATACCCTCAATTTATCTTCCTTTCTGTGTGGTGCTTCTGAGAGAGACTGTCTAATTATCTTACATTTGGGTTTTGGGTCTCCACTACATCCATACCCTTAGTTAAATGATTTTGAACTTCTGGTACCTCTTCCATGGACACCTCATGATCATATGGGCTGTGTGCTTCTTCCATGGGGACCTTATTTCTTCCCTACTAGACAGCTGCTTGTTTTATTGCAAGCCTTTAAGACCCAGATACTAATATCTTTTGATAGTCGGGCACCATAAACTTCCTTCACTATAGTTGCTTATGCACCCTTTTTGTCTTCAGCGATCTTGTCAGGAAGGTGAGTATCATATCAAACTATTCTTGAACTGAGGTAAGATTTAAGTAGAGACCCAAATTCCATCTGGTTTCTTGTTATGTGTGTATTTTTTTCCTTCTACCCCATGATGATGTGGTGTACTTTCAACATACTGACACTCACTCTTTCTGCTGACTAAATGAAGCTGGACTAAAGGGAGACTAGCAAAGAATACAGAGAACTCAACCTCAGGATTGGAGAAAGACTTCTTAACCATAGCAGGCTATTAGGAGACTTGTAGTTGTGTGATGCAGATAACAAAAATTTGCTGATGAATGGAGAATTTACATATGAAGATCAAAGAGGACTACATAAGTATAGATTATAGCTCAATGTAAATGAAATAAAAACCCTCACAACCAGATCATGATCATGGTCAATGTTATGGTAAATGGATTAGAGATTTCAGTTGTATAACGATATCATTTACTTGGAAGCAGCAGTCAATAAACCAAGCAATGCATTGCATTTAGTAAATCTGCCACACAATACATTTTAAAGACTTAAAAAGATAGAAGTAAGTGCCTGACACAATCCCTTGTATTTTTTTATATCTTCACATATATGTGAAATATAGATAACAAGAAAGACAAAAGAATAATAGCTATATTTAAATTAGGGTTAGTACTATAGACTACCAGAAATATGAACAAACTGTCTTGGAACAATTACAATTAAATGATACTTTGACGTGAGACAGATGGCAAGACTCTATCTCACATACTTGGTCATATCATCAAGAGGAAGAAATCTCTTGAGAATGATGTCATGTTTGATAACGCAGAGAAAGATCCTCAACAAGATGGAGTGACAAGAGGCTGAAATAATGCACTGAAGCATAAGGCTGATTGTAAGGATGGTGCAGGACTGAGCAGTGTTTCATTCTGTTATCACGGGCCGTTCTGAGAGGTGGTAGATACAAGGAAAAGAACTGAATGTCAACATGCTGCAGTAAACGAAATTTCATTCAACAACACTCAAGATATACAAGGAGTTTCACAAATCTTGTAAATTCCATTATATTTTAACTCCATCTGTTTATGAACTTTTTGTAAACTGTTTTATTGTAAATAAGTTATGGGTTTACATTTCAACCTTGTATTCAACCGTTTAAATGACTACTCAAACCCTTCCATAATCTACCCTTCATTTGCTCCTTGATTTCCATCTCCCTCTTATGAATGTTTATCTTACATTTCACCCAAGGCAGCACCTGCCAACAGTCTAGTCAAGTACTTTATCTTCCTTCCTTTGCTCTCCTGCCTTCGCTCGCTTCAATGTCTGCTCCCTTTGCGATCAAAGTCTTTCTCTGGTTTTCATGCCATTTTATCAGTTGTCTCATATAATATTAGTCCTTTTGTTATTGGCTAATTTCACTGA
This sequence comes from Tenrec ecaudatus, assembly GCF_050624435.1. Classification (NCBI taxonomy): domain Eukaryota; kingdom Metazoa; phylum Chordata; class Mammalia; order Afrosoricida; family Tenrecidae; genus Tenrec; species Tenrec ecaudatus. The sequence continues at coordinate 60,141,840 of NC_134531.1, read as the reverse complement.
GCATAATGTGCTCCAGAAACACCCTCAGAATTATGTCTTCTTGCATATAAATATGAACTGTGTAAAACTTTTGCTATAATTCTTTCTTAAAGATCATTTTATTGGGAGCGCTTACAGCTCTTATAACAATACATACATCTAATGTACATATATTTGTACAACATATTTATTTGTACTATATATATTTTTATATATTTGCATATTTGTACATATGTTGCCATCATCATTTTCTAAACATTTGCTTTCTTTTTGAGCCCTTGATATAAGCTCCTCTTTTTTTCTCCTCCTCCACCTTTCCACCCTTCTGAACCCTTAGTGAATTATAAATCATTATTTTTTCATATCTAACACTGACTGTTGTCTCCCTTCACTCACATTTCTGTTGCACAATTATTGTTGATATAATTGTGGCCACATGATTCTGCACAAGTCTACCTTAAATTAGGTTCATCTAACAAGAGTAAAAGCTAAGCTTTTTGTCATGTAAATGGAGTGTTATCTATTTTTGTCATTGAAATGATGAGAGAAACCATTTCACATAATTTCGGTGCATTGATTTTCTGGTCATCCACACAACTTCAAGAATAGGGTAGGGAATTACATGCTCTGTTGAATATGACTCCCCCCTTTCTGCTCGCTCACTGGGGGTGTCCGTTTAGCAGGAGGGCTAATAATACTCTTCTTCCTGGAGAGTTCTTGATGGATGACTTTTATTTGCACTTTGGCACAAATCCAAATGATTTGGTGAAATGCACCTAAGTGAATTATTACTCATAATCTGTAAAATACAAATCACATCAAAAAAGAGTAGTTTTAATCACAGGTCATATCACCTGGTCTGGTGTCTGTTGTCTTCTATTAATAAACAAACAAAAAATAACCAAATGTTCATGAAGTTTGCAATGGGTTCATGGATTTGCAATGTGACTAATATTACATACAACTGTGCAGAGAAAACACAGCTTTAAAAGTTTTCCTGAATTCTGAGCTCATACTGTCTATGTGCTTGTGGAAAGGAAAGCAACTAATTTCAATGCGATTCCGTACACAACATTTGATAATCATCTCAGCAGTCCTGTAAGTGAAATGCTCTGTTTAACTAAGATGCTTCGCTTTCCACATTTTCTGCACTTTCCCTTAGATCATCTAAAATGACGGCTGATATATTTGCAAGGGTGTGAGACTGGCAGTTTGGGGTGACGAGAAAGAACAAGTCCTTGACTCACCAGGCTCTCGTTTTCATGGCCTCGCTGGCCCTGGACTTTGATGGCGCCGCCCTGAGGTCAGATGAAGTCGTGAAGAGGTCTCTCTTCTCTGGCTCCTCTTTTTGCTAAGCCTCCCCTCTGAAACTAGCATTCAGAATTCTGGTTTCCCTGTAGCTTGTGCTTCTTATTGAGGGTGCAGCCGATTCTATTTGGTCTTATGGCAACTCTATTTTCTTGGCTGCAATCCTTATGGAAGAAGTTTGACAGGTCTCTCTGTTTAATATATTCTAAGGACAATACCATGTTGGTGAACACCTTCAGTCAATAATTTTTTTTTGCAGATCTTGTCCTTAGGTGGAGATCCCTGGGTGGCTGGACACAAAAGACTTGCACTCAGTTACTAGCCAAAGGCCATGGAAGACAGGCCTTGAGATTTGCTTCCATAAAAATTATAGCCCCAAACCCCAGGGGTTCAGTTCTACTTCGTAGCATATAGAGTTGTCAGGAGTAGAAACAGATCAACAGCGACAGACTTGGATATTAGTGTGCTCATTAGATACTCAATCAACTGTGGTTACGGATGAGAGTCTAAGCAGCTAGGTTTCCTACCCCACTTAAAACCATCGTTTTATTGGCATATACTTCACATATCATACAATTTAATTTCTCAATCTTATTAAGACAATTTGTGCAATCCGCATCACAATCAGTTTCAGAACATTTTCTTCTTGTGCTCTTTGTTGGTAGCTTCCCGTGGGACCCTTGCCCTCCCTGCCATGCTTGCCTCTCGGGAATTATCAATCCAGGTACTCTTTCTGTAAATCTACCGAGCCTGGGTCTCATACATGAAATCATTCAAAATACAAAAAGGAAGCAAACCAACAAAAACAACAACAAAAGCCCCAACTAAATGACTAGATAAAACAAAGAACCTCATTCAAGAAGAAAGCAGAAAACATTAAAAACTGAAACAACTTTAAAATGGGTCAAAAGTAGTGGTTCTCAACCTTCGTAAGGCCACGACCCTTTAATATAGTTCCTCATGTTGTGGTGACCCCTAACCATAAGATTACTTTTCCTGCTACTTCATAACTGTCATTTTGCTACTGTTATGAATCATATGTAAATATCTGATGTGCAGGATTATTTTCATTTTTATGAATTGAACATAATGAAAGCATCATGTTTAACCACAAAACAATATGTCATTATATATTGTGAGATATTTATTTCTAATTACAAATAAATGAAATTGTGTCTTGCAGCATGGTGCAGCCTGGGTAACAACCATCTTCATAGCAGGTACTCATATGTGGGAGTATCTACACGTGGGCGCACCCGCCTAGAGATGATAGAGGAGCGGTGTCTCAGTTCCTAAGAACATTGGAAATATGTGCTTTCTGATGGTCTTAGGCAACTCCTGGGAAAAGGGTCCTTCGACCCCGAAAGGGGTCATGACCCGCAGGTTGAGAACTGCTGGTTAAGAGGAATATCAATTAATAAGGAATTTCATTTTAACCTAACTACATCTGCCATAATTGACTTTACAATGCTGTCTGATAGCTTGGCTATTCAGATCCCTGGATTTTGTTCAGAGGAGATTCACCAGAGTTTTACTCCAGGTGGGGATCCTATAAGTGGATTTTGGGCTTCTTCTGTCACCTATAGACTTCTGCAAACCTGGTGTTCCGAATTAGGTGTTATTACAATCCTTGGATGACACAGGCAAGTGTGCTTCTCCCACGTAGATTTAGTTAATCTCACTTAGATGGCTACATGTTTTAAGATAAGCCTTTAAGAATCCAGCGCCTGTAGCAAAAGCGACCCTGGTGGTGAAATGGTTAGACATCCAACTGCTCAATGGAAGGTCGGCAGTTCTAAACCACCAGCTGCTCTGCTAGGGTAAAAATGGGGCTTTTTACTCCATAAAAGGTTACAGTCCCAGAAACTCACAGGGGAAGTTCTACCCTGTCCTAAAGAGTTGATGTGAATCAGCACCATCTCGATGACAATGAGCAGAGGACTATGACATCAGGGATTATTCCTTCTGACAGTCAGGCACCTTCTGATTCCTTCACCACACGTAGAGCATTCATATGTCCAGTGACTTCTTCAGAACGTCATTGGTGCCTTAAGAACGAATTGTTCTTTGGTAAAATTGAGTGCAAATCTAAAATCCATTAAATATATATGGTTTGTGTAAGCCTGGTTAACTTTAGAAACTTAATTATATTTTTATGATAGAGAATATTATAAATCATTCCCCTTGGGCAATCTCAAAAGGACAAATAGTGTGTGCATCCACTAGTATAAGGATAAATACCAAAAAAATGTCAGGCTTCTGTTCTCAGGTCATGCAACCTCACCTGGTCTCGCAAGCAAAAAGGTAGCGAGTCAGACGAACCATATATCACCCTGTCAAATGTACAGCTTAAAAAAAAAAAAAACACTTCCACAGAGAAAACTTTACCTCAGTTTGGGTCAGTTTTTCAAAACTTGAGGAGAGGGAAAAGATCATCCACTTACTCCCATACAACACTGCACCAGGGTGTAGCAATTACATAACCTCCTGTCTACTTGAGTGAAGGGGTGGAGTCCAGCTTGTCAATCTGGCCACAGTTTGATGACCTCATTTGGAAGTGCGACAGAGATAAATGGCTCACTGGATGCCAGACCTACTCTCTCTGTTTTCCCTTTCCTGCTGTTGAGACACTCAGAGAGCTGGAGGAGACCCGTGGAGACCCCTGCCTGCATTGAGATGCTTCCACCACCGATGGAGCCACAAAACCTTCTACCCACTGGCCTATGATCTTCCTGCATTCAACATCACTGCATGTGGTGTGTGAATCTGAAGAAGAATTTATAAATTGGTATCAGACATATGGGCTAATATAGAACTTAAGCACTTGATCTGGACTGGCCTGGAATTTTTTTTAAATATATAATTAATCTTTGATATAAAGTTATTTCTTATACACATATGAGTCTACCCAGACTAACACACAGGATTTCCTACCTTTTATAGCACATATGAACCTCTTTAAACCAATTGAAAACAACAACAACAAAATTGAAAACAGCTCTTCGTACAAAGCTCACTACCATCAAGTTGATGCAGACTCATAATGACTCTCTAAGACTGGGTGAAAGTGCCCTTGTAGTTTCTGCTGATTGAACTCTTATGGGAGTAGAAAACTCAATGTTTCTCTCACAGGGGTGGGTGATGGTTTTGAACTGCTGAAATTGAGGTTAGGAGCGCAGGGTGTAACCACTAAGCCGCCAGGGTTTTTCATACTGGAAAATCTGTAATGTGATATACTCTCAGTTCATGGATCTCTTCTGAAAAACAGGATACAAACCCAGAGGTCACTGTTAAGAAATATTTTAATGGTTTTTATCTGGAAAAAAAATCACCTAAGAGACTTCTTCAAAAAGCTTATGGAAAAATCACATTATCTTTTAATTCAAAAATATCATGAACTTTTTGATATCCTCTTGAATATTAAATTATCCTGGATTCTCATCAGTCACCCTATGAAAGATCTGCTATTTTGAAGTATAACTCTGGTCATGGAACCAGTCATTAATTTTAGCTAACTTTTTTTGTTTTTCATTTTATATAATTGCTTTTCACTGATGTGGAGATCTCTAGGTACCAAACAAATAACCCTACCACCCTTCCACCTCCCGCCTTTTGGTTTCAATTTAAGTTCTGTGTCAAACTTTAATCAGAGATTGCACTAAATCTATTTGTGCTGTGCCTGCATCGTGTCAGAATGCACAAAGCATTCTTAAGGGCTTACACATGCCAAATTCCCTTTTATTCATTTCCAAGAGAAGGAAGCAAATCACTGTGGAATTGCTACACAAAGAGACCTAGCCACTCTGGGGAAAAGGGGTGTATATATATGGATATATATGTATATAAATGTTTCTTTATAAAAGACTATATATATTTTTTAAGTTCTTCTACTAGAAAGTAAGGAAAGATGTAGTATATATAATTTAAAATTAAAAACAATGCAGTGAAGCATACCACAGTAAAACATGAACTCGGAGTTACCTACTACAAAAGAAGAATTTGTAAACCAGGTAAGAGTTTCTGAGGTATAATGCCTTCACAGTTCAATAGCCAAATACATTCCATAATTTAAAAAAAATTACCTGCCTGGGCAATAAATCAAAGAGAAAAGTGAATCACAGAATGGAGGCTAAATTAGAGTTAGTAAATCTTAGCTTTTGATTTGCCCTCTGACCTTTACCGGGAAGGAGGATTTTGTTCTCCAAAATCACCAACTTTGAAGGGTTAGTTCCATCTATTGCAAAGTACTCTTTGGGAGAATGTGCCGATTCTGCTCCTCAACCTGTCCGCTCTGGTTACCATTCAATTATTTCAAGAGCATGTTCTCAAGGGAGCAGAATACAATGTACAGTTGGCCATGAGCTTCACAACTTCTTGTAGCTATCGTCTGGGAACTCTGCTGTTCCCTGTAGGGAGCCAATTCTTTCTACTTGCTTCTGAAACCTCACAATTGCTAAGCCTCAATAAATTATATACAATGCTTAGTGTGTCCTTTAAGATCAAATGGATCTATATTTACTCACCGATTCTGCTTGTTAAGTTACCAAGGCACAATAAATCAATGTTTGGTAAGTTATATGAACTACCTTTTCTCTCCCTTAAAATGGGAAAGAATAAAGAGCGACTCACAAGATCATTGAAATGGTCAATGTGATGATAGTTCTATAATACATGAAGCAAGATGCATATCTAGTAAGAATTCCATATATGTTACCTATTATAACTATTACTTTGAGATGTTCTGAATTCTAAAGTGTTTCTGTATCCTTAATCACTGCCATTGAATCAATTCCGAATCATAGTGACACTATTGGACAGCAGAATTGCCCCTGTGGGTGTTTATAACTAACTTTTTATGGGAGTAGAAAGCCTCATCGTTCTTCCATGGGAAATCTGGTGGGTTTGATTGCTGACCTCTTGGTTAGGAGTCCAGTGAGTAACCCAACACACCACCAGTAGCTAAATAAGCAGTTGTATGTGGAGCACCAGCCTCTAAAATCGAATGGGTCCAAGGGGTATGCAGCTAAGGGGTAAAATTAAAGAGGCATAAGACAAGCTAAAGCATGTAGTTTTTCACTTTCAGGGCCATGAGGACTTCAGCAGCCAGATCTGTGCAGAGAGAGAGAATATATTTCCAACCAAAGCTTATGTACACTCCGGGGGCATGCAAGGCTCTCTAATTATAGGTAGCCACATATGTAATAGGAAGTATGATAGGCATATGCATAACAGGAGGGGAATGAGTTAGGAGTATCTATATCTATATCTATATCTATATCTATATCTACATCTACATCTACATCTACATCTACATCTACATCTATATCTATATCTATATATGCAATAGGGAGAGGAGGCAATAGAGGTATACATGTGAGAGGAAGACACAAATGTAACAAGATGGGCAGGTTCTAGAGTCAGGATGGCAGCCTAACCTTGGTCATCTCTGAGTTGGCTTGGCCTTAGGGTTCTCCTATAGAGGAACAATCCATTGCCTTTTTCAGAAGGGAGTGGGGTCTGCTTGGGTTGGGACAGATTATAGGGTCTGATTGCTCTAGATGGCTGATAATGTTCAGGGAGATAACCTTTAAGCAGCTGACCTCCAAGTGTATAGTCATTGACCATATGATTGCAAGAAGCACCTTAGGTATTGCATATAATATGGGGTGGGGGGGGGCGGAGGACAGCCTAGGGAATAACTTTTCTGTTTCCCACAGTTGTATTTTACCAAACCAAAAATTGCATGTTGGGGAAATACAGAGAATTCCAGGAAAATATTTCACATGAAGGACTGTGAATCACAATCTTGGAATTTAAAGTGATGTTCAGTTATAATTTAATCTTATCACCCAAATATAGAATAACCTATCAGTATAACTTATTTGCAATTACTTATGTTTGTTCTTTGATCTTGTTCAATTTTTTAAATGAATCTATACTTTTTCAGTTAAATAAGAAATTATGTAATTAAATTCTATCTTTATGATTCCTAGGAAATTATTTCTTAATACAAATAATTCAATAATTTTTCTAAATTCAAACAGTAAACTTTAAAAAATATGTAATAACAAATTTCCTTTTCCTAGTACCAACTACAGACTTAAACAAACCCAGGATAAACTAAGGAGTCCTGGTGGTGTAGTGGCTACCCTTGGGCTATGATTTTCATGATCAACAGTTCGAAATCACCAGTAGCTCCACTGGAGAAAGACCAGGCTTTCTACTCCTGTCTCAGAAAGCCACAGGGGATCGCTATGAGTCGTCATTGATTCGTTGGCATTGAGAGAGGGATAAACTTGGTATTTAAAAAGTTTAAACTTGGTACTAAAAAGTATTTGTCCCAAATCAACCCTTTATTGAAGTATTTACAATCAAGGCAAACATACTACTTTGTTAAAAGTGATATTTTTTTCTGTGTGAGAAAAGCCAAAGACAATGTCTGAAATAGAAAATTACTGAATATTAATTAATTCTACACTGTGCTAAACATAATGCATTATTCAGCAATGTGGCATAATATCGGGATAAGTAGAAGAAAACCAGCAGTAGATAGAACATATGAAAGTTTACATGAGAAACATTGAATTTCAAAAGGAGAAATTCAGTTAGTCATAAATGTTATTGATTGTTTTATTATTAGTTGTCATCAAGTTGACTGAAACGAATGACGACTCCATGCAGCATAGAACAAAGCATTGCCTGGTCTGGTTCCATCTTCATGGTCCTAGATATATTTGAACCCATTATAATGACTTTCAAATCAACTCACCACGTTGTCCATTTCCCTTGCCTTTACTGGTCCTTCACTTTCGGCAGCAACTAGGACTTCCTGATGTTGAATGCAAAGCAAGTGAATGGGAAATCTTAAATAACGGTCTGCGATACTAGGGATTTCCTTGACTAATTTTCATAAGTGGATCATCAATTTTTTTATTCTAGTCTGTCTTTTTCTGAAAGCTTTACTGAAATCTGTCCTCTGTATGACTTCACCCCCACCCCTCAGCATTGCGAGTATTGGTAGCATAACTACCAGTGTCATACCAACATGTAAGACATCAGTGCCTCTAACTGACAGGTGGATATCCTGGGCACAAAAAGCAAAATATTGGACTCGAGATAATTACTTTAGATCTTGCCTTCATTTTATAAAATAAATTTCTGGCATATCAAAATTAAAAACATATAAAGCCACCTAAATACTAAAATATTGAGATTACTTAAAAAGCAATCTTGTAGAGATGAATAGTTTTTAAAGTTTATATGAAACATAACATGATATAAGGGAAAGACTGAAATTTAACCACAGAGAAAAAGGATAAGCTTTGTATCTCCCAAAACAAAATTCTCAAAACATTTTCAAAATAAAAATGACAAATTGTGAAGAAAAATATTCACCACAACTTTATTAAACTAAAAAAACACCTACTGGTACAGTGGTTAAAATGCTCAGCTCCTACTTGAAATATGGTGTTTAAATCCATCAGCTGCCCCAAGGGCAAACATGTGACATCTAAATCTACACATGTGCGCAGCCTTGGAAACTCCGTGAGGCAGGTCTACTGTCTCCTAAAAGGGTCTTGTGGCTATCTGCTCCCTGTGTGGCCCACACCCACCAACAAAACTCAGAAATAAAGCTTCACAGGCAAAGAACATTGACTGCAGCACTATTAACATGCATCAAAGTCTTGACACAACATAAATGTGCGTCAAAATTTGATGAATCACTCAACACCAAGTTAAAATAAAGTGCATCTGCATGAATTGAGCTAAATTAGATATTCGGGGCAATGAACATGTGACACTGAATTCATTACGATTCCTTTGGGTGAGTAAAAGCATGTCTCCACTGTCTACAAGACGATTCTGACCCCCTAGTGGGCTCGTACAACGGTCCCTGTGAGTTTTCAATAAAGTTTTGTTGAAATGGAAAGCCCCATCTTTCTCTGGCAGAGCATCGAGTGGTTTCAAACAGCTGATCTTGCAGTTAGCAGCCTAACTTCCAAACATGGTTCTACCAGGGCTCTTGTACGTGGTTATATAAAAACTAAATACCAAATTCACTGCCGTGTGTCAGTTCTAACTCATAAGGACGCCATAGCACATGTAGGATGTCACAAGCGGATTTTCAAGATGGGGACATTTTACAAGAGCCTCCTTTTTCTCCCATGGAGCTGGCAGTAGTTTACAACTACTGACCTTGGTGAGCAGCCCCAGGAGTGAACCCTACGATCCCAGGGATCCTCAGTGCTTTGCTCTGATGGGCCCTTTGGAATGGAAACCTGTGCTAGTCCGAGTTGACTAGAGAAAAAAATCCAGAAACACTCATATGCGTGCAAGAGACAGTTTTATATCAAAGAGTAATTGTATATTGAGAAAATATCCCAGCCCAGTCCATGTCAAGTCCTTAAGTCTGATATTAGCCCTTCTGTCAGAGACTAGTCAATAAATTCCTCTTCAGACTCATGCAGCACATGCGAGAATGTCAAACACAGGAAGAGTGCAGGCCAGTGGGTTAACGGCCATGTGGCTCAGTGGCACTTGCAGCATCTCAGCGCTGGCACGGATCTCCACGGGTCTCTTCCAGCTCGCTGAGTGTCTCGACCGCAGGAAAGGGAAGGCAGAGCGACTGGGTCTGGCCAGTGAGCTATTTATCCCTATCACTCCTCCAAATGAAGATGCAAGCTGTGACCTGATTGACAGAATAGACTCCACCCCTTCACTCAAATAGACAGGGGATTATGTAATTGCCACAAAGGGTAACAGCCATACAACTTCATGGAGGAAAAAAAAAAACTCTCTGGAGGGCAGTTCGACTTTAATGCACAGGGGTCTCCTTGAGTCAAAAGCAGTAAGACAGCAACTGGCATCTGTGATTGAGGATATACAACATGCAGAAAATTAGATGTGATCAAAGAGAATCTGAAGGGAGACCTCAGTAGGCCACAATTTACATAAGACACAAAGCACATTTGCAGATTAGAAGGTGAAGTTTAATTGAAAACTAAAGTTCAGGGTATTTGCAGGAAAAATAATTAAGAATATTTAGGAATTGATTTGCTTTCTGCATGTCTTCAGAGACATTGGATTCAGAAATGAAGAGGAACCGAAAACAAAGGACATATTCAAATGCCTGCCTCCTTTGCCAAGGCTAGGTCCCTGTACACTTAGCTTCCAATTACAAGCTCATTCACGAAAGGAAAATAATAAAGAAACTAAATCTAAAGAGCGAAGGTCTGTGGAAATTATTTATGATCTCAGTAGAGGCCTCATAATTACTATAAACTGGCAAGCAAGGAATTCCCGACATCTGAGAAAGACAAAGATGAACCACTAAATAAGGGTGTCTATAAAAATTCAGGAAGGTAGACACGTCAAAAAATCTAATGAACTTAAAGTAACAGTTTTCTAGCTTCATTTTGGAAATACTACAATCATAAGACAAAGCCAGACTCTGAAAAAAGAGTAAACAGAGAACCTAAAAGAATTCTTGTAAGTAATTTACACTGAATCTTGTGTTGAATGCAAATACGTGAAATGTTCTACTGGAAAAAAAGATATTTTAATAGAGGAAAAGTCAGATATCAATTTCATAAAATTTAAGGAAAATTAGAAAATGTGAGAGAGAAAATAAAAGAGGCAAATAATCAATCATCAGCATTCCAACAAGAGACTAGAACAATGGAGAGACTTGAATATATTTGTCTCTTACTATTCTGCTCCCACCACTTGTCTGCCAGTTTGTCGTACTGTGGTCCTGGTGTGTTGCTGTGATGCTGGAAGCTGTGTCCCTGGCATTTCAAGTGACAGAATGGTCACCCAAAGGGAACAGACTGAGCAGAACTTCCAGACTAAGAACAGACAAAAAATCAAGGATTTGGATCCCTGCTTCGGAGGGAGGAACCACTGAAAACCTTATGCATAGCTTAGAAACATTGTCAGATGCCAGAGCTCTACTGAATGGAAGCAGACTATGATCAGAAATGGTGTCAGATGATGTGGCTGAGGAAGAACTGACTTCTCGGAGTGGAGTAAACCATGGCTACTGGATCAGATAAAGGCTGTGGGAATAGAGCCTTCTGGATCTTCATTGGCTGATGAGCCATGAATCAAGGTAAGAAGAAACAACTGCAAAAATCTGATAATGATCATAACTTGGAATGTGTGGAATTTGAATATAGAAAAATTGGAAGTGACCAAACACAAAATGGAACACAAAGATAGTGATATCTTAGACTTTAGTGAGCAGCATAAGTGATACCTCTGGTGGAAAAGTTGATTACGGATTGAGCTGTTGACTGCAACTTCAGTAGTTCAAAACAAGCAGCTACTCCTCAGGAGAAAAACGAGGTTATCTCTTTTAGTAAATTTACAGTAAACTCACAGGTGCAGCTCTATGCTGTCCTATAAAGTAGCTATTGGTCTGATTCTATACCAGTTGGTTTATTTACTATCTCAAACTGCCTCAACCACTGAATAGAGTAGAAATGCCTCCGTGCTGCTGAGACCGTAATTCTTTAGGGAGGTAGAAAGCCCATCTTGCTCTCACAGATCTGCAAATGATTTTGAGCTACTGACCTTGTACAGTCAAGGATTTCATCTTACTTGAACGCACAGTCAATATTCATGAAAGAGCCGTCATGATATCAAATGGTGCATAGTACTGAGTAAGTCTGCTGCACAAGACCTCTGCACAAGACCTATTAAAAATGTTGGAAAACCCTGATGTATATAACGGTCCGATGGACTTCTGTTTGTTGATCTTGTATCCTGCCACTCTGCCAAACTCAAGAGGACCTGATGCAAAGGGCTTAAGTGGAGAGCAAATGCTTTGAGAATGATTGGGGCAGGGAATGTATGGATGTGCTTTATACAATTAATGTATGTATATGTATGGACTGTGATAAGAGTTGTATGAGCCCCTAATAAAATGTTAAAAAAAGAGAGAGAGAGAGTTTTTTAGAGAGGGTAATTGTACATCACTGGCATTGTATTATACAGGTAGAATTTGTTGAAGTGGATAATGTTTGGTTTGTGTATATTTGTGACAATTAAAAAATATATATAAATAATTAATACAAAGAAGAAATTGTTCTAGAATTTATTGCAGTGATGATTGTACAACTCTTCTTGATATGATTGAGTTATTGAATTGTTTGATATGTGGATGAAATGCCAATAAAACTGTTAAAAAAGAAAAAAAATGTTGGAAAACATGGATGTTACTTTGAGGACTCAGGTGAGACTGACCCCAGCCGTGGTATTTTCAGTTGCCCTATATGCATGTGAAAGTTGGACATTGATTAAGGAAGACTGAAGAAGATCTGTTCATTCAAATTATGGCACTGGCAAAGATTATTGAATGTGCCATAGACTGCCAAAGAATAAGCATATCTGTCCTAGAAGAAGTACAGGCAGATCATGCAAAAACAGAGGTATATATACATATATGTATATATGTGTGTGTGTGTGTGTGTGTATACCATATTAAATGAAGGGGGAAGAGCAGAGTGGAGACCCAAGGCCCAAGTGTCGGCCACTGGAGATCCCCTCATAGAGGGGTTTAGGAGAGGAGATGGGTCAGTCAGGGTGCAAGGTAGTTCCGATGAAGAACACAGCTTTCCCCCAGATCCTGGATGCTTCCTCCCCCCAACTACCATGATCCAAATTCTACCTTGCAGGACTGGATAGGGCAGAGGTTGTATACTGGTGCATATGGGGGCTGGAGGCACAGGGAATCCAGGGTGGATGATACCTTCAGTACCAAGGGTGTGAGGGGTGATGCTGGGAGAGTGGAGGGTGAGTGGGTTGGAAATGTTTTTTTAAAAAAGAAGAAGTAAAGCCAGAATGCTCCTTAGAGGCAAGGACTTCCTTTGACATACTTTGGACATACCAAGAGAGGTCACTCCCTGGAGTTTGTAAACTCCCTGGAGTTTAGCACGCTTGTTAAGTAGAAAGGCAGTGAAAATAAAAACCTTCAAGAGCATAGATTTACACAGTGTTTGCAGCAATGAGCCCAGCCTTAAAAAATGAGGATGGCGAAGGACCAGGCAAGGTTTCATTCTGTTGTCCATAGGGTTGCTATGAGTTGGAACTGATGTAAGGGTACCTGACATAAAACTATCTATCTATCTATCTATCTATCTATCTATCTATCTATCTATACTGAAAAAAATTTAAGCAGAAAAAAATTCATTCACCTGTTAAATATACTCTGTGTTTTCAGAATCTTTAATATATATTATAGTGAAATTCCATATTTAATCCTTTGAATCAATAAATCTTGGCCTTAACCTAAATTAGTATTGGTTTATTATAAAATGTTTGGAATCAGCCCAAACAAAATAATTAACATTTTAATATACTCCCAATGGTAATGAAGTTGTTGCACACAGATTAGCTAAAGCCAGGATTGTTGATTTACAGATTCTCACCTAGTTCACTAAAACATATAGTATGGAATTTTATAAGGTATGAAGTCATGAAATAAAAATCAGAGATAGTCTGTGAAATAAGCCATTAGTTACAGCCTATATTGATTTCATCTTACTCTGAATCTAATATGAAAACCCAACAAGTGATTTATTCATGCTTAAATTATTATGTTCAGTGATATCATAGCATATGATTTCACAGGGATCCTAATCAATGAGAATGCAGTAAAACTTTAAGTAAATAACCTCTCCATTTGAAACACAAATGTTATGTGCTTCATCCTCTCTCTATAAATATCTTTAGAGTGAGCACAATAAACAATGAGATCGGGTGATACTTTGAAATGGCACTGCCTATAAGGACAGTCCCGGGTAATTGGAGCTGCACCTTCACGTGCTGTTTCCTGGTCACGCAGGGAAGGACTACACAGTGAATTTAATCACACCCATCAAAATTTATGTACTACAGACTAAATACTGAATGATGATGTGCTCAAAGGCATGAATCATAATTATGTTATTATTTTCTATAAAATCCCACATCCAATATATAGTCAAATATTATTTTCTTTCCTATTCAGCATTTACTATGACAGCAGTTGAAGGCCAGGAAAGATTTTGAAATTTTCAATTGTATCTCTCACCACACAAAGTATTTTGCCTAAGAAGGGCTGATACAAAATCATGCAAATTTTCGAAAATGAGAAAGCTGCTTCTTCCCAGTGTCTGCATGCCTTCAATGGAAAGAGTGGAAGGATGCTGAATACAGGAGCAGAAGATTGCGGGGCATACAAGAGGGGTTTTAATAATAGTATTTATTAAAGGCTTGAAGGTGAACAGGAGGTCATCTAGCTTGGAAGCAACAAAGCCCACATGGAGGAAGCACACCAGCCTGTGTGATCACAAGGGGTCGAATAGATCAGGTATCAGGCATTATCAGAACAAAAAAATCATATCATTGTGAATGAGGGGGGAGTGTGGAGTGGAGACCCAAAGCCCATTTGTAGGCCACTGGACATCCCCTTCCAGAGGAGTTTCAGGGAGGATGCAAGCCAGTCAGGGTGCGATGTAGCAATGATGAAACATACAACTTTCCTCTAGTTCCTAAATGCTCCCCTCGACCCCCACTATCATGATCCCAATTCTACCTTACAAATTTGGCTAGACCAGAGGGTGTATACCGGTACAGACAGGAACTGGAAAAACAGGGAATTCAGGGTGGATGATCACTCAGGACCAGTATGGAGAGTGGCGATACCGGGAGGGTGGAGGGAGAGTGGGATGGAAAAGGGGAACCAATTACAAAGATCTACATATAACCTCATCCTGGGGGATGGACAACACAAAAGTGGGTGAGGAGAGATGTCAGACAGTGTAAGATATGACAAAATAATCATTTATAAATTATCAAGGTTCTATGTGGGAGGGGGCGCGGGAGGGAGGGGAAAATGAAGAGCTGATAACAGGGGCTTAAGTGGAGAGCAAATGTTTTGAGAATGATAAGGGCAACAAATGTACAAATATGCTTTACACAATTGATGTATGTATGAATTGTGATAAGAGTTGTATGAACCCTAATAAAATGATTTTTTTAAAAGCAGTTGTATGAGTCCCTAATAAAATGATTTAAAAATAAAAAAACAGTATTCAATTAAGGGAAAAAAATAGACAAAAAAGAGGAGCTGATACCAAGGACTCAAGTAGAAAGAAAATGTTTCAGAAATACGGATGGCAACATATGTACAAGTGTGCTACAATTAAAGACGGATTGTTATAAGATTTGTAAGAGCCTCCCAATAAAATGATTAATAATTTTTAATTAAAAAAAGCCAGTATACTTTGACTACCAACATTTAGTTTAGAAATAAAGAAGGATAGCAAGAAAAGTAGTAGCAGACATTTAGCGACCCAGGAGTATAAACACAAATAAACCTGTAAAACATACGTTAGCCAATAGCACTATATCACATGTATTCCAAAACATTATGACAATTTAGACTTCTGAAAAAGAAAAATATATGCAAATTATTTCTGATAATGTTTACAAGTAAATTAAAACTGAAAATGGATTGAAACAACTTTTTTGAAAACTCATAATTCAAAGAAAGTTGTCAGGTGTTACTTTTGTGTTCCTTACAATTCTTTCTTTTTTGGTGACTTGCATTTTATTGGTTGTTTGGAGGTCAGTATAGAGACATCATGAACAATTTGTACACAATTCTTCATGTGCATACCCAAATCCTAAAATGGCATGTAGGTACAATTCATTTATAAATTCTAGTGACTTTCAAGCTTTAAATGTGAAGGCCAATATTTTAAATGAGTTTTTCAAGTACCATTATCTTCAAATGTTTGTAAGTTGTTATGTTTTAAGTCCCACTAATTCGCACACCTCACACTCAAAAGTTCAACCCTGCACAGCACATAACAAAGTTCTTGGGAAACCTGGACCACCATGACCCAAGGTGTTACAGAACGCACACAGTTCTGACAAGAATGCCCTGAAGACAGAATGGTTTTCAGATACAATTCTTTCAAAGAACAAAATTTGAAATGTTCAACTCATACAGATAAATGCATGACAGTGACTCCAAGTTGTCATTAAGCCTGTTTAGCATTAGGGATAGAAACACCCCCACGCGCACCATGCAATGTTATGTTGACACCCAAGACAATCAAACTTTCCACAGATTCATTGTCCCACTGTTTTCTGGTTGTACCAAAAAATAAACGACCAGTAAAATGATTTCACATCTTTAAAATAAAGTACTTTCACTTTTAAAAATGGGTATAGTTGGGATTTCTCCACAACAACATTTATGGAGCTACGAAAAAACTCGCATTGACAAAATCATTGATAAAAACATTCCTCTGGTGGTACAAGAAAAAAGATGAACAGACCCCAGTCATAAAACATCAGCTTTGGCTTCTTTTTCTCCTGCTCCATCAGAGGCTGGACTTCCTCCATTTTGTTTCTCCACTCTCAGCAGGTAAACCTTCTTTCATTTCTTGGTCAGCTACTTCGGCCTCTTCTCCCTTGCTCCCCTTTCCCTTTTGCTGGCACTTTTTGTCCGAAGCTGCATCCTTAGGTGCCATCTTTTTTGGCTATCTCTCTGCTTTTGCAGGATCAGGTTTCTCTGACACCCTGCCAGTCTCCTCCTGTGCTGCCATGCTGCTAGGGCATTTTGTCTGCGGGGAGGGCACTTGCTGGATGCCAGCTGGCCTCAGGGCACCAAGAACTTTCTCAAAGCTACGTTGCCTGGTCCCTGCCGCTCTGCCCACCGCCCAAGTTCCACCTAACAATTCTTTTAGCATTTTCTTGAATTACCTGCCACACAAAGAAGAAAGTCACAGGTTACTACATTGAAATTATAGTAAACACTGGAATATGGAAGGAAAAAAGGGAACATTTTGCTTTCATAACTCACTCTCACGAATATTTCTCCTAAAATTGCTTTAACGATAGAGAGAATAACAAAATGTGATCATTTAAGTGATATTTTTCATGCAATCTCACCGACAGGATCATTTGGATTCACACAGTGGGTCAGTCATCAGCGGTGAGGTCTCCAACTTAGCTGTGCCGAAAGCCATCATCTACCCTGTGTGCTGCATGGGTGAAAAATTATTATTAGCAAATCCTATGCTTTCGCTTTCCAACTGCTTCTGCGAAGTAGCAAAAGGAACTGGATAGAAAATTAAGGCAATCTTGTTTTACTTTATTTCAGGGAATCTCTGGATTTTCTTGTATCAAAGTCGTTTAATCCTGAACCAGAGGCAACTTTCATTTCGAAATGGGAAAATAAAACTCACATGTAGATTGCATTCTCATTCTGGATACATTGGGGGGGGGGCGATTACATTCCCTGCAAAATGACCACCGCTAGATAGGCTTTTTCCTAGCCATGATCCTATCCTTTCCCGTTGAAGACACGATTTCCATATTGGACCAAGCCTGTTGTCCTTTTGAAAAACGTGCAGGCCCAAGCTTTCCACTGCCTCTCTATCAGCATCTTCCTTTAAGAGCAGCTGCCTTTAGTACTCTGGTTGACAGCTTGACACATGCCTTCTTTCCCTAGAGATGGAAGCAGTCAGCACCTCAGGACCCAAGGAAACTCACACTGCAAGCAAGGAGGCCTCCAGATGTCTCTTTTAAGAATAACAATGGCTGTGTTTAGGTTCTTAGTCCTGGACACTATAAAATAAATGTATAATTATGCAAATGGTTATTAGATAAAAGATGGGAAACTGGAAAATGTGTTTGGATATGTGTTGACTCACACACATACAGATAAATTATTTTTCTTAGAATTTCCTTTAGAAATGACTTTATCTTTCCTTAGGAAACCACAGCAGTAACAATCTATTTAAAGGTAGAAAGTTTAGTCCTGAAGGACAGGTTTTTCAGAAAGAAAGTCACAAAAGACATAACACAACTTCTGTTCTTTAGAAACTGAGAAAGGTTTAGAACTAGAGAAAAAATAGACTGAAATGGACTGGGAGGAGGTAAGAAAATAGTAATATAACATATGTACTGAACTATTAATAACCCATGGGAAAACTTGCCCAGGAAAATTTTTTAGAAATTGAATGGTCAAATTAATTTAATATTAAAACCTTTCCATTTTAAAAAAGTTATCGGGATGCCAGATTAGAAGATCACATGGACTGGAAGCAGAAACCTGTCTTCATTTTGTTTTTTATCCTGACAGTAGTGAACTCAGACAATGTTTGTCTGACTAGCTTCACTCAGTGTAAAGAGGTTCTTAGCTGCCCTGTATTTGTCTAATGTCATTTTCTCAACAGTGTTATAAATTCTATACCTTTAGCTGAATTAAGGACACTATCAATAGAACTAATTTTTGCCCCAGGTGGATGATTGATCACGTGTTCTAACATAAAATGAAATGGTGTCTTTAAGGTGAACCAGAAGCAAAGATATATGAATGGATTTGGGACTCACTACCCCTGTCCCAGCAGATACTGCAGTTTTAGAAGAAAAAATCCCCAGTTGCTTTATAATCCACTGATTCTATGCATTGCAAAGTGGAAAGTGTTCCCTAGAATTGAGACCTTTTGAAAAATTGCCCGGGCTTTCCTCTGAGGCCAGGAGACTTTAAATATCTGTGTCCCCAGGGCCAAGGCATTCAATGCTGCAAAGTCTTGTAGTAGGAGCTTCCTTGGAGGCGGAGGGATTGTGCACAGACTACAGAGTATTATAGCAGAGAACAAAGGGAACAGGTAATAAAGCAAAATGTGAATTTCTCAAACTCACTCCTCTCTTTACAACTGTGCAGAAGTGAGAGATAAGCTGAAGTTCAGAAATCCCAAAGGGTTATCAGTGAGAGAGAGAAAAACATTAGAAACATAGATTAAGTGTAAAACTGTCTGAAAAACAGCTACACAATATTCTTTTAAAACAAATTAAAATAGGTAGCTTTGGAAGTTGAAGATAGGAGTGAATTAAGAATATAATAATGTTTTAAATTAAAATAGTAAAATCTAACTCATTGGAATCCACATCAATTAATTTCTTCATTCTTTCTATAATATTTCACATCCTCCTTGTTTTTCTATCATTTCTATTTAATATGTTGACAGCCTTCAGCGAGGTACTTATCTCCCTCAACCTTATGTTTCTCTTCCTTAGAATGGACCTCCAAACAGTCAGTTATTGCAAAGCAAGAAGGGAGCACAATAGATCAGCAATTGGAACAAAGCCAAGCCACAAAGCCCCCAAAGAGCCTCCCAAATAGACTTGAGGCTAGAAGGATCAGCTCCTGGAATTCCCCAAGGAACAGTGGGGAGATAGTCATAAAGGTCAGTGAACAGACCTGGAATTATGTATGATTTTGTTTTTTCCTTTTCTTTTTTTTCAATCATTTGTTCATATGTGTTTGGTCGATGCCATTGTTGGTATGCTTACTTACAGAGGACAGGCATGGGAAGCAAGCTCGAGAAAAAAGCAATGGGACCAACAGTGCTGGGGGTGGGGCAGACTTGGGGAAGAGGCAAGAAGGGGGCAGGGAAGGGGGCAGTGAGCAAACAATGCCATAGACAGGTGTTATAGGTAGGTTTATTGTGCCAACCTGGCCAGTAGGAGCATGTGGGATTAATAAGGTCGCAGCTTGATTGGAGGGCAAAGAGATAAGTGGCTCGGTAAACCCCGTCTGTCTCTCTTGCTCTCTGGTGATCAGATTAGTGTGCAGTTGCCTTAGCTAGTTCTCTGCCTCAACTTGCGAGATGCACTATCTGTGGGACACCCCATCAAACAATCACATCAATGCAAACAAGGGGAATCAGAGTGGAGACCCAAAGCCCATCTGCAGAAAATGGAACATCCCCCAGAGAGGGGTCACAGGGAAGAGATGAGTCAACCAGGGCATGGTAAAGCACCGATGAAACACACAATATACCTCTGATTCCATGAGCTTCCTCATCCCCCACTACTATGACCCAGTGATGTCTCTCCCTTCATACTAGACCGGAGCATGTATGCAGCTGTAGATATGAGATAAGAGCTCATGCCACACGCAACCGAGGAGTAGGAATGGGAATAGCGATACCATATGGGAAGGGAGAAGGGGGAGAGGAGGAGGAGGGGAAGAAAGAGGAACCAATCATAATGACTGACACACAGCCATACAACCCCCTGCAGAGGGAAGAACAACAGAACGCATGGGGAAAGGGGATGTGGTCAGTATGAGAGATGAAAATAATAATTTATATTCTATCAAGGGATCACAATGGTGGGGGGTAGGGAAGGGGAAAAAAGAGAGCTAATAAAAAGTAATTGTCAAGAAAAGAATGATGGTAACTCATGTACAAACATGCCTGATACAGTTGATTTATGGATTATAATAATAATTGTAAGAACACTCAATAAAATGATTTTTAAAAAACCACAGTCAGTTATTTTCATTACTATTAGCTTTAACTGGAAGTATGCCTAAAAAATACCCATTGCTATGATGTATACTATGAGAGAGCTAAAAGTACTGTCTTTATGAAACATAGGTTAATATATCCAGGGTGACCAAGGATAATTTATATAAAAATCATATGCCTTAATGGCATAGTAGTCCCGTTTATTATTTCCCTAAGTTACCGCAGATGTGTGAAGGAGAAAGTTGAGACGTTCTGTTCCTACAAAGATTTACAGCCTTTGAAACACAGTGTTAGTTCAGCTCTGTCCTATCGAGGTGTTTTGAGTCAGAATCAACAATAATAACCACTGACTTTGGGTCTATTCAGATTCATATCAGCCCTCTATAGGGTTTCCAAGAGTACAAATCTTTATAGGAGAAGATTGCTTCATTTTCCCCCCCGAGGAACAGGTGGTGGGTTTGAACTGCCAAACTTACAGTTAGTAGATGCAACACTATCCAACAGCACCACCAAGATGGCAGTATGTACATTACAGAAATCTTAGAAAGTCATTCCCACATTTCAAGAACAAATTAAAATCCTTGTTTTTCCCCCTGCAGCATACTTGACTAACAATTCCACCTGGCATGTACTTTGACCTATGATGTGAGCAAGGATCTGAAACAAACAAATACATTCTGGAAAACATCCATATCATTTATTGAAAACTTTTTTTGTTAATTGTTTTTAAGACCAAATTCTGCTTGTATCAAACCATCATTTTTTTAAAAAAATCAATCATATAAGCACAATAAAATTAAGTTCAATAAAATGAAGTATACCTTTACAAAGTTATTATACACAGAGAGAGATAATATAAATAAAAAGGCTAATTCTGTCTCACATGAGGTAGTTTTATTTTTATATAGGCACTTTTTTGGCCATCTGACTCGATAGTAATCATGCCGACTTTGTAAAGTTACTAGTTCCCGCCACATAAATGCAGATCGGCCATTCTTTTTACTTGTAGGAGTTACCCATCTAATCTTTGCCTGACACGCTTCTTTTCACTTTACCTAATGTTCTAATAAATTTCACCCTTACCACATGAATTCCCTGGTCTCTCAACCTAATTTATAGCCTCTTGATATTATCCCCAAGCACATTGTTCTTTTCCTTTATATAATTTAACACAAGTTGAAAGAGTGTATTAATTAGAATCTTTGATAGTTTCATATATATATATATATATATATATATATATATATATATATATATATATATATATTTACATCATAAGTTCCATAATCCTACTGTGTCTACTTTGATTAGTAGTGTATCCCATTTCTAGATGGGAGAATGGTATAAAATGACAACTTTATTGTATACTTTATTATTTAATGCCCAGAGAATAGTCTACCAATATTCAAAAGAGTTACAAATTTAAATAGTTAAATTTCATACCAGTAATTCAGAATAAAGTTAGCTTTCAATTAGGAATATTGTCTGAGGGGGAACTTTCATTGTAAATACTAGATTGTAAGTCATCTCGAGTATTTAACTGTTAAGTGTGAAGTTGGTATGTTACACTGGGTTCTCCAGCAAAGAAATCCAGTGATCCTTATATATGTGTATAAAATAATTCATATTAAAAGAGTCGTTTGCATCTGAGAAGTCCTCAGGGCAGGCCAGCCCAGTTCAGCATAAATCCATGGCTCCGAGGCTCATCTGGAACCCTCTTCTGAAGCATGCAAGGCTATTATGATGGACGCTTTTCTCGACTCACATAGTTGGCGGGACTAAGAAGGCAGAAAATAAAGCCCGAGGCAGTGAGCAGAGCTGGAAAATGATGGTGAGTGAGTGAGTGCGGTGATGGATCAGCAGAGAAGCTGTTAAGGCAGGCAGCTCCCCTGATGAGCAGGCAACATCACAGGCAGCAGACCCACATCCCAGGAACCAAATGCAGGATCCAGGCCAGCAGGGGAGGTGGGAGAAGAGGAGGAGGGTTCTTGCTGAGGTTTGGGGGTAGGTATCAAAAAGGCCACACCCGCAAAGAGTTGTCAGTAGTCTGTGTCTTGATAAGCAAGGCAACCTGGGGTTGTTTATCACGTTAGGTCCAAACTCCTGAGTATGTTGGCCCGACCATACCAACATAAAACCCAACCATCACAGCTGGTGTCTGGCTTTATCATTCTTTCACATGCTTGGGAAACTCCTTCTCTCCTAGACCAGTATTTTACTGTTCACTCTAAGCACGTTCAAACCCGAGCTTATGCTGAACTCCCTAAGTTTGAATTCCGAGTCCCTCGCTCCTTATCCAACTATTGCAGTGTTAGCTTGATTGCAGCAGCCTGGAAGCAAAACTGTAAAACCTCTGAGTTACGACTGTGCGTTATTCTTATTGTTTTTATTTATAGTGTGGTATGAAGACTCATTTTGCAGGACTTTTGTTTGAATGAAATAAAAAGATATATGTAAAGTACCTTAAACATTGAAAACACTCAAGAAAGATCATTTTCCTCCCAATAGCAAGTATTTTTATCTGATACTGATTTTGTTAACTTATATCATTTGGCTCTGGCTCATGTACAATATGAATGTAACACTGCTCAGTTGGTCTGCGCCATGCCCTCAATCTTTTCTGTGTTTAAGCTCACTCTAGTTGCTCTGTCAATCAAGTTCATTGTGGGGCTTCCAATTTTTCACTGATCTCTATGTTTCCAAGCCTGTTGTGTCCTAGGACTGGCTCTTCCTAGTCACATGTCTGAAGTCCATGAAAGTAAATTTAAAATGCACTTGCCTTTGAAAAACAATTTGTCCTCAAGAAATTTCAGCTAATTTTCCCTTTCTCCATCGCCTTATTAATGCAACTAAACATCGAAGTGAAGCTCGGCGGAGTAGGAAATAAATCCAAGGCAGATAGTCAAGAGGAGCATAGTGCAATCAGTAAGAAAATATAATTCAAAATTTGGTGAGTAATGAGTTCATTTATGGCAAAAAATAAAAGCCTGAAGAAACAAAGAGAATAAAGCTAAGGGTAAAATTTTAATTACTACTTGGCTTCGGTCACATTAATAACCTCAGAAATAGGAGTGGTTATTTGGTATGTTTATACATTTAATCTTATTTTGAAATCATTGACAGTACACTATTTATAGTGTTTTATAATCTGCTTTCTTTAACTTAATAATAGAGTTTGGAAATAATCATTATTATATAACTTGTTGTCAGTTGCCCTCAATTTGATTCTGACTCATGGGACTTCCATACATGCAGAAGAATCACTCCCAGGAGATCAATTCTTGTACATCCCAGTATCCCTTCCTTTATGGATATCATTCTGGTCAAGACCTTACTGTATGTTGCCT
This sequence comes from Tenrec ecaudatus, assembly GCF_050624435.1. NCBI lineage: Eukaryota > Metazoa > Chordata > Mammalia > Afrosoricida > Tenrecidae > Tenrec > Tenrec ecaudatus. The sequence goes on along the minus strand of NC_134531.1, from coordinate 60,117,887 downwards.
TTCTGTTTACCTGTGTATCAATTTTTTTTTAAGACTGTGGTCTTTTGGAAGCAGATATCCAGGCCTGTCTTCCAAGACTCCTCTGGGTAGATCTAAACCAGCAAGCTTTCAAATGGTGGTCCAGCCATTTCCACAACCCAGAGATATAGCTCTTTTAGCTATTTATCTACCTATTTAGGCCTCCAAAAGGTAACTGAATAAAGTTCATTACCTTTTCATTCCATTTTTCCATTAACTTTTTGTTGCACCCTCATACACACACATATACAAACAATCCACACATACCTAGAGCTATATATTAACTGCATATAGTGATGGTTGTATGTAATGTTATTTGCATAGAATTACATTGTATTTTTCATAGTATTTCAATACATGGATATATCATCATGGACTCTGAGACATTTTTTAATTTCCACAATTACAAAAGGAAAAGCAATTACACATTTTCTTGATTGTATAGATTTTTCAGTAGAAATACAATTGCCAGTAAAAACAGATAAGTGTTAATACTTTCCATAAGTTTCAGTAAATTCTATCAGTAAATATAGTATTAGATTATTTATTCACTAATTATTTTTGAAATTGAAGTTTCCCCCTCCTTTGTAAAATCATTGTCAAATTATCTTATTGTTTTCAATTTTAAAAATATACCAGGGAGCTTCAAAATTCCATTATCTTTTCATTCCATTTTCCATGGAAATTTTTGAAGAACTTTGATATATGCTTCTAGTGAGAATGAGGTGTACTATGTATTTTCCTGTTTAAGAATCATTTGGAAAAAAATTTTTTTAAAGAATAAAAAAGAATCATTTGTATTCCCTTTTATGTGAACTTCCTGTTCCTGAATTTGACTGTTTTATATGGAATTATGAAAAAGTTTGTCATTGCTATGATGAGATGGCGAAGTTGCCAATATATTAAGAAAAATTATTCATTGGTTTATACTATGATTAATAATTGTATCAGACTATTATTATATTGCAGGTTGTTTGTTTCTCTTCTTTTATCAATATGCTCTTCTTTGAATTGTGGGTTGTGCATCATATTAGAAAAGACTTCCATACTGTGTAATTGTAAAAATAAACCTGTGCCCTGTTCTCTAGAGTTCAAAGGGACTGACAAATATAGTCTTTACCCTGGGTAGCTAATGTCCATCTAAAATGTACTTAATTAAAATTTTTTCTAAATTTTAGACTGAAATTGGCCATCCAGGATAAATCCATTATCTCTTCATTCCATTCTCCACTAGTGTTTAGCGGTTCTCTTAGAAAAAGGCCTTGTGTTATCAAGTGATGTGAATTTATGTAGCAAAAATTCACTATGCATTTTGTCAACTTTTTAAAAGTAAATAGTCCAAACCTTTATAACATCATTTCCCGAGAACCTTTTGAAATGAAGGTAAAAGCATACTACGGATCGTAAAAGTTCAGAAAGTCTTTAAAACCAAGCAGTGTGTTACATTTCGAAGCAGGAACTTGAGCGGGATGAGCAGTCCTGTTCGCCACGAAGGCAAGTAGGACCATTGCAGGATGTATTTCCAACTGTGAGTCAGTCTCTGTTGAGGCAGGACCTGCAACAATAGGCCAAACATAGCAGCAACTGGAGCAGTGTTTCCCGCGGCGCCTTCGGCGGCTTCTTGGGCTGCTGTGAGTTGTAACCCACTTGACAGTAGCTAACAGGAGCTATAACTTAGTATTGATACAGAAACAAGGTGTAAACTACTCTTCCCTGCACTTCTTCTAATGGTGACTTTGCTCTCATTGACCTGCACGCTTTTTTGTTTCCTTGGGTAAGAAAGAAAGGTATGGTATTACAGTAAGCTTCTCAGAATTGTTAAAAACCTTTGGGGGACCCCTAAGAGTGAAGCAGGCAAGTGAGTATCATCGGGAACATTTGTGAGAGCAGAGAAACGTGGGAACAGATGGCATCCAGTTGGTACTGCTGTGATGCTCTCATTGCCTTGTGTCCTTACTTCTGGCCCATGCTGACAGCGAGGAGGTTTGTTTGCTGGAATTACGAAGCTTCAGACATAGAGCATTGGTTTTTGTTTGTTTGTCCTTTGATGATCTCTCTGTATTTGGTAAAGTGCTTCATATAACATCAATTGGAGTGTAAAGCCTCATTTATAGATTAGTGGGATTGACAAACTTAACATGGATGAACCCCATCAAAACTGGTGCCACTTAATTATATACATAGGAGAAAAGATGGACTTTTTGAATATAGTGTTACATACATGTGACAATCATAAAAGTCATCTCAGTAATTGAAAGGAGAGCTGAAATATGAAATAGAATTAAGGGTTTATATAAACAAGTTAATATTTTTGCTAGGGGATTAGAGTTTACCTTCATAAATAGGGTCATAGGGAATTTTCAAACATTAATACCTGAGGGAAAAGCTATTGAATTAGTTCATCTGTTTTCCAAACTTTAAACTACAGAAGGTAGTTTTGATTAAAGGGTTACTTATTAATGAAAAACACAACAAAAAAGTTAATGAGCTGAAGTGGATATTTGTCTATCAAACACTACATTGAAAGAGCTGATTGAATTCTGTGTTCTTCTGATAGGATATTAAAGCTTACACTTAAACACAAACTAGCTCCCTAGGGTGTCTGTTGGTCTACATTTATGTCACCTGGATATAAGATAATCATCCTGTGGTAATTGCATAATTGTCAGTCTGAGGATTAAGAGTATAGGGGTGGAGTCTTGTCTGTCAATTTGGATTAGCCAATGAGGTCTCTGTGTGGACATGACCTTCTCCTGAGAATTCTGGGAAATCTGGGTTTTCCCCTTGGAGGCAGGAGAGACTCTCTGCTCACTCCCTGGGACACATTGCAGCTGACAAGACACATGGAACTACACTAGTGCCCTCAGCTGGAGGAGCCACATGGACCTACCCTGGCACAACCAGACCATGAAGCCAGAGAAGCCATATAGAGAACCCTACCAGTGCTGAGATGCTTACAACATCACTGGATCCAAAACTTTCTACCCACTAGCCTGTGATTATCATGCATTTGGCATCATGATATGTGTTTCATGAGTCTGCAGAGGACTTTATAGATGGGTATCAGACATATGGGCTAATATTGAACTTATGGGCTTGGACTAGACTGGGTTGGAATGCTTTCTTAATGTACAATTACCCTCTGTATAAAACTCTGTCTTATATGAGTTTCTACGGATTTGTTTCTCTAGTCTATCCGGACTAACACATATCACTTCCTCCTTATAAAAGAGGCTAACATCCTAAAAGTTAGAATGAAATAAAAATTCAGGCTTTAAGACGCATGTGAGCTCACAAGAGGAGTGGAAAGGGAAGAAAAAGGGAAAAGAACAATATAGTGTAAGAAGCTGGTTTAAATACATTAACTTTTCTCTCTGGCAACCTCTTATCTATAATGACTTCAGATTATACTTTATGTTTGAAAGATAAAGAGAGAGATATGACATCACAAGTAACCTTAAAGTTCTGAAGATCACGATATTTTTTGCAATTTATACTATAAATTAGCTGATAAATCATGTCGCTACTTTGAGACGATTCATTAAGCTTTAGAGAAGTCTGGGATATTAACTATTGCTCGAACCTATTCAATTCTACAGTGTCCATATGTGTTTTATATTAAACCATTCATCATAAAGGAGCCATGTGACTCTAGGAAAAAGAGGACCTGCATCTTTTGCTGCCAAGGGAGACGTGATGAGTATACATCCATTCTTTGTCCTCCTGGGTCTCTTTTAGAGTGCACCAATCCTCGCCTGCTCTATTGTCCTCATAGTTTTTGTTGGCTGCAATTTAGGACACTACTTAACCGTCAAGCAGGCCCACGCTGCCTACAAAGCGGCCCTGTTCCTTTCCCATACCAATCTGTGATGCTTGCATAACGCAATGCTAGTGTTCAAGACTGTTTCGCAAGCAATCCTCAGGGACGGAATGGCTAACTTTTCGGCATGGATGGTTTCTTTCAGGTTGGGTTTAATGGTCTGGTAAGAGGTTAGGAACAAGAGAAATGCCTGGTAATTTTGCACACAGCTCTAGCCTACATGCTTCTGAACAAAGTCAGAATGTCCATTTGCAGTCCCGCGTATAATGGGCTGCAGAATTGAATAGACACACAAGGTGGGTAGAGTGGAACAGTGAGTCCAAGGTCATCTCCAGGACCTGCTGCAGGTGTATTGTGCTCACCAGTATGTGAAATTAGGTCTTCTCTAGCCACGGTAGGGGGACACATTCATTTTCTTACTTTTATCCCTAATCAACCCCCTGCAGATTGGCTTTATCACCAATATCTATCCAAAAATCCTCACAAAATCTATTTGATATAATCTATTGCTCCTTTCTTTTTTATTTCTAACTTTCCCTGCTATGTCGGTGACTCTTGACCATGCTGAAGATTGCTGTGTTAGTCTGGCAACATACATTCTAAAAGTGGAACGAGACAGCGAAGATTAGCATGACTCCTGCGCAAGGATGACACGCAAATTCATGAAGAATCTTCATTCCAGTTGGAACCTCGTGAAGCCTGCATCCATAAACAAAGTCAAATCCAGACAGGCCATCCATAAAGTCAGCAACAGTATGCATCAGTTCACGGGCTCAAAAATCTCCATTTGGTCAACTCAATGGTTCTGGTCAACTCAATGTGGGCAGCCACCCTCAGCCTCCTCAGGGTATCTATTGGTCACCTTGCTTTTAGACCACGGGCTCTCACCAATACTCAACAAGCCTAGTGCCCTCGTGCTAGGTCATGAACTTTAGACCCGTCAACCCACTCTCATCTTCTCCTCTTTTTACTGTAAACCAAGCCCACAGGTGTCAGTGACCAAACTCAACCTGTCTATTGCTGCATTTCTCCCACTTCCACTCAACAAGTAGATCCAGGTGGCCACCTAGCAAGTATTTTAGCCTGCTCTCGGGCTCCATTTAACATTCAGTCCTAGAGGGAAGTTTTCTTCATGGTTCCAGATTTTTCCAACTTCTGACAAAGGTCATTGGTTCTAGAGTATTCCAAAGCACTGGGTGAGGCATATCTTTCTTTGCATAGCTTTATTTGCAGACATGGCCTAAACCTGTCCAAAAATCAAATTTTAATGACTGAAAGCAAGTGGGCTTATAAACTTTCTGTTTTCCTACTTCCCATATTTTCCCCAGAAAACAACAGAGTAAACAGTGTGCTTTATGTGATCTTTGGCTAGACAAAGAAGAAAAACCACCATGAGGGAGCGGTCAAACAAACATCTACTCTCAATCTTATGATTTGTTTCTCCAGTGCCCTACTCCCGAGGCACCGTAATGTCTTAGTCTGGGTACTTTAGAGAAACAAATCCACAGAAATTCATGCATAAGAGAGTTTTTTTTTTAATAAAGGTTAAGTGCACATCAAGAAAACATCCCAACCCAGTGCTGTTCAAGCCCACAAGTCCAACATTAGCCCATTTGTCCAACACCAATCCACAAAGTCCTCCGGCATCTCAGAAAACACACACTATGTTGCCAACTTCAGGAGGAAAGCCAAATCAGTGAGTGTGTAAGCATCTCAGTGCTGGCAGGGGTCTCCACATGGCTGCTCCAGAACCCAGGGCTGTATCGGGGTAGGTCCATGCCGCTTCTCCTTGAGGATGTCTTGCAGAAAGTGAGCCTTGCCAGATGAAACTGGGAACTGGCTAAGGCAGCTGCACCCTGGTCCAAACATCAGAAAGCAAGAGACATGAGAACTGGAAAGGCGAGGCTCACCGAGCCATTTATCCCTCTGCCCCTCAATAACCCCAGATGTGTTTATTGGCCAGGTTGGCATGGTAAACTACCTCCATTGCTTTGGCCACATTTTATTACTAAAGGAGCATCTTACTACTGGAATCAATACATAATCCTAAATTCTGACAATCCCATCTTTAATTAAATTCTTTTAGGTAAGCCAAGCTAGACGAGGTGCTTGTCAAGTTATTTATTTTCAAAGGAAATAAGTTTAACCAAATGGAATGATTTTTGAATCCTATATCCACATCAAAGGGATAAAAGGCTCAGTTACTAGAGATGAGGAGAGGATTTCTGAAATGTAATTTTGGAGCGAGATACTTGTGTTCCATTGAGACCAGTTTATTATAATTGGTGAACAGAATTCTGAAGGTAAAGATTAAATAATTACTTGATTTACACAAATAGAGAATGCACCTTCTTTATGGAAGAAAGCAAAAGAATGCAAAGAGATTCAGTGAAACCAAAGAAGAGACATCTCGTGAAAGAAATTATCCCAAAACACACAAACGCATTCATAAAACCAACTCCACTTAATAACCTTCCAAGCCCAGAAAGTCAATGCTAGTGAACTGAAAGCTGTCACTCAAATATGCCCTTCCTTCCCCTCTCTCCTCTCTCTGCTTCTTGCACTTCATTTGTGGAAGGGTCAGAAACCTTGAAGAGCCACTGGGAATAAGAGTCCAGAAGCAGTAGGCCACGAGAAAAAGAAGTTGCCAAGAATATTCCCTCACTTCCCCTTTTGCTTTCTCCAGTTTCTAACGGTACCTCTAAGGAAGAGAAAACGGGTATTTAAAAAAGATATATACAGAATTTTTCCATTCTAATTACTCCCTTGAAGCACTTTTTATGACCTCAGAGTCGACATGAAAGTTATAGAAACTGGCAGATGAAAGGATGTGTGCCACTGAGACAATGCAAAGGAGTAATGCCAGACAAAGTGCTAGATGCTCCTTTCTACAAGTTAGGCTTGTTTCATGAGTTCAAGTGTGTTCCTCCAAAATGTCTGTCTGTCAACCTGGTTAGGCCTTGATTCTCAGTATTATGTCCTTATGCTCCATTTTGTGATTAGATGTAATTATCATATGTGTTTTAAAAATGACTTTTGGTGGCTTAGTGGATTACATGTTGGGCTGCTGACCACAAAGTCAACTTGAACCCACAGGCACTTAATGAGAGAGAGAGATGAGGTTTTCTGTTCCTATATAGAAACCCACAGAGGCAGTTCTCCTCTGTCCTATAGGGTCATGATGAGTCAGAATTGACCCAATGGCAGTGAGTTTGAAGTTGATTTTCTGGTGGTAATGGGGCAGGATATAACTTACAGGATTCTTGGGCTGTGTCTGGGATTGATTTCTTTCTCTGGCAGTTTTGTAGGGAGACTTTTCATTTCCTTGCAGCATCCGTGGGCCTAGGGAAAGGTGGAGCTCTGTAACAATCTTACCCTGCTCTTAGGAAGTCCGCACTGCAGGGATCCTGTTTCCAAAGGACCAGCTCTACTCCCAGTTCTTTGTAAGTGGTAGCCAGGCCCCTCTCTCACTTTTTACTTTGCTCTTATTTTACCTCATGTAAGATTTTTAAAAACTACTTTTCATTGGATCAATGTTATTGAATCCTTTGGAATCCCCTTAAAATGCATTGGCTATTCACATATGGAGGCTGATTATATTATTACATAGCTGCTGTACCACTGAGAATCATAGTCCTACCAAGTTGAAACATTTTATGGGGACAATTCCATCTCTAATATCTGCCAATGATAAATATACTTACCTATATTTACCTATATACTTACCTCTCGGTGTCTTCCTCATAAGGGCTGTAACCTTTATCTGTTTTCAGAGGTTTTAATTACTCCATTCCCCCAAGTGAGACTTAATGTTTGGTGTGAACTTGACTGGGCCAGGATTCTTAGTGGTTTGAGTGTTAGCACCTAGTAATCCTTCTAAATTTAACCTAACAAAATAAAACCACAGTCAATCTAATGTAAAAAACTTAGGGTGGGATGCCACACTCTGATTCGAATCACAATCCTTTGGCAATCAGCTGAAAGGAAATACCCATCACAGTATGGCCTGCTTCCAGTGTAAGTCAACAGGATTGGAAAACTTGCTTCCTTTTTGCCTGGTCTAAATCACTGACCTATCATTCTTTGGACTTGAGTCAATTGGATGTTATATTGCCTAATGATCCTGAAAACTGTCAGCAGTCTGCCATCTGATCTTCAAGTCATTGTCTTCTACAGGCACAGGCCTGACATAATGGCCTTGTATTCATTACCAATAGGCAACCAGCAACCTATCGTCTTCCAGCCGGCCCTGGGTTTATCGGCACCTGCGACTGCGTAAGTTAGAAGTCAATAGTTTCACTTGTGACCCAGGCTCTTGGAATTTATCAGGATTTGGACTTGCCTTCTTCTATACTGTGTGAACCATTTTACATGCATAGATTGATCTCTCTATGTGCATATTCAAATAAAACTGGCTTTGATTCTCTAATGTATCCAACTCAAGACATCCCATAATCTAATAACAGCCCTTTTTTCCTGATGTGCTTCTGATTTTGCAAATGGAATCTGAAGAAGTGCACAAGACATATTACTTTCAGAACCAGATTTTATGATCATGCAGGAACTTGCTCTTAATTAGAGAGTATCTAAGATAAATGGAAGAAAAATTATTATATAAAATTTCAAAGGGTAGTTTGGGAAGGCAATGCCAAATGTTATAATGAAATGTGCAAAGACCTAGAGTTAGAAAACCAAAAGGGAAGAACACATACAGTATATCTGAAAAGAAAAAAACTCAATAAAAAGTTCAAGTCTTGAGTTACAATCTTGAAAGATTCTTGAAAAAATATTGAATGATGCATAAAGCATCAAAAGAACATGGCAAGAATACACACAGTCACTGTACCAAAAATCACTGGTTGACATTGAACCGTTTCAGGAGGTAGCATATGAGCAAGAGCCAATCGTACTGAAGGAAGAAGTTCAAGCTGCATTGAAAGCATTAGGCAAAAGCCAGCCTCCAGGAATGATAGACTGACTACCAACTGAAATATTTCAACAGGCTGTTGAAGAACTGGAAGAATTTACTAATCTACCCCATTGAATTTAAAGAAAACTACTTGACCAACTGACTGAAAAAGATCCATATTTGTGCCTATTGCAAAGAAAAACACACAACAAAATGCTCAAATTGACATCACATGCAACTAAAAGTTTGCTGAAGCTCATTAAACAGTGGTTGCAGCATTACATTGGGAGCTGACATAGTTTCAGGACAGATTCAGAAGAGGACATGGAACAAGGTATGTCATTGCTGATGTCAGATGGATCTTGGCTCAAAGCAGAGAATACCAAAAAGATACTAGCTTGTGTTTTATAGACAATATCAAGGTATTTGACTACATCAATCATAATAAATTATGGATAGCCTTGAGAAGAATGGGGATTCCAGAAGATTCCATTGTGCTCCTTCAGAATTTAAACATGGTTCAGTAGGAAACCATGGGGACAGAACAAGGAAATACTGCTCATTTGAAAATCAGGAAAATTGTTTTTCAAGATTGTATCCTCTCACCATACTTATTCAATCTGTATGTTGAGCAAATAATCAGAGCAGTTAAATTATATGAGGAAGAATGAGGCTTCATGATTCGAGGAAAGCTTATTAACAACTTGAGATATGGCGGTGACACAACCTTGCCTGCTGAAAGTGAAGAGAACTGAAATCAAATACTGGGGGAGACCAGGGATTGCAGTCTTCAGTATGGCTTACACCCGGATGGAAAGAAGACCGAAATCGTCACCTGGACCAATAGGTAACATCGTGATAAATGGGGAAAAGTTTGAAGTTGTCAAGGGTTTTGCCTTGCTTAATCCACAATTTATGCTCATGGAAGCAGGAGTCAACAGGTCCAAAATAACGTTGCTTTAGGTAAATCTTTTACACAAGACTTCTCTAGAGTATTGAAAAATAAGGATATTAATTCGAGTATTAAGGTGGGGCTCACCCAAACCACAGTATTTTCCATAGCCTCATATACAATTGAACTTGAATATTGAGTAATGCAGACTGAAGAAAGACTGATGAGTTGAATCATGGTTCTGGCAAAGAATATTGGAAGTACCATAGACTTCTAAAGTCTAAGCAAATTTGTGTTGGAAGATGTAAAGCCAGTGTTCCTTAGAAGTTAGAATGGTGAGCCTTCATCTCTCACATTTGGGCATGGAGAGTCCAGTACTTGGAGAAGGACATTCTGCATGTTAAGTAGAAAGACAGTGAAAAAGAGGAAGGCCTCCACTGAGGTGGATTGACACTGTGACGGTGACAAGGGGCTCCGGCACAGGAGCGATTGAGAGGAAGGCACAAGACCAGGCAGGGTTTTCTTCCTTAATGGAGAGGATGGCTGAAAGTAGGTACTGACTTGATGTCACCAAACATCAAAAACGTGTTTTATACTTTATTGTGCAGCATTTGAAGTATTACTGTAGACTCAATGGATTTTTAAAAATTACACAATGAGTTGTAACCATTTACATCTTTTGAGAGTAGACTCCTCTCCTTACCCCTCCCAAACTTTAAGTTTATAAAAAGAGCTACTAATGTGTATGGATATTTGATACTATAAAATTTATTAAGATGTATTTATGTATACTATCTTGTTTTCTTCTAAACATTAAATCTGTATGAGAACCAAATAAAGAGCATTTCCTCCTAAATAAATTACCAGAGCATGTGCATGTTGCTACGGTAATACTATAATACTGCAATATCTGAACATGTGGATATTGCTACGGTAATACTGTAATACTGCAATCTCTGAACATGTGGATATTGCTACGGTAATACTGTAATAATGCAATATTTGAACATGTGGATATTGCTACGGTAATACTGTAATAATGCAATATCTGAACATGTGGACATTACTGCTAGTCCTAGGGTTAAGAGTTGGCCTACTAAAACAACTCACCAGCTACTCCATGGGAAAATAAACCAGAGCATTATTATGAGTTGGAATGGACTTGATGTCAGTGTTCATTCCCGCCCGCCTTTTGAGAGCAGTGATAAATGGGTTAATTTGGAGTTAGTTTTTCCTTATTCTTCTGATCATTGGCATGGGGGCTGGGGGGAGCTTGCACGGATTTATATGTACAGGCCCTAGCATCAGTAATGTAGATTCCAGATGATTCTAATACAAGGAAATTTAGGGAACCTAGGACTCACAACTTTTCAGTGTTTATTCTTCTACCGCATAGAGTAAAAGAATGCTTGTCCCTTATGAAAATTTGAAGAAGGAAGGGCAGAGGACTTCTCCAGCCATTGAATAATCAATTTCTCTGAGTCTCATTGACAATTTCTTTTTTTATTAATAAATCTTTTTATTGGGGTTCATACAACTCTTATCACAATCCATACATACATCAATTGAGCAAAGCACCCTTATACATTCGTTGCACTCGTCATTCTCAAAATTCGCTTTCCACTTGGGTTCCTGGAATCAGCTCGGTTTCCTTTTTTTCCCCTCCCCCTCCCTACCCAGTCCTCCCTTCCCCCTGCTCCCTTAATAGTTTATAAATAATTATTTTATCTTATCTTACACTGCCCGGTGTCTCCCCTCACCCACCTTCCCATTGCCCATCTCCCCGAGAGGAGGTTACACATAGATCGCCAAGATCGGTTCTCCCTTTCTACACCCCCTTCCCTCCACTGGTGTTGAGGGGTTCATCCGTCCTAGATTCTAGGACAATTTCTTTAAAATGGAAATTATACTATATTATCCAAGAGTATTGTTTTAAAAATTAAAACTACATTGTATAGTGAAATGCTTTATGTATTATAGATATTAAAAACATTTTTCTACCCTTGAAGAGGAAACATATATTATTTAAATACAGAAGAAGAACGGTCTCTAATAAAGTATCTTTAGTTGTTAGTAAATTCCTATTTCCACACCTTTTGAATTCTCATTATTGTTTTATCAGTACCAGATGGTATAATGTAAGTTATAGCTCTTATAGGTCTTATGAATTAACAGTCTCTCTGTTTCCAAGTTCACTGTTATAATTCCCATAATGTAATTATATGTTTGACAGAGACAGGAAAAACAATTCAGGCTATAAAAGCTTCACACCAATTAGATTTTTCAAATATTTATTTCAGTTGTATTTATTGCACTCTGCAATATAAAGTCTAATTTTTAAAATGTATACCAATTTACAGATAAAAAACAATAACTTTCTCCCCAGATATGCAAGCTGTGAGAGAGACTATGTTCATTTTCACTAGCTAATCTGATTTGTTAGATTCATTTGAGAAATACTTTGGAGAAATTAAAAAATCTTTGATTTAGATTTCTCCTCCTCATCTCTTTTGAGTTTCAGATATAATGTGATATTCATTAAGATCAGGGAATAATCCAAAAGAAATTAACTCAATTACTTCTGAAAATATCAAGTCCCATATTAATTAACAAGGCATCTATGGATACTTTTGATTTGTTATTGACCATAAATCATATTTTTAAAAGGAGTTTCATATATTTAAATAATATTGAGGCATAATTGAACCTCAGCCAATTTTTGTCAGTCACATAAATTAAATATAATTGTTAAAGAATGATAAGTTTTAACTAATCCCACCAGTTTAGATATATTTTATGATTTCGACACTTATTTCCTTCCAAGAATACTTACCGTATATATGTAAATAAAAATTCCAAATGAAGCTTTCATATTGGAATTCTGAGACTGAAAATTGTCCTCTCACTAATTTTTTCTCCCATTTATTTACCTCAGAGCCACTTAAGTGGCGTAGTAATTATCAGGTTCAGATGCCAAGCAAACTGGTGACAGTTAAAGTCTATCCAGGTCCGCCTATAAAGACCTGGCTTATCTTCTTTTGAAATATCAGCAATTGAAAACCCAAAGAATACTATTCTACTTTGATACAAATGACATCACCCTGAGTTGAAATCTTTTCATCAACAACTGTTTTTTGTTGTTTGCTTATGTATTTTGACCACTTTATTTACCCTGCAGCAACTTTACAAGTCAATGGAATGCAATTGTGTTTTTATTATTCGCATTGTGTTATTTTAAAAAGCTAATTATTTATTATGTATACATTCTTAGTGGTTGCCAGTGTTTTCAACTCACTGTTCTATTCTGAGCCCTCCTGTATGTATCAAGACTTTACTCTTTTTCTTTTTTTAAATATATATTGCTCTATCATTTATTAATATTAGTAATTGGGAGTTATCATATATCATTACATAGTTCAATAAAATCAAGCAGAATTGCATAATTTCGACCACAATGTTTCTAAACATATTTTTCTTCCTGGGTTTCTTGACTTCATCTCCCTTTTACCCCAGTATCACAACTCCAACCCTCCCTAGATACCTTTATTCTATTTTTGTCCCTATATGTTTATCAATTCTGGGTTTCATTTACCGAAAAACAGGAAAACATGTAACACAATTTCAATAGGGTGACCCCCAATGACATAACACTTCTGAGATACACCTTAATATGAAAAATCAAAAACAAAGCAGTAGAGAATGTCCATCACAGGTTTGCAGGAATACTACATATGCTAATACACCACACAGGGCATAGGAGTAACAAGACCTTGTTTGTCTACCTACTAACAGTTCACCAATCGTGGTACAGTTGTCCTCTTCTTGCTCAAATGCTATGTATTTGCCAACGTAATAAGTTACATGTGTGTCTGAGGTGGAATCCAGCTCCCCCAGTGGAGTTCCCGCATGGTATCTCACTGACGCAATTTCTGCACCTTGAAGATCCTTGATTCAGTATCCCAGCATTCCACGGCACCCATCCTGGGGCCCCAGGATACACCCAGAAGCTTGGGTCAATCATTTTTGCTGACCCTTACTATTTACCAGATTTGGGGAACTTTATTGAGCCTGAGTGACAAAGATGGAACCCTTGTGGCATGGCGGTTATTGACTGGGCTGCTAACCACAAAGTTGGCAGTTTGAAATCACCAACCACTCCATGGGGGAGAAAGGAAGCTTTCTATTTCCCCAAAGAATTATAGCCTCAGAAACCCACAGAAGTCACACCTTGTCTGGAATCGACTTAAAGGTAGCAAGTTGGAGTTAATGACAAAAAAAGTTTTAAAAATCATTTTCTGTTAACTGAAAGCTCTGATACTTAAACCCAATAGCTGCTCCAAAAGAGAAACATGTGGCAGTTGACTTCCATGACAGTTCACACCTTGGCAACTTTGTGGGGCAGTTCTGCATAGTCCTAGAGGTTGCTGTGATTTGAACTAGCCTAGACTGCAAAGTGCTTGTTTCTTTGTTTTGGACAGTGTGTTAGTCTGGGTACATCAGAAAAATAAATCCACAGAAACTCATATGTATAAGAGAAAGTTCCATATAAAGGGTAAGTGCACATCAAGAAAACATCCCAACCCAGTGCTGCCCAAGCCCACAAGTCCAACATTAACCCATTTGTCTGACACCAATCCACAAAATCCTCCTCCATCTCACAAAGCACGCACAATGATGCCGAGTGTGGGGTGGGGGGGAAGCTGAATTAGTGAATGTGTAAGCATCTCAGTGCTGGCAGAGGTCTCACACAACTGCTCCAGCACCCAGGGCTGCATTGGGGTAGGTCCATGTGACTTCTTCTCGGGGATTTATTGCAGGAAGTGAGCCTTGACAGCTGAAGCAGGAATATGGCTAAGGCAGCTGCACCCTGGTCTGACCAGCAGCACAAAGCAAGAGATCTGAGAACTAGAAAGGTGAGGCTCACTGAGCCATTTATCTCTCTGCCCTTCAATTAACCCCACATGTGTTTATCAGCCATTTTGGCACAATCAACTTTAACTATATCAGAGGGTTATACTTCATCAGAAGTTACATCAATACCAGAGGCTCTATTAGTTGATATGGAAAACACAAGGAGAATTATTAGGAACAATATTTTTTAAGTTAAATGTATCTCCTCCCCTACCCCCCCTAATTCCCTGGGGGAAAATCATCCAATGAAATGAAAATTCATAAAACTGGCAAAGTACTTTCAGATTTCACTGCTATAAATTATTTGCTATTAACTTGATACCAGAAAGAAATGTGTTTTCTGAAGATGTATCAAGCACACTTTATAAACATGAACTCAATATCATTAGCAAATAGGAATTTATTGTGAATCCCATTCTTACAGCAGTGAGACTAACATGGCTCAGCAGCTTTGTATGTGGGAGTTAACTCTTTTGTGTCCAAATGATTTCATGTTTTTGATTGTTTGTTGATATCATGTGTTTTCAGTAATGGAAGAGGTGTTCAAATCAAAGTAAAAGATTTTGACCGAATATGGGTTTTTGATAAAATTATGTGGGACAGTTTATTGAAAAACTCTATTGTCTTCTAATTCCACTTTTCATGAACTTTTTGGAATCCCTACATTTGGCCTACAGGAACTCTGGTGGTGGGACTGGCCTTGGGACTTCTATTTCTTTAGATTGGCACAGTTACTGATATGCCCACCATGCTCTAGCACACAATACACCTGGGGGAGCAGTTTTCCCAGAACCTGGAAGGCTGAAATGTTGATAGGTAATAAAAGACCCGTTGATCATAAAAGTATTATAAAATGACAAACACCAAAATCAAAATGAAATGCTTCATTCGAAGCAAGTCACGATAGTACATTTTAAGCTCCAGTTAGCCATTCTTCCCAAGAGATCACTATGATTTGTGTCATGCAACTGAAAAACTATACCAAACACATAAAAGTTTTTATCTGTGATTGCAAGTATTAGCTTTCCCTCAAAGGTAGGATTGCTGCCCATAATGTACCGTGTTGCTAGCACGACCAAAGCAGAGATAGCTGTAAGAATAAACAACAGTGAAAATGTATGGACCTATCTATAGAAATACCACTTGTTTGTCAGTTTGTTATACTGTGCTGGTTTGCATTCTGCTGTGACACTAGAAGCTAGTTATATCACCAATATTTCAAATACAATTAGGGTCACCTATTTTGAACCGGTCTAGGTGGAATTTCTAGACTATGAAAAACTGAAAAGCAAGAATAGATCATCCACTTATAAGGGATTACTGAAGGCAAACGTTATTTATAGCAGCAGGACATTGTCGGAGCTAGTGCCGCAGGCTAAGCCCTCAAGTTGGAAACAAGGACATGGCAATATCTGTCTTGGAGTAGAAGCTGCCTGTAACAGGATAATATCTGGATGCATACAAGGAAGTTCAGATGTCATTTTTCAAATTTACTCATCAACAAATAAAACCAGCGATGAATGAATTGAATCCTTCTATAAATTTCTTCAGTCTGAAATTCATCAAACATGGAATCAAGATACATTGATAAGTATTATAAATATTGGAAACAAGAGGAAGCATCAGAAGTTGGAAAAGATGATTGTGGTGAATGAAAAGAAGCTAGAAAGCACATAATAGAATTTTACAATATCAATGAGTTCCTAAGTTCAAGTATTTTTTTTCAATAAAATAAAGAGCAACTATAGATGTGGATCTCATCAGATGTAACACCCTGGACACAATATCTGTGGGAAGAGATAATGGAGGAGCTCATTATAATCAGCCAAAATGAGACCAATGGCTAATTGCTCATATGCAAGGTCAGATTGAAGCTGAAGAAAATTAAAACAAATATGTAAAAGTCAAAGTGTGGCTGTGAGTCTATCTCACCTGAATTTACAGACCATCTCAAAACAGATTTGAAACATAGAGCACGAACGAGAGACCAGATGAGTTGTGGGATGATGTCATATTCAAAGAAAACGAAGGGTCTTTCAAGAAAACCAGGAAAGTAAGAGACAAAGCAAACAATAAAAGAAACTCTGAAACTTACTCTTAACTGTAGAGTAGCTAAAACAAATAGAAGAAATGAAGAAGTAAAAGAGCTGAACAGAAAACTTCAAGGGCATCTTAAGAAGAGAAAGTAGAGTGTTATAACGAAATATGCAAAGACTTGAAATATGAAAATGAAAAGGGAGAGCATGTTCAGCATATCTTAAGCTGAATAAATTGTAAAAAAAAAAAGCAATCAAGACTTGAGTTGATATGTTGAAATATTCTATGGACAAAATGCTTCCAAGCTATGCATAAGGTTTTCTTCTGTGTTGCTTTGCAAATAATTTACAAATCAATTACTGAGAAAATCATCAGAAAAACTGGATTAAATGAGGAAGACTGTGGCATCAGGATTGGAGGAAGGCTTATTAACCACCTGCAATATGCAGGTGACACAATCTTGCTTGCTGAAAGTGAGGAGAACTTGAAGTACTTGCTGATGAAGATCAAGGATCACAAACTTCAGTATAGATTGTAACTCAATGTACAAATCAAAATCCTCACAACAGAACTAATAGATAAAATCATGATAAATGGAGAAAATATTGGAAATTTTCAAGGATTTTGTCTTATGTGGATCCACAATCATTGTTCATAGAAGCCCAAGTCAAGAGATCAAAAGACATAGACTATTGTGAAAGCAGCCACATGAGACTTCTTTAGAGTTTTGAAGAGCAAGGGCATTACTTTGAAGACCAAAGTGCACTGACCCAAGCCGTGATACTGTCCATTGCATCACACGCATGTGAAAGTTGGACATTGAATAAGGAAGACCAAAGAAGAATGGATACATTTGAATTGTGGTGCTGGAAAATGATATTGAAAGTACCATGAACTGCTAAATGAACAAACTGACCTGCGTTATAAGCAGTAAGGCCTGAGTGCTCCTTAGAGGCAAGGAAGGCAGGACTTCATCTTACATTAGTTGGACATGCTGTCAGGAGAGACAAGTCCCTGGAGAAGGACATCGTGTTTGGTAAAAGTGGAGGGACAGTGACAAAGAGGAAGGCCTTCGATGAGATGGACTGACGCAGTGGCTGCATCAATGGGCTCGGGCACAGGAACAGTTGTGAGAATGGCACAGGATCATGCAGCATTTTGTTCTGTTGTGCATAGAGTCACTTTGGATCTGATCCAACTCAATAGTACCTAATAATAGTCAGATGGGCAAGATATTGAATGATAGAGAAAGCATCAAAGAAGATGGAGTACCTAGTCACGGTACCAAAAATTAGTGGACATTCAAACATTTTGAGAAGTACTGTATGATTAAGACCTATTGGTATTGAAGGAAGATACTCAAGCTGCACTGAGAGCAACAACCAAAAATTAATAATAATCAGGCCCCAGAAATACATGGAATAATAGAAATACTTCAATAAATTGGTGCAGTGCTTGAAACACCATTCTAAGTCACAACATGTGGAAGACAGCTACTTGGCTAACCAACTAGACGTGATCTACATTTGTGTTTATTCTAAGGGAAAGTGAACTAGCAAAGCATGGAAAATATCAAACAATGTCATTACGCAATTATCAAACAGTGTCACATGCAAGCAAAATGTTACTAAAAACATGGATACAACTGTAAATTGATCAAGAGCTGCCAGAAGTGCAAGCTAAATTCACAATAGGACTTGAAATGAGAGATATCATTGCTGACATTAGTTGTTTCTTGGTGGGAAGAAGAAAACACCAGAAATATGTTTACTTATGTTGTATTGCCTTTTCAAATTCTTTCTACTTCCTGAATCACAAGAAAAGATTACTAACCTTAGAATAAAATGGGAATCTCAGAAGCCTTCATTGTGTTCATATGGGACCTGTACATAGAGCAATAGGCAATTGTTGAATGGAATAATAAGATGCTGCATGACTTAAAATTATGTTCTGAGTTTGTATCATCAATGTGTTTACTCCATTTGTATGCTTAGCAAACAGTCTACGAAGATGAACTGTATGAAGAATTCAACAACAGGATCGGAAGAAGGCTCAGTATGAGCCTCCAATAGGCATCTGCTGTAACTGCTTGCTGAAACCCAAAAGGCCTTTATGACAAAGATCAAAGTCTATAACCTACAGTATGAATCACAACTCAGTGCAAAGAAACCAAAAATCCTCACCAAATTAATAGACAGCACCTTGATAAACATAGAAGAGGAAGAAGTCATGAATTTTATTTTACTCGAATTCAAAAAACATCCATCAAATAAATAATGACAATCTACACTGAGCAAATTTGCTGCTCAAAACCTTTTCAAAGCGTTAAATTTCAAAGATGGTAGTTTAAAGTCTAAGGTGCAACTGATCGAAGGTATGGTATTTTAATCTCCTCATACACATTAGGAAGCTAGACAATGAATAGGGAACACCACAAAAGAACTGATGATTTTGAGTTTTGATATTTGTAAAGAACCTTGAAAGTACTATGAACTGTGAGAAGAACAAACAAATCCCTCTCTGAGGAAGTACAAACAGAATCCTCCTTAGAAGAGGGGATGGTGAGACTGTTCGGGTGTAGTTCGACATGTTATCAGGAGAGACCAGTCCCTGGAGGAGGACAGCGTGCTTTGTAAGAGAGTGGGTCCCTGAAGAGAACTGTATTTTCCTTAATCAGACACTTCACATGATGAATGTTTAAGGTCACTGTATCAATGAGCTGAAATACAACAATCGTGAGTCGGGTGCAGGCCCTGGTGGTGTCTCTTTCTGTTGTCCGTTGGGTCGCTGGGGGTTTGAGCCCTCTCATCAACACCTAACAGCTAGACCATCTGTACAAATGGTGTGGTGGAGGCATCTGACCACCTTTATCTTTAGGGAGTGCAAGTGAATTAAGATTATCATCATTAGCCACCAAAGGCGATTCCTATGCAGTGGCAGTCAGACACACTTCCACTCCAATCCTTTCATCAATCAGCCACCAACTGTCTCACCCATGGCACTCTCTCCTTCTCTATTGGGTTTGATAAGATCTTTCAAAGGCTCCATGGAACTCATAGACAGTACTCGCAAGTATGGAGATTATTAGAGAAATATCAAGCTACAAAATGAGGAGCTGATACCAAGGGCTCAATTAGAAAGAAAATATTTTGAAACTGATGATGGCAACAAATGTAAAAATGTGCTTGGCACAATGGATGTATATATGAATTGTGATAAGAGCTGTGTGAGCCCCTAATAGAATGATTCAAAAAATAATAACTCTGAAGATACAGTTTTTCTGGACAGGACAGCCTGTCCTCTATTATGCCTGCAATATGCCTTTCTGGCCCTTGTCCTTTCAGCTCCACATCTCCTTGGCCTCTACCCTGCTCAAGCAAGTACTATAACACTCTTAGCTCTGCAGTTAAGTGCTCTGGGTCATCCCATTTTTTTCAGTAAGACGCAGCTCTATCTCCATGGGCTGGCAAAACCAGCTCCCCCAACAAATATTTAAAGGTATCTAATTGTGCCAGCAAGCCTTCTGTTCACAGGCACTCAACTTTCTCACTCCATGCTTGAGAAACCTGCCACGCTGTCTCCTGCCAGTCTCTTGGTTCTGCTGCTACCATTCTTCTGCTATTGCTTCTTGACATGTTTCAACACCCCAGTGTCACAGCTTTCTGTCTCCTGGATCAAGACGATTCCCAGAACAGGCCCTATGGGTCTAAAGGATGTGCTCAAATTCTAGTGCTCCTGTCTTATCGACAATCAGTGTCCTCCTTTCTGCCTCTGGTGAAGCTCATTTTAAACCAAGCAGGATTGTCTAATAGTCTGATCCCACTGTCAGGATTGCATGCACTTTCCTTACATGGTTCTGTCCCTACAAGGGTGTCATGTATATATTCACAATTTTAGCAATCTAACCAAATGCCTAGGTGGGCCATGTGTCATATTTGCATAATCCTAACCAGCCATTTGGCTGTTACAAAGACCATAGCTAGTAGAGACATATTAAGTAATTCACCTCATCACTCTAGCCAATCATTTCTCAAGCATTTATTTATGGAGCGGACTTAGGAAATGGGGTGGTAAGACAGCCTCAGATCTTGGTTTCATGGAGTTCAATAGAGAAAGGAAGTAATATCCTATTAAAAATCATGCAGATAAACATCAAAATTCTGACAAGGCTGTAGAGCTTATAAACCAGGGTGTGAGAAACACAAACAAACAAAAGCAATGGTGTTATGTGAGTTAGGGTAGCCCAAGAGACCCTCTCAGAAGAGAACATTGCTGAAGACAGGGATACGAGCAAGTAGGAGAGAAGTGATGGAACAAATAGGATGTGCAGAATTTGTGGGTGATTGCAGGAGATACA
This sequence comes from Tenrec ecaudatus, assembly GCF_050624435.1. NCBI lineage: Eukaryota > Metazoa > Chordata > Mammalia > Afrosoricida > Tenrecidae > Tenrec > Tenrec ecaudatus. The sequence goes on along the minus strand of NC_134531.1, from coordinate 60,096,943 downwards.
GGGCCCCAAATATCACACACCCACTGTTTCTGTGCCTTACACACCACAGCAGCATGCTTGTTAGGTTGACCGCCTTAGTAACCTCCTGAAGGTAAACGCGACTCAGAGTAAATTCAGTGATAATGGGTGGGCAGTAACATGCTGGAAATGATAACACATAAAAGTTCCAAACATCAGGTAGGAAGGAGACGATGGCAGGGAGTCTAGGAAGAAAAAGAATGTTTGGAAACAGATTGTGGTAGAAATTGTAAAATTCTGTTTGACATGAGTCACCTTTGGGAGGCGAGAATTCTCCCACTGAACCACCAGTGCATGAGTCACCTTTGGAATGATATGATATATGTATTAACTCCCAATTAATACTAAATTTAAAAAACAAAGAAACAAAAAGTTTCGTAGTGCCAGCACAGCAGAATTAAGTTGGGTGTTTTGAAGTGAGCATGTAAATGAACATTGAAATTATTTTTACTGCGTTCAGGTTTTCTATTTAAATATATTAATTGGTATATTGACTCTACTAACTAATATACATATATAATGATTTGCAAATCGATTTTCTTCAAGTCTAAGTATACTTTTAAAATAAAGTGGAGTCATTACAGATTAATTAAGGTAATGATTGCTATATTTCTTATAAAATATCAAGTCTTTATTTCAGCTAATGGCACTTTTATTTTTAAGGAAAAAGGAGAGGGCAGGTCCCCTAAAATACTCACAGTTTTGGGAGAGGTCAATGACAGCATTAAATCCAGTCATGACCTTCAGCAGTTGAGAAAGGTATCGGTGAGGGGACAGTGATAGCTCCTTGCATAGACCACCGATTGAGAGCTTCTTCATGAGCAAGTAGCCACCTGTGAGTTTCTTCTTTTTGAGGGTCTAATAAGGTTCTTTTATCTGGTAGTACTCTCTATTTACTAGAAATTTCACCTTTGCGCAGCAAGACTAATTATAAATTGGTGTTGGTAAATTGGGAAACAAAGGTGACAATTGAACAAAGTACCTGTGTTTCTTAACACCTACAATGATAAGCCCTACATTATAAAGAACAATTTTACATTTTGAGACAAAGGCTATTTTATCTTATCTTCTGATTGTCTCACAGAGATTCTGATAAATTTAATGGTCAATGTTTCTAAACCAACATCTAAACAAATTTCAGCTTCCAGCCAAATTGTGAATCTGGAAGGCATACGTTGAGAATTATTTTTTTGGCGGCGGCGGCGGCGGGGGGGGGTGGGGGGGGGGCGGGGATAGCTGTTAGAACCCTTATGGTCTTTCTGGGGGTGACAAAACAGACACCTAGATAGGACTGTTGTGTAACAATCTGGTAAGTAACATTCATTTTGAAATGTGAAAAATTGGTTTATTATCTTGACCTTGAAATGACTTAATAAGTTCATCTTCTCTTCTAAACTCCCTTTCTTTAGCATATAAGATGAAGGGGTCCGTTACAGGGGTGAATCCTAAACTCAGTTACACATCAGAAATGCAGAGAGTTTGGGACACACAGATGTCAGGAGCTCATTGCATTAAACCAAGGTGGGGCCCAGATTATTTTTATGAAAAGTTAAGTTGAAAATTGCTGGATCAAATGTTATAATGACTAATGAACATAGCTTTTTAAAACCAGATGGGTTTGCTATGAGTCACAATCAACTCCCTAGCACCCAACAGCAACAACTACATTCTATCGAGAGGAGATGAAGTTTTAATTTAATTTAATTAAAGGGGGTGAAAAGTATTGGAAGAAATAAATAAAGCCATAAAAAATAACAGAAAGAAAGCTGAGGTTATACTCAGATTACACAAAACCTACATTGAGATCAGAATAATTGCAGAAAGAGCACATCGTATAATCATAAGAGATTTAATTCATCAGGAAGTGAAAATGATTATACACATGGGCACACTTACCAAGAGTCCTCCAGCATATTGAAGAAACAATGACTGACAGAAACAAAGAATAAATACACAATTGAGCACTAATAATTAAATCCATATTCAATTTTCAATAATGAAAGAAGCAAATAGGTACAAGATTAAGAAGGAAATAATATATTTGAAAAAAAACCATAAACCAACTAGACATAACTAACAGCTACAGAGAATTCTACCCAATAACAGCATATTACATATTACTCTCAAATGTACATGGAGAATAGTCTATTTGATATATGTTGGACCAAACAACAAGGCTCAGTAAAATTAAAAGAATTGAAACCATACAATGTATGCATATACTCCCAATTCACCAACCCCCAAAATGAAACCCACGAGCCTCAAGTCAAATCGGAATCATAGCAAACTCATAGGACACAGTAGAACTTCCTTATGGGATTTCCAAAGGTCCACATCTTTATGGAGACAAGCTACCACGTTTCTCCCAACGAGCCTCGGGTATTTTTGGACTATTGGATTTTCCCTTAGCTCCTCAGTGTTTCAACCATTGTGCCACAAAGATTCCTCTCACCACACACAACACACTCAGAGAAGAACTCAGTATCTAAAGAAAGCTTCTCATGTTCATAAATATGAGGAGATTAAATAGTACTCTTTTTAACAGTATGATAATTTTTATTAAATTGTATATGCTTAGGAATTACCATGGACTAATATCTAGAAGGAAGTCAGTGAAAAGATTTCTTTTACAAATTTGAGAGTTAATACATATATCATGTCTTTGCATAGCTGAATCATGTCAAGCGGTATTGTCCAACTGCTCCCACCATCAGTTTCCAAACATTCTTTTCCTTTCTGGACTCCTTGACATCAGCTCCCTTTTACATGCTCCCCCCAATTTTATATAACAAATGGGTCAAAAAACAAAGAAAATAGAAAATGCTCTTGAGAAGAATAAAAACAACATATGACATAGTAGAATGTATGAGATGTAGCTAAAGTAATACTTATATAAAAATGGATACCTATAAAATCCTTATTTTTAATGAAAGATAAAATTAATAACCTATCTCTCTACCTTATTGGTATTATTCTCCATCATGTTGGCCTCTGTCTTATAGTGATCTCATGCACAAGAAACAAACTTCGCTCCAGCCCAGTGCCCTAGTCATGACTGCTTAGGATCAGGCTACTTAGATTCATAGGGTCCCCAATGATTAGTTTTTGTAAGAAGTTCACCAGGCCTTTCTGCTTAGTCTCTCTGTTTGGAAGGACTAATGAATTGATTTAACTTCATAGCAACACAAAAGCCTCCACTGATGGAGTGACATACACATAAGGTGCATTGGCCAAAAAACAAAATGTTAAGTGTTCCACATGAAGCCAAGGATTCTATCAATGAACCACCACTGTCTTTAACTTTGCACCTTAAAAGCAGTGTTAGTATTGCAGTTAGACGTCATCTAAAAAGGTCCCACTCATAGATTCCGTGTACAAGAGAATGGAACAAAGTGCGGTCCCGCACCAGCCTCATAATTATTAATGTGCTTGGGCCAATTGTTGTAGCTACTATGTCGATCCATCTCTTCTGGTCTTTCTTTGTTGTTGAACTCTGTTTTATCAAGCACACTGGTCTTTCCTAATAACATGTCCAAAGGAGGAGTGCAGGAGGAAAAATAAAGCAGGCAAACAAAACTGGTGACAAACAAAATATAAGGAAAACATAATGAAGATTTGAATGAAAGGTTTTAAATATATAAAATAAGAGGAAATTATTAAAATCAAAAGTGGATATTTTGAAAAGAAAATTTTTTGACAAATCTGTATCTATTCTGATATAAAAAATAGAGACAGTTTAGATTCTTAACAATAGAAATCAACAAAGCAATTTTACTACCAATTTCACAGAAAGTACAAGGAAGTCCTAAAAACAACTATACACTGCCTTAAAATAGTAGAAAATCTTGATAAATCTATAACAACTTAAGATATTGATTACTACTGAAAACAGAAAAACCCAGGCCCGGGTGGTTTCACTGGTGAATTCTAGCAAATGATTGAGGAGGTATTAGCATCAATGTTTCACAACCTCTTCCCACTCAAAAAAAAAAAATAGTAAGTAAATCTCTCTAACTCATTATAGTACCCAAACTATCCAATATTTTACAAAGGAGGAAAATTTAATGCTAATCTTCGTTAGGGATGTAGATGCGAACATCTCCAACAATATGCCATGGCCCTGGTTATCTAAGATCAGGCTGCTTTGCTTCAGAGGGATGGAGGGATGGGGGAAGGTGAAGGTGGAGGTGAAGGTGATCTGAGAGAAGCAGTGGGTTTTGCGGGTTTACAGAGACTCGGTGCTGAAATGAGGACTGTCAGAGAAGTAGGTTGAGGAGTAAAGTAACAAATGTGCTCTTTTTAGTGTGTTAAGTTTGGATGTGTTAAGTTGCCAAGTGAAAATGTCAGGTTGTTTAGACCTCTGGGAAAAAGTCAAGACCTAAAAGAAAATGCAAAAAGGTCACTCAGCATTATATAATTGCATTTGCTTTTATCTGTTAACATCGCTCTTTTTGAAAAGTGTTTGGCCAACTTCTCCTTGGACCCCAATGACTCATTTTTCAGAGGCCTCAGTCGGTACCTTTAGTCTTCAAGGTACAATTGAACATAGGCAAAGGTGGCGTGTCCTCGGTTGGATAATTGGAAAGGTTTAGGACTGGGGTGGGGGCGGTGGGATACGGACATGGTAAAATAGGAGCTAGGTACATACCAGCCAGAACTGAAGAGAGTATAATCCTAAGACTATAACTATAGAAGAATTGGCCTATTTCTCTAAGGGGAAAATGTGCAGTGCGAAGGGACCGGTTCAGAATGGAGAATGCATGCCATATAAGAGAAGGGCTGCAGTTCTAGACCTAATGCCACAGTGTTACAGTCTGGAATAGAGATCCAAGTTTGACGGAGATGACTTTTCAAGTAAAGCAGAAATCTGTACCATTGTGTAAATGTTTGTGATGTGTAAATATTGTCTAATATTTAAAACACTGAGCAGGTTAAATGGTGGAACAAAACATGTCTATGGATAAGATCTTGCGGAGCCTTTGTTAGTGTTGAACTGGACCCTCCTGACGTGGTCAAAGTCCATGAGACAGTCTTGCCATTCTTGCCTCTACGGGGCATTCTGGTTGTGCTACTTCCAAGTCAGATTTGTTTATTTGTTTTGTCTTTTGGCAGTCCATGGTACTTTAAATATTTTTCACCAGCACCATAATTCAAACGCATCAATTTTTGTTCTGGCTTCTTGATTACCTGCAGCAACCTTTTATTGGCATGTGTTATCAATATTTGTTTATAATTCAAGCTTCCTGTTGGGGTTACCTTGCTTTGGGATGGGTGCAAATATGCATCTCTTCTTTCCATTTGGCCAAGTAGCAGTCTTTCAAATTTCTTGACATACACTAATGAGTGCTTCTAGTGCTTCATCAGCTTGCTAAAATATTTTAATTGGCATTCCATCAAGTCCTGGAGCCTTATTTTTACCTAATGCTTTCAGTGACGCTTCAACTTCCTCCTTCAGCACCACGTTGATTAGTTCTTTTTGGTAGAGTGACTCAGTGTATTGTTTCCATCTGCTTTTCAGGCTTACATTCTTGAACGGGCAGAGGAAATCGAATGACATCAAAGTATGATGCCCTCAGGATATGTGCAGACTCCAATGTCAGCATAGATATCATGCTGCATCATGGGAATACTTCCATTATTTCAATGAAGTCTGTGAACGAGGCCCTGTCTATTCCAAAGAATGTTGATTTATATTCTTAAGCTACAAAGCACCTGCTTACATTAAAGAAAAGTTTATTGCATGGTATTGCTTAATGTGGCATCTTCCCTCTTATTTGAACTTAGGGAAATTTTTCTTGAAATAAGTTTTCAAATATTACATGAATGGTGTGATAGTTAGGGATTATGTCAACTAGACACTCCTGGCTAGGGATGGAATTAAGCCTGTCAACCAAGTCACAGCCTGATGACACCTAGCAGGTATCATAAACTTTTTGTATAAGAGCAAGTTGAACAGAAATGATCTATGCTTCTCCACCTTCCTGCTAGGCTGGGACTCTGTGATCAATAATTGTCAGAGGCTTGACATGCTTACACTGACCTTTTGATCTACAGGACCCTGCATCTACAAGCCTGTGATCTCCCTGCTTTCTGAAGTATTTCTCTGCCTCACTGGCTTTTGCCGACATGAGTCTGAAGAAGGATTGATGGACTAGCATCCAACTTATGAACACGAGTTGGACTGAGCTGGGATGCCTTTTGATATATAATTAATTCTTTATATAAAGCTATTTCTCATACATAGATGAGTACCACTGGACTAGTTTCTCTAGACAACTCAGCCTAACACAAATGGTATTGAGAATTTTAAAACTTCATCTCTACATACATTCGACGTCTCCCCTAAGAGGCAAACTATATATTCCATCAGTTTTATGAAAACACTCACAAATAAGCTAACAAGTAGAATTTGTCCCCACATTGTTTTGTATATTGCAGTTTTCAGGTCAGTGTCAGCTGTCAAATTCTCATTTCTTGATTTTGCATGCCAGTATTTTAAAGCTTGTCCAAATTTTCATGTTGATTCTCTGTGTCGGGTTATAAGTTTTACTTGAAAAGCAATGGCTTCCTATAAAGAATTTGTAGTTATAAAAACCTACTAGTTATAAGCCAATATAACCTTATGATGATATAAAGAAAGAAGAGGGATCCATTAAGCCCCCCCACTCATCTCCTATATGTACCTCTTTTCTATGGGTATTTTTCCCTCTACTTTAGGACTTTCATTTTTAGGAAAGAGATCCTATGAGGAGCTAATTTTGTGAATTGACTGGAAGAGTTGAAATTAACTAGAAAAGAAATAGAGTGAAAGAGAACACTTTTTTTAACCTCTTCTAATCCCTACCTAACTGGGTTGGGAAAAAATAGAGAACAAATTCTACTCTTCTGCTCTTTTAGACTCTTTAGAATCATTCTGAAATTACCATGTGGTATTTGGGAATGAAATTTTTGCTTTTATATGCTCAGTGTAATCACCAATTTTCCTTCAGGTTATCATATGGCATATGAAGCCATAATCTTCAAGCTGAGAGTCCATCTAGTACATTAGCATTGTTGTCCCAGAGAATTTTAGATTGCTTTTGAATAAGAGAGTCGTTGGTATTTATAACCACCTTTTCAAAGCCATTTTGAGAATTTGAGTTTAGAAACCCCCACTTATGCCGCTGAGAGTTTTATCTTGGCTAAACAACAATATGGAAATCAGAAGGGCGCTCCTCCACAGTGAGTTTAATTATAAAGCTATTAAGCATTACTTCTGAGCTGCCATTGTGCTCCTGTCGTGGTCCCAAACCATTCTGGCTATTGGAATGTGAAAATCTTAATTCCAATAAATTCAGAGGATAGATGTTTGTGCTTTCAGTCTCCTGGGAGAAAGTAGTGAATGCAATAACTACTGCTCTCATATGGAATTATATCCACACAATTGCATTTCTTTTGGTTTTGCATCAAAAGGTGAAAAGAGGCAAATGTCAAAAGAAGAAGCCTGTTCCCTTGATTAATAGATCTATTCTTGACATAGTGAAGCTAGTCAATGGCAACCAGTTCTTCCAACACCACAAGAGCACTTTATTTTGAATTTTTAAATTAAAATATCACTTTATTGGAAGCTTTTATTGCTGTTATAATAATCCGTACATCAATTTTTTTTTTACATTTTAGGTAACAGCCAAAATTTAATCTGTGGGAACTCGCCTCTGAAAATTACAACAACAATCCGCAGGAAGTGACTCGATATAAAACAATACAAACCCCCCAGTCGGAGGACTTCCACCTGTAGGCAGAAAGGGGAGGAGGCTGAAACAAGTTCTCTTCAAGAGGAGCGTGGTGCTGCCCCTCCGCGTGGCTCTGCTACGGAACACGGACACAGACCTGGGCAAAACCAGGCGCTCACACAGGACCCGAGAGGGTGTCCCGCAGCCCAGTCTTCGTATGCACATCACGCTGCCCTGAAGAGAGCGAAGAGTTCCGGTCCACTGAGGAAAGTGAGTGACCCTGGAGCATCACCTCCTCCTGTCACGACAGATGGAGTTGACCTGGACGGAGATGGCGCCTCCTCGGTAGCTGGCCCTCTTCTTCTTGGTTTTCTCATGACGGAAGGATTTGCCTTTGGTGAACTTCAGAACTTGATTGGCTCGCTCCCTCCAGTCTCCCACTGCACCTCGCTTGGCATCAAAGGAGTTGTCTGCCACGCGAGCGTCCACATTAATTTCCTCTTCCCTGACTCTTCGGAAGGGGGACGACGCCCTTCCTTCTCTCACCTTTTTTCCTTTTGGGAAATGTGTTGCGGGTCTGGAGCTCCGGCTTCTTGACTTGAGGAGTCTCTGCCTCCTTGGCAGCCTCATTCTGCTTCCGTTTCTTTTCTGGCTTGGAAACTGCTCCATCTTCCTCCTCATTGTCTCCACCTCCCTTTCCATTCTCCACTGTCAGAACAGAGGTGCCATTGGCCTTGGGGGTCTGTGGTTTGGGAGTGGCCTTGCCCTTGGGTTTCTCCTCCTCCTCCTCCTCACTGGAGTCATCAGAGGAAGAACTGCTGCTGCTCTCCGCCTCCACTGTCTTCTTAGAGGCTGGCTTGGCAGGGGTCACTGCTGCCGTCTGCAGTGTCCCCTTAGCTGGGGGTTAGAGGTCTCCTCCTCCTCCTTGCTGCTGGAGCTGTCGGAATCAGAACTGCTGTCCCCGCCTCCCTGAGGGGCTGCTTTGGCGGGCTGAGCTGGAGCTGCTTTGGCCACCACCTTGGGCTTCGAGGTGGCTACAGACTTCTTCGTCATCTTCGCCCTTTCCTCCTCCTTCTTGGGTGAACTACTCTCCTCTTCACTGGAGCTGCTATCTGCCTTTCTGGCCAAAGGCTTTGGGCCACTGCCGGCAGGCTGCTTGGCAGGTGTGGAGGACTTAGTGGCAGGCTGTTTGGCCACTGCAGGCGCTTTACTTGGGGCAGTCTTGGTGGTGCCAACTGGCTTGGCGGGAGCCTCATCCTCTGAGCTGTCCGAGTCTGAGCTGTCTGAAGAGCTCTCTGCTGCCTTCTTGGCTGGCGCTGGCTTAGCAACTGCTTTAGAGATGACTGCTTTTGCTGGGCGCTGCTTCTCTTCCTCAGAGCTAGAATCAGACTCGTCACTGCGTTCCTCACTGCTGTCCTCGGGTTGCTGCTTCTCCGCGGCTTTCTTGGGGAGCTGGGTCCCCAGGGACTTCTTTGGTGGAGGAGCCGAAGGCGGAGGCACTGAGCTGTAGGGTCCTGGTTTTTTCTTGACGGGCTGCTTGTGTTCCTCCTCCTCCTCACTGGAGGAGTCCTCACTGCTGGAACTGTCCGGGCCAGGGGTGGAGACCGCCTTCGCTGGGGCCTTGGCTACAAGTTGCTTTTTCGGTAGAGGCTTAGAGCTGGCTGCTGCCTTCTCATCCTCTGAGTCATCGCTGCTGCTGCTGCTGCTCGCGGCGTTGCCCTTGGCTACCTTAGGTGCAGCTTGAACTCGTGTGCCTGGTTTGGCTAGGACTTTCACTGGGGCCTTGGCTGGCACGGGCGTTGTCTTTGGCTTCGGGTTCTTTGGTGCCTCATCCTCGGAGCTTGAATCCGAATCGGAACTTGAGCTCTCAGCTTTCTTGGGTGGAGCTTTGGCTGCCTGAGCTTGGGGCTTGATTCCCTTCTGCTGGACAGGCCGTTTCTTTTTGTCCCCCTCTTCATCTTCACTGGATTCGTCACTGCTGCTGCTGCTCTCCGAAGCTTTGGCTACAGCCTTTCTTGGGTCCTGGGCAGACTGGCCCTCTTGGCAGCTACTGCAGCCTTCTAAGCTGGAGGCACTTGGGCTTCCTCCTCGTCGCTGCTGTCCTCACCGCTGTCACTGGAGGAAGTCTTTTTCGCCTTCTGAGGGACAAGCCCATTGGCTTGTAACTTCTGCTTTGGAGCCTTGTTGGACTTGAGTCAGAAACTGTATATGTCCAAGAGGGAAGAGGCATTGGCATCCTGATAGGTAGTGCCGGTCGCCTTGGCAAACTTGGCGGCCACCTCCAGGAGACGCGCGTCACGACGTTTTTTTTCCCCCCGTATATCAATTTTATCAAGCATAGTTGTACATATATTGTCATCATTATTTTCTAGACATTTACTTTCTTTTGAGCTCTAGGTATCAGCGCCCCCCCCCCACTGTTACTACTTAATAAGTCATAAATTATTATTTTCATATCTGATACCGACCGCTCTCTCCCTTCCCCCTTGGTTTCTGTTGTTCGTCCCCCTAGGATGTATGTGTGTGTGTGTGTGTGTGTGTGTGTGTGTGTGTTTATGTGTTGATCATTGTGATCAGTTTCCCCTTTCTCCCCTTCTTGCCCCACCTTTATTTTTAACAGAGGGGAACAAAGAGCCTGTTTAATAACTCAATAGATAATGGCATTGAATCCCCAAATTTGTCATTTTAAAGGTGGAGAAGGACCAATTCAGAGAAATATCAACATTAAAGCAAAACCTATGTAATGAAGGGGCAGTTGTTAAAGGACAACCCCGCTTTTCTACCAACAAACCAATATGTGTCATGTGAGATTTGTGGAGCAAACTGATTCTGATATTGTATTTCTTCCTCCTACTCTTGGATTCCTAATATTGGGATTATTTATTGGGTAGTGGTTGTATTGGGCTCATGTTAAATAGATGTTTTCTACCATCAAGTCAGCAATGGTTGATGGTGACCTTGTATATAATAAATAATTTCTCAATAACGGGGTTAGTGGATGAATAAAGAAAAAGAACTAATTAGGGCAATATATCTTCAAATCACAAAACTTTTTTGAGAAAATTTCGTCATATTCTCCATATACATAAAAAATTTCCAGGGACATTAATTTCAAAATCTTTCCCTTACAAATTAGACATTGAGGCTTTAAAGTGGATCATCATTACTCTCCTGAAATAATTACAATTTTAGAATCACTCATCTCTCATATATTGATAAATGACCACACTACCAAGTGTCTTTGCATCCATCAACCACAGATGTTGTTCTAGAAAATCTCAAGTCTCCCTCCACACAGAAATGAGATCCCTGAACTTTGGGAACTCAGGTTTAAAGGAGTATTTGCAGGAAGCAATAACAACAAAAAGTTTTAGACCTGTCTGAAACCATATGAAGCAAAAGGTTTTTAACAGGAAATAAAATATTTAGACAGGGAATATGAACTTTTAAAAAAGACCTATCTTTTACCTGGAAGATCCTGATTTTCTCTGAATCTGTGAGCAGTTTTCCAGTTTTTTGTTTCTGCTCTTTTGAGTTCACGGATATCAATCCAAAAAGACATTGAGAGTTCTGAAGGTATGTTCCATTTTGCCTATCAATAAGAAGGGCTGAACTGAGGTGAGGCAGGATTGCCACCCAAGAATATTTAATTACTTATTAATCACTTTGGATTCTCTATTCATAAGCAAATATGCGTTCAAATGAATTTAACCTTAGATTGGGGCCTTTGGGGAATGCATTAAGGAAGCAAAGCACAAAATCAGTTTCATTCATTTCCCCTTGAGAAACAACTGAAAGATTTGTGGAGACTGCATTTACATTAATTGATACAGGATTAGGGATGCCTCCTGCCTTTCAACCACTTGAATCACAAAAGGATATCAGTTTATGGTGTTTCTTCCAGGTACTTCTATGACTTCCTTTTTTTAAAAATCATTTTATACAACTGTTATCACAATCCATCCATCCATTATGTCAAGCACATTTGTACATTTGTTGCCGTCATCATTCTCAACACATTTTCTTTCTACTTGAGCCCTGGGTATCAGCTCTTCTTTTTCCCCTCATTTCTTACCACACCATGTTTGAGTGTTCAGTTTCTGAAGAGTTAGCCAGAGACTAAACGAAAACCAAAGAATTGTTTTCATGAATAAAGACTGGTTCTTTCCCTAGCTAAAAGGACTATTGAGGTATGTGGATCCCAAGCCAAAACCACCTTTTCCTGGATCTCACATGCCTTTCATTTTGAAAATGCCATTTAACATCCCAGGATTGTTGTGTTAATAAGCTTCCAGTGATTTCCCTCTCTCCTTCATAAAGGGATGGGAGGAAATTAGCTACTAAGCAGAGTAGAGTGGAGAGATGACTATAGAAGATCAAAGGATAAACCTGGCTTGGATGGATTAAAATGTTGTCAGTGCCTCCCCCCTCTGATGCACATTAGGCCTGATCTGTTTTTCAATATTAACTGTATTTTTTTTGTTTGTTCATATTGGGGTTTAACTCAGATGTGCCATATTGTTGGGGTCACCCTCTTGAATTTGTGTTATGTTTTTCTCTTTTCAGTATATGAAACCCAGGATTGATGTCCATCAAAGTTCACCTTCCACTTGGGTTCCTGGAATCAGCTCATTTTCCTTTTTTCTCTCCCCCTCCCTTCCTATTCCCCTCTTCCTCATGAACCCTTAACTACTTATAAATTATTATTTTATCTTATCTTACACTGCCCGGCATCTCCCTTCACCCACCTTCCTGTTGTCCATCCCCCAGAGAGGAGGTTATACGCAAATCCCCGAGATCGGTTCCCCCTTTCTAGATCCCCTTCTCTCCTGGTATTGCCACTCTTACCATTGGTCCTGAAGGGTTCATCTGTCCTAGATTCCCTGTGTTTCCAGATCCCAACTGTACCGCTGTGCATCCTCTGGCCTAACCAGGTTTGCGAGACAGAACTGGGGTCATGATAGTTGGAGGGGAGAAAGCGTTTAAGAACTAGAGGAAGGTTGTGAGCTTCATTATTGCTACACTGAACCCTGAGTAACTCATCTCCTCTGTACTACCCCTATGCAAGGGATGCCCAGCTGTCTACAGATGGGCATTGGGTCCCCATCATGCATTCCTCTCATTCACGATGATATCATGTTTTCCCCCGCCTTTGTTGCTTGAAACTTGGTCCCCTCGGCCCTTCATGATCACACATGTTGGTATGCTGCTTCCATGTGGGCTTTGTTGCTTCTGGACTAGATGACCACTTGTTTACTTTCAAGCCTTTAAGTCCCCAGACGCTATACCTCTCAATAGCCGGGCCCCATCAGCCTTCTTCACCACACTTACTTATGCACACATTCGTCTTCAGCGTTTATGTGAGGAAGGTGATCACACAATGCTGGTTTTTGAAACTTACTTTCATTCAGTCAATACTGACTCATAATGATCCTCTATTGCGCAGAGTTGAGGTGGGGGGGAATGAGTAGCTGATAAAAACAAAAGCAGAAGGCCTCGGTGTATAAAAATAGGAAAGGAAGAGTCCATTCCTGCCTGAAATTACCTTTAGTAACTAGGAACAATTTACAATCATACAATGTGATAACTTATTCTGTGTTTGCTGATATTCTGTTAAGTTTTTGAAAAGGTAACCTTTCTCGCTGCTGAAATCACAGAACATTTTTATTTCACTGTTTTGCCGAAGTTCAGTTCAGATTGGGAGTAGATCAAAACCACCAGCATGTAACCGTTGAGTTTATTCTAACTCATAGAAGCACTAGAGGATACAGTAGAACTCCCCCCGAGGATTTCTAAGGTTGGAAATCATTATGGAAGCAGGTTGCCATGTCTTCTTCCTGTAGAGCAGGAAAAGGGGTTGAATCACTGACCTTTTCACTCCATGCTGAGCATTAAACACTGAACCACGTGAGCTTCTTAAGGAGTAACACACCCAAACAAAACTAACTGCCATCAAGACTCAGGATGACCTAATGTAGGAATTCTGAAATTATAAACCTATATAGGAGCAAATTGCCTCATCTTTTTCACTTGGAATGACTGATGAATTTGAATTGCCAACCTTGCAGTTAGCAGTTAATGACTGTGGTAGTTATATAATTTCGTATCAACTTTGAAGATTTGAAAGTGTAGGGGTGGAATCTAGCCTGTCAATTAGGTCACAGTCTGTTAGTACCTCCTGGTGGGTGTGACCTACCCCTCTTTCTCTGCTCTCCTGCTGGCAAGCCACACGGAGACCTGCTAGCCTTGTGATGTAACTACCACCATCTGATCCACGAGACTTAGTACCCACCAGCCTGTGATCTTCCTGCATTCTGCATCGTTGAATATGGCTGTGAGAGTCTGAAGAAGGATTTATGGATTAGCATCAGACTTGTGGACTAGTATTAGACTTATGGACTTGCTCTGGACTGGACTGGAATGTTTGCTTCATGTGTAATTACTTCTTGATATAAAGCTCTTTTATATATATATATATATATATATATATATATATATAGTTTTATTTCTTTAGTCAACCTGGCCTAACTCAGTGACATATTCCACAGTGCCAACAGAGCTCCAAGGAATAGGCAGATTTATGATATTTATAGTTTATGCTTTAGATAATGATTCCAGTGGGCAATCATATTGCAACTTTCACAATACAAGGAATGAATGATTATTTGTGAGCATCTATGATAAGAGTTCTACATAAATGTATTCAGGTAGAGGAAATGGTGTCAAAGGAATTAATGGTCCATTTTTTCCCGAATTATTGGATGAATGTCATTTTTGTGATTTTGTCTTAGCATATATCTTTTAAGGCACACGCAAACAAATTATAAAAATGCTTTAACAGACGTTTTCTGCACTCCCTGTCAGTTCGGTGGATGCGGTGGCTTGTGTGTTGCTGTGATGCTGAAAGATATGCCACAGGCATTTCAAATGAGGTAGACTCTGAAAATGAACATGTTTCAGTGAAGCATCCAGCCTAAGAACAAACGAGGAAGAAGGAACTGCCTGGCAACATTGAAAAACTTAGCCATTGAAAACTGCATGCAGAGCATGAGGACATTGTCAGGTGCTGAAGAGTTTATGAACAGAAGAAGAGCATTGTCAGAGATAGAGCCAGACTGTAGGCCCCTAAACTCAGAAGGTACTCACAGTATGACTGAGGAAGATCTTCCTTCTCAAAATAGAGTTGAACATAATGACATACCTGGAGTAAATCTTGTGGGATTAAGTTTTTGGTATCTTCATTTACTGATGGAGCAGGATTCAAAATGAAAAGAAACAGCTAGCTACAAACTTCTATTAATAATCCAAACGGAATGTCTGATACACAAATCTAGCGCATGCCAAGTCCTCAAAAATGAAGGGGAACACAGAAAGATAACGCCCTACGTGTTAGTGAACTACAGTGGACACCTCGAGTCAGGAAACCATACGCCTTACAATGCAGGGAATGACACAGTCCAGAAGAATGGCGTGGCATTTATCATCAAAAAAGGGAATTTCAAGATCTATCTTGAAGAGCAATATTGTCTGTGATAGGATTATATCTATCGACCTTGAAGGAAATCAAACCAATAGAGCTACTATTCAAATTTATGCACCAATCACTACAGTTAGTGATGAACAAGTTGATGAATTCTACAAATGTCTTCAATCTGAAATTGATTCAATATACAGTCAAGATGCATTGATAATTTTTGCCAATTGAAATGCAAACGTTGGGAACAAAGAGGAAAGAACAGCAATTGGAAAATATAATTTTGGTGATAGACATGAAGCTGGAGATCCCATGACAGCGTTTTGCAAGACCAATGACTTATTCATAGCAAATACCTTTATTCAACAATGAAAAGGGCAGCTATACACACGGATTTCTCCAGATGCCTTACACAGGAATTAAATTGGCTACATCTGTGGGGTGAGACAATGAATGAAGATGCTCAATATCAGAAGCTAAAACCAGGTTAGGGATGATTGTGGAACAGACTACAAATTGATTTTATGTAAGTTCGGGTTGAAGGTGAAGAATATTTAAAGAAGTTCTGAGAGGTAAAATACCATCTTGAGTATATTCCACTTGTATTTCGAAAGCATCATAAGAACAGATTTGCTCCGTTGAATAGTAATGGAAGAAGACCTGATGAGCTGTGGGAGGACATCTAGAATATTATACACGAAAAGAGCAAGAGGTCAGTAAAAGACAGGAAAGAAAAGATCAAAGTGGTTGTCCGAGGGGTTAAACTTACCCTCAACTGTACAGTAGCTAAGGTAAATAAAAGAAATGAAGTCAAAGAGCTGAGCAGAAAATGCCAAATGGCAACTGGAGAAGACAAAGTAAAATATTATGAAATGTGCAAAGACTAAGAATTAGAAAACCAAAAAGAAAGAACACACACCATATACCTAAAGCTTAAAAAACTTAAGAAAAAAATCAAACCTCAGGATTCAATCTTGAAAGGTTCCATGGGCAAAATATTAAATGCTGCAGGACGCACCAATAGAAAGTGGACAGAAGACACAGTGTCAAAAAGAACTGGTCAACACTCCACAACTTCAGAGGCAGCATATGAGAAGGAACCGATAGTGTTTAAGGAGGACGTCCAAGCTGCACAGAAAACTTTTTCCAAAAACAAGGATTCAGGAATGGATGACATGCAGATGGAAATGTTTGACCAAGCTGAGGAAGCACTGGAAGCAATCACTATGCCAAGAAATTTGAAAGACAGCTATTTGGCCAGCTGACTGGAAGAGATCCATATTTGTGTCCATTCCAAAGAAAGGCAACCCAACAGACTGCTCAAATTATGAAACAACATCATTAATATCATATGTAAGCTAAGCAAAATACTGCTTAAGATCCTTCAAGAACGGTTGCAGCAAAACATTGACAGGGAATTGGCAGACATTCAGGCCAGATTCGGGTCAGATCAGAAGAGTATGTGGAGCCAGGAATATAATTGCTGATGCCAAATGGATTTGGGCTTACAGCACAGAATGCCAGAAAGATGTTTACTTGTGTTCATTAACTATGCCAAGGCATTAAATGGTGTGGATCATAACAAATTATAGATAGCATTGAGAAGAATGGGAATTCCAGAACACTTCATTGTGCTCATGTGGAACTTACATATGGATCACCAGGTAGCAATTCAAACAGAACAAGGTCATACTGCATGGTTTAAAATCCAGAAAGGTGTGTGCTCAGCTTGTATCTTCTCCCCATATGTATTCAATCTGGTTATGGAGCGTAGAGTCAGAGAAACTGGATTATGTGAAGAGAAATGTGACATCAGGAATGGAAGTGGGCTTATTAACAACCTGCTTTTTGCACACAACACAGTCTTGCTTGCTGAAAGTAAGGAGGACTTGAGGCCCTTGCTGATGAAGATGAAGGTTGCAGCCTTTGGTGTGGATGACAACTTAATTGTAAAGAGCAAAGTCCTCACAGATCAACAGGTGACATTATGATAAACTAAGAAAAGATTGAAGCTGTCAAGAATTTTCTTTTTGGATCCATAATCAATGCTCATGGAAGCCACAGTCAATAGATCAAAGACGCAACACATACTGAGGCAAAAGACCTCTTTAAAGTATTGAAACATGAGGAGGGTACTTTGAGGATTTAGGTGTGCCTTACCAAGTCATGGAATTTTAAATTACCTTAATGAGACGGGGAAATAGGACATTGAATAAGGAAGATAGACAAATAATTGAATTTTGGTGGTGTTGCAGAATTTTTAAAGTACCATGGACTTCCAAAGAACAAACAAATCTGTTTTGGAAGAAGCACATCCAGAACTCTCCTTAGAACAAGATCGGCAATATTTCATCTTGTGCTCTTTGGACATGTTGTTCAGAAAGACCCTTTTCCCTGGAGAAGGATAACAAGCTTGGTAAAGTTGAGGGTCGATGAAAAAGAGGACGGCCCTGAGAAGAAGGACTGACGCAGTGACTGTGACCGTGGGCTGGAGCCTAGAAACGCGAGGGTGTTTTGCTTTGTTGTACAGAGGGTTGCTAGGTGTCTGACTCAATGACATCTAACAACAACAATATACATTTTTATATTTTTACTATTTTTATATACAATCATAACACTTTTAATAACATGAAATCGTGATAATAAAACTAACAACACTGCACCTATCTCCTATAAAGCAACGAGATTTTCTTTATAAGATCATAAAAGTAAGACACATTTATGCTGAGTGGTTTTTTCCAATTATATTTGCTTTTCTTTAAAAAATAAATACTTGTCCTGTGATATGCCAAATATTCTATTTTTTAGTAGGATCAGCTTACTTAATATAGAATAAGAAGAAATCAAGTTTTAGACACAGTATTTGGAAAATGTAACCAAACTTTGAATCTAGCTTGGTTATTTAAAATGGATATAATATTTACTTATCAAAGGGTTGGGGTTTTTTTTGCCATTGTTAAGACTGATAAAGTCTTCCAGACATCTCATATTTTAACTGAATGCACGAAACAGCTCTGCCTTAACTAATACCAGAACGTAAGGCAATTAGCTATCACCAATGAAAATCTTTCCAATTCCAACTGAAGTCTGTTGCAGAAACCAGAGGAAAGCAAATGGTTTCCAATAATGACAGCTTGGAAAGTAACAAGCAGGAAATAAACTCACTTTTCTATTAGCTCCAATCAAAAATAATGGGAAGAAAAACACTTGGCTCAAGAATAAAATTTGAACATTAAAAATGCAAAATTAATCTTATTCAGTTCTCCTCCTCCAATATGATCAGAAAAAAATGTTGAGTTAAGAGAGAAAATTTTACCAAACAGATATTGAACCACATACTAAGCTTAGTAGATAACACTTAAATTCTTGCACATGTGGTAGTCTCTGCTATTATTTAAAGACTGCTGGTCCTGGAAGTGCAAATTAATATATAATGAAAGGGAAGAATATGACTGTGAGATGAGGCAGCTGATACATGAGCAGTTGTTGACATGGAAAACAAGGAACGACTCCTGCAACTTATATTCTAGAGTGCCATAAACTTCCACATTACAAAAAGAACGATTTTCTGTGGCAGTGAAGAGGAAGGACAGACATCTTGAGGAATAATTCTTGCGATGTCCTTCATTTGAATAGATTTGGGAAGAGTGAAAATGATAACTGAAGCAGTATTTTGACTCCGTTGTTGTTTTGCTTTATTTTAAAATCATTTTATTGGGGACTCATACAACTCTTATCATAATTCACACATACCAAAAAAAAATGAGGAGCTGATATCCAGGTCTCAAGTAGAAGGCAAATGTTTTGAGAATGATGATGGCAACACATGTACAAATGTGCTTGACACCATGGATGGATGGACTCTTTTTTTATATGGTAAGAAAAGTGTTTCTCTCTCTCTCTCTCTCTCTCTCTCTCTCTTTCTCTCTCTCTCTCTCTCTCTCTCTCTCATAACTGGGAGTGTGACCTTTATTTTTGCTTTCCAGGGCCTTTTTTTGAAGTATTTTTTTAACTTTGTAGAACACATGCCCACCAAAACATACTCCAACAATTTCTACATGTTTCATGCAGTGATGGCGATTACATCTTGCTACTTGCATAATCTCAAATTATCCTTGCCTTCCTTTTCTGAGTCGTTTGTCCCCTTTTAATGTAAACTCACTGCCCCTAACCTTTTGAGTTGCTCTTGCGAATTTGATCTCATGATATAGATATTTCTTTAAATGAGTGCAAATCTCTATGCAGGCAGTCTTTGCTATTAAACTATTGTTTAAAGAAAGCTTTACAGGAAATTTTTGGGCAAAGGTTTCTGTAGTAATTCTTTTCTCATGGAAACACTTCTGAGGATTTCATCCAGCCTCAATGGCTCCAGACCACCTGGATTCTCTGAAAAGCTTAAATTCGATTCAGTATTTCCAACCTTTTGATCAGAACTATTGTCCAGAATTTTTATCAATACTTAGTTAAATTATGTAGGAAAACCCTAAATCATAAAATGATCAGTCTAACTGTCAGGCAAAGTATAATCTTACTTTTTAAAATGATTCACCTTTCTAAAAATAAACATATTCTGGTTCTTAAAATAGGAAAGACAGAAATCAGTTATCTCATTTCCGGCAGCCTTCCAACCACATTTGTAGAAACAGTTGAGCCTTAGCCAGGTTCTCAGAATTGAAGTATTTATGAGTAGCACAGCAATTAAAAATGCCCAATAGGTTTTTCTTCTTAGTAACTTTGAATGCTAGGATACAAAAATCAATGTTCATTTTTAATGCAAAACATATGGCCTCCATGAAATTTATTCCCAGCAAAGCTTGTCATAAAATATTAAAAATTGAAAAGCATTTTAAAAACATAAAATAAAAGGAAGTGTGATTTCCAAGCACCCTTCTTTAAAAAGCGTGAATTCACTGAACTACACTAAAGCATTAGATGAAATCATGGTAACAGAATGGAAAAGAAGTAAACAAATTCTCATGCAATCAGAGGAAAAAGAGTGGGTTGGGCTGATGATAGGTTAATTTTTTAATGGTTCCAATATTCAACCCTCCTTGGATCCCTGCTAAGTTTTCAGTGCTCTTATATTGTAGGAGGGACATTCCACCCATCTCATTAGTCTGGATTCAGCCATGTTATGTGCATTTCGTTGCAAATGATATGATCAGATACTTGAAAAAGTGTTCAAGTCTGAAGATTTTCTCTCTTTTCTTTCTTTCCAAGGAGAAGCTTCTCAGGCTGATTGAAGGTAGGGCATGTGACCAGACCCCAAAATTTGAGGCCACACTAGGTCACTAAACTACACCAATTGTTACATACAAAAATAAGGCAAGGTAAAACAACCTTTCTGGCATAAATTACAGACTGAAGACCAATGGATTATTATTTTTCACATATGTGTGTACATATATGTTAAATAACACACTTGCATTTCAACTTTGTTTACCTAAATAATCCAGTGACATTAGCTGCATTCTTCATGTGGTCATCCCTACTATCTGTTTCTAAATTTTTCTATAGCCCTTAATAGAAATTCACAGCTCCCTAAACCATTTTTCTTGCCCATTTTCTCCCTCCTTCTTATTCATCGTAACCACAAATAAACGTTTGCCTCTATACACCACCATATTCTAGATATTTCATAAGATGTCCTTGCCTTACACACCAGAGTTCTTGCCAGTGGACATATTTTGAGCTATTAAGTGAGGAAAATAAAGCAATGCAAAGTGGGAAGAACCATCTATTATAAAAATCAAACAAATGCACTATTGTTTTATTATGTAAGGGATATTCTTATAGGTAGTCCTAAAACAGATTTGTTTATTCTTTTGATAAGATCTGTCTATACAATATTCTCTGCCAACACCATAATTCAAATGCATCAATCCTTCAATCTCCCATTTGAACTGTGCAGTTTTTGCATGCTTTTGAAACAATTGAATATATTGTAACTTGACTCAACTGCTCCTTAGTCCTCAAAGTGATACCAAAACCTAAAACCAAACCTACTGTCACCTGTCATTTATCCCCCCAGAACAACTGGTAGATTGGAATTCCTGACCTGATACTTAGCGGCCCAATCTCCTCCGTCATCAGGACTACATGTTCTAAGTGACACCTTTGTTTAGCTACACTTTAAAGAAATCTTTATAATAGATTTGTCCAATATATTGTTTTCTTTCTCTCTCTCTCTCTCTCTCTCTCTCTCTCTCTCTCTCTCTTTTATATTAAACTTTTTATTGTGAGTTGGTTGGGGTTTACAGAGCCCATTTAACAATTTGTACACATTTCATCTCATTGCATTTTTTATTATTATTAATCCATTTATAGGGAGCTGTACAGATTCCATACGAATCCATAATTCAATTTGGTCAAGCATAATTGTACAGTTGCTACCACAATCAGTTTCTAAACATTTTCTTTCTTCTTGAACTCCTTGGTATCAGCTCACCTTTATCCTCTCCATCCCCCGGGAACCTTTATTGTTATTATTAATTTATTATTCGTTATTTTACCTTTTTGCTGTGTTTAACCCCATCCAATATATCCACTCATCTACAATCCTGTTGTTCTTGCTATTAGCTCTCCCTTCCATCCCTCCTCTCTCACCCCATCCTCAGGAAGACATTACTCCTGTTACTGCTTCTGAAGGGTTATCTATCCTGGCTTCCATGCATCGAATGATCTTAATTATGTAATTGAACCTACGTAGGGCTAACAAGATTAATGAGGTAAAACCAAAACCATAATAGTAAGTGGAGGAAATGTTAAAAAACTAGGGTATAGTTATATGTTTTATCAGTGTTATACCGCACCTTGGATTTATCATCTCTTTTGTGTGGCCTTTCTGTGAGGGACTGTCCAATTGTCTTAACAGGTGGGTTTGAGTCTTCACTTTGTCTACACTCCGTCATACCCATTTGATTGCTTGTTTGTGAACTTCTGATCCCCATTCCTGTTGACATCTCATGATCACACGGACTGGTGTGCTTCTTCCTTGTGGGCTTTGTTGCTTCCCAGATAGATGACTGTTTATCTTTAAGTCTGTAAGACCTCAGATGCTATATTTTTAATAGCCAGGCACCATCAACATTCTTCACCACATTTGCTTATGCACCATTTTGCCTGCAG
Organism: Tenrec ecaudatus; assembly: GCF_050624435.1. Lineage (NCBI taxonomy): Eukaryota > Metazoa > Chordata > Mammalia > Afrosoricida > Tenrecidae > Tenrec > Tenrec ecaudatus. Next base: position 60,074,611 of record NC_134531.1, on the reverse strand, counting down.
CAATCATGTTTGGGAAGGTGGGTATCATACAGTGCCATATTCTTAGAACAGACTGTTCTTCTACATAGGCAAGAATTAACTCCATCTGTTGTGTGTGTGTATATATATATCCTATATTTACATGTTTACATATATACATATCTGTGTTTTTACTTATGTACATAATATTTATTTTCTTTGTCTTTCCTCCTGCCCCACTAATCATGTTTACCCATCAATCAACTCTCAATAATCAAACATGACTAAGAACAATCCACCCTCCTCAGAGTCAATTTTAGAATCCTTGCTATTCCCCAGAAGACTAATGGGGTATAAGTGTTGTTAGGTAAGCAGGACATGGGATATGACACCCTGAAAGAAAACGAGTTTGGGCTGATGGATTATAACAAGTTCTGCTCACATTTTAACAGAGAGATATTTCATTACTCTGGGTCAGTATACCAGTTAGACTTGGAACTATTTGTATGGTCTATCTCTCTCTGTCTCTCTCTCTCTGTCTCTCTCTCTTTTTCTCTGTCTCATGTGTGTGTGTGTGTGTGTGTGTGTGTGTGTGTGTGTATCTATACAAGATAGGCAGGATAAGGAATCCCAAGGAGACAGCCAAGGGACCAAAGATTGGAGTGGGCGTGGCATGCAGGGGAAGAGGAGAGGGACATGAGTGCTCTTGAATTTCTTAAGTGCTGTTTTCAGGAGCAATGATTGTGGATCCAAATAAAAATAGAATCGCTGACAACTTTAAACTTTTCTCTATTAGTCATAATATTGACTAATCCTTTTTCACAGTGTCTCTGGGTACTCCATTTGCCTCCTTTCCAGACTTCCTACATTGTTCATAATTTTGCCCATAGAAACTTTCAGTATTGTAACCTCAATTTTTTTCTTCTGTTCTTTCCACTTGAGAAATGCTATGCATGTCCTTTCCTTTTAGTTTTCTAAGTCCAGGTCTTTGCATATTTCATTATAATTTATCATCTTGAGCTGTCCTTTGAAATTTGTTCAGCTATTTTAATGTACCATTTCTTCCATTTGCCTTAGCTAGTCTATATTCAAGAATATGTTTCAGAGTTTCTTTTGACACTCAATTTAGTCTTTTGATTTTTTCTTGTCTTTTTTTTTTTTGGATAAATGAATTGAACTTGTACAAATGCTGCTATCATCATTTTCAAAACATTTTCTTTCAACTTAAGCTGCTTGATATCAGCTCCTCTTTATTCCTTCTCTCCCCCACCCTAAGTGAACACTTAATACATTATATATTATTATTATTATTTCATATCTACACTATCTGATGTATCCCTTCACCCATAGTTCTGTTATTCATCCCCCTTCAGGGGGATTATACATCCATCATTGCCATCAGTACCTCCTTCCTCTCCTCCCCCACCCCTCATGGAATCATTACTCCCTTTACTGCTTCCAAGGGATTTATCTATGCTGAATTCCATGTGTCAATAGCTCTTGTCTGTACCAATGTAGATCCGCCATTCTAACATGATTTTTACGGTAGAACTGGTTGAAATTAAGGTCTGCGTTTCTTATCTTTTAAAGGATCTTTTGCTTTCATTGGAAGTTATGTTTTTGATGTCATCCTTCAACTCCTCTGATCTTGCTTATTAATTAATATTCAGTGTATCAAATCTATTCTATTAATATGAGACATACTCAAGATTGTCCTTTGGCTCCCACTTGTTATTATTCTCTTCAGCTTTTCTTGAACTTGCATATGAATAGTTAATAATGTGTTCCACAACCAGCCCCTGGCTTGGTCTAACCAATGATATCAGACTTCACCATTGTCTATTCCCATGGATGTAGTCAATTTGATTCACATGCATTTCATCTAGTGAGGTCCAACTAATTCCAATGAATACAATGCTGGTTTTATAAAATGCTATCAAGTGAATTCTGGACTTTCTATCATGAGGACCATATTTTCAGCTACTGATCCTTCTTTGTTTCCTTTTTTTGCATTTAGACTACGAGTAATTATCCATGCACCTAATTGCATGTTTGGGCCACTTCAGATTGCAGAACTTGATAAAAATCTTCAATTTTTCATCTTTGTCATGGTTGGTTCATAGACTTGAATGATACTTGTATAAACTAGTCTTACTTGTAAGCATATGGATATGATCCTATTGATGAGCGCATTGTCCTTCAGGGCAGATATTTTATCTATCTATTCATTTTCTGTAGAGAAGTCCAAAATCAAGGAGACAGCAGGAGCCATCTTTCTAACAGCCCTCAGAGAAGACGTTGCCTTGTCTTGTCTAGCTGTTGGTGGTGACTGGTAATTCAAAGTTTGTGGTTGAATAAATCTAATCTGTATCTCTATCATCAAAGACCTTCTTTTCTGTGTGTCTTTATGTCCCCTTCCCTTTGGTCTCCCTTTAAAAGCTATATAATTATTTTCTTTTTTAAACATTTTATTAGGGGCTCATACAACTCTTATCACAATCCATACATATACATACATCAATTGTATAAAGCACATCTGTACATTCTTTGCCCTAATCATTTTCAAAGCATTTGCTCTCCACTTAAGCCCTTTGCATCAGGTCCTCTTTTATTTCCCTCCCTCCCCGCTCCCCCCTATATAATTATTTTCTTTGCAGATGTTCCTTTTTCTTTTTAAAATAGTGTTTTTAGTATAAGTTTAAGAGAAAATTGGTTTTCCATTCAACAATCCCTACACATTTTGTTTCATGACATTGATTTCGATCCTGCAATATAGCAGTGCTCTTCAACTATCTCCCCGTGGTTACTGATTCCATTTGACATTCTTTCCTATTACTTCTGGCTTCTTAAGATTTATCCCTTGGCAGAGGTGGCCCTTTTGATGTCATGTGACTGATTGTTCTAAGGACTGCATATCTCCCTGGTGTTGTTGCCCATCTTACAAGCCTACTTACTTTTGGCTTGAGATGATCACTGGGCTTTGAATTCAGTTCCAGGCTTGAAGGGTGGCTTCTGGCTTCACCAGTCTTTATCTGACAAGTAAACCTACTCTCTTCTATTAGTATGAGTTTTACTCCATTTCCTCACCAGCCTTTACCTCGGACCCCACCCGCACCTCCACCCCCACACATTATCAGGGACCTCCTACTGTGCTCTCTTTCAGGGTAGTCAGCAGTAGTGAATAAGCAATATTTAGTTCTGGTCTCAGGGTGGTTGTGCTGGGTTCCTGAGGTTGATTAGTCCTTAGAGTGATATGTTTTCATGGGTCTTTGGTCTGTTTCCATTTTTCTTTGTCCCAGACTGGGTGAGACTAATAGTTAGGTCTTAGATAGCCATTCAAAAAATTTTAAGACCAAGTACTCATCAAAAATCTCCCAAAACAAATTCACTGCCATATATCCGACGGTGACTCATAGCAAGTCTAAAGGACAGGTAGCACTGCCCCCGTGAGTTTCAGAGTTTATAACTCTTTTAATAAGTTTTTTTTAATAAATCATCTTATTGAAGGCTCTTACAACTCTTATAACAATCCATACATCCATTGTATGGAGTAGATTGGTATACATGTTGCCATCATCTCTTCCAAAACATTTGCTTTCTACTTGAGTCCTTAGTATCAGCACATTCTTTTTTTTCTCTCTCCCCTCCCACCATGAACTTTTGATAAATTATAAAGTATTATTTTCATATCTTACATTGTCTGCTATCTCCCTTGACCCATGTTTCTGTTGTTTGTCACCCTGTGTGGAGAGGGGGATTACCCTCATGGTATTGGTACTCCCATTACTGTTCCTGAGGGGGTTATCTGTCCTGGGTTCCATTCATTTGATGAGAGATTTTGTATATATATCAGTGTACACACTATGGTATTATTTATGTCTCCACAGGAAAGGGAGAGAGGGACAAGATTTCAATCTGCTGTGCCAAGCCTTGAAGTCAACACACTGGCATGAAGCAATAAACTAACAGAGAGGTCAACAGGGCCAGCCTCCATCCAAGCTATGTGGACCCCTCTCCAGAAAAAAGCACTACAGAGGACAGCACTGAAGATACAGCCCAAGAAGAGAGGCAGGTCTGCACAGACCACACTGGAGCAAAGTAAGAAGGCAGGAGAGACAGACAGAGAGAACCACATCCTGGCCCACCATGCCTCAAGGGTGACATTCCTGTTCAGAGTATCCAATGCACAGAGAGGACCGTAGGTCCAGCCCCAACACAAGACATGGCATCCCCTCACTGGGCCATAGCACTATGAGGGACAGCACTGGAGACACAGTGCAGAAATTGTGCCCAGACTGAACCCCCCCCCCCACCATTCACCAGGGTAAACACAAAGGGAGTGCAACCGAGCAGCAAGGGGAGCAAAGCAATGAAGTCACCAAGGAATCCCCCAAACAAACTTTGGGAGCAGGGCTTTGCACCTCATCAGGAATATTTATAGACTTTTGAAAATGTCTATCTATATAAGAGAGGCAGGATAAACAATACCGAGAAGAAAACAATGGGACCGATGGTTTCAGGGAGACATGGGAGACGTGGAAGTGGGGGCAAAGAAGAAGGGAGCCAACAAACTCAGGAATAAGAATACAACAAGAGATTTAAAATCAATGGTGAGAGGCTGTAGAATGCCTGGTGGGGTTTGATCAAGTGCAAGGTTGTCGAGAGCAATTACTGAGAGTCAAATGAAGTTTGAGCATGATAGTGGGACAGGAGGAAAGTAAAAGGAAATAGAGGAAAGAACTAGAAAAAGGCAATTATAGAAGTATAAATATGGGCATTCACATACGTAAATCTATTTATATATAATTATAGGGATATAGGTCTATGTACATATATTTATATGTTAAGTATTAAGGTAGCAGATGGACATTAGTCCTCTACTTAAGTAGTCTCTCACACAAGAACACTTTGCTCTAATAAACTGGAACTCTGTGATGCCCACCTTTCTGATAAAATCGCTGAAGAAAACAATGAATGCAGAAGCAAATGTGGTGAAGAAAGCTAATGGTTCCTGGCTATTAAAAGATATAGTGTCTGGGGTCTTACAGGCTTGAAGATAAACAAGCAGTCATCTAGCTGGGAAAAACAAAGCCCACATGGAAGAAGCACACCAGCCTGTGTTATTGCAAGTTGTCGACAGGATCGGGTATCAGAAGACCCAAAACAAATAATATATCAATGCAAATAAGAGGGCTGAATTGGAGATCCAAAGTCCACCTATAGACTATTGGACATTCCTCACAGAAGGATCACAAGGAAGGGATGAGGCGGCTAGACTGCAGTACAGCACCGACAAAACATACAACATTTCTCTATTTCTTTAATGCTTCCTTCCCCCACTATCATGGACTATAACTCTTTATGGGAGTAGAAAATCCCTTTTCTCTCATAGGGTAGCTGGTTGTTTGGAACTGTTGCAAGATAGCACACCAACAGGTAACCACTACACCACCAATGCTCCTACTACTCACCAAGTATATAAAACATTGTCTGTGGGATGAAATTTATAAAATGTCCTTATACATATATAAATGTCATTGGTTTTGCTTCAGTAAGGAACCCAGGCTAACACACTCCCTGTATGTTCTACTATAATCATATATATGTTTTAATTCCATATAAAATATATGTAGTGATATTCAGGTTACACTTTAAATTGTTCTTTTCGACAATGAATATCATGTCATTCCTCTTTAATTTATCATTCCCCTCAAGCAGTACTCGGAAAAGAACTTGAGACCAGAGATAGTATTGATCATAGATTTTGGCTGAAATCCATAAAGTAGAGAATACAAAAAATATATCTACATGTGTTTTGTTGACTTTCCAAAAGCAGTAATCTGTGGGTATTTTGGCTCACAAGGGAAAACATGGGAGAATGGAAATAGGAAACTTTGAGAAGAATACATTATTGTACTCATGAGAAACCTGTACCAAGTGGCATTGGAATAGAATAAAGGATATTGCATGGGTTAAAGTCAGGAAATATATGTCTGTGTTATATCTTTTCACTATACATATTTAATCTGTATGCTGAGTAGGTAATCTGAGAAGTTGAACTATATGAAATGTAAATTGGTATTGGAATCTAAAGATGGCTTATTTCCAGTCTGTGATACACAGATGACACAACTGTGCTTGCTGAAGACCAGCAGGACTTGCACAACCCACTGAAGATAAAGAAAGGCTTCATTATATATTACATCTCACTGTGAAGAAAAAAAATTGCATAACACAATTGGACCAATAGAAAGTACCATGATAAACAAAGAAAAGATTTAAAATGCCAACGATTTAATTTTCTTGGATCCACAATCTGTGCTCATGAAAGTAGCAGTCAAGGGTTCAACCAATGAATTCCATCAGACAAATACACTGCTGAAGATCTATATAAAGTGTAAAACAGCTGAGATGTCTCCTGAGGACCAGGCGTGTCAGAAGCACACCATCGTATTTTCAATGGCTTCATATGCATGTGAAAGATATATGTGAATGAATAAGAAAGATCACAGAACAACCAATGCATTTTAGTCTTCATGTTTTCAAAGAATTTTAGAAGTAATATGGACTATCAGAAGAAGAAAGAAGTCTCACCGAGGAAGTATAACTAACATGCACCATACACATAAACTTGACAAGATTTTGTCTTACGGTCTTTCAGCATTTTCTCAGAGGAGTCCAGTCCGTGGAAAAAGATAACATGCTTGATACAGTAGAGGGTCGGCGAAAAAGAGGAAGACCTGCAACAAGATGGATTTACATAAAGTCTAAGCAGCAATTGGTGAGCAAGCACAGCCGCAGGATGAAGCAGGAATGGTCGATGCTTTGTTCTGGCTCTATGGCACCTAACAACCAAAAGCATTGTGGGCTATATGATTGTCTTATGTACAATGCTAAGTATCAGTCACTTTCCGCTTAGCAATACCGCGGATATCTATCTTTAATTATTCCATTTCACCTTTTACAACTTGTAGTTATTCTGGATCTACACTTCATACATTTTATGTTCTGATAAGTAATGGATGTTTGCAGTTATTTGTTTTCATTGTCAGTTGTGGCATATTAGTAAACTATTGTCCTGAAAGGTGTATTCCACCCATGTCATTGAAGTCAACTCTACTTTGAGGGGACAGCTCTTCCTTAGTCATTCTTTTCAAGGAATGAGGGCCTCATCTGTTAACATTTTATTAGCCAATGATCTGAACTATTTATAAGTTTCACTGGCCACTTATCTTCAGAAGATGGTCGCCAGGTTCTTCTTCCTTGCCTGTCATAAGTCTGGAAGTTCTGTTAAAACCTGTTCTCCACAGGTGACTTTGATAGATTCACTGTGCCAACGAGGCCTCCAAAAGACCGTGTGGATAGAGTTTAACCAGCTAGCAGCTTGATTGGAGGGCAACCGAGATAAATGCTTTCCATGCCAGCATCCTGTCTCTCTTCCTCCCTGATGATAGGAATAGTGTGCTGCTGCTTGAGCTAGTTCTTTGTCTCAACCATGTGCTGCACTCCCTGTGGGCCAAGTCGACCCATGGATTGTGTCCCTAGAGCTTGAGGCTCCTTTGAGACCTGCTTCACCACGCTGCTGGTGTGCACATGGTGGACCCCGTGTCCCCATGCATCCATTGAGTTCCAGAGCCCATCAGGTCTGCTTCACTAAGCTGCTGCTGCCCCACCCTGCTGCCTGTGCCTGCAGGCTGTCTCTGCCTGCCTTGCCCGAGGGAAGACTCCACTGTCTGCTTCCTTGACCTTGGACTGGCAGCCTGCATGAATTGAAGGACCTTCAGTATATTAACTCTTCCACGAAAATGAGTTGAACTGAGCCCTCTGTACCACTGTGTTGTCTAATATTCCTTCTAGCTGTATACACATATCTTTATCTATCTAATTATCTAACTATCTCTCTAATCATAAGTGTCCTGGCTTTGTTTCTCTAGAGAACCCTGCCTAACACATGACTGCTGGGATTAAAATATTGGTGACATAATTTCCAGCATCACAGTTACATACAAGCCACTATAGTATGACAAACTTATGGATGGTAATCTAGTATATCAGAGAAATGCTGGGTTAAACAAAGTTAGGTAATAAAATCAATAATAGCATTTCTTGAATTTTTATCTTATGCTACACAGTGTGATAAATGTCTTACAAGTACCATCTCATTTATTCAAACCTTGAAACAAAGCTACAAAGTAGGTGTAATACTCATATTATATTGTTAATAGAGCTAACAAATATTATTTATTATTCATGTACTCTATCATTATCATTTGTACTTCATAAGTAAAGGTTTTAGAGCCTTTGGTACTGCATGCTGTACTTCCCCATAAGTGAGTCAGAGGGAGCAGTGTTTTCTCACTTATTACACAACTGATTCCTTTTCCTATAGGACATCTCATGGAATCAGGCATCTGCTGAGCTGAGTTGGAGGTGGGTTGGGAAATACGACCCTTCAAACTCTAATATTCACTTCTCACCATTTCTGACTGTATTACTAGGCCTAGATATTTTATCCTGAAGGCCTGAGTCTTGAAAAGGAAGTTCTCAAACCAGATTGGTTCCTATATGAGAAAAGGCTGACTAGAGACTCACAGTCATGCGCCTGTTTACTAAATTAGAACAGTAATTTGGTCCCTCATTCCCATCTCTTGGGAGAGAAGCTATAAGGAGAGACTGTCCTCCTGAGTTGAGAAGCCCTGGGGGTAGTGGCTACCCATTGTGCTGTAATCACCTAGGTCAGCAGTTCAAAACCACCAAGCACTCCGAGTGAGAAAAGTGGGACTTTCTAGTCTCTCAAACTTAGAGACTGTTGTACACTGTCCTGTGGGGTCACTATAAGTCAGAATTGACTCGATGGAAGTGAGTTTGATTTTTGGTTTGGTTCTCCTGAGTTATTTATGCATCAGAGAAATGGCAGAAATCAAAAACAACAACATGGAGAAGTACTAGGCTAGCAACAGACTAGTTACCATAGGGCAATTGTCAGGTGTAAAATATTTATAACATTTTCAAGAATAGAAGGAAAGACAAATATAATTTCTTCTATATATGTAATATTAACAATCCAAGTATGTAAGTTGTTATAATTCTGAATACTGTGTTTGAAACTTAAAATTGATATGTAGAAAAAGACACTGCCCTTCTAATACAAAATATCAAAAAAGCCCAGCTATTTTGGAATGATGCACCTACATAATAGATCTCATAACCTGTCTATTATTGCATTCACTGGTCTGTGACCAAAGACCCAAATGCCAGTGTCTTAAATGTAATACGGAGTTTTGTCTTTGTTTTTGCTTCTTTCAATCAACAAAAAGTTCAGAAGTCACCAGATCCAAGCTGGCAGGGTGACTCCTAAAATTGCCATAAGGAATACAGAAATCAGTAAACTTACTGAGTTGTTGCAGTCTCTTGTTCATGGATCATTGTCATGCGATCCGTATGAAACGATCCTGGTCATATGGTCATTTTCATCACCGTGTAGCATGGACACCTACCACAAGGAAAAGTGGTGCCAAAGAAAGACAAGATGAATGTTAGGTGATTTCTCCCTTTTTAAGAAGAAAGAGTTTTCTTAAAATTGACTCCGTAGATCATTGTTTATATACTTTTTAACTGAAGTATGTAGCTTAATTATTGGTAAGCTGTAAGGATGGCTGAGAGATCATACCTGAAGACAGGCAACTTGCAGTTTTAATAAAATAGAGGGTTTGTGGGTAATAAAGGCAGAAGGAATATGTACTACAGGCAAATACAAAATATGCCCCATTACCAGATGCCCTTGTTCCTACAAATTTTATAATTTTCCCAGAGAACGAGTAAAGGGGCATTTCATTTCCAAAGTACTGTAGAGAACTTTGCTGTGACAAGGCAACAGGCAAAACCTTTGGGTAGCAAAAGTGATCAATCATGGAAAAGGAGTTGGACAGGTCAATAAATATAGCGCCAGCAAGCAGACTTTGATATATGAGGGAATAACAAACTTTAACTTCCTATAATGCTGTGGCGGGCGGTTAGATGGGCAACAAATGCATCATTCAATAGACTCCTTAACTTGGAATTACCATACATAGCTGGCGCAGCCTCTTTTTATTACTGATGACAGAAGTGCTGAGATGGGTTTGTAATCAGTGATGTGAGTGTCCTACTGGGGAAAGGTATGACCTCTATTATTCTATTTTTATTATTGTTCTTAGCAAAGACTTTGAATGAACCAGGAATCCTTAGCTACTGCAACGAGAGCTGTCCTGTCCTCATTTCCTTAACTCCAGTTTAAAGAAGCTTTCTGCCTACGGGCCAAAAGACAGCTCAAAGAAAACAACAATAAAAATCTAAAGATACATTCCCACCCACTTCAGTCCACCTTATGAATCTGGTCTGTCCTAATGTAATCCCTGTCCCACACACACATACACACACATTATATACTCTTCATTTTTAATCTCTTCAAGTTCAAGTTCTTTGGTTACATTACTCAGTCCAGTTTTCCAATGTGGCATGGATTGTTTTCATGTCCAAAGAAAAGCGTTGGAATACTAACACCTAAATACTTGGATGTGGCTCTGTTTTACAATAAGAGGGTTTTCTCTTTATGGTAACAAGACTATAACAATGTCAGAAATATTCTAAAGCTAAGCACTTTAGCTCTAAAAAGGAGAGCAGATTAGACCCAGAAGCATGAGAAGAAACAAGGTAAAATTGACGCTGCATGAAGGTCACCAATAATCAAGTATTGGGTGTTATTAGAAACTGAAATTGACAATGAATGTTTTTCTCAAGAGCTCTTTTCTGAATTTTGACACAAGCTCTTGAATTGTGAGAAAATAAATTTATTTGATTAAAGTCACCTTCTCTGGCACTTCTGTTGTAAGGTATCATCCTAGAAGGCCTTCTAAGCCTTTGAACTTCTGTGTCAGCTCTCAAGTTACCATTAGTGCAAAACCTCTTGAAAATATATATTAGTTCTTGGAGTTTCCCAAAACATGTTCAACTTTCCCTCCTTTCAGCAATATTGTGAAATAATATAAAATAAATGGTTCCACGGCTTTCTTAAATAAATAAAGCAACGAATGCTTACAGTATTTATGAATACACTAAAACCTTTGGGTAAGTACATGGCTAAACCAGGACACAAATGCTTGTCTTCAGTCCCCCATGTTCGGAAATATTTCCAGTATATCATTCTGTTTCCACCTTTTTTACCATCCACATACAGTTTCTATAGTTTCTTTTGTCTTTTTCTGCCTCAAATTGTGGATTACTTTTTTTTTTCAAAATGTTTGGTATATTCTTAGAGAAGATATATAATAGTTCATGTAGGTCTGAAGAGATTATTACAGATTGCCTACCACATAACCTATTAGACACCCCCCTTCTATAACTCTGCCCAACCATATCAGAAAAGTAGCATTTCTCTCCATGGTCTACAAGAGACATATGTTTAAAACAATTGATCTATGTACATGTTAAATCATCATTAATAGGCATTCATTATGATCTCATTTCATCCAAAGATACATATAGAGTTAATATAATTTCTACATATTGAATAATAGAGAATATTTCACCTTACATGCTCCACTCTTCAGAGATCACCTACAAGAAATAAGAAATAACAGAGTGGTTAGCTTCTACTTATATGCTATACTCCCAACTTTGCTTGAAATCAACAATGCCTATAGTGGCCTTACAGAACATGAAGTTAAATTTATTTTCTCTATTGCTCTACTTATTTAGAGAAGAGACATTTAAAACCTGCTGCTGCTGAGTTGATGTGGGCTCATGGCAACCTCATGCATTATAGAGTGGACCTACTCCGTGCGATGTTAGCAGCTATCACCTGTAAGGAAGCAGAGTAAGAGGGGTTTCTCTTCAAATCACATTATAGCACCACTGGGAAGGCATGAACCTCCAACTTTTAGGTTAGTAGTTGAACACAAGATCTATGTCTAGCCAAGTCAATCTGGTGCAAAAATATCACAATTACACGTTGACTTTTAACAGGACAAAAAGGGAAATGGGTGAATATTTAGGGATTGTTATTTGGGCAAGGTGTTAGTGGGGTGATGGGAGAATGGACTTCACACAGTAGTCCAAAGAGAAACTGTCTCCAGTCAAAATAGTCTAAAATAAGACAGGGGTGTGCACCTTGAGTCACGAGGTGTTGGAGAGTTACAAGATGAGGGCAAGAGCTCTTTTCAGGTTGACAACTACATTCCTACTATTTAGCAGAGTATCTTGGATACAAAACCAAATTCACCGCCACAGAGTCCATTTGGACTCATAGAAACTTTATAGGGCAGGTTGGAGCAGCCCCCTGTGGGTTTCTGAGACTACCTCTTTACAGGAGTAGAGCGGATCGTGGTTTCAAATTGCTGGCCTTCTGTTTAGCAGTCTAAGGCATAACCACTATGTCCCAAGAGCTCCTTCTCTCAGATATACTAGTCGTGGTTACACATGGGCTGCACCCCACATGGTTGGCAGTGAAAGACTGGGCTCTCTGCTCTCACCAGCAGTTGCAGTCTCAGAAACACATGGCAGGGAGGGTGGGAGGGGTGGGGTCTCTATGAGTCAGCATTGACTCTGCAGCAGTGAATTTTTTTTATAGATATACATATATATGAATATATATGACTATAGCATATAAAAGAATCTTCAGAACATTAGATCAAAGAAAAAGAACTTTAAGATGAAACTGCTGGCCACAAAAATACTTAAATCATTCTCTTATTCCAACTGACTTGAATCTGCCTAAATAGTTCACCCATTTTTCTAATCTACCCCATCTCTAATTATTTCATTCATCCTTACCATATTTTGCTGAAGGTAATCCAAAAGTGGTCAAAGTATTATGACAGGGAACTGCCAAAAGTTCAAACCAGATTCAGAAGAGGACATGAAAGGAGAGTTATCATTGCTAACATCAGATCAATTTAGCTGAACCCAGAAAATACTAGAAGTATGTGTGACCATGCAAATCACACACACGAAAAAAACTATGGATAATGTTGTGAAGAATGAGATTCCCAGAACACTTCATTGTGCTCTTGTGGAGCCTGTTCAAAGAGGCAGTTGCTTGAACAGAACAAAGGACACTGCAGAGTTTAATGTCAGGAAACACGTGCATCTGGGTGACATGCTGTCACTACGATTACTGACTCCATCGGAACAAACGATCAGAGAAGCTGGTCTATGTGAAGAAGATTGCAACATCTGATATATTCAGATGCCACAACCTTAAGAGTTGAATGCCAAGAGAGCTGGAAGCAGATCAAGGATTATAGGTCTCAGTATGGATGACAACTCAATGTAAATAAAGCAAAAATCCTCATAACTGGACCAGGGAACATCATCTTCATGTGGAGAAAAGATTGACATTATCAAGGTCTTTATTTGAACCCACCATCCATATTCATGTAAGCAGCAGTCAAATAATTAAATTACCTGCCACATTGGGCACATCTGTTATACACAACCCTTTCCATTGTTTTAAAGAGCAAAAATAATCCTTTCAGGTGCAGGATCTGCTTGACCCAAGCCAGTCTTTTCCATCTCCACCTTTGCATTCGAATGCTCAGAGATGAAGACTACAGAAAAGTCCATACGTCTGAATCACGTTGTTGGTGAAAAACACTGAACGGAGCACAGACTGCCAGAAGACAGTATAAATCGATGTGGAAAGAAATAAAGTCAGAATGCTCCTCGGAAACAATGATGGAAAGGATGTATCTCCTGTGCGTTGAGCATGTTAGGAAGACCAGGAAAGGAAGGTCCCGCTTGGTGAGGACATGGACTGGGAGCCCGTCTGACTTCCTCTGGGTACACCAAGTGGAAAGGTAGAATTCAACTCCGCACTAGCCCAGCGTCAATTACAAGGCAGAGATGAACCCTGCGGCCACCCGCCAACCTTCTTTATCCTGTTCTGGTACCTCTCATTGCTCCTATGCCAGTCTGCTTTTCTGCGTGTTTGATCATCTGTCATAAGGACACACAGAATTCACAGACAATATTCACAATTATTGGGGATTATTAGGTGACTAACAGGTCACCCCAGCAGGGATCAGAATACATGAAAAATTCAGTGTTTTGTACCCAGCCACACACGTCATACCAGCAGTCCTGTCTCTCTCTGTTCCCTGGCCCTTCAGCCATGAACCCTGTACCTTAAGTACTGCACGTGCAAGTGTACCAACCCTCCTTTAGCCCTGATAACTGGCCAGGAGACACCCCACTATGCAAGCCAGTCTCCTGGTCAACGGGCCGTGAAGAGCACGGTTCTCGCTGCCTTATGGTCTGCGTGCGATGGCTTCTCTTGACTGTTGCAGCAGCCAGCAGGGACTTAAATGCATCCTGCTGTTGGTTTTCCTTTCGAATTGTCCAGGGATTTCTATCTTCTTGCCTCGGAGACGCCTCGCTGAAATGGCAAGGCCGACCAAGGCCCTTTATTGGAGTTTCACACACCACAGGCACATGTTCCCACCATCAGGTGCTGAGAGATACAGACATTGTGGATGAAAGACCCTGACCTGACAATTTCACTTCCCCACGCTTGGCAGCGGGTCGGTGAAAAAGAGGGAGATGTGATGGAGTGACACCGTGGCTGCAACAATCGCCTTAAACATAACAACCATGAAGACGGTGCCCAGGGTGGGTTGTGATCCATAAACAGGGCCGCTCGGACGGGGAGCCCCCTTGATGCCACCCAGCAGCAGCAGTCAAAGTTGATTTCTTCGTAGGAATACACTATTGGGAAATTATAACCGGAGAAGCACATATTTTAAAAGTGGTGGAGGTGCAGCATATTGACATCTGTTTATAGCACGGTTCATGTGTGTCTGGAGGGAGTTCAGCCAGTTCCTGTAACTCAGATTGCACCTTCACAGCAAGGGAAACATGGGCGTTAAGCTGTGAGTGAATAAACAAAGAAACAAAACACTGCTATCTGTAGATTTTGATATGTAGTTGAACAAAATCTTCGAAAAGAAAGCATCAATGAATGAGCCTCATGCTGGTCCACTTTCTTGTAATTCTTCTTTAACCAGAGGTGCTGATTTAAGTGAATGAGCACTAAGTCAGACTGGTTGACTGAGGCCCTGGAGACCTTGGGCTTCTTCCTTGGAAAAGGCCCGGAGGGTCAAACTCAGAACATTGATCTTCTGCGCGGGAGACACCAGTTCTATAGCCTTTGGCATGACTTGGTCATCGAGCGCTGAGAAGAGTAAATGTGTTTGGAAAAGAGACGCTGGCTTTGCTACCATCTTCGTCGGTTACCACTAAGCTTTCCAGGTCCATGATATTAAAAAAGAATGATCATTTGGATGAATTTAAGATTCTCCCTTCTTCTATATTCTGTGTGTATGTATTTATAAGATTATAAAATTAAAATAATATGTATAAGAGGTATAACTGTATGTTATTATATATGTGGTACATTATTATTTTAAAATGTGCAAAGTATTTGAAATAATCAAATCAATTTAAAATAATCAGTCCTTTTGAATGTGACCCATGTTAAGTTACATATAAGAGAATTTAAAAGGCATGGTTCTTACAAATCTCACATGCCTTACAAGGCACTTTTCTTTTTTTTTTTTAATTTAAATTTATTTATTTATTTATTTTAACAATTTATTGGGGCTGATATAATTCTTTTCACAGTTCATACATATACATACATCAATTGTATAAAGCACATCTGTACAGTCTTTGCCCTAATCATTTTTTTTCTCTTTTCTTCTTTTACATTTTATTAGGGACTCATACAACTCTTACCACAATCCATACATATACATACATCAATTGTATAAAGCACATCCATACATTCCCTGCCCCAATCATTCTCAAGGCATTTGCTCTCCACTTAAGCCCCTTGCATCAGGTCCTCTTTTTTTTCCCCCCTCCCTCCCCATTCCCCCCTCCCTCATATGCCCTTGGTAATTTATACATCGTTATTTTGTCATATCTTGCCCTATCCGGAGTCTCCCTTCCCCCCTTCTCTGCTGTCCCTCTCCCAGGGAAGAGGTCACATGTGGATCCTTGTAATCAGTTCCCCCTTTCCAACCCACTCACCCTCCACTCTCCCAGCATCGTCCCTCACACCCTTGGTCCTGAAGGTATCATCCACCCTGGATTCCCTGTACCTCCAACCCTCATATGTACCAGTGTACAGCCTCTGTCCTATCCAGCCCTGCAAGGTAGAATTCGGATCATGGTAGTTGGGGGGAGGAAGCATCCAGGATCTGGGGGAAAGCTGTGTTCTTCATCGATACTACCTCACACCCTAACTAACCCATCTCCTCTCCTAAACCCCTCTATGAGGGGATCTCCATTGGCCGACACTTGGGCCTTGGGTCTCCACTCTGCACTTCCCCCTTCATTTGATATGATATATATATACATATATACACACACATATATACATATACACATATATACACATACATACACACACTTATATCTTTTTTTTTTTTTGCATGATGCCTTATACCTGGTCCCTTGGGCACCTCGTGATCGCACTGGCCGGTGTGCTTCTTCCATGTGGGCTTATTTGCTTCTGAGCTAGATGGCCGCTTGTTCACCCCCAAGCCTTTAAGACCCCAGACACTATCTCTTTTGATAGCCAGGCACCATCAGCTTTCTTCACCACACCTGCCTATGCACCCGTTTGTCTTCAGCGATCCTATCATGGAGGTGTGCAGTCAATGATATGATTTTTTGTTCTTTGATGCCTGATAACTGATCCCTTTGGGACCACTCGATCACACAGGCTGGTGTGTTCTTCCATGTGGACTTTGTTGCTTCTAGCTAGATGGCCGCTTGTTTATCTTCAAGCCTTTAAGACCCCAGTCACTATCTCTTTTGATAGCCGGGCACCATCAGCTTTCTTCACCACATTTACTTGTTCACCCACTTTGGCTCCAGCAGTTGTGACGGGAGAGTGAGCATCATAGAGTTCCAATTTAATAAAAGAAGGTATTCATGCATTGAGGGAGTGTTTGAGTAGAGGCCCAAGGTCCTTCCGCCACCTTAATACTTGACCTATAAATATAGACACATAGATCTATTTCCCCATCCTCCTATATATATTTGCATGTACATGTCTTTGTCTAGACCTCCATGAATGCCCTTTGACTCCTAGCTCTTTCCTCCATCTCCCTTGACTTTCCTCCTGCCCTACTACCATGCTTCATCGCCACCTGGGCTAGAGTATACCTCTTCTCTAAGCAACCTTACCCTTGATCAGTTCCCACCAGGCCTGCCACTCCCCCTTCTCTACCATTTGGGGTCCCATGTTTTTCCCTTGTCCCTGGGATTGTTAACACCACTTCCTTACTCCCCCTACCCACCCACCCCAAGTCCCCCCGGAACTGTCGGTCTCGTTGTTTTTCCTCCAGATAGTTCATCAAGCCTGTCCTATTCAGACAGACATGTGGAGTCACTAACATGCACGAAAACTAGACAGAGGAAAACAAAGCAACAGTATACAACCAGTCAACAAAACAACAAAAACAAACCACTGACAAAGAACAGAACAAAACAGTTCACAAGAGAAAAGCTTGTAGTTAGTTCAGGGATCGTTTGCTGGCCCTTAGGAGCGTTTTCCAATCCAGTCTGTTGGGGCACCACGCCCTGGCCCCAAAGTCCACTTTCAGCATTCCCTGGGGACCTTGCCACTCCATTCCCTTGCTGTTCCGCTGCACTCCCCCAGTGATTTGCCTCGGTGTGGTGGGATCAGGTCAGGTGCAATTCCCACACTGTGTCTCCGGTGCTGTCACCTGTATCGCCCTTAGTCACTGAGGGGCATCATGTCTCATAGTAGGACCAGCCATGTTGTTCTCTCTGTGGACTGGCTGCTCTACTCAGGAACATCATCATCACGGCCTGGTGGGCCAGGCTGTGCTCCACTCTCTCCTCCTGCCCCTTCATCTGCTCCCATGTGCTTTGATCAAATATGTCCATCTCCCAGAGCTGCAGAGTCAATGTCGTCCTTTGGAACAAATTCTTTTCGGGGGAGGGGCAGGATTCCACTTAATTTATGGTGCTGGGGCCAGCCTCCCAGACCTCTCCACCGGTTCCCTCCTCCACACCGGGATATTGCATTCACACCTTGCGACACTGGGTTGAAGTCTGGTCCCACTTTCCCTGTGGAGATATAAACAATACCATCCCCTTGGGTAGATTAATGC